>NC_136700.1:5214496-6686996 GCF_947650265.1 Symphodus melops | reverse complement strand
TCATTTGTCTTACAGTGTCAGATGCAAAGGCAAAAGTGAGGAGTCACCAGACACGGTGTAATGTGTCTGGTGACTCATCACTTTTACTATTGCGTTCTTCACGTTGCGAGGAAGTAGTGTGCGCCTCGTGTCCTTTCTTAGCCTGTGATGCCCTGTCCCCTTGTCCAAGAGAGGACTTCGCTGAACCCACAGAAATGTGGTGCTGCTCACTCTCACCGCAGCAGAGACGTCAGGGCGCTAAAGAGGAGAGACGTATGATATCAGAGGAGCAGGCCTGTGCTTTAGGCCCATTAAGGAGATAGATAGGGCATGCAAATGAACAGATACATGGGGCTGGCTGTAGATAGTCTACCTACCCAATCAGAATTCATGTTGCTTACAGACCCCTGCTTTTTTTTTATTTATTTTTTTTATTTTGATTGGGTGGGTCAAGGCGCAGTTTGAGAGACTGCCTCTGTCCCGGTTTATGAGCCTGCCATGTGGTCGAGTCACCGTGTTGCTCGTTTTAGTGTTATTCATTTGATTCTTTATTTGATATAAAACAATTGCTACATTAATTGACCTACATGTAGACGCATAGCCTAGGGCTATTACTTCACTGATCCCTTTAGACGTCCCAACTGAGCTCTGGTCTCGTCATCAGCTCACATGACCATCACGCCTGGCTGCATTTTATGATGTGCTTATTCCAGATGAATCATCCGATCATTTACAGAACTCCCCAGAGACATTAAGGAATTTCATCTACGAGATAGCATCTTATCTTCAGAGTATTTGTGTCCAGATGCCTCTCGTAATTTTTTTTAAATTTTTTTACGCAATAATAATAATAAATAAAAATTTGGAAAGAGGTAAATGACATACTATAATAGCACTCACAGAGGTAAATGGCATACACTACTGTCTATACGTATGCCAGCCCTGAAGGACTGTTTTACTGGATGGGCTCGTTTAACTGAAGTATAGACTACGTTTTAAACTGCAGGCCTTCAGCTAACTAAAATCTGTTTCTCTTATTTAGAAAAGTAAAGAATTGAATTTCTTTCACCCATACTTTCATCTTCATGACATTAAACACGTGTCAGCAGGAAAGGTCCGAACACAAGGTTGATCTCACTCATCCATGAGCGTAAATGACAGAAAGTTGTGTGCAGCTGTGAGTGCGCCATGAAGAAAAGAGATAACTATATTGATTAATCCACTGGAAAAAAAAAAAAAAAAAACACGTTTAGTAGATGACATGTTAGAAAGGAAAATGCTATGAAACGTATGACAAAAGTAAAACAGATGGTTGTACTGCTTATCTTTCGCCAAACCAATCCCTGTCTTTCTTTCATTTTCACACAACAGGGTGAGAAGACTGGATCTAACTTTAATGCTGCTGAAGTTAGCTTTTAATTTTGGAGCAACACATTTAATGCCAAAGAAGTTTTCCAAACTAAACGTACGGTAAGTGGCAAACTTATTAAAATTGCTACTCTGAAGATTTTTTATTGGTGCACATTTTGGGCGGTGGACGCATTGAGCACGTGTGACAAGCCATGTTTGTAGGTGCCTGTGGTACCAAGCTGGAGGAGGGGCTAATTGAAACTGTAGAGTAGACTATCTATCTCTGCATCTTTGTCGCGCATCTCACACTCCGCAGTCACAACTATTTGATGCTTCAAACAGGCTCAAGAATGTTCCCTCTGTCAGTGGCTCTTGGTATGGGTAGGATATGGATACATCTTTGTACAAGTTTGTTTTAATTTCTGAAACTAAAAGATTGTCTACCTTTATGTTTTTGGTTCCATAGTGTTGCTGACCTTTGGTTTGGGTAAGTGGAGCTGATGTTCTATAGCCTAACTTGGAGGCATTTTTCTTGTTTTAATCATGGAGTGTGAGTCTCCTGTGAGAGTTTGTCTGTCTGTCTGTCTGTCTGTCTGTCTGTCTGTCTGTCTGTCTGTCTGTCTGCCAAGTTATGTCTGGTTTCACTGAGCTCCTTAAGTACCAGAATGCAGTACCAGTGTTCAAGACGTGAGGTTAGATAGTGTGTGAGAAAATTGTGAGTGTGTGTGTCTATGTAGCTCAGGTGGTTCTGGCTGCAAATGAACTTTTCTGTCTTTGATGTAAGCTATAGCCGATCTGCCCTGAAATTGAAAGAACAGGTTAAGACTGAGTGATGATGTGTATTTTGAAACTTAATGAAAACAAAGTGGGAACATTTTTTTTAATTACTTTTTTGCACTTCCTCTCTGAGTGATGGTTGGCAAGTTTTGAAAACCCATGGACAGGATGTCAAGGCAATGCCGGGGAGAAAGGATTTCGGTTTTGGGGCATCAGAATGAAATCTTGGCTTTGAGCAGATGATGTATGTCTGTTAGCTTTTTCAGGCTTAGACTTGTGTGTGCAGCCAAATGTGAAGCTGTTGGCATGAGAGTGTACACCTGAAGAATGATGCCTTGATTCTCTACTGGAAAAAGGTGTATTACACCCTGTGAGTCCTTGCCTGAAAGAAAGGCTTTGTATTAATTAATTTAGTTTTAATACCGACACTCCTGATGGTTGCTGTCAAACTCCATTTTTTTTCATTTCTCCTCTCTTCTGTTTTATTTCATTTTCTCTTTGGTCTGAGCTAAATCGGGCTAATATATGTATTGTTATGACTTATTGGATGCTTATTGTACCATATCAGCAGAAGTTATTATTGTGAGCTGGCGTTTTAAGAAGTGGTTACAGGCTAGGATGATTTTTTACAAAGAATGTTGTGACTACAGGAAACTTTTGTTTTGAGTCACTCAATCACTATAGCCACAGAGCTATAGCTGCAACAGCTCTGGATTGCCACTGTGCAAAACAAACATTTACTTACATGAAAGTAAGTCTGGTCCGCCTTGCACTTTAACCTGATTCAAATGTGTTTTGTTTATTGTTTCACCACTTCTTCTTATTTTCTCCCCCATTACTCACAACTTGAAATGTGTGTTTATGTTGACAGAGTCAGCCAAGGGTTCACATGCCTTTAGAGACGACTGTTACAGGTAGGTATTCCCCTTCTTTTCAGTGTGGGCGAAAAAGTGTTTGGCTCTGGTTCTCAAAAGATTTTCAAAGTGCTCCTCCGGACATGAAGAAAGGGGAAAAGGAATAGAGGAAGAAAAAGGAGGAGTGCTGGCAGTTTCTGCAAAAGTACAAAAAAGTTTGTTCGGACAGATAGAGAGGAATATAGGAAGCCCTGATTGGCTGTTTCATAGCACCAATCTGTGCACCTGTGTAACCATTTAAAGTATTCTCACTACTATCCATAAGAGGGCAGCATTGCAAAGGATAACATAGAATGCACATTGGCATGACAGGGAACGCAACATTTATGTATATATTAAGCGTTTATGTTATATGGTTGTTATTGATTGTAAGAGAAAATATCTTTGTTTATGTTGTCCTTGATTGCAGAAGAACCTGTAACAGTATAGAGTATGACCCCCATAAGGCTGTGTGCTGTGAGAATAAGCTCCACTCAGGAACAGGACTTTCATGTTGTGGAAAAGAGTCCTTCAACTCAGCAGAGGCCACCTGCTGTAAAGTAGAACACCAACAAGAAGTAACAGGTAACTGAGGCACATTTGTGTCAGAACCAGGTGAGAGGCAGCTCTCTGATCAAGGAGCAGTAGTTACAATACAGGATAGCTTAAACCCTTATGACTCGTGACTAACACAACAAATAAAGCCAAAACAATTGGTATACACTTTATTTATATTTCAAAAGTCATGAACACTCGTATGAATAACTTAGCTCAGGTGTTATAACCACACCCATTCACTTACCAGAGGACACATTGAGAAGTTAAAATAAGTTATTCGAGCTCAGAGAGCTTCAACATAGTTTCTTCACAGGATGTCAGGAAGAAAACCCTCCTTGCTAAGTCTTACCCTCGTCAACTATAATTACAATTCACTTCAAATGGATGAACCTACTTGAAGTACTGAGCAGTTGAGTGTTGATATGCTGTTGCATCACCTAGAAGTTCTCGTGCAAAACAGGGGCTGAGCCAATTGGGTGAGTCCACAGTTTTGGCATTGCTTTGGGGGAAGGCCCTTTGTCATTCTAGCATAGATTTATATTTTCCGGACTCTAAGCCAATTTTATAGGAGATATTACAGTTCTATTTGCAAGATAGTCGTCTTCGCAAACATCTGGGGTTTCCCATTAACTGGAAGTTCCCACCAACAGTGCACACCCGAAATCCTTCCCAGGAGAGTATTAGCTCATTATATGCAGTAGCCACAAACCTGCTGTACAGTATATGGGGATCCAACTCCATTGGAGTGGCTATGAATGGGATGTGAAACAATAACAATAATAAAACACCTTAATCAGGCTTATGTTTCAGGCTTATGATTATTTTCCCCACTGTCTTCTACTCCAACAAATAGCCTTAACTGACATTTTTCATGACAGATGAGCTACAAATGATGCAGTCTAAGCTGTTTGTGTTTTTATTAAACTGGGAACTTCCACATGCTGACAGTAGCTCTTGGAGCTGTAAGTGTGTTTGTGTTCTTCATGAGTCTTGACGTCTTGTCTGTATGTCATGTGTTCAGCTCATGTTACACAGGGTTTGAGTCAGGGTGTGTCCTGTTGCTGTGGTCTGAAAGCCTACAACCCACTTAATGAAATATGCTGTAATTCAACCGTCAAAGACAAGACTGCGGCAAACTCACAGTGTTGTGGTGAAGGTTAGTAGCAGTGAACATGATTGTTTTAGGGTTAGTGTTTTAAAACGTGTTTTTATTGCACAAAACATGAATGTGGTTTCTATGTCATTATTAACGTGTGCCTGATTCTGATTGACTGCTGAATGTACATTAGTAGTTTACCAAGCTGTAAAATTAGACTTCCAAAAGTCACATGTTTAGATTTGTTCAACTTTTCTTCAAGTGGAAGGCAACAGTGAAGCTCAGCTACAGAACCTGAAACCTTGGTGTTTTGTTTAATCTCAAAACAATTCCCCACAACTGTTCTTGTTCTACATGCAGATTTCATTTTCTGAAGATTTCAAGACTTAAAAGATTCATACCACTTTTCTCTGTAAAAATGTTGCAAAAGCTGGGTGTGTAAAGGATAACTTGTAACCAGCAGGTATGTCTGAGGTTAAAGCAATACATTTAAATAATCCTTTTGATCTTATCTACAGATGCTTTTGATGAAGAAAAACAGTTGTGTTGTGGTCCCCATGATAAAAAGAAGATCCTGTTAAGAAATTCCAGTCACCACGAGTGTTGTGGAGTGACCAACCAGTACGACACAAGAACTCAGTGCTGCTGCTGGGTGGACGGCGCTCTTAAGATATTCTCGATTAACTCCAGCTGCTGTGAAGTCGAGACAAGTGCGTATAAATAATCCCCATTATTACTTTACACAATTTAGTCTATGAAAAATTTAGTTTTAGTTCTTACTGCCTCTCTTAGTGTTTTTTTTTTAAAGTATTTTTATCATATTTTTATCTACTCAGTGCAGCCCGGTTATACAGTTTCCACTTAGTCTATGAAATATATTTTTATGTACACATTTTTATATACTCAGTGCAGCCTGGTTATAAACATTGTGACACAACAACAAAAGGGTCAGGCCAATGGAAAGGGCGAAGAAATGCGGGTCAATTCAATAACAAAGTAAAGTTTGTGCATGTTTACTTTACAAAACTAATACCTGTGTGAGTCCACACAATAAAATACGAAGCAGGATTTGAGCTTAGCGAGGTAACTTCAGGGTTAACCCAGGGTTTTCAGCCCTACGAGGGTCGATACTTTTTACCTGGGTATGTCACCACGGTAACTTATGCTGAACACCTAACCTGCTCTGGAGCAGGTTTTGTTGGAGATAAGAGATCAAACTGAAAATCTCTGCCCACTGACCAATCAGATAGTTTGATCGTTGAGCTCCCGGAGCTGATCGAGAGAGGGGAGGACACTTGATGATTTTACATTAGACTATAGTCTGTTTAGTTAATGATTATTTTTCACTGATATCTTTCAAAGGAGACTGAAAAAAGCACTGTAACATTTTAGTTGAAGATGAACAATTACAAATATTTTCTTGTGGCTTTGAATTGTATTTTCATTAATGTTTAATGGCTCTGTTTGTGATGGGCAGAGCTGCAGTTTTAATATAACTTCTCAAAACTGTTCTCCTCTCCACTTTAAACAATCAGAGCAACACATTCAGTTCAGAGAAGAAACAGAGGTATTATAGTAATAGGTAATAGGTATAGGTAAACTAACAAATATGAGCTGCAGTCTTTACCAGCAGATTTTCCTTTTTTGGTTCTTCCTGCATTTGTTACTGCAGCTGTGTCTTTTGGGAGCTTGTTTGTCTTAAGGTATTTATATTGTTTATATACACTGTAGTTTTTGTAAATATAAGGTTTGTAGATATGACGATCTGCTGACGGCAGACGCAGTGAAGATTGTGATTAAATGGTTAAATGACGCTAGCTCCACCCCTTTTACGTGAATGCGCTCTTGGCAACCCTGGGTTGAGGGATCAGGTTGATAACCAGCCTCATAGGACTGATGATCACAATTTCTTATGTCAGAGTTTGTTAAGTCAGATAACCCAAAGAGACCCTGGATATGTTGAAATCGCTTTGTAGTACAAGTGAACTAAATCAGGTCAACATGCACGCACACATGCAAAACAGAGGAGAGCGGGTGCGGCTTGAGCCAGAGGCGCTGCTTGTAAACAGACAAGGCAGGCAACTGCTCACAAACCTAAACCAAAGCAGTGCCCAAAATGTGAAAGTCTTGGGTGTCTGTAATGTCTAAATATTGACTTAATCTTTGCCTTTTCTATTTTCATCCTGCAAAATCTAAACACAGCTCTCTGTGGACAGAAGGCCTATGACAAACACAACGAACTATGCTGTGAATCAACTCTAGTAGCCAAAAGTACACCAGCTTCCGAATGCTGCGGTAAAAGTGAGTAGAAAAAACCCCAAATGATCTTTTAAATAAGAAAAAAAAGTATTTAACTTAAGTATTTTTAAAAACTAAACACACACTGCCTTCATCAGGTACTACAATAATGGAGGAGGTTAAAGTAATACTCAATGATCCTGATTCTTTCCACAGAGATATATGATGAAGAAAAGCAATTGTGTTGTGGTCCCCATAATGAAAAGGAGATCCTGTACAGAAATTCCAGTCACCACGAGTGTTGTGGAGTGACCAACCAGTACGACACAAGGACTCAGTGCTGCTGCTGGGTGGATGGCGCTCTTAAGATATTCTCGATTAACTCCAGCTGCTGTGAAGTCGAGACAAGTGCGTATAAATAATCCCCTTTATTACTTTACACAATTTAGTCTATGAAAATTTTAGTTTTAGTTCTTACTGCCTCTCTTAGTGTTTTTTTTTTTAAAGTATTTTTATTATATTTTTATCTACTCAGTGCGGCCCGGTTATAAACATAGTTACTTTGAATTCTGACATAAGCAGGTTGATCAGCTAAGGTCCTCAAAGATCATAATCGACTATAATGCTTCCTATTTCTGTTTTATAACTTAAGAGCAGTTCTCTCCAAGAACATGGTTAGTGGGTCATGTTGGTTAAAAACTATTGTATGTCTAACTACATCATCTATTTGAGGCAGAGCTCCCTGAATTGATTGATCCATGTCAGTTAACTTGGTTTTATTGAAGCTTTCAGACTGTACAGGGTCCTGAAATAAATACAGTTGTATTATGCGGTGAAAAACATTAGTGTTAGTGCTGTCATGAGCATGTAGTAAAAACATGTTGTGCTGCTATGTCCACAGGTGTGCAACAAGAGGTAAGAAATATACTACTTTACATATTACTATAGTTAGTTTGTGGTTTATCTTTCTGTTGTGAATCATGATGACTTATCAGCAGTGCCAAAGCTGACCAAAATTGCATGAACCATAATAGTAACCTTTAAAGTATATCTACAGATTGTCAAACAATCTAAGACACAGAGAGTGATTTGTTTGTTCATGTAACAACCTTATCAATGAAGCCTTGGGAATGTTTTTCTGCTTGCCATGTATTGATAAGTGAAGAAAAGGAACAAAGCAGTGAAGTATTGGTTTGTTCACTGAGATATTTCTTTGTTTTTATCTTCAAAATATTTTTAGACTGGAACTGAACCCATCCGGTGAGTCAACCAAACAAGTATTTTAAGTCTCGTTCTGACACCAATGACAATTGTTTATTGATGATGACAATTATAATAAACAATACATATTCTGACAAGTGTTTTGATACTACAAGCTCAGCTTTTAAATTATAAACCACCACAACTTGTTGTACATACAGTACCATGTGTTCGACGTTTCAGGGACGTTTGCAAAGGACTTCAATGCGCACAAACTAGCAGTAAATCTGTACGTACTTAATATAGCAGTGAAAACCATAATTGTATTTAATATTTTCACTCTTCAAAGCGGATTGTTTGAAAAAAATCTGACGTCTTGTCTTAAAGAGTCATTCAAACTGGGCTAATTGCCACCAGAGAGGTACGCCTACTGTCAGACTTAGCATGTATGTTTCGTGCTTGTATCTACACTGCAAGCTACCTGAGATTATTTAATTATTAGTTCTGCAAACACAGTAACCACCACACATGTTGCAGCCCAGAACTGACGACTGAGCAGCATCACCATTTATTGTGTGATCCGTGAAACACAGATGTGATTTGGCAGCTTGATCTATCTTGATAAAAAAAACTCCGCTTGAATATTCAGTATTAGTGGTGGAGTGATAGTTGTGAAAAGTCATATGGATGATGCACTCTTTATCATCTCATAGCATGCCTCTTTTCCGAACAGATCCTTTGGTTCAAACTGACAATTGTTTATTTTTGCTTGTCTTTGCACATCCACAGTCCTAAAACAAACAACATTCCATGCGGTTCATCGTTTTTCGGTGTGACTGAGAGAGACAAGATGCAGTCTTCAGGTATGGCAGGTGTATATTTAAGTGCTGCTTCATATATGGAGGCTGTAATCCTTAACGCGGCCCAGGTTCGACCCCAGCCTGTGGCTCCTTTCCCGCATGTCAATCTCCACTATCTCTCCCTGATTTCCATCGCTGTTCACTGCCCTATCTCTCCAATAAAGGTACAAAAAAGTAAAAAAATAGACTTTTGAAAAAAAAAGGAGGAAAAAAAGTCACAACGAACAACAAAAAAAACTGCTCAAAATAAAAAAACACCTCAGAGCCAACATCTTCTCAAAGTTTATAAAATGAATTACTTGGAAAGTTTGAATGTACCCTAATTCTATATTTGCAAAATACTCCATAGTACATGAATAGATTTGAAAAATATGTTTTTCAATGTGACAATAATGAGGGGGTCTTTGGAAAAAATTCTCACCTGAAATGGGTTCATGATCTAAAAAAGTTTGAGAACCCCTGCTCCAGAGAATATGCAAGTCATATTCAATGTACGTCATGTTTACAGCAGCACACATGAGCTCATTGTAGCTGCATTCAGGAACCCCTGAGGGAACAACTGTGAAAGGTTAGACAAAGGAATAAACACGCCACAGTTCATACCCTCTGAGAATCTGTTCTTAGGTGTGTTCACTTTTTGCAAAACTTTCCCTTTGGAAGAATCAATGGGAACAAAAGAACAACACTGACAACTTTCAGCCCACAGACTGATGTCAGAAGAATTTCCAAACAGCACTTAAAGTAATGCATTCATATTTTTAGCATTTTGTTTTCGTCAGATCTCAGAGAGTTGTTCAGTTGGACACGAAACGTTTATAATTGCATGAAGATGTCATACTGTAAGTCTTGGAAATGGTAAATTCCTTATCATGTGTGTAACCCCAACATGTTAAGATCAAAGGGAGCCAGAGCCCTTCACTGAGGTTACTGAGGTTACTTACATGATGTTGAAACACTGGGCAGGTGTTCAAAGACAGTTTCCCACCATATGCCCCTGGGAAGATAGGAAATGGGTGTTTATCAAGGAGGGACTGATAAATCTTTGGTGTGAGCATTTTACATGTGACTCATGTTCTTCAGCCCCACTCCCTATGCATGCTACTGTGTTTTTCTGCTCTGCTTGAATTGATCCATGGTATATCAACACTCCTTTGTCCAGGTCAGGGAATTGTTAACCCCACTGTGAACGACCCACATCAACATGTTTGCCGTGCTGACTGGATTGGTTCGGATCAAGTAATGTACCACTGACCCTTTTTCTATCTTATGGAGTGGAGAATTTTAACAGTTGGTTTTTGTGTTTTACTGTGGGAACAAACACACACCACCCTGTCAAATAAGGTTTCCAGGCTTTGAACAAATGTTTCACATTATCTGTCTTAAACATGGCTAATGCAAAAGTGTCATCTGTATTTTAAAACTGTAAGCTTTGCACTCATGTCGTTACTGTGAATGGAAGAAAACAACTGCTGTCTCAGAACAGCTAGGCTGAAAAAGAGCTCAGAGCTCCTCCCAGCTTCTTTTATAGAGCGAGCGAGGATGTATCGTGTCAATCCGACAAAGATTCTGATAATGTTACTGTCATAAACGTTAACTGCATTTGAATAAGGATGCTATAAAAATGCACTGGTAAGATTTTTCTTTGTACAATTTTAATTGCAGATATTAGGATTTGCAATGACTTCAAGTTCTTTATCTCTTTTTTGTCACAATTAAGAAAAATATGCTTTTAATGTTTGTATTTTTGCATTAATGTGTGCGATTATGTCCATGCCCCTTTTTCCTGCTTTACTGCATTTTTCATTAAAAAAAAAATCTCTCTCTCCTCCAGAGTTGGGGAGCGACACAGAACAGCTTGGCACACCACAAACTCCTCTGTTGTGATCAGGAAACAGATAGAAAGGATGGAGCGGAGAGTTCAGACAGCGATGTTCCTTACCTCCAATCTAAAGGGACTATATGTTGTATTAAGTTTCATGGCTCACAAGGACAGCACTGCTGTGGGACAGAACTCTACACACCTCATAGCGAGGTCTGCTGCAATGGACACAGGTATTTATGTGGCGTCTGTGTTCTATCCAGAAAACATCCTGATGAAATTCAGGGAAAATTGTAATTCTCCTTTATGAATCAGCTTCGTCTTGGTTTATTTGTCGGGCTCAGTGTGCAGTAGTTTGCAATGTCTTTCAACAGGCAATAAAATAGTCTATGCCAGATTTTTGGTTGCGTACGTGAGGGAATAGAGAATCTCAGACAAGGAGTGGCATGGAAAAAAATTCAGTGTCTGAGAAAGGCAGGAATTCTAGCAGCTGACCGGACTGATATTTCCTTTTAACGTTTCAAATGCATCCAGCTTATGAGTCAGGGAATGTCTGTATGTCTGGGTCAACTGTACTGTAGCTTTGCCTTTTCTCTCCCATCAAATCAGTTTTAGGCTACATCTTGAAGTATTTTTTTTTTTTTTTTTTTTCAAAATCTGGTGTGAGAGACAAAAACACATCCTGTTATCTTAAGTAGCAAGAGGCACCCATGCAGATGCTTGCTTTGGCCCTGTTAGATGTGTAAATCACGTAAATGCACGTAAAGTGTCTGCTTACGTGCACACACACACACACACACACACACACACACACACACACACACACACACACACACACACACTTTGCCTTAGAAGTAATTTGACATTCATAGCCCCATGTTTTGGTTCACCTATCTTTAAATGATCACAATACAACAATATTACTTTTTTGTTTTATCTCGCTCCCCTGCAAAACCTGTGTCCACCCAGACATCCCAAAGAAGGAGACACGCGCTGCTGTGGGGTTGAAGCCTACAACATTACGGACAAACTGATGAAATGCTGCGCAGGGACACTGTACAACCTGTCATCTAACATTTTGGCACATGAAGCACAATGCTGCGGATCCAGCTTGCAAAAATCATCAGTAGGTTTTCTGATTACATTTATAGTTATTGTCATCATTATGTGTGTAACCTAATTTCAGAATTTCACAGGGTAACGCCGTAACCTCCATGGTAATAGTTCTCAACTGGTGGGTAGTGACCTTTACAGTCTATGGTCGTGACCTACGGGCCATTTTTAGTGGGTTCAGAATGTGTGCCTGAAAGAAAACAAATAGTCTATAAAATGCCTAAATGTTTTCTTTTGTTCCGTGTCTTTCTTTTGTAACTTGTGTTGTACAGTCTGAGGTCCAAACTGCACAATTTTTTATTACATAAAGCTGAAAAAAATGCCTGAAATTTAGGTCGGTTTTTCGTGAAGGATTTGGTAGTGGGTCTTTGGGCTATACCATTTTAGATCCCCTGCTCTGGAGTAAGGTACACACTTGCATGCAATGTTACGAAGCCACTTTGAAGTAAACATCAAACCGGTTAAGAGACCTGTGTTAATGTTAGATTAGCATGACTAGGAACAACTAAACATTTTGACTGATCTCTGACAAACACTAAGTATAACTGCATGTCAAAGACTGTATTTTTGTTACATAAAAACGGGTTATTTTTTTTAAAAATTGTGTCATTGTTAGTCACTTGACGATCCACAGCCTTGCTTACAGTCGACTTCAACAACTCATTGATTGTTAAAAGTAAATAGGAGAAGAAGGGACATGGGCCTGGATTGTGTAGAGCTCCATTGTTTTTGCCTTTTTTTTTTTGCATACTGTTATTTTCCTTTTCTCCAGGCCTACACTACATATTGTTATACTGTACTTATTTTCACTGTAAATAAATTCACTGGGACTGCAGAGATACCATAGAAGCATAATCCTAACACTGATCCTATACCCTGACTGTTATTCCAACCATTGTACTCTATATCCAGGACATTTGCTGCTCAAGTGAACACAAGGAGGTGCTCTACCCTGCCAAGATGGGATTCAGATGCTGTGGTCACCTCTACTACAACACTTCTGTGTGGTCATGTTATGCGGGGAGCCTGAGCCCAGTCCACAAACATGGACGGCGTCAGAACGAGTTGATTAAAAGTGAGTTGTTTTTCTTGGACACCACTTTGCCTTCTTGACTTAAGAATTAGGCTTGATTGACATTTTAACTTCATGTTTTTGTCATTATCTGGATCTAAAAAGATGAATATAATGTTCCTTTTTCAGAACCCAGACTTGTGTCGATGAGCAACTTGACTGAAGAACATCTCTGCGAAGAAAGTAAGATATCACTTTCCTGTGAACTTTTAAAAGAGAATGAATGTATTTAATAAATATAATGCATTTATGTTCCTGTTTAGTGCTTGTCGGGACTCTGGACAGTGTGACTCCGCACAGCGTCGTGTTCAGCAATGTGCTGATAATCTTTGGAAGAAATGCTACTGTGAAACATCTGCCCTCGACTCACATCCTGAGAGCCCTTAACTGCTACAGCTTCCCAAAACTGACCCTTGGAAAGACCTACTTTTTTGATAAAGTTAATGTCATCATTGATTTCACCCATGACTCTCTTCTCCATTCCCTCCATTTTATTTTTTCCATATGTTATCGTCCTTAAGGGACCTCAGAGAAACCTGTTTTAGCAGACATTGTCTGTCAGGCGGTTAAAAGCTTTCAGTATATCTTTTTACACAATGCAGAAGTATATAAACTACCATAATAAGCTGCTTGTAGTTAAACTATTCGTTGCATTACTTTTTGACGCTTCCTCTAACAGTTTGTCAACTCCATTGCTATGGGTCAGCCTTTTAGGGAATAATTCATAGTTGTTGAAGCATATGATCCTCAATAGAAGTATGAAAGTACAGCACTGATGATTTGGATGACTCAGCAACAGCCTAACAAACCAGTAGCGCTCAGTGTTTACAATTAAGAGACTTGGTTTACAGACTCAGAACAAGTCACAGTTGAATTTTTTGTGAAAACATTGTTTGGCTGACTTGTGGAAACCAAGATGAAAAGGGAGTTGGAAAAAAAAATGGCTCTCAAGGGAAGAAGATGAAATGTAGCCTAACACCATTCAATAAACTAAAAACATGATATTACCACATATCAGTACTTTAAGGGAAACTTACATTAAATGTATAAACAAAGAAAACCATTTCTAACAAACTGACATACACTCCAGGTAAAGCTGTTGTTTTTACAAAATACCTTAGACTACATATAGATGATTTATTCTCTGTCATGACTGGTGACAAAAGAATATTTATATTAATTTCTACAGAAGCTCAACAGCTAAAAGCTAATATATTTTGTGTTTGAACAAATTTGCTCGGCTTAAGTACTTTGGGTTTAAGTGTATTTATTCTCAAACACTAGGGAGAGTTGGCGCGTGTTTGCTCAAATCTTGCACTATGACAGACATGATTTGTATTAGGGCTACAAATATGCTATAATGACCTTACAGTAAAATCCTGAAAGGTTCAACTGTGAATTGAAAAAACTTCTATATTACCATTTGGGTAATTTGTTGTCTTAGGCTTTTCATGTGAATGTGTTTTCTGTAGCGTTTTACACTGTTTTGGAAACTGAGTTTATTTTGACATTTATCAGTACTGTACAATATATTCTTCTGTATACTGTAAGTTAGTGTATTAGAATTAGAAGATTTAAGTACAAACACCAACATTTTTAAACTCCCACAGTACAATTTCTTCTTAAATTGCATGTTCAAAATGATTGATTTATTGAATGTGTCTTAAAAATAACAGGATTTGTTGGGTGTCTGACTCTGTTGGTTTCTTTTTCTGAATAAAAACAGCTGTAATAACACTTTATGGTCCACAATTGAGTTTTTGAAAAAAATCATGGTATTGTACCAACTGTGTCCTCACTTTGTATGCTGCAATCATTCATTGTATATGTCAAGTTTATTTCATTTTTTAAATCAATTCACTTGATTCCTTATCAAATCGAGAAAGTGCACTTGGACGGCACTGAGCAGTGCTTGCATTTTAGTTTACAGTTACAAAACCACAAACCAAAACATTTGATACATGTGCAAATAAGATGGTATATTACTTTAATGAATGGATTTAAGGGTGCTGGTGTTGCTCATTTGGTAGAACAAGTACCTCACAAAGAGCAAAGTCCTTGAAGCATTGGCCGCAGACTCCCGTCCTCTCCCTCCTCCCAACACTTTGTCTATTCAGCTCTCCTTAGTATGTTCAGTGTTCTTGTGAGAAAGGACATAATTCATCAGGGATACAATAAGATGTGTTTCTTTAAGAAATTTAAATTATAGTACATTTAAGAACTAAACAAAAGAGCAGGGGAAAAAATATGAAAGTCCCTGAATTCTCATCTGACCTGATGTGGCTCTTAAACTTAAACTGTATTTTTACTTTTCCAATACATGCACAATCCTGATCAACACCAATACAAATCCACAGAAGCTTGCTTTCTTTGGATTTCTTTAGCTTCTGGGTGAAAAAAAAAGATCAGGGATTGGAAATAAGAGTAGTCTCATATAAAACATACCACATTTCCAAATTAATTTTGAATACCATGAGGCTGTTACTGCATGGTGTTAACAGTGTATAATGAACCCCAGTCATTCATTTGATAAGGGTGCTTTAACATAGCCAATGCTTAAAACTGATGGAAGTTTACTGATGACCAAAGGTATCCAAAGGATATCTGATGCATCATTTTCCATGAGCTAGAGCTGAAAGTCGAGCCTTCCTGAGTTGCTGTGGGTCTGATGATGGGGTACTGCTGTTTTGGTTAGTGTGCCCACTAAAGGCCATTGGTGTGGTATGTACTGTAACTTATCATTAGGGCAAAAGCATGGGGATGAAAGCATCTGTATGGTTGGTGGGGAGAGGGGGTCCCTCACCGAGTACTTAACCTTTTTATGTTTATTGTAACTTCATTAATAATGTGCATGTGTTTTCCTTTTATATTGAAAAGTTAACCCATCCATCCATCCATTTTCTACCGCTTATCCGGGGTCGGGTCGCGGGGGCAGCAGTCTAAGCAGAGACACCCAGACTTCCCTCACCCCAGACACCTCCTCCAGCTCTTCCGGTGGGACCCCAAGGCGTTCCCAAGCCAGCCGAGAGACATAGTCTCTCCAGCGTGTCCTGGGTCTACCCCGAGGCCTCCTCCCGGAGGGACATGCCCGGAACACCTCCCTAGGGAGGCGTCCAGGGGGCATCCGGACCAGATGCCCGAACCACCTCAACTGACTCCTCTCGATGTGGAGGAGTAACGGCTCTACTCCGAGCTCCTCCCTGGTGACCGAGCTCCTCACCCTATCTCTAAGGGTGCGCCCAGCCACCCTACGGAGGAAGCCCATTTCGGCCGCTTGTATCCGAGATCTCGTTCTTTCGGTCATGACCCAAAGCTCATGACCATGGGTGAGGGTAGGAACGAAGATCGACCGGTAAATCGAGAGCTTCGCCTTTCGGCTTAGCTCCTTCTTCACCACGACGGACCGATACAGCGACCGCATGACTGCAGACGCCGCACCGATCCGTCTGTCGATCTCGCGCTCCATCTTCCCCCCACTCGTGAACAAGACCCCGAGATACTTAAACTCCTCCACCTGGGGCAAGGACTCCCCACCGACCCGAAGAGGGCAAACCACCTTTTTCCGGTCGAGAACCATGGCCTCAGATTTAGAGGTGCTGATCCTCATCCCAGCCGCCTCACACTCGTTAGCGAACTGCCCCAGTGCACGCTGGAGGTCCGGGTTCGATGGAGCCAACAAGACCACATCATCTGCAAAAAGCAGAGACGAGATCCTGTGGTCCCCGAACCGGACCCCCTCCGGCCCCTGGCTGCGCCTAGAAATTCTGTCCATAAAAGTAATGAACAGAACCGGTGACAAAGGGCAGCCCTGCCGGAGGCCAACGCGCACCGGGAACAGGTCCGACTTACTGCCGGCAATGCGAACCAGACTCCTGCTCCAGTTGTACAAGGACCGGACCGCCCTTAGCAAAGGGCCCCGAACCCCATACTCCCGGAGCACCCCCCACAGGGAGCCGCGAGGGACACGGTCGAATGCCTTCTCCAGATCCACAAAGCACATGTGGACTGGTTGGGCAAACTCCCATGAACCCTCGAGCACCCGCTGGAGAGTGTAGAGCTGGTCCAGTGTTCCACGGCCAGGACGAAAACCGCATTGTTCCTCTTGGATCCGAGGTTCGACAATCAGCCGGACCCTCCTCTCCAGAACCCTGGAATAGACTTTACCAGGGAGGCTGAGGAGTGTGATTCCCCGGTAGTTGGAACACACCCTCCGGTCCCCCTTCTTGAAAAGAGGGACCACCACCCCGGTCTGCCAGTCCAGAGGCACTGTCCCCGACCTCCACGCAACGTTACAGAGGCGTGTCAACCATGACAACCCCTGCACATCCAGCGACTTAAGATACTCAGGGCGAATCTCATCCACCCCCGGAGCCTTGCCACCAAGGAGCTTGCCAACTACCTCGGTGACTTCGGCTTGGGTGATAGACGAGTCTACCTCTGAGAACTCAGCCTCTGCTCCCTCGGTGGGAGACGTGACGGTGGGATTGAGGAGATCCTCGAAGTATTCCTTCCACCGTCCAACGACATCCCCAGTTGAGGTCAGCAGCTCCCCACCTCCACTGTAAACAGTGTTGGTGAAGCACTGCTTCCCCCTCCTGAGGCGACGGACGGTTTGCCAGAATTTCCTCGAGGCCGACCGAAAGTCCTCCTCCATGGCCTCCCCGAACTCCTCCCAGGCCCGAGTTTTTGCCTCCACGACCGCCCGGGCTGCGGAACACCTGGCCTGCCGGTACCCGTCAGCTGCCTCAGGAGTCCTATGCGCTAGCAGCGCCCGATAGGACTCCTTCTTCAGCTTGACGGCCTCCCTTACTTCCGGTGTCCACCACCGGGTTCGGGGATTGCCGCCACGACAGGCACCAGAGACCCTGCGACCACAGCTCCGAGCAGCTGCTTTGACAATGGAGGTGGAGAACATGGTCCACTCGGACTCAATGCACCCAGCCTCCCCCGGGATCTGCGAAAAGCTCGTCCGGAGGTGGGAGTTGAAGACCTCGCTAACAGAGGGTTCAGCCAGACGTTCCCAGCAGACCCTCACTACACGTTTGGGCCTGCCGAGTCTGACCGGCTTCCTCCCCTGCCAGCGCATCCAACTCACCACCAGGTGGTGATCAGTTGACAGCTCAGCCCCTCTCTTCACCCGAGTGTCCGAGACACACGGCCGAAGGTCAGATGACACGACCACAAAGTCTATCATCGACCTCCGGCCTAGGGAGTCTTGGTGCCACGTGCACTTATGAACATCCCTGTGCTCGAACATGGTGTTCGTTATGGACAAACTGTGGCTAGCACAGAAGTCCAATAACAGAACACCGCTCTGGTTCAGATCAGGGAGGCCGTTCATCCCAATCACCCCACTCCAGATCTCACTGTCGTTGCCCACGTGAGCATTGAAGTCCCCCAGTAGAACAATGGAGTCCCCAGTCGGAGCACTGTCCAGCACCCCTCCCAGGGACTCCAAGAAGGCCGGGTACTCCACACTGCCGTTCGGGCCATAGGCCGAGACGACAGTGAGAGCCCTGTCCCCTACCCGAAGGTGCAGGGACACGACCCTCTCGTTCACCGGGGTGAACTCCAACACCTGGCGGCTGAGCTGTGGGGCTATGAGCAAGCCCACACCAGCCCGCCGCCTCTCACCGCGGGCAACTCCAGAGAAGTAGAGAGTCCAGCCCCTCTCGAGGAGCTGGGTTCCAGAGCCCAAGCAGTGCGTGGAGGTGAGCCCGACTATATCTAGCCGGTACCTCTCAACCTCCCGCACAAGCTCAGGCTCCTTCCCCCCCAGTGAGGTGACGTTCCATGTCCCGAACGCCAGAAGCTGCGTCCGGGGATCGGGTCACCGAGGCCCCCGCCGTCGACTGCCGCCCGATCCACATTGCACCCGACCCCTACGGCTTCCTCTGTGGGTGGTGGGTCCACAGGAGGACGGGCCCGCGTCATCCTTTCGGGCTGAGCCCGGCCGGGCCCCACGGGCAAGAGCCCGGCCACCAGGCGCTCTCCTGCGGGCCCCAACCCCAGGCCTGGCTCCAGGGTGGGGCCCCGGCTCCGCCATGCCGGGCGACGTCACGGTCCTAGTTCTTATTCCTTTCATAGGGGTTTTATGAATTGCTTTTAGTCTGACCCGTCACCTAGGACCTGTTTGCCTTGGGTGACCCTGCTGGGGGCTCAAAGCCCCCGACAACATAGCTCCTAGGGTCATTCGGGTGCTCAAACTCCCCCACCACGATAAGGTAGCAGTTCAGGGGGGAGAAAAAGTTAACCATCTTATTCAAATTTGCACTTCAATGACACAAGTTATTCAAATATAAAAGCTATTCTCTAGTAAGTAATTCTCCAGAAGCATGACCTTATTGCTTTTCTTCATATTGTAGATGCTTTTCTTCTGAGACTTTACATAATGTTGGCTCTCTGTCGACAACTAAAATAAGGTTGACTGTATGAGTTTTTAAAGGAGCTACACATTAGACACCTTAGGTAAAGACATAATACATGACATGTAAAGTTCTATGGTTTCCCTACTTCTTAACCTTTTTGGTGATTTAATAACCTTACAAATTCATGACTTAAAGGAGAAGTATGTAAGTCTGACAGTGTTTCAAATTGTTACTGCAGTCCAAATATAAAACATGGGAAAGAGCTGTCTTAAAACCACTTGAATACTTTGGTCCAAACAAATAACATTCCATTAATATACTGGAACAAAACGGGAGAGGTTTTAAATTGGCTCGCCTCTCAGTCTTTTTGTTTCCAGTCAACCACAAATTCCTAAGGGGACACGTTTTTGTACAGCTGAATGGAAAGCACAGTTTGACGAGCTTTGCTTGTTAATGTAGAAATGCCAGACATATTTTGTAACATATTGGCACCTTTTCAACCACATACCAGACATTACATGATAAAGAGGGGACTTGAAAAGTAGCCATAACAAATTTGATTGATTAGCTGTATGGGGTTGTTGTTGGCTAACAAACACCTTGTCACGACTGCCGGGCAGAAAACAGGAAGGGAGGACCCAATTGCAGGAATTAATTTATTTAAAAAGGGATACTTCACCCATTTACATGAAGCTGTGTATCATTAGAAACATGGTAGTAGTGTTGAATGGTCGTGAATCCAGCCCTCATTTTGCCCTGAGACGAGAAAAATGCGTTTCTTTGCTTGAAAGTTTTCTTCATGTGATGCAAAAAGCGTCATTATCACATGAAGAAAACTTCCAGGCAAAGAAAAACATATTTTTCTCATCTCAGGGCAAAAAGAGGGTTGGATTCACAACCATTCAACACTACTACCGTGTTTCTAATGATACACAGCTTCATGCAAATGGGTGAAGTATCCCTTTAAACTAAACAGGCAAAAACATACTCGAAACAAAATCCAAAAAAACCCACGTTAAGCAAAAACAAAGAAAATCCAAAAATGAGGAGCATTGAGTATCCAAACAAGCAGCACAGGTACATGAGACAAACGACAGAAGACAAAGACATAAGACAGCAACCAAAGACAATGAACCGACAAGAAACTGAGTAAAACACAGAGACTAAATAGACATGGGGTAATCAGACGCAGGTGAGACTAACGAGACAGGTGAGGACAATCAGGGTAATCACAAAGGCAGGAAACACAAGGAACAAAGAACACAAGACCAGAACAACTGAGGACAAGTACAAAGTAAAACCCAACACTGACACCACCTAAAACCAGATATACAAAATAAAACAGGAAACACTAAAGACTAGACTTAAAACAAGAAATAAACTTTCAGGTAACATAGAAACACATTTAAGACTAACGAAAACGCAAGACTATGAACATTAAAACACACAAGGGAAACGAAACAGAACACTTAGGAGAACTAAAACAAGACGAAACACAGAAACAAAATAAAACCATGACACACCTAACATATGTATGAAAGGTGATATTCATGATCAAATGTGCAACTGGTTTAAAACATGGTCTGAGACAACAATAGAAACAGTTTAACAGGCTGCTCCAGCGTTTATCATCAGGTTTGAGGGTTGTAATCCCTAACAGAGAGACAGGAGTTTTAAAACACTTCAAAACATAAACCGTTTCCGTCCCTCCCTCACCCCTCCCAGCACAGCCATCCTGGTTCACTCTCTGGTCACATCCTGTCTGGATTATTGCAACTCCCTTCTGATCTCTGTCACCCTTCCCCCAAAAAGTCCCAACAAACACTCCAACTGGTTTAGAATGCTGCAGATCATCACCAGAACACCTTTTATCCACCACATCACCCCTGTTCTCCAACAACTCCACTGGCTCCCAATCACACACTGCATTGTCAACAAAACTCTCTTCCAAACCTTCAAGGCCCTCCATAACCTTGCCCTGTTCGTACCTCACTGAACTCCTCCACATAAACACACCCAATCGGACCCTCAGATCATCTTCCTCTATCAGCCTCCTCATCCGTCCTGCCCGCATGACCACTATGGGGTACAGAGCCTGCAGCCACTCTGCCCCCCACCTCTGGAACTTCCTCCTACCTGACATCTGAAACATTGACTCTCTGACCATCTTCAAATCACGTCTCAAAACATACCTGTTCAAACAAGCCTACTGACTCTGATTTATGCCCTCTTCACTGCAAAGCTTCTGTTTTAAATCTGTATGTAAAACTGTTAATTGCCTCCTTCCAATTGTCTAATTTATATGTTTTATATTGTTTGCTTTTAACTCTGCTTGTGGCTGCTTGTAATTCTATGTGTTATATTGTTATCTTTTTAACAGGTGCCCATAAATGAAATTATTATAATTATTGTAGTACTAGACTACTAGTGGCACTCAGACATCTGAGCAAATATAATGAATATTCTTTCTGTTGCTTAGCACAGTGATTGTTTTACAGCATACACACACTGGGGGAAATCTGTTTGCAGCTTTTAACAGATTTCTCCTGCTACGGTTCGTTCCTGATCCCCATCAGGGAAACTGCTAGTTTCTATCTCATTACTCATTCTTCACCTCTACTATGCTGGGGCGAACAGAGGCCTCTATTTTTCTTTCAGACAAGTCCAAAGCTACTGAAGTGTACAACATTTAGTGAGGTGAAACACATGCTGGGTAGTGACAGGTGTTCCCAGTTGCTGTTTGTTTGTGCCTTCACAAGATGTGATCTAACTTCATTTATTTTTAGTGTTGACAGCGTTCCAGATATCTGACCATGGGACCAAGGCAATGGCACAGTTGTTTCACTTTCGATTCACTTTCCTTCCATTTGTTACCCCAAAATGTCTGCCTCCAACAGAGTCCTCAACCAAAAACCACTGCCAAAGAGTTTACTTACAGATCATAGTGTGGATTGGAAAGGAGGGTGATGCTAACACAGTGGATTGGGGATGGTGGACAACTGGTTCCTGCCAGTTCTGACCAGTAAGACTGCTGCCTCAGAAAGCCTCCTGCAGATGATCCACTGTACTGCCTGCCGAACACAACGGTGCAGTTGCAAGTCATATGGACTACCATGCATGTCTGCTTGTGGACCATGTCAAATTGGGAATTGTGAGAATCACTTTACCTCGAGCTTTAACAATTACTGTTATCACAAGCACCCTAGGATAACCTAAAGAGGACATCCATGTCTCAGAGATCAAAAAAGTATTTTCTCTTCAAATCAATTGACAGCTTTCTAACTGTACACACTCTCTTTAGGCACTCTCTGTCACTGTCACATCCCCGGGTTTAGAGGATAGTTTGTCTCATGTCTTGTGTTTTTCTTTGTTCCTTGTTTCCCTCCTGTCTGATTACCTGATGTGTCTCACCTGTGTCTTGTTAACTCCACCCCCTGTTCAGTATTTAATGTCTGCCTTCCCCTCACGCTGTACCAGCTTGTCTTGTCTCTATGTAGCAGCGCTACCAGCATTTAGCCTTCCTGTTCTGACCCTGTGTGTTTTTGACCTCGATTTTCTGCCTGATGGTTTTTGTACTTCTGCCTGGATTGTTTGACTCCCGTGTACCGAACCTGCCTACATTAAATGGATTTTTGAAATTGCATTTGCCCTGAAGTCGTGCGTTTGGGTCTCCTCCTCTGTTCGTGACAGTCACTGAGGAAACTTAAGGACAGCCGGCACTGCACCCGGATCAATTTCTTTTGAAAATAACTTTCTTCCGATGTAACTACACCTCTGGGCTTTGTGAAACTACAAGACTTCATAATTAATTTGTTTTTCTAGGAAACAATGATTTACATGACTCATGGCAGCTCTTTGTTGCTCCCACATTAGTTTGTTGCCTTTCCTTCCTTAAATACGATATGAATAATGCAGAGCGGCACTTCAAATCAAAGTTTTCTGACATAACAAAGAAACACCACATGAATGATGTAGCAGCTGCTGAAAAGATACTGGAGCAAATGTCATGACTTGCATCATAAACACATGTCCGGTAGACGGGTCTATGACAATTGAGAAGAGAACTAATTTGATCTGAAATAAAACAATGAGAAGGAGGGAAGTGACAGCCTCTAGTGAGAAGGTTCCTTCCTCATCCTTTCAAACTGCCCACACAAAACCATCATCCCACACATTCTCTCATGTTCTTGTCTGCTGCGCTTCCTAAACTGACATTCCTTCCATTAGACCATAAAATACTGGATTTTGAAATGTACAACATCTTGTAAATCAATGCATGAAAGTACTGCTCATTGTAGGTGGGATTCTCAGCCAATGGCATAGCAAATTAGAAGTGCTGTGTGTGTCAACTTTTTACCTTACTCACATGGCAACCATTTTCCGCTAAGGTCTTGTATAGAGTGGGTATCATTGATGAATATCAAGACAATAATTTCAAGATTAACCATGTTATCTGATTTACTGCATAGTATTAAATGACCCTTAAAATGTAAAGTGCAGGATTAAAGCAAGTTGGTGTCAGTTTCACTTGTCATTATTTCACTTTCCCCTGATCACCAAGACATGAGTTCCCATTTAGGAACCAAAATGTCACAGTCCTTGTTGTTTGACATGTTTTTCAACGTCTACCTGTGAATATACCCTTGGAAATAGATATTCTGGTTCTGAAAAAAAGTGTATTTCACATGGTTGTTCATTACTTTGGGGATATGATACATGCATTTTTACAGAAGGAGACCAGGAGTTAAAAAATGAAGAGAAAATGCCTTAGACCTCAAAGTCTTAAAGCCTGATTTGGATTTTCTGGTGAGTGAAAACTGCAGATGTCCAGTCAATCATTGATATTATTTTCCCCCAAGCATTCTTATCAGATCAACATGAGTGAAACGAGCCACTGTGACATGCAACTGCAGTTCACCAGTTCAGAGTTAGACCAAAGTCACACACAGGAAACATTGACACATACACACACAACACACACACACACACACAGAACACAGACAGCCTAAGCTTGAGCAATATCTCCCTCTGCTGAGTGTTTTTGAACTCACATGATGAAAAAGCTATTAAAGTGTACTTTGAATGTAACTACAAAAGAAACAAATGCCCTTGTATTCTTAAAGCTGCCAAAAATTTCTTTCTGTTAATAAGAGATCATCTCCTCTTTATACAAATTACATTTCGGCATTATGATCACTTAAAGATCATGCTTAGAAATAAGATAGTCAGTAAATTATAAATATATAAACAAATAGATAAAAAACAACACATATTTACAAAAAATAACGTTTTCATACCATTTCTTTAGCATTTATAACAAGTTAATATCTGGTAATTTAGGGGACTGTTTTAAAGTGTATGCCTTTATGCGACGTACAGACAGAACACAAGGATTTTAGAAATGGCGAACAGTGTTGTGTAGATACGTGCTGTAATTTTTTTTTTTTAAACTGACTGAACTTGACACTTTTGTATAACAGGAAAATTATGGAGAATTTAAACTCTAAAGTGGCATTAATAAAACTCATAGATGTCGACTGCCGAACATTTCCAAAGAAGAAGAAGCAGCATTATTTTCCATTCAGCTTTGCTTGGCCAATGTGAGAACCAACACTTTAATGGACAATTCCTGAAGAAACTGCAGTGTGAGAGATGGCGGAGCTGTGAGTGGAAGCACAATCACAGCCAATTACCATAGTCACTTTTGCAGCTTTTTCCACCTCCAAGCAGCAGCTTACATTTTTGAAGCCTTTGCACACATTGTATGTCACCTGTTGGTGACTGTTGACTCCCTGGGAACACATTTCAAAATAGTATGTAACTTCTCGGAATTGACCCTACAACCATCAGATTACCTGCGTAGCGATTGAACCCACTGTGCCACAGAGGAGACAAGACACTGTCAATCAATATTGCACTATCACACAATGACAAAACACTCGAAAATAGTTTGTTTTAGAGCTTAGACTTTTAGCATTTTTTATCTTCAAAATATTAAACATCTATGTAAAAAATTATAGAACTTCCAAATCGAACTCAGCCTGCAGCACAGCAAATGATCAGTGTAATTCAAAGAACACACTGTTCAAATGTACTTTCCTAAGGCTAATGGTAGGCTAAATTGAGTTATGAGCCTTGAACACAAAACTCTGGAGTTGACTGACCAGGTGGTGGCGCTATAGGACAATTTATGAGTAAATTGAGCATTATACGACAAGAAACCATATAGCCAAAGTGTGCTACTGTTACACTTTTTGTTCAACTTTCAATATTTATATAGTTAATATTTAATGTTTCATATAAAATCAATCAAACGTTTAAGTTTTGAAAAAAGCAAAGGTCCTCACAACACACATGAACATGAGTCTATATTAGTGAGTAACATGTGTTAAGGAACTGAAACCCGGTATCTCAGAATTAGGTGGACTTGTCAGGAGCCCACTGCCTGCTGCACTTTAACTTGGTCAACCGACACAAGACACTGCACCACAGTGAAGACTAGAATTCAGCACTTTCACTATGTGGTAATGACATCACATGGGGAAAATCCTTAAACTTTAAATGCATCAAATTATCAAAAGAAACAAAAATAATTCAATACCCTGATGCTTTCCTGATGGCTGTTGACAAATTTGGTGAAGTTTGATCAAACAGTTAGTGAAATATAAAATGTTTTGCCTACAATAGGCTAGTGATAACCAAAACAGGTTTATTGTCTTTACGCGTACACCGTTTAACTGGACATATGAGTATCTGACCAATGTAGGTCCATTAGGTTGCAGCATAACAAACTATCAGAAGCATCCAAGTCACATGCTGTGCGAATATTATTTTCCTTCAGCTAAATGTTCGTGAGTTATTCTCATTAAAAGCAAAACGCTTAAAACCTCACCAAATGGTGCCGTTATAGGTATCACTTTTTGTTTGTTAAACATGCTACTATTTGGTGCAATATTACAAAGTTTGACTACTTTAGCACATTTAGTTTTTGAGTTATGAGCTTTAAAAAATGACGGAATAATAAATATAAAGAGCGCAGAGAATCAGCGTAGATAATGTCTGATTTTTTTATTTATTTAACCTTTATTTATCAAGGAAAAGTCCCATTGAGGTTAAAAACCTATGTTCAAGGGAGTCCTGCAGAAATTACACTTACAACAGAGAGACAGCAATTAAAAGCCATTAAAGTTATAAAAAACAGTTACATGGGGAGGAGGTCGTCTCATGTTCAGTTGATAATTTCCAACATGCCACAGTGACGTTAAGTAGCATGATTCAGTTTGTGTCTACTATAGACTGTATTCCTCACAGAGGAGACCTCTTGGTTATACTGCTGAACTTGAACAGAGCTTTTTGGGGTTTTTCGTTGCCTTTTATTCTTCAACTAAGACATGAAGTTATCTTCTTCTGCTTCTTCTTTGGTGGATTTTTAACGGCGGTTAGCGTCATGATGTTCGCTAAGCGCTCCTAGGAGAGCAGCTTCAAGGGCCAGAGGAATTTGATATCAGCATGTTAACATTCAAGCTTATCCCCGTGAAGATGGAAAAAGAAGATGAAGAGAAACCTCAGTCCTCACAGCTTCATGACAACCAAACTGAAGAGAGCAGAGACACACTGCATATGAAAACAGCGGACTGTGGAGGACCAGAACCAGGCAGAGACTTTAATCCAGACAGTCACAGCCAGATACTCCTGACAAGACGTCACACTTTTTTGGATCTGATGTTGATGACAGAAGTGATTGGAAGGAGAGAGATGAACCTCAGGAAGGTTTAAAACTTCTGCCAAACAAAGACACAGCAGTTACTCCTGACAACACTTCAGACTCTGAATCGAAGACAGATGACACAAGTTGGGTTTTTGAGGGGGCCAGAAATCGTCAGGAAGTTTTAAACCCTGCAAAACAAAGACGTACCTGAGAGTAATGTGGTATTTAATACAGGTAAAATACCAGTTAGCTCCTCTGAATGTGCTACAAGCTTCAGACAAAAGAAATTACAAAAACAAAATGGAATCCTAACAGGAGTGAAACTTTTGACTTCCAAAAGTTTCAGCTGTTTACTTTGTAAAAAAAGTTGTTCTTCTAGGGCAGCTGTTGTTAAACACATGAGGACCCACACAGGAGAGAAACCCTTCAAGTGTTCAGTTTGTGGTAAAAGATTTGCAAAAAATTGAGATCTAAAACGCCACTTGGCAGTTCACTCAGGAGAGAAACCATTTAGCTGTTCAATTTGTGGTAAAAGGTTTGCAAGAAATGGAGATCTGAAGTCCCACTTGGCAGTTCACTCAGGGGAGAAACCATTTAGCTGTTCAGTTTGTGGTAAAATATTTGCACAAATTACTAATCTGAAGTCCCACTTGGCAGTTCACACAGGAAAGTAACCATTTAGTTGTTCATATTGTTCTGAAACATTATCTCGTCTCGATCAAACGTCACAGGCTTGTTTGTGAAAGAAGGAAAATTCCAAAATATCTGTAATGCCAATTAATTTATTCCTGTAGGAATTGAGAAAAAATGGTCAGATGTATATTTTAACGATTTGTTCTGAAAAAAAAATCACAAATCAGACTCCAAAATGAGTCTTCTTTCAGTTTGATCTTTTCAGCAGACAAAGCCACATGATTAAAGTAATTTTGCTTTATTTAGTCAGTAATAGTTGTTTTGCAGACTTTTCAGACTTTTCTGGGGTTCAGTTTTTTATTTAACACGTTTCTGCATGCTGAACCAAGACGTGAAATGAATGTTAAGATCAATTGTGTTGCTTTAAATAAAAGGTCTTGTTTGCAGTATTTATTTTATTGTGTTTTGTAAATTGGTCTCGATATTTACTGACCTGCTTTTACTGAGTGCTTTATAAAACATTTCAGCTGCTCTGTATGTAAATAAAAATATTTCTAACAAGAGCAGAGATACACTACTGATACACACAGAAGATAGTCCTTACATGTGTTCCCTTTGCAGTACAGGATTTGAAAAAAAAAAAATGGAGATCTGATACAACCCTTGGCTGTACATGCAGCCAGGCGCAGCTGTGGACCAGTGGTAGGTTTATCCCCAGCTCCTGCAGCCACATGTCAAAGTCTCCTTAGGCAAAACACATCCATGCCCTGATGACCTCCAGACTCAACCACTGAAATTCACTATTCTGACAGTAGCCAGACTTTTACACACCTACATTTTGTTCAAAATGCTGCAGCCAGACTCCTTTGAAGATGCAAAAAAAATATCATCACTTAACACCTCTTTTGGCATCCTTGCACCGGCTCCCAGTTCAGTGTCTACCTGTGGAGGGCAGTCATGCGCGTGTACGCGTCTAAACTGTCGGACTATCTAAACGAAGAAGAAGGCGACGCGCCACTGGCGGAGGGATATACCGATGCACACAGCACGTCGAAGCCGGGCGATCCTCCAAAACCGGAATACGGTGTCCACTATTTTCTACCGAATTAAACATTTGTAACAGATTTGGATATACATTTTAGTCCACTTTGTAGATAGAGCCCTCCCTTGAAAGAAGAAATAGAACCATACTGTGGGTGTTTTGTCATCTTTAGGGAGCTTGAAGAGTCGACAGGATGGTGAGTACAGCATGCTAACGTCGTGAACGTGACTAGCTCGTGTTAGCTGCTTCTTCGAGCTCAGTTTAAAAACCCTTCAATAAAAAAAAACCAAACGGGTGATCGTTGTTGCGTTAAAGTTCATAATCCGAAACCTAATTTATTCATGTTCTTCCTCCAGACGAGCGAGGACAGCTTTCTTAAGGATTTATTAGCTGATTAAGTAACACATGCGTACATTGATTTGAAATAAAATGTGGTAATTCTCGCACTTTATTTAACATTTGTGCAGGTGGTTTTTGCTTTGACGACGACACATGAGTATAATGTGTTTAATATGTTAAACTGCGTACCACACACGGGGGTGATGCAGGCGGAGGCAGGCCGCCTGTTTCTGTCTTTAATGTGACATGACAGTGTTTGTAAACACGTTTTGATAGCTCCATGCTCGGATCGAGGTTCACTTAACTGCAGCCTTTTATCGCTTCTTTGACACCAACAGTGGGCGTGGTGGTGAAGGGGGGTGCTGTGTTAAAAATAGTCCCCCCTCACCACCCACCTAACCCCCCCAAAGATTTTGTATCGCTGTCGTTAACACATTGATCAAAACTCGTCCTAACTCACAAGAAACCAACGTTTTTTGATATCCAACTAGTTGCTGCAACACGAGCAGCACCTCTCCAGAGGCCTCCCAGCAGCAGGAGGAGGATTTGACATGCGCAACAAGCGAGTAATGGTTTCCCCTCGCCATCAATTGCGATTACATAAGAGCAATGCTCAGCGTTAGCAACAATTGTTCTCTGTGGAGATTTGTTGCATCGTTGTAGGACTTGTTTGTTCCTGCAACAGCAACAATGACAGCATCATCTTCTGCCACGTTATTGCGCCATAACGCTGCACTGCATTCTGCTCCTCTTTGAAACC
This sequence comes from Symphodus melops, assembly GCF_947650265.1. NCBI lineage: Eukaryota > Metazoa > Chordata > Actinopteri > Labriformes > Labridae > Symphodus > Symphodus melops. Next base: position 6,657,191 of record NC_136700.1, on the reverse strand, counting down.
CCTCCCTTCCCCCCCTGCATTAAACCAAACCGTGCTTGGTGCAATAGGCTGTCAAGACCTGCAGTGTGCACCCTCCGAAATGGTAACTTAAGTATTTTCAGAGGGGGGGGGGGTTACACTGACACTACTGAGATGATGAGAGATGACACACACAGAGGCAAAGAACAAAAAAATCCTCTTAAATAGGAAAAGTTGAGTCCTTGTGTGGTACAATGTCATTTTCAATGAAGAGCTGGCTGAATGAAATTCTGCATTTTCACTTTAGTATCAAGCACGTGGGATTTTTCTGTGCTCAACATGCGAATATTTGGTATAATCTGAATCTGAAGGACAGGGAGACTGTGTGGCTTACAAATCCTCTAACACTCATCTGTGCTCTGATCCGCACACTGCTTGCTTCAGCACCACTGAATTGGTTGTCAGTACAGAGAATGGATACTCCGCAGTCTGTCCTGCCCCCCCGTCCCAGTCCCCCTCCCACCCCCACCCAACCAGCACCACCAGCAGCAGCAACCAGCATGGTGACTCATTGAAATTGACTCCAAGAACACATGGCATTGCTACCATCTCGAGCTACTGATGTTAGCGTTTGTGCCTCTGGCTGAAACGCAAAAGATGTGTTTAAACATGTAATGTTAATTTGTGGTGCAAGAGCTTGAAGTAATACATCTTGCACTCCAGGGACAAATATATATATATATATATATATATATATATATATATATATATATATATATATATTTAATTGACATCTGCAGCTGCATGAGATGAATGGCCTCAGCTGCTTTATTTACAGCTTTTCTTCTCTAATAGGAAGGTTCCTTCTCGCAGCAGTAGTGTGATCAGTTCTATAACATCAGAACCGGTCTTTTCTAGGTTTTCGTTTTGTGCCAGCTCATGTTTCAGCTGACACATCTTATAATCACTCGCAGACGTAATGAGTGAGCACGCTGGCATAAAGCAGCCATCAACAGTTTCCACAGAGGTTTGTCTAAGATGGTAAAACTGAGTCTCACATCTGCTCGTGAAAAAAAAAAGGCCCAGCGAGGTGCTTGCTTGTGGTGCTACTCGGTGTGCTACATTGGCGACCCTGTTCGTGTCCCACTAATTATAGCAGACGTGCGTATTTTAGGCCGTAGAGTATTTTTACTTGTCCCTCATCGCGCTTGCTCAGTCTGAAGTGGGCATGTTCACTGACTTAGACCTCATGTGAGACCTCATGTGGACGGCAGCGTTACATCTCGACTGACGTTTTGAAATGAATGGAGTGTGTGAGAATCAAAGAATAGTAAATAAAGCGGTTTCCTCCTGTACTGCAACAAGTCTTATATTTGAGTAATACTGTGTGCCTAGGGCTTCTTTTTTTGTTCCATTGGTATCAAAGAAAGCAAAATTGGCTTGAATTGAAATTGTAGTCCAGTGATTGCCCTAATAGAAAAGGAACGAATGTCTGTGTCCAGCTGTTTGTCATCATGAGAAGCCAAAATCAATATTGAAACTCGGTTACACTGAAATGTGACTGCTGAGCATGTTTTCATATGACCTGACCTATCCGTGTGTACGTCCACCCTTACTCTATTTTTACATCAACCACCATAAGGGCAGTAGCTCGGTAGGGACGCCTGTTGAGAACTGGAGGGTCAGTGGTTCAAGTCCCATCCCACTCCTTCCAGAGCCCATTTCACTGTTTGAGCACTGCAGAACAAGGTACTGAACCTCCAGCTGCTCTGTGCCCCTTCATGTACAGACTGAGGCCATGTTTGAGTCGCCGCTACCTCCTGATCCTAAAGGTGTTGCAGTTTTATGGGGTTTTTTTCCAAGTAGCTCTCTGGGTTTGGTCGGCATAGGCTCACAGTGTACACACCTGAACCCCCAGGTAACTTGGGACAACTCCTGTGTTTCAGTTTGCACCGAAGCCCCCCACCACCTCCACGACACCATTTCTGACCTGTCGAGTCTCTGGCTGCACATTTCTCCCTCTATGTACATGTATCTAGTATTGTCCAGTAACATCTTACTCTGTTCAACAGGCTGATCAGCTGACAGAGGAGCAAATTGCTGGTGAGTGCACTTTGTTTGTTTGTGAAAAAATCAGCAGCTGTTTTATTCACGTCTTGGTGTTGGTTCAGGTCTGTTCCTGCTATTATATTCCCATGCTGAAATAAACCCAGAGTTGTAGTAGTTATTCACAGAAACAGATAATAATGAAATGTGGATTTTATTCTTTAAGTAGATTAAAGTAGGGTGTCTGTATCCAAAACAATCTGCATGGGTACATTATGGTGTTATTTGTGGTATACAGAGTTCAAGGAGGCGTTCTCGCTGTTCGATAAGGACGGTGACGGTACGATCACCACCAAGGAGCTCGGCACTGTGATGCGTTCTCTGGGTCAGAACCCCACCGAGGCGGAGCTGCAGGATATGATCAATGAGGTGGATGCTGACGGTGAGGATGACGTGAAACATCTTATTTCTGGTTCATCTGTACGTTTAATATTCCTCCCGCAGAAAGCGTTTCTAAAGGGAGTCAGATCTGGAGCGTCTCACTGCAGCCTGTTTATCTTCCTTCTCAAAGAGAAAAAGGGCTTTTCTTTATTAACAGACATCCTCCCCTTGGTCGTGTATTTCCTGTCGTCAAACAGACGTGATCCATTCTCCAAACAGCAACTCTTCATGTACCATCCTTTCTAATGAACTTTGACCTCACCCGTTGTCGTCTCAGGTCACTACGGTGAATCCTCACAAGCTCTGGAGGCATTTATGACACACAGTTTGTACTGTAGTTTGAAAATATTGTTTACTTTTAACAACAGCTGAATGCGTACCTGGTGAAAAATGTATCCTGTCAGTCAAAAAACACTCGGCAACCAGTATGTTGCCGTACATTGTGGGGGAATGACTCCTTTTCTTGTCAGTCTAACGACGCAGGGACTCGAGTAACGTAAGCTCTTTTATATCGGTTGGCTGTGTAGGTAATGGGACGATTGACTTTCCTGAGTTTCTGACCATGATGGCCAGGAAGATGAAAGACACAGACAGCGAGGAGGAGATCCGAGAAGCTTTCAGAGTCTTTGACAAGGTACGCCGGGGCTCAGCGGTTTGACAATGTAGGAAGTGACAACAAAGTGTCTTTTGAACTTTTTTTTTTTTTTTTTTTTTTCTCTGTGTCGCAGTTATTTGGATCTGTGCCATGGTTTGCCACCCTTTCTTTTTTACTATAAAACATGTTCAGACTCTTTCATGTAACAAAGGCTTCTATATGTAGAGGGAGATTTGTACATAACACTCTGCGAGCCCGTTTTGTTTTGCTTTGCTCCACTTTAAGGTACATTTATGGATTTGTGTTGCTGTCACTGTTTACAGGATTATAATCCCGTGCATGCTCACAAGCTCATAGCGCCATTAAGCTGTTAATCCAGGTGAATCTGAAGAAGTACAGTTTAAAAATATCACGGATGGGATTCTTCTGGATTACTGCGTCTTTGCTTTTTCTTCCCTCGCCAGTAACATGCCTGATGAATGCTATCAAATTTACAGAAAACCAGTCAACTCTTATTTTTGTCACGGCATAAACCTCGAGATGACAAACTGTCCTCGGACATAAAAGGGAATCTGAAAGGAATGACAAGTGGCGCTCAGATGCAACTACAGTGTGAACAGGAAATAAACAAACGGTAACGACAGCTCCTCTGTGTTCATCTGCAGGATGGTAACGGCTACATCAGTGCAGCAGAGCTACGACACGTCATGACCAACTTAGGGGAGAAGCTCACTGACGAGGAGGTGGACGAGATGATCCGTGAGGCCGACATAGATGGTGACGGCCAGGTCAACTATGAGGGTGAGGTTACGGCTTTTTGTTTTTCCATAGAAAAACGTGTTTCTAGACATGTTTGAATTTGAACAAATGAAAAATGATGACTTGCTGCCCCCCCCTCAAATAGAGCTGATCCGAGCCTTGCCATCGATTTATTGAAATGATTAATGGATAATTTTTCGCAATAATTCAATGACTCTTATTTATCTATTACCATTCACACTTAAAATGTGACATTAAAAATCTTAATTCAGCTGATTACTTTCAGAAAATACTTGCACGTTATAAACGTGCTACGATAACAAGCAAGGTCCGCTTTATAGGTCCTGCTGGCATCCTTTTCCTCTACGGGGGGTAAACCATGTTGGTGTATATTTGTATTTAAGTCACCTAAGGAATCCAAGCAAACATTGTTTTTATCTCGAGAACTGTTGAGATGTTAACCTTGCGAAATGTTATGAAAAAAATACTGGTGTGTGCACTGGTGGAGGTGAGTGGGCTCATCTTTGTCTTCTGTTCTTTTCACAGAGTTCGTCCAGATGATGACTGCCAAGTGAAGAGAACAGTGATATTTCTCTCAGCGATGCTTGTCCTCCTAAGATACATGTCTTTAAGAACCAAAAAAGGAACAATTATGAAATTAGAAAAACCAAATCGTCCATGAAAAAAAAACAACCACAAAAAAAAACACTTCTCTGTCAGATTTTCCAATTCGTGCTTCAGTACAGCCAACTACGTCTAAGGTTTAGCAAACAACAGAATAACCCCTAGCGAAGCTAATGGACCAAGCTTTTAGAGGGCTGAAGCCCCCGTACTTCAGACTAAGATTCTGCTGAGTCACCCAGTTCCTGATTAATTTAGAGGAAAGAGCAACACTGAAAAGGCAGCGGGATAGAAACCCCAAGCCACGGTTAGTACAAAGGCAGTTGGCTGCTTCAACCTTTCCCATATTCGACATAACAAACGGACTCTCTTGCACCAGTGGTGACTCTTTAAATTCTGAATTGAGTACTCTTCTTGCATGCACCCTTTCTTGTGGCGGTCTCTTGTCACAACAAGGAGGCTCTGATCCGGTCAGAGGTAGTGGTCAGATCGTGTACACACTGGAGGTATATACATTACTATATAGCTATATATCTGTAACATTTGTGTCACTATGATTATTGCAAGAGCAAATAGCTGCAACATAGGGCGTTCATTGGTGCTCGGTTGGAGACGAGCACCAAAGAGTTTGGACAAGAAAGTAAGACTGGAAATTGCTGATGGGTTTTTTTTGCCCCCCGGGATGTGATACTGTCTTGTTTTAGAGGGGGGGGTGGGCTGTATGTTGTCCACGGCACTGATTGGAGACAACAGGATGTTATCATGCTTCAGGGGGATTGGTTGTAAAAAACACACTTGAGGACTGCAGTTGAAACCTTTTGTTCTTTAAACCGATATCCTGATACTATATTGATGTAATGCTTTATATCTGTGTTCTCAAATATTAATGTATTGATGACAAACTTTGGTCACAAAATATCTATCTATATTAGTGTCGTAAAGTTTGCATTGCCTATTGTTGTAGTAAATGACCTGTGACATGTTTTCTCTTGGTTTTGAAATGTGCCATAATACTCTTGAACGCCTCAACCTTCTTGCAAGACTTGTAGTTCATTAGAATATAAAACATTACGTAATATGATAACATAAAAACATGCAGTTCAACATATTTGCACTTTGGTATAAACCATGTGGATACATAAAAAAAAAAAGGTTTGTTCTAGAAGAATAAAAGAAACCAAATGTCACTGCTGCTGCTATGACAACCACGTGTTCTACTCATTTGTCATCCTCGTTGGTGTCTGATCTTCAATTTGTAGTCCGGTGATTCAAACTTCAACCTGCTTGCTGTTTTCTTGAACAGATTAAAATACTGTATATTAACAAACACAAACTTGTAGTGGAGGTGATTGTGTTTCATTTGGGCTATTAGACCGGGACTTTCAGATACGGGTGTCGCAAAGAATTTAGCTTTAAGGGGAGAGAATGGTTTCAGTGTTATGAAGAGGTTGGGTCAAATTGTAAGAAGTGGGTTATCTAAGGTTTCACAATTCCCTCTAAAACAGAATTAGATCTCACTTTATTGGAGGCGCTTTAATTGGTCATCTTTCAAATGAATGGAAGTAAACGGTAACTGGACTGAAGGTGTCTCAAAAATATAAAGATGTGATATATTTTCCATAAACCAATAAACTGACTGAGCTTTAGTTGATCTGTGTTTTACTGTCATGTTTATGGACTCTTAAAACTACTCTCCATTTTAACATTTGTGGCACTGACTCCTCTCCCTGCCTGTGTCCCAGTGCTGGGGAGAGGAGCTCTAATCCCACACAGTCTGAGACTGGGTTGGGGCAGGTCACCCTGGCCCTTCACTGGAGAAACTAACCCAGGCACAGGCTATATTTAGTGGCTCATTACACTGCTCCAGGAGCCTGAGGTAATCCAGGTCAACCAGGGTCAAGACCCCTAACCCTCATACTCTAAATGCAAACGAGGAGCACTTGCCTTTTTACAGACAGGCAGGTCTCGGAGCTAATGGGATGAGGCTTTATCTGGGGCAGGTCGATGTGATTGGCCACATGGTAGTCGTGCGGTTAAGTAGATAAAGTAAATAAATACGGAAATGGAAGCAGCATTCTCAGCGGAACGATAACTGCAGGATCACATGCATGAGGAGCTGTGATTATTTGTCTGTGTGGTTGTGTAACTGCAGAAGTTCACTGGTTTTATCTCCCACTGTGTTGTTAAATAATTCTCACAGGGATTACAGAACTTTGTTTTTTTTTTTTTAACTCCTATTTTAGTGTTTTATATCTACTAAATTTATCTGGTAACTATAGATCTGAATGTTATGACAGCATGTTGCATAATACAGAATAACTTACCCAATAATGAATAAAGCTTTTCAAATGATTAAGTATATTGTTTAGAGCTCATGTGAGTTTTATTTAAGACTACAGTATAGGCTACCATCAAGGTTCAAGTGTGGAGGTGAATACCCAGGAAAGGCCAGAAGAGGAAGACAATGGAGCTTCTGGGACTGTAGGAAGCACTGAGGGTGATGTCCATTCTGCAGGCCCACATGTGTCAGGAAAAGGCCTGGCAGGCTAAGCATATAATGAGCTAACTGCAAGGCAAGAACAGTGCTTTAAACCAATTTTTTTCTTCTGTAGGTAGAAGTTTAGGCCAGAACAACATGGAGATAAATCAGGGTCAAAAGTTTTGGTCAATTGAAAGAAAAGAAAAAAACCTTAAAACTAAAAGTTTAAGTTTTGAGCGTGAACTTTGAACTTTTACAGATAAATTGCAGATTATCTGATGATACCCGGACTGTCAAATGTGCTTTAAATAATAAAGCACTAACACTAACAACATAAAATGTTAATGATGAGGAATCCTAACAATAATGGGTCCACATCTTCACACAAACTTTTACTCTGATGTTTAAAATTATGAGGGCGGGAAATGTCCTTAGGCCTACAGCAATACATTGTCTCCTGTGCCACAATGATCAAACCAAATTTAAACACATTTCCAACACTTTGGCTGAACCTTCTACAACAATAAGTGAATGAAATGTAGCATACCAAGTTACTTCACAAAACTTCCGGTCACAGGATATGTTTTTCTACGCTGTTATCTCAAATAGTTTATCTTTGGTTTATTAATTTAATTTACGTCAATGCACTAGTTCCACAACACAATATTGTAAAATGATTTAATCCAACGCTAGGTGGTGCTGTTTCATCATCCACAAAACCAGACTAACGCCCTGTAAAGAAGGACAGGTGCAGCACACACTGTGGACAGGAGGAGATCAGGCAAATAACTGAAAGCAGCTGGAAGAACAACTCATTTGCATGTATGGACATTTTAATAATAGGTGATTATTTGCAGTTTATTTTCAGCCACATAGAATGCAGAGTGAGGTGTGATTTTGTTTGTTCAAATGTGGGTGTGTGTGTTGAGTTATTAATATGCTTGCTTGGTGAGCACCACACCCCATGCCCATAGTTGTCTCCAGGTTGCAATGTAACCTAATAACCCTTTTATAAACACTGAGTATTCCCTTTAGGTCTCGTGCTTTAATGAGGAGGTTGTGTCGTGTTACAGTATGTCAATTTTACAGGAGTCACAGATATGTGCAGTGCATTAAATGTATTTATAGATCTTTGCACAATTTCTTCTCTAATAAGATTGTTGTTTGGAGGTTTTTGCTTTTTTGACCCTTATACGTTGAACATGACCACACCAACATTGTTAACACGTTCACTTAGATCTTCACTTTTTCTTCTTCTTTTTCACAATCACTGGTGTCCATGGTCTCTCTGTTAGTGAGCAGTATGCAAAAACAGAAAAGACAAAGACTTATAGATTAAGATTAAGTACCTGTGTGTTAAGTGAGTTACAGTGAACAGACTGAAGTACAAGGATCCACAGCATTGCTTCTGCTCGTCATGTTAGTCATGATGAATCAGTTTTCTAGCTTTTACAGAAAACAACATGGCACAAATTAGTTTGAAGGTGTGGGAGTGCTTTGATTACATGCTGGTTTCATGTCCACTCACAGTGTGCCAGGTCATGCATCTCTGCCCACCATGACACATGACCACATTGTATAAAACTGTCTTGTTTCCTATAAGGATATCTTCCTGCTTAGTGGCCTAAAAATGGAGATTTCCTTTAGTCTGTTTTTTTATTTTCATTTTGGGGGATTTCTATCTGGAGGTTGAGAATTTTAAAAGAGGCAGGGTTTTCACATGTAACACAGGTCCCTGGCTGAATCAAACCGGGGATTCCGTGGTTATGTGGTATCCTACCACTGGCATTATTCTCCTGAATGACACACAGCGTTGCTGTCATATACAGTATTCACCACTGGATTGAAAACAGATGTTCAAAATAATAAATTTCTCAGAGCCTTTTTTTATATGCATATTTAGTCATTTTCATTTTCAAGTTTGTTACTATGTCTACCTTTACAAATTATTAAAAGGTTCAACTACAAATTTGGAAAGCAGTTCACCCTTTGAAGTACAGATAGATTTTTAGGATGTTGCATTTAAGAATTCAACAGTTTAGATAGTTCTTTATGTGATTGAATCGTGTTTTTGAGGAGAAAAAAACTAGTAACAACTAGACTGAGACATTCAGCCTATAGGTAATATGGTATCATATGCCATGATGTCACGATGGCCATTTGAACGTGCTTCTATAACGACTTTGTCTTACTCAACATTTTGGTTATTCTGTCATGTGCTGCAGTACTTTCTTATGACTACATATATTATACCTCATGAAATGTTTATTGGACATCCTAAAATAATTTCTTAGATTCAAAATCGTTAATTGGTCTGCTATAAAAACTATTTAGCCACTGTCTACAAAATGATGACCATGTTTCAAATAGAATGATGGACAAGTCGCTCCTCGAAAATTGTAAAAACAAAGATTTCATGTGACACTTCATGAAAACAACTTTCAATACCGTTAAATTATCTGAAAAACAGATACTAAAACTACCGTTTTCACTGTTTGTTAGGTTTGTTCTGTGTTTTCTTTTGTTTTGTTTGGTGCAGAAATCCTTAAAAACCATCTCTGAATGCATGCAGAAGTGAACTTCCAGCTGACAAAATAACCCTAACTCAAGGTCCACTTACTTCAGTGGTCTGGATATTTTAAAAAGACGTAGCTAGAAGAAGGACACAAACTCTTAAAAGCTTGGCATATTGAAACATAATTTAAAAACTCTATACCTCTCCTGCTGATGAACACCATCAGGCAAGATCAGACCAGGACTGATCCATTCGCTCAGTTCCTGATCCTCTCTAACTGTCACCAATTACTGGTAAGATAAATCAAAAGGGAAGTGAAAACGTATCTTTCAACACACCAAGGGAAACTACACAAAATTAATTTTTTCCTCATTGTCTTAAAGAGAAAGAAACAGTCAAAATGGTATTTCACTTTGGTCGTTTTGGCTGCTTTGTGGAATATGACAAACATCTACCAAAGAGTTCAGCATAAATCCTAAGGGTGTTGATTTTTTTTTAATTTCCTACTTAGTGATTTATAACCACATCAGAATTCCCCAGGATTTGTTTTCCTTTGTGGTCTTCCAGTTAGAAAGTATCATAAGAGTGTGGTGAAACAGTACAACTTTTCATAGAATCATTTCATTAAAGCATTCATAATGAGCATCTGTTTCATACCGAGCAAAACAAGATGTGGAATGGAAAAAAAAGGTCAACCCCTGTCTGTTTGCACACTTCAACACACCTAGCTTCTCACTTCATTAAGTGGCTACTTGATATTTCATAATCAATTCATCAGATAGCCCTGTTTCATTCTAAGGGGATTTTACGTCCTTATGTTGATTTGATAAAACCTTTAAAGCTCCTGTGAGTTTTTAGCTGGCTATGAAACATATGAATGTTGATACAAGTTAAAGCAAACAGGACCACCACAATATGTTTTATTCATCGTCAGAATGAAAGATAGATTTGAAAAAGATATTAACAGCAAAGAATTTCAATAAGAGACACATCTGTTAGCTGATATTTTAAGATCTACAAATAAATTGGAGATACAGTTGTTTCCTCAAGTGGCACCAGAACCGTCACAATTGAAAGTTCCTCGTAAGAGCTTTAAAGATGTCCTGCACTTGCAAAAATTACATGTTGAAAAGTTAAGCTCGAAGAACCAAGAATCCGCTAGGTCTAATGTTTTGTATTTACTCTTAAATGTTTCATTTCATTCTTGTGCTAACGAGAAAATGAGTCTGATGGTGATGCAATTCACCCTCATAAATGGGAGTCTGTAGGCAGAAAGCAGAGTCTGAGATGACGCCATGCCAGCTGAGGCCTGTTTAGACAGAGACCGCAGCAAGAAGAACTTCTGTCATCAGAGAAACATCTACAAATTCCATTATGGTTGAACTTCATCAAACAAGGTAAGCGAAAGCAGAGCAGGCCCACTGTTTTAGCATTATAGGTGTCTGTGTATCGTCCAGCTGGTTAGGAAAACCTGATCTGTGTCAGTTTCCACAGCACAAAGACACAGTGAAATCTTGAAAGAACTCTATTATCTTGAGGTTATTGGGTCACACTTTGGCACACTACTCCTTTATAAAGTATTGAATTAAACACTAAAGTAAAAAGTACTAAAGTCTTGGATTATTTTTCTGGACAATTCAGTTCACAGAATTTACAGCCTCACTGATGTTGCTCAATAGCATTTGAGGAGGTATCTATGGGAATAGATAAGGTGGGGGGGAAAGCCTTATGCAGGGTTTTAGCTCATCACCCAATACCTCATCCCACTTTATAATTAGCACAACCAATGTTAGAACAGATTTACTGCACAATCTCATTTCTCTTTTGCAGACCTGAGACAGACAGAATTGCAACACAATAACTTGTACTTTTACAACCTGCTCTTTTATTGATTTGTTTTGGCCTCATCTGTCTTTCTAAGTTGTTAGTATTCAATAAATGCTCATTTAAAAGGGCAACAAAGTGTTTTTTTTTTTACAACTGTTTCTTTTGCACAAGAACTTTTTAAAATCTTAAATTAAAGCTATCCAGCTCTGTTGGAGCTCTTAATCTGTTGTTATTAACACCACCAGTTTTGTTCTGAAGACGTCAAGCGGTTGAGCCTTATCTTAAAGATCAAACTGCAAGACTATGCAAGTAAACACAAAGTGTTGATGGAAAAACTAAATACCATTGAAAATAACTCCCAGACTTCAATACAGACGATGACTCTTTTTATCACTAATCTCCAGGTAAATATAAAGCATGTTGTAACAATTAGAATTGTAAGCAACCATTATGTATTTTAAGGTCAAATCCACCCTAAATGATTTAAACAGTGTGTGTGGGTTTGTCCCTGTCCATCTACATTTTTTACATCAGCGTCAAAACCTGTTTTCGTTTTTGCTAAGAAGAACGTAAAGAACTTCAAAGTCCCTGAAGGTAAAAACCTCTCAGACATCTCTATATGCACATCTGAAAAAACATGCTGGCTTTTCCAGGACTTACAGGCCTGATTACACCCTGTAAGAATTACAGAGGCTTAAAAAATACAGCCAACTGACATTTAAAAGAGACACAATAGGATACTTCTTTATTTTTTTCTTCTTCTTATTCCATCTCTGACTACCTCTTTGCTGGTATCCTCTACTCAGGTTGACTTTTCTCATGTAATGTGGTCGGTTACCAAAGGAAAAAAACCATTAGCTGAATATTTGCAACATCATTCTCACACGTAATCTGTTCATAATACTTTAAGATGACCATTTTTATAATCAAGGTGTGTCTAATGCTGTGAAAGATTTTCAGATCTCCAAAAATGTTTTCATTTATTCTCACATCACAGCCAGTTTCACTCTGCTTTCAAAACGAAATGAATATTAAAAGCAGCCAAAACCAAAAATCCCTGGGCGCCATGTTTCGAAATTGTGGTCGAGACAATGCAATGATTTATAAGCCCAGTGTCTTGAATTATGAGTTCTGATAAATAAAAAAGGTATTCATCAGAGTCATCTATTTACATTAATTACTTTTATTCTGCTATGTCAAGTGGCTTTCATCAGATAAAAATGCAAACACTGATGATTTCCTGAAAATAAACAAATAAACCATCAAATCAAATTGAGATGTGACATTTTCTTATGTTTACAATATGACAATAAAAGCCTGCAGCTGGAAATAATCTGAAGGACAAATTAGTACAAGACCAAACATATTCATATGGTAAAACAAGTTTAACAAGTTCTGACCAAATAGACACACGGTGTATGTGTTTTGTCTCACATACACAAACTAGTGCCAACCGTCTGCCTATCCCTCCATTATTCTGTTCTGCCTGCCATCAGCTTTTTCATCTGTCCCTCCATTCACTCATCCTTCAATCCATACATTAGCTGCTTAGGTTTCATAAAAGGGATTTGAAACCATGTGTTGTGTAGTGAAGTCTGTGTGTGCTGTTTATTTAAAGTTGCCAGCCTGCTTTGTTTTGTTAGCAGGGCCACTGTAAACACCCCAAGTCTTTTTTGTCTCAGCCTTGTTAGTGTTCAAAGCAGAATTGATCTTTGTTTTCCTGGGGGGGCAGCTATAGTGTCAGTGTCAATGCAACTGTGAATCAACACTTTTATTTACTGTAAAACAAGGAGAAACCTTATCTGCATTACTCCATTGGACATAATTATATTCTGCCAATTACAGAAACAGGAAGCAAGCATGTGGAATAACTGAGAGTGGGTACTGAATGTAATTACAAATGTAATTACTACGCAATGTGTTTCGAATTTTATTGGTGCTAAGTCTTCTTTGAACTATCATGAAATGAAACCATTAAGGACTCAGGAACTTCATTATTACATCCGGTGACTTTGAAAAAGGTGATGTTTTCATATAGTGTGTTTGCTGCAGTGTGTCTTCTCACCATACAAAAAAGGTTTTAAAGGTGCCTTTTTTGTAAACAATTTTGCATACAGATGGTTCACTTATTCAACCAATAACAATAAGTACAGATAAAAATTATATCTTTAAAATAAGGATAAACGCTATGTTGTAATCTGTGCCACACTACAGAAAGGTTTCATCTGAGATGTAAGTAATATGTTGAACTTGAAACAAACCTTGTTTGTTACTGTTGCTTTCATCCTCAAATCAACTAAAACAAGCTTTAAAGAAATCAGTTGACGGTGTCTTAGTCATCACAGGTCACACGTGGTTGAACACATGAGTGAGGTCATTCTCCCATGGGACTAAAAATTCAATTAGGGAATTGCAAAACAGCGGAACACCTGCCCTCGCGGTGGAATTATTCTATTTCTTTTCTATGGAAATTGTTGCCTGAACAACAAACGTTTTAGAGGCAAACACAATTTATAAACACAATTTATATCTTAATTATTATTATTATTTTTTTAATCATCTGATAATCAATAATGATGAATGTGATGAACAGGTAAGATTTCGTCAATAACTGCTACACCTCCAGATGCAACAATAAATACAAGTTTATGTTCTACATATTAATTCAATTGCTATTTATATAATCCTCCAAAATTAACCAATTTATGCTATGAGTATTGTTATTTGTATACTCAGTCTATGATAATGGTCATGCTGTACTTCTACTTTGGTCACTATTTGACTACAAAAGATTTACTTGTGAATTATTACTTTCCATCTCCAGCATTTATGTTTTCCCCAAGTGTGTCTAAGTGCTGTAACATGAGCACTAATTGTGTTTTCTGAGCAGCTCTTTCTCTGGTGCACTTTCGTTGGACGCTTCTCAAGAGGGTCACACAATACTCTTGAACCAAAAGTGACAAATCAAGCAGGCAGTCTCCTCCAGAGTCGTTGCTCCACATTGTGGAAGGTTTTTACCTCTTTTGGCAGTCAGGGTTTCACTCTGGGCTGCATAGCAAGTTAAGATTTGAGAAAAATGAAAAGACAACTTTATTTAAAGTGAAATAATATTCAGACAAAAGTCTGTTCACCCCGAAACGCAAATAAACATTTATGGATTACAATAGACTAAAACACTGTTTTTCACCTCACAATAAACCAGTGACCTAAATAGAGAAACGTTTGGGCTATTTCCGATGAATATATTTAATTTGGATTTTTAAGAGAAAGCAAGTGGATCGTGTATCCAGCGTGTTCTTACCCTTATTCCTCTTGTATGCAAAAAAGATTTTAAAATAAGAAAGAAGAGAGAAAACAACTCGACGTTGGCTATACTGTCTACATTTTAATTAAAGCATCTCTATGTATGAATTTCGTTTTCATTTTCTCCCCATTTTCCTGACGTTCACATTTTTTTTAAATTCAGCGTCTTTGAGTAAAGTGGGCGGGGCTTCAAACAGAGACTGGGAGGTGACAGGAGGAGAAAGTCTGCGGAGGAGAGCCGGAGCTCGTGTAGTCTTTCTCTGTCTGTTGATGTGCGTGCGTCCAACAGCTTACCACCGGCACTTTTAAACTTCATATCCGTGTTTCGCCTCAGACAAAGCTTGATATTTTACAAACGAAGAGAAGGAGCAGCTGCAGAAGAAAAAGTGTACAGTCTCTCTACAGCCCGTTACAGGTGAGTGTTTATTGGTCATCATGACAACGGACTTAAGTTATTAACTTTTAGCAGAATAGCCTCATCAAATATTTCAACTCTTTGTTAAATTATAGTTTTATGATTCTTAGTTTTTACAAGGTTGAACCAAGCAAACATTTAAAAAAAAAAGTTGTATATATTATATTTTGTTTTTCTTTGTTCCACAGAAAGAAAATCAATACTTTGTATTGTGAAAGAGACCCAGACAGAGATTCTGACAATCATGTTTGAAGTCAATGCAGCATGATGGGTCTCACCGAACCCTGCCTTCTCTGTGGTCACATAATGGTATCAAGATGTCAGACTTTCACTTCGTTGTCTGGGGATTCCTTCTTTATTCCACACTGAGCGGCCATACTTCATCTCAGTGAGTTAAACATGAACATAAGCATGCTTCCAGAGGAATCATGCCATAACATCACCTGCAATGGCACGACTGTTTACGGGGATGGCAAGCCGGCTACGAGCATCATCATGTTCTTGGCTGGCGTGGTTGGAAACCTCCTGGCTCTCTTCATCCTCGGCGTGCACCAGAAAGAACTCCGCTCCAGGTCCTCAGTCTTCTGCATACTTGTGACCGGCCTGGCCCTCACTGACCTGCTGGGCACCTGCCTCCTCAGCCCACCTGTGTTCATGTGCTACGCCCGCAACAGATCGCTGATTGGCATGGGGGATGAAATCCTGTGCAAACTCTTTGGCTTTGCGATGAGTTTCTTTGGCCTGGCGCCCACGCTCATCCTGTGCGCCATGGCTGTGGAACGCTGTTTGGCCATTAGCCACCCTTACTTTTACTCTGTGCACATCCGCCGCAGTTTTGCAAAATTTACTCTTTTCTTTATTTACCTCTTTTCTTTGGTCTTCTGCCTCCTGCCGTACGCAGGCTATGGCAAATATAGACAGTACTGCCCCGGGACGTGGTGCTTTATCGACATGGATGCAACAGGAGATGAATGGGCCAACTTGGTGAGGGCCTTCTCTGTGTCCTATTCCTCCCTCATGGCTCTGCTGATCCTGGCTGTGTTTGTGTGCAACGGCTCGGTCATAGTCAGCCTATGCCAGATGCACCGGAACCAGATGATGCGGCGTGGCTCGGTGGGTCCAAATGTGAGAAAGCGGAGGCTGAGCCTGGCCTGGTTCGGACAGGGGGAAGAGGAGATGGACCACCTAGTGCTGCTGGCACTCATCACACTCATCTTTGTGGTCTGCTCTCTGCCGCTCACAGTGAGTTCACTTTTGACATTCACATAGTGTGTGATAATTTCCCGTTTTTTAACTGTTAGTGGCGCTCTTCAGATTTGAACTCTAAAGCACAATCTGTAAGCATCTTGTGAACTGAATTCACTGGAAAAGGAGGGAATAGCTGACACCCTGATGTGTCATGTAGTCATGTAGTCAGTTGTTGAAATATGAAGCAAACCTCCTCATGAATCAAAAAAAAAGGCGATTTGCATTTAAAGGGGAACAGAAGGTAGAATTTTTTAACCATGTTTTTTCTTTTGTTCTAATTAACATAAGTCTCAGACTGGGTGTACGCTTCCATCTGATATGGACACTGATACTTGAATTTGGGGATAGGCCAACGCTAGCACCAATCCCCTACCAATACTCGGCACTATCACACTGGAATGCCTATCTTAAGACAAGTTGAAACAGCAAATAAGCAAAGATAACATTAGCTGTAGCTTAAAAGCGATAACAAGCCAGATTAAACACATGCACTGCTTTATTCAGAGTAACTCCATGACAATTTTTTTTTTCTCACCTGGCTTTGAAACAGTATTTACTCTACTTGTAGATAAACCTCCATAATGACTATACATTATAGCTGTCTGTGTGGGATACTGTTTAGGAGCAGCAACATTAAAATTAAATCATTTGATCATCTATGGGACCTTCAAATTAAAGTAGATGGGATCAGTGCACAGACTAGCAGATGCAGATCTCGCATTTTAGAAGGAAGTGTTTGCGAAACTACTTTTAATATCCTGATCACTCTAGAAAATAATGGGTTTGTATTAGCCTCAAAGAGATTCACAACCTCTTAGGCTCATAAAAATAATTCCTTCCTTCTTCCAGTAATTATGTAAACAGAAAGCTCAGCGGGCATGGTGACGGTTGATGTTTTTGTCTCTATGCCTTGTTAGTGTCTTCTTAATGTTTGTGTTTAGCTCTTGCAGTAAAAGGTGAGTGCAGCCTTTACCACACATGGCATGCTGTCACTGTGCATGAGTGTGTCTGTGTAGTGCATTTATCTTCTTAACGCCATCAGTGTGCCTATTTGAGAAGAGTGTGCCAAACCTGGACAAACTGGTCCGACCTTGCCTATCCCAGAGGACAAAGATCCTCTTGCAGTAAGGTTAGGGAAACCCTTCTCCTTTCTTTGTCCCCTCTTAAACACCAGCTGGAGGATGTGATTAAATCTATGTTTTTTTATGAAGGCATCCCTGCTTTCGGTTTTTCGTGCAAGCCTTTTTTTTATAACATTCCTCTAATGATAACAGGAAGCAATAAGAAGTGTTTGTTCACATTCTCTCTGTTTACCAACTACTCATTGTCTGCATCTGCATACTTTGTGGTAAAACTCTGCCTCAAGGTTGGACTGAGCTGCAGCACATGCAGGGGTTGTGGCTGAGGGGGCCTGTGACGAGTGATGAGGATATCACTCGTCAGCACTGTGTGAGTAAGATTTAAGGAAACTGAAACCCCAACTTCCTCTTTGCAAATAGTATTGCACTCTAGCTGTACAGATATGTGTCACATGTGTGCCAGTTTAAAAATGGAACAAGCAAATGTGCAGTTTAATAACAAGCGAGGTATTTAATAGGCAAAGTAAGTGGTGAACACACAGTAAAGGGTCCTTTTTTGTGACTGTGCAACTTCAAATTTGCTCCTTTTAGACTCAGTTACTAAAAAATTTTTTTATGTTCACAACCTCAATGTTAACATTGTTCTTAATTTTCCATCAGTTAATCATCTCTACCAACCTGATCAGCAGTATATCATTGTGAGTAATTTAATACCCTATGATTAAGTAATTAGTGATTCATTCCTCATGTCAGCAGGCCTGTGTGTGTGTGTGTGCGTGTGTGTGTCTGTTCATGTAACATATGTTTGCCTTGTCCAAGTACAAGTTAAGGTTTGTGGCTAGAACCAAAAGAAGTGAGACGATGATGAAGTGAGTGAGTGAGTGTATGTCAGACGACCTCCCATGTTTCCAGACACATTGGGTCTTATGATTAACACTGGTTAGTTTGCCTTAAGCACAACAGATGTTAAAGACAAAAAAATGGATTCTTTTGTAGGGGATTGACATTTTTTTTATTTGGCATATTTAAAGACTTGAATTCGGACACCTTTTAGATAAACGGATACAAATTACATTGAGTCATTGTGTACACAAGAATGTGCCAACACAAACACACATGGGTCCTGCTTATCCCCCAAAGCTCATTTTGTATCTGAATACACCTTGGAAAATAATGCTTTAAACTCTGCAAAGTTGGCATTGTTAAAGGTTGTCTTCGTCAGCAGAGATGTAAAACAGGTACAAGAAAATAAATGATTCCTCTTTAAATGTACTAGGTAAAAATTGTGGACCCACAAATCTCTCACATCTCATAGGAAAGAATAACATCTGTACTCCTAGATCAGGCAGCCAAATGTAGTCTTTGCTAAGTGTTGTTTTTTGTCAGAGGAAAACATGTGGATGTTATAATTTTCACCAGTTTGTATTTTGTGGTGGTGCTATCAGGAAAGTGTTGAAAGAGAATCACCAGATGTGTGGGAGTTTCTCAGAAAGGTTGTGTTTGACATGTTGACCTGGTTTAAAGATTCAGATTCTTTGTGTGTAAATGTTTCATTGGTCCGATTCACACCAGCCTTCAATGTCACGCAACAGCGCAAGGCCTTGGGTGTTATATGTATCACCTCCCACTCATTAATTGTAAACCTGCATATTGTGGGTATGGTAGAAATCTGTAAAACAATATGTTATCATTAACCAGTTAAACTTGGTGTGATTAGTTATATCCCTGCTGCTGTCCTGTGGAAGAACGCTTGATTTGTTTGATGTGAAACATGCGAGTCCTTTTGGTTTGTTCTGGCAAGGACTGTTGACATTGTTGGGAAGTTGATGCCATATGGAATATTTGGTTTGGCTTGTTAAACACTTGAATATACAGCCACAAAAATCCATCTGGAGCCGTGGGATAGGAATAAAAGCCACGCCACTGTAAGCGCTCCATTTTGGGAGTTAACAAAAACAACATTCACGAATTAAGAAGGAAAACAGTTTGGCTCGCTTGAAATAAGTGCAGAAACAGCGACTTGATTCAATGACAGTTGAGATAAGTTTTGCTAACTGCTTGTTACTAATCTGTTGCTTGTTTAAGCTTTTCAATCGTAAAATTGAACAAATAAATGAAATAAAACATTGACGAATGATTTAAGGTTTAAGAACATCCTCCTTAGTGCGATCTGTTGATGTGTTCTTTCTATTTCTAAGTATTTCTGGACTGTATTTTATGTGCCTTGATGGACGTTTTATTCTTTGAAAGGAAACTCAACATCAGTCCGTTAGGTGTTTTATTTCCTTCTCTTTGTCCTGTCCTCTTCACTTTATAAATGTTCAAAACTATTTTCCCTTTGTGGAGGGCAGGAATGTGCTGATAGTGTATTTTGGCAATGACTAATCCCCCCAGGCCTCCCAGATGTTCCCATGGGGTAGCAGGATATGTTGCAGGTCAATACCTGGATCAATGAAGCGCTGCACCCATGTCACTTGTAGCACTTGTTAAATTGGAAGTGATTTTATCGCTGATTTTCTCCTGTTGACGTATTGATCATGAGTTAGATAAGTAAGAGTCTGTTTTGGGAAGTCTTTAAAACCTCCCCTGAGCACGTTTTGTTATTTGGCATCTTTCCCAACTTTAATTAGGAGCAGCTCTGTGGGACAGATTTGAATATGTGTGTGTGTGTGTGTGTGTGCGTGTGTGTGTGTGTGTGTTTGTGTGTGTGTGTGTGTGTGTGTGTGTGTGTGTGTGTGTGTTTGTGTGTGTAAGGCCAGATGACTGAGAGTGTAACAAGGAGCTATGCATTTAATTTTACACCACTGGATTATTTAAAATATTATGAGCAGCAGCTGATTTCAGTGTTCATAAAAACTCAATCCTTTGATCAACAAAGTGAAGTTAAAAATAGTGGACTAGAGCTCTGGAGGCTGGAAAGGAAATGTAGAATTAAAGAAACCCTGTGAAGTTGGTATTATAAACAAAGTTGTGTTTACATTCAGTGTTTTTCACTAATACACTTGTGTGTCGTCTTCTAAATCTTCACAGTTGGGTCGAAGCCCTAAAAACTTGTTTCGCTATAGAAGACAGTTCATGGAGCATCGAGTTAAGACAATACTAACGAGCTCTTAAGTTACGCCATGTAGCCTACAGATGAAGCCATCGAAAACTTCCCTTATTTCTACAGACTTGTAACGCCCATAAGTGCCACTGAGGGAAACTAGATGCCATTGTTCATCTATTCATCAGGAGGAGCGGTGACTAAAGTGATTTACTGCAAGTGAAAACAGCTGCATGTGATACTTGTTGTGGCTTCATCTGTATGTTCATTGATGGCGTCCTAATAAAAACTGAAATACAAATCCCAGGGTTTCACAAGAGCATGACACACTTTTGGGAAAAGATGAAACGGAAGCAACAAATCATTTCCAAATGCCAACATACCAGAACAAACTTGGAAAGGGGGATGATTGTCAGCAAGAATATGAACAACACAGTCACAGGAAATCATGCCTTCAGGAGACGATGAAGCACTTCATAAATCCAGTGTTACGTATGTGTCAGACTATGCAGAAGGAAACTATTCTGACATAATCGCACATTAAAAAACAATGTTGAACAGTAAGCAACACAACACTTTTTTTTAAATCGGAATGACAAAAACTCCATTGTTTATCTTTTATGGACTCTGGAAAGAAGAAGGAAATGCTTAATGTTACACACTGTGTGTGTTTTAATTCCTGATCTGTCTTTCCACGAGCGAAAGTGTACATAGTGTTTATGCCTTGTATTATAGTGTTTATGGTGTTTATAGTGTTTATGCCTTGTATTATTTAAGTCTATTGTATTTGTCTTTAACCCCTTTATTTAATTAATGTAAACTGGCTCACAGCTGTTCTTTTTTTCTTTCTGCTATTTGATGCTGTTTATATTCCTTGCTTTACTGTTTTTTGGAGCTATTGTAACACCCACATTTCCCTCATTGGGGGATCAATAAAGTGTATCCTTATCCTTATCCTTATGTGTAGCTGTTTTAACATTAACAACTTACACATTGAGACACAAGACAGCTGTCTTATATCCTCAAAGGACTTTAACCCTAAGCGCATAAATAAATCCAAATTACAATAGTTACACAACAGTCTTGAGCCTTTAAGTCCATCGACTTGCCCTGACTTGAATGCTATGAAAAATATGCAGAATGACAAGATGACAGCGATTCATAGACGCTCCCCAGTGTCCACATCCAAGATCTAGTGAAGTACATGTAAGTGTGGAAAATGGGGAAAGTCCCAAAGTCCAGACGTATCCAAGATGACTCAAAGCTGAAATCCCTGTAATATCTCCGAAAAGTGGGATCATCTGAGTCTGATACTGCAACAACTGGAAATGTTGAAATAAGTTCTAAAGTTGTTCTTTGTGTAGTGAACGATGACCTTTGCACATGTTTTAGGTGACAGATGAGTCCACATAGCATGGGAGTGTTTCATATTGACATGTAAAGACAGAGGCCCAAAAATCTTTTTTTAACTGTTGTCGTGCCTGAGGTGCTGCAGGTGCTAATGGAAGATAAATGTCACTGCAAGCTTTCCAGGTTTCCATAAGGTAAGACGATGCCCTGCAATCAGCAGCTTGCTTTGTGTACCGAACAATAAAGTCTCCCTTTGAATGCTTAATCCTTCGTTTAACATATACACCATGCACGCAAACTAGGAGGATAGTACATGCACATATGTACTCCTCTTACAGCAAACAAGCTTTTCTTGTACGCACCTATATTTCCACCGTTTTTATTTTCTATGTGGGATTTTATGTAGTTTCAAAAGTGGACAACACATGATATGAATAAACACCAAGTAAAGAAGGAGCAGATATTGAACCCCTTTAATGTGTCATCTAAGTGACCTGAAAAAAAAATGGCTGCAGGCTTCAATCAGAGGGCAGCAGGTGCTGCAGATTGAAATGGCTCTGAGGATGATGAAAAATATCATGACGACAGATGTGCAGAGCAGACAGAAGGCAGATCAGCAGAGGTTATTGTTACCGGGTGTGTTTTTGGTTATCCTAATGAATGGCTAAACATGAGTCAATGGGTATGTGCTGACCTGAACAAAGCAGAATAGTTTGCCAGTATTTTGTTGCTCAGATCAGGCTGCATGCTCTCTTGTCTCAGGGCAAGTTAACTTTACTGCCTTCACTGTAGATTTTAATCTAAATCTGTGTTTGTTGAAATTGTTAGCAACACGAGGCCTGCAAACTCAAGCTGTAAATACTAAACATCAATTTATACATTTATAATGCTAACTTTGCAGAATGATCCTTATTTACTCTCCAAGGAGATGCAGCAAAATTGGTGTCTTATTTATGGTGGCTTGATTAATGCTGTGGCAATATTCACCATCTTTTAGCTCCTTGTTTGGTCACCACCAGCTGAAATACCTTTGCTTCATAGCCACTACATGTTCTTTGCAGCCTTTTAGAAATGTACGAAAGTCCACAAGAATGTTTAGGCTGTATCTTCTAGCAGAATATAAGCATGTTTGTTAACATAGAAACTTTCTCAGAAGTGTCAACAGTTATCTGTGATTTGTGTTATGTTAATGTTGTCTGAACTCAGCTGAATAATCTGTCTGTTTCGCGATTTCATCATTTCACAATGATACAGAAACAAACCCCACCTTACACTAGCCAGTCCATCTTTGACTTTAACTGTTTTGTAGTGGCACAGAAAGGGAATGTTTGGAGCATTCATAGCTGTAGTAGAGGCAACTTACTGAAAGAACAACAGAGGACAAGCAGGTACACTCACTGTTGTTTCAGTCAATTTTGTTTTTTATTATTCTTCGTCAAAACACAGGTTTTATAAGTTCAGTCGCTTTTTTTTCCTACCTGTTTGGATAGTGAAATTCTTTCTTGGAGCTTGTGGCAAACCTTATTGTTCATAAACCAAAACAATTTTAAATTGAGCACTCCTGTTGCAACAGTAAGCAACATCCTGTTTTGGTTTTCATTACGCTGCTCTTATTTTCAGTCTCTGAAATGATTTCTGTTTACATACAGTATTGCGGCTTCCCACATTTTTCCTCTGATTAAAACCATTACTGGGACTTTAAAATGGAAGGGGGGTCTCAATTCTACTGTACTGACCAATCAATAACCCTTTAAACTACACATCCTTAAATGCTGAATGCTATTAAAGCTCAACACATGGCGTTAATTAATTCTCATTCTTGGTGTTTCTGGTTCAGTTTTGTATTTTATTAATTTCAGAGTTTAGATTTCCTTTCTTCTTTTAGTTTGTCTCTGCTGTGGCTTGTTTCCTTTATGTTTTTCTTTATTTTTTAATGTTCCTTTGTTTGGTCTGTATTGTTTTCTGTTTCTGTTCCTCTTGCTGTGTATTGTTACGGTTATATTCTTGAGTTCTCTGTGTGTCTTCAGGGTTTCCTGTTTTACTTTTGTCCTCTGTGTTTCTTGTCCTGTCTTAATTTCATCCTTTGTCTGGTTTCCTTCCATTTTTGATTACCCAGATTTTTTTCACCTGTGTCCTGTTAGTCTCATCTGTTTTTGATTGCCCCCTGTATTTAGTCTCTATAGTTTACCTCACCAGGATCTATAAGAGAGATGTTTTGCTTTCATAAATCATTGAATTGGAAGTTTTTCCTCAATAAGTACATTTCGAAGAATTGAAAAAAACGTATTCATACTCCTCCTAAACATTTCATCGCAATATTTCTCTTCTACATGTACAGCATTGACACTAGATACAGTGTTAGCAGCAAGTGAGCATTTTGCAGCAGAAGGTGAAAAAAACTATTTATTTGATTTCTGAGGTTTTCAAATGAAAAGTGGTTGTTGCTAACTCTTGGATTGACAAATGAAAAATGTAAAATTTTTGTGGAAATTGGCCCATAAACATTGTAGGCTGTTGGGCTTGTGTGCATCTGTGCATTTCCAAGTGACATGTTATTAACTTCCCCCTCTTGGGATTTATTTGTTGGGTATTTTGATCCAAGTTGAAGACAGTTGACAAAATGACATGAGTGCCCGTCTTGCGTCAGTGTGTGATGACAAAGTGTTAGTATTTG
Organism: Symphodus melops; assembly: GCF_947650265.1. Lineage (NCBI taxonomy): Eukaryota > Metazoa > Chordata > Actinopteri > Labriformes > Labridae > Symphodus > Symphodus melops. Next base: position 6,632,838 of record NC_136700.1, on the reverse strand, counting down.
ATGAGACAAATGAGAAGATGCTGGTGCAATCTACTCGTCCAGGCCCCTCATCAAACAGGGTATTGAATTGACCAAATGATAAAACGTATTGATCTTGGTAAATGTTATTACTTTTGGGCTAAGCTTGTGAGAAATAACGATGTCAGTATAAATCTGTCTTCTCTAATCGATAGCTGCCTCAGACTCGACTGCTTCCTCGCCGTAACTAAACGTTTGATCACATGAGAGACAATTGGTGGTTTTCCTTTAAATGATGAATGTACAGCCTATAGGTCAGGCTCTCTGATGTGATGGAGATAGTAGGCTATGTATTACTGTAACTGCACTGCTTCTTTCTCTGGCATTACAAACGTACATTATGATCAATTATTCTGGGCCATAAAAAAACATTTTTCTATGTAATTATCACAATTGATCATGTTTGATATCTTGCATGTCAAACCATCGACTTTTTGATTTTTTAGGATTTGAAAGAACACATGCCTCCTTGTTTTGCCTCTGTGTTTTTCTTACATGTTACATTCACCCTCCTCACATGTAGACCACCACTGAGCTGTAAATTGGCTTTCGTGCTGATGATGATGCTGATGACAAACTTGCAATGTTTTGCAAATGAAGTTGGTCTTCGTCTTTGCATGCAAGGCTTTCCTTGGCGTGGTTTTTAGTTCATGCTGTCAGCCTTTGAAGGGGTGGCAGCTGGTACAACATTTGACTTCAAAAAGTGGTGTGCATGAGCAAAGAAACATGTTTGTTTGTGTCTTTGAATCATTGCAACATAATGCATTATCTAGAGTTCTCTCTGTTTGTCCTTTTGGTTTTCTTGCGATGCATGTCCACAGTCAGACTTTTCCATCCATCAACACCGTCTTATGTTCAGGCTGCATTGTGGGAAACATGCTCCACACCCAAGCATAGAGTTTCTCAGTTTCAATAGGGTCACTCCGATAATGCAGAGGCTCATATTTTGATATTCTTTTTTTTTTTTGTTCGAAAGATCAAAAACTGATTTTGGCTTGGGGTGCACCTTAGGGTGAGCACGTGATAAAGTATACCAGTTTTAACAACAATTTTAGAAATAGTGGTCAAAAATTGATTGGTAAAACAAAAAACTTAAACTAAAGCTTGACAAATACAGGTGTTGTGTGAACCATAAACAGGATCAGAGCTGTGATGGCCACCGAAGCCCTTCTGTGATAATTTAAGAGTTAAATCTTCTGGGATTTAACTGATGGAGAAAACAATAGGACCATTGTTTCATACCCAACCTTGCATGCTATCTCTGGAGATACATGACCTAATAAAACTAGGCTGGGACATGGCAGTGAAAAACGACACCCTCACAGCAAACAAACTGTCAGTGGAGCAGCAGCCCAACGTGTGAAAAAAGGAAACTGCTGTCATATATAGTTCAATAAAAGTTTGATAACATAAAATACGTCGAGAAATCAGATCTGAGAAGTTTTTATGAAATCTTATCTTCTGTAGGAATTGTTTGGTGCTATTGGGTCCAGCCCTGAATATTCCTCTTTGTTCCACAAAGTTCATTATGATTCATGAAATTTACAATGAAACACACATGAGCTGATCTGTTGTGTGGTTTGAGGGCCTTGATGAGTATTCAAGTTTTTCACAGCTCATAAATAATCACAAACAAATCCCCTGAGTGAGACAGCGCACAATGAATCACTCAAATTTTTTTTTTTTCACACTTAAGCATTCCTGCAGGTTCAAACAACAGGACACACTCAGTTTTTTGTGGTTTGATGCAGACGAACCATTTTTGATTAATCATTTGATATGCTTCACGTTTTTTTTTTCTTTTATATTCTGGGAACAGGCGTTATGATATTTTCTCTGTAATTTGTCCGAAATACCTTATGACGCAAAATAATGGAAATTGGCTTTCAACTAGAAGAATTCGGTCTCTATAGGGAAAAAACAAACAAAGAGATAATTGCTACCAGACAGTCAGAGCGGATTGTGTGGTTTTGGGATTTTAAAGGCTCATTGAACACAAGCTGATGTTTACAAGTGTACAGAACCTGAAAATATGTGATGGGAATAAGCCTCCCTCTCCCCCAAGAATGCATGCTCCAATACTTTCAGGACTCCTAAAAATACATTTGGGGTCCCTCAACAGTTTGATGATAAGTAAGGCTGGGCGATATGAACAAACGAATCACAAAAGAAAATGTTCATACCAGTCGATATCAATGATTATCACGATAAATGTCAAAGCGTTAATTCTTTCAGATTTACTGGCTGATTTTAGCTCCAGAGTCAAAGTTGAATAAACCAGATGGTTAATCGGGCTTTAATCATTCTTTATTGTTTGAACATGACACATTGTACTTGAACAGAGAAACATTTCACAATCATACGCACCATACACTGTCCTGGAAAATGCTGAGAAAAGTCCCCTCGCGATAATTATCAACAGAGCGAGGCAATGAAGACAGAGTGTGTTCCATCAGGGGAATACTTCTGTCTGAATGACCATTAGTGAGTTTCCTCTTGGCTGCAGTGAATTACCTGTAACCATTTGACCTTTAACCAACATTGTGCAGAAAAGGACTGCTGTGAGATCAATATTCAAGAGAGCAAATGTCAGCGACTCACATGGCCATCCGTCTTAATATTCAGGAGTTTACTTCTGATGCCCCTGACTGATCTCCAGCTGACGCCCACCCAGCACACAGCCGGGCACAAACATTTATGGTCCCAGCAGCACAAAAACAAACTCTCACAGTTGGATGTTGATAGTTTGGTAGACTGGACAACAAATCTCCTGACAGAGAGATTATTTGGGGAAAAAAGGAATTAAAAAAACTTTCCCAGGACAATAAAAAGATGATAAAAAAACATGCAATTCTATCTGAATGTGGGATGGATTTACACACTTTATGATTCTCATTAAGTCCTTTGTTGTGTGTCTTGTTTTACAGTGGCAGCATAAAGAGAATATGGATTTGTTGAATACAGTCTGAGTTTTGCATACTTCGTGTATAGTGCATTGTGAAGCAGGTTGCGAAACTGAAGCGAATATATCAGTATCATGTCTTTTTTTTGTAGGTCACAGACAACCGAAACTCTGAAATGGCATTTGTTTCTATCTTGTTTCAGTAAGGAAAAAAACACAGACTCGCAACACATGTACAGACTTGTTGTATGTGCTTTTACAGTGTGCATTTAGACATACACGCCTTCTTTTTTTATTAGCCATTCAAATTTTAAAGTGACACATATTATTCAAACTGACTGTATTTGCATTGTTGTGAACACAGCCATCCACAAACTAGACAGAGCAACTAAAGTAACAGAACACGTGCCAGTTTTAACATGTAACAATAATACATCATGGGATGATATATATATGTTTTTACTCAGAAAGATGTATTTGTTTTGTAGCTTTTACATATCCAGGATATCATTCAGATGGGGTGAGGGGTAAAACCAGTCGAACATAAAAAGAGAATCACTGTTCAGCTTCGTGCACCATTTCTTTTTTTGAGTTACTCTGGTGATTGTGAATTTCATTTTAAAAAGCTGCTTTTATATATACAGTACTCTACCAAGAGATCTTTTTTTTATGCAGTGCAAAATTTGCCACTTAAAATCATGTGGTTTGAAACTTTAAAAAAGGAATTCCATAAGTGCCTGTCTGGTAGTCTTTGCGCTTTTATTGTCCATGAAACACAATAATGAAGATGTTTGCATGACCAATAGGGACGTTGGATTCAACTACAATGACAGGACCCGGGCTGATCAAAAAAGAGATACAGTTCATGTTGGTCAGTTGAGCTGAAATATTGGCAAACTAGTCGGCCAATATAACATTTTTGGGGGGCCGATTCTGACAACAATATCTGGGAAGGAAAAATCAGGTACAATTGGCCAATATCTTTGTCAGATCAATCTTTGCTCTGAAGATATAGATAGAATAGTGTCCCATATCAGAGATAAGATTAGGCAATGCTGATAGTTACTGGATATGCTAATATCAGCCAATTTATTCTGCTGGCCGATTAATCAGTTGGGCTATACAAATAAGATGAATAATGAAGGTGTACAGACTGTACCACTGGAATCAGAATATAGGATGTGACTGCGACAGGATGTGTAACTAACGACAGAAACCAATCTGAGCTGGCATCAATAGTGGAAGTAAACATAAGATAAGCTGAACAGTAGTTGCCCCAGTTCAAATGATGAATTTCTTCCTTTTTTAAAGATAACCGATAACATCAAAGTCTCCTTGTTTTTCATATTTCTCAAAGCGCCATTATACTGTAGTGTCAAACACCAGTCACAACATCACACAGCTAGTGTTGCCATTGGGTTCCTGTCGTTTTATCTCTTTTGAAGGGCAGATGTGGTCAACGCCTGTTTAGTGTCTCAGTTGCAAAATAAACAAGTTCTTAAGAAATGAGTATTGTCAACATATTTATCAGTGGGGTTTTTAACCTTACACAGCTGTTTCCACTTCCTCTTAAAGTGTTTTTTCTGTTTTCAGTTGTCAAGAAAACAGAAACTCTTGTGTAATTGTGATGTGTGAGATTTTTTATATGGTAACAATCAGATAGACCTGAATTCTTCATTTTACAGTACTAATGGCAAAAAAATATGATACTGATTCTGTGCACATGAAGGATATTTAAAAAAATAAATAAATCTATTTTTGCAAAAATTAAAGACAAGCATGATTTGTAGCGGTGGAGTCGATTGCATATTAAGAAATCTGTCATCTTGCTCTTTGGTCATTCGTCTTCCCAGATAATTGACTGGATTCAAGCTCAGACTGACGTTTGTTTCTCACAGTCCTCACAGCAGTCCTTTTCTGCACAGTGCTGGTTGAAGGTCTAATGGCTATAGGTAACTCCCTGCAGCCTCTGGCACTTCTTTAAGAGGAAACTCACTAATGGACAGACAGAAGTATTCCCCTGATGGAACACACTGTCTTGTCTTCATTGCCTCGCTCTGTTGCCTCTTATGAATATTTAATGTTTTCTTTCTCCTGACACACAACACATTTACTTTATTCTATCTTTATCAACAGTTTAATATCACTAGCTTGGAAGCCAGACATGGATGTTCTGACTGCACATGGCCTAAGGAGAAACTTTACTAATGGACACATTGATTTAATGCACCAGATGCATGCAAGCACCTACCCACTCATTCTTAGTCTCTGCATGTTTTTCTGTTCCTCAGATTGCACAAGTAAACTTTTTCACTCACTTCCTGCTGCCTGTGGAGCAAATAAATTTCCCTTCAATGTAGAAACCCTCCCACCCTGACCTTTCGTTGAAAGTCTGCGTTGTATGAGTCAAAGATGAGGCATTCTCAGGTCCTGTAGGAACTAAATGTGGTTCAAAGATCAGCATGGACAGACAGCCTTGGGGTTCTAATGTATATTTGATTCTCTGGCTCTGAATGGACACCAGGGCGCAAAGGCTTTGTCAAGAATTCACTTCTTATTGGAAAGTCGTTGCTTAGAAGCAAAGACAATGGAAACATTTGACTTGTTTGTGAGGATGCTGGATCTTTTTGTATACGGAATGTAAATTCTAGAGCAGAAATGCTACTTGAAAATACCTCTGAATTTGTCATGAACATCTCTTGTACTTTTGTAAGAAATAAGAGGCAGTTAGGTGTCTTAGATTTAGAAGATTTGCAGCAGTACACTGGAAACACTGAGTAGGCAAAACATTGTTAGGTGTGAAGATAACTTAGGCCTGAACTCAGGGGAAGGAAAGGAAACATTGCAACAGCAGTTTTATGTGAAACAGCAGTTTTTTTCCCTTAATGTGACAAATGGTTGTCTAGCCTTCAACGTTAAACTGCTGATCATTTGAAACTAACATTTCAAAGTTATTTAAAATATTGTCATTATTTTTTTTCCTGAGAGCGAAAAAACATACTGTGTAGCTAAATATATTACACAAGCTATCGCCAAATTGAATCAGTTGTGCTATTGGACAATCCAAATGGACTTGACCGTTTTCATCGGTGTCAATGTCTGCAGGTGTTTCTCAGAAACTCAGATCTTACACCTGCCGGCAAGAATTAGTAGTAGAATTGCAGTGCTGTGAGGTGAAACACAGAGCAAATAAAATCAGAAACAATAGAACATTGTGTTGATATAGCTTCAAACAGGATAGAGGTGTAATAACAGATATCCACCCTTTTATTCAAACATGATCACTGTCAGTCCAAAAACTCAAACAACACGACAGATATTTTGACATGGAGGCTTCAAATTGGGGATTCACAAACTAACTGTTGACATTTCATGGGTGGGACTCAATGTCAGTTGGCTATGGTCACACATTTTATAAGTGTAATAGATGCTGATTGTTTTATTTTACTTATAAAACCCTGACTGTGAATTTCCTCTCTCCCTAAAAACACCCTAAAAATGCTTTTAAGCACCACTTTTCCATCACAAGAAGGCAGAGTTTTACAAAGTTAGCCACTCGTTTTAAACAGCTGAACATTTAGCGAGGCAATAATCAGACGTTTCCCTCAGAAGCTGGTTCAGACTAAAGATCATCAGTCAGTATGAGTGCACGTTTCTCGGGTCTATACAACCACAACTCTAAATAGATGCTTCTAGTGTGTGTTTAAATAAGAAACAGCTGAAATGTATGTTTATTTTGGATCCCCATTAGCTTCATGAATAGTGAGAAGTTATATACTCACCAAGAAAAAAAAAATGTTATCAACAGATAATATTTCAGTGTCAAGTTTTGTAACTTAAGTAAAATCTCTTATTACCGATTTAACAAACCAAAGACTGACATGTATTCTTATTTTACTCTCTAGTACTACTTTAAACTTTCTACTATGATTATTTCTGTAGCGCTACAGCAAGTGTACCTCTCCCTGTGTGCACACTGCTGCACATAAACAGTCGTTTCTGAAAGGCGTGCTGTAATCCCCTCCCTGCTTGCTCTTAACCTTGTGTAATGATCCTGCAGTGAAACAGGAGCAGGAAAAAAAAGGTTTGGAAAGAGTCCTCCAGGACCAACATGATGGAAAATAATGAGCCGGAGAGCGTAGACATCCATTACGTGGGTTGCTTTCTGAAAGACACAGCAGTCATCGGCCCTAAATAGGATCTGATGTGTCTCTGCCAGGATGTACCCATTTACAAGGGCTGCATCCACGTACATGAAGAGTCATCAAAATATCTCGAAGGCTTACATAAAGAGATAAAGACCTACTGTTATAAGATTATAATTTATAAAGCCACTATTTTACAGACTGAAAACAAATCTGTGTATTTTGACAGCGTTATTTTCCTGTGAGTCTGAACAAATGTTTTCTAGTTAAAAAAACAAACATAGAATAGTGTTTTCAACAAGTGCTATTTCATGAAATTATATTTGTGATTGTATTTGTATGACATTTAGCATAATAAGCAATGAGTCTTAAATTTAAAAAAAAAACACAGCTTAAACAAAATGAAGCTTGCCGAGCAGTAACTGGCGATGAACATGCTGCTGTTTACAGACGTACAGCCTCCTGTACAGCATGTGCGAACGGTTTACAGCTGTTTGAAGAGAACATGAGCCAACTCACCTTTACTGGATTTATGTCTTTATAAGCAGACTGACAGCATCTTCTTTTTATCTGTCTGCACTGACATGATTCTTTGTTCTTCTAAATTATCACCATTATCATTCGCTGCTGTGCACTGTCTCTTTGAACACTAGACTTCTACTTGCTCCGTTTAAGGAGACCCAGACACCTCATCAGTTTTTGATTGGCCAGGCAGCCTGGAGTCCTTGGAGAAGACAGTTTGTCTTAAGTGTCATCTGTGTAGAGCTTCGGGTCCACTGAGAGGACCATAAGAGGCAGGGTGGCATGCAGAAACAGAGGCTACGCTAAGGGTGGTAGTGCGTTGGCGAGGACGGTGGTACAATGTGATTCACGTTTGTTTGAAATGTTTCTGGCAACACTGCATGATGGATAAAGTGTATGTGCAGCACACGAGAAATGTATCATTGTGTTTGTTGTTTTAGGCCAGCAACCGAAGCATTAGTCTCACTTAAAGTTGTATTTCCAGCACAAGCATTTCTGAGTCCTAGGCCTAAGCCAAGAAAGTTCAAAGTATCAGGAATGGTCCAGATAAAAAGTCCTCTTTTGTATTGTTTCAAGAGTCTTTAACTGGCTTGTACAATAAGAAGCCTGTGTTCCCCAGCTCCAATATATGACCATTGGCTCCTTTCTTGCACGCCATTCAGTGTACTCACCCTTCCTGATTTCTGACTGTTCTCCAATAAAGGCCCAAAAATACATCTACAAATAAATAAATAAATAATAATAAAAATAATAATAATAATAATAATAATAATAATAATGGTGAAAACTCATCCTCAAAGTAAAAACACAAGTCAATTACCTTTTGACCTTTTGGTTACATTTCTATCATTATACATATAGGTGGAGTGACTAACAGTGAAAACAGACTGACTGTCTAAAAAAAGAAGTGGCTTCAGATCAATTGATAAAACATTTCCTTGGTGTTTTGTGATTGTGTCGGGATCAGCAGGAGTGTGTGTGTAGGTGTGTGTGCGAGATTATAATCCATTAACACTAAATGTATTAAAGCCTGTGAAATCAGTGAGAAGCCATCAAGGTTTGACAAAATCGTTGTTGTGCAACTCAAGAATTTTCATAGAACCTCGAGTAAAGTGACTACTTCTGAACATCTGGTTGTGTTTTGTTGCACTCTGGACTGTAACACATCCAAGATGACAATGCTGTTCCAGGGTTCTGAAGATTTCATTTCACAGAGCTCTACGTCTTTCGAGAACATGATCATTGCTGTGGTTTTGTGTTTGCATATACTCCACCTACTTTCCCTTTCTCTGTCTTTCTGTTGGGTGTATCTGTGCATCATTAGCCTGTCAGAGGGAACACATCCTTTTTAGCTTAGCCAGTAAATGAGCACAGAGTAGACTTAGTCAGCTCTGTCTCCGGTTCCTCCGTAGTCTGGTTTTGCCTGGCTATGGACCTGTTCTGTCTATCAGCAGTCACTTCGTCTCCAGCTTATTAGTTTTCAGTCCAGGCCCTAGCAACAGGAAAACATTTATAGCAGTTCACATACTGTGGTACTCAATTAGCACAAGCCGTTAATGCGGCCACAGTTTGTTGGATATTTCATGGAGGAAATGGAGAACTGTTGACAGGGAGGTAGAGCAAGGTGACAAAAAAGCTCCTCCGCTCCAGCTGAGTGATGATGTCTGCAGCCAGTCATACCTTTATGCACAAAAAAGCTGTGGTTTCATCATGAAGTATTCCTACATCTGTTTACAAGACACTTGATTCTTCTGAAAAATAAATGTCATGCTCACAGAGCCTGTTTGTTTACGAAGCCTGATGATGACATTTTGTAAAGAATAACATAACAAGACAGACCACAGTCTCAACTGACTCTGAAGCTAAACACACTGTCACATGTTCTCTGCTTGTTAAAACACCAAAGGGCCGACAAGTTCATTGTCTTCTCATCTTTGAAGCATGAGTCAGGTCAGCTTTAATTTGGCTCCAACCAGGAGACAAAATGTTCAATCTTGAGTAAAAACAGTCTAGCACACACGTTTCCTTTTTGTTTAAATAGTGAGTTCTTTCAAATGAAAAATCATATTCCCTATTTACAATAGCTCAATGCAGAGTCTTCAGTTTTCTCACAAACAACAGTTCAAAGAGTACGGTAAGCATTTTTAAAACAGTAACTCATAATGACATAATCACGGATTAATTATATTTCAGTCGAGTTTGTAGTTGAGCTGAACTTGTAAATCCACATAACTTTAGTCAACTACAGTCCTGATTTGCTTATAATTAGTTTGTACGAACACACCCAAAAGACAAAAATATCCTGCCCTTAAAGGGACAACTCCTACATTTAATGTTACCCTCCTAAAGCTATTGTGTATTTTATAACCAAATACAGTTCAACGAAGTCCTGATCAGAGACAGAAATCATTCACCTGACCAGTGTGAGATTGCAAAACTGCCCAAACTTTTTTTTTAACACATAGTAATGTACTAAAGAAATACTCGAACAAAATATTAGCAACGACATAAAAACAAGAACGAAGAGAATTTAGTAATGTTGTAAAAGATCTGATTTAACGAAGTAAGAGAGACATGTAAATGACTTGAAAATGATAAAGACGGATGATAAAGAGGGGGTAAGAGTGGTTACAAACAAAACAAAATTACAGTTATATTTCAGGGTGTGTGTCTATACTAGGCCATTCACCAAACCTGCTCTGGATTGGTGAAAACCCTACAGCACCCAAATGTAACATACCTGACTGACGTGTGTGTAGAAAGCACCATTTTCTTGCTCTACAGTTTTAATAATTCACTCTGTCTGATCTCTGATTTCTTTTTTTTAGATTGCAGGCTTCATCAACGCCATTCAACCATTTTGTGATGACACACAGAACCTGACTGCCTTCCGTTTTTACGCCCTCAACCCCATCGTGGATCCCTGGGTCTTCATCATCTGCCGCAAGTCAGTGTTTCGCCACCTTTGTTCTCTGCTCAGCTGGCGCTTCAGCGGACGAGCTGTGAAGAGGACAGCACACTGCGCTCTGTCTTTACCCCTGGACCATCACATACAGCATAATCCCCCTGATATTAAACTTCCACAGGCCAACATATATCCCAGTATAGCCTTGTGACCCAGCAGGCTCTGCTCTGCAGGTTAAGTGGAGGCCTGGAGGTCTTTCATGTCTGATAAAACAAAGGAACAAAGATGTGAAATGAAACATTTGACTCCTCCACTCGACTCTCCTAGACAAAAGACAAAGAAAATATGGAAATCATTTATTTGGGACAGTTAGAGTTCACTTGAACTTTTTAAAAAAAAAAAGTGATCTCTCTCTGTCTTAAACTTCCAATGACTGATGGGCGCTGTTATATACTTTTGCTGTCAAACAAACAGCTCTGTAGCTCTGCACTGTGGGAGAATCACACTGTATTATTGCTTTGAATAATATACTATAAACTCAGAATATATGCACTTGAATATAGTTATATTGTTTAACAATATGCATGAATGTATGCTGACTTCTTTTCTTTCTGCCCTGTCTTTAGAGCACCTGCGAATAACTTTTGATTTGTGTTGATTTTGGTGCCTCTCAAAGTGGTACTGTACGTCTTTTCTCTGTACTGAATGTGTAAGTCCTGTTTTCTACTGAAAATATTATCCTGCTTTTTTTCACCTGTCAAATGTATCACTTATTGTCTGGGGAGAAAAAAGGCAATTTCTGCAGCATCCTGCTATTTCACTTGTTTGACACCTACAGGGAATTCAGGCATTAAAAATGACAATATAGAGATCATAAATATGTTGCAGATGGTCTCAATTGCTCTTGCAGGTCATGGCGATCTATCCATTCATTTTTCAGACTGTTTCATAACCAGCTTAAACTTCTCACAGAAAGGGTAGGTTTTGGTAATTAGATGGTCCAATTCTGAATAACAGTAAAACATGTAGATGATCAGTAGTACTGAAGAATTATCAGTGTAGTTATGGCAGGTGAGTGTGGTCTTTAAGAGGGACGTAGTTAATCCAAGTTAAGACAAGCAAATTAACAAAATTAAAACTAAAAAGAAGCGACTTTCCTTTCCAAGATGCCCCATATTTTTATGCACAATAGATGGCTCAGCAATGCTAATGTCAGAATACAAACATACTCACAGTGACAGTTCCATGTAGATTAGGTTTTTGGAAATGTCTCTTACTTTTGGTCGTACACCATTACATTGAACAGAATTAATATGATACCTCTAAATGGAAAGCTGAGCGCTCATGAAATTAATTTTTATTCATCCTCTTGGTGCCATATATAATAGAATCTAAAATAAAAATATATCCATTAGTTGACATGGTTGAATGGAAGTAGCAGCCGTAGCAGCCAAGTCTGAAATGTGACATCATACAGAATGCCTTGATGCTGCAATGGCCAGCAGAAAGTAGCTCCAAGTCAATTATGTACAAGTCTATGAAATATTTACCCATTTACTTACCTGTTTCTATTTTATCAGATTTGTTGTTTTTGTATTGATCATTAATTTCAATGATTCAATACAATAAGGCACTATTAAAAACATCTGTATAATGTAAGACACAAGATAAAACTTTGCGATCGACAAGTTGCTGCCATGGCAACCTCTCAACCTTGATACAGATGTAGCGCTGCTTATCCTCCAGCTCGACCAAGCACAGCAAGATCTCAAGGCCTCAAAGGTGTGGTCAATTAAGTAATATGTGATGTCATGGTGGCTATGTCCACATCTTACATACCGTCCATGTTGTCCGGCCTTTATGCAGACAAGCAGAGCTAACAACAATGATATTTTCACCTCATTTGAAGAGAAAGGTAGCGGTTCACCGTAAGCTAGTAAGCTCCATGAAAAATGAATCCCTGTACCAGATTTTATGGTCATCCATAGCTGTTGAGTTATATCATTCTGCATCATGACCTCTCTAGAGACGAAAGAAAAAACAGAAAGCTGTGGAGACGCTCAAGAATGGCTTGTAAAAAATCTGAAAATTCACCTTGACTTTGGATGAGCTTTTGGTGTGACTGGATCTGAGGTCTGACAGAAACCCCCCCTAAAGCTCAGACTGCAAGTATTAAGAATCTTGAGAATGTTCATCTAATAGATAAAAATCCTACATATTCAGTTGTTTTGTGCGGTTTACATAAGGAGCATGGAGACTCCCTCTCTTGACTTTAAGCTACCAGATGAAAACCTGTGAATCTTTTTAAGAATCAGTTTATTTTTAATGCTGCTAAATGCACTGTGAGAAATTGTCTTTTGTCATGAGGTTAATGTTGTAGCTGCATTGAAATGTAATGTACTTATGCCCTTCACACTGTGCTATGATGTTGTACAGTTTATCCTAATATTCTATTGGTTTGGTTCAAGCAGTGGAGTGCAGAGATGTATATGGATAACAGATGTGGTGTTTCAAGTGTTTTATTTTTTTCTGTGTTGCACATTCACTTTTTGCTTTGAAGTCTTTGAAGTCTTACTCATGCATGACTTGAGGTAAGTCGGATATCTTACGAATCGCACATATGGTCTTTGAGGGTATAAATATTTGAATTGAAATAATTCAAGGGAAAACATGTATTCACTGTACAGTCACAGTGTACACTGTGTACACTGTACAGTCACAGTGTACAGTGTACACAGTGTTTGTGCATGTAGAATAAAATACTGATATGCGAAGAATAACTGTCTTTCATCTTGTGGCTGTATATGTCCCCAAAGAGAAACTGAGATTTAAAAAATGTTCACAGTGACTTTGTGATGTTTAAAAGTCTGACCTATCAAAACACTGTCCACTGTGTTGTTTCTGACTGCTCAATGTTTATAGTCCATGAAAAAGGAGCAATAAGATAAACTGAAGAGAATTGTGTTTAGGTTGTCATTTGGACTTGTTACAACTCCGACATATGCTTTGAATACAGGGGAAATTTTATATGAACATCATACACAAATGTATTTACCAGGTAGTTTAAACCGTTACATTCATTCATACTTTGCTAGATTGTTTTCTGCCTTTTACATTCAGCAACATAGATGAAATTCAGAAAGAAATGTGGACATTTGTTGCACGCAGAGCTTGTGTTTTCTTTTAGGGAAATAATTTTTATTCTAAAAAAATTCAAGTACAGCAAAGGCACAGTGCATCCACTACAGAAAAATACAAAATGTTATCTCTTATCATGTAATTATGAGTTGATGCAATTCTTTCATCTAATTACAATATCAGGAAATGGAAAAAAAAAAGATATCTTGTTACGATGTCCTTATCTCATAATAACAGCATAAGGGCTCCAATTTGTTATTTTGGGTGGATGCAAATTAACCCTTTGTGTTTCAAATTTTTGGCAGTTAATGTCGCAGCAGCTCTAGAATCAGCTTGAGGAAACTGTCTTTTATGTCTGATCAGTTTGTCATTAGAAACAATTGATTTTAATATTCACCCAAAAGGCACAATTTTATTTTGAACGCTCAGAAAAGTAGTGATGGTACTGTAGCGCCACTATGTGGTCAAAAGTGTGCACTTCAACACCTGAAAGTGAATCTCAAAGTCACAAGTTCCCAAATAGTAACATCTCTTCAGTGACAGCGCAACAGATTTAATTAATATGCTGCAAATCAATACAGCTGAACATTTTTGTTTACTATTCACATGAGTGTTGCTCAACTAAAGATTGCCCACAGGTGTTGATGACTAAGAACCAGACAGGAATTGTTTCATCAGCAGATCACATGACTAAGCCACTGCAGCTGTTTCTCTTTGTCCATAAAACACAACCACATGTTGCAACAAAATACTTAACTCTGATATATCTAAACTATTTAGTGTGACAAGAAAAATAAACACAAGTGCAAAGTGTTTTCTTTCTTCTCCAAAATCGACTCATTACAGTTTCAGAGTTCACTTCTTTTACTGACGTATGAAGCCTCCACACAGCTCAGAGAGGTTTTACGAGTAACTTCCCGACTCAAACAGTTTGATGACGATGGCTTCATGGGGTTGCAGTTGTAGCGAATCCAGAGTGGTCGTCCCCAAACGGTCCATCCCTGTGCTGCTAATGAACACTCCGGCTTTGGGCAGCGTCTGCGCCCAGGCTGGATCCAGGGCATGAGGCTCAGACCCGACGTTAAGCAGGACAAGGAAGTGGACACAACCCCATGAGCGCAGGAAGGCCAGGAGAGGAGGAGATGAAGGAGAAGGAGAAGAGGAGTTGGAGGAGGCAACACTGGTGGAATTGAAGGGGAGGAAAGTGAAGCTGCCGTACAGGAGGGCTTCTTCTCTGGCTCTGGAGTGACTGAGGGAGCTGAAGAGAGCTACAGTTAAACGCTTCTTCTTCTCGTTATCCTGAGGGCAGATTGAAAGAAAGAAAGAAAGATATTTCAATTTGACATGCGAATTGATTTAATGGAGAAAGAGATTCACTGTAACTCACTGTATGACTGTCTGATGGCAGGTTTATTCCAGGTGGAGAGACGACTCTCACAGACACATTCTGTTGACAACAAACTGTTATTTGGCAAAGTCCGATTTTAAAATGAATAATGATTGGATTCAAAGTCTAAAGCGGAAACTCACTTGTCTTTGGTCAAGGTCTTCATCATACTGGACCGCAGGTGATCCAGGCAGTGTCATCATCAGCACCAAGAGTAATTTCTTTACGTTAGATGATGCTTTACCGCCAACCTGGAGAATGACATGTTTTATTTTAACACCTTTACACAGCCTAATAAAACTAACATTTGAACACTGAGTGTATGCTAATGAATACGATATAAATAAGAATAGTACGAGCTGTTTTAATTGAAAATGTGTCTTAAAAAAAGAAAAAGAAAAAAGATTGATTTACCACACTAAACAAAAACCACATGAACAGAACCTCATTTTAAATGTAATTTTGTTTGCTGTATTCCCTATATGCATGCATCTTACTGTCCAGCTGGGCCATGTGTCGTCTTCTTTTGTTTGCAGGTCTTTCTCTATAGCATTAGCAACGTCATCAGTAGACATGAGGAGATTTGATCGAGGCAGAATTGACCTCATGACCACATCCACAAGTGTAGCGTTGTTTAGAGGAGGAAGAACGTCTCTGGTCTGTTTTACCACAACAATCCTGAGGAGACACAAGAGCAAGAACAGGCAAAGTTTAACATGCTTTGAAACTTGTTTTATATATTCAAGAAAAAACATCCTCATGTATAAAGATACCTCTCCTCCTCCTGTTTGTTGAATTCTGTGAAGACAGCCTTCCACTCCATCAGGGTCTAAAAAAGAAATATTTCATGAGGTTGTGAAAACTCTCTTCTTGCTTGATTCTTCAGTATCCATTTACCTTCTCTGAATATGCTGCATCTGTGTCACAGACAGCGAAGCCTGCTACACCCTGCTGCAACCAGAACCGGAGTCCCTGCTGTAGAAAAAGTTAAGTTATTAGGAAATCCAACAATGTTGAGAAAAAGTTAAACCTCTTGAAAAGAATCTACGTTCTTACATGTACTGGAGCTGACATATTTGAAGGCTTGTCTGCATTTCCTGCTACATCCTCAGGACCCACAAGATCCACTTCACAAAAGTCTAACAACACTTTGAGACCTGCAGAACAAGATAACCTTGTCAAAAACAAGTCTGCCAATGCAGGCTGTTTGACTCAAATAATTCCTTTTGTCACCTGCTTTGTTGCTCTCTGTAATCAAATGCTCGATTTGAGGCAAAGTCCCCAGTCTTACACCAGTCACTGTGACATTTAGAGATGCTGCCCTCTTCTCAAACAGTCCTTCCAGAATAAGACCCCCTATACCCAGAGACTTGAGGTAGGGAATCTGCTCACAAAGTGCTGGAGAGAAACAGAGTATATATCATTTCTCAGCCATGCCATTATGTTGAAATGCCCTTTTATGGGATATGATAGGATAGGATATTACTTTATTGATCCCCAATGGGGAAATTCAGGCATTATAGCAGCAGTAGTCCAGAATCAAAACAAGAAGTCAAAAGTCAAAAAGAAGTCAAAAAACAGAGTTAAAAATAAAAATAATAACGTAAACATAAATACAATTCCAGGTAGTAAGTGAATATACAGAGGACTATATATGACCATATATGTATGGTGGATAATACTGTGCAGTGAATAGCATGTTAAAGTGACCAGTGAAGAATGTCTTTTAAGGTTACCATCTACGCATCAAGGCTCAATGTCAGCATTATATTTTTACATGTTAATAGTAGGCTTTTGTTAGCATGTTTTTCTAAGTCTGGAAAAAAAAAAACGTGGCCTTGACATTTTTATCAAAGATAATGTCGGTCAATCTGACCACCAGGGGGCAGATAATACTTTTTAAAAATTATTATTACAGAAATGTTGCATATTTTGATATTTGCATATTATAAGTACGTTTCAGTTTTTGCGCTAAAGACAAACATCCATTAAAAATGTGTATTTTTTTTTTTTAATATGGATATGTTCTCCTCACCATGAACGCCCTCTGAGCCCTCGGCCTGCTTGTTCGTCAACAGGTCAGGCTGCAGCTGATAAAACAGCGACTTCTGCCACCAGCGTAGCTCGGTGGGGACCGGCCGGGGGCTCATTACTATGATGGCGATGGAGGTGGCGAGCATGGCCAACCAGGCCAGCCAGAACAACACCACCAGGTAACAGCGCACTTTCCTCCACCCGGGGCCCCCCGCGGCCACCTCCAGCTCCTCCTTGGACATGGGCTGCCATTTGTGGACCGGCTCCGGTTCTTGTTCAGGGATGAGCAGCGCGGCTGACTCCGAGTTCCCCACACCGCCTAGCAGCCCGGGGCCTGCCACGCTGCCGTACCCGGTGACCCCTGCGTTCAGCGGCATCCTGCCCGGCTGCAGCTGGGTGATATTAGTTATGAGGCTTAGTTTAAAGTGGGATAGAAAAGTAAACACTCAAGCTGTAACTTTCAAAAAGTTAGATGACCACCATCGGGTTAAAGTTTTATCTGGACATGTTTGTTTGGTCTGTTAGTAGTCTATACGTTGCTTACTGTCTGCTCTGCCGTGTGTGTTTGTTCCATGTCAAACAAAAAGAACTTAAAATAATAAGGACTTCACGTTTCTACACAAAAATGCAAAGACATTCAGCGCTCAGCACCACCATGACGTGCACGCGACTTCCCCTCGCGCCTGGCTCATCTGTTTCACTCAGGTGCTTCAATTAACCAATCAGTGTTTACATAGGCCTCCTGCAGATCACGTTGCACAGAAGTCATCACTGGTATGTGATTGACAGCTCTCCCATCGGTTTTGTTACAACAAAACATATTCACATATTTAACTTATTTCTAAAGGAATTGACTTGACCTTACTTTTTTCTTTCTTTTTTCTTTTTTTTTTAGGGGATTTTTTTATTGCGTTTTTTATTATCATGTCACTTGTCAATTTGCCCATCAAATGGAAGACAATTCGACTCTTGGACAAGTTGCCTGTTCAGCCTGAGCAGCCACTGAATCATAGGCTAAAAGATCATGTTTAAAGACTGCAAGACTCCATACGATAACTTCTTGTGACTTTAGACAAAAAAAGGCTTTTTTAATTTTTTTACGTTTTAGATAAATGTAATGGTAAAAACTTAAAACATCAACATTTCCTTTCTTACAAAATATTTAGAGCATTGAATACTTTAACTATCTGAATAGTGACTGCTGGAATGATCTGGATTTCTTATAATCTCCTTTTTAAAGTTTGCATTTTGTATACTGTACACACTTTAAAGGTAAACACACACTGTGAACGGCAGCAAAGTTCACTAGTATGTCGTGGGTCAGTGTGAGGAATGAGAGCACCTTACAGAAACTCAAAATGCCACCGTTAGGATTCAACAAATCATTACTCACAGGCTGTGTCTGATTTTTCTGGGCTTTCTCTCAGATCCTTTTCTTCTTTTTCCAACTTGTCGTTCCTCTTTTTCTTTGCCCGAAAGTGATCCAAGCTGACCGTGTTGTCCTAAGCTGGCTTGGATTTCTGAGTCTGACTTGTCAGGAGTGAGCTGAGAAAGGCGCTCTGCCAGAAAGAAGAAGCTGTACACAGTCAATTAATACTGAGGTGCTGAGCTTCGCCACACCCTCGTAGCACATTCTGAAGAACCCATGACCGCTGAGGAGAGCCATCTAAAGACCCTCATGATGGAGTCACTTTGACTCTGAATTGAAATACCTGGAATAGGCTACTCAGGCTGAGAACAGAATTTGTCTTTAACTAATGTTTAGTCTTTAGTCTGTGACCTGAATATAAAATCAATCCAGGATTGTAAATTCAAAATCTGACATTAAAAGGTCAAGAACAAAATGTTTCAATTAGAGATAGGTGAAATCCGTGATCGAAAATGACCTATTTAATTGATCTGTCCACAATATTATTTTGAGCAAAAATGCAAAGTACTTTTGGTTATGTCTTCAAAAAGGGGATGTCACATTGGGATTTTCTTTTTTTCTTTTTAGTCTGAAATGTTGTAAAATAAATTAAAGTAGTCCTGTAGATCAAAACATGTCAAAGTTTTGAGAAAACCAACAATCTATTTTGGGAAATGCATCAATATCTCTAAAAGCACATTTATTTTATAAAAAAAAAAGTTACAAAATGTTGTCCTCTTGTGTAAAATGTTATATATATAAATGAAATATATATAAATAAGGATATATATAAATAAGGATATATATATATATAGATATATAAGACTTCCATGAAGTGGGGGCCTTAAGTATAAGTATTGGTACGAAGTGAAATGGAAAATGTTTACAAATCAACTATTCCTCCATTTAAATGTATTATTGAACTGTCTTTACGATCATTGATCTAAATCCATCCACACTGACCTGCTTCCTAAAAAAAGATGGCGTTTAAATAACCTGGTGACATCACACGTGGCACATCCACTCTAAAGTGCCACAAAGGTTCAAGTTTAATGTGGTATGTGCTAATTCCTGGGAACATCTCATTCTCATTCCAAGTACAGACCCCCCCCCCCGCGCCGCTTTTCTTTGTCCTGTCATCTCCCTCCCGCTAGCTTCCCTCTCCTATGGCATATGTGTCTTTAGTACCTGACAGCATTGTGTAAACTAATCACTTACTGAGGGGCACTGCATACTGCGGTCGCTCACGAGAGGCTCTAACGTGCATGAAAAATGTGTTGTTTGAAAGTGTGGAATTAGATTTTGAATGTGTGACCAGCTTCTCAAAAACAAGCTGCGGAGTCATTAGTTAGCTGCATGTACAGCTTGCACTCCATATAAACACTCATGCAAACTGAGCTGCTTCATATAAGGCCGGTATATGCAGAAAAAAAGTGTCCCAAGGCAATGTGTACATCATGATTCCTAACAAAGTGGCATTATTACAGAAATACATTCGAGATGTTGAATTAAACATCACTTTATTTGACCACAAAGCAAATCTTCAAGAGAGCATGTTACACGCAGAGTCATTCTCATTTCACAGCTCATGTAAAAAGTCAAGCTTCTTGTTGGAGGTGGTTCCCATGGAGACCATGATGATGATGGTGCAGGTGAGGATTCGGTTCTCATGGTAATAGGTTTAGTTTGACTCCTCCGACGATCCTTCAGTGTCCTGAAATGCCATATAACACAACGACGCTAACAACTACATTACATTCACAATTTTGGATAATTAAAAAGCAGCAACATACACGAGTGAAGTTTTGTTTCTAATATCTTCTTTGTCAGGACTCTTGTATAGATATTTTCATCAGAGAACTTATGGCTTGGCTGTTTAAAGTCATTTCTGTTATATAGGTTTGCCTTGTTTTGGATAAAGCTAGATGCTCACATTTTATTGGAGGCTTTTTTTCCGTTTTCCAATGTTTAATTCCCTGATGAAAAACAGTTTAAGTGAAAAAAGGATAACTGGGGTATTGAAACAGATCGTTTATTGTGTTTTGTGTCTTACCATGGGCTCCTGAGATCTGAGAGCCATGACGTGTTTCTGATACGCAGCGATAATGCAGTCTCGCCTGGGAAGAGAAAAGGTGGTTTTATGTCAAAAGGATT
Organism: Symphodus melops; assembly: GCF_947650265.1. Classification (NCBI taxonomy): domain Eukaryota; kingdom Metazoa; phylum Chordata; class Actinopteri; order Labriformes; family Labridae; genus Symphodus; species Symphodus melops. Next base: position 6,612,225 of record NC_136700.1, on the reverse strand, counting down.
GATTTTAAACTTCCTCATGAGACTGGAGTTTCACTTGCTTAGACTCACTTGCTAGTGATGCCGCCTCCTGGTGGCAGCCCAGGCATCTCTTCTGCAGCCAAGGATTTAATCACATACAAAAGGTCAGGGTCCTCTTCTCTAGACCTCATCGTGTGGATTATTTCTGTGGAGGACCGGGGAAAATAATCAAAACCTTGAGATGAAATTAAGAAGGTTAAGAGTAGGCGTAGTTCAAAATGTAGCGAGTGGTGTTGTTGTTGTTCGGTTTCCAGGGAACAGCAGACCTTCCACTTTGAGATCGATCATTTGCTCCATTTTAGCCTCCTGCTGCAGTGCCTCTTGTGACACCTGGGGGGAGCCAGGGAAGCAGATTATGATGATGCTGATGTTATCCAAGCTGCCCTGCAAGGGGAGACAGAGTGCACAATGATATGATTGGCAATAAGACTGCAGCTTTAAATCATAGTGGCAATAAAAAAAGGCAGTATTTGGAGGTAACTAGGTGCTTTAACATTTTGAGGGAACTTCTTATGTTTTACACTTTTACTCAAGTACTCTTCAAGAAGGCATATTTATTTTTCTCAATTTGTTTGATGGTAATTCTTGAAGTTCATTGCTAGTTATCCTGCAGGATACACAAATGTTACATGAAATAACACATTATGTGGCTCTTTACGTCACATTATATGAAACAAAAATACAATCCCCCTTAAGCAGTTATTATATAACACTGCTATGTCTGAGTTCAATCAGTCATTTTCAGGAAACTTGTCATGGACACTTCTGTGTATGATAATTACTTTTTCTACTTTTCTAACTCTTTCCCTGGACAAAGTTATTTAACCCTAGAAATTGTAGTTTTTCTTCAGCAAAGGCTCTTAATACTTCTCTCCCCTCCTTATGGAAACACATTTCTTATAATGTTTAAGAATTTCTTATAATCTTTACTTCTTGAAACAACTACCATTCTTGTATTATATTATTCTTATATTATATTTTGTCTGTGAATGTTTAATCTGTAGTTGGATATCAGTATTGTCCACATAAATAAAGTGGGAATTCTCAGCCGCTGTCTACCATCAGCCTGACATCAGAGACGCAGCAGTAAGGCTCAGTGTGTACTGGTACATACAGTCTTTCAGCTGCGAGCCTTTTTTAGGTGAAATACTGTAAATAGCCAAACACCTTGGCCAGGATAAAGCCTCTGAGCTGGTATGTATGGACTGGACTCACACTCAGAGTTAATCCGAGCCATGTGTAGCATTTCTCCCCTGCCATCCCATCTCCCTGCATGCCTTAATACAGCTATTTATAGGGCGTGCTCGTCACTGTTCTAACACGCTGTTACTAACGAGCATTAAGACAACTCGCAGGACAAATCTATTTACATAACAACAGCAGCGTAATTCCTCCAATCAAAGACCCTGCCCACAGTTTACACCTGCCCACAACACTCGACTTAGTCTAAAGCTTCCCATTCATAAATCCACTTGCTCAAACACTGTGTTCCCTGGAATAACCCTGTGCACTACGGGTGCACAAACACAGGTTTTGAGTTCTTGGGAAAATCAATCTTAATTTTTCCATGATATTCTTGAGTTACTTTCTTCTGTTGGAGCTGTCAGTAAATTAAAACTGACTAAGTATTTGGACCAGCTGATAACTTATATAAAAAGTGCTTCTGGAGACATGTGCCTTGTTTGTGTTCTGTTGTGAACAGCTCACCTTATAGAGACAAAGGTCAATGACCTGAGTGCAGATCTCTCTCAGGTCATCGCACACCTGCAAACGACTGTGCACAAAGGCACACAGTTCCTCGTTACCAATGGCGTCCCACACGCCATCACACGCTAGAATGAGGAACTCGTCTTCAGGCGTCCTCTCCAGCTCGTACACCTCTGGCTCTGGCGACACCAGCTGCTCTGTTGGAGGCCTCCAGTCCACCTCCTTGAAGTCAAAGTCCCCCAGCGCCCTGGAAACAGCCAGTGAGCCGTTGACTCTCTGCAGGGTCACGGAGCCTCCAGCATTCTGGATGCGCTCCTTTTCTCTGGGGTTGAACGGTTTGTGGTCCTCGGTGTAGAAGACGACCTGGCCGTTACGGCAGAGCAGGGTGCGAGAGTCCCCACAGTTGATAAAGTAAATGTGACGTGGTGAGATCATGACAGATGCTGCGGTGGTGCCACTGCGGTCCCAGTTGTCCTGGCGAGCCAATTTGTGCATGTGGCAGTCAATGTCCAGGAAGGCTTCACGGATCCCCTCCTTCACCTGCTCGGGTTCCTCACTGGCTTTGATCCCGCCTGTTGGAAATGAGGGGGAATCCATATAAATTAGTATCCATGTTTTACTTGTGACAAACCTGGCTCCAAAACATCACCTGCATTTTTGTAATAATATATAAATTTGGCTCAAACAACGGCACTGATTTTAAGATTAGAGAACAATTCAAGAGCTGGTTGTTTGTAAACTTTTATATTGGAAGAAATAAAGCCTACAAAAATTTTGATTAAAAATGTTCCTTAATGTAAACAAATCTGTTCAAAGCTCTTCATACCAGGTAGAAAATTTGACATCTGAATGAATGTTAGCACTTTTAGCCTTTATGTTTACCTATTAACATGTCTTATTGTCAGCTTCACTTTGCGCTTCACTTTGAGTAAAATACAATGAAACTATCTTTAATGCACAACATTTTTTTTTCATGTTCATGTTTTTTGTTGGTAATTAACTTCCCCCAGTCTAAAACTACTTACTATAAGTGCAGTTAAGCTGAACAAGAGCTTAACGTCCTTAAGCAACAGGACGCTCAAAACAAACAATTGAAATTTTCAATTTAATTGAATTATCAGAAGAAATTAAATGATCCTTATTTAATGAAATGAATCTTATTAGTTCATTAATTGTTGCCATACCAGTTGCCAGGATGTGATCCAGCAGGTTTCTGGAGCAGTACTGTGCCACTGTGGTGCCTGCATGTCCATCAAAAACAGCAAAATATGCCCACTCTTTCAGCTCTCCTCTTAGCTGGGGCATGCATGAATGGGCATCCTCCATCTGAGCCCTCCAGCCCTGCATGCTTGCCACGGCGTAGTTTAAGCCTGACTGAGACCCCCCCTCAGACACATGTTTCTCCAGGATGGGGCGGTCCAGGTACGGGCTCGGCATGGAGTTGTCCTCATCAAAATTGTCCTCCTCTTCATTGTCCCTTTCCCTAGGTCCCCCTTTGAAAAAGAAGGTGACCACCTTCTCTGTCTCTTTGACCAGCTGACGGAGGAAGGAAGGCACCTCCACATTGCTGGCACGCCTGGCTGTCCTCATCACACCACGGAGCCTGTTCTCGAGCTTCCTCTTTGGCCTGGCAGCAGCACGTCTCCTCCTGGTGCCCCTCCTCCGGCCTTGTGTTTTCCGCAGCAGGTCCAGGGCAACAGTTAGGCTGTAACTCCCCCAAACAGGTAATCAAAAAGGTAACTGAAAATAAGGATTATCCTCTTAAATGAAAAACTGAGTAGTTTTTTTGTTTAAACTAATCAGGGCCATCGTTATGTCCCTTATACAACAGGTAGAGTCCCAGAATCCTTCTTCTGTCCTTTTTTATTTTACCATAGGACCATAGAGTGTCTTCCTCTTTGCGTCTGTCTGTTTCTGTGTCTGTTTCTCCCTCCTTCTCTTCTTTACCCATCCAGTATTAGCCCTGCTATTGGCTTGTCTATTTTTGTTGATTTATCCCTCCCTCCCTCCCTCCCTCTGACTGTGTAACCCTGCTTGATAATCACCTGGCCTACAAGGCAGTCACATGACCTGGGTCTGTACGCATGCATGGATTATGAGCACCTGTGTTACTCAAATAAGAGGGATGCTGTAAATAGTCCTGCATGTCAATCTATGGATTGTATCTACAAGGAGAAACTTAAAAACAACTTCTTGTGTGATTGTCATTCAGAATTTTGAAAATTTGGGCATCCACAATAATTAAGAAAACAGTGCTGGTCACTGCTACTGGATTGGCAAGGGCTTGTTTGGCTGAGTAAAACACAACTATAAATTGTACAGGAACAAGGTCGGTAATTAATAGCTGCTCGAGCAAACATATTTGCTCATATTTCATGATCATCAGTTTTTGTCTTTTTATCCAGCACTTTTCACCTGTGTCATCCTTCCAGCTGTATGAGTTTTTCTTATAAAATAAATCACATTTACCATGACAAAATGACAAAACCTTGTTTCTTAGTATTTGAGAGACATTTAACATTTAAAGGCAGGGTAAGGTAGGGTGATTTTGAAAGGAGCGTCCTTTCCGTTCTCCGTATTCACATACTCCCCTCCCCTCTGTGCTCCCTCAGAAGCCACGCCCCTCACGCACATGCGCTCGCGCCATTGGTCCAGATGCGGATTTCAGTTCATGCTTTGAGTGTGGGCTCATACATGCGTGGGGTAGAGAGGCTTGATTGATTTTTAAAATGTGGTCAATTTTAACATGCATACAACTGCTACAGATGACAGATTTTTTTCAGTACTTTTTCAGAGCACATGAATTATTAATTGCTGTCAGGACCTAAAGACAATTTCAACAAAAATCTTGAAAAGTGTATCTGAAGAAAATTACCTTCCCTACCTTTAAATACAAATGTAAGTTTAACACCAAACTTTCTAAAGTTTGATGTTCACCACCTGACCAGCTTGCTGATTCCTTGTTGTCTACCCATAAGAGCTGCTGTCTTAATCTCATTAACTTCTGGGTATTTTGGGGCTCTTGGCCTGGTTAAGATGTAGGAACTCTTGAGGTTGTGATAATTATCTGGTTATAAGCAGAGCTAAACCCTTTAGCAGCTCATTTTGTTCTGTGTTGACAGTGTTTGTGTGTGTGTGTTTGTTTACCTTTCTTTATCCTCACAAGAAGGAGCACATACAAAGTTGACAGGATAAGACTGAAAGACAGATTCTTTGTTACCTTTTTCATTTGTTATATAACTTACAGCTCAACATAAGTATCAAAGTGTTTTTTTTTTTGTCAGATATATTTAAATACAGATAGTCATTCTCGGGACAAAAATATGTCAACATGCTGTTTGTGACAATAATAAATTTCTAAACTCTCAGCTGAGGTCATCGGGTGTCAGCTATTTCAGAAACAAACATTTAAAGGCCAAACTGAGTTCAGAGTCATTAGCTCCTATCTCAATGGAATTAAAAATGTATTTTTTATGGCATCAAATGTAATTCGTAATAATTTTTTATTTCAGCAACAACTTTAAATATGTAGTTTTATACTTTTTTTTGGATAATGAACAAAATTGATTTATAAGTTTTATATCATATAGCAGATACCATAAATGAAATTGGCAGACATTTAAATTTAAATCTCCTTCCATCTTGAACAATTTGCCAGCGAATCTAATAAACTTATGAGGTCCCTGCAAGAATACCTTAATACTGGCTACACATTGTAATCTACAAATTCACCTTTGACTCTTATGTTTTTCATAGAACAGGTTTACTGTCTTGCTTAACTTCTGCTTTGCTGCATGTTCAACTAAATTGATGTTTTATTTACAATGAAATGTAAAGAATGAATCTAAACAAAAGGCCTGACACATTTTCTTGCCTTTTCTTTTCTTTTTCCAACCATTTTCTGCAACACACACGGTGCTTTATCACCTACTGCTGCTGCCTGCTCTTATGCTGTACCACTGTGCTGTTATTCCCATTTTAGAAACAGCTGTAAGTCTAACATGTGCATCTCATGTCTTTTTGTCATGCATTTGAAGTTTCTAAAAAAAAAAAGCAAATTCATTGTAAGTGATTACAATTGTAAGTGATAAATAAATTGTATATTTAAACATTGTACAGTCTGCAGAACATGCATGCTGCTATGTTTTAGACTTTAGCCAAGCTTTAGCATCCACTGCCCGCTTTATGTTCATATACATCCAAGTTATTCATTATTAATGGTTTGTTACTCCCTCTCCTCCTGCCTGCCCCTATAGGATGCTGAGAGAAAATCACATGACGAGGAAGGAAGAGCGACACCGACGCTGTGAATGGGAAACGACAACAGGCTCAGACAGGCGCAGGGACACACTCTCATGCTTCTGTCGCTTGGCTGTATTACAACCCCTGCAGCTATGACTGTGCCAGAGGAGATGAAGGGAGGAGGGAGGATGGTGGAGTGAGGCAGGCAGGCAGGGCGGGGTTGCTGAGTGACGGAGCCGGGAGAGAGAGGAAGCTGCTCAACAGAAGACCAAGAAACAGAAGGAGGAGGAGGAGAGAGCGTATCGACTGGACGTAAGAGCCGGCAGCAGAGGAGGAAGCTGGGAGGGGGGGGGCTTCCAGAGTGGATGGGCCCAGCGATGCCTTAATGGAGCATGGGCCAGGTTTTAGGATTCTCCCACTGCCGTGAGTCTGTGTTCTTTTGCAGTTTCCTCTCATATTAGTTTATGTTCATAAGATATTCAAGCTCAGCATCTTTGCTACATAACTGCTGTGAGCATCGTATGTGTTAGCTCAGCCTCTCCTCCCCTTCCTGCCTACTCTCCATTCCTCTCTCCTGCTCCGACCTTTGATAAACACATGGCTGAGTGCATGAATGCAGTGCAGGAAGGAGACCCATTCTGTTGGTTTTGCTCTTATTGATTTGCAGATGTTTGTGTCGTTGTATGCATAGACTCTCTGCATTGTAAGGAATTGAAGTCATTTCTCCCTTAAAGCTTTTGTAGGCTTTCATAGCAGCCCTACTTATTCATTTTTCAGTATTCATCCTCGTGTTCAATAACTGTAAACCAGTTTGCAGTCTATTTGTTATGTATTAACTCATATGCAGAATAGAGAATAATCTGAACTATTTGCTCCTTGGCTGATATACTAGCTAATGCCATGCATGCTATCTAACATAGTGAAGGCCTTTACTGCTGCCAGTTCAGCTCTGAAAGGAAATATGTCTGTAGTCAGTGAGCGACGGCATGCAACTAAAGTGTCTTTTTACTGATATACAAAAAAATATGATGTATCAGTTCAGAAACATATGGACAGCCTGCCTGAGAACAAAATATACAGTGTGCTGAACAGCTCTTCCTGACACTTTGACTCACCAAGTCACCACCTCATGACTCCACACGGTGACTCTTACAGCGTGAAGGAGAGTAACATGAACGTTTGCCTGAAGAAAAAGTCAACGGTATGAAAACAAAAGAAGAAGAGTAGGAAGATATGGAGCATGATAAGAAGTGAAACTGGCAGCTACTATCACAGTTTCAAAGTGGAATCAAACAGATGTAGAATACAGATATGGCATAGTTCAGTGTAATTACTTTTAAAAATGTTTAATGTAATGAATCATGTCACGTTCGTTGTCCTAGGCGGAGTATTTTTTGAATCATTGTTAGATTGATTGAAGGAATCTGCCATCAAACGTTTACTCAGAGATCGATGTTGTATGTTGTTTTCTTTCAGAGGAATATGGCTCAGTGGCATCCACTCCTGACTCCACTCCGCCATGCACAGACGGTAAAGAAGCATGTTCATCTACTGAGAAATTCTGTTGGGAAATACTCATGAAAACGAGAGATTCCTGCTCCCTGAAAGCTATCTTCTGAACAACAGAAGAATACATTTGGGAGCTTCTTTAACCTTTCAAACACTAACACAAACAGTGATCAACGTTTAAACTCAAGGGTGTATTTTTGGAAGTTGGTGTATTTCCAATTATCAAAGAAGGTTTCATTCACTTTAGATGTCACGCTTCTTTTAAGCAGACATCAAGAGACACACCTGGCTGCTTTCATCTGACAAACCTATTTATGACAAGCTAAAAAACTCTCTGTTTGACGTTTTTCTAGTACACACACAGTTAGAGGTTAGAGTGTGTCTCTATAGTTGGGAGTTTAAGGATGACAACGCTTCTTTGTCTTTTGTCTCCATTCAGGTGGAAATGAAGAGTCGGAGCTGTTCGAGCTGCAGACAGCGAGGGAATGGTCCGACGATGACGACGGAGTAAGCGGAGATCAAGACGATGACGATGGATTGGCCTCATCTCCCTCCATCTGGGGCACGCCACGCCAGCACTCCTTCGAGCTGACTTTCTCTTACATTGCCATCGCCGAGGCAGAAGCGGCGGGGTCCTCGCGACACCTCCGGGACCGTCGCAGGACCTACTCTCGGGGAAGTCGCACTCCTCTGATCCGCACAGACACACTGGAAACATTGCTGGACTCCCCTGACGTGGAATGGGACCCTCAAGCCTTCCTCAGTCGAGAGGAAGAAGAGGAAGCGTCCCTAAGGAGGGAACAGGAGAGGGCAGCATTGCGGAGGGAGCAACAGAGACAAATTGAGACAATAACAATTCAGCCCTCGCCCCAAAATCTAGACCAGGAAAATCAGGAGAGAAACACAGAAACCCAAAGAGAGGCGCCACTGCGCTGTCAGACCCTGACTGTCCAGACTCCCTCTCAGTCTCTGTCTTCCCAGGATCAGAGTCCCTCACAGACACTACATGGTGAGAAACAAACATAGAGGAGGCTATTTACTCAAGTAACACTTCAGTTCAAGCAGGTTGTAAAGCACAGAAAGCTAAAGACTGAAGTGTAAATCGAGTAGACTTCAACATAAAGTCTTCCTTTCATTAGCTGCATATCATACCAGGCTTTCATTAGCTCTGTCTGCCCACATAGTCAAATATTAGTATCAAATATCTTAGAGTATTTGCCTGATAATATGAGTTATGGCACATTTAACAGCTTTTGCTTCACCCTGCCCAGATATCTTCTACTTTTTCTACCACCCTGTCTGATGGTTTGATTTAAAACCATGATTCATGACCTTAAACGTCTTACTTAAGCGCTGACCTGATGAGATTTGTCATAGAAGCGAAATGTAAAAGGTGCCAAAATGTGTGTGTTGTGTTTTTGGTTTGTTTTTTAACAGGGTGGGTGGCAGACGTCGATCATATTTTTAATATATGTATATGTTTTAATATGTGTTCATAACTTATTTAATAACTTAGTCTAGCTGTGACAAATCAAACATGTTAGATGAGCTTTTAGGCAATTCACCAGCTTTCACCACAGTCCTTTCCTACTTGTTTTTACATTTTTATACATATATACATATATATATATATATATAAAGTAAATTTTAGAGCTCCAAAATGTGTTGAGGAAAACTTTAATTGAAAAACATTTTAAATTAATGTAATTAAATATGTTGATCTTATCAGATTCATGAAAAAAACCCATTATCTTCATCAGTGCATTCATATTTATATATGAATATTATTCATAAGCCCATTCAAGACTGCATAGTCCTGAGGATTTTGTGTAAGAAAATTTGAAGTATTGAAACTTCAAAGTTATTTCTGGACCTCCATCTCTCAGTCATATCCGACATGTTCCAGTCTAAATACTCTGGCACATTATGATGATGTCATCATGAACATGACATCATGTTTTGTTTCCCAGCAGCGGCATCCTCCGAGCCAGAGTCTCCTGTCTCCAGGGAAACCATTTCAGTCAAGCTGCTCACATCTGTGCAACCAAGAGGCCCGGTGTCTTCATCGCAAGCTGCCATCGGTCGAAACTCTCAGGAACAGCTGCTCAGCGATCACTGGTTTTCAGCACTTGACCTATCAGAGGGACCGACAGGATGCATGCAGATAGCAGGTACAACAGTCACATCAGCATCTTTCAGTGTTGTCACTCTTCTGTCCTCTCACCTCCCCCTCCTCCCCTCTGTGTCTTTGTTGCTGAGTGAGAAGCTTCTACTCTGCTGGTTAATCGATGCTTTAAATAAAGAAAATATCAGATTTCCCTTTCAGGGCCTTCAAAGGCAGGCGGACAAAGATGGACCCTCGCATTCTTCCTTGCTGTGCACTGTCTCAAAATGTCAGAGATAGTTGGGCTAATTGTGGCGAAAGCATTTCTGGCACTGTCTGACTTTTTTGGATTTGTATGACATCACTTCTGATGTGGGAATAAATCCCTGTTAGTGACTGCAAGCAGAAAGACAGGCACATGTGTGTTTGGTTTATCTCCTGTGTGTGTGCAGGCTTCTGTGATTGTGTATGTGACTTCAAAGTGATTTTAGAAATGGAGTGACAGAGATTACATCCTGGCCTCAGGCTTTGTGGTATTTTAAGTGGACATTCAGTCTTTAGAGAGCCCTGTCTTATTTTAGTGGATGTGGGGGGCAGTAAACCTTCACACTGATGAATGTGTGGTCAGGTTGATGACAGAGTTTAGGGTGTCCTGAATAAATGGCACACATGCATCCATTGGAGCATCATGTTTCATCTGGTTTTATAACAAACCATTCGGGGCTGCAGGCTAAACCTCAATTCTTTATTGGTGGCTGATGTGGGATTCTGGCAGAGTTCAGGAAAATCCACAACATCAAACTAAATACTACCTGTAAAGTATACAGTGTAATATAATGTATAAGGAAATCAGAAAAACAGTCATTCTGTGTATTACCTCTTAACATTCAGGTTTTCTCCTCCAGGTTTGTATGATAAAATAATCTTCATTTTAGCAACTTAACGAGGAAAAGGTGTGTTACCCCCTGAGTCAAGCTCATCTCTGTATTGAATTGTAAGTTCTGGTTGCACTGTCACTTGTGGTGACATAACAGAAAATAGACCCCTGGTTCTCCTGTTTCAAGTGTTGGACAGAACACGATGAGGAACACCGCCTGAAATAACTCTATCAGAGTTCAAAGTTAATACCAAATATTTAGTCTACAGCTACAACGTGAACTTTTGCTTGTATAAAGATGAAGTCATCTAGTAAATGTTATGACTCTTCTTTTCTGTCATCATCTCACTATGTGTGAAGCTCTTGGAGTCTTGCAGAGAGTGGTGGGCGGTGCTGCGAGCGAGATTATTTTGGGCCTTTGGACTGCTGAGCGAGCAGGGCCAAAAACAGCTTAGAGGGGCGAGGGGGAACTCAGTGGGACAGAAAGAGGTAGAGGGACAGAGGCTGTGAGGGGAAACACTGGGAGCTGATACCAAAATGGCCAGTAAAGGTGAGACTTTGGACTTAAAGCGAAAAGAAGACAGTTTGAAGTACCTACACAGACTATATCTTGTTGTTGCCTTACAGTCTTCAGCTGGCTGCCAGCTACTTTAAAGAGCGTGTTTTGAGTTCAAAGAGAAGAAGGAGGGCTTCTTATTCAAGTGTGAAGGGGAGGAAGACACGTGTAGTCTTTAGGAGTTGACTGTTTAGCCTCTTAACTTCTCTGTTTTCTTGAGTAAGCAGGACTTTCAGGAGACTTCAGGTGGTAATTGACCGGATTTCTCTTGTCTCTGCTCTTTGTGTTTAGCCTCTGGATACAGCAGCGTAAGGAGAGCCTGGCTCTTAACTTAAGATCTGTTCAAATGTAGCACTGTATTGTATCAGAGGCTTTCGTGTACATTTCCATCGTCCATTCAAATGAGTGTCTGAACTGTCCTGTTGTGAAGTGCCCATTGCAGATAGCTGTTGTAGTGTGTAATAACTTTGGCGGCTGGCCTCTCTTACGTTTTAGTGCTTCCTCTTCAGGCTGAAGAGCTGGCACGAGCAGACACATTTCACACTGGACTAAGAAAAGACTGACGAACGTGATGTTGATATTAAATTAAGAGGATATCAGGCTGGGTTGAAATGAAGAGTGTAAATGAGGCATGTGGTTAATGTACTTCTTGGTTAATTGATAGCTTCTTTCAGTTACCATGTGGACTTTATGCTCATAAATATTTATATTAATGAGTGAAAACTGATTATAGATGGTTATAGAAAAAAAAAAATTAATGTCTCCAATGTTTGTAAAAAAGACATAAGAAGTTCAGTTTATTTTTCTCCCTTAAGTTTGACAGATAATTCCAGTTTATGACACATTTGAAATTGGGCTTTAAGACTCTACTTTTTGTCAGGCTCATGAAGTTCAATGAGAAGATTGATACCACTCTTACGTAAGAGCTGAACCTGGTAGTTAGCCTAGCTTAGCATAAAGATTAGAAATCTAACCTGGCTCTGAGAAAGAAAAACAAATTCAACCCAAGAATTGAGAGAGCACACTAATAAACGTTTAGAACAGAATCGATCCATCCATTCATTGTGTATTCTGCTTACCCTGTTCAGGGTCTTGGGGAGTCTTTAGACAATCCCAGCTGTCAATGGGTGAGACGTGGGGTACACACTGGACTGGACTGGTCACCAGTCAATTAGAGGGCTGACATACAGAGACTAACAACCGGTCACACACACATCCACAACTAAAGACAACTTGGTGTCCCCAAATAACCAACCAAACCGCATGATGACAAGCATGTCCTTAGACTGTGGGAGGGAGCCAGAGTGTCTGAAGTGAACTCATGCATACATAACTCCAGACAGAAAGGCCTTTCTGACAGAGCTTCAAATCAGGAACCTTCATGCTGTGAGGCGACAGCAGAAAGCATCGCTGAGCTGCCCAAAGTTTGGTGTGCTCGTCGCAGGAGTTTGTTCCCTTCGGACAAAACCAAGCTAGCTTTTTTCTTGATGTTTCATGAGTTAATGCTAAGCTAATAGCTGCTCTCTGTAGATTTATATTTAAACATACATGCATGCAGTACATTAAAGGATGATGTCCAACGTTCTGTTTAACTCTGGGATGGACAGTAAATAGACTTAGAACATTGATTATACACTTCTACCAAGGTTTTAATCGTACAAACTGCAGATGTCTCACTACTTACTTTAAATGCCTCCTGCAGCACGGCGACTACATGGCTGAATATGAGTTCCAGATGAACGCATCATGTGGAAATTTTACATTGAAGTACAGTGTCTTTGTAATAGTAAATGGACTTGAACTTGTATAGACTGTTATGGAATAAAGTAGCTGATCTATATTTCCATTTCGATTCATTCTGTCTCAAAATAAGAGCTGCACATACAAATAGATCGGACAGGTGTGTTGCAGGCCAGAGGCATCATGGGTATTAATTGTGTGCTGTGATGCTTATAAATAATCCATCTGCTGTCAGTGCAAGATTTTCAAAGAGGCTTCCCTTTATTGCTCGGGCTTAGCATTATACTGAATGACAAACACGAATTGTCATTCAGTATACACTGTCTGACACTTCCGCACTGAAGACGTTGTCCTCTAATGACACAGAACCCCTGCTTTGACTCTGGGCTGTGTGCAGTTCTGTTGAGTATTTTGGACGTTTAAGAGTGCCTCAAGTTTTCATTCATAAATGTTTTACATTACTCAAATAATCCCTTTAATCATGTGACGCCTCAGTCACCATGGTAGTTGTTGCTGGGACACCGTAAAGGACACCAACAGGGTGTGGAAAGGGGCCTGCTGACGGCCTGACGTGTACCAGCAGGTGCTGTGAACTCTCCTCCCTCATCTGAGCTAAATTTAGCCCAAGCTGGAGCCTGACGTGTCCTCTTAGCTGCTGCTGTGTGTCCTCTCATGCTGGAGGCTGGATATCCCTCATCTGCCTCATGTGTCATGCCCCTATCCCTAAGTCTGAACGGCTGTAGTTCCCTGTCTCTTTTCATAGCTGGAATCTGTCGCCCAAATATGAAAGAATCTCTAGTTGCCAAAGATCTCTGAACTCTGAGTGATGTGTCAGCAGCTGCTCTGTGAAAACTAAGAAGGATGCAGTAATGCTGTTTGAAGCAAGAACAGATTTGCTGTATATACCCCCCAACATCCACATTTTTCTCCTCTTTATTTTTTTCTCAATACTGTACACTGCTTGTCCTTCATAATATCACCCTCTTCCTCTCTCGTCCTCTTTCACCTTCCTGTCTCACCCTTGTCTTTCCTTGTCCCCCAGTGATGGACCTGATCTACTGGAAGGACACTGAGCGAACAGGCATGGTGCTCACAGGGTTGGTGGTGGGCCTGCTGTCCCTGTTCCAGCTCAGCATCATCACTGTGGTCTCCACAGTTTCCCTGGCTGTCATGTGCTTCACCATCTCAGTGAGAATCTACTACCAGATCCTGTACATCCTCAACTGTGGGGACGGAAAACACCCTTTCAAGTAAGATGCTTTTACATTCATAGTTGAGTTTACTAAATACAGATGTCAGCACAGCCAAAGCGTAAATAATTGCAGTAACAATGTTTAGTAATATTATCAGTAGTAGAATCTATTCATGGCTGTGTGCTGGTGAGATGTTTCTATAAGCAAAGCTGGGGTTAAGTTTAGATTCAAGGGGTTAAAGCCTTGTAAACACAAGGCTTGTAGTGAGGATTTTTCTTCTTAGTTATTGAGTTGAGGGGAATTTCTAATGTTGATAATTAGAAAGTTCTGTCAGAATCTTTGATCAACAGTTCTCAGAGGGGGTTATATATAGGCATGAAAGTTTTCAGCAACATGAATTACTGTGTCTTTAAAATACCTATTTGATGGAAACTTAAGGACAGATGAACATCATGTCCTCTTTTCTCTTTTGCCTAATCTCTGCTCAGTTCATACTTGGAACTGGACATCAGTTTCAGCGGAGAGGAAGCTGACGGCTACATGCGGAAAGCCATCGTCATGGCTCTGTCTGCAGTGAATACGCTTAAGGGACTTTTTTTCGTTGGAAACCTCTTTGAGTCCCTCAAGGTGAGCTATAATTAAATTTGACCGTGTGTGTGTGCGTGCGCTGACCGGGTTCACAGTTTTAACAACCAGCTCTCAAAGATTTGCCTCACCCTGTCCAGAAGCTCTCCTCCTAATTAACCCAGGCATCAGGCCGTCTGCACTTTCTTTCATGTTGCTCTTATACCCACCATCTTCCTCCCGTGATCACTGAAGATGACATCGCCATGCCAACCATCCGTCGAATTATGCTTAAGCCTCAAGACTGTTCCTAAATTGTGGCAAAATGACTGAAGGCAACTGTCAGCCTCAACGACGTGTCTTTTTGTGACAATGTGGAAAGCAATGACAAATACTCTGCAGTGAGATAGAACACTGTCCACCCCTTTTATATGGTTTTCCTTTTCCCCAAAAAAATATATGTAATGTTTCACAAATAAGAACACAACATAAACACATACTATATATTCTTTGAGTTGTAGCCATTTGGTTTTTTTTATCAGACCTCTTTGTATGCATCCTAACACAGCAAAATCTATCAGTCTGTATCAGTTTATCATCTCACAAACATAAACACCAAGGTTTCCATATATAGCATATGTATATAATATATGCTTTTATTTGTCTGGATGCTAATTCAAAGGATACTGTTGTTAAAAATAGGCCAGGTTTGCCAAGGACTTGGGAAACGTCATTAATTCCCAACCTGTGATATAAATGTACCACCGTTGCTTTGGGTTAAACTATGCATGTAAACATTGATGGTGGGGCAGTTAAAAATCAATTCAAAGGTGTCAAGATTCACATCGGTACGCTGAAAAATGAATCGCAGTAACATGGTGAGTGGCAGCAGCTGTAGAGCAGAGGCGGTTGGTTGTAACAAGCAGGCGTCATCCTGGCCACTGTGAAGCCAAACCATCCCGATAAGCAGGTTTGTAGCCCCGCTCGTGTAAGAGCCTAAGAGATTAAGAGGCGCATTGATGTTTTCATGAAAAAATTAAAGGGATCTTTGTCCGTCATAATTTGTCTACAGTCTCACTTTGTGAAATAAATCGTGAACGAATCGTATCATAATCATATGCCATTATTTACATATATATATATATATGTTGAGTGACTTGTTAAATCTCAAGTTAAACCTGTAATATTTTCAGAGCCTGATACTTTTTCATGTCATCTATCTTAGAGAATTGACTTACTCAAAACCATACAGTTTATAGAAATGAATTTCTTACACTGTATTTCATTGTTGCAAAGTGATGTTATGTTAAAGGGCAGTGTTTCCCCTACCATTATATTCATTATATCTCCCCCCACACACACACACATTTACAGTAAACGGTGGGTAAGTGTGAACTGACTGTGCCCCCTAAACCCCAGCCCCCCCCTCTCAGCCCTGACCTGGCCGGTATGTGACATGGTACACAGAGGGAGGTACACGGAGACGCCCGGGATCAGCTGGAGTCTCTTTTCATCTGAGACAGGGGTGTCCCATATCAGAGCAGCACTGGATCCCAGAGCAGGAGTTGTGACACTGTGGGGTATAAGGGGGAACACTGAAAACCACATTTGGAGTCTCAGACTGTTCGAGTTTGCTCCAAAGAAATCAAATCGTCATGAGTCATGTCACATCTGTTGTTAACCTGCTTCTGTATCTCTTGGTCTTAGCTCCTGGTTCTGATGTACCTTGTGACGTACCTGGGAGAGCTGTGCAATGGCCTTACTCTGCTCATCATCAGTAAGAAGCTGCGTAAATACAGGGTCTGCTAACACACTGAATGGCAGCCACATTACCTATTCTTCTTTTCTCCTTCAGGTTTGATTGCCGTCTTTTCTCTGCCACTTTTCTACAGACAGCGCCAGGTAATAACTCTCTTCATCATTCTTATTCATCCTCCTTTATTTCAGAATAAAATCAACATTTATTGTACTTCTCTTGCAGGAGCAGGTGGACAGCTACGTTGCAAAAATCCAAGCCCACATTGACAACTTTAAGGACACGTGAGTATGTCGCCATCTTCTGGCACAATGTTGCCATCAACGCAAATATGCTGACTTTTCCAGTTGGTTCATCGAGCTCCATGTAAACGCTGAACGAGATAAGTGAAATAAAAAGGGATAGATGAATTGTGAGTTGAGGTACTACTTAAATGACAACACTTGGTTTGTCATTTTCTGACTCACTGTCCTTTCTCTACATAAAAGCATAAAAAAGCTAAACAAACCTTCAAAATATTCTTGTCTGTAAGTCTATTGTTTATGATACCATTATTCTCAGTTAAAGGTTATTTTTCTGTATTTTAGTTCTCCCAGATTTGTTCTTGTTTTTTGCTGTTCATTGTTTGTCATAGAGTTGTTACTGCCAGTCTTTTTGACCCATTATCTCAACGTGTACAGAAATGCTGAAAACCACCGTGTCGCTTCAGTGATGACATTTCTTGACCTGTGTCAGCGTTGACTGTTCTTCTATTTGTCTTCCATCAGCTTGCAAAGACTTGTCCAAGGTGGTGGCCCTCCTCATGACCCGACTCCTGGTGGCGCTAAACCCAAAGCCCAGTAAACACTGATGGACAAGGACTTGCAGAACAATCTCCCAGAGTTACAGGCTGTCACTCACATGTCTTACCCAGCAGTGTGCGCTCAGAGCTCCACAGAATGGAGCTCCAGAGACCGAGGAAGGGACGGGAGCTTACTTAAATGAACAAGGATGAAGATGACGCATGGTACTTTATACTCTAACTGTATCTTAGTTAATGGATTGAAGGTTGGAGTGTCAGTTAAAACAATGATGAAGGCGTATGAATGCTGGATGAGACTCCTGCTGCTGACATCAGAGATGCGAAGACGCAGCTCGTCGTATTCTTTGAAATAATTGTTGTTTTTAATATGTTAATATGACTCAAGAAGTGTCTTAGACAGAGGAAAGCTGTAGTCCAAATGAGGTACTAAGACCAAGAGTGGAAAGTTTCCACACTGACAGCTACTCACCTGAGGAAAAAAAGAAGTGAGTTGCTAAGGTGACAAAAACAGGGGTAATCATTATTCATGTCGACTAAGGATGCATGTGTTACACTTGAATGCATATTCAATCTCATGACATTTTATGTGTATGTGAGTGTGTCTGTGTTATGCCTCACATACTGCTTGCATTATGAAAAACATCAAGAAATTAAAGCCACATTTCTCTTTTATTATCCAACCCTTTCTGATTCTTCTCATCCTCACAGTCATTCACCTGAGGCCACTCGATGGTTCATTATTTACATTTTTCCTCGTCATGTTGTATTTTGTCACTTCATCACTTTCACCACAAGGGGCAGCTTTCCTACACCTGTTTGAATAAATGGGAAGTGTAAACCTAGCATTTATGAAGAGAGAAAATGAGATGTATTCCCTTGCTATAGCCTCAATAATCTAGATGTATCATAATTGAGTGAAATCACTTTTCAGTAGGTTCTCCTCTGATCCTCTCCGAGCTCTTTGTGAATATTTCCAGTCTTGTGAAGGAACGTGGGGGTGAAATGCAGCAGGTGCCTTTCTAACTGCAGGTTAAAGTGCATGATCAGATTCACAGTGCTCACGGCTGCTGGCAACAGCTTACTTCTCTTCCCATCACCTTCCTGAAAAGGTTGTTATGTATGTGTATGATAATTGTGTGATAGAACATGTGTGTCATGACAAGGTATCTTATACAAAGTTGTAAGTAGTTCAGTTTTAGGAATAATAAAAATAATTCAGGACATTCTGCCGTTCAAGTCCACATTTATCATGCTTGCTTTTGTAGCCCCCGCTAAAAACAAATTGTTTATTCATATGAAAGCCTTATTTTGGTCTGGTTAACACAGTTTCGTTTGCTGACACATTAAAAAGCCAAAATATGTTGGCTTTGATAGTCTTCATTAACTTCTTTGCTATGGACCTACACCTGCAAACTGTGTCTCTGATTTTCACCTAGAGGAATTTCAGCAAAAACTACTGTAGCTACACAATGAATTTCAGGCTTTGTTACATATTTATTAAAACCAAACTGCTGTTGGTCTAGTCATAGTCACTTTTTTTTTCTCAGTAAGTAGATTTTTATCTTTTTCTCTGGATGGCAGAAGAAGGAGAAATCAAATCCAAAGAGTAAAGTAACTCTTAGTTTTATTCAAAATATAGTACACTGATTATTTAGTATAGCCTTCTTAGAAACCACGCAAGTTTTAATCAGGTTAAAGTAGTTTAACACACTCAAAAGAGAACACAATATGTACTGTTTGACCTTTTTTTAGACCAATAGATTCAGTATACAAAATAGACCTAAAGTATTATAAGTTTCAAAAGATCAAAAAGAAATAATACCAGCCAAGGCACAAGGTAGAAGGTATATCTGGCCCACCAACTTCAAACTACTTCTATGGATTTCAGAAATGTCGGTTAAGTTTCAGGTTTTAGTCATCATCATAAACTGTCGGCCCACATCCATTGTAAGGATGTGGTATGATTCCAACATTCAGATTATATGTAGGCATGGGCTGTTGCAGGTTTGTTGTTTTGAACTTTTTTGTTTCTGGGTTTTTTTGGGGTTTTTTTTTTGGTCAAGAGTAGAATACAGATTTCAGTTCATTTGACACTGGAACACCTGCATCTTGCTGGTCCGTTTTTCCAGCATCCAAGCACAAGGAGGCGCCAGAATGCAAAGCATGCTCAGAAACTTTTTTTTTAAAGGGTTTCTGACTTTATTAGGGAGAAAGCGATGACCTCGGTTGTAAGACTGAAACACTTTCTTACTTCACGTCTCACGAATGAGTCAACATAAAGTCATCATGTGCAGTTTTGTTGTAACTTCAGTACTTTGCCGGCCTGCTGTCAGCTGGCTACAAATTAAAGTGGGTCAGGGGGTCTGAGCTGAGACCCCCCCCCCCCCCCCCCTTCACCGGTGAGAAAGCCTGCAAAGTCAAAGTCAAGGAGGACTGGGAAATGACACAGGTTTGGATTGGAATAAGAAAAAAAACAACTCATCGCATTGAAAAGTGAATCACAAACATTGATGTAGGACTTGTAGAATTATATTTTTCATGAAAAAAGGGCTACATGTTTAGGTTTAGGCTTAACTTTCACCAGTCTGCTCAGCCCTCCTCTACACTGTGCAGGGAGGTGAGGTGGGCGGGGTTAGTGAAATTAATCTGAGGACACGTAAGACCCGCCCTCACATTGTAACTCAGTTTCAGTGTGCATCTCTCACGGTGAACCACCACAGTGGATTTGGCAGGACCGCGCGCAGAACGAGAGGAGCGCTTTTACGCACGAGCCTACTCGCTATCATATAGCTCAGGATTAAGAACATTTTTTTTCAAGAAGAAATCGTCTTCTCATGGTGGGTCCTTTATCTTCCCCACCAAGGAGAGCGCGGCGAAAAGCTGACTGATTGAATGTTACCTCTTGACACCATGGATTACAGCCGGACCACGGCCCCTCCGGTGCCCCCCCACAACCCCAAAACAGCCCGACCGGGGCAGGCGCAGGAGCGGCTATTAAAGTGCATCCTGCTCGGTGACGGAGCAGTGGGCAAAACCAGCCTGGTGGTCAGCTACACAACTAATGGATACCCGACAAGATACGTCCCGACTGCATTTGATGACTTCTCAGGTAAACACAATACAAAATAAACGAGCTCTACATTTGTGGCATGTGTCCTTATTCTTTAATAGCATGGGTCTATTCAAGGCTTATTTGGCCATGATTTTTCAGCGTCAGAGGTTCTCACGACCGCTTTGTGAATGAAATTCTATTGAAATATGTTCCACTTTAGAAGTTAGTCTGTTTCTTTTTAACTGCCTGTACCATCTGCTTTGTAGCCTATGTACTCTAAAATCTTCATCAATTTACAATTTTAAGTAATTTGTCAGCCTGCTTGTTATTCTACTGGTGTGATAGATGTGTTTGTCTTTCCTATTATTTGTTCTCTGTGTCTGTGTTAACCTTTATAGGCCTGTGAGTTATCCCCCCCCCCCCCCCCCCCCCCCCCCCCCCCCCCAATGGAGCAGACAGGTTTTCATTTGGCTCATTTGCATGGTCCAAGCTGTCTCTCTTGTCCCTTCAAGTTGTGTTTACTGGGGGGGAAAGCAGAGAACATAACACTTCAGAGGGAAAACTTGTTTTGAACTGATCAGTGTTGACATGCAAATACAACCTGTGACCCTCCGATCACCTTCATTGCTTCCTGATTACAGCATAACACTGACAATGCAAGAGGACATCCAGTCTGATTCACGTTTGTGTAAACATTTTAAAGGAAGATCATGAAATCAAATGTTTTTAAGAAGAAGATTGAACCCTTGGCGTTGTTTCCTGTAATCTGACGTGTCAGATTATACATTTTCGTCATTAACCTCTGCAATTTTCTATCATTACGCTGATGAGCTGTAAAACTAACAACTTGGCCCAAAGAAAATCCAATAAAACACTCTCTGAGAACACACACCGCCCTCAGACAAGCACTGACTCAACCCTCCTTGTACACAGCAGAGAGCGGCTCTGGTTCAGGGGTTTTGGATTGCACAACTCTGCCTATTGTTGTCAGCCTTGACCCATGGAGCCCTCTCCTCTATACTGGAATGGGCACATCTGTTGCGTCGACTCAGAGGCAGAGATTGTCTTTCAGCCGGGACCTGACAGAGACTGATTGTGCAGTTCGGGGGCACTTGGGTGGTGATGTCATTTTTTCGGTGCCTGGAATCAGAGCGTCCTCTTGAAAGCTGACGTCGGGGCTGTTACGCAACGCCACAGGTGGTGGCAGAAAGGCAGAGGAGAGGGGACGATAAGGCCGAGTTTTGGTCCGGAAAATCAAAGAAGTATCATATGTCAGGGATTAAGAAATGATTACACAAGGGCAGCTCACTCTCTTTCTCTCCTCCTTTCATCCGGCTTTCTCCTTGCTTTAGTTGAAACAGGGTTCTATGATGCCTGTCCGACTACTTGAGTAGTTCCAGCTAACTCTTTGATCAGGTGGCACAACCTACCACACACTCCAGGCGTATTGTAAATGTTTCCATGTGCCTGCTGCGCGGCATTGTGCTCGCTCTTCTGAAAAGAATAAATGGCCCCATAATGAAACTCTCTGTAAAATGACTCATCCACTTTTCCAATCCTGAAATGGGGCCTATTGGAGGAGAGTCACTGCACGAACGACAATCTACTCGGGTTTACCCCCCCTATAAGACAACCTTTGAATGGCCTCTGTCAAAACACAGGAGAGTACAAAGCTCACAGAGAGGTCCCACAGACTGTAAAGTGTTATGGTCTCCGCAGTGACATGCAGGCTGGGTGGGCAGGCGGGACAGAGAAGGCGGTCTGTGAGCTGGAAGAGCGGAGCAACGCGTCTTTGTGTTTTCAACTGGCAGACTTTTGTTTATTCCAGAAAGTATTCTGCTGGGTGGTTAAGTGTGTGTGTGTGTGTGTGTGTGTGTGTGTGTGTGTGTGTTAACTCTGCAAGTGTCAGGTGGGAACTTCATTGCATAGACGGCTTTATAGTGGTTTCAACAGCTGTGTCTTATTTTCTCTGTCTGTCCTTTTCTGTCTCTACAGCTGTGGTTCAGGTGGATGGAAACCCAGTGAGACTCCAGCTTTGTGACACAGCAGGACAGGTGAGTTCTGTTTACACACACACACACACACAAGCACATCGCTGCTTTACTGTATTGTGATGTGGCCTGCTATCAACGTCACATTAGTCCCTCATACATTCAGTTTAAGGCAGGATGACCACATCTGAATTACGCTTTATCTGCTATGTACATTTTTTGTTAAAAGACAGCTAGATGGGATTATTTTGTCAGAAATTCCTACTGACACATCAGCAAAGAGAGAAGAGGTATGATTGTGTCTATGGGGGGGGGGGGATCAATCAGAAATCAACAACCAAAAGTCCATCACAGGAGCTTTAAAGACAAAATACCTACAATAACAGCCTCAGCACTCAGCTATAAGAGCTTGTTATCAAGTTTATCAAGTTTAATTACACATTCAAATAGGATTTTAATATAGGAAAGATGAAACGATCTTAACATCTGCATTTTAGTTTTTTTTATTATTATTTTATATGCTAAATGTTGCATTTAGGACAAAGCACTTACTTTTCTGTTGGCCTCAGCACTTTGTCTTCAATGCAAACGAGCAACCCTGCTAAGTACTACCAAATGACATTATGAATGTCAACAGGGCAAATGCTGTTACATCTGCAAGTTAGCATTAACTTTCTGAGCATGTTAGCCTGCTGAGGTTAGCATTTAGGTCAAAGCGCTGTTATGCGTTGAGAATGTGTAGGAAGCAACTTGCACATATGAACAGATTGAACAAATGATTTATTACACGAAAAACAATATGGTCCCTTCATTCTTCATATGAGTCTTTGCTTGCTATTTCAGTAGACTCATCCATATAGAAAATTATTTGGCTCTGCCGTCAGTCTCAGATACAGGTAAAGGCTAGTCTGAGGTGTTGCATCAACAGGGTAGAGGGAAAAGGTTGGACTGGGGTTAACACAGCACAGACACATGAAGATAATTCCTCTCTGCTGTGAACAACTCTGTGGTTCAGGGAGTGTAATAGTGATTGACTCACTATTATGTTTCTACTATGGGGCAATGTTGGTCAGTTCTGTTGTGAAAGTGTTTTGATTTTCTCTGGAGCATGTGTGGTTTTTTTATATAATCCAATTCCCCGGAGCCCCGCCTGGGAGGGAGCAGAATATTTGACATTCACAAATGCTGCGAGGGCACTGCCGGTTCTACGCAAAATCAAAGACAACTCGGCTGTAAAGTGGAATGAAGCATACAAACAAGCCCAAATACATATAAAACCCACAGCATGTTGCAAGCTGCACACAGAATCAAAACTGCACACACACACACACACACACACACACACACACACACGCAGACAAGCCTGGGCAGACACAGGCAGATAAAAGTTGGCAATCACCTTCTTTCGTTGAGCAATTTCATAAGAGCAGAGCTGGGGCCAGAAAACAGGTTGGGGTGTGCCAAAAAAATAGAGATACAGTATAGAGAGAGGTAGAAAGTGAGTGAATGAGAGAAAGAAACAGTCCAGAGAAAAGAGATAACAGCTGCCGTCGGAGCTGATAAACGAACCGGCTCCTTCTCCTGAGATGTTGATGTGTAATGTGTGTAATCTGCAGATGGACTCACGTCATCAGATTGCAAAGTACAGCCAAAGCTTGTCTGCGATACAAGTTCATAAGTGCCCACTGTGTTTGCTTAGCCTTAAATCCAAGTTTTAGATTTTTTGTGTGCTTTTTTTTATATTCGAAAACCAGAAAGAGCTGGAAAAACCGGCTTTTTCCAGCTCTTTCCAGGGGTTAAGGAAAGGAAGGAAAGCTTTGTGAAAAGTATCTACAAACCTTAATCTGTGTGCTCAGAAGTGTAGGAGGCCACTTGTTAGTCAGAGCTCTCTGGCTCCAAAGTGTTAATTTAAGAAATGACTGTAGATTACATAAATTGCTAAGTAGGGTTTGTCTATGCTGTTTAGCGCAATATCAAATGCCTTAAGTCAGTTTTTGTAATGAATGGCTATACGCATTATTCCCTTTTCTGTGGTGGTTTAACAAATCACTGAGCGCACACTAGAGCGAGTGAGGGAAAGTTTCTCATCGTAATGTAAAGAAGTGGAAGAACTTAAAAAATGTTGCTGGATATTTCTGAAACGTACACATTAGCACAGTGCTAACAATCTGTTTCCATCTCCATCAGGATGAATTTGACAAACTCCGCCATTTCTGCTACAGTCGGACCGACGCCCTGCTCCTTTGCTTCAGTGTGGTCAGCCCCGCCTCCTTTCAGAACGTCTGGGAGAAGTGGGTCCCCGAGATCCACCGCCGCTGCCCTCTCACGCCCATCCTCCTTGTGGGAACGCAGTGCGACCTGCGGCAGGACGTGAAGGTGCTGATTGAGCTGGCCAGGCGGAGGGAGACGCCCGTGCTGGAGGAGGACGCGCGAGCGCTGTCGGAAAAAATCGGAGCGGTGACGTACATCGAGTGCTCGGCGCTGACGCAGAAAAACCTGAAGGAGGTGTTTGATGCCGCCATTGCTGTGGGGCTGAGGCACTCTGACAGGAGAGCTAGGAGGGAGAGGAAGGTACGCAGCACGGCCGATAAGATGAAGATGCTCTCCAAGTCCTGGTGGAAGAAATACGTGTGCGTCCAGTAGGGAGAAAGAAATATCCTGTGCCTAATAATAACAGTGAAACTGCTGATTTATTTCAGGGACTAAGTTGGATGTAAGAACTATCTTTACTTTCTCTAGGATTACCCAAGATGTGGTGGTCAGAATG
Organism: Symphodus melops; assembly: GCF_947650265.1. Classification (NCBI taxonomy): domain Eukaryota; kingdom Metazoa; phylum Chordata; class Actinopteri; order Labriformes; family Labridae; genus Symphodus; species Symphodus melops. The sequence goes on along the minus strand of NC_136700.1, from coordinate 6,587,347 downwards.
ACTTTAATTCAGGGAAGCAAACTGGTGTGTACCTGCCTGAGCTAAGTTTGGATCTTTTTCAGTTTGATTCCTTTGTTGATGCGTAAAAGATGGAGATTTTATGGCTGTAACCTTTGTCTAATCCTCAAAGAGATACAGAACTCTTAAATGACTGTGACCAGCGTTCAACCAAGTTCAAGGGATTGAGCAAGTGAAGTTTGAAGATGCATGGGCTGCAGATGAAACTGGACTTGTCCAAAGGAAATATTAGCTGACATGAAGGGGAGGGCATGTCATTGAAGAAAAAGTGAATTCCTTCTGTGTGTCTGAATCTATATAATTCATTAACAAAGGATATTATTGGATGTGTTCTACACTGTAAATCCGCCCCAACATTTTTGATCGATCGTCTTCAATCGGTGAATTCAGAACATGATGTTTATATAAACTTGTAAGCTGTAATCCCAAATAAGATAATTAATCATAATCTTCTAGTCAAAAGTTGTAATCAGTTGTGCACCTTGTTTTTTGTTTTTAAATCAGAATCATCTACAACTTCAGGTTGATGTGTTGGTGATCACGTCTTTGAACTCATTCTCTTTTGGATTACAATTAAATGTAAAAAAAATACACATTCTTTACAGTTTGTTGTTTGGAGATGTGGTTTGAACACGTTACTAGGACATCCATTCAGGTTTGTATTTTCTTTACGCTCCTTTAAGAATTTCTCAACTCACACGCCTGTGTTTGTTGTTTGTGCTACATTTTGACTAGTTGACACAGCCGTCACATTGTGAGCCTACCACACAATTGGAGTTCTGTAAGCTTTCTGCCAATACACGCGTCCTGCAAGAGATTAATGCAACAAAACAGGGAAGTTTGGGAAATTCAGGCAATTATTTTTTTAGGAAAGCTTCGCCTGAAAGACAGCCATTTTATGATCGAACTGTTACAAGATTACAGCAATAACCTGGGTTGTGCCACTGTACACTGCACTTATCAAACACAGTCTAAATAAATCACTCAATCCTGCCATACAATGGCCTTTGGACAAGTGACGTGATTAAGTTATAGCACAGGAAAATGCAACCGTAGTGCTTGAAATGGAGGATGAATAAGAGGCATTGAAACCAAAGCAGTTCAACGCACTGCCCACTGTTTGGGATGATCACAGGGTCTTTCTTTGTCATCACAGTCCGGGCCTAAACAGATAATGTTACGTCTTTTTCGGTCAGTTGGCACGCTCTCCTCTTTTGAATGATCTGGCAAATGAGGTGAAATCACCAAAGAGACTTATTTTATGTTTGCTTCTTATTTTTCAGAAGCCTGTCAGTCAGCTCTGTCTGTCTGGGCCAATAACTGATCAACAGCAATACAGAGCAGATATATGAAATATGTATGTCATTATGTATGTTACATAATAATCAATTTTGATGTTTGTAATGTCATCAGGATAAATCTGTGTGTAAGTGTAAAAGTGACTCAGTCATTGTCTAAATGGTACTAAACAGTACGAGTGTCTTTGTTGGTGTCTGAGAGCAGGTTGTTGAGCTGTACAAGCGGAACCAAATAAAATGTGAAATATTTAACCTGGTCTCTCTCCTGCCTACTCTTTCATGGACATCTTGAGTGTCACACTGTACAGACATGTATTAGATGATAGAGTGCAAAGTCAAAGGTCACCAGAGTCTCAGTAGATATTCTAAAGGTTGGCATGTGCTTGAATAAGAAATGTGTCACACAGAAAACTGGACTTTGTCTCCAGTACATTAAATACAAATTACATAAAAAATGTGGGTTAAAAGCTAAAGTTTACCCAAACCTTGACAAAGTAAGAGGATACCTTAAATAGAAAAAACACTTTCAACCTTAGAGGGGGAAAAGTACACCTAACTTACTGAATAAAAAGCTTGTTGAAAGTAAAACAAGTAATATTGTATTTTGTTCGTCAGACATTTCTAGAAAATAGTAAAGAAAAGCTCAATCTAATTTCCAGCACTCTTGTGAGTTTTGTTGATTGAATGTCCATCAAGAATGATTAAACTTGATAAGTTGACTCCCAAATGTTCAAATAATACAGTGAAAAAATCAGTCTTGCCAGTAACACAGAGCGAAAACAAACTCAATACATACACTCGACAACTGAGTAGCAGGTTGTTTTGATGTTTTTAGACAGCCTGTCTATAAAATCAAGTAAGAGCTACATATTTACAAAGTCTGTGGAGATTAAAATACAACATCCAAGATTTTGCCTCAAAGGTTAAGTTAGCAAGTCTTCTTCTAACTATGCAGAATCAGATAGTTATAATTGCCTGAAATTGGCTTTTTCTCCTATTCATAGTCTAGTGTCTGCACCACAGTAAGCAACAATGGGCAGACAACAACAGCTAGCTAGGTATCGTGTACTTGTTTGGAGGCGCTAATGACAGGCTAGGCTGCTAAAAGAGAGTTTGTGTCGTCTGGCAGGCTGCGGGTGAGTATTTTGTCCAGCCTCAGACTGGGTGAAATTAAGGTAGTGCAGTTATGCTTTAATTATGATTGTCAGGATGGCTGCAATTTCCAGACACATTATAGCAGACATTGGTTTTTTTTCTTGGTAGGCAGCCATCTTGTGAAACATTTAGCATTGTGGTTTGCCTGTGCCTGTCCATTAGAAGTCTAGGTTTTTGTTTTGATTTTTTTAGCTGTAAATCACAAAGCTAAAAGACAGGAAACACATCAGTCGTAACATTTACATTATTCTCATTAGGGATATTCTATATCCCTTTACATTATTCTTACATTATTCTAAAGCCTAGTTATCCATGCATTAGGTCTTGAAGGAAAAACCAACATTTAAATGACCTTTGTTGCTCAACATGATGGTCTCCACTATTCCAGATATAGAGTTCATTCCAACGGAGCCACTCAGAGAACGTGAGTTTCAGTGTCTGTCCTTGATTTGGTCAACACCTGTTGAAGGGGTCCAATGTCAGGTTTGAAGAAATACCAAGGTCATGACTCCTGAGGGACAGCTCCTATCTTCCAAGGAGATGTTTTTTTAGCTGTCTACCAATCAAAATAGAAAAATCATTTATTATTCATTGAACTATTAAAAAATATTTTCTGTAAATTGTATCAGATTATTGTCTTAAAAAAGTAAATACATTACCTATTGTGCCTGTAAGTGTTTGGAATTACATTAAATGTATTTTTTCCCCTAAAAAATGAATTAAAAAGCCAAACCTAAACAAACACAAAAAAGTAAATTGATACAGTTTATAAAGCTCCATTTAAATAAAGCTGAAAAGGGGGTTTTGCCTTTTAGTTTAGTAGCCTAGTATCATTTAGTTTAGCATTAATATCTACAGTGACACCGGATGAATTAGAAGTGCATAATATCTTTTCAATTTTAATTTGTAGCCTACTTATTTTTATCAGCAAATTGTTGGTCTAAAGAACAAGATACTCTCTGTTAGCTTGAGGACCATTGATGGGGAATTTTCTTATCTGAAGAGGGGGAACATGTAACTGTTACAGACAGTAGCTCGTTGTTTGTAACTGCTGGCTCAGCTTTATATGTAATGACAGTTGTATCCATCTTGCCATCTACCTTTAGCAGTATTTTAGCTAAGTCTAAACATTTTTAAACAAGGCTTTATTAAATGAGACCATGCATGACATCTGCTTTTACAGTCTGTTCTTTTGAGATACAAGTGCTATTCCTGAAGTGTTAGTGGAAGTTATGGGTGTAATGGAAACTGCTTCAGATATCCCTTTTAAATTAATGGTGGTGAGATAATGGAGAAGCCCAGTCAGCTGTAGCTTGGTCCAGCTGTAAAAACTTTGATGGTCACTGAACTCTTGAGACCTGTAATCCCACTTTCTTACATAACTTCAGAGAAACATTTAGGTAACAACTGAACTCTGACTCTACATGAAAGAGCAGCTCTGTAATCAGTTTTGATTTCTTAAAGTTGGTGAAAGATTTCTCTGGCACCTCTCAGATAATTGCCTGCATAATAACTGGAGCTCAGCCTATTGGCTGGGATTAGTGAGCAACATGTCTATCAGGTCTGCAGGGTGGGAAGGGATCAAACCAGTAGTATGTGGTCCACTTTGTACATTGTCTTAAGGATTAACCATTGCTCAAGCTCTTGTAGTGTAATGCGATATGTCTGGGGCCCTGATTAAAAGACAGCCACACGTTGTCTACCAGCCATTGAGTACAGTTCATTATTCTTGACATAAATCGGTTTAATAGTACATTTAAGACTTCAATCTCCCTCACTTAACTCCTCTGTAACTGTTTATTCAAGTGTCTTTTTTTCTCATGTTCTCATACTGTATGTTCAAAGGGTTATTAGCATTTAGTGCTGGGTCTGAAATTGACATCAGGTTTACTCAGAGGACAGTGTACATTGTTTAGTGTTCTTAAAATGTTGCCTATAAGTCACCAAATGTTTTATATCAAAAAATAAACAGAAACGGTTTTAGAAAGGTTGAGACTGCATTTTTAATATGGCCTCTGCAATCATTGAGCTGCAAAACTTCCCTCCAGTAAGTAATGGGTGACATCACTGAGACTATATCCAAGTTGATGTTTTAAATGTTTGACACACTTTAAAGGGTCAGTAGTCACATGTTCACACCCATCTCCTTTCTCGTGCACTCCTGTTACTTTTGGCATTCTCTGTTCTGGAGTAGAATTATCATAGCTAGTGTCAGTAGTCAATCATTATTCCATAACTCACTCTTCAACTCTGTCATTTTCTCTGTCTGCGCATGGTAAGAGGGGTGAAGTGAGGGCCTGACCACAGGGACGATTTCTCGGGTATGATTCATTTCCCCTTGCAGTGCGAGAGCGGTGCATAACTAAGGCTCCAAGTCAGAGGACAAATTTTGTCCAATTTTCTTCTTCGCCTCAAACATTTGCATTTTACTGAACCTGCTTTGGAGAAACATAACTATGTGCAGTCAGTGGCACAGAAAAAGATCACAAGCATAATGTGAATAGAGTACCTAAAAATAATTTGTAACATCAACAGAGATTACTGAGAGATTACATCTGATTTTGTACTAAAAGGGCAGAATCTGATGGAATAAAGTCTATTTATTTATAGGTAGTAATATTTAGCAGGTCTATAGCCTCTCTGACATGCTACAGTTCAGCGTTGCTAGCAGGATTATGTTTTAATAAGCTTATATAAACCCCCCCCTCCCCACAGTGTGGTCTCATTATGGGGAGGTAATTGAGTCGGTCTGTCCCGGGGTCAGAGGGGCCTCTTTGAACAGCTCTGTCGTTTACTATAAAGAGGCCTATCCCTGCCTCCACATCTGTCCTGTGGTTTGTGAAACACGTGTCTTTTCTTCAGGCAGACGGTTCAGATGTGCACATGATTGTTTATATTTGCATTGGCACATGTCCACTGTATTGATGTGCAGGTGCTTCAGCTGTACCCTCCAGGTTTATTCACATGAAAGTACCTATAAACGACCTTACCGCTCAAGTAGATTCTTTGCGAAGTCATTTCACCATCTGTCAACCTGTACTGTAACAGTTGTTTGTCATTGATTCACTCCAGAGTCTGAGTGCTGAGTTTCCTGGAGACATGCTTGTCTGTATACTTAAATGATTTATTGTAAATCTTATTCTTAGTTTATAGCTGAGCACACAGCTAGACAATGATAGACAACAGTCAGCTTCTTATCTGCAGCTCTGCCACACAATAGAAACTCCTCACCATTCAGGATTGTAGTTTATAACTGACTAGAGTTATGTCACAATTTCACGTTTATCTCCGAGGTTCAGCTGCGAACATTTTGGATTTATAATCTCTGCTGTGCTGACACAAAGCAGATGTTGTGACTTTCTTGACAAGGAGAACATCTGCTGTTTGCAGAACATCTCAAGTTGCCTCCGCTGAAGTTTCAGCGTTAAGAGTCAAATTGTATCTGGGTCATGAAAATCACTCTTAAAAGTGAAATAGCCGATGGAAATGGAGCACACAAGTGAAGACGTTGGGGTCTGATTCTATGAGGTTTAGATTTCAAAGGGGAACCACCTTTTTCATTTTTTCCCCCTTTCTCTGGGAGATCATATTACCTGGTTTGAATCCAACTGTTCGTCTGATGTCACCAACAGAGATGGTGATTGGCTGACACTTCGGCCTACTTGGCTCATGTTATCTGATTGGCCTCCTGAGACTTACATTGTTTTCTGAGTAGAAATGGCTTATGGATGTTGTGACCTCATTTTCTCTGGGACATATGTGCACATTTTCTTCCTCGTTCTGCCTCTCCACTTTTTTCTTCCCTCTCTCACTCTTTCTCAGTTTATTTTGTTGGTGTTCCCTCATTCTCTGTTTGACTGCTGACAGCCTGTTGTGCTTTGATCTCCCATATGGGACATATACGAGTACAGGGTGTGGGTGTTTTTGTGTATCCATATACATTCACCCTTTTTTTCACTGGCCTTGATGTCATCTAATATTTAGCTCTGTTTGGACTGAAAATCCAATAACCTTCAGTTTGACTAAAGAACAAAGAAACAGTTACCCCATGGGTGACTCACTGGTTTAAATATTGATTGTTCACCCTGACTGAGTGCTCACAAACATCAGTGCACATTTGACGTTATCAACTAAAGTGGGATTTAGTTCCTGGAGTAAACAAAAGCCAATGAAATAAACACACACATGTTTAGTGGTCATTGATAATGTTAGAGGTGGAAGCTGATTAGTGACTCCCCTCTGTGACTCATTAGAGGTCTGACCAGCTCTACAGCACAGAGGGAACAAAGTGTTCCTGGTTGCGAAAGTAAACAGATAATTTTGCTGCACACATGCAAGATTGAGTGCACATGTGGTCATCAATTCCAAAGATAAATGCTGAGACTGTCCTTCCTCAACTTAAAGATACCACCAGTCATTTAATCACAAGGGTTTAGGTGACAAAGACATACAGTGGCTGTTGCAATCAGACTGAGGAGGAAATAGTGTGATATTATTACAAAGCCACAAAATCCGCAGAGGGAGGCGGTCAGGGTGATGGATGTGTCGACCTAATGTCTTTATTTGACATGAGAGGACAATGAACATTGTTTGTCTGTATTTTAACAGTGACCGCTATTGTTCCCCTACCTTAAGCGAGGAGGTATTTTAAGCCTGCTGGTGGCAACGCAACGGCTGCGATGTCAGGCAACGTTGTTTGGCTTGAATTTCCCTCGGGATCAATAAAGTATCTATCTACATATGGTATATGGCATATATGGAAATTCATGTCCCACATATGGTGATTGATAATAACTTTAGTGGTTACTCTTCATTTCTCAGAGTACTTCAAATGGTTAACTGTACGTTTATCTTTTTAGTCAACAGTTTACCTCATGTTGATATGTTTTAACAGCTGTGTGTTCGAAGAGTGTCTCTGCTTCATCATCTGTTTACTGCAGTTAAAATGAATGAGTGATTAGTGTATCATAGTGACACTGGAATTTGTCTAATCAGCACGTCTGTTCTCATGCTTCGACTGAGGAGTCTCATCCTGACAGGACACAGAACCTGTGACGGTCAAGGACTGTCCTAAGGTACTTATTGAGAGACACATGAAATCTGGATTTGGACCCACCAAGGCTTTAGCCTTGACGTTCTAACCAGGTCGGCTGTTGGCAGTTACAGGGCCAGTTATGTAAGCATGTCCCTCTCTCACTATGAAGCCCGCCTCCTCGCAGCACGCCACGCTGGGTTTAAAGCTCTTTATCAGTCACTAAGATAACACCTGCAGAAGCGCTCCACTTCTCCCATGTCTTTACAGCTGGACGGAAAACAACAGGGATCAACTTGTGCTTCTGATGTGCTTTTAGGTCCTCCACTACTTTTTCTTTTTTGTGTGTGTTTTGGATTGTGGTCTTCTGCACACTCTCTATCACCCTTCTTATCGTCATCTGTCTTGCTCTTGTCTTCTATTTTGTCTTCCATAACCACAATAACCCATTCTTTAGATCCAGGCCAGCTGAGTTGATCCATTTGTTACCGTGTAGGTTACAATAAAGTTAGTTTGAGGCAGCATTTCCAATATGGCGACTACCACTGATCAGCTTCAAAAAATTTCTTTAGAAACCATTGGGTGATGACGTCACGCTACCTTGAAATTTCTCAAGCTCTTACACTTATTCATTTTCTTCAATTATTTGACGCTTCCATCGTCACACTTGTGCACACGCTGATAAATGTAGTATTTTAGTCCCAACAGTCCAGGCCGTGTCCACTGGAGTCGAAGCAAAGCTGGCAACAATGAATGAGTGTAAATTCCACAGAAACAACACACTGAAACCACTGTTGCAGCCTGTTTGCAACACCGCCTTGTGCTTTCAATACTCTTGTACTTCTTCCCAACCTGACTGCACAGGTAACGAGGACTCAGTAACGAATCACGTGTTTAGACAACAAAGCAGTTACCCTGACGATCATCACTGCTTCCCCTCTTTCACCACAGGATATGAATGCTTCCATTTTTAGTGTTTAATTGCGGAAACTATTAGCATCATCCACAAAGACATAGCAGTCCTAAATAGAGTCAAACTAGCCGCAGTGACCCTGCGACCGCGGCCCTGAGCAAGCTTTGAAACCTGAGAAAGCAGCCCTGACCTCTGACCTCCAGGCTATCACCTCCCACAGTAAAAGGAGCCTCCTTTTTCTCCCCCTTTGGACAGGATATGACCCATGAGAGGAGCTCTGTAGGAGGGCCTTGACCCCAGACATTGTCCAGACTGCGTGTCTGGACCAGTCTGATCAGAGACTGGCAGGGTGCAGGCAACGAGATGACAGAGGTTAAGATAAGTGTTAAAAGAACTATCTGTGTTTGTGAGGGTTTATAAAGGTTATTCAGCGGTTGTAGTTCAATTACTTTCTTTTGCATGTCCTTGGAAATCACTTATCCTTTTACAAGCTTTTTCTGTTCTTTTTCAAAACACATACAAAACATAAAACAGTGACAAAGCGTGATACAAACAGAAATGGCTTTCAAGTAGAGAGTAACTCTTTCTGAGTTCAAAGCTTTGACATATAGGCATTAATTACTAAATACAAACAGAAACTCATGTTTTTAACTGTGATGGATTACTGATCTCAATCCTTTTTCAAGTGACGGCAAGTTTTTTTTTTTTATCATAATAAAATGAAGGGAAGGTCATGACTGCATGGCATTCAAGAAATGTGTATTCAGACTTGTCAAAGATTTGGGATGTAGGAAGTTGTTATAAAAAGAGTAACGGAGATTTCAGAATATTTCATTGAACACAAGAGTCTACTGTATTTAGCTTAACAAAATGTTTGTAGAAATGTAGGGATATAGCATTTCTCCATGTTCTTCATTCTCATTCTGAAAGACTTTTATCCACTTTTTGTATTCGAACATATCTCACATCCTCACAGTTTTGTTCTGTTTGTTGTCACAGCCCCCTCCCCAACTTTATAAATCTATCCAGTCACTGCCGGTAAAGTTTACAAGAGCAAACGCTTTTTGTGATGCTGCTGGCTATTGTGAATCCACATCATCCATTTGCTTTTGTTTCTGTATTTAGCTAAGGCTTCTCTCAGAGTGCACCACTGGAAGGTAGTCAAAGCACTTTTAAGCCTCTCTATTCAATTCAGAAAATGTCTTTGATGCTTTTGGTTGGGGTGTTTTTGTCCGATTCCCTTTTCGGTTTGGACAGTTGATTGTTTTCTTTGTTAGTCTGCAGAGCGTCAGCCAACAAAACATCAGGAGGAGCTGAGTTGTTAAGAACCATTTGAGGGTTTGGACGTGTTGGGAAACGAGGTCATGACGTCTGGTGTGTGTCAGCAGCAAAGCAGCTTTCACCACCAGAAGAATGAGAACAAAGACTTGCTGCAGGATTTCACTAAGTCTAAGTACCAAGAGTTTGATAACATAACGTGTTGTTCTGGTAAATGACAAATTACTTGTTGGATTTTTGATTTTATGCAACAGTTCTCTTTCAAAAGTCAAGTTAAATACAGTCCTAATAAATCTACTTTACATTTCTCTCCCAGCTGGGTGATTGAGGCATTTTGCAGAGGTTTATTACCTCAGTCAAGGTTGAACAACACATCGTCTTTTATGGACACATACCACGCTGCAATGGTGTGTTTGTGAGGGATTTCTCATAATGGGACACTTGACTGATGGGAGTTAACCACAAAGAGACAAGAAGGGAGGGAGCAAGGGACCGAATGAGATAGAGGAGGTTCAGGGAGAGACAGAGGGAGCAGAGCAGACAGACAGGGAGTGCGATGTGAGCCAAAATGAAAGGGCTGATCGAGAGCGGTGCCATTTTGCCCGGCTGTGGGAACAAAGTCACGTGATATCTTCAGCCGACAGCCAAAGTCAAGTAGAAGCGGTATTTATTGTTTTTTAATCTTTTCGTAAAAATGAGGATCATTTCCAAGGACAAAGTAAGGCCTTATTCCTGGTGGGATTTGAGAGAGAAGGATGGATACAGACAGAAAGAGAGAGATTGAATACCTCCTTGCGGCAGCCTCATAATTGGTCTCATTACTTGGTAACTTCCCGGTGAATGCGGGCCGTTCTGACCTTGGCCTTTGAAAAATAGACCCGTGGCGTCTCAGAGCTGCCAGCCGAGGGAGGAACAACCAGTCTCTCTGTCACACATGCATGCCTCTATGTGTGTGTGTGTGTTTATATATGTGTGTGTGAATGAACATAATGTGTGTGCTCATGGACTGGAGCTTTTGGGAATCTGTGCAACCCAAATCTGCGACTATGAAAACAAATGTTGTTTCCTGTTTTGCTGGATTGGAGAGCCAGCAGCAAACATAATGCAATCGTAACTTAATTTCCCCGATTGACTTACCTTGATGACTGATGCTTCAACCTGTCATGTGCACGTTTTCCTGTAAACAAAATAACAAACATATTACACATACTTCCTTGTATTTTAAGTGTAGGGATTCAAGCTGGATCACTGTGTGCGTGGTACAGATTCACAGTGTTTTTCTCTGCTGTCACACACAGTGAACAGCTTGTTGCATGCTTGACTGAATAGCAGAGAAAGTCCCTCAGGCCACTGAATGTCCCGGCTCATACTGAACCTAACGAGCCCTGCTCTACAATAATCCACCATTCACTACATTTTCCCAAATTAAAAGAATCCTTGTATATTTCTCATTGTATCTTTCTTTATCTCTGGCTTTCCTTCTCATTGTTCTGACTTTTTGTATTTGTTTGGTTTATAATCTTTTCATAAACATTCGGCTCATTTCCTGGACAAAGGACAAAGCTGGGTTCTCCAATTTAATAATTCGTGATGTTGTTTGGTCCTTTTGTCTATTTCAAGAGCTGCAACACAAATCATACGGAGCTGGTAGAGGCAACACTATGTATGTGTTGCATTTGGTGATAAGTAAACAAGTCGCGTCACATGCTTCAAGTCTTTGTTGTGACCACGATCTTGACCTTGCCTTGACACAGTGCTTTGGTTCTTTAGCATGCATTGATTTTTTTTCTTTTTTTTTAAAACAACATTAAAGTACAAACTCATGGCATAGAAATTAAAGTACACACAGCTCCTGTGAGGAGTTATAGGCTGGTTATGTAACCAAGTGAAATTAATACAGATTCCATGCGACCTACAGTATGAGGGGCGCGAGAGTTGGTGGAGACGGTTGTCTCTCAACTCGAAGATTGGGGGTTTGATCCCCAGCTCCTGCAGCCACATGGTCTATGTCTCCCTGTGCAAGACATTTAACCCCAATTTACTTAGGGTGCTTGGGTGTATGAATGGGATTAGTTACTTCTCAATGGACACTTTACATAACCGCCTCAGCCATCAGTGTGTGAATGTGGAGGTGTGACCTGAGGTGGAAAAGCGCTTTGAGTAGTCAGAGGACTAGAAAATCACTATACAAGCTCAAGCCCATTAAAAAAAGCAAACGAGATGCATCAGTTACAAGAGCGATTATATTTATATAACAATATTTTATGGTTTTTGCCAACGCTGCTGGGTAGGGGTCAGATGAAGGGATAAACAGCATGCTGCCTTTTTGACATTTTTCACAGCAAATGTTCACACAATGACTGAAAAATTTGACTGTATGACAGGACAGCAGGATGAGACTATTCTTTAATAAAATACATTGCCTTAAAAAAAAGTAAAGAGATAAAGGGAAGAGTACCACGTTGTACACAAGGCTAAGTCCAAACTGAAAGTTCATCAGTGGCTCAACTCATCTTCTAATTCATCCTTTTTCAACGAGCTGGTTTCATGACGACAGATTGATTAGCAACAGTGATTTAATGTTAGTATACATACATTAAACTTAGATCTCTATAATGTAGTGCTAATTTCCAATGACAGGGTCCACTAATACTGGACTTGGATCTGCTCCAACAACAACCACAAGCTGTTTCTAAAACCTCTTTCCTCTGTTGTATTGTGTTCTGTACCTGGAAAACTGATGACAAAAACTGGTGCTGAGCGCAGTAAAACAAGTCATATTAGTAAAAATAGTAAAAATAAATACATCATCTACACATTTTTTTCTGTAATCCACATGTTCTTTTTTTCAGCTGTTACAACAAACCAACAAAATGAGCCAAGATAGAAATCCCAGCCATGATAACCTGAAATGTTTTACGCATAATGTTGTTAAAAAAAAAATTATGTCAGCATTCTCCTTCTCTTAAAATGCTTACATTTATCATCGGTGTGTCTGATCAGTGCCCTGCATCAACTCTTTTTGACTGAAGTAAATCAGAACTTTAGCAAACATGTTAACAGACCTGTAACTGTAAGCAGCCTTTCTGTTTGTTAAAATATGAATTATATAGTTTTCAGATTGTTCTCTTCCTTGTCTCTGTTTAGTATAACAGCGGGTTAGCTCCCCCAAATTCTCCCTTTCATTCACTGAGAATGACTTTATTATTCTGTTTATTATATTTTGTTGTCTTCACACGTTCAAAATAAAACAATAAATAAATAAATTCCTTCTCTCTCTTATTCAGACCTGATGCCATCACATGCAGCCGTCTGCTGCCTAAAATTAGCCTGATGACTGTGCCTGCCAGCTGCTGCAGATGTCTTAGCTTGCCTAAAGATAGAATCCTTTCAGACTGGGTCAGATCAGTCTCCCTTCTTAATCCGGCTAAATATCTAAATACGCAGACACACACGCACACTTACATTTGAAATGTTCTTTCTCTTCTCAAAAAAACAATGCATCACTCCAGTGTTAACTTTGTAGTTTACTTGTTGGTAGTATCACATTGCCCCTGGAGTGACATCAGGCTGAGCTGGAGCTCTGTTAGCCATGGAAAAACCTGAGCTCATGTGACCCCTGACATCTGTTGAAACAGTGTTATCATCAGGATGTCAGTCTGCTGTTCCACCAGGATCTGTGTGATTAACAGTGTGTCTTTATTGTACTACTGTGATTCACTATCTCCTGTCTCAAAACCTGCAAGCCCAGAGCAAGCAGCTGCTCGCAAAAACAAGCTATAAGTTAGTGGAAAAGAAACCAGAGAAAAACAAAGCGTGTTTTTTTAATGAAACATGGGAGGGAGGCTTATTATACAAAGAATTGTAGTTTTCTCAATGGATGTTTTGTTTTTTTCCAGTGGAGGTGGGATGTAGGTGGGAGGGGTGTAGGTGTCTGATGGTGAGAGTGAGCAGCAGGTCGACGACAGACATACATTGCATCTGTGTCTCTGTCAAAGGGGCTTATTGATGAGTGCAGACGCAGATACACAAGAGGTGCCATTCTCTCATCCTGACATGTCGCAGCATGGATAGAGATCATACTGTATGTCCGCCCTTATGAGTTACTCTGTTCTTCCATCAACCCACCCTCCTCTTACATAACCCACCCAAACCTCACTGTAATGTACTGTTCATGAACACTCACACTGCATGAACAATAGCCCTACAGACAGACAGACACACACACACACACACACACACACACACACACACACACACACACACACACACACACAACCACACATTTTGCAGACAAAGCAGGCATGCCTTATTTGTGCATTCAAATGACTCAATGTGTACTCCCTGTTTTACTGTGTAAATTTATTGTACACATGCTGTTCAGACATTCATCCAACAGTACTTGCAGCCGCTTCTGACCGCTCGGATAGGGTAGCAGGTGAGAGACCAGAAAGAGCCAGCAACATAAGTATAGCAATATAAACAGAGTGGGCAGGCTGCTGCATGAAGTTGCTGCGTTATATAAAGCTGACTGCCTATTTATGACTTTCGGGCTAATGCAAACGCTGCCCCAATTCTACATTTCAAAATAGACGTGCAACTGCAGACACTTACAACTAGGGGAGAAAATAGAAATGAGGTGAGAAAAACAAGCGAGCCACACTTTATGTATCTACAGCCTTATGGAAAATGGGCGGGTCCAAATGGGTGCTACTTTATGGCTGCTGATTGACAAACGGCCCTGAGCTGTAGACAGAGGGTATATGACATAACAAGGGGGATGTAGAAATAGTGAGTTATTGGCACAATTGTGCAAGACAACCCAGATTTTGTGGGGGAAGGAAAGAGGGGGTTTACAGGAAGAAGACAGGGGAGGAGAAGGAGACATGAGGCGGCAGAGTGAACAGATAACAAAGTGGGAGGGTGAGAGGTTTTTTTTGTTTTTTTTCTCTCTTGGAAACTTTGTTGCAGAATGTAACAAAGAAGAAAAAAGAAGGAGGACGGGAGTTTGCTTTAAATCATGTGCGTGTGGAACAGATATAGGGCATAAAAACTGTCCTCAGCATGCACTGCTGTGAAAGACACATTTCAGCCTTGTCAGTAACTCAGCAGCACTGACGTCAGAGTGTCTTAGGGAGGTGGAGAAAAGTAAATATCAGCCTGCTTTTGAAAGAGGTTTGCAGGGATTAGACCTAACAAAGGACACCTGCTTGCCCGAAACGCTGTAAGGGCATTTGCTGGAAGTGAAGCACACACACACACACACACACACACACACACACACTCAGGCTCTCTCTCTCTCTTTGTTGGGTTAATGTAGAGAAACTGGTGGACTTTGTTCTTCTGTAGAACAGAGGGAGCCCTTTGCAGCAGTATAGATAAGAGCAGAGAGGCCTGTTTGTCAGTGTGATCATGGGAGTGTGTCATAAAAAAACCCCTGCTTTGTTATGCTGTCAGATGTCCATGTGTTTAGTGCAGTGACACACTTATCACAACACACCTGAGCTGCCACAGAGGATGTTCAGAGGGGGTGATGCAATCCAACCTGACCAGTGCACTCAGTTAACCTCGAGCGTAGAAATAATGATCATAATCCCAGTGAGCACCTGCGGGGATTTCATTGTTTATATTTGGTTGAAAAAATGGTTGAAAGGTTGTTGAACCATTTTACAGCCAGCTTACACTGATTATTTTTTGAACAACTCGTCATTAAATGTAGTTTTCATAATTTACTTTCGTCGTTGATCGATAACGGACAGGAAAAAGAACTGGAGAGAACATGGTGGTCGATGGACTTGGAAAGAAGTAACAGTGATTCTGTTTTACTCATTTAATCTTTGACTGTGACAAACTGCTCCGTAATTCAATCATGTTAGCCACTGTCATTTAAGATGCACATGCTATGATAGTGACATGAGATCTTTCAACAGCAATGTGAATCGATGCAGTAAGAGGCGGTTTCTGCAGGGTCACTCCTTCTGACACCTTGGCACTGGTTACGAGAATTAGATTGAATGAAGTTATCAGTTTCTTCCCTGGTGGTCTTGTTTACTTCTAAAAAGGTCATTAAGAGACATCAGTGTTCATTTCAGTCTGTTTCATAACAAAGCTGAGTGTTAGTAAAAAAAAAAAAAAGGAAAAAAAAGTGCACGCTGAAATTCTGATGAAGAAGATTGAAAACGAAAAAGTTCCTGTTTTCATTTAGAAGCAGAAAATGACTGCTTGAAGAAGATGTAGATTAAGGGAAGGTGACCTGGCTCTTTTGAAGTTTGTTGAGCCCTTGAGCCCCCTAAGTCTCAAAGTGAAGTCTAATAGTGATGAACAGCAGGTGTTTTCATTAAGTTTCCACTGACACTCCAAAACAGGAAGTATAAGCCAAATCCTACTTTCTCCCATTATTACCTATAATCAGCAATAACTAAACTTCCTTTCTGTTCCTGTCACTGTACATTCAATGATAACCAATTGTAGCTGATAACTCGTGTTTTCATAACTGTTGACTTTTCTTTACTTTTTAAAAACACATTTTTTGATGTAAGTCTTTTAGATTGTTGGGTTTTGATTATTTGCTTTTATCTCTGTATTTCATTATTTGCGTTTTTGTTTTCCCAATTTTGCATTGTTTGAACTATTAAAGCATGTTTCCTTTTTTGTCATTAATAAATGAAACTACTGTATCACCGAACAGGAAACTTAGCTGAGGATGGATTTACACACTAACATTTAAAGACAACACTTCAATATTTTGTCCCCCTACTCCCAGATCCCCCTTCTCGGAGTAAAGAGGGCTGCAGATAAGAGAGAGATTACACACCCCTGCCCGGCCAGTGAGGGCAAATAAGGGGCATGCCACAGTGCTGAGAGCAGAGCCCCTGTAAGCCCAATCTCAAGGTTTATCCCCCAGCTCAGGCCTTTAAACCACACATCTGCCCTAATGCCAAATATCAGTATTAAGGTGATAGAGCGAACATATTACTGAGCTAAAAAAAAATCAGTTCACTTTGTACTGTAGTCTTCATGCCAAAATGGAAATTAAGTGAAGTCAACACATGTTCCACTTCTATCCAGAGTGATAAGAGCTTTAAGTGCTATCATGTTGCTGTTATTTTTACTAAATAATATCATTATAATACCCATCCGTGCCACACACAGCTTTCGGTCTGATGTTTGGCATAAGCACAAACACGTGCCTGATATGAGTCAAAACAGTGTCTCTGTCCAAATATTACTTCAGTTCGCTGAATATCAACAGAAGACACATCAAACATGCTCTGAATCCCTCAACAGACATATGGAGGATTCGGGATATAAGTTTTGAAAACATTTGGGGTCTTTTCCTGTTTTTTTTTTTAATGCTCTGATTCTCTGCCCCGCATGTCAGAATCCTTTCCAAACAAATGATATCATCAGGCGAATAATTCGCTGTGTCGGAGGAGCACTGTTTGGAAAATAAAGATTGAGTCGGCACCTTCCTGTTTGCAACACGACTTCCTCCCTCAGGACACACACACACACACACACACACACACACACACACACACACACACACACACACACACCGTTTGTGGAGACACAAACACAGGCATGTGATGACAAACAGGGAGAGACAGATGAAGGAGTCTAATTGAATGTTTGTTGTCAAGCGGTCTACTCCACACTGCATGAATCAGCAGTGTTGTTGTTGTGCAAGAAAACCACTTATAGCCCTTCGGCGTGTTATATGAAGCATAAATTATTCACTCTCTATCCTCACTTCATCATCTTCTTTGACGCTCTTTCAGATACATTGTCATGTCATTCCTCATTGGTTAGAAATCTCTGACTTTTGATTGCCGGTAACGAGACCCACGCATGGATTTTGCCCACTGCATCTGATTCAAGTGGTTTTAAACTGAAGTCCAGCGCTCACATATTAAGCGTGGGAATCAACTGACTACGGGTTATTTCTGCTCCAGGCATTTGCCCTGTGCTACTATCAGATGTCACGCATGTATGCAACATACTTAACATATGCACATATATGAAGCAACACACACATTCCCTGCCCCCCAGCTGCTGTGGGTCACTTTGTTTTTGTCACTGTGACCAACGTCTTCGGTCGCTAGGGAGAAACCAGAGCTGGTCTCAGGTTGCTCTACAACATCTGGCATGTTGTTTCTCATCACCTCTCTCACAAACAAGCATTTGTATGCAAACACTTGCATTTGTTTGCATCCATATTTCATATGAAATTTTGGCCAAATCAATACGTACAACTATTATACCAGGCTTTTTTCTAAACAGCCCCAGGTAGGTTTGAGAGAGGGCTTGATTAGAGATGCAGCACATTTTTCTTTAAGGTCGGAATACAGTTATGTAATGTCAATATCACCGTCAATCATAATAATAATTAGCGGAAGGTTTATAAAAATCATGACTTTGTACCTATGATTGTTGAAAATCTACTCCTTAGCTATTTGATATGCTTACTGATATACTGGTACTTTTTAAAAAAATATTATTAAAAAAGACTCTCTACTGGACTGTTTTGCTCGGTTAAAGGGTTTTGCTCCTTCACAGTAACAAAAGCACACATGTGGTCTGTTTGACTTGAAGACCCGGCCCACAGTTTAGTGCCAAAGGTGTTGGCTGAGTTTAAGGTCAGGTTTGTGTGTAGATCAGTGAACTTCCTCCTCACAAAAGTGGGATTAAACAAACTTTAATTATGGACTGGGCTTTGTGGACGGAAGCTTTGTCTTGCTGAACAGGAAAAGGACTTCATCGAAGGTTTGCCACAAAATTGTGAACACACATTATTCTGAGAGAATAATTACAGGTGGAAGTGAGTGCTCAAAATGCATCGGCCAAACATTTTATGGTATCAGTACAGGGAAACCTTTTTTTGCTTTATTGTCCGGAGCTGCTCTCATGTCTAGAAAAAAATATGAACCTACTGAACTATAAAGCTAACAGAGATGACTCCAGCAGGTTATGGTCAATACTTAAATCTCCATCCTTGTCTGCATTCTTCAAATGATTTAATAATAAACGTGTGTGTCATACATTAAAGCAGCTGTTGTGTTTTCTTTTTGGTGCATGACTGCTGGAGAGAGCATAACAGATAACATACACACACACACACACACACACACACACACACACACACACACACATACATACACAGACACACACACACACACACACACACACACACACACACACACACATGCACAGACACACAGTGAAAAAAGGTGATAAAGGCAGAGTGACAGCGGAAACAGAGCAACAAAGAGTGTGAACACAAAGAGATTTGACAGGCCGCAGCAGGAATGTGCCGGCAGGTAGAAGGGGCCCAGGAAGCAGGGACACATGGGAAAACATGGAAGGGACAATAATAGGTGTGTGTGTATGTGCGTGTGTGCGTGTGTTTGTGGTTGGGGTGCAGCAGCCTTGGGGTAGATCAGTTTACCCAGCACCACTTACCTGCTCAGCAGCACTCATGATGTGAGCGGGCCTCAAAGGGAGACACATCAATAGCTGCTATACGTGTGTGTGGTGTGTGTGTACATGTGTGTGCATGCCTGAGCTGTTGATTAATTAATGGTGAGATAAGGCGGGGAGGAAATGTTTCAGACTTTTGTCAGTCTTAAATAAACACCAACGTTTGAATTGCCTGTGTGGTTTCTGTGTGAAGGTTTCAAAAACTGTGATTTCCGCTGTGCAATATCCCCAAATGAGCTGCTTGCAACAAATCACAGGGAAGATTTAAACTTTTTCTGGCACTGGGAGAGAGCGAGGTTCGTTTAAGAATGTTTTGTGAAGTTTTTTTTTAGTTTTTTTTTTAACACAAACATTTGGAAAAACAGCTTTAAAGAATCGTGTGCATGGATGAATAACTGACATGATAGATGTATATATGAAGGGGGTTTGGTGAACTATCTGACAGCAGAAAGTTACTGAGTTTTTTTGTTTTTCAAATGTAAGGGAAAGTCAACTTTAGACTTTTAGACTTTCCACCAGTAGTGATGTAGGCCGAACTATCTGAGTAGAAATCCCCCAGAACAAAAGTTATTTGTCTCTCCGACTCAAAAAAGACACAACGGAGGGAAAGTCCCAAAGATCACACTAAAGGAAAGTTCTGAGGAACTTCTAAGCATATCTATTTAATGTTAATTTAAACTTCAATTCTGCCGCAAATTTCCACATTTTTTATGAGGAGCTAAACCCACCTTGTCATCATCTTGTAAAAATCTTTCATTGCTATAAATCAAGGGGGTTTGCTCCATCTCTACCAGCTATGTCATATGTTGCTGACACATTCAAAATAGGTTCAGCAGTGTCCTGTTACACAGGGTACTACATGACAGCTTATGGAAGCTGCTGCTCTAATAACTCTGCAGCTTTAGGTGTTTAACTTCCTTTACGTTAAACTTCATTCTTTTGTGACTCATTGGAAGTCTGGTATCTTTAGTCTGAAACAACAACTGATGTCCTGAGAGCAGCTCCCCATGTTGAGAGACGGACTAACACATGTATCCCACACATCTCTTATAGTGTGATTTGCTGAAAACAAGGAGAATGTGAAATGATAATGGCGTCTGAACTTTTGCGTTCAGTCATTGGTGGGGATTTTTATGGATTTATTCTATTTAACAAAAGTGTACTTTTAACACCCATGCCATACATTTCTACCAGAAACAATGATGTCAAGAGAAAACAGGGATGAGATTGAACTGCCTGTTAGAGCAGTATTCATCCAGTAACACCAGAGACGCTCTACAACCTGATGATGTGTCAGGACAACGTAGCAGCTTTATTGGGGGCGCCTTCCTGCCTGAGTGAACGCACTGGGAATATTATTTGGTTGGTGATAAAGAGAGATTTACAACCCAGGGACAGAAGTCTATCTTCAGTCCATCAGGCCTGAAGTAAATATCACTTACCCCTTTCGCACCAACATAATGACTTCAATCAATGCAGATCTTCTTCTGTCAGATACCAGCCACAAAAATCACACAAATCTTAAGTGGCCTCAGGTAAGAGAGATACATGCTTCAGGACAAGTTCTTTCCCAGATGTGATTGTTTAGTGTTTCTCTGTCTGCTCATTGACTGAAGCACTTAGTGGCCCCCGACATTCATTCACAAAGTTAAAGCCCCTTTCACCCCTCCTTCACTGTTTTCCCCCATCCTCACAAACACACTTCTCTGATCTTCGTCCTCTCCTCTTGTGTCCCCTGAAGTCTTAGTCCCACACCCCTCAGCAGTCCCATCCCCAGGGGGCCTCCTAAAAGCCTCACTGGGTGGTCCCCTCCCCCTTCTAAAACCAACCCAACCCCCCCTCTGTAGGGTCAGGAGTCAGAGGTGATCCCTGACAGTGTGTGGGAAACGTGCTGTGCCGTGTGCTGTGCTGGGAGGAGAGGAAGGAGTTGTGGCAGCCATATTTTCTCCCTGTGGCTGGTTAATAGGGCTCTTAAGGTCAGCAGGACAGTAAAAACATAGTTAGGTGTTGCTGGTGTTCGTTACAGTTTTGATTTATTGGACCAATTTCTTCCTCAAACGTGAGTTTGTTTGGGTCGCGAGGGAGGCAGAGCAGACTGGCTGAGGCTGAGGGGATCAAGCTAGACGCCATACAAAATGATTGTGTGTGTACTTGTCTCTGCGTATAAATGTGTCTGATGTGTGTGGCAGCGTATGATCCCTCCCTGAGTGTGTGTTAACTTCAATCATTTATTAGCAACTGTCTAGCCGGTGTGGTGTCAAAGGAGCTTAACGTGATTTATTTGGAAAGCCGAGGGAAGCCGGTTATTTTACAGGCAAATTGCTGAGTATTTTAGAAAAATGATGGCCTTGATTTTGTCCAGTTGGAGGATAACAAGCCTTGGCTCACATACTGGCAATGCTTGGGCTAAAATGGAAAATCTGTAATAATAACTTTAGACTGCTTAATGATGATATGAGGCCACCTATGAAATATTTCTAAAAACACAAATAGACAGACTCAAAGCCATTAGTATAATGTTTATATATCCCACCCAAATTCACAGACACACTTCCCAATTCTCAAACCCAAGTGAATTTTTATTTTTTCTTAACAATATCACTTTTACTGCTCACATTTTGTCTTTACAGCATTTGTTAACCTTTGTATGCTTTTTTTTCTTGCACATTCTTCTTAAAAAAAAAAATACAGCTCTATTCAAATTCCAAACACAGTGTTTGTGTTTTAAATTTAAACCTGAGCGGTGATAGGGATTCTGTCCTTAAAAGCATTAGAGCTTAACACGTACGTCAAAAGTGGTGAACATTTCCATTTGACTTGGTTCACACATGGAAATTGCAAACGTAAATACTCCTCTTGCTCAAAACGTTGCATGGATAATGAGATTTCCAGTTGGAAGAAATCTATCATCTTTAATTATTGTAGAGTTCTGCCTTGTTTGGACAGGAAATTTCATGCTACCACTGCAGGGATTTTAAACAAATCCACCCCAAATTAGTTCAGAAAAAAAGGTAAGACCTTGATCAAGTCTTCAGGTTAATGCTGCGGGTCATTGTTGAAGTGTGTGCCCAGGGTGTACCATGGTAACAATGTTACTCTGATGTATTGTTAAATATGAATCAGACCAACTGTGATGATGACATAATGAATGATTGTTGCTGAGATTATAAATGTTTGTTTATGTTTACGTTACATACAGATCTGTATATTCCCACACCAGCCTGTTCACCTGTGACCTACATTATCAATTATCACCTGCTAGTGTCTAAAATATAAACCGATACCATGAAATATTATACACAAATACACACATGAAAATGACTCAGCACACTGTATGTCTACAAAGACAGATTATATGTGATAATATTCAGTTACAGACGCTCTAGAGCCAGTGGTAACAGATAATGTCACATTTTACACTTAAACTACTCCTGCAGGCCAGCGTTAAATATCCACATCAAATGTTGAAACGATTAAAGACCTTAATGATGTTTTACTGGACAAATTGGGGGTTTTCATCAAAGATGATCTCCAGTCAGAGCTACATGCATGTTTAAACAAAACCATAGCACCACCTATTGGTAAGATGCAGTAAGTAATGCATGACAATCATCATCCAAATTACATGAAATGTGTCATGTCAGCATGTACACTGTAAATAACTTTCCTGTAAAATAACAGCTGCCAGCTCTTTACTGTAATTTTACAGAATAAATATTGTAATAACTTTACAGTGTTGTGGGCTGTAAATCAGAATTATTGCATAGTGTGATCAAAAACTGTAATTAATAGGACTGCATGACATACAGTGGAGCCACACTCATCTGTTTTGTACCATAGCTCAACACTGACATCTGCTGGAATGCAACATTAATCGCAGCTCTTGGGTGGGCTTAAAATAAGAAAGTAAAGCCCTGTGTTGTGCTTTCCAGGATCCGTCTCTCTAAATTATTCACTCACGGGTATTTTTTTTTTTTTTTTTTTAGAAAGGTGAACAGTACAGCAGAATAAAATAATTGACAAGCGCAATAAAACAATACTAAAATGTATGGCACTTTTTTGTGAAAAGTACTAAGTATTGACATCTTAATGTCGAAGTATGAATCAGCCAACAATAGAAGTACTACTAAGTAAAGACAAGTCAAGCCTAGCCATGGATGTAGCACTTTTTCAGTACACCTACTTTCCTGAGAGAAAATGACTCGATGAATGATATGATATTGAAATGATGTTTCTTTTTAATGATATCGATAAAAATAAAAAAAACAGGGTTGATATATATGAGACGAGTAAGAAACAGATAGGTACATTAAAAGAAGGTTTACATTATTATTATTGTTATTATTATCATCAATATTATTATTATGTGCCTGAGAGACAGAGCAGAGGGCCAACAGATTCCGTGTCACTTCCGTCAGCAATGACGTCATCATCGTACCAGTGACTGCTGTTATCAAGATGGCGCTGCGGCCAGGATCTGGGGGAGGCAGCAGGTATTTTAGCCTTTTAAATCTACTGTGTCGGGAAAGACGATAACATATTGTAAAATATCCGCCGTTTAGTTCCGCTTTGAAACACATTTGTTCCAGCGTAGGGCCTTAAAGACAGCAGTAAGAGCTGGTTTAGATGTCGATGCTGGCTGATGAGATGGCTGGCTGTCAGGTGTCTCAGCTAACGTTAGCTAGCTAGATGTGTGCTGTCTGTCAATGCTCACAGTTTACCTAAACTGACACCAAAATGTTTTTTATAATAAACTATGTCTTTGCAATGTCTTCGGGCATGTGATCTATGCCTCCAGCTCATGTTACTGAAACATACTGTATATTTTAAAGAACCTACAGTTCCTAGCTTGTACCTGTGCTGACAGGCCTGTTATAAAAGCACAATCTGGTTGTTTATTGTTATATATTCAGATTCTGTTATGTATTTTATCAACTGCAATGAGTTATTTTTAAATATAATGTTTGCACGTAATAATAAAACAATGTTGGTAAGAGTAAGAAATGGAAGTCGATGGGAAGGGATTATCTTTTAAGGTGCTGTTAGATTAGTATTGTTTTATCTTCAAACACCAGTTAAATATACTTTATATTTATCTTTTCATGGAGATTGTGACAGTCCTGCTTCATGCGTTCCTCTGAAATCCAGTAAATCCAGTCTCACGTCCATTTAAGCGCTTTGAAAGACAGTGGATAGAAACACATGTTAAGTAGACGTACAGGTATGTTGTATCATGACAGTTTCGATGATTCTCTGCAGCTGAGATAGAAAAAAAAAATTCATACAGCGAGCTCGAGCTGTTTGAATAATGAATATCCTCTGGGAGCAAGAATCTCAGTTTACCAGGTGATACTGATCAGACATGTGAAACCAAACCCCTTTAGTCTGCGTGAATGACAGGAGGTTGGTGGAAAGTAGATCTAATGTCAGGAGCTGCAGGTGATCATAGCCATCACTATCTGAGAGTTATTGATGAGTGTTATAATGGATTGATTTGTTTACTTGAGCCATCTTTAACCGGTTGCACCTGTCATTAGTAGCATGATGTTAAATATTATGGTTATGTAAGAAGCTGTTCACTTGATTTTCACAACAGTAGTGAGTGTACCAGGAGGTGGAGCAGGAGTGCAACTTACAAAACGTATTTGACAGGTGAAGCAACCTTTGCAGGTGTCTGAGTTAAATGTATAAAAACTGTATAATGATTATGTGAACGTTTTCTGTAATTCCTGCATGGAGACATCTACAATAATGCAATGGGTTAGTGTTGCTTGCTCAATTATAAAAAAAAAAAAGTCCCCCCCCCCAAAAAAAAATAATAAAATAAATATAAATAATAGTAATAAAAAAAACATTTATCAATTTTCAAACTATTTGCTAATGAAAGACCTGGTCATGATTCCTCTGTAACTTTTTTTTTTTTTTTTTTTTTTTTTTTTTTTTCAAAAATGACCCCTAGTTAACAAGCTGAAAGTCAGTGATTCAAATCTGTCTGTATTTTTGTGGAGCGACATAATGGATTCAATAATATTATGCAACTGTATCGTCCAAGACTGTAATTCATCATTTAAATGAGAGATTTGTGTGTAATACATATTGCATTTTAATAGAAGCTTGAGAATATGATCAAATCATTTCACATTGTGCCTCCTCATTGATGATGACTTTGACCCTGCTGTCACTCTCCCAGCTTGAACAACAGTTTGATGATAGCTGTCGGATGATTACAGTCCTTTTACAAGGCAGCAGCCTGCTGGGCCACAGCTGCTCTCACTGCTTATCTCCTCCTGTGTTAATCTGCCCAGCCATGACCTGTTATTCACTGCAGGATGGTGGGCAGCAGGGCTGTCTGCAGCGCTCCTATCCAAGCCTTTTAAGCTGCAAATCTTCCAGGGAGCAGATGTGACAGTCTGAAGCATCGTGAAGTCGGGCAGAACTATCGCTGAAGATACAGCTGAGTCGTGTTTTATCAGCAGCCTCGTCTTCTCTCTGCTGAAAGGTTAAACAATTCGAAATGATCGATAAACAAACAATTCATATATCCTCTGTAAAACGATTGTTTTCTATATCACAAAAAGGATCATTACACTACCTGACTGTGATATTGACCTCACATCTCATTAGCTGTCATTGTCCACAAACGGGGAATACAAATTGTCATCAAAAGTCGACCCAGGGCGTGAACAACATCTGTACAAATCTCCATTTAAAGTTTATTTTGGCCAATTTGGGGCAGCAAAAAAACACACTTTAAACACAACATGGCCACATTATGACTTAATAAAGTTGACTTAATACAGCTAACAGTTACCTGTTTACCCATCCAGCAGTCTTTCGTTCAACATTCGTGTTCACCTGAAGATTGTAAGTGCGACATTCACTCCTCTTTTAGCTCTGTTTTTGGTCTCCACCTTCTGGGAATACGCTTTAGCTGCTAAATGTTAAAGTGTCTGTCGAGTTGATCCACAGCATCACGTCACAGGTTAAAAACACAATACAAACAATACAACTCGAGAGGAAGTGCCGGGTTTTTGTTAACTCTTTGAGTTGTTGTAACGATGAGAGGCACATTTCACGCTGCTAAATGTCTTTCCATCTGTTGTTTCTTTTCAATGATGAATCAGAAGAACTATCTTGGAACATGTGATAGAAAAAGGTTGCAGCCAAATAAAGGTCACAGAAAATGAACGGAAAACGTTTATTTGTGAAAATCAGTGTGAAGGGATTAGTTAGTGGATTCAAAGAACGATTATTTGCAGCCCGAGTGTACCGTTTTTAACCCATGATTAGAACACAAATAAACATATTCTTTGTAATGATGCTTTTAAAAAGCTTCCGGAGGTGAATTTAGCATGCAGAAATCGAACCCAAGTCAAAACAATTCCTTCTTTGCCATGGGCAGTTGGTAATTGCGTTTGCAGATGGCTGAACTGTGTGACGATGAGCTCACTGGCTCCTCTTGTTTGAACTAAAGTTATCAGTATGATAATGTCGCTCACCCGTTGGTTTAGTTTGATGCTCAGAGTCAGAGATTCGGCTGGCTCTTCTCTCCGTCTCTGCGTCATCGGCGGCAGCCTGAAGAAACATGCTGTAATGAGTTCTAGACAAATAGCTGAAGGCCTCTGTGTGTGTTGGCTCGGCTGGCGAGAGACTTGGCGGCTTGTAGAGGCTCCGTCGGATTATTTCTTAAAGGCTTGTTTCTCAGCTCGACGCCAATATGCCCGCGGAAACTCAACTGCATCATTTAAGCTTTGCTTTGGCATCGATGCTCAAATGAGAAAAGACACTGAACTTGTTTGTTGTTGACTGAATGTGCGGACGTTTTGTCTTATTGAAAAGTGACTCATCTGTCACTGCGGCTTCTTGTTCTTCATTGGGTCATTCCATGCAACGTGGTCCAATGAAATCTGCCCCACCTCACCATCTCAGATTTTGATGATATTGGGTATACAAGTTAGTACTTGGCAGAAGTGAACATGTGCAACATGTTTGCTCTGTAGGTGGTATAGTTCCCGAGTACTCCCAAACAGTAGACTGGTGTTTTTAGGAGGCTCTGTGCTTTATAGCGCTAAAAAAGACAATACCTATCTACAGTTCTGCAAGGATTTCAGGAATGAAATGGCCAGGGTGGGCAGCATTGGACCACTTGGCATGGAATGACCCCATAAAGGATCTGTTCTTTGTAAATATGTAGTGCTGCTTGGTGTTTGTAAAGCCTCAGTGATTGAACAAGAAGTGTTTCCCTGTGGCTTCTTAAAAGTCGTCGTTTATCAATGATGCAGAAGGTTTCAGTAGGAATGGTTTATCAAGGTGTTCAGGGCTGCAGTAGATATCTCATTTAAAAATCTCACAGGTGTCCATCACGTGTACGTTCACTCAGTCTCATGACATGCATGTTGTTTTCTTCTTTCAGTTTTATGTATCCTGTTGGCGGAGGTCTGGGACCGCCACAAGGTGAGTCATTCTGTTTCAGTATTTTTAATATCTTGTAAACAAAGCTCTCTCTCTCTCTCTCTCTCGTCTCTCTCTCTCTCTCTCTCTCTCTCTCTCTCTCTTTCTCTCTCTCTCTCTCTCTCTCTCTCTCTCTCTCTCTCTCTCTCTCTCTCTCTCTCTCTCTCTCTCTCTCTCTCTCTCTCTCTCTGAATCTTGTAGATAATTTCACTTACATTTCTGGATGATACTGATATCTTTTGCTATAAAACAAGCAACCTAAGCTATCCATTCAAATACGGATAAATCCTTAGTATTCAGCCCACACCTGTGACATCACGTGTTGACTTGAATTTACAAGATTGCGTTCACTAGCTTTCGGTCCTTGCTGCAGGTGAACTTGCATTTATGCAAGGTTCGCTGAAACAGCCTAAAAATGCATTTACCACTTTCCCAGATCAACACACTGCCGTAACGCGCAGCTTTTACCAGACGCTATCGTACTCTGTGCTTGTTTACGTTGGAGTAGTAGAGCTGGGAGAACGGGCCCATTACCCAGAGCTACTGTCTGTCCAGTACCACAGCCTCAGCTCGTGGCAGGTGCAATCATTTCTTTCACGGGAATAGTGACACGGGTGAGGGTGTACATCCTGAGAAGTGTCATGGAACTCCAACCTTTGTTCAAAGTCACACAGAGTAATGCATCACTGGCCTCTTGATGTATCACTCACTTGTGATTGCATGCCGTATTGAGGCTGTTGTCTCCCATTGGCTGCATTATTTCAGACAATGTAGATAGTGTACAGCTTCCTAAACAAGCCACTCATTCAGAGCAGCTGATTGCTAACACCGTGAATCATCTGGCGGCTCCAGGAGGAGCTGGCTGCTCAGCTCACATAGCATCCGTGAAAACAAACCGACACTTTCACTGCTTTTCCTCACTCCTCTTGTTTTGTTCCGAGCTGTCGCAGTCGTCACAAAGAAAAACAGATTTGGTTGTTGCTGAGCCCACGCCTCCCCCAGCTGTCCAGGAAATGGATTTTCAATTCTGAATCATGTCCAGACTCTAAAGGCCTCTTCTCAAACTGCACAATTCTATTAAGTTCTCTTCCGTGTATTTGAAATTGTGCTGACTTTCATGCTTCAAATAGTGATAGAATACTCTATTCTTCTTTGTGTCTATATTTCATCCTAACAGTGTTTGATGTTTGTTTTTTTCCTCAGGCATGGTTCCCATGCAGCAGCAGCAACAGCAGCAACAGCAGCAGCAGGGTTACCCCATGGTTCCTGTCATGCAGGCCAACATGCAAGGCATGATGGGAATGAACTTCGGGGGACAGATGCCCCCCGGGGCCATGCCCATGCAGGTGAGCTTGTGTTCTGCTTCGTGTTAGATTCGTGTTTAGATTTGTGTTTGTCCATTTGTTTTCCCTGTGTGCATTATTTCTTTGCAAACATGAATCACTTTTACGAATGTGATATTTAATTACAAACTGTTTTAATGTTTTAAACGTTAACAGGATATTAATGCAGCCTGCGGATTTTTAAGTAGACTTCAGTCCATTAACGTCATGCTGAAAGACAGCGTTCCTTTGGTTGGAGCGTTTCATATCAAGTTTAAGTAGAACTGCTGATGAGATGTCTGAACTAAGGCTGGGAAATAAAATGGCTTTTTAAGATACAGCGATATTTTTTTAGAGTTGCCGGTTTGCCCGTTCTTCCTCTCACTGTCTCTCTTCCTCGTTCTCCCTTTAAACTCAAAAACCACCTGTATAAAACTCCACTACACAGCCGTGTCTGTTCTGTTATTTAGGAATGGAACCTTTTTTTTTTTTTATTCAAGGTGCATTTGTTTATTTATTATTGTTTCTGATTTCCAGTTCATGATGTTGATAAAAGTGCCTGTGTGGCGTCAGGGATTTGCCCCATACAGATTTGACGAAGAGTGTTATTTAGATACGATCTTTTGTCCTTTTTGCCCTCGTCTGAGCTGCTGTTTGTTTGTGTGTGTCTGTCAGGGTGGGATGGCGATGGGTATGCAGTCCCCTGGGATGCAGTTTTTGGGTCAGCCACAGTTTATGGGAATGAGACCAGCTGGACCCCAGTACACAGCTGACATGCAGAAACAAATGGCTGAGGAGCACCAGTAAGACTTATTCACATTTCTAACTTCTTTATATATATATACAAATATAGATTAAAGATTGATATATCAGAGCTTGATTTGATTCTCTAATCTTTTTTTTTTTATTCCACTTTTTTTGTAGGACAGTGAACATTTTTTAAATCATCTTATCTAGTGTGTTTTTTTGTTAGACTAAGTTCTTTCATACTGAGCAAAATGAATATGTAAAAAAAAAAAAAATAATAAACCAGCAAAATAATTAGTCAAAACTCTGACTCACTTTGTTCTCACATGACAAAATGCTCATTTTTATTTATACTTTCTCTTGTTTTCTGAGAATCTGAAACCTAATCAAGAAAATGAAGGTGTCCGCTCTCTTCTTGCCCTGCAGAAAGCGTCTGGAGCAGCAGCAGAAGATGCTGGAGGAGGACAGGAAAAGGAGACAATTTGAGGAGCAGAAACAGAAGTTGAGGCTTCTCAGCAGTGTCAAACCCAAGGTGAGTCTCTCTCCACATCCACATTATTCTCCTACTCTTATTCTCGCCTGTCCAGAGCTCATCTTTGTGACCCCCTCTGAACTCCTGATCCTCTAT
The DNA here is from genome assembly GCF_947650265.1 of Symphodus melops. Classification (NCBI taxonomy): domain Eukaryota; kingdom Metazoa; phylum Chordata; class Actinopteri; order Labriformes; family Labridae; genus Symphodus; species Symphodus melops. The sequence goes on along the minus strand of NC_136700.1, from coordinate 6,557,025 downwards.
TGTTCTCGACACAGACGGGGGAAAAGAGCCGTGATGACGCTTTGGAGGCAATCAAAGGCAACCTGGACGGCTTCAGCAGAGACGCTAAGATGCACCCGACTCAATCATCTCAGACCAAAAAGCCAGGTACATGCACCTCGGAGCTTCAACGTGTAATCCCTGTTGTGTCACTCGGTCAGCTGTTGTTATTTCTGCAGCTCTGACAATAGTAGCTGGATACGATGCAGGTCGGCATGATGAAGGCCCAGCTGGCAGCCAAACCGGCCAAATACAGATTTTCTGTCTGAGCAAATCATATGTAACATTGATTTTATTTTTTTTGTGCATTTAATTTATGATATCCCCTCTCACACTTCTCTAAACCTGCTGGTGTTCTTCATCATTCTCACTAGTGTAGTGGGTTTTTTTTTTTTATATATATTTGCATACAATACAGCATCCATGTACAAACCTCATTGTTCATGTTTGGATCCATTTATTATGTTCCTCACTGAACCAGTTCATTTAAAAAAACTGTAGTCAAGCCTTTTAGAGAAGCAGAAGTAGGAGCAGGTTTGTTTTTTGTTTTTTTTCTTTGAAGGGTTGGGGGGGGGGGGGCAGCCTCTTGTGTTCACACATGCAGCTCAGTCTGAAACATGTTGGGATATTTTCATCCCATCTCATTTTCATTTTATTTTTTTATTTTTTATTTAATGTGATAAAGCCAACCCAGGTTCTTCTCCAAACTTGAATATGTAACCCTAGAGTTCCTATGCACTGGCCCTTTAATCTGGATAATAAATAGCAACTAGACGTGTGTTAGAGAAAGCCTAGAGAAAGTGTTTTAATAGAGAGGCTTTTTTCTTTTTTTTGCCCTCACAATAATCATGTTTATCTCAAGTGTCATTGATGGGTCCCACCCTCCAGGCTGTGTCTGCTTCAATGTCATTAATCGTGACACTGTTTGCAGGTCTGCAGGTCTATACTTTTTGGGTTTTACACGAAATAGTCTCATTCTTCCAATGTGCAGCTATCATTCTTCATTGGTGTGTTTCTGTCACGTTTTGTGCCATCATCATTATTTCTTCATCTTTTCAGACTCATCGCCATCACACCCGTCTGTCACCACTCACTCCCTCCCTCCCGCTGTGTCCGAGGACAATAACGAGTTTAGTGACTTTCAGGGGCCTGTAGAGAGCCCCGCCTCCTTCCCTCCGCCCTCCTCCACTTCCTCTGCCTTTGGCCTCTCCTCTCAGGCCTACGTCCAGCCTTCGTCCTCTGCCCCTAAGACAGCTTTCTCTCAGGACGATGATGAATTCAGTGACTTTGTTCAGGGTCCCGTAAACGCCCTCCCTTCCTCGCAGGCCCAAGTCTTACCTTCGTCCCCTTCACTGAGGGCAGGTCTGTCCTCCTCCTCTTCCCCCCTTCCTCAGTCCCTCCCTGCCTCTGTGTCCATTCCCACTGTCACTCAACACTCTGCTGTCAACACCAGCTCCCAATCTACATTTCAAGGTAACTCTTCTTTTGCTTTGTTGACACCTCCCCTCCCATCCTCATAATTTTTACTCAACCATTCACACTCTAAATGGAGGATTTTTTTTTTGTGTGATGCTGCCTTGGTTGCTGATGCTAAACATGTTTTTGTGTGTTGGCTTTGGACTGTAATGCAAAGTGAGAGCATGCAGCCAGCACAGCAGATGGCCCGTCCTCATTACCGAAAACCTTTAAAGCGGTCACACGTTACAAACTAACAAGGACGAAGAATGAATCAAAAACTGTGTCCCAGTAGTTACTACCTTACAGCAGGTGTTTGCACCATAACTGCTGAATCCATGTTGAATGGTTCGCACACTGAGTGAAGACTGTCACTTTCATGTATCATCCGGTGTCTAATCTCTGCGATGAGCTGCCGCTCTGTGACAGTTTTCTGGTCTATGAGTGACAGGACAGAGATCAACTTATGTCCAGTGAAACGCAACAGCCGGCCCTCCATCGGGTGTCATCTCCCCAATCCTCGGAGACATTTCTGACCTAGTTGTTAAGCATCTGGAATAAGCAGATTAGAAGGCCTTTCGATCACTGCCTCTGATACAAGAGAAGACCTCAGGAGTATATCTCCAGCCTGTCGGGGGATTTACAGGGTTTTTTGTGCAGATAATAATTGCCAAAGAACTCAGTATGATTTAGAGTACTATAAAGGTGGTACACCTTAATACACACTGTGTGCAGGCAGAAGTATAATAGGATCTCAATTATAGCTCAGGAAACACAGTCTGTGTGACAGGCAACCAAAAAGAAAAGCAAAATATTTGTCGAGACCATTGCACAACTTTTTGCCACAGTAATTGTATCCATTAAGTTTGGTATTTACTAGACCTGCAAGATTTGAAAGAAATATGGGACGATAGATAACAGCGTTTACTATCACGACAACATGAGAATCGGCAAAAATGAAAGAGTGCACATTGCACATTGCGTCACAGCGTTTATCTCGAGCTGCTGTCAGTCCAAAAAGCCTCCATCACTGAATGTGCACCATTTAGAGCTGAGAGCTCACGTGAGTTTCCTCTGACTGCATCTGAAAGCACGGCTGTTAAATCAAGTCGTCGATCCGACAGTAGAAATGAACACAGGCTGAGTTCTCATGTATTGGAATCAAATTCAGACTTTTGCAATATGTTCGGTTCTTAGAATACTCTGGTCAAGATAACAATGGTGTTGCGAGTCATCGGGCCGTCCTAGTATTTCTACTTCATTCATACGTGGCAGGAAACATCGTTTGATTTGACTTTTGTTGACTCAGTAAGAAGATACAGCTTGAAATAAAACTTAAAAAATCTCATCAATAAATGTTTACAATAAGAATAGATTGAGTCCAGAAGTTAAAACTTAAATATCACATGTGACCTGAGTCTGTGCGGACAGCTGGCTCTGTCTGACCACAGAACACCTGACCCTGCTGACTCTGGAGCATGCGTCATTCAATGTGTTCACGGAGCACTGGAAGCCCTGGGTGGTGACTCCCTTTGAGGTTTGAGCGTCTCATGAGCACCAAAGCATCAGTAACACTTGAATTAAACGGCAGTTTAGCGTGGTGTTTTCTGCAGTTAAAGAAAGAAAACTTGAAAGAGAATTTGACTGTGAATGACTTCGAGTTGATATCCCCTTAAATATGACAACAGCAGAAACATTGCTGCTGAAACTGCTGTGTCGAGTTTGTCACCCAGAAATGATCCCTCATTCATTTCCTCTAGGCCCGTCTCTGGAAGAGAAGCTTTTCTCCTCATGCGATCTCACTGCTGGTAAGACGGCCCACGTTAGCTTTAAGTCCAAGCAGAGTTTGGCTGACATGGGTCCGAGAGCCAAAGTCTCGACCCAGTTTCAGTCCAGCACTAAATCCAGGAACTGGGCTGAAGCCCCCAAGGACTTGAGTTCTGTCTTCGTCTCAGAAAAAGTACCTGAGGCTCCGGTGTCAGCACCCAGCGTCCCCCCACCGGCTGCTGACTCATCGCCTCACAGCAATAGTGACAGTGGTGAGAGAAGTGAATGTTTACTCGACTTCATAGCTTTTCTTCTCTCCCTGGCTTTGCTGAAGGATTACCACGCAATCAAGGCAGTCTCCTCTTTCTGTCTACATTTTTGAACTCTCTCTTTCTTACTCTATCAAATGAATCAGTTACTTTTTCCTGTGGCTTCATTTCGTCTCTACTTTTGGGTCTCAGCTGGTTTGTACCTGATTCCAGACCAGGCTTTAAACTTTTTGAAGCTCTTGTTGTTGTTGATCAAATCCTGCTGACATTTTCTCCGCCTTTGACATTATTACAGAGCGTGCTGTCTCCAAGGTTTCCCTCCCTGGTGTCTTTACATCGTCTCCTCAGACTAGTCTCTGCTCTTCTTTCTGCCTGCTTCGTCTCTTTGTCACTTCAGGCTAAATCTCACGAGAGGAGCCCTCTCGTGTTGGCGCTCTGTGCACACATGGTAGAAATGGACTGTTATACCTGCTGACTCAATAAGCTTCCATCTGTTCCCTCGCTATGTAACACCCTCTCATAACAAGCTCTGGCGCATGCTGACTGCTCTGGTTTAACAGGGATGTGCATGGATGGACAGTGGCCACCTGGGCCCAAATAATCCGAGGCTCATTGTGCATGCCACCGGGCTTCTCCCATGTGCTGTCATGTGTTTGTCTTTGTCCATGTCATGCGTGTCATCAAGGGGAATATAAAACTCATCATGGAGTCAGAGGGAGGATTTTTAATATAATTAATGAAGTTGCCCTAGACAGATGGGAGGGAATATTATCTGCAAAGTGGCTGCTTGTACAAACAGACGCCTTGCAGACAGAGTGTTAATAAGGTAGAATAATCTATAGCTTCTTCTTCCTGAAACAAGTGGAAGCCTTTATGACTTTTATTTGTATATATATATATATATATATATATATATATATATATATATATATATATAAAGGCAGTCTCGACTGTCTCGTCTATAAAAGCTTGAAAATGTCTCACAGACTAATTTATGGGTGTCTGACGTGGCAACACGCTTGTGATTCTCTGCAGGAGTGAGGTTGTATCTGCAGCAAGCCTCTTGGACATCAGGTGTATGTTTTTTGTGGAGTTGGATACCAGCAGGGCTCAGCTGCCAAGAGGCTTGGCAAATCATAAGCCTGAACCAGGCTTTTCGCTAGAAGCACTAACTGTGTGTGTTTGTCTGCCTCTGGCAGCAGGTGTTGGCGTGTATCCACAACAAGAGCACATCCAGCCATTGCTGCCTGCCTGGCTTTACAACGACAGCCTCGTCCCAGGTAAACATTTAGACACCGACACATCCAGCGCCGTGTTTCAGATATTCCTAATGACCATTAAACTCTGTTAAACTCTTACAAACTACACGAACAGTCCCCTGTTTAATTAGGATGTTAGTTGTTTACATCTCATTTTGTAGCAAACATAATTGTGTGTCTTGCTGTTTCCCTGTCTTTAGAAATGTTCAAGAAGGTTCTTGAATTCACCATGACCCCGGCAGGAATAGACACAGCCAAGCTCTACCCCATCCTGATGTCATCAGGTCTACCCAGGGAAGCTCTGGGGCAAATCTGGGCAACCGCCAACCGCACAACACCTGGCATGCTGACCAAGGAGGAGCTGTACACTGTTCTGGCGCTAATTGGTGTGGCCCAGGTAAACACCAGAGTCAAGATAAATTATCCACTTAGAGCGACTTCACTAATCATCCCTCCTGGCTACAAACCCTTCGCTGAAATCAGACAGCCTGAGCTAGAAATAGAGAGAAAGAGGCCGTGCTGTGAATCAGCCCGAGGCTCGTGAAGCATTGTAAGTCGCATATATGTCTGAGTCCCCATCAACCGAGTTAGGCAGGAGGCTGCTTATCATCCTTAGCCCAAGCCTGTCACCACCTCCCCCATGTCTGGGAGGATGCAAATCTGCAGGCAGCTCACGAAGTACAGCATGCCTCTGCCTCCCCACAAAGAATAAGAAGATAACTCCGGTGATGTAAATCTGCAGGAGCCTTAAAATGCAAAAACAACGAGTTACATTCTCAAGTGAGAGGGAAAAAGGTCTCAGTCTGCCTGTGACGTCCGTTCAAAGGGAACTTGTCTGTTGAATAATTTATAAGTAAACATCAGTCTTTCTTTTCTTAGTACACTGAATACATGATGGCATCAAATGAAAAAGTATAGAGTATAGCTATAACCTTTTATACAAGAACCAACTATGTGTTTTTGTCTCTTTTACATCCCCTTGTCTGTAGCTTCCAGCTCCGCTGAGTCACCATTGACTGCATTTTTAGAAGCTCCAGCTGTTATTTTTCCCACACATGCATTCCTTAAAACATCTACATCATTTAACAGTAGAAGGTCATTGTTGTGTCGCACTTTTTAAGCGGCAGATCAAAAGTGTTTGCTGGTGATTATTCCAGCAGCAGGATATAAGAGAATAAGTGACACAGAGATGTAGTCCAGAGAAAACAGTGAGACGTTGGATGCAGTTGTTATACTGTTGTTGTCGTTGAGATCCGTTCGTCGCTTTGAGTGACGAACGGTGAATAAAATCAATCTGTTTCCCATTGTTTCAGAGTGGCCTCCCTGCAATGAATGTTGAAATCCTCAGTCAGTTCCCTTCTGCCCCCGTGCCCAACCTGCCGGCCCTGGCTATGGCCATGGCCTCTCACATGCCCCCTCAGCACCAGCAGCCCATGATGACCCAGCCTCCGGTCTCCATGGCAATTCCCACACAAGCACCACCACCACCAGTCATGGCCATGACACCCGCAGCCCCGGTTCAAGCCCCAACAAACACCAACTTCATTGCCAGTTTCCCCCCAGCACAGGTAACAAGCCCACACCTTGAGTTCTTTGTCTTCCTGTCGGGGATTCAGATCTCACTCACTAACATGTCATTGGCTTAGGTCAACAAAACAGAGGAGGACGACTTCCAGGACTTTCAGGAGGCCCCGAAGGCAGGAGCAGGAGAGCCGGTCTTCACTGAATTCAAAGGGGATTCAGGTGGAAACTTCCCCACAAGCATCGCGCCTCAGCACCAAAACAGGTACAGAGCAGCAGAAATGCTGAACAGGCAGAAACATGTTCTTTTCTTTTAACTTGAACAGAGCAAAATTTGAAATCCTAGCTTGGATAATTAGTGTGGTCTTAGAATGCAGGAAGTTGTACTTGATTTTCTCTCTGGCTTTCAACCGTCTTTATGCCTCATTATTTTGTCTGCTTTTGCCCTCTCACTAGTTCCCCCTTTCTAAGGAAATGTTGGCAGTGACGTCTTACATTCAGCCTGTGTTGGTTATTTATAGCCGAGTTAGTCTGCATCGTACTGGTGTCTGTCATTTTCTGTCTTGGACACCAAAGAGTCAGACTCTTTGTCTTAATATCTCAGAATAACCTCCCCTGAATAATAATGAGCGGGGGGCACCTCTTAATGAATTCTGTTCAATGGTCAGTTGATAAGCGTATTTCTTTATATTACTTTTAATTCCCGTATGGAGAGAACATCTTTTCAGCGAGAGGAAGCTGAAAGGCAATTATCCCGGTGAAAGACAAAGAGAAAGACGAACCGACATATCTCACATCTCAGAGGCAACTTTAAATAATTACTTCCATCAATTCCTCCCATGAGAACATCCACTCCTGACTGTTTCAGCGTGTCACACAAACACAGTCAGAGATCTTTGTCTAATTAAATAAGAGGCTGTGAAGCTCATGTTGGGCTGCCAGCTTGAATTGGCAGGAAAAACGAAGTCAGATGACAGAGAAAGAAAAGAGCTTTGAGGAAAGCTCACTCCAAAGTCAGCTTGATGATTTCCGGCAGTGCTTGACTCTAGTAAGTCATCAGATCAGCTACTTCTGCCTTATAAAGACTTTCAATCATGTTCAGCCTAAGTGGAGCAATTTGAGCACATCATTTGATTTCTCATGATGCATTACATACTTAGGGTTGTTATAGGGTTGACATACCTACTGCCACCAGCTAAAGCTAACAAAAAGCTACATTTTTACTTATTCTAATGTATTGATGCGTCGTGGTGGATTAATTTGATTAATGTGCTCACTTTTTTATTGGCTTGGACCGGTTACTTCTAAAAGTGTTGATGGTGATTACCTGGCAACATATCCCGTAATGTGGGCCTTTTGTAAAGCTTGTTTCATATTGTTGTTTACTCTCTTTACATTCTTTTGCTACGCTAAGCTAAGTCATTAATCTGGATCTGGATCTGGATGTAAGCCTAACTCTGGTGCAATGCATCAAATGGTCACATTTATGTTTATTGTTGCACATTGTCCCTCACAAATAAAGTTGGATCTTTATGTTTATGTTGTATTTTATAAGCAGACGTTGGATTGCTGTCCAGTGTCACCCTGTTTGTTCCTTCAAGTCAATTCGTAACAGAAAAACATTTCAACATGCGTCTTTGTGTCCCTGTAGCGCTCCTGCCATGCTGACTCCCGTCTCTGGTTCTTCATCCGCCTCTGTCACGTCCTCTGATAAGTACGCTGTGTTTAAGCAGCTGTCTGTGGATCAGCCTGCAGAGCCCGCTCCTCCTGCGTCAGGTACCCTCTCCACCTCACACCACGTGCACAATTTGTTAGGAGCATGTTCTGCTCTCCATGAATTGCTCCAAGCAAGTAAAATCCTCTGAAGAAACGATAGCAAAAGTAGGTTATGGAGGGGAAAAAATGTAATCTTCACCACTCCAGCTCCTTTGGCTTTCACACATTTCAGCCATGACACAGCAGAGGAACTGTGCAACAAAGTTTTATCCTTCTTTTGATCGATGTAATTTAACTTAGTTTCTAACCTTATTTTAAACCCTGGAGTCATTCTCAAGTCAGGTTTTCATGCAGCTTCAACGAGGGCACTTCCAGGTTTCCGAGAATGTTTCAAAGTTATTAAAAACTTCTTTCATAGTCGCTGGTGCCTTTGTTTTACTGCTGCAACTCATGTAGATATGACGGTGATGTCTGGATACACAAATCTAAAAAAATCACCTGCAAATCAGAATGAATGCTGAGTGTCTGTCTTTTAAAATCTGATTTGCCTGCAGTCTGAACAAAGCTGCAGAGAGAACACATGTTTTTTCTGTATTTTCTGCTCATACTAAAGTCATTCTTTTTTCTTTTTTCTTTCTTTAATCCAGAGGCCGGAGACAAATACAGTGTGTTCAGACAACTTGAGCAACCTGCTGACAAGAAACCAGTCGGTAAGAAACTCTGCAAGCCCTTTTTTTTTTTTTTTTTTTACACATATAAGTCATGCACACACATTGCACATGTGAAGCAGCAGATCTATTGTTTCTGTTCAAACCTTAGATTTCTTTGTTAAGCAAAAAACACAACAGCTTATGCTCTAAGTTGGTCCCTGCAGGCAGGTTGCTAAAGGACCTTATAGAACAACCTCACGTCCTCCTTAGAGAGCACATCTCTTGTCAGGACGAGATTCCCTCTTATTAAACATTGTCTTGTATTTGAAACTCTCAGGTCATTGCAATACAATATTTCCGTCTTTGCGCTGTATCTTGTTTGGTAAGCCCTCACATTGTGTATATCCGTGTGTTTGCCGTCCCTGTTTCATTAGAACAGTTTCCGACGGGGACCGCTCTCACAACTCCAGTAAGTCGTGCTTTTGCGGTGACCTTTCCTTGGCATTGTCAGGCTCCGTCTCCTTAATGAGCCCATTAGTTATCTCTTTTCCTCCGCGTACACCGACAGTGTGAACACATTCTGTGTTTCAGTCCCTGCATATATTATACCATATATCAGTGGATTAACAACCAGATGAAACTAAAGAAGGCCTTTTTACTTTTCTGTCTTGTTTCTTTTTTCTTTTTTTCCCCAAGTGGAGTAGTCCAACATTTTTGAGTCTGTAGAGTATTCTCAACTACACCACTGTTAGTGCCACATGCACATGTATTCTTTTACAAAACAGCTTACCGGTAATTTAAACATAATTCAGAAATCTGAATTTTTTTTTAGCTGATATGGCATGAGAAACATGTTGGCTACGACCTCACTGGGAGACTCTTTCATTCTGAAAGTCGAGGCGCTTTCAGGCATGAAGACACAAAATGACTTGATGGACTTTTTTTTTTTTCAATCATGTTCAATCATGTTCTATTTAACTTTGAAGAAGTCCATGCATGGAAGTGGAGATTTATGTGTTTTGTGATGATGAAGCTTTTTTTGTGCAGTGATGTGTGCTCTTCTTTGGACACTACCCAAAAGTTTGTTGTTTCATTGGGAACCTAATCTATCAGTGTCTTTCCTTGTAGGACTGAAATAGGCCGACGCTTTATTGTCTCATGTCATGTTTCTCATCATGTCTCTGCCATGTTTGATATTTCTTAATGATCTCATATTGCTCTCTTTGGTTTGCAGGGGAAGGCTTTGCAGATTTCAAGTCTGTCAGCGCTGATGACGGCTTCACAGACTTTAAAACCGCCGACAGCGTCTCTCCACTAGACCCCTCAGAACAGTCCAAGATCTTTCAACCTGCCTTTCCTCCTGCTTTCCCAACCTCTCAGTCTCTACAACAGCTTCCACAGCAGCAGCCAGCAGTTTCTCTATCTCAGCCCAAAAATCCTCTAAATATGGCCGACCTGGACCTTTTCTCTTCCATAGCTCCGTCTGTTCCCGCCTCCTCTGAGGCAAAACCCACCACATTCCCCTCGGTGTCTGTGCCCCCCTCCCTGGTTCTTCTGCCGGGTGGAGCAAAGCCTCAAGGGGGAGGAGCAGACGATTTCGGTGACTTTACCCTCTTCGGCTCCTCCTCTGACGCTGCTCAGGCTCCAGCAGCAGCAGGAGGAGCTGTGGCTGTCCCTCAGGATGACTTTGCGGACTTCATGGCGTTTGGCAGTTCTGGTGGGGAGCCTAAAGGGGAAAGCAGTGCAGGGGTCCAAGGGGAGAGCTCAACTCAGCCGCGGCCTCAACAGAGCTCAGACAAGTACGATGTATTCAAGCAGCTGTCTCTGGAGGGGGGTCTGGCCTACGACGACACTAAAGAGAGCGGAGGAGGATCCTTTTCTTCTCTTAGGAGCGATACTGATGACTTTGCCGACTTTCAGTCCTCGAAGTTCTGCACGGCGCTCGGGGCTTCAGAAAAGACTCTCGTGGACAAGGTGTCTGCTTTCAAACAGGGCAAAGAGGACTCTGCCTCCGTAAAGTCCCTGGACCTCCCGTCTATCGGGGGGAGCAGTGTAGGAAAGGACGACTCCGAGGACGCTCTCTCGGTGCAGCTGGACATGAAGCTGTCGGACATGGGCGGAGACCTGAAGCACGTGATGTCAGACAGCTCTCTGGATTTGCCGGGTCTCTCAGCCCACCAGCCCCCCGCTACAGGTGAGGAACTAGTGCGATTGCTCTGGTGAGGGGGCCCCCAACCCCCCCACCCTGTCCATTCCAACACAGTATTGATTTCAGGGCCAGAAGGGGCCTCACATCCTCAGTGTCCAAGCTGACCACCAAACGAGGGTTCAAAGGTCAAGGTCCTTATTGAATTGAATAATCTCAAACACTGCAGACAGACACTGTATGAATAACATATCAGATTAGACCCATCTCAACTTCCATTCTACATTTCATTATTCATATCATCTTATTTATTTATGTATTTATTCATATCATTTATTCCTTCCCTTCCTTTTTCATGGCCATATTTCTCCAACTCCCCACCGTCATACAAAATGATTCTAAAGACAGAGAGGTCTATCCCTTATCTCTGTTCACCTACAAATGATGTCGTGCTTAGAGGGACTCGAATCAGCTTTGTGAGGTTGACTTCCGTCAGTGTAGCTTTTGTCTCCACGGGCATGAATGTGTTTGTGTTTTTGTTGTTGACATGGCGCGTCGTTGAACACAAAACCAAACGGACTGAATTGAAAGACGAGTACAGAGGCCTGCAGTGCAAAGTGAGTTCAGCGCACGAGCTTAAGCATATCTTTCTGTTCTCTGGCTTCACAAACAGAGGAGATCACTCTGTGCTTATAATCAACCTGGTGGGTAAACTAAGGGTTACTGTCTGCAGCACAGATGTAGAGTATTAATCGTATCTCTTACAATCATATTTGCTATGTGAGAAATCATACGGCAAAGACAAAGAGATCTGATTGGTCTATAGGCGGAGTTTCAAACACATTGAGCTCTTATCTGCTCTGGAGCATGTTAGGGGTTCAGCATGGCAATCTGCCCCTGCATGAGCCGAACGACTTTGTCGAACTCCAAATCCAGAGTTAACGCCGAAGTTTCCTCGCTCAGGAAAAATCCTGCTTGGTGCCTCCGGAGGAGTGTTCCAGTTTGGTCGTCTTGTTTATCACAGGTTATTGCACAATAGCACGTTAAACAAAGGCACAATCTCTTAGCGGTGTTTTAAGCTTTTAAAGTCCGGCCTTTTGGTTTGTCAGTATGTAATTCTATCTTTTTGTTCAGCTGAAAAGGAATCCACATGTAGGACAGCTGTTTGAATATGAAATCACAAAGCAGTTGAGGTGTTTGAACACGTCAGAGATGGATGTATCGTCAGGTGTGTGAATGTGTTGTGTTAACCTGCACTAACTCAAGTCTCGCCATGCAGTATTATTTTCAAGAACGTCCATCAGATTATGAGATTTTTCTCTCAAAGCATCTCGCTTTGCCTCCCCTACCTCGCTCCCGTACTGCTGACGGAATCTGGATTTTACCTTTTTGTCAGATGATAAAACAGTGAAGTTGTGTAACTGATGCGTTAATTTGTAATTACATCATTAACAACTGTGTTGATGAACAATGAACTGTTTACACCATAATCAAAGGACAAAGGGCAGACTTGTTCTACTCTCCAGTATGAAGTTAGAATATGTCTCAAACACTGAAACACATATAGAGATGTCAGCTTTAGCCCTGGGAGATATTTTTAGATAGACAGTTACACAGATGTACTTTATTGATTCCAAACTGGGAAAATTGTTGTAACTGTTATGAATCAGATTTTGAACAAAGACTTTTTAAAGACTATATTTGACAGATACAAACTAATGATTGTTGCGCTCGTCATTGATTTATTTATTGAAAGTAAATGGCCCCTCTGTATTAATACAGGAACGCCCCCCCCCCGTCAGCGCTCCCTCTCCTCCCCTCTCGTGTGCTCATCCTTTATTCATCGAGCGTCTCACCCTCATGTCATGGCTCATGTTACACATGAAACATTCAAGACTGATTCTGAGTATAACCTGAGACAGACATCTACATGTTGCCAGGTGAAAGCTTTGCACCTGAAATATCTGATCTTTTCACGTCTGATGATTTTCCAGCTGGTTGAAGCTGTTTGATGGTTTTCCTGCTCCGCTCACTTTGGACTGTTTTTGTTCTGATCAGTCCAGTTTCCAATTGAACTAGCAAGTAAGCTTTACGGCGGAGTGAAACACTGCAGAGCCCAGGTTGGTCAGAGGGTAATCTGATAGCATGCACATTTTTAAAAGTGAGTTTCTCTTTTAGAATCAGAAAACAATGACTATCACGATATGATTCTTCGTCCTTCTTCCATCCGTTCATGGATGGTTACTCAGTGATTCAATCAAAAGAAATGTCTTGTGCGCACAAGTTATTATCTTAATATCAATAAAGCTTTTTTTTTTTTTATTGCACACATGATAATAACTTGTGCATACAAGATTTTTCTTTTTCCTTTTTGAGACTTAAGCAGCTCCTTAAAAATGTAAAGGAGCGCACACATTTCTGAAAATCATCAGACATGCTTTATGTCACAGGTGAAAGAGACAACTTTAAGTACCTGCCTGTGTTTGAGTAGCAGCCTAGTGCTCTGTGCACCAGAAAACAAAGTAGTGTAGGTACCTGTGGAAAGCAGAGAAACATTCAAAGTCTTCACCTGACAACACTGACATGCTGTCACTCATGCATCAAACTCGGCATGGAGAGAAACATTTCAACGAATCCGTTAATTAATCACCCGACAACATGAACGCAACATCATTTCATCCAAGGAATAGTTGATTCCAAAAGCATCAACGTAAACATCCATTGCCTTATTTCAGTTTGTGTACAGTGGGGACAGACGTGTGGCTCCTCTGGACTGACTGAGTGATGTGTTCAAACCCTCAGTCCGTGGAGCTGCAGCGTAACAGCGCCCACATTCACATAGAATACATTCCTCCAAAGGTTCCTTCTGCTGCTAAAACAGCCGCTTCACATTTCTCCTCAAATTGTATCTTTCTCATGTTCTTGGAGAGCTCTGGGACTCACCTGTCGGTAACGTGTAGCAGGCCGAGCAATCCCATCAGGCTTTGCACTGTGTTTCTGTAAACTTAAAGAGACAGTATTTCTTTCCTAAAGTTCCTTTTGAGTGTTTGAGCACAAAAAGGAATCTGATTTGATGTATTCTTTGTATTTATTCAACCGTTATCTGTGATATCGCAGCATGAACTATCATGTGTGGCTCGACAGACTGGCTCTCTGAGAACATAACGACGTTAGTATTACCCTTCCTGCCTTGCTTTTCGCTGCAGTGTGCCTGCCTTTTCAATTTGTGAAATTGACAAGAACGTTATACAAAACACAGTTTTATGCAGACCAGTGTTGCAAGTTGTTTTTATTGAAGGAACAAATGTATACATGCAGATTTAATAGTGTATTTTTATTACAGGAATATTAGCTACTTAAAGACTACTTGATCTTGATGTGATTCTCCTCCGATGTACTTTAAGTGTAGCCTGCAGTATGAAGTAAGATTACGATGTTAATTCAGTTCTTTTAGGTTCCCATTCCAGACTACACGTTGTTTCCTTGAGTAGTATGGATGTATCTCTGATTTCTAAGGGGATCATTCAGGTGTGTGCACATTAGCCTGCTTTGACAAACAATCACTGTAGCAACAAACAAACAAAAAAGGATACTGTCTCTTTAAATCTGTTTCTGCATCTGTGATTGGATGTAACTGAAGGCCCCGTCTGGGATGTCAGGTGTTAGGGCTGGCCCTCTTTGTTTTTCTGAAACCCTTTGAGTGCTTGAATCGTTGACACGCTCGATTATTTGTGGGAGTGATTGCTCATGGGTAAACGTGGCAGCCTCTTCACTTGTGGCTCGTCACACTCGCTGAAGTGCAGTTTGTACGCAGCCCTTCCCAAACGAGCGCAAAGCGTGGGGATGCTGTACCCATCCCCTCCCTCGTTCAGGTCCTCAAAGGGTTAATGCTTCCTGCCTTGGGCTTTTTTTTCTTTGAATTCTTTCTTTTTCAACCTGGCTTTTCAAAGTGTTCTGTATTCTTTTCCAATATACCTGTTGCTTTCCAACCTGATAGTAAAACAAAGTTTGTCATCTCCCCAGAGTTACTGATTCTAGTCTGTGAATGTGCCTTCTCATTCTGGTTTCTGCTTCTATTTCGTAGGATAATCTTTGTTTTACCTTCTCGCTGTTTTTCTTCTTTTCTCCTGACTCTGCATGCCCTTGTACTCCAAATGACTGAATCCAATTTTACAAGTGTTAGTTTGACAAATCTCTTGTAATGATAGACCTCTTTCACAGTACTTTGTGACCTCTCTCTTTCTCTCTACTCATGTTGTCGTAATAAATATTACTGTTGGTATTGCTGAAATGCGTACCGTCTTATTTTCTCCTTCCTTTCTCCTGAGAAGCTGTAAATAGATCTAATGACACGAAGCACATAGAACTGGGTCCTTGTCAATTTCACAAATTGCTTTTTGTATGTGAGGGTTTTGTCTGGTAAAATAGAAAGGGTTCAATAAGGTGGCGTTGTGTGTTTTTGGGGTGTGTGAGTGAGGGGGACGGCAATTTTATGAATGCTGGGGAGTTTGTGTGAGCTGCGCAGCGCTGTCAGCTCCTGTCCTATTAGTCCAAAAGAAACTGATAAAAGCGTTGTTCTGTCAACAAAACAGGCACAGACTGTAGTGAGAGGAAACATCTTCATTTATATTGTCTAAGCAAAGCCTTTCAGGTTGCTTTTAGTATACAGAGATCAAATCCAATTACTGTCAGAGAAGCTGTCGTGAATGAAAACAGAGTTTTATTAAAGGGACAGAGAAGAAGAATTACCATCCACTAGAAAACTGTTTTCCTCTTCAATTCACCGAGTTTCAGTTCGATTGTAGCAATGAATATTTATTTTCTCTTCTACATGATTCAGCTCCCACATTAAAAAACAAGAAAAATATACAGGTAGTTTCTGTGAGACTGGCTGAATGTCTTGCTAAGGAGCTAGCCTCTGGACTTCATGCGGGGATTCATTAATTAGCTCAAAAAAATCTACTTTGAAAGTCATAAATATTTTTTTAAATCTTAAAACATTAGTTTTTCCTGCCCCTAAGGTTTACGGTGTGTAGAAACTCTGTTGGTGGGGATCAATAATCAGTATGTATGAATCACATCTAAACACTATTGGCCACAAAGCACGGGTAATGTCAGTAAAGTCAGGTCACTTACCCAAAATACCAAAACATCCTGCTTTTTAACATACCTGTTGTTTCATCTTTTCAACATGGAAAAAAACCCAGAAATAAACTACCTGTCTGTGAAATTACAAAAAAATATCCTTAAATGGGAAAAAAAAGGTATTTCCTTTTCTATATAAGAAAACACACACATTGTTCAGAGAGTGAGAGAGGTGCAGCAGAGTGAAGAGGGACGGACAATGTGAGGAGAAATAGTCAAACCGGTGGCTGTACTGTATTTCTATCTAATTAATAATCCTGTTGGTAAACACCGTGTAATACTTCTCCCTTGTGTCAGTGTGGAGGCAGAACTTTAGAGTCCATCAAACCCAGCTGCCTGGCCAGACACCACAAGAGATAAATTAGACAACAGTTCCAGTAATTTATCTGAAGTGATCCTTCAATATTCATAACAGCCCTTATTCTGTCCGAAGCATGTGATCTGTAGATAAGTGGCAGTGTTAATCCATCAGTTCATCATCCAGGCTCCTTTTGTACTGTTTCTAGGAACCACTGGTATGTCTGTGTTGTCATTACAGAGGGAGACGACATGAAATTTGACCCCTTTGGGACGTCGGCCCTCAGCACCTTGTCCAGCTATGACTGGTCAGACCGTGAGGAATGTCTGCCCGGGGAGGTCAGAAAGTCGCAGGACATGGAAGGAGCTTCTCTTCCATCTTTAGCTCCAGCACAGAGAACGGAGTTGACCTTTGGCAGCTCTGAAAACATCACAGGCAGCTCTGCAGCAAAGATCTCCACCGCCTTCCCCGCAGACGACGGCTCCTCGACAGACGACAAGTTCGAAGCCTTTGCTGACTTTGCCCCCAGTGACCACGGAGGTGCCGATGATGGAGACGACTTTGGGGACTTTGCCAGCACAATCTCGGAAAAGTCCGACTCGCCCCCTGCCAGCACAGAGGCGGGCTCTGAGGGAAATCAAGCTGAGGCCTCTGACGAGTTCGGAGCCTTCCAAGGGGACAAGCCCAAGTTTGGCAAGTCTGACTTCCTGAAAGCAAGCGCTCAGCCCAAAGTCAAGTCCAGTGAGGAGATGATCAAGAACGAACTGGCAACATTTGACTTGTCTGTCCAAGGTGAGTTCCTATACCATTCACCTGTTAAATCCAACATATTTTTATTAATCAATGTCAAATCATTCACCCAAGAATTGGACTGACAGACCTTCAGGTGATCACAATAATCATTACTCCAATCTGTTTGACTGAATATACATTTAGAAGACAGCTTTTGATTTTTAGAACCTGAAATGAAGATTTCAATTTCAAGTCTGCCACTTCGTTACTTGCTCTCGGAGCCCTTGGCACTAAAATGGCCCCTCAACAGTGTCCTCAATCATCTTCCCTGATCCTGCCCTCACGTGAGGCCCATCAGATCTGTAATAAAGCTGTCAGACATTAGATGGCAGTGTTGAGATGACAGCCACGCTCTATTGGCAGTGACTCCTGAGAGACGGATTAGAGGAGACCAACAAATCCATGAGCAGAAATGAACCGTATCCACCGAAAAGTAGCTGCTTCTCAAATTGCTTTTTGCCTGCCGTCGTGCTCTGCATATCATCAGTGATCGTTTCAGTGCGCCGCGATAAAAGCCCATTTGACTCCCAGATTCATCTTCTTACGCTGGATTTAATTTGTGTAGAGAAGAAGAGGGCTAACTTGGCTCATCGTCCCCCAGTGGAACAGTAATCCGATCATGGTGGGGATTCTGGTGTTGTTGGGAGGATGACGCATGTCTCTGTGGGGGGTGGAGTATATATGGGGGGGAGGGGGGGTGTGACTACCTGCGTCAGAACAATCCTCTCACACACACACACAAACGCACACACACACACGCACACGCACACGCACGCACACACACACACACACACACACACACGCACTGACTAGAAGCCCCATTGGAATAGTCTGAGGCTTAGCATGTGTTTGTTGTGATACCCTGCCAGGATCTGTCCGTCTGCGAGTCCCTCTGAATTATTCATACCTGCATATTTGTGCATCTGTTTTATACGTTATTAGTGTTTGTCACAAATGAAGTAATTACTCATGCAGTCCATGTCCAGGAGGAGTAATCTGCAACAGAACAGACTTGTAATGATCTTAGACAAACGGATGCATCGATTGACATCCTCATTGTTAGAAGAATAAGTTTGTCTCTTTGCTTCTTGCTGACATCATTCATCGCCCTTCCTCTGCTCTCTCATCCTCAGGCTCCCACAAGCGCAGTCACAGTTTGGGCGACAAAGAGATTGGGCGCTCGCCCCCCTCCCCTGCCCCCGAGCAGCCCTTTAGAGACCGGTCCAACACTTTAAGTGAGAAGCCTGTCCTGCCCGTCATCAGGGACAAGTACAAGGACTTGACTGGGGAAGTGGAGGTGAGGGAGGATGCTGACTTGAACTGCAACACATCTCCGCTCCGTTAATCTCCACATGATCTGATCGGAGGCTACAGAGCAGAGAAATGATCCAATGTTTGCTGCTTTTGCGCCTGTTGTAAATAACGTTGTGCTTGTTTTTGAAGGAGAGTGAGCGCTACGCATACGAGTGGCAGAGGTGTCTGGAAAGCGCTCTGGAGGTTTGTAATTGTTTTTGTTCTGGCTTCAACCCTAGGTGAGGGTGACTTATGAGTGTGACAATACAAATGTACATTAATTTGGATCAACAGAATAGGTGGGAGTTCTTTAGTCCAGTTGTAGCACTTCAAGGACATTTTCCTTATTTTGGACCTTCAGGGGTTACAACAGGCTAACACACCGAAAAGTGAGAAAACACAACAAATATTTTGGACCAAAAAAAAAAAGCAGGAGTTGTAATTGTGATGAATGTACTTGCACGGCATAATGTGTGTGTGTGTGTACGTAATCCCACTTTCAGGTTATCACCAAAGCAAACAACATCCTGAACGGCATCAGCAGCTCCTCTGTCTGCACCGAGGTCATCCAGTCTGCTCAGGGCATGGAGTACCTGCTGGGTGAGAGATCACAAACACACTCAAGCACGCTAACACACAACACTGTACACAAACATGGATTGTTGAAGAACCCTGCGTGTGGCGTTTGCACCCCACTGAAGGACAGGCAGGATAGGATCAGAACGAGCTTTGGTGGTTTGATGGCTTATCTCCACCTGGTCTGACTTATTGTGTTCCTCTGCTTTGAATGAGCTGTGACACGTCTTAAGAGAAGCAATCAAACGTGTTTTTGTAATCGCTGGTCTTTATTTCTCCTCCAGGTGTGGTAGAAGTGTATCGCGTCACGAGGCGCGTGGAACTGGGCATCAAGGCGACGGCCGTGTGCTCTGAGAAGCTCCAACAGCTGCTGAAGGACATCAGCCGCGTGTGGAACAACCTCATGGGCTTCATGTCGCTCGCCAAGCTCGCTGTAAGTCACAGAGCACATGATGGAATTACAGTAAAAGTAATGGAGAGTATCAAATGAAGTAGTGCCCAGGTAGGAAAAAGTTAAGCCACTGTGAGAGATCCTCAAACCTGCATTCTTTACGTCGTCATCTGACACACTTTCTGTTTTTTTTCTATCACTGTGGGGACTTTACTATCACACTTCCTCTGGTTTTAATGTTTAGGTGTTGACTTTTCCTAACACACATTTTCTAGTTTTAGTACCTTTGCAGGGACTGTCATCGACGCTTTCTGGTTTTAATCTAATTGTTTTCTTGTTTTTTTTGACAAGCTTCTTTGTTTTCCTTCTGCTATGAAATCTTGTCCTGACACACACTTTCTGGCTTTCAAGTCAATGAGGGGACTTCTTCTTACTCACCTTTCTGGTGCTTCAAGTCTTTTATGAAGCCGTCATGATGTTGACTTTGCTTATTATGCTCTCATTTAGAGAGACGTAGATGATGAAGCAGGAAACTCGTTAGGGCAAGGACATATGGTCTTTGACAAGTAATTACTAAAAGGGCCAGGCTGACGAAAAGTAAATTAAGATGGCCTTGGTCTGAATGCCAAACTCAAAGCGTCTCCACATCTGACAACGTCTACTCCTGATACACTGTCTCACAAATACATGTATGCAGCTGCTTGGGCTACGTTTTCATTTCATCCAGACACGTTTAAGGAACTTAAATATGCACCAGAATAGAGCATAGGGTTTATTTGCAATAATACAAGCTGCAATAGCATCATGAAATGTTAGTGAATCCAGTATTGTTGGTCCATTAGCTTAAAATCAATGATCTATCGATTTGGTATCTGGAGCCTCTTTGGTAGGCCGTGTGTTCATGTCAACAGGGATGAAAAGGACTCTATAGATTTCTTCATCCAGCTGGTTTCTGGAGCCTGTGAAGTCGAGACAGAGGAGTGAGGACGTCGTCGACAGCAAAACTGCTTTCTACACTGTGGAAGAAGTTACACTGTCTCCTAAGAGAGTTTTTTTTTTTTTTTAATGTGAGAGAGTACGCTTCTGTTTTTAAAGAAAGAAGAACATGCTCATATTGTCTGTTCTTATTCCACGTAGTAAAAGTCAAGTCGAGCATTTATAAAAAGTTGATGATGTTTACTATAAGCAGACTAGTTGTTATTAAAAGAATAGAAATGCTACGTTTTCCCTGCAGCAAGAAATACAATTATTTTCGGTGTGTGTGTTTGTGTGTGCAGCCTGATGAAAGCTCCCTGGATTTCTCCTCCTGTATTCTGAGACACGGCATCAAGAACGCCAAGGAGTTGGCTTGCGGGGTGTGTCTGCTTAATGTTGGCGCTCGCAGCAAGGTTTGTGTTCACACACACACACACACACACACACACACACACACACACGTACACGTACATGTACATGCATCCTGTTTGTGAAAGCATTTTTTACATAAATGTTGTTGTGCTCATCCACAGTGGATAACAATTTGACATTTCTTTGACTTTGAAACGTTTTGCAGAACAAACAAGGGAGCACTATCGGACGTCTGTTTAAACGAGTATGAGACAGTAAACTGTCATCCAAATCTCACTCCACTCTTCCCACTGGGGGCCTTGAGGGGGCCTATTCTTCTTTCTCAGCCGCGCCTGGCGGGGGGGGGCCAAAGTGACAGGTTCCACTGCGTGTCTCTCATCATGTCCGAAAAGACAAACTCACAAAAAGAATCTGAACAGAACCACCCTTCCAACGCGGGTGGATCAATTTCCTGTTTGCTGTTAGACTTGACGATCTTAGCTCCTATCTGTTGAGCTTTTTTTTTATTCTCTCAGACATCCCTTGAATTTTTAATAAAGTCAGGACGTTTACATGCACAGAACTGGACTGCTTGTTCTTGTCCCAGTATATAATCATGGTGGGTGAGTGATTTAACGATAGCAGTATGTCTAACTCAGCTAAGGTAGGCGCTTATATTCCCCCTTTTAGTTTGTCACTATCCGTCCCTTTTTCCACTTAATCATAAGTATAGGAATATAAATAATAAGTGAGAGAGGAGAGCTGTCACTGTGGCCCCTCGGGTGTTTTTTTTTTTTTTTGGTTTCTTTTGCACTCTGGGATTGGTTCTTTGAGGTCACAAACGTCGCCACTTGGTCTTGGAAGGGTTTCATTTTCAGTCCTGTCGCCTCTCTCAGCTCACCACTTTCAACTAACAGCACTTAGTTTTTCTTCTTCTGATAACCGTTCAGTTATTAACTCTGACTGGGGCCCTATGAGTACAATTGCTCTTTGTCCAGCTCCTCGCCTACAAGGGCCGTGATTTTCATCAACGCAGGCCCATTAATGGTGTTCTTGAGGCCCGCTGTTTGGAGGTCAGGACGGTGGCCTTGATTGTTCCTCCTAAGCCCTCTGCTGCTCAGCCAGAGCCAGATGGATGGACTGAGCGAGATATAGCTGACTGAGAGACATCCAGGACGCCAGCAGATGCAGCTTCCACATTTGTCATAAGCAGGCAGTACAGCTGATAATAGACCTGCACATCTCTCCCTCACCTCACACTCGTGTGTTTGCAGAAGCAGGCTGAAAATGAATGCAGCTTTATTTTGTCTCTGTGCCACTAGCATGAGATTAGTAACCCATCTTTTAATTACATTTTTGGCAGAGGCACACTGGTAAGAATGCACAAAAGCCATCCGTTCAGAGCATAATGAAGTGAAAGCACGACTTTGGCCACCACAGACGGCGCTGATTGTTTCATTGTCCTTTAGTGAAGGGCTAATGATTTGTTTTCAAGCTAAGGTACAGAAGGGTGTCGGTGTTAATGTGGCATCGAATAAATGAGAGTCATGCTTGACAGCAGATGAACTCAATCGCTCCATGCTCTGAATTTTAATGTTTGTAAAAAAAAAAAAAATCTTTCAAATTAGTCAACACAAAATGGGGGAGAAAAAAAATAAGTCCACAGAAGTTCTCTCTCATCTTGCTGCTTTTTGGATGAAACATTGTGGGATGCCACAATCCTGTCATCTCTTTTTACCCCGCTTCAGGAGGTGGCGGGTGACCAGCAGCAACTTCTTCAGTCAAAAGCCGAAGCAGTTTGATCAAAACGGACACTTTTCATCGAATGATTCCCGAGCACTTCTCAACCCGAATAACTGTTTGAGCAACCTCAGAGGAAAGCACCAAAAATGATTTTAAAGTAATTTAGCATTTATGGCTTTTTTTTTTTTATAAATGCTGCTTTCTGGAGTGCAGGAGGATTTAGATTGATGGAAGTGTGCAGCGTTTACTAAAAGAAAGCACTGCATCAGGGCTTTGAGATCTTTATATCCAGTTTGTTCTCTCAAACGTTCCATCGCCTCGACATCTTTGCTCGAAAAGATGCGCTGTGGTTGGCCATATCTGTCTCACTTCATTTAGTCCCGGGTTAGCAGGGTATCTCATCATACAGGTTGATAAAGTCAGACACTCCTCACATTACACCGATAAACTGGGAAGTAGTTTGAGAACTGCCAACCTTCCTGTCTGAAACGGTTCAAACCAAAGAACCAAGAACAGAAATGTTGTAAAGAATATTTTTAGCTTCAGATGACATGATGTTCTCAAACTCTGCTCTCTCCATTACTGCAGTGGATCAGAACAAAGTGCACCGGCAGTGAGAGCACAGATGTTTTGGTTGATCACAGATGAAGTTATTCTGTGTGAATGTGAGTTAGTCGGCGTCAGAATCTCAGACTGGTTGTGACACAGTCTGAATGGGACAGTGCTTTGTGTGATGAGATCACTTTACTAAACCTATCAGGGATCCTCTCTCCCTTATAATTTCAATCCGCTTTGAACACCATTACAATCAGTGGAAAAGCACCGTTTGAAGAGAAGTGGTTACACCATTTACTGTGAAACTGCCTTGTTCCTTGTACTGGCGAGTTATTCACAGTTTGCTTGTTTGAAACTTCAGAATCAAATGGAAATAAATGAAAGCGGACGAGTCCTTCAAAGTGAGCTCAGGGCTGATCCCCGCAGTTCTTCTAAGAATCAGTTCACATGCTTTTTACTGACATTACGTCTGAGAAAACCTGCCAAAGAACCAAAGTTTATGATGATTGAGTTTTTGCAAATGAGCAAAGCTAAGTTTGTTTTCCAACCAAAGTTTCTGCTGTTGGAGCTGCTGATGAAGGCAGCTATGCCCAGAAAAAAAGACAGCTGTTCAAAGTGAAATCAAACTTTTGAAATCCATTTCCGATTTGATGACTGGACAGGGAACTCAAGTGACTGAAATCTTCAATCATACCTTTGGAAGATTTTGAAGCAGAAGCTCATGAACACTGTGAATGGAAGTGTGTAGGAGCCCCGAGAGTAATAACTCGACTTCGTTCCTGTTTTAACCCACAAACTGGAGGGGAAAGGGGGCGCTCTGTCGTGGTGACACACAGCTGATCTGAATGTTTTCTTGCTGCTCTTCCTTTGTTTTTTCTCGCTGCTGGGCATTGCATGAACTTGCTGACTCCTCTTGTGCTTACAGGCTCTGACTCAAGACAATGACAGAATGGTAAGGGTAATTACGCATCCTTTATTTCCAAGATCTAAGGAATAGTGCAAAATAGGATTCTAGATACTCACGGTGGGTTTAAATGTTATTCAACCACATGGAGCCCACTTCTGAATCTCTAACCTTTACATTCAAAGGTCAGGTGAATGATTAGAGTCGATGTTTTATCTGAACAGCCACAGCTTGAAAGCATGACTTCTCTTCTTCTTGTTTCAACCTGTCTTGAAGACACACAGTTTCTGTCCTGTCAGAACCAACTAAATGGTCATCTGTTCACGTCCTTACAGGTGAGGTCGAAGGGAAAAGGTTCAGCTTTGAGAGGGAAAGGCACTGCAGTGAAAGCAGCCGCTATTACAGTGCTTCTTTGTGCGATCGCCCTTTTCGTATAGCATCCTCTCCCTCCCAACGTTTTCCCAGCTTTGGCAGCTGTAAGTGCAGGTTTGTGGAGACAAGTAGGCCAGGGCACAAAAAGAGTCCCCGGAGAGGAAATCGATCTGCCTGTGAAACGCGAGCGCGTTCGTAAAAGCAGTGAGTGCAAAACGTGTCATTCAGTTTGTGTAAGAAAGCCCGTCGTCCTGTGAAGCGTCTGTGCTGCAGACTGCATCCGAGCAGGTGGACATGTATCTGACTTCAGTGTTTTGTGTGCAAAGTTGCTACGTGTGTGTTTTATTTATTTGTATGCAGTCGTTGCTTTCCGCATGCGTCTCTCGTCTGCGTGGGAGGCTGTGATTCACTGCACATGACTCATTCCTCTCTACGGCTTCAGCTCCCAGTATCTCACCAGAGATGCAAACTCTTCAACGGCACACCGCACACATTAGCAGCTCCCTGTTGCACACACAGTGCTACAGTCGGAACTACTGAAAATTCGCATCAGCAGCAGTCCAGCGAGGGTCAGATCCCTAAACAGTCCCTAAAGTTTAACATTTGAGGTTTGAAGCAACAGGTCTCGTTTTCTGCTTCAGAGCACGAGGGTCTTTAAATCTGGCAGCAAGACAGTGAGGATGAAAGCTGACCAAATATTAAATATTTGAGTCTCTTAACTCTGAGCAGATCCCTCGCACATTCTTCACATAAATCAGACTACATTTATATGTAAAGACAGCGATGGTAAGTTACATATTTGACTGATGTGAAACAAAATAGTCTTACAGCTTGTCGTATCTCTCTCTGGATGGTTTGGACACTTTTTGTGAGATATCATTCAATGAATTTTTTGTATGATATTCGCCCATTCTCTCCCTCATTTACAATAAAGCTGCAGATGTAGCAGTGCCTGGTCAGAGGCTTTAGACGGTGCCTACAAGAGAGTCCTTGTGCTTGCTTTGTAAGAGGAAGACATGAGAGATGAACATGTCTTAAAGCTCCTGTGAGGAGTTTGTTGCTTGTCATGAAGCAGACTGGTGTCAATACTGATGCTATAAGCTGCGCCAACATCCACACAAAGTTCCTCAATGGGGCGTTTAACACACACACACACACACACACACACACACACACACACACACACACACACACACACACACTATAACTGGATCTGGATTGCATGTAGAATGTTTAAAGAGATGCCAGACCGTTTCATGTGTCTCTTTTTCGTCTCCCTCGATGTCGTGAATGTTTATTTCTTAGAGCACAGTCTCAGAAAAACCGACGAGCCTGTTCGTTCCTCACAAGTCTAAGTGAGAGTTTAAACGTGCCGCCGTATGCTCTGAAATCAATCACAGCAACATTCTTCACAAAACCGCGTTCATGTTTATTTCATGTATTTTCAGAAGAAGTGATCCGCGAGCCGTTCACGTGGTGTGTTTGTGGGCTCATGCATCACTATGTAAATACTGATTTGCACTTTCCAGTTGTACCTATTCGAGGTTGTACATTATTTATGTGCTGTTGAAGTTTTTTTCCGACCGTCTGCATAAGAATTCAAACTATCTTTTATGCAGGCGATTTAAAACAAATGTGACAGTTCAAATCTTCCCATGCAGGTATTTTATGCATGCATTACAGAATCTGTTTTTCTTGCCAGAGGCGGATTTACTCTCCCACAACTTGGCTGCAGCATACAACAGGGTCATGTACACAACAGCTGAGCTGTTTAGCACAGAGCCGATGTCGATCGTATTCTGAATGATGACTTAGGATATTTTTAGTATCAGATTATGAAATCTTGGGACGGGGTGCACTTCCAACATGCTTTAATTCTTCCAATGATCAATCACTGTCGTGTGTTGTCCTTTTGTTCCTGCATATCTGTCGCTCTTCCTCCTGTGTGTTGCGGGTTTGTAATGTTTCAACCTTTCACTCATTCAGGCGTTCAACTCTGAGACGGACAACTTCAAGCTGCTGTATGGAGGCCACCAGTACCACGCCAGCTGTGCCAATTTCTGGATAAACTGCGTGGAGCCCAAACCCCCGGGCCTCATACTACCTGACCTGCTATGAGCTTTGGCCACACTGCCGTGGCAACAGGTGACAGAAAATGGTCAGACAGGTGGACTGACGACTCCCTCGCACTGCACGAGCTCTCACCTTGGACTGTGAGCGAGAGAAGGCTGTTAAAGACACTGGATCCCCTTTGTATTCATTCGCTTTTTATCTGCATTCCCCTCTCTTTGTCACAGTTTTAATGAACTCAACAGCGACTCACACTGAGTTTAAGTTCACATTTGGATGTTTGTTAAAGATTATCACATACATGACATTTACATCATCTGTATATAGCTTACATTCAAATCGATCAATAGTTATGCTTTTAACATGCATTTCACAAGAAAAATGTTAATATATCTAAATATCTGTAAGTGGCTCATATTTATTACATTAGGTGTGCAATATCTGAGACTATACTGGCTGAAGTCTATCATCCTCTAAGTAGAGCATGTGTTTAAGAGGACTTTGATTCTTCATTCTTTTTGTTTCTAGTAAACCAGGTCTGTTGATCAGAAGCCTCTTTCTGTATTCGATTTATATTTGTGGGTCGGGTCTATTCTTTTAAAAATCTTGAACTTCTCCAATCATTCTCACTGAGGCAGGTGTCGACTTTTTAATGAACTGTGTTCACACTCTGCTGTGAATGGTTTTTTTGCACTGTGGAAGAGGTTCCCTTGCCTCTTGGGGTTTTAAAAATTGTGTTTAACTGGGAACAAAAAGTTGAGATTTTTGGGGGATTTGAAGGGAACCATGTAAACGGTTTAGTTCTGTCTTTCTTGGTGTTTTGTGCAACTTGAGCTTAAAGTCCAGAAGAAGATGACTGATTCTGAACTATGACTGCAGCAGCACTTTTTCTATGTGTCAGTGTCCTGCTGTAGAAGTGTCATAAAGACTTACTGTAATGTGAATGTGGTGTAAATAAATATACATACATCTTATTTAAAGTGTCATAGGTTGTTGTATCAGTCTCAATTTAAAGTCACTTATTTAAAAAAAAAAACTTGCATGCAGTAATATTGAAATAATTAGTAAAGATCAATCTCATGTGTATCTATGCAATTGATTAGTTTGCATGGTAATATAACAACGCTGATTCTTTTTTTATTTAAAACATCTCTCTGCAAAAAGAACAGAAGTGTCAGTGTCAGTAGTTACCTTCAGTCACAACATGGTTTCTGTCGTTCCTTCGAAAAGGAAAGGGACTTGGAGTTACCATAGACAACATGATGTTGCCTCTAATTATAGGAATCAATGTTAAGAGAATGAACTCTTTGGGATGTGCCATTATCTCAGAATGTAGAGTAACAAAGATGGCTCTGTCCTCTTCCTGTGGTTTAGAGAACTGCTGCCAACTAAAACTGCGAAAAAGGAAATAGTGGGAATCTAATAATTACTCATCCTCAAATATTTAAAAAAAAAGACTGGACAAGTTATTTCTGGTTGTTCACAAAACCAAAATTCAGTTCTGTCTTCAAACTTTTTAGTGGTTGAAAACAGATTTTTTTTTTTTTAAACATCCAAAGTTTTGAAGACTTTCCTTGTGACGTTGCAGAGACAAAACAAACCTTTGTGGGGAACTTTGTATTCAAAAGGAATATTGTGTAAAACAGAGAAACTACAGTCGCCCTGTAGGTCAACTGTCTAAATATTTCGCCTCCCGTTGTCCTTTTACTCCAAACTATCAACAACTAAGCTGTAGGGTCCTACATGCTCCAAGTCTCCAAGACTCCAAGCCCTGGACTGGACTACTAATCAATTCTGGCCTAGCCTACTATGTTGCTGTCATGCGTGATCCTTTCAGATACGTACTTTGAAAACTGTTCAACTGAAACCTGGATAAAGTCAGCTGGAGATGTTTTTCTGTATCTCATAGTCCTATACTGTATAATATATAAACAGAGCTTACATTAGTCTGGGCTAAACTTTGCTGATACAATCTGCTAAATTTAACACACAATCCACAATTGCTTTGTAAAAAAATAAAAATGTGCAGTTTACACTTTGTTAAACCACAAATATGATGTCATTTTTAACCAATTTTAATAGATTAAAGCTAAACCACAATGTGTAGTTATTCAAATTAACAAGAGCAGTCTGATTTTCCTTGCTTAGACAAAAGTCAGGTTTGATGTTTTCTTATTTGTAGTCTTAATGCAAAGCTATGCTGCCTTTTGGCTGCATATGGAAGAGCAAAATTGTATTTCCTCCAAAAAAATATTTAAATCTTTCTTTATCACACTTTTTTTTTTTTTTTTAAATCAGCAGCGTTCCTTTTTTGTGTTGAGAGAAGTGTTGGTGTCTGGTTTCAAAGTCTGAGGGTATTACAGCTTTGAAATGATATAATCATGTAATTCATGTGGACTGTGATGTTATTTGTCCTGCCTCTCCGTGAAGCTTTCTCTCCTGAATGCATTAATGTTGCAGGACATTTTCCCTCTATCATTTCACTCAATATTGTAGGCTACTTTCTCTGCGGCCAGAGGCCTCATCTCCATCACTTTGTGACAAAATGGAATAAATTCTCTTTTGACAAGCCTGCGGGCCATTGCTGGTGATCTAGCTTCAGCCAATCATATGCGATGTCCGGGGGCTCTGTGAAACGAGTCTCATTATCTGTCCCACTTTTGTTCAGGTGTGTTCTCAAACATCCATTTTATCTCCCACTGTTCTCTAATTTATTTCCTCCAGAAAATGAATTCCTCTCCTCTCACAGTGAACACCGGGATTACAGAAAATTACAAGCATGGAAATCAATTACTGACTAAGGCTGTGTAATTTGAAATGCAGAGCGTCTCCCTCTTTCCTGTGCCTGTCGTCTCCACGCCGATTGTCTGCGGTGCTGTGCTGAAATGATCACTCTGGGAGGGGAGCGAGATTGAAGTGATTTTGTATTGACTGCTGCCCTTTAGTATTTCAGGTCCATATAAACCTTATTATTGATTGAAAAAGCTGCTGTTAAATTCAACAGATTGCCTTTACTCATGTGAATGGAGTTGCTTCCACTTTTAATTTTGTCTTGATAAGATGTCACCTTTCACCTTTGTTCAAAGTAACCAAAGACATTAAACACTTGTGTAGATTTATGATGCCAGAGTTTCATCATCAATAACCTGGACATAAACGTGAGTCATTCCTACTGTTCAGACATTTTGCACAATGTGAAAATTAATGCAGCTCTGTGGCTTACAGTCTTTGCTTCATAGTCCACTCCATCAGTCAGTTCAGATAGGCTTTAAAAGCGACGTACGGATGAGTTACTGTTACACCCCAGAGACGTCACACTCACACAGCTGCTCACTGAGGAAGAAAGACTTGTTTTACTACAGCCAAGGTCTCCTGTTAAGCTTAAGATGAGCCAACTCACATGTTTATTTTGAGTAAAGGTTCACTTTTTAATACTTAAATCTCAGTTTGATCAGCTTAACAAAAAACACCAAAAGCATTCAACCTCGTGATGGATGCATACTCTGATTCACATCCAGAAGTTAACGCATGTGTTGCTGTGCTGCTAAATCACGCTGTCTTATTAGAACTATAACAAGGGTGGTGAGGTGGAGAAATCGAAGCA
Organism: Symphodus melops; assembly: GCF_947650265.1. Classification (NCBI taxonomy): domain Eukaryota; kingdom Metazoa; phylum Chordata; class Actinopteri; order Labriformes; family Labridae; genus Symphodus; species Symphodus melops. Next base: position 6,527,155 of record NC_136700.1, on the reverse strand, counting down.
GCACTGAAAGCAGCATGTTTTTATTAATGACAGTGTTGTGTGCGTATGGCTTTGTTAAAATGGAAATTCAAGACTTACATCTATTGATACGGAGCATAGCTCATGCTGATTATAGTGAATTATTAAAAGCTGCATAATACAAAACGCAGAGTGGCCATGATTCAGAAAATCATCGCAGCTATAGCAGATGTTCATATTTGCTGTGTGGTGGTAACAAAACTGGTTGTAGACAGTGCACTGTAAACATTTTTCCTATTAAATTACAGTAAATTTCTGGTAACTGACAGTTGCCAGCTTGAAACTGTAATTCTACAGTTTATTGTTGTAATTGTTTGATTTGTAAGAAAAATGTATATATGCCTCCTCACGCAAGCATTAAAAGAAAAAGAGTTAAGGGTAAAAAAGAAAAAAAAAAGGTAAATTAAGATATCTCATCTTAATTAATTTGACTCATCCGGAATTTCACCTTTTTACAAAAGTCAAAGCAAAGCTCTGAATATGTGTCAAATCAATAAAAGTTTTATTTCCCCCCCAGGTTACGGCCGTAACCTTCCAGGTGTTCAGGTTTAATGAGTTACTCCCCATGCACACAATTAGAATATTTGTGGTCTTGGTCTTGTCTTGGTCTCGTAGCATTCTGGTCTCAGGTAAAGTTTAATAAACATTTTGAGTAATTTAAATGTTATAGAACTACTGGAACAACAAACTGAAATGGCCATCCTTCGAGCAGTTTTGCTGAAATGCTAACATGCTCTAAATACGAGTAGGGTGAAGCTTTTGAAATGAGTGGTATTAAGCCAAGCACAGTTCCTCATGTTTTCTCAATCTTTACTAATATATTGTACAATAAAATTAAGTGAACTGTGTAATAAACATTACATAACGCAGCAGTTTATCGCAGCTCACCTGTGTCCGACACTTCCTGTTGAGTTGCTCCTGTCTGATTTTCATCTTCTCATACTTCATTAGCGTTGTTCGTTCTGCTTGGCCTGCCGAGCTGTAGTCTGGACTGTCTCTGATGCTCAGGGTGATGCAAATGTTTCCGCTAACTGCTGTAATGATGGATGATAATATTCTGCTTCTGGTGAGGGATGTGTTTACTTTTAGTGACTATCCCCATGAAAGGCTGTGCATTAACAAAGCAAAGACACAGGAGGTGGCAGGAGAGTCAAAAATGTTAATTTCCCGATGTTTGCTTAAAGAAAATTGTGTTTGCCTGATGTAATTTATGCCCCTCAGTTTGCATCTCTGTCATCAGACAGGCCTTGTGTCTTTCTGTAACAGAATTCATTTTAAGTCCACTCGGAGGTCCCCAGAGGTGTGAGAAGCGCTCATCAATACAGAATCGGCCCGCAGCTCTGTATAGTGACAGCAATTGAAAATGAACGACAGAGCGCTTCTCTGATGTCTCAAAGACATCTCTTGGGGGAAATTGTCCACGCACAATAAACATTTTGGACGAAACGCTCCAGCCTGTTCAAATGAAAACCTCTTCGCATTATTGTAGGAAGAATAAAAAAAATGGTTAAAAGTGTATCGTCTTTTGAAATAATGTAGGTTATCATCTATTTCAGTAAAACTCTTAACTATTGAGCTAAACCCATTGAGCATATTTAACTATTAAGACCATTAAGACAAATGTTTTTTCCTGCCAACAGCTATTCAATACTTGAACTTTTATTCAATTAGAATTATTATTATTATTATTATTGTTACATTAAAATTTCAAATGGTAAACCTTTCCACATACAAAAAGTAATTTCAAAATCGATCTAGGAGTACAACTTTCAACAATTGGAATTGTGTCAATCCCATATCTGCAGATTGCCAACATACAGGATGGCACTATGTAGGTTTGGCAGAGGGCTGCAGCAGTGGTGGACCACTAGCTAGTTAGCATGTATGGATTCTGTGAAAACAAAGGCAAAGAGACAAAAGAGGCTGGTGATGGATGAAGATAGACAACGAGAGGCTAAGTATACTATAATCTGTGTCGTTATTGGTGTCGTTTCTTGTTTTAAAGCTTTTCTTGGTGCAGATAGTAATCTGACCCTTATCTGACATTAAAAGTAAGGTCTTCTTCTTTTTTTAAACTCCACCCCTCTGCTTTTCAACAAATGCATGTTGCCTGATGAGGAGCCGTGACAGCACCAAAACGACTAGCTAAATAATATCGCTTTATAGTTTGTTGAAAAAGCACAATTGCACTGTTGTTTCTCGATTAAAGAATCTCAACTCTGCTCTTCTCGTCACCTTATTGACCAACCAGTAGACGTCTGACACACTGATAGTTTGCTGCACTATATTAAAGGGTGGAAGTAAAACCCAATAGAAATATCACTGCTCAAACTTTTGCATTTACAACAATCTGACGAGAAAGAGGCAACGGGCTGTAAAATGATCCTGATGGAAATGCATGTCGTAGAAGTTCTTGTATTTGCCACTGACATGCTTTGGTTGTTATTCTTCATGACTGAACCTTGTGAAAAATGTTGCGTTAGGTATAGATGTCCTATTTCCATGCCAGCCTTCTGTATCAACAATCCTTATGACTATTCAGAGCCTGACTTTGCACAAGTTAGGCTGAGCCGCTCGTTCATGGAGCCATACCCTAACTGTAAAGTGGATTTTAAGAGCTATCCCAAATGTTGACTCAAGGGAAAAACAGTCAGAAAGAGAATACTGTTCAAAGCTTACATAATAGAGTTAGCAGTTCCCACGAGGTAGCAGATATTTTCTTTTAATACAGCATCAAATATGACTACAACAACATAGTGTGGCCACAGGATGAAACAGTGAACTCTGTGCTACGCAGGAACTTTCCCTAAACCTTGACTTTTGTTTACATTGTATAGATTTTCACCTTTAAAAAAGGTTTATACCTAACATCTTGAACTGTCCCATAAACATTTTTTTCCTTACTATCAATACATCCAAATTAAATACTTTATCTTTAATATTTTTTCCTGTACATTAACTTAAATGCTACCATAAACTGAGAGCATGCTGCTGCCCTTCACACTTAAGACTACCGCAAAACTTGCACAAAACCACATCAGGAAAAGGACTTCAGTCACATCTCTGGCAAAGTTGCAGAGTCTCTCAGCTTACACCTTCACAAAGTGCCGGTCCACTGGAACTGGAAAGACAGACCAGGAAATAGATTGCGCCAATCTCCGTACTACTTTTTGGTGTTTGACATCATTGTGGTATCGTTAGATCCTTTGTTCCTAAGGATTCTGGACTTGAAGTCACCTTGCTCCCACTTAAACACTTAAAAGAGGCAACTGGTTGGACAGACAGCATCAACAACCAGTGTTACCTAGTGACTCCTTCTGTCCAAATGCACCATAAATAAGCTTCACAAACATGTACAATCACACTTGGCCTGTTCTGAACATACATAAACCTGCAGTCCAGAAGGGCAAGAAAGGCTCCTCCTAAAGTTACAGTCCCTGGCTGAAGACGTTTTGCCTCTCACAGGCCCCAGTACGGAGCCAGACACCTGCGATCCCTGTCGTAAACGTCAGGTATGACCCCATACGGCGTCTGCACCATCTTTACAGAGTTCCTTCCGAACAGCTTCCTCTCATACTCGATGAGCTGGCGCCAGAAGCCCCCATTGGGCCTAATGACAGGGCGGCGAGCTTTCACCCAGGCATGGGCTTCCGCCAGAGACACGCGGTGATACTTCATGAGGTATGCCAGACACAGAGAAGCAGAGCGACTCACGCCCGCCGCGCAGTGCACTAACACTGCTCCTCGCTTTCGCCCCACACTGTGAATCTTATCCGCCACGCTGTCGAAATACAAGGAAATAGGGGAGTGGGGCATGTCCGCCAGTGGGACCTTCACGTACTCCATGTGGGGCCAGTTGAAGTTGGGAAGCTCGATGGTAGCATTGACCACACAGGTGATGCCTTTGGAAAGCAGCAGGCTACGGTTGGACGCCACATTTCCTCTGCTGAGGAAAAGGTTGGGGGTAATTTGTGCAATGCCCCCCAGAAGGCTGCTGCTCTCAGGCAGCAGTCTTGGCACTGTGGTCGGCAGCATGGAGCTACGATGGTGGTGGTGGTGGTGGAAGAAACCTTGGCTGCGGGAACCCATCGGGGAATTAAGACGGGTTCAAAAAGGACGATATATATATTTATTTATTTTTATCTTCTGGAGGTCAGGATCATAGTAGAGCAGCAAGACCAGGTAGACAGCTCCTGAAACAAACAAACAGATTTCACATTCAATTTACATTTACAATTTATGGTTCAGTGTTGGCTGGCAACCACTTCACAAGGACGGGTAAGATCAGTGCTATTTGCAACAACAGAAACAAAGCTAAAACACCCTTTTTCTTTGGATTTCATTGTGCTATAGAGACAGAAATAAAAGTGTTAAAATACTCGGCTATTGTGCCAAGAATGTATTTCAGTTGTCTCAGTATTTAAATAGTACAAAAAAAATCTGATGTAATAATTAAAGGTCAGCCGCAATAGCTGGTTAGTCCAAAAACAGTGACCAGCACGTCCACAAGCCTGACTTTATTATAATTACATCAGATGGGTTTAAATGAAACATGTTTATAAATCAGCCAGAGAGACCAGCCTCTCTCTCTACATTCAGGTTGAGTGGCCTTCATGCTGCACACTGAGACGTGCCTCCCTCTGCCATGTGAGCGCCGACCCCCTGGAGGTGAACACTCACCTCATCTCATGTTCATCCATCCACAGCCCTCACATACAGATTACATCTCTCGTCTCTCTGGCTACTGCGGCTGTTACGCTTTAGATGGCAACAAACTACAGGGTGGAAAATAGTTATATCCTCCCAAACTGTGCTGATAATTTACTCCTTTTAGGCACAAAATGTTCTGAAACACATTCATCTTACTCCATTCTCCAAAAGAAGAGAAAAGCATCTCTCTAAATAGTGTTAATGAGCTGTAAAATGAAGAAGAAATGAAGAAGCATGTTGTAGATAACAAAGACAAAAAAAAGTACTTGGATTCATAATGTGTCCTGTCTGACTGTGCTGACACTGGGATGGAAATAGCCTCCTACGTTAAGACTTCAGTTATCAGCAGAGAGCCCACAGCTCCGGGCGCTGCTGCACATACTGTTGCACTTGTCGTGCATCATCCACACCTTGTGCACTGGTCCGGCCGGCAGCTCTTTTTCCTTTATTTTCTGCTACAGTCTGGTTAACAAGACACACAGGTCAACTGCTTTCAACTGGACCTCAACCTGCAGAAATAGAAACACCTGCTGCAGCCTGTGACGAGGCACAGACAGATATGGACTACTCTAACGAAAATAGCAATAATTAAATACAAGACATGAATTTAAATCCACATGTATGAATTACAATATAAGGAGACAGTGCAGGCAGCCTTGAGATCAAAATAGGAACAACCTTGTTCTTTTAAATGGTGGTTTCCTGGACTTACGTCTTCTTCAAAGAAACCAGACCAAAAATCATTTTCTGACAGTAATCGCGAAAATGTTTTCACTTCAAAATCCTTTTTGGGCCTTGTTCATAAATCAAACTTTTTTTTGTGCATGTGGTTCCGTATTGTGTGCAGTTGTAGCCAATGCTTGAATAGAACATTTATCAGCAGGATTTTCCATCACTGTATCAGCCATTGACTTTCACTGTACGCACACGTTGGCATTTGCCAAACACAGCCAATAAGTCCACCCGCTTTCTGCAACCTGATCTTGTCCATTGATTCCTTTGAGAAACTGGGAGAGAACACAAACGTCTGAACCGACCAGACAATGAATGAAACAATCTCAAACTATAATAACTGTCAAGCTTTTAAACAGCGCCAAGAAGAGGTGCACAAATCTCATTTATTTTTAATCACTGCATTTACAATATGTTAAAAAAAAAAATGAAAGTTTGACCATCAAAGAAAAACGTTTTTTACTCTAGCTTTAAATTCAGAAGATTACCTTTGGTTCACATGGTCTCAACTGGTTCTGTAGATGTTGCTTTGTTCATCGGGTCACAAAAGAAAAAGAATATGAGCCGCTGCTCTAAATGTTACATCACAGATGGTCCAGATACAAATGTTAGCTGTCACCTTTTATTTTTACCTACAAGATAACCTCTGCCAAGTTTAATAAGGCCGTAACCTCAGATTGTTATGCTTTTATGGCCTACAGTTTGCATGAATTGAAGTGTTAGTATTCAAATGTATCCAAATGTAAATACAGATTTTTAATCATCTTCTGAAAGGCAAAACGTCATTAATCAGCTTCCAACTATTTAAAATGCAAAAACCAACCTCTCTCCTGTCCTGCCTCTCTTCATGTTGATTACAGTTTTGACTACTCAGCATGGTCTGCTTCGCTTTTCAGAAAGGAAAAAGGACTAAGACTAAGCATTCCACTTTCCTCAACACTGGTCACTAGTGGTGATTCGACAACAGAAACATGAGCCAGACTCTGGAAGACAAGTTTTAGAATCAGACCACAAAAGGAGCTATTGTCTTTTGTGTAGTAGCTCAAGCCTAACTCAAACTGATAACCAAAGTAAAAGTGATTTTTCGTGTTTTCATTATTGTTGATGATTTTTATGTCGTGATTGTGCTTTTCCTTGTCTAATGTGTTGGTAGATTAACCATCTTTAGGTTACCCTGATGGTTGGTTTGTTTGAAAACATCATTTTCTGTTTTAAAGAGGACATATTATACTCCTTTTTCACCTTTTCAATGTCTAAATGAAACATCTGTGCTGTGCTTTGATCAATATATAAAATGAATCAAGCACCAGAGGAGGTTTGTGATCCTGTAGAAACCAGCTCTCTCAGAACACTCCGTTTTGGTGTGTGTCTCTTTAAATGCAATGAGCCCCCCGGAGTTTTCCCAGTAGGCATCACTCCTCTGTAGAAGCAATAAAAATGGCCGACCTGCGCGAAAGTTATTAGTTAGAACAGCTGAAGAGAGACCGAAAATGTGAGGCAGAGAAAGTGGCGGATGACATGCACCACCAGGCCAGGTGTCAAACCTGCGACCAGTTTAATGAGGATGGTAGCCACAGGTGTCCTGCTCTATCATAATCATTTCACAGCAATTCATTCTGTTTCAGTGTCCTGCACAGTTCATGCATGACCTCGTGGATAACTATACATATATATATATATATATATATAAATAATCAGATGAGGTACGAACATTCTCTGTTGCTGCAGCAATCTCATAAAACAACATCAGTCACAGAGATTAAGAAGATAACAAAACCAAAGAATCTCTGGTCCTCAGTGCTCCGCATCTCCGGGCTGTGCTCAAATGTTCTCAGTCCACGCGGTTATTTTTACCCTCGGCAGGATGGGCCAGGGCAGGGCAGGGCAGGGCAGAAGAGTGGCTGCAGGGTGCAGAGGAGGAGGGATTATGCAGAGTATGTCACAAGAAGAAATATCGACTGTGCTTGAGATAAATCGGATGCGACGGCTTCCTGTCAATCAAATCTGGGAAAAATGTGAACACTGACCAGGATCCCTAAAATTGCAAATGTTCTTGAGGGAGATCAACCCCCCTATGATTTATTCAAGAAAGCCCTTACTAAATCACAAGTGTGGGTCTGTCAACAGGTGGTCTCACCTCACAAATCTCCTCTGATACTCTTTCCATCTGCAAAAAGATTCCTCAAGCATCTGGTTCCACATCCTCCAACATAAACTGGAAACATGACCCACCTGCTGGATATTAATCGGCAACCTCACCTTTCCAACACTGAATGGTGAAAACTCTACCACTGTGAGATCTGGGCCGGGACTTAGAATGAGGAACATGATACTCCCAAATGAAATTGCCCTCCGAACCCTGAATAAGATGAAATGTCTGGGAAAGGTGTGAGCAGACGCCCGGCTCTCAGCATCATCTCTCAATCAAAGGCAATCAATTTATTCAGTCTGAGTAATCCATGAAAGGGACTCTGCGGCTGCTGACAGCCCAGATAATAATCAGGAGAAAATGGGGAGACATGACAAAGATTGTTCTTTGTGGAGAAAGGACACAGCTTTAAAAAAAAAATCACCCAAACACACCTGGGTGCAGCTTTAAACCCACGAAGACAGGAATAGCCTTTGTGCAAAAGGGTTCCAAAGAGGGAGGGTCTAAGTCCAAAGGAAGAAAGGTTTTAGCTTTGTCACCTTCCTGTAACAGCAGTGACTGAATGCTGCTCACTGAGTCCACAGCTTTATACAAAGACACCTGCTAACTGACATGAACAGCCCGACACAAGGCCATGTGTCAGATAGTACAAGAGGATGACATCTCTGTTTTTCAGACAAATTACAGAAAAATCTCTATTGAATATGGTAAACTAGAATTTCGTAATTCATGTTTGTAGGATTATGTTTGAATCCATCACTATTCTACATAAACACTCGGAGCTGTTAAGCAATGAAAGAAATGACACACTCTGCTCAAATTCTGATGAGGCTCATTGATCGATGCTACAAGCAGCGATTACCAAAAAGACCTGAACATGTGTTTATTACAATTTATCTCAATTTAAAAGTGATTAACAATTTCAGTCATTTATCAAATTAAATTTACTTTGCATTCAACTTTATTTGTTGAATGCAATATGGTAGATTTGCATCTTTGTTGAGAATATCATGTTTTTATTACCTGATTTTTTTTTTTTAAATGACAGTAGGCCCTTACAATTTATTATTTACATATTTGTCCACGGATCATTGACGTGTCTATTAGACAACGACATAAGCACATAACCAACACGGCAGGTAACACAATAAGAAATACCTTTCAGAGAAAAATAAGTGGTGTTATTTAAAAAACGTTAATAAATGTAAGTATTCGTGGATGATATCGTTTCTTTCACGTGCCACAGTGTGTAGAAATGTGGGGCTTGGATGAATGACTCCTCAAGTTTAAAATTGACTGAGCCTTGAATGAGGAATTCTCTGCGCACGCTCCACATGTCCTCGTGCGCGTGACGCGAGATGTGCGTGCGTTCGCAAGTTCTGCTGCCTGACAAAGCTCCTAATAAACTATGACAAATATGGAAACAGAGACCTGCTTGTTTCCCGTGCACACCTGGAGGATGTGCACGTTTTGTCAGTTTCACCTGTCTTGCATCATAAAACAGATCACAATAAAACAAGATAAAAGCCAATAAAACACATCAAATATTTTTGGAATTAAGTTCAATTCCTCGTCTGTTAGGTGGAAAATACCGCTGATAGACAGCCCTATCAGATTTACAACTCAACTTACCAGGTGGTTCTGAGTCGGGAGGAGATGGAGATTTTTAAAGCGTCTTCACCGCCTGCTTGGATCCGGCGGGCTGTTCTCACTGTACGGACATCAACCTTCAGTCAGTCTGATCATGCAGACGGCGAGAAGGATGCCGAGAGGCCAGCAGGTGAGAGACGAGCCGCGACAGCCAACAACATAATATGAAAGTCAACAGAAATACGAGCCATCAATGCATCCGCCGGTTTCTACGCTGGTAGGAGGAGTGTCGTGTACTGAACAGAACTGCCTCTGTATGAGGGCTGAATAATGCCACACGCAGGAAGGGGCAACATGGGGCAGCATGTTCATGCCAAAGCGCCCTCAGGTCGGTGTATTGACAGTCCACACAGCAGAACAGACTCTTGTGTTGATTTGAAGCAGAAATGTATAAGGTTATGGAAGTTCATTGACTCTTACATTGTTTGTTACATTTCCTCTCATTGTTTCTGCCATCGGTTCTCTGCCCTAAGAAAGGACCTGATGCCTCCTTCCTTGCCAGACTGTCTTGGGTTAAGGAGGATCAATTTGACAGTGGCATTTGAAGGAGCTTTAGAACAACGCTTCTGTGATAGAGGTGGTCTTCAAATGTGCCCACTGAAGGATCAATTAATCTTTATTTGTCATTCAGGTAAACGATTTTTCTCTGCATGTTACAAAAGAGAAAGTAAAATACATTTCTCTTTATGTTAGCAGTAAGGTGTTTGCTTTGGTCAATGGGAGGGCTGTCAATATAGTGGCTCTAGTAACCAATCTCTATACAGAATCTGCAAGAATGCACAAGATGGTGTTTTTGGTCAGATAATGATCTCTAACTCTCCTGGCTTTCTTGATCATGCAAGACAGCAATTTTAAGTTATATTATATTTATCCCATGTCCATGTTACGTACTTGTGCTTGTACAGGAGCAACCATTGAAGCTCATCTCTTCTCACAGCTGTGACTGTCGTGTATTTCATTGTAGCGCAATGTTTTACTTCTTCAGGAGGCTACATTTAAAAAATATATAGAATTTTACTCCAATAAGTTATTTCATCTGATATAAAAACACTCTGTATCCAGACTGATTATCTTCGGTATTTTTTATGCATTCTCCTTATTCTCATCAAGATTCAATCTATGTTCTTTAAAAAAAGATTTGGTCAGAAGTACATGATTAAGTTTGCATTCACCTCTTAAAGATTTGAAACTCAATATTCACACAGCCAAGCCTGTTTTTAAAAGTTGATCTTTATCTGGACATGTTGTCTGGATGAGGAAAAACAATTGTGGCTTGATCAAAAAATGCTCAGATCAGTCTCATCATATACATAAATGTTGAACAATAAATAATCTGTTTGTACAAAATAAACTACTAGCTTACAAACTACAAATTGAAGGCTATTGTGACCTAACCTTAAGACTTGTGGCACATTTACATGCGCTGTACATATATTATCTAAAATCAGAAAAGCACAAGTTGTTTAACTGCTGTCATGTTAAGTCACACAGGGCCTTGAGGTGTCAAAGTTTAGGACATAAATTGTATCTTAATTCAATATAATTCACTGGTTCGAATTGAGCTTTTGTGTAGAATCTGAGTAGGCAACTTTCTCCAGGCATTACTTACTCCTCATACAATGTGGTGGGCGGATGCCTCCTCAGAGCAATACTGAAAACTATTGGTGAGATGCAGTAAGAGAACTAACACACCTCTCTGCTAGTAGAACGATCAGAGCCAGACTGAAATTGAGTTCTGATGATTTTCAAACAAGAGACTATATATATTTTTTCCTTAAAATGTTTTGCACCAGAGATTAAAGCAGAGCAAACACTTCAAAACAAGGCCTGGCAGTGGACTGCATGTGGACATGATTGTAAATTCCCTATGCTGAAAAACATCCACCAAAAATGTACAATATTCAGAGTATTTAAAGAAGCTGTATTTTATTCTTTTAACTGTTCAGTCTTATTTCAGTTCATGTATCCAACAAATATAAAGAGACAACACGATAAGCTGATGATTTTGATTGGTGCTGAAAAAGACGTGTGTAACATTTTTCCCAAAATAAATAAACTCTTGATCAAAATGTGGACAGTCACAATGACAGATTTCAAGAGAAAAAAAACAAACATTAATTAATTTTAAAATACCATGTGAATTTTTGACATACACAGTAGGCTATATGGAAAACCTTAATTGATAACTCAAACGATACTATGCACTTTTGGCATTAAGAGATAGAACCTCACTGACACTGAAGTGTTATATTTGCTAATGTTGTACAGGTTTTTTTTTAATCCTATCACCTTCTAAGTGCACAGGCAGCTGCACTGTTTAAGTGAGGGGAGAGGAACACCTGATACAGTAGCTTCAACATCCAGCATTTAAATGTTTGCCGGCAGGGACCGGTGTGATCATGTTGCAGGTCTTGAACTTATAAAAACCCAGAGAGCAAACTCAGAGCTGAGTATGCAATAAACAGACAATATGTTTTCCATCTCAGCATGCTGCTGACAGTATATGCTCTTGTTAAACACGCACACAAATGCACACATTACTCATTTAAATGTTCCCCCCGTGTTGTAGGCTGCAGGACTATTTAGAAAACAAATAATCTGTCTGAACTAGAGGTCTGTTACTTCAGATCTCATTATGCCCTGCCCTGGAGGAATCAGCTTGATATCTTTGCAGAGCTCAACATTGTGTTTGTTTCTTCTGACCATCTAGTTACAACTCTGAGTCTTTCTATACTTTAGCTGTATCTGTGGAGCCGTGTGCGAAACCATAATTAGACATGCTTTCCAAAGTCAATCCTATTTCAAAGAGCTCCTGGGAGAGATATTACGCTATCCATACACTCATGGCCCCTGCCTCAGAGTCACTCCTAATTACATTCTAAATTCAATCAAGTGGAAACAAACAGCAGCACCACTGAAGAAACTGGTGCAGGGGTGACTTTTTCTGCAGTGTGGAAAAAAGAGAGAGGAAATGACATTCATTGGCACAGATTTTTGACCCTGTGCTTTGAATGCATCCTGTTATAGGGCAGACGAGCAATGAGAACTCACGTTGATTGAAATTCACCTGTTGAATGTTTAAAGAGATGAGGAAATGGGGACACAAGATGTCGGCGAACAGAATGAGCAAGAAGTCAAGAAAAAAAGGAAAGGGGTGATGGATGTTTATAAAGTGTTAACCTTGAATTAGCACAGCGGAAAGCCAGAGAAAGATGGATAAAGAGATGGAGGGAGGGAGATAGAGCTGCAGGCTGGAGAGACGGGGACTGGGGTTCAGACTGAAAATGTCAGATGAGTCAGAGGAGTTCTGGGAGGACACTCCTGTTTAATATGGCTTCACAGTCTGCCATGGACGCTGGAAATTTACAATGACACCATCGTGGTAATAACAAGCACCTGCAGCCAAGTTCTGAAGGAGCTGTCTGCTCTCTGAATGAGCGGGTAGTGACATTGATTAACCCTGACCGCCTGTAACAGAAGATAACTGATGGGCTTCACTGTGCAGAGGGTTGCCAAAGTGATTTAACTGTAAAATCCTTTGCACATCTTTCAAACACACGCACACTCAATATCCTGTGTTGTCCTTCTATTGTCACTTATTTACGCTTTCTGAGAGCTAGAAGAGATCTGCCTGTCTTAATAGTGAGTTTTGAGCCAACTGACCCCATTCTGATTTTAGTGCAACAATAACAACTTGATTTAATTATCCTGCCATCATCACTGATATGTAGACTAAAAAAAAATACAACATAAGAATATTCTGTCAATACCACTGAACGAAAAAATATGCATAGACTAAATACAGAAACTAGCTTGTTTAAGTCACTGCTAATACAGAAATATTTTCCTGGCACCATTAGGGCTATCCAGAAAATATTTGAACGAGCCAGGTCGAGCCTGGGGAGTCTGTGTATGTGTGTGATATAATATATCAGATTATCTGTCTTCTGCTAATAAGTTGATGAATGAAGATCCCCGAGAAAGTAAACCAAAGTGTGTAAAGATGCACTGTAAATCTTTTCAATGATCCCAGCTGGCTTGTAACACTAGAACTGTTTATTTTCGGTCCATGTGCGTACGCGTGTGGACGACAGACTGACAGAGCGGCTGTAGCAGAGGTAAGATGAGGAGAATGGAAAAGTGTTTTGTGGTGGAGATGGTAGAGGATGAGGGGGTCTATATAAAATCTCTGCTGATCTCACAGGTCCCCCCCTCCCCCCCTCCCTCCAGTTGTGACGGTGGTAAGTAGACATGGGAACGCAGCTCCGAGCCTCCCTGTTGCTCTGATCAGTTCTGCTCTGACATTGAACGAACATATTTTTTGCAAAGAAACCTCAGATAAGCAGATAAGGAAAAATGACAACACAGTATGTATTGTGCCTCTTTTTCACACTAGGCTGATATCTTATTTAGACCTGAATGAATGCTTTGACTTGCTCCATTTCTTCAGTGAAAGTGAGTCAGTGAGAAAAAGCACGCACAGATGGGAGGTGGTGGAGGGGCTGCTGCAGACTATAGTCACGACTCCTCTGCCTAGCAAATGAGCGTGAGCAACAGGGTGGAGTGTGAGTGTGTGTGTGTGTGTGTGTGTGTGTGTGTGTGTGTGTGTGTCCATAGAACTGCCCCTCCTCTCCTCCCAGACTTCAGTGTGCCAAAGACCTGGTTGCCAAGGTAACTCTTGTGTTGATGATTTCACCTCTGTGTTAATCACTGCCGAGAAATAACAGTTAAGCAGGACAGCTGTCTTTTTTTAATCTGAATTGCTTGTGTGTGTGTGTGTGTGTGTGTGTGTGTGTGTGTGTGTGTGTGTGTGTGTGTGTGTGTGTGTGTGTGTGTTCAAAAGCGTTTGTGTGTGTCCTTCAGAGAGAGGGATACAACATGAGTGTGACTTCTTCCTTTTCCCTGAATAGCAACAAAGTTAAAAATCAATAAGACACCAGCAGAGCAGAAGCTCTTAAACCAATGGATTGATTTTCCTCTGTTAGCTGTGTTTCCTTGTGGGTTGCCAAAACATGGTAGCCTACTTTCGCTGCTCTACAAAACAAAAAATAGCTCCAGGATTATGTCTTCATACTTCACATGTGCAAGTCTTTGAATATGAGATACAATTGTGAGCTGACAAAACATATCCTTGTGACAGTTGCATCATTTCCACCTGTTTGATATCCTTCCTATTTGAGTTGTGTAAGATCCAAAATAATCTAATGATGAAAAATGAATCCTGCTGCAGATAATCCCCGTTTCAGATAATCTGTCCTAAACATTCACTTACATGAGCCTGGTTTATCTGTGTGTTCTTAAACACTGAGGCTGCAGATCTTGCCTGTTTGTGTCTCTGTATCAGTATGGGATGTTCATTAGATCAACACCAAAATAAGAGTTTCCTCCCAAAGCATACAGCAACAGGTTACTTTTGCAGGGAGTCTTAGACCAACAGACAGTAGAAGGTACAGGGTACATCAGAGGAGACGACGTGTGGGTGGAGTGAGAAATGTTGCATCTCTGCACACATGCAGAGCGCTGACACCAACATCTGCTCCATCTGCTGCTCCTGACACAACAACACAGGCTAAACAGTGACACAGAGAGAGAGAGGGCCACGCCACAACATGAGCTGGGTGAGAAGTCTGCTCAGCTTGAAAAATCAGACTTGTTCTGCAACGTGAAGGAATATGTAAAGAGTGTGCCAAATAAAAGCTAAATAAAAGCATATTAACTTGTGAGATCATCAATCTGCGCTTTTTATTTCACTGCACTTAATGAATCTCAGACTTGTCGCACCTGCTTCGTAAAAATATATCTCATGTCCTCTCCCCCTTTGTCTTCACTCACCCTCCTTGTCTTCAGTCAGACAAGAGACAAAGAGAGAGTCACAGATTGAGACGTGCGTCCTTGGAGAGAGAAATAAAGCTGTCCAGACTGATATAAAACTCAAGTTGCTCTAAACCTGGCCTGTTGACTTCAAGTAAGTGAAGAAAATGGAGAAAAAGAGCTGCTGGAAAACATGAACTGTACCATAGAAAAATCTACACTGAGAAGAATATAAAGCGAGAGAATGATTGGATACATCCACAGATAGATTTTTTATTTATTTTTTTTATGTCGAGAGAAAGAATAAAGAACTGCAGATAAAATAAGAATAAATGAAGCAGGCTTTATGCCTTACTAAGTTAGCTGCAAGAGTTTAGAAGCAACACTTGTAAAGTAAGAGGCTATTTCATTGTGGACCATTGCTGGGCTCAGTCAGCGCTGATTAAACCAGGCATCATTCAATCACCAAATTAATCACCTTTAATCAAGCCCCATAGGTTCTGCCTAAAGTGGTAGAAATTCACATTTTCAGAGCTGTAAGAGCCTGACAAGTTGGATTTTTATTTTAAAAAAGTTTTCTGATTATTTGATTTTGATGGTACTTTCAAAAGTTTATCAAAGTATACCGCATGTTTTAATGCTGTCACCTGACTTTAACCTAATTGCGGCATTACATGTACAGCACTATCTTCATGTGTTCAGGCAACTGTGATATCTCTGATGGATAATGGCACTATTTGAGTCTATTTTAATATCAGAAGCAGTCTCAATGTGCTTGTGGGTTTCCAAATTTCATCATATACAGTATATGCATTATCAGGGTGTTTTTATAAGTAAGGAACTTGATTTCATATAAACTGGGAATGTTGTTGTTGTCGATATTTTGGTCTTTATTTGATACGACAGATGTAAAGACACATCAGGAATGTGGGGGAGAATGAGAGTGAGGGATGACATTCACAAAACAGCATCAGTTTAACAAGTACTGCAGCCTTCATACATGAAGCACCTGCAAGCCAAAACCAAGGCATACCCAACATGTGCTTGGGTTAAATGCTCCTAATGGTAAAATGTAATATACATAGACTGCGGTTATAAAACTGGCTCAGCAGAGTGGCATGGTTATATGATGTAGTGTGACATCATGCTTACAAATGGTACAACTTTTGTTCTATACATAATGAATTTTACAACCAGATATGCATGGGGCTCACGGAGAAGTGACTACTTTTAAAGTTCTGTTAAAGTTGGACCCTTGAACACAGCTTTCTCTTTTCCATCCACCTTGTCCCGTGAATTTGTGCCAGAAAAGTACAGCCTACTATAAGTTATGAGAAGAGCTGGACTCCTTATATGAAGTCACAAGACCCTCTTTACGGACTGAATGTTTACATGCATGTGTGTTTTTGCGCTTGCATTCATGTTATTTATTTTTATGTTGTCACTCACCTATGTGAGTCTCAAAGCACTATGGCATACCCTCAGTCTGTTTAAAAATGTTTAGGTCAGGTTAAGCTGTTCATCATGTTTGTGTAGCCTACTGAACACCAACTATCACATTTTAAAGCTAGATGCTGAACACAGAAAATAAAGAGAATGATCAAAACCTGGCTGCTTCAGGCTGGTTACACTTAAGGAGAGAATGCAGAGTGTGACAGGAGAATCGATCTGAAGTGAAGGGAGCTATTTAAACTGTTCCTTCTCGTTTGCTGTGGGCGTTTTATGTGTGAAGACACATAGCCACACATTTTGCCATTCTCATAAAGTCCTGATGCAGTTGCTGTATTTCAGTATTTGGGCTTAGACCTTTCTCCCCGGCCGCCTTGTCCTCATCATCAAAGGTTAAATCTGCCGTTATAATCACTCCGTTAGCTCAGGTTGATGCGGCGGCTGCTGCCTTCTGCTCAGATAAGCCTGTCACAGACCGGTGGCCTCCTGCCTGTGTTCGATTTGTCACAGCTCTCCCACGTCACACTGCGCCCACACATCCACAGATGGAGACGGAGAGGATGGAGTCACTGCTGCTTCTGACGGTTTGTGTCACTGTGGAGCCGGACTGTGAGCTCAGCACTGAGCGGCTGAGTTTTCATTACATTGATGCCTCTAATATTGTCCAACATTTGAAAGAACGCAGACGTCACTTTATTTAAACTACTTGTTACTGAGTTGAGAAGCTCTTGTTTCAGCATCATGGGATCAATAGAATGAGTTCAATTAAGTATTTTGTCAGTTGTTAAGATTAATTCCTTTTAACCGACTCTCATGTTGTCTTTATCAGATAACACTTTATTCACATTTATGGAGTTCCCAATGATGGTTGTCAAAGTTTTTCAATAGAATAATTAGTTGGGAGAATTTTTTTGTACATACAGACAAAGATGTATTCATGTTTATAGGCTGCCTTTCATATCAAGGGAATGTTTGAGAGAAATGCTTAATTTAAACTTATTTTCTTCTGTGTATGGAAATGTAATGCTTTTTTTGTGGATAGATGTTTTCAGTTTAAAAATCATTTGAATTTAATTACTATAAACTAATACGAGCCAGTTACTGTCCCCATTATCATCTCCTCAACTCTCTGATGAATTTAGATTTATGCATTTAGAAATAAAGACAAAGACATTGAATTAATGCATGAATAAAAGGGCTAACTGGGCAAACAATGCAAACGCCAAAATAATTTTTTCACAATATATTATGACAGGAGAAATAGATAATCATATTTTATGAGGAGCAGCCGACGTTCTGACAGAGACTTGTACAAAGTGTTATCCATTTCAGACTTAAAAAAAAAAAAAAACAACATAAAAATGTTACAAAATGAAAGGAGCAGAAACGATCTGACTCTTATAAAACAGTCTTACAACTTAACGAGAGTCCAATAAAAAAAAAAAAAAAAAATACCACTAACCCCCATCCAACCTCTGCTGTGGCCAAATCAAACCCCCCTAGGCCTTGGTAATATAACCTTCCTTGATTAGGAAATCGTAAATTTTGCGCGTCTTGTTGACGTCGATCTTGATGAGTGCTCGGGCCTGCGCCAGCCGCAGTCCGCCCTGCCGTCTGCACTCATTCAGCAAAGCCTGTTTGTACTCCAGGTAGGCCCCGGGCACCAGACGCACCACCTGGCACAACTACAAGCAAAAAACACATCAGTTAGTAAGAAGACTTCTATTTATACAAAGGCTTGTTTTAAAAGCAGTGTTAAAGCGCTGAGTAGTGAAAAGTAAGGATGTAAAGATGAATCATAAAATGGTGATAAATCGATTCAAAGGTGTCACTGTCACATCGGAGAGAATCGCACGGCGAACCCTGTACCGTGAATCGTATCGTGAGTCGAGTGAATGGTCACATCTCGGGTCAGAAGACTCCAAAAAAGCTACAAGATCAAGTCCATTTATTATTTGAATGCTATAAAAAATTCTTTTGTGATCACAACATGTTTCTTGTATATAAACACTTGTGTTGAACTCTTTGTTGGCCTAAAATGAATAACATTAAAAAGAAATTGAACACGTCAGTTTTTCTTACAGGTCCAAAATCAAAGTACATTATTTAAAGTCAAACGTCAGTTCATATGAATAACTTAGGAAACATATGAAACCTGTAATATAAAGAGTCACCATATATAAAAGTCAAAGTAGGGCCAAAGTGGTGTATACACTTGTATACATCACAATGAACACAATGCTGTGCAGTTCTATATACTATTGTGTCTGCTGTAGAATCATGCAACATTTCTTCTTCCAAACAGGCTTCTTTAGGATCTGTTTAAATCCCACATGCCCCATCATTAAACCTGCTTTTTGAAAGGAGAGAGTTTTTGAACCTGAGGTACATTCAGTGTGACTTTTAAAAAATGTATATTGAACCTATGCTAACTGCTGTCCTGTGAAATGCATAAAGGACATGGAGAGACACATAGATGCCACTGGGCTCTGAATGAATCACTAAATCTTGTCCACACTTTGAGCGGAGCGATAAGGGAGGCGGTTCGATTCAGCCCATAAGGAGGCTGTGAAAGCAGCATTTTCTTCTCGTGCTCAATTGTGGCCTTTGAGAAACCTTGTTGCCTTTAAGTATCTTTAGTTAGAGCAGAAAACATTGATCACTTTAAGCATACCAAGGTCTTTCTGTTTCATATTGTTGGTAACAAAAGGTCAAACAGAAAAGAACCTCAGAAATAAAAATATGAAGTTACCTCTTTCTCCCGCTCATTGAGTTTCTCCGTCCCCGGCAGGCCGGTCAGGTTGAGAGGAGGAGCGCTCCGCCTACCTGTTGCTGTGGAACAAAAAACAAAAAACAAAAAAAAATATCAACACCTCAGATAAAATAACAGCATCCTGACAACATGCAGTTCATTCCTTTGCTTGGCAAAGACGGGAGACAAAATATTTGCCATGTGCACATTTTGTAAATATAGCCTTGTGGAAACGTGCGTCCAATATGTACGGAGAAGCAGCCAGAGATAAATATTCATGCAGGGGGTCTATATTTGGAGTGTATTTATGGATGAGCGTCTGCATTAATATGACTGTGCCTGGGGCAATGCCAACACGACAGAAATGAAAAGATGCAGAGGGGGAGAAGCTTCGTACCTGACACTGTGATTGTTGTGACAGCTGGAGTGATGCCGGCATCTCTGTGATCACAGGAGAGAGTGTTAGCATCTCTTCATGCTTATTTATACACACACACACACACAAGTCCGACTTACACACTGCATGTCTGGGTTATGTTCACTAATTCTACTCCAGGATCATTATCCAAAAAAGATGAATCATCACATTCAAGGTTGTTGTTTTTTGTTGTTTTTTTTAAAGGTGAAATTAGAAGAGCTTTTATAGCACCCACAGAATGGGCCTTGGATAAAAAATAAATAAATAAATAAAAAAAAAAAAGAGCAGCAGCACCAAAGAAGACTAAAAATAAAGACGACACTGAGGTAAAAGTGGGATGCACGGTTCATCTGAGATTGTGGTGACAGAGGTCAGCGTGTTCTGAGAGCACAGTTTCACCAGCCTCTCATTTCTACTCTGGGTTAACAGTCTTACATTGCAGCTTGTTTGCTCAGCCACTGCTGGCACGCTCTGCCGTCCTGGATGTACTGCAGCACGTCACACAACATGGTCCGCTTCCGCCGCTCGTCCTCCCGCATTCTCTTCGCCCGCTCGTACACCTTGGCACCTGAGAGCGAGGGACACAGAGTGTTCAACGGGAAAGGATTAAAAAAAAAAGTACCACATTCAGAGGAACTCTCTCTGAGTGACAATTCAGAGTTTTCAGTCGTTTTTTTATGAATTAGCAAGGCTTAATTTACCCAAATAATTCATTATGTAAATGGTGTTTGCAGGGCTTTTATTATAATTCTGCAAACAATTCTCTTATATCTCTTAAAGACTAGCTGATAAAGCAACTCAATAGAATATTCAGCGGCGCTTTCGTACTGTGTGCCCTGCATCAACAAACTGGCCAAACATTAGAATTCTGATCCAAAGACCTGATCCACTGAGCTGCTACTTCTGCAAATAATAATTAAAACAATTTAGAGACGCACTCATCAGAAAGACTGCAGCTCACATCTGGATATGAATACATTTCCCCTGCTTGCTCATGCAACTTTAGAACGAAGTTTCTTTGAACAGAGAAGTGAAAAGGTCAGACACGACTCACTGCAGAAAGACTTGATCCCTGCTTTTCTGTACTCCTGCAGCCTGCGGATCTCTCTCCGCAGCTCGAACTCCACTGGAAGGAAAAAAAAAAAAAAAGAAGAGATAAAGGCAAATCCTTACATTCTGTTACCAAGAGCTGTACCTGCACTTCAGCTCAATAGTTTTTGGTATCACTGAAGTTCACAAAGAGTTCAAGACATAAACAAAGTGCATGTTGTCGACCGATTTAAACTAATTCAATTTCAAATTTGATGCATATTAAAGCCTTCCCATTTCTGTTTAGTTACTACCCGCTTTCATTTCTCTGTTGAGATTAACCAACAATCTATATATCCTAGTGGTCAGGACTTGGTTAAAAAAAGAAGAAGAAAAGAATCAGATATTCTCACGTTACCCACCTGGAAAAATCTTCAATTAAATCCTTCAACCAACACTATCTGGTAATGTTGAGGCAGTTTGGCAGAAAGGGAGTAAATGTATTCTGTGTGTTCGTTAGTGTGGCACATTTTTCTCAGAGACTAATCGCGTATACTCAGCCAGATACTAACGTGCGTGGCTTTCGATGAATTTGTCATGTTCAATCGGTCCAACCACTCGGGCAAATCGTCTCATGACGTCATAGAGTTCCTGCACCTCCTTTGGGTAACATCGCTCCAGCACTGACGGAGAGAGGAGAGAGGAATGAGTGGGCAGCAGATACACAGAAAGAATAAAAGAAATATGAACAAAAAAATCCACTCTCTTAGATACTGTGACACATGGAGAGGTTTTTTTTAAATTTATATTTAATTAACAGTAGGGGAGAGTTTTCTCCCCATTTCTTTCTGTTGAACTGATTCTCCCCCAACTGAACTGACTACTTTACCACCAAGGATCAGTGAACACGCAAGCTGGACCAAAGAAACACTCTTTAACCAATTAAATAGAGAGAGTATCAACCAATCAATCTTTTTCTGTACAGCACCAATTCATAACAAATGTTTTCTGCATGCATGGGGTAGAGAAGGAGCAGAGAGACAGGGAGGCGTGATTGGTTGATTAAATTGGTCCCTCGTGGCAGACATTGGTTGAAGTTTTTTTTTTTTTTTTTTTTTTTACAGGATTGAACTGCTACAGATGACTGATTCTCTTTGTTTCTTTTTTCAGAGCACATGAATTATTTATTTCTGTCAGCAACTAAAGACAACTTCAATCAACATCTGATAAAGTGTATCTGGAGGAAATGACCAACCCTGCCTTAAAGAGGCAGAAACCTCGGACGAAACCAGACTAGTGATGAAAAGTCATCTGTCGGACTGGGCTGGGCTTCAGAGGTGGGAAAGGAAGCTGAAAGTATCTGTGACCACAGTCATTCTGTGGCTATACTGTATAATGAAATATTACCACATTAAACATCATTGCTTACTGTGGCATTGTCTTTTTTTTCGTGACCTACAGATTACAGTTTCATGGCTAACAGACATTTTACAATATTTATTTTTGTTTTCAGAGTGTGTCCATTGTCCTTATTCAGCTCCTGATTGACGGGCACAAAGAAGGACATTAAACTGTCCTTTAATGCTGCATCAAGAATGATCTCTCTCTCTCTCTGAGATTGGTCACAGAAACGCTCCTTCAATGTGTTTCCATCAGCACTTAGCTCACTCTACAAGCAGACAGCTTGTTGTGTTTGTCTCAAAGCATCGGCCGTGTTGCTGAGTAACGGACAAGTGTCAAAGCTGGAGAGGAAAGCTGTTGTGAGGGTGTGAGGAGTGCGTGCGTGTGTGTGTGTGTGTGTGTCCCCGTCAAGTTCCTCCGTCAGGCTCCTATATGTGAGTGCTAATTAGCAGCTGCCATCTCTGGATAAACACATGAAGTCATTGCTCTGAATGAGACAGCGAACACACAGAATGTTGTCTCAAAAGTGACATCAACACCCGAACCTTTTGTGTGCTTGCACACAAACGTCGAATAAATAAAAAGCAAATAAATGCAACAATAACTGAACACACCTGAATCACTTGAAGTAAGCAGCACGTGCAGGCTTCACACAAACTGCTGCTCTCAAACAACACACTGGTCAATCTGCCTCCAGCACTCATGGAGACATGATACTGTGAGCCTCCCGGGCTCCAATACTGTTTCCATTATTGCATGTGACACATACCCACACACACACATGCACATGCACACGCCGCAAAGACACACAGTCTTTGACAGTCTCCATGACAACCAGTCTGCAGCTCTACAGCTACTCTGACTTCCCTTTTGTCTTGAAAGACCGGAGAGATAAGGGAGTGAAGGGAAAAAAAATGGAGGAGGGCTAACTGGAGGCAGGAGGATACATACATAAAACATGA
The DNA here is from genome assembly GCF_947650265.1 of Symphodus melops. Lineage (NCBI taxonomy): Eukaryota > Metazoa > Chordata > Actinopteri > Labriformes > Labridae > Symphodus > Symphodus melops. The sequence goes on along the minus strand of NC_136700.1, from coordinate 6,504,074 downwards.
AGGGAGAAGGAAGTGTTCAACTCCCCGACCACAGGCCATTTCACAGAGCAACACGTGGGAGGCAAAAAAAAACGGAGGCTGGGTGGTCGGACTTGGTAAAAAAATAAAATAAAATTTATAATCATTGGAAAGATCCGTTCATAGCAGCCCCTCATCGTCTGTCTGACCTCTAAAGCAGAGAACCCGAAAGAAGCAAAGAATAACAATACAGGGCTCGCTGAAATCCAACCTGTGACAGGTGGATCAATAAACAAAGGCCCCCTGCATTTTAAGCCATCATGTTTGCAGCGCTCATCGCATGGGGACTATTCACAGGCACGCCATTATGCCGTCGCACACTGCCTCCGTGGACTATTAGCAGCCCTGACCGTAAACAAGAGCCCCGTCAGTTGCCACACTTCTGCTACATGAGGGGCCTCAAAGGCTAACGGGGGTAATTACACCAAAGTTGTTTGCATGCATTCATAGAAACCCTCAGCAGCGATTTGGCTGGTATGTGGTATCAGGTGCCACCATGAAATGCTATGAATAAATACTGACGCAGCCGAGCCCGGTTGAGTTTCAAATGAGTTATGACTTACTCTGAAATTTCCGCAGGTTGATCAGGCCGTGGTCTCGGATTATCCTGGTAGAAATGGAGACGAAGATTTATTAATATGCAAATGAACGTTCTGATTGCTAGGTGCTTTCAAAATTAAACCTGGCATTTACTCACACGTAATTATGTCGGTTGTTACAGTCTCTATAAAGTCATGACGGCATTTGCAAACGCAACATGTATCTGCCTGATACGCAGCGGCCACATGATATTTGGGCAATAATTGTAATTTATGTCAAACTGAATATAAGGTCTGTAACAAGCTCCCTCAAAAGGTCAGAGGTCAGAGGTCAGAAGGTCAGTGGTGTTGGCAGGTGAAACCGACCTTGAAGCCTCTCTGACAAGTTACAAGTTAACGGAGATAAAATAAGGATCATGAGACGAGCGGACATGCCATTCCACCATTCTTGGGAGCACAAACTCGTTACAGTTGATTTAGTGATGGCTGCATTACACCAAGGACTGACTGAAGAATGACAGCTAATGGGCTGAAGGTGGAGGAGATCCTCTAGAGAGAGTGACAACCGGCTGACACCTTAAGAAAGGAGGGGTAACATATTCTTATTCTCTACTGTATGGAAGTTTAACAAGGCAGAGAGAGGCCCCTCCCCCAGTCTCTTTCAGCCACATAATCCATTTATTGTTTCGCCATTTTCCTCATTTACCGAGCAAGTCAATAAAAGGCCAGGGAAGAAACGTTAAAATGCTCAACACAATTTACATCAAACCTGAGGGGAGCTCATCAAGTGCCGGCTGTTTGACAAACAGCAGTCAAATCAATGCATTTACACAGTTACCAGTTTCCAAGGAGGCTGTATCGATCATGGCTGATTTGTGCTTTAAAAACTTAAACTCGGGTGTTTCTTCAACTTCATGACCGTTCTGGAGGATGAATCTTATTTGTTTTTAATTGTATTATATTAAAGGAGCAATGCATCACTCTGACCGTCAAAAGATTTCATTTTCGTTAACAAAATGACAATCATTTGATTATCAAACTTGCTATTTTTTGCCATTTTCTGTCACCATTCCTCTAACTTTTTCAGTCAAACATACATCCAAGGTGGTGGCAGTAGTGCCACACCCCACGTAAGAAGGCTATCGTCCTCAAAGCAGGCAGGCTGCCTTCGAATCCGGCCTGTGGCTCCTTTATCTCATGTCATTCTCCTCTCTCTCTCTCTCTCTCTCTCTGTCCATTTGCTAACTATCCACTGTCCTATCTCTAAAATATACCTTTTGAAAAACACAACTACATGTGAGATGGAAAAAAGGTGTTCTTATTATGTACATCAGGTGTGCTCAAGCTTAAATGAATGAAATCATGAGGCTTCTCATGAGACCTTAAAAAAAGGTCTTGAACTTAAAATTCACTCCGTCTGTCAAGAACTTTTGAAAAATAATTAAAAGCTTTGATTCAAAATAAATATATATATATAATAAATATATTCATTCATACAATTCCTATAAATATATTAGGTTACAAACTGAATATAATATAACTTAATATTAAAACAGTACAGACACAGGGTTTCATATTTGCCTTGTAAATTTCAGTTCAGTATAAAATGCATTTACTCAACATGAAAGCACAAATGTGCGGGAACAACGGTGTGTCATTAGGAGCTTGTAGTGCCACCTTGTGACAGATGGAGGTTATTACATGAAAACAAAAATACTGTATCCATCTTTGAGTGTATAAAAAGTGGACCTACTTTTTCCTCCGCTGCCTCTCCTTTAATCTTGAATGATAAATGTCGACAACGGAAAGCTTCAGAGCTGAAACAGAACAGTGACACAGTCAGGAGTGTAAAGTTCACAACACTGAAAAAATGAAATCAAGTCCATTGAGATTCTACTCACCACGCAGGATGTCTGAGTCATCATCCACAAAGTCGATGTCTTTTAGATCCCATTCTGCGTAGTTGTCAAACTCCTAACATGTCCAAGAACAATGACTGCACTTTAGCCAACCAATGATCCCAGATAAGAGCTCATATTTAATCGTTGTTTATCAGGGCTATAGAGTCACAGTAAACTCTTCTTATAAAAGGCACGAGTCACTTTCCCAATCACATCGAAGGAAAAGTCATCCAGTCACTGTTTTATGTCGATGAAAAGTAACTCAGTATCCTCTCACCTCCATGAAGTCTGCTCTGGCAGGCATGTATCCAGCCATATCTCGAGACAGCACCGAGTCAAATGTGGGCCGAGGGGGATCATCAGTGGCTGTAACATCAAGGAAACAAAGCTAATATGAAAAATTAACACTTCAGTACCAAAACGCATCAAACGTTAACTTGGCACAGAACAAAAAAAGCTTACAATCATTTTCTAAACTTATAGTTACAGCTTAATATCTTCAGCAGACAATATGAAATTTATAAACCATATCGAATAGTGTGTTTAACCAAACATGTACGAAGACGTGAGAGAGGAATCCCTTAAGGATTTATTTGTTGTACTACAGTTAAAAAAACCAAAAAACAATAATAATAATAAAATGAAGTATAATGTGGATACTGACGTTTGAAAGGAATAGCGCCCTCTGCAAAGCGCGAGTCTTTGGTTTTCCGAAGGCTCAGCAGGGTGGAGGAGAAGAGCGGGTTATTGATGAAGTTCTTCATGTAGTGGCTCTCACATTCCTCTTTGGTTTTAGTGCGCATCTGATATGCCACATCCTGCCTGGAGGAGAATAAGATGCAGAAATAAGATCCAAGGATATGCATCAATAGCTCACAGGAAGTTTGTGAGAAATATAAATAATTTACCACGTTATTGTTGACATATTAAACATGTAGTAGATGTGTGGTTATTTACAAGCTGGGCCAGGATTTCTTAGCCTGTGAATTCATTTATTTTGCCCCCATAATCTTATAGATTTCATTTTTCAGTTGGGTGCAACATAGTAAAGAAATTGAGAAAAACTCATGTTTTGGTCTACAAGTCAATCATTTTTAATTTCATATTTAAACAAACATTGGAAGATAGGGGTCACATTGAGTGCAGAGATATTGTTTATTTGATTATGCAAATCTATTTATCTGGATTTGTTTTCAGATAAAAATGATAGGGGGGTGTTCTTGTCTTTTTTGTACATTACTATTATTTTTAAACAAACTACTCAAAGTGCTCACCAGTTTCCAAAGCCACAGTCCATGACCGCCTCTAACAGAGCCATCTCTTCCTGTGCCGTCCATCCCGGTTCCAGGACGGGGAAATCTGATGTCTGTATACAAATGGAGAGGGAGGATGAATGCCAAATCTCAGATGGCTTTCTATCTGCTGAAGACAACTTGTCACACACTCACCATGATTTCATATTTGTGATCACTCTCATGCTTCTTGTATTCGAATCCTCTGGTGAAACACTGAAATCAAATGTAATTTCTCAGTCAGACCGAGAATAACCAAGGGCTCTCACAATGTGAATGTGAATATCTGTCTAGCACTCACCTGTAAGCAGAGAAGGAAAGGTGAGGGTCCACACTCTGCACACTTGATGTAAGGTTCAGTCAAATAGGATGAGCAGCCTCTGCATGGTGGCTTATCAAAGGGATCATCTTAAATAGAAAAAAAATCTATTAAAGTTTACCCTTTCATGGCAACAAGATTAAACCACCAGCCTTAAGTCAAAACCAGCACGATGGTAAACAAACCAGTGCGAGAGCTAACATAAATGCATGCTAAGCTAACACTGCCGATGAAAGCCAGCGCAATATTAAGTGAAATATCGCGGTCTTATAGAAAGCATGTGAGCACAGTGAACCCACAAGAAAGCACCTGATTGTTTTAGTCCACCAGCAAACGTAAAAAAAAAAGTCAGACAAAGATGGGTAAGCGTAAACACAGAGCAAAGCTAGCGTTTATGCTAACACCAGATACAGGTAAACTAATGTTACAAAGGGAGCTTTATGTTAACATAACACTTCACAGGTAACAAGTAAATATATAACATGCGCGACACTTACTCCCAAACGATGCAAGACGGTCCATTAGACAATATTTTTTACAAAACTAATAACAGATGCGCGTCGCCTTCTTCTTCGTTTAGATCGTCGGACAGTTTAGACGCGTACACGCGCATGACTGCCCTCCACAGGTAGACACTGAACTGGGAGCCGGTGCAAGGATGCCAAAAGAGGTGTTATGTGATGATTTTTTTTTTTGATCTTCAAAGGAGTCTGGCTGCAGCAATTTGAACAAAATGTAGGTATGTGAAAGTCTGGTTACTGTCAGAATAGTGAATTTCAGTGGTTGAGTCTGGAGGTCATCAGGGCATGGATGTGTTTTGCCAAAGGAGACTTTGACATGTGGCTGCAGGAGCTGGGGATAAACCTACCACTGATCCACAGCTGCGCCTGGCTGCATGTACAGTCAAGAGTTGTATCAGATCTCCATTTTTTATTTTTTGCAAATCCTGTACTGCAAAGGGAACACATGTAAGGACTATCTTCTGTGTGTATCAGTAGTGTATCTCTGCTCTTGTTAGAAATATTTTTATTTACATACAGAGCAGCTGCAATGTTTTATAAAGCACTCTGTAAGCAGGTCAGTAAATATTGAGACCAATTTACAAAACACAAAATAAATATTGCAAACAAGACCTTTTATTTAAAGCAACAAAATCGATCTTAACATTCATTTGATGTCTTGGTTCAGCATGCAGAAATGTGTTAAAAAAAATAAATAACTGAACCCCAGAAAAGTCTGTTCAAACAGCTCAGGTTAACGGTGCATGCAAAACAACTATTACTGACTAAATAAAGCAAAATTACTTTAACCATGTGGCTTTGTCTGCTGAGAAGATCAAACTGAAAGAAGACTCATTTTGGATTTTGTGATTTTGTTATCAGAACATCGTTAAAATGTGCAATAAATTAAATTAATAACAAAATAAATAAGTAAATAATAAATTATAAATTAATTGGCATTACAGGTATTTTGAAATTTCCTTCTTTCGCAAACAAGCCTGTGACGTTTGGAACAATCGAGGCGAGAGAATGTTTTAGAACAATATGAACAACTAAATGGTTTCTCTCCTGAGTGAACTGCCAAGTGGGATTTAAGATTATTAAGGTGTGAAATCTTTTACCACAAACTGAACAGCTAAATGGTTTCTCTCCTGAGTGAACTGCCAAGTGGGACTTAAGATTACTAATGTGTGCAAATCTTTTACCACAAACTGAACACTTGAAGGGTTTCTCTCCTGTGTGGATCCTCATATGTTTAACAACAGCTGCCCTAGAAGTACAACTTTATTTTTACAAAGTAAACAGCTGAAACTTTTGGAAGTCAAAAGTTTCACTCCTGTTAGGATTCCATTTTGTTTTTGTAATTTCTTTTGTCTGAAGCTTGTAGCACATTCAGAGGAGCTAACTGGTATTTTACCTGTATTAAATACCACATTACTCTCATGTACGTCTTTGTTTTGCACAGGGTTTAAAACTTCCTGAGGATTTCTAGCCCCCTCAAAAACCCAACTTGTGTCATCTGTCTTTGATTCAGAGTCTGAAGTGTTGTCAGGAGTAACTGCTGTGTCTTTGTTTGGCAGAAGTTTTAAACCTTCCTGAGGTTCATCTCTCTCCTTCCAATCACTTCTGTCATCAGTATCAGATCCAAAAAAGTGTGACGTCTTGTCAGGAGTATCTGGCTGTGACTGTCTGGATTAAAGTCTCTGCCTGTTCTGGTCCTCCACAGTCCGCTGTTTTCATATGCAGTGTGTCTCTGCTCTCTTCAGTTTGGTTGTCATGAAGCTGTGAGGACTGAGGTTTCTCTTCATCTTCTTTTTCCGTTTTCACGGGGATAAGCTTGAATGTTAACATGCTGATATCAAATTCCTCTGGCCCTTGAAGCTGCTCTCCTTCCTGTCTGCCCCAGAGTTCCTTCTCTTCATAGAATAGAAGAAGATAACTTCATGTCACAGTTCAAGAATAAAAAGCAATGAGAAACCCCCAAAAGCTCTGTTCAAGTTCAGCAGTATAACCGAGAGGTCTTCTCTGTGAGGACAACAGTCTATGGTATACACAAACTGAATCACGCTACTTAGAGTCACTGTAGCTGACTCTTCTTTTAGTTTGTAAGCTGCTTGTGTCCTTTATTGCTGCTATAGCGCCATCTGCTGGAGACTACACTTCACTATAGAGGACCCTTGTTTTAATTTAACAGTAAGTAGACTTTTTGCTATAACACCTATTTACATTAATTTTCAAAATATTGAATGTTTACCTCACTTGAGTTCAGGGTTGCAACTTGAGCTAAACAATTTGTTGAAAAAAATGTCCTTTAATCATTTTTGTAAATATGTTATTTAGCTCATAGATAGATTTTAAAACATTGTCCCTTAATATTCTGATCCAGGTAAACTACTGTTATTATTCTTACCAATTACCTTGATTTTGTCAGATTCAGAGACGTGTGCATATTTCTTTGACAGTTTATTTGTCGATGATTATCCAAAATCTTAAATTAAATACATCCGAATGATGGAGGACAAGTCATGGAGGGATTCGTCAAAATTAAAGTCTAGAACTTTTGATGGGTTTTTACTGTAAACCAAGATTGATGAATAGTGTCTTGGACTCAAGGCGTCCTTAAATATAGCTGTAAATACCTATTTACAAAACAGCAGTGGTTGGCTAAAAAGGGTTTATTACATTAATTTTCACCCCCAATAATTTATGAAATGCGGCTCTCTTTTTCTCTGTGTTTGTAAAAAATGGGTAGTTAGTCATTATGGTTATCTTAAGCAGGTTTTATGAATAACAGAGAGTATGGGTCATACTCAATTCAACCACAGGATGGCGATCTTTCACCATTTCTGTCTGTAAGAAAACAATAATCTCACTGCAAGTCCCTCTTTGTCTTTCTCTGAGCAAACACCACCACCTGAGCCTCTTACAGGCCAGTTTGAATTAGGCTGGATGAGGGACAGAGCATGATGAATATAAGACTTCACTGTAGCTTTTATCTTTGATAAAATCCTCCGACTAAAGCTTTAAGTAATGGACTACAGCTTTCTTTAAAAACATCTCACTCTGATGCAATGAATATCTATTATCCCTGATATTTTCCAGTGCCTTAGTCCAGCTTTGGCCCCCGGATCAAAAGCAACTCCTCAAGGACATGCTCAAAGACCGATCTGGTAAAACACATTTTTCAAAACCTTGATACATAAAAGTACAACTCTGCCTGTGTCTAAACCAATAAAAGTAACTGAGAATTTATGTTTGCGTTGTAATTTGGCTGTCGCTACCATTTTATTCAATACATATGTGACATCAGCATCTTAATGAACACAGCTGCATCTCAAATGGCAAGCACTGGCACCAGAGGTAGCCTATGTGTTATTAATCGTGGCCCATCACTTTACAACTGAAGGCACAACTTTTAGTGACAATTAGGGAGGAATTGTTTTCTCTGTGATATTTATGTCTTAGTTAACTTGATGATCTGCACATTAAATGAATCCCCAGTGAACATAGAAAGAGGAGTTAGCGTGGCTTCCAAACTGCAGATTTGGTTTTATATGAGTGTTCTCCTTTCCTCTCATTACCCATGAGCCATCTCTATGACGGCGATCCACAGTGACAAGTGTGTTCAGCTACAGTGTGCACTGTGTCCCGTCTTTTGACCCTCAGGGGTTGCCTATAGGACCTCCATGATGTGACTGAGTCAGCATGAGAGCCGTGAGCGACATAGAACCGCGAGTAATAACGAGGTGCCCTCCCTCCTCCGCCCTGACATGGACTGTGCATAATAAAAGGAACAGTCGTTGTACTTTCCCTCTCAGAGGGATTTCTATCTAACTGCCAGAACACAGGTTGTTTAACGACCCCGTGAAAGAGTTATGATTTATTTATCTTTGAAAGAGGAACTTCTGTTTTCCGTGGGACCGTTGGCACTATGAATGTTCTTCTAGTTTAGTTTAACCCGCCCACACTGAGACTATCAACCACCGCAGTTTTAAAAATTTAAAATCTGTTTATGCATTATGTATACTGAATGGACCAACGTTTATGGATACCCACAGATAACAGCCCCTTGAGATTGCAGAATTTCTCAATTCAAACCAGTGTGTCTAAATATTTTTCCAAAACAGAAGTTTTTGGTACATGGTTCAGGATGTTGGCCAATAAAGCCTGAATTTGCGTTCCACTTCACCCCCAAAGAGAATTGTGCATTGTCATGCATAATGGGCCCACCGTGTCTCACATTCGGTTGTATTCTGTAGCAAGAGTTCCCTGAATTAAAAACTAAGGAGTCTAGAGTCATTTTTCCACCCAAACTTCCTTGCTAGTTCAGTGCCAGGAACTTCTGGGCTGCATTTCCATTTCAATCCAAAGAAAGTTGTGCAAATGATTCCAATGAAATATACTTGCATGTACTTTTTGCACCCATCAATAAAACAATGATCTATTTTGTCCTTGTCATAAACGCTCATTAAAAATTGCAATGAGGACTTTCTTATCAATTCATCTTTTGCTTATTTTCTTCTCTTAGTCTTTTAATTCAAGAAAGCATGATAAACAAACAAACAAAAAAAATAGCTGCAGAATTCAATAAAAAATCAGATAAAATAATGAAAGCTTTATGTTAGCTATTTAAAATTGCCCAAGCTCAAAGTACACAAATGTGTGAGGAAAGTGGTGCCCATAAAGTACAAAACAGGCTTCAAATGAATGGTAAGATTATGTCCTTATGGTCTATGTTGATGTATATTGTGTCCGTTTTTCAAATCATTCTGTCAAAAATATAAAAGAGGTAAAAATGTGTATAAATATTATTAATAACAATATGTTGGAAGCTGATACTGGCTGCAGCTTAATTTGTGTGAGGACAGTCCTGCAGCCACCTTATTGACTTTAATAAATCCAAATTCTCAGTGCCTGCCAATTTGAATGCCAGGGTCAGCATATGTGGGAGCATACTGTAAAAAATCACATCTTGGCGGTGAATACAGGCAGAGTCTATTATCCACATGATGACTAACAAAGAAAATGCAGTCAGCTCCACAGAGTGACATGTGTGCTCCCCTACGACGGCCCCTGCTGCAGCATCACTGCCTGCGGGCGGACAACCTGCTGTCTCCTCCAGCCACATGCCACCCCCGCCTACCCACAGTGCCACTCTCTCTCTCTCTCTCTCTCTCTGTCTCTGTCTCTCTTTCTGCAGCTTCACACCAACAGGCCTGATAGACCAGGCAAACCCCCCAGCCTGCAGGCTGCACACTTCTTACGCGGATCAAAGACGGAGATCCCTGTGGTTTCTCTGTTCTAGACGTGTGCCAGATTATACACCGGCCAAACAAATGCATACCCCACCCCCATTACGACTTTAAAAACTCCCCCAGTCTCTGCCCACTCCTTTACTCTTTACCAAAGCACTTCCCAGCTGCTGTGATTTGAATATGAGGGCCCCTATGAAGAAAAGAGGGCATCTGGCACACGCCTTAGAGGCTAAGGAAAAAAGTGAAAAACTGCTCCTGTCATGGAAATGTTCTGAAACAAGATTAAGATTCTGTAGAAGAATTAACAAAGAGGTAAATGGACATAGGGTCCTAAATAAGTCCAGTCAAAAACACAACTGGAGGACACACAGGATAACATTGACATCCACACAAGAAAGGGCTGCTTAGAGTTAACACTCAGAGAGGTTTGCTTTACAAATCAGATTTGTGGAAAGGTCGGCAAGGAAAATCATCATTCTTTAGTTTGAAATTAAGGACTTGTCAGCAGTAATTGCAAGATCACTCTCTTTGCTGAAAAGAAGCTTTCAGCTCAGATTTATTATGCTACCTGCCCCCATCTGTGCACTAATACTGATTAACATACAGTTGCTGCGTTCATAGGAAGAATGGGTCCAGTTTCTCCCACTTTATGCAACTAAATTCAATTAATTCATTACAAATGAGAAACAAGTCTGCTTTTTTACAATATGAGTTGACAGAAGATTTAATATCAGGCCTCTTGGTTTTGATTTGTGGAACTTCAACAATCACTACTTTAAATTAAGCAAAGAGATCAGATTAAAACAAAAACATGTTGAATGTTTGTCTTTCTCAGTAAGCAGCACACATAGATGCTGAACTGTTGACGCGTTGTTTTAAATCAATGGCATCTTAGAAAGAGATTATGATTCGACTTAGATTCATGAGCAGAGATGGCAGCGAGGGTTGATGAGTGGTAGTTTGATGTACAGTAAAGTGAAGCCCATGGGTGATCAGGTAATCAAGTAAGTCCCCATAAACACACTAATAGTGCTGCATCATACTGGTCCCTGCTAGAAGTGTGCTGTTTCAGGGGGAAATTCAAACGCTTTCAAAGGAGCTGAATTATGGAAAAGTCTGAGATCCACCGTTTGACAAGGTTGTGGATGGCTGGAGTTGAGTCCTTCTGATATAATGCAAGACTGGGCAAGGGATACACCCTGAGCAGATTGGCTGTCAATCATCAAACCTGAAAGATCAAATATACTGCATAAGCACAGATGCTTTTATTATCTGCACCATGGATGCTGTCGTATCCAGGGTTTTTTGGAGCTCTACCAAAACTAAGGTATGAGAGTCTGGAGAATGGGCCTTTTCTGCATTCATTTGGACCAATTATTTTATGATCTCGCTCTTGGAAGTCCTCCAACCTAATGGAAGTGCAAGACTAAATCGCTGGAGTACATATTTAATGTGTGGTGGCATGAACAATGACTTTTTACTTCCTAAGAGTCCTTCGACTTCTCTGAGGCAGCAAAACAGCACAAGGCTACACTTTTATCACCACTCATTCATCCTATAGATTACACAAGGTGTAGAATAAGTTGAGAGTCAGCCATTACTTGTAAACTCGAAGACCTTTCTGCTACCAAACTAAAGAGCCGCACAAAGACCTTCTACGCACAGGGAGAGTGTAGAAGCGGGGAGTGACTGAACTGAACTGTTGAACTTTATAAGAGCTCATGAGTTGATGGAACTCTTGATAGGAATCACATTTTTCATCGCTGTTCAACTTCATTTTCCTGTTATATGTGTTGACTTTGTGTTAAGTTAAGCTATTTGTGTGAGATTAATATGGATTTTTACATGCAGTGCTTGACTCAGCTGATTTATATGCAAGCACAGTCAACACAGTGTTAAAAGAAATTAAGATTAACTCTGCATGAGGCTTCAAATAAATGGTGATTATGAACCAGAATGTACAGTGTTCATTGTACACCACACTCAGCTGTGTTAGATGTGAATTAAGTATTGAAAACAGATGACTCCCACACAAATGTGTCATCAGTTTATTTTTCGCCGAGTGAGAGGTTCCCACTCCATATGTTTCTCCTCTACGTGAGCTCGGTGTACCTCCTCTCCCCATGGCCAAGGTAACGTCGAGGAATCAGCAGAGTGAGAGTTCAGGGAGGTCGACAAGTGGGTGTGGAATGCAAGTGTTTCCCACGCGGCATACCTTCACACAAACCCTGAGAAAAACATTTGTCAGGCCTCAGGTCAGCAATCAGGAACTCAGAGAGGCCTTTGGAGAAGTTATTTCCAAAGGGACATTTTCAGAGGAACCGTAGGGCTGGAGTAGGTTATCAGGAAGTGCTTAGATGCTTTATTTCGGTGTAAGCAGACTGAAGTCAAAACACTTTATCCCACGTTCAAGGTGCTGTGTCACAAACATTCTTAAAGTGTAAGATTGTTTCTTAAAGAAACAGAAGCATTATGCAAATGCATATGAAAAGCACCCAGCTTTATTCAGCATAAAGTATTTCAACATCTACTAAAAGGATAGCCACAAAAATCAGTACATACATATCTCTGACTTTTTTTCTTTAATGTCGCCATACAGTATGGTTTAAACTCATAGCTTTTTGTCAAATGGTTCATACTTTTGGATTTCTTTTTTTTTCCTTAAGTATCCTCTGACTATTTATCAAGTGTCCAAATAAGGTAAAAATTCCACTTTAATATCATGTTTAACGACCAAATACATTAAAACCTAAGGGAATTCTTTTTTAAACATGGGACCTAATAAGAGGTCTTTGGTTTTTAGGGCCCACCTCAAGTGGACACTTGAGGAACTGCAGTTTTTTTCGGAAAATTTTTTCATCAGAAGTTGCAAATTGATACAGATACAAAAACCAAGCTGGAAGGCAAGACATTTAATGACAAATTAGGAAAGTTTTTCTTATCAGATATAAAACATGTTCTTGACGAATGTCATCAAGGCCTTTGTAAAGTAGTTTGTTCCATGAAATAATAAAATAAATGTCCTTTTTTAAGGGGCAGTGTTTGCATATTTTTCAAGCTATTTTTCAATGTATTGTTCATTATGTACATCTTAAATCTTAAAATCGCTAATAAAAAGCAAAAGCAATGTAATCATATCATGGCCAGACTGGGAGTGTAAGAGGGTTGGGATAGCTGACAGAAGAGATTTCTGTGTCTGAAATGCGGAAATATTGCCTTACACAAACACACACATAGAAGTTGCACCCTGCTGTGGCTGGGCTGTGGATGGAAAAAGAGCTCCCCATGTGAACCACACCGTGTTTCCTATATACCTCTTACAGCAGAGCAGTTCTACCACAACACTGTCAGAACACATCAGCAGCTGCAGCCTTGATGGTTTCCACACTCGGGCTTTCCCAGTGGTCGCCTAGAGGAACACCACAGGCTTGTTGCTTTAGCCCTGCCTCCAGCAGACCATTCAGCCTTTCTGTGCCTCAGTATGTCCCTAACACAATAACCCCTTCGGCTTAATGTGGGGGGAGAATGACAAAGTGCATTATGCATTATCTGTGGTGGAGAATGGACAGAAATAACAGTGAGGGGTCACACGAGACAATACAAAACGTTTTTTTTTCTTTATTAATGGGCTGATTTGTTGTAGCTGGAGCATAAATGGCCTTGAGCACTCGAGCTTGTATGAGTAGAATTTCCTCAGAGCGTGACTGGGTGACCTCATTGGACGCCGCAGAGAGCCTCGTGTTAATCTATAATGTCTTCTTTCTTCTAGGTGCTTCAAAATGTGTCCTGTCATCACTACAGTCTACTCTCACAGTGGTATGCAGCCTGTCGACAGAGTGAAAGTATTCTCGGTTGTCACCTGCTCTTTAAGAGTGGATGTGTGTTGAAATGGGCAGTGAATGGCATTCAGGGTCAGAGCAAGAATGCAAAGACAACAGCATGAGAGAGAGACAGTGAGAGAGATAAAGACACAGGCACCAGTCTTCCCACACAGCCACCAGTTCAGGGTTACGACCTGTCTGCTTTGCCACTTTCTACCACACAGCAGAAATGTATCTCCCTGACCTCAGCCTGGGTGTCCACTGGGGGTTTTCTGTTGGAGCAGATCATGGGAGAGGATTAGCCAGCTGTTGGGTGGGGGAATTTGAAGGTTGGTGACAGTTCACGAGAGTGCAAAGTGTGCTGTTAAAGCGATCTGCTCGTGGTCATTGAATGCATCATAATGACACCAAACAGTAGAGGCACAAATGACTTGCTGTTACCAACTTGCAGACTTCACAGCCCAGACAGTGGGCAAATGGGGTACATTTACAAGCTCATCCCAATGAGACAGTTAGGGGGAAGGTGTGATAAGTATACGAGACACAGGGTGCAAGTTCCTGAAATCTCAAAGTGATGTCTTTTTGTCTTTTTGTTCTTGATTTTGTTAAAGATTTTCTATTGCTTTAAGTCCAGTGCATCCAGTTGAACTTTTATTTACCCCATAGAGGATATCAGGTTGGAAGATTCATCTTATCAGATTTGGATTTAGTGTTTCTAATGTATCCTAAGAGGGGCAAAACAGAGAACAGTTTTTTAAACCTCACTGGTTGAATAGAAAAAATTGTACTGACTACATAAGAGAAAATCCTTGACATCCAATAGCCCATTTTTCCACTCTCACAATAAAAAAGGCCCCATCGTCTCACAACTACTTGAAAAAATCTGAATGAATACAGAACAATTGTTTGTAAGCTTGAGAACAGGGCACCCATGGGACAACCCATGACTAAAAAACAGGGACTGAGATCAGAGCCTTTGAGTTTGAACTGGCATGTGTTTCTCATTGCTGTAGTGTAGTGAGAGATGGTGGAGTACTGGTGCTTTAACTGGCCTCGGCCTTTGCACGTGAGTCGATTAAAACCACATGTTTCCAGTGTGATTGTGTCTGTGAGCTTATAAAAAAAATGGAGCTCAGGCTGAAGAGCTGCTTTTTTCTCACACAGCCACACAGAGCCCACTTTGCATCGCTCTCTCTTGGCTGATGCAACACAGTTAAACTTCCATGGTGTTTATTTTCCCTGACTAAGGGGTTTGGGAGCTAATTTACAGTAGGCTACAGTACTGTAGTTAAAAAGTAATCCAGATGTGTGCATATTCTTTATTTGTGAAAAATGCTAACTGTTGCCTGTCCTTGCAACAATAAACTGTTGTTTGGTGACAAAATGTCAGAATAAGTCAGTAATTTACCAACTGATTTGTTTTGGAGGAAATTTCTCTGGAATTTGATTAAATCAAATTAAGCATTCCGTCTGATTTTGCTGGACTGATTATGTGTAGAAGTTCACACTGAGATGATTAGAACTGAGAGGAGCGATATGGATCAGATTTCAGATTTTTTTTGTCGGTTTGTGTCAGTTTGATATGTCGTCAGAAACGCTTCCTGAAGTCAGAATTCTGACTCGGAAACTCAGAGAACCTTCAGAGTTCAAATCAAATACGGCTGCAACATGCATCATTCCCAGCTCCGAGTTCTGAGGTAAATGAAACGTATCATTCTAACTCTTATTCAATCATTAATTTGTACATTGAACATTTTTGCAAACCATTTTCCTTATATCTAACTAATAAGACCATTTAAGCAACATAACTATTTGAACAATCTTTTGTAACCTGCTTGTTTGCTTGCTATTTTCCATCAATCCAAAAGTCTCTATTTCAGCAAATGCAGCTTGACAATTAGAATATTCTAATAATAAATTATTAATTCTCAATTGAAATTAGTTGAGATTCTACACAATTGTTCAAACCCCTGTTAAAGTATTGTAGCTGACCCTGTGTTGTTTATATGTGACATAGACCTCATACAGCGATGGTAGCGTATATTGTGTTTGAGTAATGATGGCGGAGTTGCAAAGTAGTGGCCAACTGACTGTCTTGGATTGCAGAAATGTTCACAGCTGTGTTGGTGGTGTGGGTGATTAGCCCTGACGTCCCCTGTCAGAGAGCTGACTGCATCCTCACACTATTCCACTGTGTCTTATCACCAGCAGCCAGTGTGCTGATTATAGAGAGTCTGTACAGACATGTACATACATCATGCTCTATGTCAGAGACAGCATGGATGTGCATGGGCCTCCATGGCACAGGAGATATGCTCATTATAATGCCACTCACAGGTACAGGCCATTTGCTTACACAGATGCAGATGGTAGCAGATCTAATAAAAAATGATGTAAACAGAAGAGATAAAATGTACTGACTCTTTTTTTGGCTATAATTTCTAATCAGCAGAATCATTGAAAGAACCGAGTCATCAGACAGTAAATTAGTAGATAGATGTCTCTCTAATCTGAACAGGAATGAGTGCACTCTATTCGCAGTTTGCTCAGTGAAAGTATTAGGATTATACAGGTACAGTCAATGAGTCAAGGATTTTCACTTTGGCGTCATAGTGTTAGTCCTGAATAAGTCAGCTATTTCTGGACCTCTGCAGCTGTGGCAGAAAAGTGGCAAGAAAGTAAGTCCTTCTTTTGTGTCAGCTGTATCTGTTTCACAGTAATGTGACACTAGAGACTGACAAGCAAAAAAAAAGGGCTAAATCTAACCTTTGAACTTGCTGTCTGAGGAAAATGAAGCTGTGTCATGGAGGAGTTGATCATCAGCTACATGGAATCACACACAAGTGTCTGCCTGGAGGCTTTAGAACAAGTCAGACTTGTAAAGCATTATATAATTTTTTAACCTTTCACAGAGATTACCAGCAACATAGCACAAGCACAATGAAAGTCAGGAGATACAGAAATGTATACACTACAATGCATGCATTAACAATAAACAGGAATAGAAGCTCTTCTGTTATCGAGAGCCTGCAGACAGCTCCAGGCTCTCTGTTTGTCTCATCAGTGGGTTCGGATTAGTTGATGATGTGGCGAAAAAGACCGCGTGAAGCTGCATTTTTAAACCCTGACAGTGAAAAAGACAGAAACAGCCTTCAGATTCCTGCTGCCTTTTAGGCTACCTCAGACAACCTTTAACTGGATCCTGAATCAATCACAAACTAGGTATAGTTTAATTTTGTGGCAACAACATATTTTTAAATCATATCTAATATATTATGAATCTTAATGACTCCCACATCCTGTTTCTTCATTTGCAGTTTTCAGTTATACAGTGTTATACAATAGCCATTCAGTGGGTAGAGAAAGTAAGTAAACCGCACAATTGAGGACATTTAAGTTAGTTTTGAATGCGTTGAAACTCTCATCATACAATAAGGAAGGTGCTCAAATATGGAGATGACTGTCAACAGCAGATGCAGTGGGATGACAGAACTGAGGCTGTCTTAGCTGCAGCACAGGGGTCGTGACCTCTTGACCACCAAGAACTGCAAACACTACTGTAGCGCTGAACTGGAAATAGAGAATATTTTCTTCTAGTATATCTCTTCTAGCACTTACATCTATTCTACTTTCAAATTCAAACTAAATAAATTGGCCACAAACAGATGCATGTTTTGGAGTGGGTGGTCTGTGAGGTCTGTTATTCCCTGTATCAACCAGAGAAACTCCTTTCCTGCTTTGCAACAAACTTAACAGCTTTCTAACAACTCGGCCATGTGCTGGAGCGATTGAGGAACTCTCAAGCATTTCCTCTCTCGAACACAACCTGAAATCCATCACTGTCTTCCTGTTTGCACTCAAGCAGCTCAGTTAAGATGCTTCCTGTATAACCCAAAGGACTTTCCTCACACACTCCCTGGAAGCACTGAATCTCTCAACAGTCTGCTTATCTGCCCAGCACACAGTGACACAAATACAGACTCATGATTCATGGGTGAGTACACTCAAAACACATGCTTATTCCAGTTTAAAACATGAATTTATCTTACCACTGTCATATCTACAGATAAGAAACTATGCAGTTAAGATAAAACATTGTTTTCAGAAAAAAAGTTTATTTTCACCCTGCACTTAGAGCATGTAAGCTTTAGGTAAAATAGCCACAGAGATGTTTGCCTCTTCCATCAAGCGACCAGCTTCTGCAAAGGAAGTTTTCTACTTTCAGCAAGCTAGCTATTTCATCTGATCGTATGACTAGCTCTTGCATTAGTTGACTAGCTCTAGCTATGCACATGTATTATAATACCAGCAAACTATTTCAAGACTTTATCCATTAATTTACTTTGGCTCATGATTTCAATAATATATTTTTTTTATTAGCTAAATTAAGCTAATCTGGTCCTCACTTTTAGCTTATAGCTGCTTTTATCAAAACTATTTTTTATTTTCTAAATACTAATTTTTACTCCAATAATTGAAACCTCTTTATTTGAACATTTATCAAACAGTCCCTTTTTTCCTATGTACATATTTAAAAAGTAACCAGAACTGATTGTCAATCAATATGATTATGACGTCAAAGAAAGTTTTTGTTGTCAAGAAAATAAAGCATCAAGTTTTAATGTGGGCAGAAGCGGTGAATGCAGCATTGCATGCTATAGAGCTCTATTTGTTTGTACACACTGAGCAAGTTCAATTATTGCTAATTGATAATAATTTCTACATAAGAAAACAATCTAAACCATACACATTTTCTATCCTTTTTTCTTTCTGTCTTCTTGTCATTCCTCCCCCGATCTGAGTGCCAGCTCCTGTATCTGGTGACACTGACATATTACCTCTGTGTTGACAGAGCTCTCCTGGTATGGGCCTCTCGTTTACTTTTCCTCTTCAGCCTCTCAGCCATCATTTACTGCCAGTGCCAATGTGACCCTGTCGTTGTTGGACAATCTGGAATGGTTGCAGGCCTATATCAGAAAAGGTAGCAGCACCTCTACCGCCACAAAGAAACAAGTTTGGCAAACTATGCAGCAACAAGAAGAGAAAGAAAGTGTGCCAAAACTAAGTGTGTGGTATAAAAGTGCTGATCTTGTATGTTAATCAGGAGGAAGAAGTGCTGAGGCTGCTCATAAAGCCTAATGTTTCAAATCAGCCTTAGGATCCAGTACAGCAGGTTATAAATACTAAAGTCAGTAAGATGATGCAACTTAAGCGCTATGTCTGACTTTTAAGTTTAAGACTGCTGTACACACAGACCCAGCTGGGCTTCTGCTGTTGCAGATAGCACGCTTACACTCCCTTTGGGCTTTGATGGCACAATGTTTAATTTATGAAGAAGCCAGGACTCCAGCAGTTGCTTTAACTCTCAAGTTAGAAGTGTCACATGCTAAAAACTTAGCTTCCTTACATGCAATGCTACTTAACTACATACAAAATGTGTCAGCTTTAATTATTTAATACTGGAGGGAGGTTGGATACATAGCTGTGAAGCCTCTGAGCAAAAACATGAGGCTGCGGAGGTGGATTTTTCGTGTGAAAGCTTGTCGCTGATACTTGTCTACTTTCTCTGCTGTTGTCCGTCACCAGTGATATTATTCAGCAAGAGCTGTTGTACTTTGCCTGAGTGCATTTGAAGAGGTGCTTTACACAGAGAGGTAATTGTGAAGCTTAAGGTCCTCATAAACCTCACAGAGAGATTACCAAAATACACATTCAGGTGGGGACCAGCTCAGTCTGGGGATCCCCGGATTAGTTATCAGTTAAACCTGGTTTGAAGTTTTTAACCTGTTATAAAACTGTCCCAAAATAATACTGATGTGTCCTGATGACCCATGAAAATATAACAGTTCATCAGATAAAAGATTAACAATTTAATTTATACCACTGTCACTAAAGAAAGCAGTGCACTGCACCATCCATAGTTTTGTTGCATAACTTAATCTCCTAGAATAACTAGGGGTTTTGTAAAAGTATGCACAGATGTATTAGTGAGGCGACAGAAGGCAGGATGGAGCGTGCAGCTTGCTTCATTGATACGAAATCCTGAAAGGATTGTGGTCTAAAATGCAACACCTGTGAAACTATTTGACAAAAACCGACATTAGTCTAAAATATGCAGATTCCATACTGGATTAAAAGTGACAGAGGGAAAAAAGAAATAAAAATAAATTAAATATAAGCTTTGGAAAATCAGCAAATTCCCTTGCTGGTCTTACTCGTGCCTGTTAGTGTCAGTTGAAAAGAATACAACTAAACATCAAAAAGAGGACAAATCAAACTCACTCTCTAAAATAAAAATAAAAAGATTAGTGGAGCTTTGTGTTTAAGAGTTTTTTGACGGACTTCCTGTATAGATAGAAACAGTGCAGACAATGATTTTATGTGATTACATAAACCTAAAGCACCACATTTTAACTTGGATTTGTCCAAATGGAGTGGATTTCACTATTGCAGGTGGATTACGGCATTATCTGCTCAATCCCATCCCTGTCTAATATTTCACCTGGAGATTACAGGCACTCAAAGCACATGTGAAGCTCTCTGGAAATTATTTGTCATAAGAGGTCAGCAGGCTCTGGACGACCATTACATCAATCTTATTCTCATCTGACTCGGGATGTAAATCTCTTCAGAGAGAATCAATAAAGTCCTGACTGAAGCAGATGAAGATGTGAGGTGTTTCCTAATTTGAGCAGGAGGTTAGAAGACATATGGGCTTTTTCCCCTAATGACCCCTGTTGACAGACTCTTTCCTTATGTCGTCAAAAGCATTAAGGGTATATGCGTCCAGCTGGGGACAAAGGTTCGGCTCCTCCCTGGCAGTAAGAAGAGGGAAGTGTGTCAATATGTGCGCTGAAAACAAACTCTGAAAATGCATTGACTCTGTTTTGTGTCTGTTTTGGTGACTGTGGAAAAAGATGGATGGAAACCCGGGCAGAGGAGTGAGTCACATCCTCTACCTGCATATCTTTATTTAATCTGTCCTCACAAAGCTCATAAAGACAAGTCATGGCCTGCTAACATACACATCTTCATCCCCAGCTGTATCCCATGGCTCCGTAGATGGAGATTTATTCTCCCCCCAGGGCATCAGGATCTTTGCGCCCTAATTTCTCACCTCATTTTGACATATTACATACTTGTCTGATCAACGAGTGTTTGAGGGCAGCCATGTGTAGAGAAAACGTACTGCCAGAGGTGAGAAATAATGAAACACATCATCAGGATAAATAACTATAAAATAAACTAAAAATAGTATTAAAAAAAATCCTCAGAGAATTCACAACCAACTACTTTCCTATGACAAGTTGAGTTTGAATGTTTAAGGCCTATTTCAGTGCAGCTAACTTCACCGAGGTTTGACTCTTGAGGTGGTGATAGAAACACAAATCTGACAACTCGTGCTTTATCCACCTTAAGAACAAAGGATATTAAATGTGAACAACGTCATCTTTAAAGACTAAATATAGTCGTCTCTGACTCACATGTTAGCATATTTTGAAGAACCCACGCCAGCCGGTATTAGCTGCATCCTCATTCACATGTACATCCTGTCATTGTGAAGCTGTCGCAGACGTATATGACTTGATAAGACAGCTCTAATATTAGCAGAGCTGTGTGGAGCGTCTTCTCAAGGAACATGAAGAAAATGTGAAACATTTTGCTGACGTCTTCTTCAGGGGACTGGCAGCATTACTGTACAGCCTCAGTGACTGAGATTACACATCAAGATCTATTTTCAGTCAGCTTTACTGGTTCTAGCCTGTAATTATGTATGCAGTGTGGACACATGAAGGTGAGAGGGTTCAGACAGGAAAGTGACAAAGACACCATATTCACCCTATGGGTGCTGCAAAAATGATAAATTCCCTGTCACTGCTGATTACTTTTTACCTGCTTACTGTTAAAAATAAGAACCCTGATTGTAAACTACCAATACAAAATATGAAGCAGTCGAAACACTTCTGGCACACTGGCTTCGTTGATTATTAAATTATGCATTCTTATATTTACAGCTGGTAACGAGTACTAATACCATCATGACTGAAAACTCTGCTGAGTAATGTGGCTCCTGCAGCATGGAGTAGAAACGAAGAGACACTAGTGTCATTCAACTTACCATGACTGAGAATATTATGCTTCAGACAAACACAAGACGCTGTTTTGCTGTGGTCAAAAAGCTAATTACCCTCAAACCTAATGAGAAGCTGACTTCAAAAATGGAACAACCCTTACTTTACAATAAAAACAAAAAAACAAGTTGTTTGCATTTCAACAAAAAATAAGAGAAAATGTGTTTTTTCACTGGCCATATGAATGAAATAATAAATGTTTTAAATCATGAGTGATTTATCTTCGTCTAGCACACTGTTTTAACCCAAGCAGGCAAAGAATTTTGCAACTGCAAAAATTGACTGCAGATTTGAAATTGGACACTTGGATGTTTCACCATTGTCTCCTGACAAACTCACACATTTTTACCACCTTATTACCTCCAGAGACCTCTGCTCCTTGCAGTTTCAGTTCCATTGCCTTCGGACACTGAAACTGAACCCGGCTATTGTTAGAGAGAGAGAGAGAAGTTTGGTGACGTGTCTGTAACTGGTCCTTGTGCTTAAATATTGGTGGTCCGTGATGCAGGCTGAAAGTCCCCAAGCTATTTAACTGCTGAACATGGTTTAATGTTTTACCCTTCCCTGGCACTAACAAGTCTGTCTATATAAGTGGAATGTGTGAATCATTAAAGCTGGAGACTCCGCAGTATGTTTAAGAAAGAATGTTGGATGCAGTTCAACCAGAGAATGAAGGCCAAACATGAAGTCAGTGTTAAATGTACAGATAAATCAATGAAGTCTCACAGGATTCTTGAAGTGTCCTTGAGCAAAACCCATATACTGTACCTGGGCTCTGGCTGACACAGCATATGAAAACCTCAGGCTTATTTTTATTCAATTTGTTGGTAGGATGACAGTTATGGTTGTTTTAAATCTGCACTTTTATCACCCCAGTTCCCAGCTCTACAGAACATGTTAGGGTCTTTAAAAAAAGGATCAGAAAAACATTGCTTAGAACATGAAACCCTCTGAGAAATATCCTAAATGCATCTTTTTCAAAGGATTTGGTTGCCATGATTGCTACTCAGTGGGTAAAAGTTTACTTATATGTTTTCAATCGGTGAGCTTTTTGT
This sequence comes from Symphodus melops, assembly GCF_947650265.1. Taxonomy (NCBI): domain Eukaryota; kingdom Metazoa; phylum Chordata; class Actinopteri; order Labriformes; family Labridae; genus Symphodus; species Symphodus melops. The sequence goes on along the minus strand of NC_136700.1, from coordinate 6,481,242 downwards.
TGTTCTAAAATTTCAATGTTGTGTTCAAATCCATCTATTAACAGCTTACCTGGATTTGCTGTATGAAAAAGAAACTTTAACTACAATCACATGACAGAAGGAAAAGTAAAAACGTAACAAATTAGCCACGGTTAACTCCTCATCAAATGACTCTACAATAGGTGCCAAATTCCAACAACATTCCTCAGACTGCTTTACAACAGTGGTCTCAGTTGCAGTAAATGATTGCCACCCTGCAACAACAGGTCTTAAATTTACATTGTGTTTATTGAGAAAACAAAGTCAGACCTCCTAAGAAACCAGTCACTGTTCAGTCAGGGTGTGGTGGACATCGTCCTTGTAAAGTGCCACATACAGCTAATCCACACCATGTGCTTGAAACCCGACACACTGACCGACAGCAGAGGAACTACAAGATGGACTGGTCTGTCAGTGATGGAGGGCTCCCTGGTGACCCATCAGCACTCCCTAATGATCATATTCTTCATCTTCCATCACCCACCCGCCCCTAAACATGCAGCTTGGTCTGCTACAACCTGCAGAAGCAAGCAGACCACAGCAGACCACAAGAGTCACAGTCCGTGCATAGTGTTCAACATAATGTTCAACCCATACCACATTAAATAAGCATTTTTGATTGGCCTGACTGAATCACATCAGATAAAATAAATAAATTGGAGCAGATCAGACACATTTTTACCTGGACCCAAGGCTAAGTAAGGACACGAGGTACAATTTAAACCAGTGGATTAAAGTGATCATCTTTCATTTTGTGGGGTAATTGTTTGTACCAAGGTCCATTGTAGTTCTCATCTATTCAAAAGTTTTTGAGACAGTCTTACTCCAAAGATGCAAACGACATGGTGGAGCTTGTAGAAAGGCCAGGAAATCCCTCAAGTCATTATAATTCAACCTATAATGATGATGAACATTTGTGGCAGACATGATGGCAATCCATCCTGAAGTTTTCAGATATGGACTGCTTGAAGAACATAAATTAAATGTGGTTAAACCATATCCTATCAGCTTTTCGTATGAAGACACTCCACAAAAATGTTAATTTAAACTAAAATCAACAGACTATAAAGATGTAATGTCCTGAAGTAAACATCTTGAAAGCAAATGTTTTAATCATCATGCGAGGCATTTAAAACATTTTATTTTCAACCTCGCAGAGTGACACAATTCTGGACTGGCATCGATCCTGAACAATGGAGTTAAATCAAAGTACAAATATACAGTTTAAAGATTTTAGGCTGGTGTATGGTCTTTTTTTAAACAGATTTAAATGTTTAATCACCCAGCTTTATTTGGCTCAAAGTTACAAAAATGAGTACTAATCACAACTCATAGCATGACAGTGAAGTTTTGGCCTTCCAGTCAAGACAATAGTTATGGATCCCACAAACCAAGAAAAATGTTCCCTGGATGGCTCTCTCAGCGACTCTGGTCCCACGTGGCTGAGTCCTAATCAGAAACAGGCACACTCGATCAGGTCCCACATGTGGAAGACTGGATTATAAAAACTGTGAACAATTAACATGCATGAGGGTCTGCCCTGCCTCAATGAGAAAGGAATGGTATCTGCTTATGTTAATTTCTCTGGATTAATTTAAGAGGCTTTTAAGGGCACTTCAGTGGGTGGGATTTTCAAAGCAGACAGACTCCTTTTCCTGCTTTGTCGAGCTGAGTGAAAACTACTCCTTACTTTTTTGTGAAACAACTGTACAACTCAGAACTCCTGTATGCTTAAATAAGGAGTTAACTTAAAACCACAAACTCTCTGCGGTGCCACCACTCAACAACATTTTTGGACAATTGTGTGTTTCTGTGGGTGTGTGTTTCTTTGGTGTTGGACTGACGCCATCTTTGGCCCCAGTGGCTTCAGCTCCAGATGTGATCCATCTCTCTCACAAAGACTGCTTAACACACCCCAACGAAGACGAAAACCAAACTCTGCGCTACAGGGAAATTAAAACTTGATCTCATCCTCCTCTTCTTCAATTCTGTTGTCCTCAATGCTCCTAACACCGCCCTGAGTAATACGTAATCACTCTGAGAAATCTTAAAGGTTTCAAGGGACTGTATAATATTTGGCTGTGATATAGAGAGTGGATCTGAACTCTGTGTCTCTCTTTTAAAAGAAAAGGCCCAGCCCATGTTTTTTTATAATCTTAGTCTCCTCTTGACACACTTTGTTTTTCTCGCAGTGTTCAGTCATCCAGTTCTCTGGAAACTCTGATGTTAATATCGTGGTGACGTCATGTATTCACACATTTTTTAATGACTTTTTAATACAAACAGTTAAAAATACCTTTTGTTTATCAATAAAAACGTTCAGTATGTTACTTTGTTAAAGGATAACACCTTAATGTGAAAGATGAATGCACTGTTGAGAGGAAGTCTCTGCTTGCACCTGCTGATAAAACGTAAAATAACATAGTCTTCACATTTGACTGGCTGCAAATCAACCTCAGTGGACGTCCGCTTTTGATTGAATTAACTCCGTCCTCTTGTTGGGGACTAGATATTCTCGATTAACATATGTAATTAGCTGTGGTGAAGGGGCAAAGCCTGACAATAGTTGTCATGCTCGCCTGTTTCAATTACATGTGTCCAGCTTACAATTACTGTCTGGCTGTTTGAGACCCCAAACTAATGCATGATATCAGCACAGGCTTCTACCTTATATTGCTGCACCTACATCCAGAGACAATTCAAATTCAAAAAACTTTATGTATCCCAGAGGGGCAATTCTAGCACAATGTCATAGAAAACCCAATAGACTTCTTTCATGTAAGAAATTAGAAATCTTTGCGTAACTCGAGAAAAAAACAGTGTGATAAATGATGTATGCCTAGACAAGAGGACTCCTATATTCTTTGATGTTTTATTTGTTGCCTCATATGCCCTGTTGAATGTCTAACATGATATACGAGAACACTAGCAACAAAGGTTTAATTTACTGTTACACCCAGTGGGCTTCCTTTTTTTATTATCACTTTTATTTTTACAGTTTTACATGGAAAAAAAGAAAAAAGCAAGTCTTTGAAAAGTACATTTTTGCGCTCACACCCGGGTTATGAAGGAGGTAATAAAAAAATGAGGCAGAAACCTCCATGGAGAACACTGAGCTCATTGTTTTTTTTTTTTTTTTTTTATCTCTAACATAAAGTTCAGAAGGTTTGTGTCCCACAGTTTCACAGAGCATTAAATCACGAAAAGATGGGATTTTATCAAAAGCAGGGAGGGCTTGTTTGTATGAACTGTTCAGATTTAACCAAGCATCTAAATAACTCCTTGTATTTTACTGGAGTAAGAGTTTTGACATTCAGCTGAAGATAATCTGTGTTTTATGAAGACGAGACAAGTTCTGATTGTTGCTAAACCTGCTGCACTTCATGATCATTTAGACTTCAGCCCAGAGTAATCAATAGCCAGGAGATATGATCTCACACATCAAAGTCTGTTTACATCTCTTTAGGGATAATGTCTGCATAGAAAAACATGTATTAAGCCATTTGTAACTCCATAGGGAGGACTACAAACTCTTGTAATCAGCCGATAGACATGTCACTTTAACCAGCAAGAACACAGTTTGTAAATAATAAAAATCTGAAGGTTTGGAATCACGAATGTGTTCACAGCAAGTCCTGCTCTTCAGCTCTGCTAGAGGCTAGCAACTTCAGCCTATACGGTCATAAAACACTTGAGTCTCTGATGGAACTGTTTATGGGATTGTGTGATTTATTTGCAAGGTTCTGACAATTTTGTTCCTGCTGCATTATTTCGATATTTTTTTTCGTGCAATACTTGCACAGCCTTTGCCAACAGAGGGATCTTGAAGAACAGTTTTTACGAGCTCTTGCAAACATTTGAGGCCCCCTCTCACTCAGAGAGATTTCAAAACGACTTAATCAGTGTCACCTGTTTTGTTTTGAAAATCCTTGCTTCATGCATGTTTTGTGTTATCTACTGCCTTTGAAATTGTGAGCTCCATGTTTTAAAGTGTTTCTACGGGAGTATCATTTGAAAAGAGATTTTTGTTTATCGAGATGGGCTTCCAAGACTTTTTTGTTTAAAATACTTGATACTTCTTAAAACACAACAGAATGTTTCCTCCACTACTGATACTGATTTCTTTTGTATGAACGTGGAAAAAAAAAACCTATCAGTTCTAACAGCAACAAATGGCCATAATAATGTGCCAGTTTTTTTTTTAAAGTGTCACCTTTTCAAACAAGAGCAATTGGTTGCCAATAAATGTCAGCTTTGTGTCAGGACAGCTTGGCTAGGCAACAAAACATCAATTGTCTCCAATTGGCAGAATTTTCTTCCCTCAGCTCTGGCTGCAGCCAATCAGAGGCCGACTTGGTGGAACAGAACACGTTCACCGTGGCAACCGCTCCACTCTACCTCTGCTCACTGAGACTCCTCTCACCATCCCCTATAAGTCTTCGTCAGATGGCCAAAAAAAACACCCACCGGTGAAGTGGAACTGGCCGCTCCTGCAGCCCAAAATGAGGTAACTTAACGCAGCAGAGGAGGATTGTGGGTGTTTTACATACCACATACTGTTTTGTTTTTTTTCATTCTAAAAATCAAACCATACATTAGAGCACTGGAGTCCATAGTTTATATTAGAATAGTTTTTGCAGGGGTTTAGGGTTGTGACTACAAATGAGTCAAATATGAGACAATCTGAGAGTAGAGGCTTGTGAAAGGCAGCGTCCTCCGCCTGAAGCAGATGCTTGTGGGGGGAAGCTGTGATATTTGAGCCACGGCACAGATGTGGGAACACAGTTCAAGACAAGTGTGGGAGGTGCTGTGTGTTTCAATGCAGCTGGGTCAAAAGACAAACTACACTTATTTGAGTAACCCTTTCCTAACCGTGAGACAGCAAACACACATCTGCGCGCAGGAACAAATATACACAGAGATACCAAACATGCAGACCCCCTCTAGAGGAGAGACCTGCCTGACCCAGAGCTGCATGTACTTACTCTTTGAAATGATAGACTTACTACTGATAAGTCATGTTTAGAGGATAATCTATGCTGGACCATCTGGTCAAGATTTTCTTTCTTTTCTCTGGATTTCCTTTTTTTTATAATAGGATGAAAACAATATTTTTTGTTGTCTTGAAATGTAACTGAAAATCTGATTTAGTTCTTTTTGCAGATGGTTCAGTTTGTGCAGCATCTCAAGCCAGTGTTGAATTGTATATAATCTATACTTATATTATTACTGATCACTTTAGTGGCTGCAGCCCATCTGGATGCCTTCACAATCCCATTGGCTTCCCAGTGTAATCGCTGTTGACACAGGAAATTTAATCTAGATATCTTGGTGATGATGAAAGTGGTTGTAATAGGATTAAACTGAGCTTGACAGGAGAGTGACATCGCTACTGCAGAGTCATACACTGAATTATACTGTTTTGAGGATGCAACCTACTGTGTATTGACTATAAGAGTATTTAAGAGTAGATGTATTTGACTAATCAAGGACTATGACTTAACTACAAATACTTCTGTATATCAGCCTCTGTCGGCATTGTTCAACACTGTCAAAAAAATGAAGAAACAAATAATGCTCTTAAAACATTTGTATCATTGTTACAGGGAATTTGTGTGTTAGGCACTTAAATAAGTTACTGATTGAGAAGTTTGCAACATTTTCCACTATTAACTATGAATAATTGTGGATTTTTTTTGTAACTTATCTTTACGAGGACATTTTATGAAACATATTTTTGTTTTTGAACATATATTTGGGTAACATGTTTCTACTGACCCACAACATGTGAAATAAGCCCAACCATCCTTTGTTTGTGGTTTGCACAAGTCATACAACACAGAAAAACGCTCTCCTTGTGACATCAAGGTGGGAGATTAAAAACACACAAAAAAACAGCCTTCCTCTGGTATCTCCACCCATAGATTCTACCCCCAGCCTAGAGAGAAACGTTTGCAAAGGTCTGCCATTTTTATTCTGGCTAGCAAAGGAGTGCTGTCTACTGGAAAAACTCAGGGGGGGTCTCATTACATTTAAAGAGACACACACACACCAAAGTGATGCGTTCTGAGAGAGCTGAGAGGACTGGATTTTTTCTTTTGATATTTTTGTTTTTTTGTGCTAACATTATATCAAATCTACTGTAATTTCCCCCCAAGTATAATTTTAATTTTTATCCAAAATTAATGCCAAATATATATATTGCTTTTTATAAAATCCTATTAAAATTAAGAAAAGAACAAAAAAGAGCAAACTCACTCAAACAGCTCTGAGTTAGTCCTGGTGTTAATATACAAGAGTTACATTGCCCAATCACACTAATGCCTTCATTGTGCTGTGAGAGGTTTTAGGATGATTGGAAATGACCACAGCTTCATCATGTTCAAATTTTCACTTTCAGAAAGCAAATGCTTTCTAGGTATTTGACTAAATTGTACAGTTGAATTAAAAGAGGGTAAAAAATAGGCAAGAAAACCATAATACTTCTATTTTAGCCTGAACCCCTAGGTCTTAAAGTCTTCTGCTCTGCTCATGTATCTGCCATGTGGCCTTTTACCATACAGATTATGGGTTGCATGGTTGGAGACACAGAAAGCCTTTACTTAGGGGCTGACGGCAGGAGTTAAGATTATCGTCAGGACCTCAGGCCAACGAGATTTGTTTCCAATGGCACAACGCAGTGCAGTGACAGGATTGTGGAGTTCAAATAGTTAAATCCAAGATTAAGCTAATTTAATCCTGCTCTGTGAACATTTTGGTGGAATATCTTGGGAAATGTTCAACCCTTGTTGATAATGTAGGACACTGACAGAAATGTATCAGCTTAAATGACAAATGGGAGGGGGGGGGGGGGGGCTCAGTGGCCTATGTCCTATGAAACATCGCAGTGCTATTTACTGTAAACCTCAGCACTGTGGGTATAGTCACCATGACGTCTTCGCAGTTTGAGGGCTTTGTTTTTAGATTCACGTTTGACATTTTGGTCTCGAGCCCAAATTTTTCTAGGTGACAGTCATAGACTATTTATTCAGAAGGATGCAGCAAAAGTCACCTGAAGATCACCGGAAAGCTACAAGATCATATGAGAATAAAGAGGACAATGTGTAAATACGTGTTTACCCTGATGGGATATATGATCATCCACTCTGTTCAACTTCACACGTGCTTGCAGCGAAGTGCTCGTTCTCGCTCTCGCTGGCATGCTCTCACGTTCACGAGCGAGCATCTTCATCAGCCGTGTGATTCATATGGTCTAGAGGATATATCTTACCTTTAAAATAGACATGAAGCCATCTGTGGATCATTTTTATCCCGAAAACTGATCAACGCTCTCTCCATGAATATAGAATTCTAGTTTTCACCCAACGCCAGACAGATTCTAATTTGGCTCGACAGGCTTCTAAAGATAAAACCTTTTTTGTTTTCTTGTTCTTATGGTGAGTCTGTGAAGGAGTCTGTGTCGTGCTAGAGGCCGATCGTTTATATGTAATAACAGATTCCATCTTAGCTTCAGTCTCCATACAGTCAAGAACGTCACTTCCAGCAGATGTTGCCATAAATTGAACCCGGGTTCCTCAAAAAATAAGACGTTTTACAGGCAATACAGATAGACAGTGAAAGTCTCATGTTTAACATCCGTTAGCTGTTCTCTTACTAAAAGGCGATAAAACATTATTAAAAAAAATTACAGAGCCCCTTCAATATTGGCCTTATTAGATTTATAAAATGTCTTTTCACATTGGATAGCACTGACACTGAAGTCATGGCTGGCCAGCAGGGGAATTCGGCGAGGACACACAGTACAGTCAGAGTGACATTCTTTTACGGAGGTTTTGATGTTGATGACCAGGAAGCCTCCAGAGGTTCACACGCTGCCGGGATGATTTGTCATCACGACTGTCAGCTCTTGTAAGCAACGGTCACTGAAGAGCGCTTTCAGGATCACCGACTCAGACCACAAACCTCCTGCGTATTTACTGCACATGACCATGAAAGTTAAACATGAACTGTTTTATCTGAGAGGGTGCTGATTAAAATACCAAACTGTGTTACTTATTCTCAGACATTCACAAAAAAATAAAGATATTTATGAACAGCAGGAGGACAAATGTTCTGCAATGCTTGTAGCCAGTGTAGGCATATCAGACGCAAAACAGAACAAAGGAAAAAGTACTAACTCAAGAGACTAACAGATGGCTTCTAGGCTACACTTTTGCAAAAAAAAAAAAAAAAGTTGTTGTATTTTTTAGAAAGCAGCAGATTTCTAGAAGCCATATTCCAGTAACACACTTTTCTCTTGTGCAGTATACCAACAACAGTTGACAGATCCTCACACCTCTTGGATATTTGGATCAGAGCAGCCAGAAAATCCTTACAGAAGTGTCAAATACTGTCTGTTTTTTTACAGCACGTGATAAATATCAATGATGATCAGAGCTGTGAATTAAATTATTTGAAGGCATAATCTTTTCTCAGTGGATTCGAACAAGGAAAAAATGAATATTAGCCACCATTTTTCATCATTTTTGGCTACTTTATTGAAGCATGAAAAAAAGATTTACAATTACCGTTAATATGTCATAGTGAGATGATCTTCTGAACTTGTTAGTGGTTGTTTACCTAATGCAATAGTGTTAAGTTGGAAGTCACAAGCCTTTGCAGTTATCTTGTTTGGCCATAGAGGCCACCAAAGAGAACAAAAAAAGAGTGATAATATTACTTTTAGAAGAAGAGTCACTTTTAATTGTTATATACTTTACTAATTTAAAAACACAAAATAAGTCAGTACCAAAAGGATACAATCAACGTCAGTCTGCCATAATGTATCAATGATTATCAGAACCTATATGATATTTTGGAGACAAAAAAGTTTAGCATTGGGTCTTAATTATATATTTTTGATTTCATATGTGTATCTGTTATGTTGTTGGTTCTAACTTAAAATGATGGCTTCACTTTGTGCCATAAGTCTAGTTTAGCTTAGTGCTGTCAGCCATATCGAGGAGAAAATGCAAGTTACTAGAGGTTCTTTGATGTGTTTGGGTGAGCTTGTGGCCTGTGAACGCCTCCAGATTCTCTTCTGTTTGTATTATTCCAGTAATCCAGGCCAGCCATTGATCCCAGCCTGGCAGCACCGTTCTGCTGCTGGCAGGTATCCACAGAGGGTCTGACTGACCTTTGGCCCCAGGTCACTGCCTCTGGTCTTACTCGACTGGCTCTAAAAAGAGATGAAACTATCAATCACTCGCCTGGTGGATGCACATCAGAGAGAATGAATAAATCAATATGCAGGAGAGGCTGTCTTGTATTTGCTCAGATAGTAAATCATTCAGCTGTATTTCTGCCAGGTGTTTTATTTTATTTCGAGCAGTCCAGCTGATGTGTCATACAAGCAAGCTGTGAGGTTATCGTAGTCAGACAACCTTGGTCTTGGTAACTCTGTGCCATCAAGTCTGTGATCCAGAAGAAAGGTAAAGAGCAACACTCTGAAGTAAGTTGTAAATATCTGCAGCAGAAAAGCATAAAACAAACCTGTGATTAAATGAGATGACTCATGTGGGGTGAGCCTATCATTTACGTGTTTCACATATCATTTTAATGATTTACGTATGAGACGTCGTTACTCAGCTCAAGCCACAGAACAAATCAAATGATGTACAATAAATTGACACCTTTGCAGCTTTGCCAGCTTATGTAGATAAGTGGAATTACATCAATGACTCACAGCTGATGCCTTTTAGGTCTAGAGGAAGGGGAGGGCAGGGTGGAGCTGCCTGTGAGTAATAGAAGATTAGATTTGGGATAATCCAGGACAAAACGTGCCAGAAGGTCAGATTACTTGATTCTCAACACTTTTCAGGCAGACTCAACTGTTGAAAAAAGTTTGTTGAACATTTCAACCCATATCAGAAATGTATCAGAATCTGAATGACTGATCTGGGGAAATTTCAATGACATATTTTTTCTTCTACTTGAAGTTTTCTGTTATAATTTTGAATAAAAGGTAGCTCTTTGTGAGTCACATGTTGTGTTTCTTCAGATCTATCCATATCTTTGTAGATGGCCATGGCCTTCTCTGTTTGTAACATTTAGATCCCAGCTAGCAGTTCACTTTAACACATTTTTAAAGAAAAAAACCTTTTCAGGAGAAGGACACATTTTTTTAGAGGTTTAAAGGCACAAAAAGGCACTGGCAATAAATATTAGCTCATACAATATAACTGATTAAATATAACTGAGTCTGATTTAACATGACTACCAGTACTAATATCACCCAATTATGGTCTTCTATCAAACACAAATACAGGGACAGAAAATGAGCCAATCGTCACTCCACCTCTTCAAACTTCTAAATATATAAATTTGCTCTACCTTAAATAATTGACATGATATGTACTGGAACAAACATGCTTTAAATGCAGCAGATTAAGTGAGGAATCCAGGCAATAACTGCTACTTACAACTTACAGTAACTGGGTGGTTGGCAAGACTTTGGTATTGATTCAAAATAATATTTATTATATTGAAATATATTTACCACAACTTTGTTACCTAAAAAGGTTTTTTTTTCTTAATAGGTGGCCACTAAAAAACAAGTTTATCTTTGTTAATCTTGTACCTTCTGTCCACGTGTCTACCCAAAGGTTGGAACAAATATTGTTCTTAGTTAGTTGTCCAATTGTAAAGAGTTTTTTCTATTATGATCTCAAGTATTTTATCACCCAATCTTTCTTTAGTGATCACTCTAATGAAACCATCACCCCAGACCAAGACCATCTGAAATTATGTTTTTTTTTCCTTTTTCTTCAAAGTCAATGTTCAACCAGTGAGATTCCATTGGGAGGACTTTAGTCCAACTCAGGAGTGAACTTTCCCTGTTCAGCTCCGATGTTTTTTTATGTTCAACAAGGTTTAGACAACTCACTCTGGTACCAGCCCGGTACAGTTCCTTCACTGTGAGGCTGAAACTGTTTAACTCAAGTATGAAAGACGACAGCATGGCACCGCTTTATAAAAACCACAGCTCCTCTTTGATGTGTCGTTTTTTTTTCTTAGTGAGGAAAGCTTCATGGGTTGGGCTTTCTCTGCCTTCACCACCACCTCCTCCTCCTCTATAACCAAACTTGCTTTCAGCATACATTGACCAAAGGTTGGGTGAGCTCACCACTGAGTTGAAGTGCGGTGTGTATAGAAACGTGACTGTTTCTGCAAATCATTAACTGTGCAAATGGACGGTCAACTGAAAGGCAGCAAAGTCAAAGGACAACACTATACACAGAGCTGCACGTGACTCCGCTCTGCGTGGGAAACATGGAAGAAGCAAACATGTAATTAGCTGTTACTATTTTCATTTTGCATTGCCCTGAAGCAGCACAGAGATGCTGGTTGTGCGACACATGCCAGGAAAGTTTGAGGCTGTTTAACTTTCTGTACTGGTCTAAAGGGAGACAGAGGACAATTCTGACCAGAAAACCTTCCCTGAAATAAATGATTCCTTTTACAGTAAAGGATAACATCAGTCCAGAATGAAATAAAGCTTACTTCAGAAACATTTATCTCCCAAAAAGGGAGAAATTGTACAGAGGCAAAGAAACGACATGCCATATTCATAAAACTGTTTTTACTTTAACAGCAGAAAAAGTAGGCTGAGAGAGAAACAATGTGTTTCTCTCTGTAAGTGGAAAACTGGACTGTCCTCCTGAGGGACCCCTCAGTGACTTTGCTGTTAAGAGCTCATTTTCCTCTTCCTTAAATCCTACTGCACTGAACGTCATCCATACTGAAAGCTAATGCAAACTCCTGGCACAGCTTCAAAGCAGGGCTGGTGTCTGCTTTACTTCCTCTGCTCCTTCGCTTACTCTTACTTCGAGCCACATTGAAGCAAATACTACGATATAAACAGGATAGAAACTACTTTCTCCTCTAACCCAGATCCCTAAGTGTTTTACATTTAAAAGTAACCAACTCCAAACTAAAACAGGACAAGTGATGCACATACAAAAGGAAATGTAAGAGGATTTCAAAAGATATGAAAGAATAAAAAGGGGTAAATTATGTTTGAGCAACAGCTCTGGTCAGTGATGTTGCAATTTTTGCACTGATCAAATCAGTTATTGATTGCTGGATTTAGATGAAGTTCATAATTAAGCTCTTCTTTTGGAAGTGGAAAACATGCTGTTTGAAGTCAAAAGGTTCTTTGTCTTCGTTTTTAAAAGGGTTTTCTTAAAGTGCAGCAGTGATTTGTGCTGCTGCACTGATTTGTGACACTCTGACCATTAATATTGAACAAGTTCTCAACATTGTGCTGATATTTTGCACTGAACAAAGCATTAAAGAAAACGACTATAATATATGTTATTTTATTTCAATTATGAAATTGACAAGCACTCATCAATCAACATATTAAAACAATTCTGCCATCTGCGCAGTCACATGACAGCTCCTTAAAATAAATACTTTTAAGAGGAAATAATACAGACAGAATATGTGAGGCTCAAACCACAAGTACAAATGAATTATCCAAATGTCCGAGAGAAGAAGGGTCTGAAAATTCCCAAAGTCAACCCCGACTCTCCAACAAAAAGTGTTTGTATAAAACAGCTAAGTATTTTGAAAAATACAGAATCTTACAAAAAAGTTTTTTTTGTTTTTTTTTTGTTAATCTTCTCACTTCTTTAAATCACTGTAAAATATCAGCTGGTATTATGACAAAAATCTGGATTTTTTCCCCCATGTATAATAATGAAAAGACAGAATGTGCTTCTGCATTTGTACATAAGTATTCACATACATCATAAGCATACTGTATCACAAAAGTCCTCCACCCCTCAGATTGTGTTCTGATGAAGACAAATGTATCGCACAGGGCAGCGTCCCTCCAAATGCTCCTCATCGCCAAGTTGCAGATAGAAACCAGTGACCATGGTAACAGCAAAGGTGTAGTTGATTCAGAGACACCCACCTGTTTCTTTTCAGACCATCCACACCCAGGCTATGTAAAACAATACATTTCACAGCCAAGTGTTCATTGTCTCTATCGGTTATGTAACCAACAGCTTTCACATTTTGTGTGTATAAAAACATAAAACTTAAAAAAGTATTGTTTTGACAATTCGTCAACTTTCAAAAAGGTCCAAAAAAAGAGACAACATAGCCGTTAACAAGAGGGGATTTCAAGATTACAGGTTACAGTACAAAAATGTGGTCCAGGTGGTTGCACATGAAGCATGCATGTGTTTATGTTGCCCTGCTCACCCCTAAAACCCTCATGCGAAGACGTACAGTATAAAAAGGCCACATGGCTTTTCCTTCACTATTAAATGCGTGTGTACTCTTAACGACTGGCCTCTTTGTCTGCTCATCAGAAGACTGACGAAAGGTGCTTTTTAGTTTTTTTCCTATTGGTTAACTCCACAAAAGACACAAAACCTCATATGGTCATTATGCCGTGCGTGTTTGGTACATCTGCATGCTCCTAAAGCTTCAGGGCAGGTTCAAACTACTGACAAATACAAGTCACGGACAGTATCTGGGATAAGAGCAGTTAACGAGAAGAGACAGAACTGTAACTTCATTGCTTTGGGGTAAAACATAACAGACAACTTAAACCAAGGACCTATATAGGCTACTGTCAACATGACATTTTGAAAATATGATTATTCACTTTTTTACTGGGAGTCAAATGAGTAGATTGACCACTTTTATGCATGTCTTCTAATATATGAAGCTATATCTGAGCCTAATTAGCTTAGCATGAAAAGTGGGAAGAGCATGCACGACTTGCTTGTTGAAAGGTAACACAATCAATTTCCAAAAAAACTCTTTAGCTTTCTTATAAATATAACTTTACATCTTTCTTGTTAATACTAAACCTATTTGACAATGTGCTGAACCAAATTACATTTTTTGTTTAATGTAAGGCTACAGCCAGCAGCCACTTAGCTTAGCATAGCATTACAGTTAACGTGGTCAGTCCAGATGTTTTTTATGGATGAAAACAAAAAAGAATAAATAAGAAGTGGCTTTGTGGGTTTTGGTAGATTGATTTTGGAGTGATTGTACAAATCCAGGTTAGTTAGCTGTTCCCATTTTTTTATGTTACGCTAATGTAATCAAATGCTGGTTTTAGCTCTATTTCACATTAAACAAATGTGCTACAATTCTCCATTTCATTCTAGTAGAGATTGACAATACGTGCTTAAAAAAGTAATACACCTTCAAATATGCTGCTACTGCTATTGTTTCCCTTTGGTGTAATAATTAGGGGGTAAGAAGGACAATTTGCTATTTTAAGTGAGAGGAAGCTCCAGAAAGTTACTCCCGACCAAAAAGTAATCCTTCATGATTTTTACAATTCCGTCTTTGTATTGAAGGAATTTCAATGATTGAGCTGGAGATATTTCAACTTATTGTTCTAAGCTAGGTAAACATTACACTAGGTCAAGCCTCATATACAAAAGACACATATGAGAGTGGTATTGATATTCTTATTCAATTCATCCAAAATGTTAGACAAACTCAGTAAAAATAAATGGATGAAGCTGCAAGTTTCTCACTCAAAGCATTGATTAGTGTTTGTGTGTACACAAACATCAAAGTCTCTCACAAGGGCTCTGATTGTAGAGATTTCAGTGGATGTATACTGTATGAGCATGTAAACAAAAGGCAGTTGGGCTTGAGCTTGAGTCTGTTGAGCTCCCTCTTCTTCAGATCACCCCAGCGGGACGTCTTTAACCATCTTCTAACTCTCTATAAGTGCAGAGGCTTAGAGAAGCCCTTCACCACTATTTCATATCTTTTCCATAATCCTCAACATCTCTACTGCGGAAATAACAACAAAAATATAACTTAAGATAAACTCTCTAGGCACTGTTTGATTTCCAAGGCTTTTTGTCGTAGACTGTGATAAAAGGTCAGCAAACAGATATAAATGAAAAAAGAAAGACCAGAGAGTGATGGCTCTGCAGACCAAACACTTTCTCCTCTGTGATATATCTTGTTCCTCCAAGTCAGCTCACGCAGCCAAACAGACTCGCTTCAAGCTCTGTGGTGGAGAGGCTGCAAGGACAGAAGGTATCTAAAGGGTAAGTGTGTAGAAGTTTTCAACGTTAAGTGTTCCATTCTTAATCCTTCTTTGTCTTTCATAAAAAGAGGAAAAAAAAAAGTTTGTTCTTAAGCCATGATCTTCTGGGGGATCTCTATAGAAGCCTTGATGAAGATGCAGTTGTCTCGGACGTAGTTCCTCTTCTTTATTTCCTCGTGAGAGATGAACTTGGGGTAGCCAAAGCCTAGGGTGCTCTCGTCCAGCGAGTTGCGGCTGCTGCTGGGCTTCTGGAAGTTCTTCCAGTTGGGGTCAGGGTTGAAGGTCTCGGTGATGTGCTGGGGTTTGGAAAGAGAGGGGTCACTCTGGTCCATGATTGAGAAGGTGACCTTGTAGGAGAAGGGCCACTCCAGCAGGCTGTCGTACTCTCCAGGGAGCACACGGATGTAGACCGAGAGATGGGAGCCCTCCCCGCTGCCGTTACCGTTCAGGAAGGCCGACACCTGCAGCTTGTAGCCGTAGCGGTGGGTGTAGAAGGGCGGGCTGAAGAACTCGTGGTTGCTTCTGACTTTGGCCTCCTGGAGTTTACGTGAGTAGTCGTTGAGCTTCCAGATGAGAACGCCATCATGACTGACAGACAGCTCCTCCATCTCTCTCCGCAGCTCCAGGATCTCCTGCCGCTGACGCCCCACCAAGTTACACATCATAGTCAGGTGAGACTTAGTGGTGTCTTCAAGGTGACGTCCAATAGCCAGTTTGGGGCACTGCCAAAACAAAGCATAGGATAAATGATGCTGCTATATATTCACATACAATTGGTGGTCTGCATCTCGAGAACATAACTGAAAGTGTTAATAATAGTTGAATATACGATGAGGAGTCAGAGGAATACATTTAACAGAAAAAGTGAAAAAACAGATGGAAAAAAAGTATTGAAAAAATTCTCCTTTGGCTAGTTAAGACATCCTCCGCTACTTCAATTTCAAAATAAGTGTCAGTATCAAAGATCATGAAATAAAGTAAAGAAGGCATCATTTCAAATTCAACAGTTCAAACAATCTGCTGTAGATTGACACAAAACTGAAAAAAGAGGAACATACACCCAGTGGCGTCGTTAGACCTGGCTGTTTGGACCTACAGCCTGCATGCCCCTGGACCCCCCTTGATTAATTTTCGGCCCTGGGCTAAGCCCCTTATGTTTAAGATCCTAACATCGCCTCTGCATACACCCCATTTTTTTCTGGTCATGGGCTACAGTATATGAACACATGTTTGTCTGTGGGATTTACCAGAGAATCTTACTGTTGTAATGGGACATCATGTCTCTGTGTTTTATTTGACTATTAGAAGGAGAGACGTGTCTTCGATGGAGAACTTGATTTGAAAACTATAATTGGATGCGTTTCTGATCTATTCATGTCAAAATCAAGCACCTCTATAACTACAGACAGTGATCAAAGGACACTGCTTTCACGGATCATCTATTTCTGAGCCATACACTTAACATTTCAAAGACATGGTTTATTATATTATATAATAACTGCGTTCCATCAAGCCATCTGTAAATGTTATATATCAAGCTTTCTGGAGGCTTACAGCACACAGAGTATGATGCAAATCCACCGTTCTTCCTCGAGCGTCTCCACATCTTAAATTGACGTCAGCTTCAGAAATAGACTGAATTGCATGGACAGAATATATGAGTGTGGCTCTCGTTAAAATAGACCCTACAGGCACAGTACTGTATGTTTGAAAAGACGAAGATCATTCCTTTGGACATGCACTGATTTGAAGGATATATAATGAAAATAAAAAAGGCAAAGACAAAGAAGCTGGCTGGTTGGTAACCATATATCAACAGTTTCTCCTGAATATTTGAAAGGTTAAGTGATGCTGATCAGGCTTACCCTGTGTTTGCAGCCAGCATCTTTGAAGGGGCAGAGAACGAGCGCACTGCCACAGTTGTCCTTCACATGGTTAGCCAGGTCCTCTCGGGCGATGTTGGGTGTGCCACACTGGTTCGGACACTGGACGGGAAACCGAGGGCAGTGGTACTGGTGGTTCTGCAGAGGAGAAGGGAACAGTGTTAAATATGCACTCATAATGGACCCACAGCACGCACGCTACATAACAGAGTCATGTTAGTGATGCAAAGCAATAACTTTCCTTGAAACCTTATAAAAACACGTGGTGTCAAAAATAAGGAAGCAAAAATAGACTAGAAAAAAAAATCATCCAGACTGAAACCACAAATGGTGACTGGGACCTTGCTGCTAACATGCCAATCCCAGCAGGTCATAGCTAAGTCAAACACAGATGACAAGTATATCCAAGTGACCCATTTTGAGTGTCTCGACACTTACCTGGCTTGATCCTGCCAAATATAACTACATATGAGACTGATAATGACAGATTCTGCTGGTAGACTGACCTGGATAGTGTCAAAGACAAACTCTTTGCCGCAGTATTTGCAGGGCTGTGTGCGTTTGGGACACTCGGCCATGCTGTGCTGGGACAGCAGGCGACGCATCATCCTCGCCCCACACTTGTTCTCACAGTATACGCTCTCCTGAGGACACACGCCCTGGTGGTTCTGGGACACAAAAGGAGAAAGCACAAAACATTTGCGTTTAGCGTTGATATGTGCAACAAAAACTGCAGATACATCCAAAAAAATCGGTTTGAAGATTGTTGTTTTTCTATTGCTTTAACTAAGTCTTCATACAGAATTTCAACATACTGTAGTCTTACTCCAGTGTCATTAGTAGGGTATAAAGTTATTGAAGGTAATGACTTTGAAAACATGACTGTGTAATTCCATTGTGAAAGCCAGAAGGTGGATGAATGCCCCTGTAACTGTGTGAAAAGTGGGGCCAGAGTAAACAGAGGAGGGGTGGCGTGGTGAGGAGACTCTGAGGTCCTTCAGCCTGCTCACTGAGAAAAACACTGTAAGTATAAAAGAACCAGTCAAAGCTTCTCCCCTTGTGCCAACACACGTGTTACTTCAAAACAGACCAACACTCTCTCATGGCAGGGACACATGTGCACGAGTTCCTCCTGCTGATTCTCACAAAGCTGTCTTTCATACAAGCACGGAAATGATGAGGCGTCACTTGGGGTTGTTTACGTCAAACTCCTGCTGTGTTTCTACAGTGGGAAAAGAAATATAAAAAAACAGGTTTGGGGATGTTGTTTACCTCGTAGGCTTCACCGGTGAACTCGCTCCCACAAAACTCGCACTTGACCTTGCGCTTGGGGCAGTCATGCTGCAGGTGGTCGGGCAAGTCGCGGCGTGTCAGCTTGACGGAGCAGCGGTTGGGGCAGGGTATCACATTGAAGGCGCAGGTGGAGAAGTGGCCCTGAGGGAGAAACAACAACAACAACGTCAGATCTACTCACACACACACACACCCACATGTTCGGCATTTAGCCAGGATACTGCCTGAAAACAAGACGTGAGGGGGGAGGGAGAGCAACTATGGGTATCGGGAGGAGATAAGACAAGGTGTGTGTTTGATCAGGCAGCAGAGATTAAAACTGAAAATGAAGGAGACTAGAGAGAGGATGTAGGAATGTCTCACCTGCAGCTGCTTCATCTGGCCAGTCCAGCGGCAGCCCTCCTCACTGTGGATGCAGCGGATCGGCAGTGCCAGGATCTGCTGCTCCAGCTCTGGGTCTGGGTAGATCTGAGGGAAGAGAGACGGGATAGGGTTACAAGCTGATAGAGGAGAGACAAGGTCAAGCTAAAAAAGAAAGAAGAAAGAAGTGAAGTCTGCAATTTACTAATCTGGATTTGAATTTGGGTCTACAATTAAGACAATGCATATCTTACTTTTATGTTTTTTATTGTCTGGGGCAAGGAAGAAATGTATGGCTAATTAAAAGCTCAACAGTTGTTCTGTATTAGTATTTCAACTAATACTTCAAACATTGTTTTACACACACAATTAAAGCGCTATCTCAATCTTGATTGGTCAACACTAATGGAACATCAAACGTATCTCAAACCGAGAACAAATCACTTCTGTAAAGATGAAACCATATAGCCTACAGATTGGGCAATTATTTTCAGATACCAGAGAACAGCATTTGTTCGCCTAATAAAAAGAATTAAAGTTCATATAGATGTTATGTTATATTGGTGCTGCATCCCGGAAAAGCAATTATATTTCAGTGACATGTTTGTAGGCTGAGTATGCAGTTGACCCTTCCAATGCAGTCATAATGAGACCTTTGAGACAGCGACAGAGAGAAGAGGAAAAGATTTATATTTCCTCGGTCACTGAGTGATGGGATGAGTCGGTTTTCGTCCCAAACACCCCAAATCCTCCCCTACAGTGCGCTGTCCTGAGGATTTACAGCCCTGCTCTGCATCTCCATCCCCCCATAGTGTAACAGAAGCAGTGCACCAGTCAAACAAGAAAAGCCACTTCCACAGAATGTCACAACAGCCCTCTAAACAAATACCCGCTCAGTAACAGCAGGACTGCGCTCACATGCACCCACAACATGGGGGGAAAGTCTCCTTCAAATTAAAAGTTAATTTTGAATCTAATCCCCAATAAAAACATTGCAGTGTTAGGAGAGGTCTCCGCCAGACTAAATGTGATTATTAAACTGAAAACCAAACCTTGTAACTATGCTCTAAAGAAACATGGAGATGTATAAACATTCAAACACATGGTTGACTTGCTTCACTCCAATTAAACAAAAGAGCAAGATGTTTTTTTCTTCTTTTGCTGCCATTATCAGATTCTTTCAGCAGAGGCAAAGAGGGGAAAATCCTCTAAAGCAAACTGAAACACTCTCTCATTGTTCCAGTCTTGGAATCTGCAGGGAGACGGCAATGATGACCTTTTAATAACTTAGTCCCAGGCAGATCAGGGGGGTTAAGCTCTTTGGAGCTCCAACTTGAGGGTTTATTCTGTCTGCTTTAGCCATTGTTAGTCCCTCTACTATTACTACTACAGTGCTTTGAGGGCAGTGGCACTCTTTTTAAGTTGGGTTGTGTTTGCTTACTGTTCTTTAAGGACAGTGTGTAGCAAGCATAACAAAAACCCTGAGAGTAGACCACCACGATGGGGTAATTTGCAGGCAACCGGGAGCCTACGAGGGTAAATAACAATGTCTGACAGGTGTGCCATGAGCACATCCTTCCTGTGATAAGTCCCTGCTATCACAGGCGCCTCCATCGCTCTCAGCACAGCATGCAGACCTGCACTGCTGCACACACAAATCCTTCTGCAGCTCTGGCTAATTTAAGATAAAGCATCAATGCCAAAAGCTGCTCAGTTCAATAAATTGTTCATTTCCTAGTATCACATGAATATTTCAGAAGTAAGTTTTTCTTGTGCAACTCTTTTTTTTTGTTGCTCTACAACAAGGAAATCACATGCTAGATAGAGACGTCCTCTGACTCTGAATACAGTTAGTCACCATCTCTCCCCCAGGGCACAATCTGATTAAAAAAACAAAGGGGACAAAAGCTCAGTTGAAATTTGGATACAGTTTTCTTCTCCTGGACTGGGAGGGATTTATTCGGGAATAAAACACAGCAGTTTAAATCAACTAAGCACGCTTTCCCACTGTAATGAAATAAAAGGTAACCTCTGACTCTGGATTATGCTTTTTAGAGGTTCACGAGTGCAAATGTTCTGCTTTCGAGTCAAAGTCCCATCCAAACATCAAATATTTTTGTACCTTAAATCTGGGTATTTGCATCTCACACCCAAACTGTATGTAGATCTGACGTTGTTCGTGTCACTATCTGAGCTGCCTGCCTCCTCTCTGATTTGCATTTTTCTGATTGGACCGTTGAAAACGTGTTTGCACCTGTAGGCTATGCTAACCGTTTGTATATAGTTCCCCCAACATCTTTCAGAGCACCTATTCATGTTTAAAATGTTACAAACCTGTTTGGGTTTTATTTTTGAGAAAGCCTGTGCTCCAGTGCTCAGTTCCTTACAGTAATTTCTCTAAAATGACTCATGCATCATCTAAATTTGCTTTGCTGTTTCTTGTGTGAAATGTTTCAAGTACTTTTGCGTTGACTGAATGTCTCATTTCACTTTAAAGTAATATCCACCTCATGACATCAGACATTTCCTTTGAGCTGTTTTACATGAGTTTCTTAACCGTAATGAATTCCTTTATTCTGTGGCATGTTAATTTTGAAACCTTTGATCGACCAGAAAGTTGTTGTTTTATTTCAAGATAAAAGCAAGTAAACAGCAAGTAAATTACTATCAGTTTATGACAGTAAACAAATTCAAACTAAAAGTGGAAGGTTTTGTTTTTCAATGCAACAAAATAGAACTCAAACATGTAATTAAAATTGCTATGAATCGTGATTAAAAAAAAGGTAATCGTTTGACAGCGATTATTTTGCAGAATCTTCTGGTAAACAAACCAAACGTATTACATTTATTTTTGTTTTGCTAATGAAAAAGTATAAACATGCTCAAACGCTATGATGGTGATCACTAACATAAAATCTGCCTAACATTAGCATGTTACTGCAAGTTACTGTTACTGATGTTACTGTTAGCGTGCATATGAGACAGAAGAGCCTCAGAGAGCTGTTAGCATGAATTTAAACTCTCGGTTTTAACTGTTTATGACGCTGTCTGTCAAGTTTATTTGCTTTATGAATTATATTCATATCATTTCTTTCATTCTGGATGAGGACTGAATGTGGGATCGTACCTTGGCATAGTCCAACGGCAGCTGATCTTCTGGACACTTGAAAACTCCCTCACTGCAACAAAACAACAGAAAAGGTTTCATTATTTGGAATCACTCGTATAATACAATTATCACAGGCTGGCAAGCATATCAAAAAGGACAGTCAACTCTTTTTGATGGCAAATTCAGCTTTCAGGGACGTCACTAACTTTGACCCTGACCGAGAACAACCAGAGCTAACAGGCACTTCTTCTTTGACAGTACGAGAGAGCAGGGCTACTCTGCCCTAAGTTTTATTCTGTCTCTTCAAACATTATTAATATGAGAAGTTGTGTGACTCATTTCTGTGTGTGACATGCAAGTACATACACACACTGCGCAATAAAGTCAAATCTTCGAGACGACTGCTGTCAAAACTTTGGCTCTTTCATCTTCTTCTACTCAGAGGATTTAACTGCAAAGATTTGTATACTACTGAGGACAAAACCACAATGAGCCGACTGATTTATTTATTACACAAAGAGATGATTGATGATCCACTTTATGGCTAGTTTATCTCTCAGCTTACAGTGTTGACTTTATACCCTTGATTCCCAGTTTTTTTCCCCTGGTGCAACAGCCGGAAGTGTACTTTTTTTCCTCCAACAGTTTAAGCCAAAAAAACATTTAGGTACCAATTTTACGGCAAGCCCAGTGCATTTTTGTGGTACCAGAGAGGAGCCTTCACTGGCCGGTTTTAGGGCTAGATGAGCAGATGCCAGTGCTCATTATATCAGCCCTCTCACAACCTCCCTTCCCTGATACCATCATGAAATATTCACACTTTGTAATAATGGAGGCAACATCCAGCAGAGGTGAGCAGCAAAACCATAGTGGCTGCTTTGTAAACCCCTACACACACACACACACACACACACACACACACACACACACACACACACACACACACACACACACACACACACACACACACACACACACACACACACACACACACACACACACACACACACACACACACACACACACACACACACACACACACACACACACACACACACAGCTTACTTAAAAATAAAGAGCAAAAAAGGCAATCAGTGGTTGATCTTTTAAGAAGACTGTCTTATGTCTCCTGCTGCTTCTGGATCAGAGATGCCTACACAGACTGTCTTCATCTCATGTATATGCTATCTTTATCATTATTTAAAAAAAAAAATAAAAATCAGTTTCAGCATCTCTGGCATGAAGTAAAGTTTGTTTTTAATTTTTTGTGTCATTACACTGCTACTTTTTAGTTCTAAATGGTTATTTGTAGGAAGCAGAACAGGCAACACATATTTCTACTGCGATTTCTCATAAAGAACATTTAAAACAAAACAAAACAAAAACAGAGGCAATAGTCCCTACATCTAATTCTTTTCTTTTAACTCTAATTCTACAACAGCAAAGAAATGTATTTTATTGAAAAGTCGGGTGTCCTGAAGCCTAATTTGAATCGTGCAAAGACACCCCTCATAACCCCAACAGAATCTAAGTTATGCTTTAACTAATTAAGTGCAGTGCAAATATTAAGTGTTTGCCCCCGGGTGCTTTAATATGGTTGGCTGTAGAGTCACCTGACCGAGACTCCCAGAGGCACAGGAACATGTGACCGAGCAGGAGTGCATGTGCACTTCGCCCCATCTACCCAGCTGCTATGAAACAAGGGAGGGAGCTGAAGGAGGGGGGAGGGGGAGTAGAGGTTAGGCCTGAGAGGGAGGGAGTGATGAAAGGGGGGGTGGAGGAGGGAAGTTAATGCATGACGAGACAGCAGTAATTCTCTATCATTAGGGTCACTGTGTCAGCAGGGAGCTGGAGACCAATTAACAAGCCACGACGGGCTGTAAAACAGGGTCAATCGATTAGAGGCTTGCAGAGCTCAGTCAGCATCTCATGTGTAGTGTGAAGTCATTTACAGTACTCATCGCCATCACTGACCGTGGAGAGAGAGGTATAGAGAGCACTGCCTGTCCCAAACCAGGCAGCTAAAGGAGATAAGAGGCGACAAGCTCTCAGCTCCGGACAGGGGACAGCCTGAGGCCTTGTCCAGTTCAGTCCCCGTATCTGATGCACAGAGAGGCAGACAGGCGAAAAGAGCCTAGTCACAGACTGTCAGGATAATTCCACCCCTGGTATCAGAGAAGCTCCCAGAGCCGCACACTCATGTGCACAGACCCACTGCTGATAATACAGCTCCACTCTCTCTCGGTCGCTTGTGAGTCAAGCTCAGCGTTGCTTTGTGACAGCACATTAACGGTGTAAGCTGGAGCCGAGGCGCCAGTACAAGTCCTCCCAGTCCACCACAACTCTCCTCCCAATTTAGGGCTTTAGAGTGCAACAAAACATAACCAAATACCACAAGTAGGTCAATATGGGAATTATTTATCTATTGCCTTCTTTTTCAATTGAGCATTTTTTTTTTTTACTACATCAGTCTCAGACTCTTAACTACTGGTTACCCAAAACATAGACCTTTGAAAGTGTTAACAGAAAATTACAAATAAAGGCTTATGGGTCAAGTGAATGTTCATAGCCCCATTTGTGGCTTAGCTTTGAATTAGCAGCATTCAGAGAGCTTACACCCTCAGTGAACGTGAAAACATACTTAAACATCAATGTATTACAGCATGGGCAGATAATTATGCTATTGCTAACATACACATTTGTTTGTGTGTGGTGACACACAAAAGTTAGGCTACACGGTAAAAACTGGTTAACTTATAACCCACAAGCTCAATGTTAGCATTCTGTTGTCATTTCAAGTAGGTGAGTATGTAAGCAGCATGGCTCCAAATTAGCAAAGTTATATCAAGTAGCACCCTAAACTAAAATGTAAAAGATGTTAGACTTGCCATCCGAACATAAGCATGTCAGCCATGTCACTATTTAGCATGCTTAAATTAGTATTCAGCTTAAAGTAGCCTTCAATCTCACACAAAATGGTAACATTGTTGTAAACTTAAAGTGAAAATGATCCTTTTTTTTTTTTGATTTTTTACTAATAATTTCTATCTACCTAATCATGTTTTTTTAAGTCCAGGACAACATCAAATGACTAAATCAACTAAATCATTTTGCTGCCAAAAAACGTCAAATGTTGCTGTTGTTTGTCATATTTGATATTTTTAAGATTAAAAACTGAATATTTTTAAGTCTTAGGCTGTAAATCACACATTTAACATGTCCCCTTGCACACTTGGCCTCATCAGGAGAACATACTGTGTTGGTACGAACCATTAAATAATGCACTAATGGCCATGTCATAGGGTGAATATAACAGATTAACAAAGAATCAACATTCTCTCCAGTGGGACCTTACACCTCACACACAATCGATTGCTTTTAAAACAAGTTTCACACTAATGTCTCTCCACCAAAGACTTCTGACCACAGTTCCTTGTCAATAAACAACACTGCAGGTCAGAGGCCAATAAACAAGCGCTTCAGTGTCATGTTTGGGTGTCACAGGGGAGCAGCTTAAGACCAGACAGCATACCATATAATACAATCACCTCATTAAAATTTCATTGCCTCCTTCTGCCCGCTCATACTGAGGGAGGCTCCACAGCTGCTCTGCTGCCGAGCTGTTCACGCTGAAATCACCTCAAGTTCAGCCGTCCATTTATCCATGAGCAGCCATCATCCACACGGCTCCTGACAGGCAGACAGTGAGAATTGCAAATTCCCCAGGTTAAATCCTAGCGGTGATTTTTTTTTTTTTTTTTGCCAAAAGACAGCAACGAGCCCTGCAAGCCACTCGGAGGGGACACATTGGTGACCAGCCGACTCCGCACACAAACCAAAACAATTGGGTAACCTTGAAAACCTGCTCCTTATTAACTATCAAAGCAACTCCTAAACAAACCTCTCTGTGTTTGCCATTGTAGCATGGAGGGCAGTCCAGACACACTAAACAAACAAAATCAAAAGCACGAGGCCTTTGGAGAATACAAGTCTGCTGCACATTAACACTCTAAACATATCTCTGCAACATGAGGTATTTTCTCATTGACTCAGATAACATCAGGAGCCTCTTCTGAACTTCCTGCTTATCTGCTGATGGAGCTCACTTAAAGCTTTCATGTTCATCCTCATGCTAAACCCTCCATGTCTTTTCAAGTTATAACCAGGATTAACATTTATACACACAAACAAGACCTTAGATACCACCAGTGGCCTCAGCACAGTCCCTCGGCCTCACAGCTGAAACTTCCTCTTCCACTCTAGAAGTCGGACAAACTGGAATTCTGTTTCGTCATAGAGTGAGAGTTTCTTTCATCCCTGAATACATAATGGTTTTCAGTTTGTATTTCAAAGAATGTGTGACTTCTTGTGTCGGATCCTCCTGTTGTGAACATTTATGAGTATTACAGAGACAGAAGTGAGAATGGACTAAAGATCCTCTGTCATCTTGTCATGATCCAAAATGTGTTGAAGTCAAATCAAATGCCGCTTGTTGTGAACAGACCTTTGAGATCAAGGCCATTAATTCAAACAGTTCTTGAATAATGTATACATAATACATTTTGTGTGACTGTTATTGCACTTTAATTATGGAAACTGCACAAAGAGAAAGCCAAATGTTGACCCAAAGATTTAATAGTTATTTTGTGTTTTCCCAGCTGTCTCTGGAGCTGTCTCACCACAACCCACAATTTCATCTAAATAAATGTTAGGCGCCGCTTGTGGGGAGAGTCCTTTCTGTTCTGTTTCCAAAATAGAATACATCTTATTCATTCAGTATACTGTTTTCTTCCTCTATAGGATTATTTTACTTCTTCTCAAACTGGCCTTTAATCCATCCTTTACGCAATTTAAAGCTTCAAATGGTGTTTTGTTGTAGAAGCTTGTCTTCCATCTTCACAACGAGTAGGATTAACACCCTGATGTGAGCAGTCAGTGGTGACTAAAGTCTCCCCTAAATGAGCTAAAGTAACAGAGGCTGAAGCTGGGCGCTGCCTCCACCTGTGCAACCTGATACACTATCAGCACATAGCTTCTTTCGCCCCCGGCCGGTCGAGCTGTTAGCTGAGCTCTCTGCAGCCCTCTTGTTTGTCTGACAAAGGGAGGAGCAGCTCTAACTTTCACAAGGTTTGTGATGACAAATCTGCCCACAGGTGGATCAACCGCTCCTTCACAGGCTTTATTAGCGTGTGTGTGGGACATCTACACAGAATGAGGCTGCGACAGCCTCTGTGTGGGATTTAATACCTACAGCAGTGTGTACTTGTGGTGTGCTGGAGATTCTATTGTGCATAAAGCCTTTTTGACATTCACTTCTAAAAGGACGTGTCACCTTTTAACTCTCAGAACCAATAAACTTAATCAGATAAAGGAGTTCAAAGGAGTTTGTCTGACGTTGAGCTGACCCTGTTGGTATCTTTTCCAATACCTTAAACTAAAATCACAGGAATCACAGCCTCAAGCATACAACTCCTCACCCTAACTTCACCACCTTAAATACATGTAATATGTTCATCATGATCATATACATCTGATAATGAGCTTTATATTCTTGAAAATAGAGAAACCTGAAATTATTTGGCAACTATATTAATATGCTCCGAGATCTTTTCATTGCTTTGACTGTTTTTAAGTTAAAAATAAATGTGCTTAAAAAAGAAGAAGTACTTTTTTTGCTGGCAATCCCCAATGTGGACAACTTTTTGGCGTGGCTAAGTGCTGTTCCGGCTAAACAAAACATCTGATGTTACAAACAGAAGGTGAAACTATCATTCGATAAAGAGGAGGTAGCACAACACTATCATGATATTGATGAACGGTAAAAAAAAAAAACTTTAGATGTGACTTATTTAATGTTTGTTACCTTATCATTGTCCTTTCACGAACAAACAAAGCCTTTTAGCAAGTTAGGCATAGGATCATGAAATCCTCAAGAAGAGAAGCACACCCTCTCTTCGTCCTGTAGTTTTATAGATTTATTTGAGATGAATGGTCATCTCTGTCCTTCATCGTGTTCCTGTCTGCTCTGTCCCTACTTTGTAATAGTCTGAGGATAAATCACTACAGACACGAGATTTGTGATGTAGTGTTTTAGTATTTTTAACGTCAGTCAAACAAAGCCTTTATAATGTGAACAATTAAAAAAAAAACCAGAAATGCATACGTTAAGATGACTGCTGTAAACGGGACATTGCTCCCTGAAGGTTATACTTTATTGTAGGGTTTCAGATAGATTTCAGGAACCGGTTGGTTGAGATTGGAAACCTTTTCGAATATGACACCTGTAAAATCCCATCTGACGCTCTCTGCTCGCTCCTAACAGCCCCTGGCAGCTGTTTCATATGAAGTAACAATGGCTGACAGTCTGCAGGTCATGGTCATCAGCGAGACAGGCATAAATCACATCTGACTCAGTGTCACACAACCCTAAAAAGACAGGCGGAAAATTAAACCGCATCCAAAGGTGATTATCGCAGATTTGTATAAATTAAGCAGAGCTGAACTTTAGGCATAGTTTAAAATCTCTATTTTATGCTTTCTCTGCCAGACAGATACAACTTTTTTATTGTGTTACATTGCCAAGACAGAAAAGAAATGATGCAAGTTGAAGAAAGGTACTACTACGAGAGTGTATGTGTGTGTGTGGGTGGATGTCTGGCCTCATTCCCTGGCTTTATCTCAAGCACCCCATGTACTCAGTCACTGGGACCAAGATAGAAAATAAAACATAAAAACGCTGGTTTTATTATAAGCGTCACTCGCACTACCTACAAAACTTGAATAAAAGAAAGAATTTTTTTGTGAGGCTGCTGGGATTTAGTTTCCACTTCTTTGAATTATTCCAGTGCAGAGATAATTTTTCTGACTGCTCAACACACACCGTATAAATCCTGCAGCCAGGACACCTGAGGCCACCCCTATGCCATCATCACTTACGTAATGTTATTCATGTCTCCTTGCTGTTCACCTCACCGTGCTGACATTTGTGAGCACAAGCCATCTGTGAGCGAGTTCACACACTGCTATATAAAGCACCCAAAGGTTAACAAATTCTCAGTTTGTTTTGCTTAAATGTCAGCTTTGCTGAGGCATCGATAGCAGATAAAAAGTCATATAACTGTGTACTGTGTCTTTTCAAAGCACTCTCATAGAGATTATTTATATCTCTGACTCTGAAAACAACTTACAAGTTTTTCATAATGCCAAGAGATGCTGACAAGATAATGAAAAAAAATGGAAAAGAAGATATGTTTCAATATACAGTACCTGGGAAAACCCCAGATAATCTTCAAGCATGTTGTTTATCCGTATTAAATACCTTCGGCTGCAAAAGAAAGCCTTAACAAAGAAACATCTGAATGAGAATCCCTACAAACCATCAGACAGGACTTCCAATGCAATGAATACTGTTTAAATAACTACATATCAACATAACGCAATATACACTTTAAATGTATATTAAGATGTATCACACGTAAGTTTCACATCCTGATTCTGTGAAACAAACGAGAATTGTTAGCAATCGATTCTGGGAGAAAAAAACCCTTCATCATAAGGAAACAGGGCGGAAGATTAATATAAATATTGTAATCATTTCTGTACTGGGTGCCTTGTAATGATAAAGAGAAGGGTTCATGTTATTCAGATCTCCAATTGCCAATCTTTTCCATTTTCTCATATAGACAATCTATAAACCCTGAATATGACAGAAAAAGCTGTTTATAGAGGAACTTCTATTAAACATTATTGTTTGCTTATGTTCCTTTTTTACAAACAGTTCTTCATTTCATTGACAAAATATTTGTTTATGAAAATGGCTCCGTCAAGCTGCGTGAGCAGAATCAGACAGTTGATTTGAGAGTGTGAGCAATTACACAGTGACTCATAAAGTCGCCAAAGGTGCCGCTTCGACACACTGCCATGATAACAAACCGTAAAGGAAAGAGCCACCTGCCACAGGACAAGCCGGCTCCAAAAACAAGCAAGGAAAGTATAGGGCGGAAGGATGGATGAGTAGACTGAAAGAGAGCCGGAGGAAGGAGGAGCAGCCACCTGCAGGCTGAACTCAGGTCTACGAGTTAACATAATCCATCTTTAAGTGTGTGAGAAGAAAAGGCCTCGCTCGCAAGTATTTATAATCCCTCTACACTGTCTCCTTCTATCAGTAAGATTTGGCTTTGACATGACGATTTATCAGCGAAGGCAGAGTTAGAACTGGAAGAGCTGACCCTGATCTTACTATGTTTCTGTTGCCTTTATGAGTTGTTGAGCGGTTCCTCCTAACTGTCAACTGTTGCATAAATTTCATAGGAATAAGTAACCATAATAAGAAAGTTTGACAGGAACTTAAATTTGAACCACTCTTACATCAGCCTGTGAAAAAGAATGTTAGCACTAAAAGCTAGCTTTTCTAGCTAGCGTTTGCATGCTTCAAGCTATTTGCTAACTTTAGCTGCAAAGCAGACTAAAGTAAGTGGCAGACTGAGGGTATGCGAGACAGCTTTTTTGACTTTCTCTGAATAAAATTGGCCCAACGCGAGATATCTTTTTCTTTTTTTATCACTCTTTGAAAATTACTGATGATTTGGAAATTACATTCAGTTTTATACCTTTGCAGATTTGGTTCCTCCTGCGCCAGGTAGGCAATTGAATAAATAAATCTGCAAATATAATTCAATCCAGAAGGATCGTCTGTTTTTCTGGTCGATTTCATCCCCATAGATTATACGCAGTACGAAGGAGGCACAGGAAAATCAATCCACTTTCATTAACTGCTGCTGATCTGGATGCAGGGTGGGGGGTTGAGCTCATGCATGAGAGCAGTCACCCTCACCCATGCAGCACAGAGCAAAAGGAGACCACCATCGTGACACAGGCGTACCCACACACACTCAGGCCTGCAATGCGAACATGAAAGAAAAACAGGGTTTGAAAGGAGATGCTTTACGTTTGATGTGAAGGGCGGTTTTCGAATGGGCGGGGTGGGTTGAGGACTGCGCCCGGAGATCAATGAAAATCCTGAGCTTTAACATGTTGCACATGTGAGAGGTACCTTCTGGTCTGTGAAAATGTGCTAAAAGCCCACGTCAAGGTTGCAGTAGGTGAGAAATACCCCACTCTCGATTTTTACTACACTGACACATAATTGTGAAGATTTAAACGCCGCAAAAGAGCAAGAAAGCGGTCAACTGTGATTCACCAATTTAGCCCAAAACGCAAGGAAAACATGCTTTAAAATTCTCCAGACACGAGTGAATTTTAGCTGATTTAATCACAGATGGCTAGTCTATTTTTAGCTGAGCCTTAGAGGGCAGATTTCTGCTCAAAAGGGTGATCTGCAGTGACGACGGCTGGCTCTGAGGAGCTGCAATGTTGCCACACTAATCCTGTGAAATGGAGGGGCTTGGAAACTGCCAAGCCATTGCCTGGCCTATTAAAAGAGAGCTGCCTGCCAACTATATGCATATAGGTTTAGAAAAACTGACATAATGCAGACATACAGGCATACCTCGTTTCTTCTTCAAATGGCATTAAAGAATCAGCTACTGGAGTCGCAGCCATGACAGCAGCATCAAAGTCGCAGCACTAATAAAATACAGATGACGTGTGGAGGCAGCAATGTGCTTCAGGGCTGTTGTCTATAAAAATTAAAGAAAATGGGTGATGCTCATTTCACATCTGTTAATGAGTTCTGCAATAATAATTTAGAGTACCACCAGTGGTGCAATTGGTTTTACTTTTGATTCATTATTATTTTACTTATATTTAAAAAAAGCCTCTATAGCGGACAAATTAAGCAGTTTATATCCTGCTGTTAAATCTATGAAGATCAGATAGATTCGGAGTGGTAGAGGCTTTTTATCTTGTTCTTATCAAAATTTCTGTTTTCCCAAAATAGCCAACTCTCCTATTGACTCAGAAGGTACTTTATCTCTATTTATAGATTTCAGACTGAGCTCATGTATTGTTAAAGGCCAGAATATCTGGGAGATGGTTTATAGAGAGGTTAGGATGTTAATGCCCTTAAATCCAGAGATAAACATTTGTGTAGCATTTAACTGCAAACACACTAGCAGCAGATACATCAGTCCTTCATGTAAAAATGACAAGACTGAAATACGAGAAAGTTTTACTTCTAGCATAAAGATGAGAGGAGCTGAAGTGAGAAACACACACACACACACACATATATATATATGATATATATATATATATATATATATATATAATATTATATAATATTATATAATATTATATTATAATAACTGCTGTCAGTCAAGGCAGGACAGAGTTTTAATTGAGGCTTTCTTCCTTGAAATAATACAGATAAAAAAAAGTCAATCCTGGTACAAAAAAACCCCAAAAACTCCACAAGGCTTGTGTTGAAAAGCCATTCAAATGTAAAAAAGAATTTGACATCAAGAGGTTTCATGCTACTTTAACCAATTAAGACGCCATGTATGAGGTCATCCCATAGCAGGATCGTTCACAAGCTGCTGCCTAAACTAAGCACTGTGGATTGCAGCATGAATTGTGACAACAGTCCTTTTTTTGTCAACTCCTCTGCAAGAATAGAAATATGCCAATGGCTTGTTAGCTGGTCGTGTCAACTCATCATTCCTGCATAACGACCTCCTTTTGCTCTCCTTGGCGTATGAGTTCTAAAACCCATGAGGAGACGTTTCACTCAGCCCTGCAGCCAAGACGGACAGTTTGTCTTTAAAGAGAATTTACCTCACGCCAGGCCACTAGAGACAATACATCACTCTGAGGCCACTCAGAGGTACAATGTCATGATTTATCAGCACCTATAGTCACATGAGCTCATGAGGCGCTGCGTTGCATGCGCTCACCATGAATCGTTTTTATTCTTAAGCAGAGCACTTCAGTTCACTGGTTTACGGAGTCTTCACTTGATGCCAGAGCCAATAACAGACAAAGAGGACAGTTGTTGGTTTTTAAATGCACACAGATCTGCTGTAAAGCCTCAGGGGGAAAGAGCTGCAGAGAAGAAGAGCTCTCATCACCCTTCAATCAGTAGTACTCTTTCATTGCAGAGTTGAATGTCCTTTGGAAATATGCTGTAAACAAACTGTGAGGGAAAACAACACCATGTCTGCAACAAAAACAGATCTGAATAGCATCTTGTATCAGTAAAGGAATGTTCGATCAGATCGTCTCTTCTCTGCAGCGCCGCCACTGTGCCACAAGCAGCAGCAGCAGCAGCAGCAGCAGCAGCAGCAGGTGGGCAGAGCAGATAATCCGTCTCAACGGTTACATCTTACGGACCACAGATCTTATTATTAACCTGCACCTGTTCACCCCTGAACTAGAGCAGGAAGTGGAACAGGCCACTTGATGTCCTACAGTTTTGCTGCTTCCCTTTGGTCGCTTTCTTTTTAGTAAATGCTCTAAATTATATCTCAAAAGAAAATGTTTCTGCAAATGATGTCACTCATTTAAAGAGGTTTATCTGGGAGTTTTTATTAATCCTTTTTGTTCAGTTTTAACTGACAAACCTGAGTTGTAATGCACATACTTTTTGTAGTGTTGCAAAAAAACAGTTATTTGAATCTCACCTGAGGGAAGATGACAAGAGCTCAATGGGAGCAGAGGGAGGAAATAAAATCATGCTGCACATGAAGCATTTGAGTTCACCAATTTCTGAAGATCAGAAGAATCAGTGGGGAGTAACTTTCAGGTCATTCAAAAACTATGAGGGTACTCCAACAGGACAGAGCTCAGGCTAGAAGTTTTTCTGTGATTCTGCAAACAGCTCTATGTGTGCAGCTTTGAAGAAATCAACAAGTATTGTTTCTGGTCAGTAAGTGATGCCGAGCTGATTCCCTGTTGTTTTGCTTAAACCACTAACATCATCAAACTGCTGGTAACACGAAAGCTCAGGAGTCATTAACCAGTTCTTTTTTTTTTTTCTTCCTTTCTGTCATAGAAAACCACTTCACACACAAACCAGCACACCTCACACTGCCCTGCTCTGTGTGTGCGAGATAGCAGGTGTGACCATTATCAGCTCTTCCCTGTGTGAGGGAGTTTTTTTTAAGTCCAATCCCACAAGAGCAGCTTTAAAAAACATGTGCAACATCCTCAGTGACACATCCGATGGTTAGCTTGAGGTTGTGGTGTCCAATCCTAACAAATCACAAAGATCAGGATGTTTGATGTTGTTGAAACCATGGCTCGACATCAATGTTGATGAGCATGTTTGTGCCTGAGCTCGTGGTGAACTGAAGACTTTGCGGACTCTCGAAATAGGATAATGATTTGGATTTTTCCCTCGTCAGAGTGTGAGACCATCCTCGCGGTGATTCACCGACTGTTATCACAGCGAGGAGTGCGGGAGGCACAGCCACAAGTCTGATGGGTCATGAGTCACTCGTGTCCCTCGCAGGCAGGATGGCTGAAAACTTCTCCCCTCCGATCCAACTTTACTTTTTCGACGAGAGGCCTCTCACCTCCAAAAAAAGACGTCCAACTGATGCGTCACATTCCTCTCAAAGGAGAAAAGTTATAACCTGTGAATGTTCTGCTCCAGGCTCATTTACATTTCAATTCAACTCTGAGCGGAAAAGCTCCTTTACTGATAAGCCAGTGTGAGGTGTGCACATCACTGGCAGAGACAACTTTAGGTCCTATGTGTCCATGGTAACTAGGAGGGAAGGTGAAGACTGTGTGTGTGTGTGTGTGTGTGTGTGTGTGTGTGTGTGTGTGAGAGAGAGAGAGACAGTTGGCAGACAGTGAGCACATGCACTGATTCAAAAGAAACAATCAATGATTTTGGCTCCTATATAATCACATATCACTCTGGCCACTGGCTGTTTGCATCAGTCTGAATCTGCAGAAAAAGTCTAAAACAGTCAAACAGAAAGCCGCCTCACGCCCATGAGCCAGCGCCGAGCAGCCCCTCCTGCAGTTGTCCGCCTCTCTGTTTTGTGGATGCAATTTCTTTGTTCAGCGAGGCGAGGTGCTGACGTCAAATTGCCTCCTTTGTTTCAAACGTGCCTCAGCTGCATTGTTCGTCTAGTGTGAATTTTTCAACCTGCCCCTGTTGCCGACAGCAACAATGAGATAAGTGACCAGATTTTTCAATCAGAGCAGCAAAGAAGAAAGGAGGAATTAGCAACAAATGGTGTTGTCACTTGTTTCTTGTAAGAATAGAAATTTGAGAAGTGTTTCAAAGAGGAGCACTGTTTTTTGTTCTCCACTCATTGTTTCAGCCTTGTGACAAGTGGTTAAGTAAGCAGAGACATTTTTGAGCGGCTTCCTTTTTTATTGAACAATCAATTAATTCTTCTTCTTTTTTTACGTAAAAGACATTTTTTGTGTCTCTTGCTTCTCCTAATAATATCTTTTTATTTTTTTTGTCCTGGTCTCAGTTTTTGGTTTAAGACTAAACGATACACACAATATGAAGATGTTAATTTAAACTTTAGAAATCTAAAACGTTATACTTTTCTTCTGTTTAATGACAAAGTCATTGACATGATTATTAATAATAAATGATATCTACCATATCCCACTTTGTTCATCTACTACCAGCATCAGCCAATTCCATCCCATGTCACTGGCATGTGAGCTGAGAGAGTCTAGAAAACAAGCGCTCCTTCCTCCTGAACAAGCTGACTGAGCGATCCATCTGGACGCGCACCTGACAGCGCGACTTCCTGCGCAGCTCTTTCACAGGATCAATAGCTGGCTTGTGCAGAGGGAGGAAGACGAGGTTCAGAGTATCAACTCAGTGTTGACATATCTGAAAATGAGCTGCGAGCAAGAGCCGAGACACAACACAAGGGAGTAAGTGTACTCAGCAGAGTCAATGAGCTGTTTGGTTAAAAGGAGCACCAGAGTAAACAGAGCAGCTGAGGAGAGGAAGACGAAGGGGTCTTTGCAGGAAGGAAGTCTTCATCGCAAGAGAAAAGAAAAAAAAGGCCGGAAAGGCTGAAGGGCAACTGGGCTCTGACCTGAACATTGATGGGGCCCCTGGTGGATAAATGACTATAATTCAGTGTGTGTTCAAATGAAGGGCTTAACTGCCTGACGACACCTGTTCGGCTCTACAGAGGAGCCTTTCAGTGAGGACAGGTGCCTCTGCAGCAGGCCGTTCACTTCCCCTTCGCGCTCAGCTCCGCTCACAGCTGCTCTCCTTTCAAACCTCAGACACAGATTCCTTACATGCCGGCCGCTCAGCTCAGCAACCACTGCAGTCAGCTGCATGCTATCAGAAAGACAACTCTGCTTTACAACAAACAGTCTCTGCCAGATCATCACAGTAGAATATCACATCAGCTGGACCTGCTGCAGGATCAATGGGTTGAAGGTAAAAGGATACAAACTGCATATTTGTGCAGAAAACGAGGTAAATATTTGTGTAAAAGCACGTCATGCTACAAGGCAAAGAAGTGTGTTACCTTTACTTTCTATACTAAAATAAAGAGGACCTTATTTCTGTAAAGACATGTTATCAGCCAACTGCTGGAGACAAATAATTAACTATAAAATACCTGAAAATCTGCCCGTCTTCGGATTGTTTGTGGGTTCAGACTCTTCAGATGTACTTTCATTTAATAGCCTGTTTTGGAAAGTCAGTTATGCAGGAACACAAAGCAGAAAAACAAAAATCATCCTACTGGAATGATTTCTGTGGGAGTCTGAACATGTGTGTGATTGTGGCTGTATGCATATGTGCACTGGGTCTGTCGGCTCAGTGACCTGTGCACAAGACAAACAGACTGCAGGGAGGGGCAAAGGGGGGTTGACTCAGTACATTAGTGCAGATGAATTAAGACTGAGACTGACTGTAATGTTTTTTTATTGTCAAACCAGGCCTTCGAGCCTCAAATACCTGCTGTTTGAATCTCTTAAAATGGTCATTAGCTTAAGTCCAAAATGTTTGTTGGAGCAGGCAGAGAGCCTGTATGTGTTATCATAAACATACATCCATCTACACAGACTCACATAGCAGGCATACCGGGGCACGTGTACGCACTAGCCATGTGTTTCAGATGTGGGCCAACTGGCTGCAGTCCAGCTGCAGCAGGGCTGGGTTTGTCTGCTCGGTCCCAGCATGCTCTCTGTGCGAGGGGGAAAGGTGCTGCGCTGCATAGCTGGAATGTTTTCCGTCTTTGTTTGGACAGAAAGGCTGTAAGATTCATTTAAAGGGGCTCCTATACACGAGGGCATGTCGAGGCACGTCCAGAACTGACTCTTATAGAGCTGCTGCACGGCACCTTTTTTAGGTCTATGATTACTCAAAAACTAGTCGTCTTTCATTGTCAGCAAACAAACATAATAGTTGATTCTTCAGAAAACAAAATGCCAGTTATTCTAAAAATGAATAACTCTTTTGATATTGACTGCTTCCAATTTTGTAAATGAGTTTTTCTGGAGGTATGGAAGAGTCTTTTGAGGTTTTTGGCTTCGTCTTGTACAAAAGAAGCTACTTGAATACAACCGTTTTCGCTCATTGAAACTACTTGAGTAGAATGTCATCACAACAAGTGGAAAGGAAAGCCCAAAAAGACATCCAACTCATAATCAAACATGACCTTCTCGCTTGAGATAAAGTTATAACACAAAACAAATACAGACGTTCTTTTCTCTTTTTAACTCCCTATCACATGTCGTCATCACGGCAGAAAAAAAGAACACGGATACAAAGTTCAATTAACAAGCAGACACTCCGATGAAGCAAACCACCTACGGAGGTGTATTCATGTTATGCAAGCCAAAAAGTAATTGCAATGATTTAAAGACGTTCTCTGACAGTGACTCATGTGATTGGACGGTGAGTCAGGCCCGTAACACTTTCTACGAACCATAAACTGCCTCAGTCCACAGAGCTGTGTAAAAGACAACGTGTGTGGTCAGTTATTAGGACGAACATTCACAGTTCATGTAGAAGTCAACCAGAGTTCTTTAAAAGTATTACAAAATGAATGAGTCTCAGTATTTAGGGAGTATAAGCTGCAGCTGCATGGCTGAACTCTGAAGGCTGCTTTGCCTGCGAATTAAATACAATCAGTCACTTTCTCAAGACTTTCATAAGCGATGAATTACGCTTGAACTGGCTGTCACTAATAACCTCCCTCGCAGCAGCAGAGATGATGTGACCTGAAAGTGACGCGTGGAGAGCCTCCCCGTCGCATCGGGACGCTCAAACATCTCAATGAGAAAATCCACCTAAGAATTTTAAGTTCCCCCCACCGACTTCTGAGAGTTTCATCCTCCTGACACGAGGGCCCCGGCGCTCTCCTTTTCTCTTTCTCCGCTCCGTGCAGCTGTCACAATGCTGAGGCTCATAACATCGTTCGGTCCTTGTTGTTGGGCAGCTGTGTGAAATGGTCAGAACACTTTCTCTCAGCGATGTCATCATCACAGCTGCATCTCTAAAGCCTCCCCGCTTCCTCCCAGGAGAGCTGCTGTGATTACCTTATCCTGAAACATCTTTCTGTCCCTCCCTCTGTCTCTGACTCTCGGAGAACAAACATGCCGGAGCAGATCAGCTAACAGGGTTTAGTGACATGAACTGAAGCAAAGGCTGCATCAGTCCACCAAACACACTAAAGTAGGGCTGTGACAAGCAGTTATATATTCATTGTCTACTTATCTGTTGTATGCTATGTTCTGTAGCTGTGTTAAAATCACAGAAAGGCTGGTTTTCTTCAGCATTTTTGGGGGGTTTATAAAAAAAAGTTGGAAAATTACATTCAGGAAAACAGAAGCAGAGAATTCTGACATTTTTCTCATCACTCATTTTTTACATTATTAAAAGGGTTAGCAGTAGTTTAATGTCATGTAGGTAAAGAATTCATCAATAAGGCGGTATAAAACATTTGTATTATTCTGCTGCACTGCTTTCTTTTTTTACATTAAACCCTAACGGGGACGTGGACTGGCACACAGATCATCTGTCACCATGTTAGTCCAAAGAAGTTTTTTCTTTATTGTCTAATAAAACAGACTTTCTCTGCGGTTTATACAAAGTGGGAGAGCTCTCTTTTCAAATCGGCTTGTGGGTCAAAAATGCAGCTTGAGGTCTTTTTCTCATGCTAGCCTGATAAACATTGGGTAATTACTGGCTATCAGATGTCAACATCCATTTCCTAACACCCATAAAATACTGTGATTTACGCTCGTTTCCTCTGGTTTGTTTTGGTTATGTTCTCAGGCTTTCATTTTCAGCTTTGTGCCGCTGCTTTCATGTGCATCCAAATTCAAAAGGTTCCTGCAGCTGATGTGAAATATGGAAACTTTTAAACAGAGTTATGAAGTGTTGTGAAAAATGAAAAACCATTACAAATTGATTTTACTCAAATGGAGAAGTTTTCTGTTTTCTCCTCTCTTTTTTTTGAATAAACTGAGCTGACTTAATATGTGTAACCTTTGTTGTTTGAAACCTTTATTAGTAGCAGTTGTGTTACATCATGCCTGAACTGAATCAAAGTCCATATTTTAAATGACGCTGCTTCATTCAGCCTTGGTATTGATGTTTCTGCATTACCTGTATTTCAAACTGATTTAGGCACTTTTGACTTTGATGCAGCAACTGGAAGTAAATGTGTTTAACTTTAAAGATCAGCCACTCCTCATGCAGTGGTTGGATTCAAAGTCCATATTTGTGATCACGTGACGTTCAGGAACATTCAGTAACTCTAGCCACTTTGAGAAAAGAGTGGGCGGTACAACTCCTCTGTACTGTACAGGTACTGAACATCATGGAGGTGTATTTAAACAAGGGCTGACTGTTCTTTTCCAAGATAAATGCTAAATGCTATCTAGTCGCACGTGTCTCTCTTCTCTTCGTCTGAGCAGCTCTCTCTAAGCATCGATGTGTTGAAATTTACTGGGCCGTTTCCAGCTCTGTCACCCCGAGTACATCAGCTGACAGCAGCCTCAGTGCTCGGCCTGCATAGACCCCAAAGTGCAGGACGGACGCCCGAGGGCTTTTCACTCAGCTGAACACAACCTTTCTCTGTGTGCGGATCACTAACAACCCTTGTGTTCAGAGAAGGATGGGACGGCAGAGTTTTCGCCTCGAACTCTCCGGATCTAGACTCAGGATGTCCTCGCAGCCTTTTTTGGACACCTGCGGGGGACTGTGAATGTCTCTCTGATGGGACCGAGGGACATACACACAGTCATTCATCAGCCATCCGTGGCAAGGCTCTCTTTCGGTTACAGAT
The DNA here is from genome assembly GCF_947650265.1 of Symphodus melops. Taxonomy (NCBI): domain Eukaryota; kingdom Metazoa; phylum Chordata; class Actinopteri; order Labriformes; family Labridae; genus Symphodus; species Symphodus melops. Next base: position 6,441,297 of record NC_136700.1, on the reverse strand, counting down.
ACCCACTGAGACACAAAGACCCAGCTGCCTCAAGTGGCAGACATACACACAACACTGGGCATCAATGCAACACAGCTTCATTTAGGCCTTAAAGAAAACCCGTCACAGCCGCCACAGAGACCCTCTATACATCCCTCTGCATGGCTGCATGCATGGACAAAAGAGGGTGTTTGAATGAGAGAAAAGAGTCAGAACAACACATGAATGAGAAAAACATGTTTCATGTCTGGTGTTTGACTTTAAATTCAGAGGCATTAAACAGCTTAAACAGATTTTTAATTGTCAGGCTGAGAGAGTCTGAACGTTCAGAAAGAACCAGGCTGATCCAGTTTGTGCTAAGCTAACTTTATTGTTTGTATTTACTGGCAAAATGTGGTATACATCTCCTCTACCAAAATGTAGCACAGCAGATATAGTAGCTTATTAAAACAAGGATTAATTTGTTGTTTACTGCCTTAGCACCTTTAAGAAGGATTAATGCCAGCAACTGATTTAGCACAACCTTACACTTCAAGGTCGGTGTAGTACAAATCTTAAACTCATATTTAAAGCATAAGTACTTGATTTGATGACCTGTTTTAGATTATTTGGAGTTGACACTGAATAGCGTGAGGGTCTTTGGCTCTCTGTGAGAACATGAGCTCATGTGATGAGCGAGTGGTGCTTTTTAAAAAAAAACAACATTTTATGGCTTACAGGGTTTTTTCATTATAAAAATAATAGTTGCTTGCCTCCTTAATTAAGTGATTTATGAGCCACCAATAAAACCGTCATTTGAACCTGTAAATCCATCATAAGAGACGACTCGTCCGGAAGTGGGATTGATTTTTCTGCCACTAAAGTGCCTCCATATTGAAATAAGACAAACAGCTGCTGGTGGACTGAGAGTGAAATACGGAGGAGGCATTCGGCTGCAGCACTTAAAAAGCTGATGATTGTGCATGGGGGCATTCAGAGTGGCAAAGCGTGGGAGAGAATGCAGAAAAAGTGAGTATCACCTACATCAATGAGCAGAGAAAAACAGCGCTACACAGAGAGGATGTGTCAAAGTTAAAATGAATCACAGCCCGTTCACCCAAAAAAAAAAAAAAAAAAAAAAAAAACTCCCCTGGCTGGTGGACAGTGAATAATGGAGCTGTGAAAAACTCTCACATTAGCCCACTTTGGAGGTCCTCGTGACTCCGGGGAAGTCAGCAGTTGCAGCAGCGCTACACAACTGTGTGGAGGCCCGTAGGAGGATGCTCCTGAGCCGAACAAACCAATTACACCCCTGTCAGGGCCGAGGCAGCGCACTGCATCATTCCACAGAGACACTACTGTCACACTACACGCATTACTCCGGCTCAACAGACCCCGTACTGATGAGCAACGAGGCTTGGCATGTGTGGCCCGGCTGTCAGCCCTACCATTAAGTGTTGATTGTCCTTTATTAAGGGGGCAGTGTTGCTAAAACAAAGGCCTGCTCCGGTCAGCACAACACTGGATTGTTGGAGCATGTGACTCGTGTTTGATTGGAGAGACGCTGAAGGCCTCAACCCATGGTGCTCCTTCAGAGCAGGGGCAACCTCCAGGACTCTGCAGAGCATTTCTACATTCCTCCCGAGGCGGAAACACAGCCCATTAGCATCACATGCAAACACAGAGTGGGCTCCCACACCAGCTCCTTTCAGTGCAGCAACACAGCACAGTTAAAACAATCCATGCGTTTCCTCAAAGTGCATGCAGGGAGTGTTGTGAAACACAAGATTAACCCTTTCAATTCATATTTTTTAAACACTCGCTCCATGACAATATTCTGTACTAATGAAAGAGGGTTTATGAAGGAGATTTTGTAGTCCTTTATAGTAACTTACTGTATCTCCTAATTGTGGCACCAGCCTCACTTAATAGGTGTCAACAGAAGGCGAAATATATGTTGACCAGTATATTATCTGTCGACACCTGAAAATATTGTGTGCGAACCATTTCAAATTGTTTGGCCTGTAAGTAAGGAGAAGTTAAACGGATGTGTTCATGTTTATGTAATCTTTGATGTCAGTGACAGCTACTTCCTGGGCATACAATGATTAAGACTGAAGAAATGCCAAGCAGCAGCATTCCTGCAGCTTGTTGCGACAGAGCTGCGGGCTCTGGAGGCGTGGAGGAGAGGAGAAAAGGTCCGTCAGTGTGAAAGTGGGCAGGCTCCGCTCGCAGGCCCGGACTGGATGTTACACAGCCTCCAGTAATTAAAGGAGAGGGATCAGACGAGTTGCACAATGGGAGTGAAGAATTAGCTAACTACTGTCTGTCAGCCTCAATCAACTTGAACGCCCCTCACAAAAAGATGCGTGTGCCCGATGGCCGAGAGCGGCCTGAACTGGCACATGCTATTCATTAGAGGTGAGGAATCTGCAGCAATGCTCTGGCTGTTTTATTCCTGCTGCATGATCATCTGTTGTTGATGTAAATGTTTATTCAGGCTTCAGCTTTCCTGAGAAGAGGACCAGGAATGCTTGGAGGGAAACACAAAGTGCACTTTTAACAAAAGATGTAAAAAAAAAACATTAGCACTAGCACACGTTTAGACATCTTGACACCATAACAAGATGTCATATCAAAGACAACAGCAAACCACTTTTCAGCATGGCAGTCATGGGAAGTCTCAAAGCGGAGCTATGTAATTGCATTGTTAATGGTTTATAAATCTTCTATTAAATGCTTTAGATAGAAGCTTATAAAACCTGTTCGGTTGGCAGGCTGTAAAACATCATATTGGTTGATTAGTTCAGTAATCATGCATCTTTAAGAGTAAACAGTTAAGGGTTGTAAAACAAAGAAGTTTAATTTTCGATGAATAATATAATTTTATCTTTAAAAGAGTTTAAATGTTTGAGACGGCTGATATAAATGTTCACATCAGAGTCATTAACAGAGTTCTTGTAATCAGATGTTCAGTCATAAATGTTTAAAACAATTTACAAAGAGGTTGAATTTCTTGTTATAGTTGTTGATCAACTGTAGGAAAAAAAGAGAAAAAAAAGATTTTAGCCCGATTATCTGCAGCAGTCAAACATTAACCGGTGCATATATAATACAGTAACTAAAAAGTTACTGTCATGCTGATTTTATGACTCATCTGTTATAAAAAAAGAAATTCTTTAAATCATGAACAGCTTTTATAAACACCATTGAGTTTTTTGATGGGGTCTGATCTTACGATCTACAGATGTGACAATGTGTTCCTCCAGCTGACAGGGAGGACTCTGATATCTGCACTCACATCCTGACCAAACACCAACACAAGGAATTACTCATCAAAAAGTTTCTGGAGTTATGAAACTTCTATCTGAATTCAGTCAGTCTGTGGGAGTAACAACGGGAGTGTAAAACCGGAGGATGAGGGCGGAGGCGGGATGATGCAGACAAAGCGTCGGGACAAAGTCATTGATCAGCAGAGAAGGAGCGCTGTTCCTCCTCCCTCGCTCTCTTTGTTCAGCCCAGCTTCTGCTTTTTAACCAGATGCAATTTTGTGCTGTTTAGCAAGCCAGAGGAGGCTTCTTGATGACTCAAGGTGCAGAGCAAGGCGCGCACGACAAAGAAGTTTATGAATTCAGAGCACAAAGTTAAGATACAGCAAACTCTTGTATCGTGACAGAAAGAGGTTAAAGAGAAGTTGATTCAAGATATTTTATACGATAGATGTGATATTCCTCTTTCCGAATGCAAGTGTTGTTTTCAAAGAACTTTTATTTGCTTGTGAATCTGCCCTCAGGACTATTTCTAGTTTCATCAACTTAGCACATTTTATGATCTGTTTCCTTGCCGTTTACAGTGAAGTAATAGTAAGTCTAACTGACATGAAACTGCAGAACAGTCAGAATGAGTTGATTTAACGGGTGAAATACAGCTCACACAGAAACCACAGTGGTTTTATGGACTGTAAAAACCATCAAAAAGCTATATTTAACTTTATCTGAGAGCGTTAAGGCTTTCTTTTCACCACATCAAGTTGAGAGACTCGTCTTTCTTTGCTTATCATGTCAAACACATCACCGAAGCTCGGATTTCCTGCACACAACAAGTCAACGCTGCTGCCCTCCTGTATCAGGTTGATATGATTCAACGTTTGTAGAAACAACAGCGTAGAGAATGAATCAGTTTATGGAGCGAAGAAGTTTGTTTCACGTACACGTGTCAGCACCCGGCCTGCACAACAATCGTAACACTCACAGAAACATTATGACATCAGAACAACAGGAAACACTCCACAAGACAGATAATCAAACAGACTCTTAGAACAAAGTGAGGAAACTTCAAGTCATCAAAATAAAGAGGGCAGAGGACTGAAACTGCTGATTCTCTTTATTATTTCTTTTTTGTTGTTTAACGATTGTCAGAGGTCTAACAAGAAATCTTCAAATGTCTTGATCCTAAAATTCAAAGATATTTCTAAATATTGATTGTCTTCACTTTTTTTTTAATCCAGAAAACGACTAGGATTGCATGACAATTCCAAGTTGCAGCTTTTGATCCTTTGCTTACCAGAATGTGGACATGTTACTAAAGTGAGCTTCACATCAGAATTTAAGAGCTGAAACATCTGTTGAATTAATCGATTAAAGACCAACAGTAATACTCTTTAGTTTACTTTATTATGTGACTATACGGCTTCTTTTCCTCCGCTTTACTGTCACATATCCATTTTGGATTGATTATCTTTCAGGTTCTTGGTTAGAGCTGCAGCATTAAATATATGCATGGTGAGTTTTCAGCTGCTACATGATGCCTTAAGGCTACTCCTGAAACAAATGAAATCTATGGCTGCAGATTCTCTACCACGAAAACATTCTGATTTACTTTTTCATCATTAACAGTCAATTGAATACATTTGAGTTGCAAACAGTAAAGGACATGTGAGGAAACAATCACTGACTTTTGGAAACACTGATGAACACTTTTCACCATTTTTCGGACATTGTAATCGAGATGAGTAATTGGTTCATCAATAAAGAAATCAGCAGGACACGAAAATGAACATAGTCATTGATCTGTACTGTATGAAAGAACACAGGACATAAAAATTACAATTTGATCCTCTCATGAACTTCTTTTATCAGCCAGATCAAGAACACTGCTCCTCCAGGCAACTGAAGATATTTGACTACAAGATTAACTTAAATACTTTTCCTGCAAGCTTTAGTTAACATGTTGATTATGCACGCACCTAAGTAAACTTCCTCAAAGCCTGAGAAGCTCCTCTGCACATCCAGAACTTCTGCTGTAACTCCTGCCAATGTGAGTTTACTTAAACAGGGAAAAACAGGAGGTGATGACATCACAGCGCATTCCTTTTATAGAGTCGGATAATGAGTGACTGTTTCAGGACGGTGCTGTCCACCTTAAAACAAAGACTCTTTCCAAGAGTGTGAACACAGTGACCTCAGTGTTCAGCAGATTATAAGAGGATGTGGTGGAGGTGTTGGGGGGGGGGGGGGGTTCAGTTAAGACACAACCTCATCATCCCAAACCCAGAGACCCATGCAGACTCAGTCACCCCTAGGGGCGAAGACACAGACAGGATGTGGAGGAAGAGGCCTGCCCTCACCCACAACATGAAATATTGAAACAATAAATTGATTCAGTTCAAATAAAGGACAACCTCTGTCAAAATGCTCATCGTTTGCATCATTGGAGCCAATTGGATATTACTAAGACACCTGTTTTTACCTGTTTATGAATGCATGACTGATCGAAACAACAATAACAAAAGATCCTTAGTCATTGTGCTGACACAGTGGCTCTTCGTGTATTAGATCCATGAACAGAGAAGAAATAAATAAAAAAACATTCACTGCGAAGAGGGGAGTTCAGCCAGGCGATGTTTACCAGGCTCCGTGCACTGTCATGATCATTGTGTGGCTGCAGAAAACACCAAGTTATTGTAAAGATAACCTGCTGAGGAAAGGTGAGGAGGACACACCTACATGCACATCCTTTATTTACTGTTGCTCGACCGAAACTAGACAAGGCTGCACTGTGCAGTCTCTGGTATCGCCTGCAAAGAACTGGATCTATCTCCTTCTCTGAATCAACACACAGACACGATCGTACCTTAGAAATTCTTGCAGACAAGTGTCACAGAACCGATGTCCACAGGTAGAGACTTGGACGGGCTCCCGCATCGCCTTGCTGCAGAGTGGACACTGGAAGCGTCTCTTTGGCTTCTCCAGAAACTTGTAATCAAACCCGGGCATCGCTGCAGCTTCCGTGGTCAAGTCTTTTCAGGTTAAAGGTTCAAATGTCCTCTCTGATGTCTCCCCTCCCCCTGAAAACGGGGCTATTTATTAGCTGCACTGCCGTTTTAAGCCGATGATGGGTTCATATCACGTCCCTTCCTTCCGCCACCGACAGATCGGGATTTAATAAAGGAGACGCGTCCTCCCCCCCAGCTTCTCCTCCTGCAGCCCGGAGACCGGCGGCAACAAAGGAGCGACTCAGTCCAGGAAACGCTGCAGATACGGTCCAAGATGCCTCCTCCTGGCTCTCCTTCAGTGTGTGTTTGCAGGTTTACAGCTCAGAGGTTACAGAGGCCGTGTGTGGCCCTCTCCTCCGTGGTGGATGCAGTACTGACAGTCTGAGCACAATGCACAACCCCTCCGTCTGTTTAGGTGCTCCGAGTCCCGCCTCCTCCCTCTGTGCAGGAGGAGTCAAGAAGCTGAGACTCTCACATTCACACCATGTTATCCCTCATTTCATCACTATTTATGGCTCTTTATCTGGGCGTTTTTAGTCCTCTTTTGTCTGCGGAGGCCTATAATGACATGCAATGTTTTTTTTGTTTTGTTTTTTTTATAGCCAAAATCAGCAATTATTATCAATGTCATTTATGATCAACATTAATATACAAATTGGTTATGAGTCATGACATTACCTGCAGTATGCCAAAAAAGCGTCCTTATAATAAAATTAAAAAGTAAGAAATGATTTTGGTGAAGGTTTGTGTCAAATAAATACAGAAAATGCCCTAAAAAGGAAGCATACAGTTCAGACAGAGGTAACAGACGCCCTCTGGTGGTAAAGCCCAAACACAAAATTAAGAAATGTCATATTCCCTTCCTGAATGTGTAAAAATTCATACATGATGAAAAAAAAAACACCTGACCTACATTCTCACACTAATATATAAAACATACAGATTGTGTTTAGACAGAATTCAAAAAGACAACACACACAAATAAATGTACACACACACAGTTAAAGAGATCATTTTTCATCTGCGCTGTTGCCATCAGATTACATCATCATTACATCATTACACAGGGCAACAATGATAAACGATCCAGGTCCCCAGACAAGGTGTAAACACATCTCAATTAGTGAGTAATTACGCAAAGAATATCAGAGATAACAGAAAGTGTGATGTAAGGTATTGAATAAAATCATCTGACATCCTCTCTGTGACAATGACAAAATTATGTGAAAACAATGGAGTTGAAGGCAGGAAGTCAAACCTTTGAGGATTATTAATTTACCTTCAGATGTTCATGACCAGCTTCTTTACCATTTAAACATTTTGGTCATGAATTCAATCAATCATCAAATCAATCAATCTGAACATTCATCTCGGCACTGTTGTAAGTTGAAGTAAGGCAGATCAAATGTGTAACAGACTCTCATAGTCTGAAGAGTTAAGCATCTTCTTACTGAGCTCTCCCTCCTGTGTAACCATCATCTGACTTCAGATGGGATTTCTCACAGGAGCTGTGACAGGTTACCATGTAGGAGTTAATGATCATTCAAGAAAATGTCCATATAAAAGTATACAATAAGTTTAAATACAATAAATGATTGATGAAATATAAGGCTTCACTCAAAAACACCTGTTTGAGTGTAGCTAACTGAAATACTTATATACTTTTTTTATTACTTAATATGCATCATTTAATACTAATACTACTTCTCCATGATGTTCAGCCGTGAAATGTTGCATCTTTTAATTCACAGTATTTATCTATGAGCTTTAACTTGAAGTCATTTTGCAGGGTCTGATAATTAGAGCATTTATAAAGAATGACATATCATGTACAGGATTAAACCACTTGTATTATTGTATTGTCAACTAACAGACAGCTGATAAAGTTGTTGAAATGAAAACTCAAAATCTTCCACAAATATAGATGTGCTTTGTATGATTCTTACTATGGAGGGAGAATAAAGAATGTGCATGGATGGTACATTGGACAAATTACATCCAATGGTGAGAAGACTCACATTTATCCAGCCCGAAAACAAAATACTCTTTTTAATAATCCTATTATATATGTGATAAATAAAGGCAGTGAAGTCATCATAACGAAGACAATAAGTATTTGATTCTGATCCTCTCCATGTTGAAAAGAAACCCATGCCCTATCCTATGTACACATACTTTCTCCAAACAATCCCATGATGCAATTTGTCACGCTTAATGTCAGAGAAGATGATTCATCTGACCTAAATCTTGATTTACCGCTGACTTTTAGAGGATTCCACTGCATGTCGATAATAAATGGAGGGATTAGTAAAATTTTAGACACAAAAAAAAGGATCATTATTTTTTTTAAACACTGTTCAGTTGAGCTCAAAACAAGACTTCATTTTGTTTTTACTTCGACTGCTGAGTTACAAATGTATTGGAGGACTAATCCAATAAAGCACAATGTGACCACTGACGGTGTGATCAAGATTAACGTGTTCGCTTCATTTGACAGATGACTTACTAAACTCTTGAGTGGCTTTCCTTTCTTTGCATTGAATCGTCTCATTCATCAGTGGCTTAGCAGAGCTCCAACCTGTTTGACTTTTTCTGGCGTTAATCATGCTAAGGCTGCACGTGAGAGAGGACAATAGCTGGCCACATGAAAGCTGCCTAACGACAACTTCCTGTCGGCCTACTTTAGTGTAAACAGTCCTTTAACTCACCTGTTGGGAAATACACCTGCTGCAATACGCGTTTTAATCTTTGCTTTTTCCTGCAAGAACTCAAACCAATGAATGAAAAGAAACTTTCATTCCTGAACAGAGATAATTTGGGAGGAAGCGAGAGGGAAAATGTGAGGCCACAGCTGCAGTGTGAAGGGGAATCTTTGAACACAGATGGGCCCCTGGCAGGAGATAGTCAGAGGAAGCTGTCCTTCACCTCACGCCACCGCCAGACTTCATGACCAACACAAAAAGGTTTTGGGGTTTTTTTCCAGGGTGAAATCATCTCGGGATAGGCTCCTCAAGCAAAGCTGAAACAAGAGGAACAAAAGGACTACATTTCAGAAGAGCTGCAATGATTAGATCATGAATGATCATCAATTATCTGACAGAAAATAGATTGTAATTAATGTTTGCATCGGCATCTTAACAAAAAGATATTTTACCCAATATTTGCGCTCTGGAATAAAATAAGGAATATATATACTGTATATATTAGATTATATATCTATATAGTTTATATCTACAGGGATTATTTTTTTTTGGACAACAAAGTTATTCAATTAACTGAGACCATAATCCATAGATACAACCCCATGTGACTTCTCTCTTGTTGGGACCAATAAATCAATTTTCCAATAATGAGGCCAATAGAGCCCGATGGTTAATTAAATATCCACACAGGCTTGACGCTCTTTTATCAGTACAAAACCATGCCCCTTGAGTCACATGACTGTCGCGGTAGACCTGTAAGAAGCTCTAACATCCTCTTCTTGACTTTTCTAATCTTGATGTTGCTTAAACGTGCTCAGACTAGAGATAAGGTAACGAGCACAGACATAACAAAGCTTTGAGTAGAGCTGCTACTCCTTCGCCTGTTAGGTAGCTTTTGGGCATCTGACGAGCATGCCTCCTGGACGCCTTCATTCAGAGGTTTTTCTGGGACACCCAACTGGGAGGAGACTCAGGAGTAGACCCAGAGTTGGAAAACGTTGCTTGGGGAGAGGGAAGTCTGGGTGGACTTACTTTGCCTGCTGCCACCAGAACAATAATGTAATAAACTGTTTTTGATTTTATATTCTTGAATTAAAAAAATATTGTACATAAAATAAATAACACTATCTCATTATCAGTTTCTGGTCTTGTACTAAACTGCTAAATACTCAGACTATTTTGAACTCTATTCAGTCACGTCCTTGTCCACTGGTGCAGGCCCTGCAGGCTGCGGCGAGGATTACCACAGTTCTGAAATTTAATAAATTGTGATGTAGTTTAATCTTTTCCAAATCTGCAACTATTTTCATTTCAGAGTGTAGAGGGACACTTTAATCCCACCTTCACTCTTCAGTTTTAATCAGGTCAGTTGGTCACGATTGGCAGAGAGAGGAACACGAAACAACAGTCTACGTGGAAAGATGGGTGTCATTTCACTTTTGGCCTGCAGTAGATTGTTTGATGGAACTTAAACGAATGAAAGTGAAGTATAAAACTTACAAATTAGTCCTTTCACAATATTGCATAAACAAACCCGCTGCCCTGTCCGCATTATCACGAGACACTTGTCTCAAGTTTGGCCTGTTTTTCATCTGGGGATAAATGTCTCGTTCACCACATCCCAACATCTCACAGTGTTTGCTACCAAAGAGGTAATGAGTGCAGTATTACGTTTCACTGCAAGCAGAGTGTTGCCATGACAACAAGCCACCGACGTCGCCGTAAACGGGTGACTCTCATCGAGCTGCACTGTCTTTGGGATCCCAGAGTCTTCCTCTTTTCTTCCAAGACGTCCACGGGCCCCCTTCCCCCAGGTGTACACCTCCCCGTCTGTGCAGAGAAGACAGCCATTATTTCTGCAGATCCACAACTCAAAGCTCAGGATGGATTCACAGACACAAATCTTTCGCTGACAGCTCTGACTTTCCTGCAGTAGAAGAAAAATAGCTCAATCTGAAGGGAGTCAAAGCTGAACAAAGAATTCCCTCAACAAAGAGAACCTGCAGGCATTACTGCCGCTGCTGGCTCTCTCCCCGGGGAGCCAATCCCTAGCACAGTGTGACATTTAACCATTTAACCCTCAGCTTCAAGAACAAAACACACACTTAACAGGCTCCACACTAACTTTTAAATGGTTGCCAGGCTGGAAACTAAGAATCTGCTTTCTGTTGCTGAAACTTAAAATATGACATGGTTGTCATGTCCTCTTATCTTATATTTAGAGCCTAATGACACTGTCATTGTGCAGAAGGCCTGATGGGACATACAATGTTTAAAAAAGCTTTAGAACACTAACAAAACATTTCTTTGTTAAACCAAAAAAAAACCCAGAAGATATGCTTCAGCTGACAAACATTTCAACCCGGTGCGTATCATACTGACAATTCTTTGTTGTTGTTTACAGAAGTTTGATGTAAGGTTATTAGTTCATGTACAGTAAATTCTTCCTTTTCAATAAACCAGGAGCAGTTAAACTAGAAAACCTGACAAAGAGATTTACATTCTTGGTTTATTTAAGGTTTGGCTGCATTAAAATTTGCTTTAAAAAAATCCACAAAAGGGAATATTTACTCTGCTTTGTTTTTGAAGCTTCACTGCCTGGTAAAGGAAAGTTACTCGGCTGTTTTGGGGTCACATAGCTGCTTGCCGACTGTTTGAATTTGAGTGGCTCTTAAAAGAATTCATGCTTTCTTTTTATTATAATATCAAACCCAAGAAGCACAACAGGCCAAAAAGAAGCAGCTGACTGGCTGCAGTCAGTGAAGGACAGTGGCAGAGGTGAAATGATAGCAAAAGAACTTCCATCGAATGCTGAATGACAAACTTATGGACTGCTGCTTTTAGTCCAGTGTCATGCTAGTTCCTGTTTCTGTCTACAATATGTTTACAACCCTGTCTATGCTACTCCCTGCCCCCATGCTTTAGGCCAACCACTTTTTATTTCTGACTGTGGCTATGTTTGTGTGCACGCTGCAGTTGATAACTTGCCCTGCTGTCCTGCTCTCCTGGGTTTTTTTTGTACCTGTTACAGCGGGCAAAGTCAACATTGACAAACAGTTCAACTCACCAGATCCAATAGCTAATGTGAAAGCATCTCCACAGGCAGCCATGGTGATGCCCTGCAATCCGGGCACCAGGCAGGGCACACGGCTGCTACGACGGGAACTACAGCCCATCTGTCCGTGCTGGTTGCTACCAAAGGTGAAACACTGACCCTGTTCTGGAAGAGGAGATTGTAATTGAAAAGTAAAAACTGTATTTTTGTGAAACATTGCCATTAGACTCATGACTTTGACATAATATAAATTGATTATTAGTTATCCACGTTTATAGCTGAGCTGATTTAACCTTTGTTTTCCAATGTTTTATTTAACCGTAGCTATCCTAAAGAACATGTGAGAATGAATTCTCCAAGCAACCTGAAACCTGGTACTGAAAGAAGCTAAAGAACTGGTTAAGTTAAGGCTAAATGAAACAGGAACTAGGGGTGTGCAGAGACGTCATTATCTGTTTCTGTTCATCGAAAATAATAGAAATGTGTTGTTTTTTTGTTTTCTTTTTTAGCTTTGCCTCTCTCCTCCTCAATAGCTATGCATGTACCCACAGAGCTGAAGTTACAGCCAGTAACCATCAGTGTCCCAGAGTAATGAAGACAAAGTTAAAAGTGAACTACGACTGAGTTTTTGAAGTGGAGGAAATGAAGACAGTATAAAACTAAAAGTTCCAGGTGTCATACTTCTGCATAGTTTGCAGGGTTTTAAAGTAATCCGCCTGCCAGACACGAGGCCTTCACTGACAAACTTTTAATGAATCCTCCCCCAATATGAGACAGTGAGAGAATGCTACACCACTGCCTGCGAGAAGAAAGACGAACATACGAAAAACTTCCGTAATGTGAATTAAATGAATCAATATTTTTAAAATGGAGGATATTGACACAATCGCTGAGCTTTATGTTTATATTCTGTGCAGAGGTTACTCTGAAATAAAATCACAACATCAGTATGTGCAGAAGGAGGGGCAGAGGAATATGACTGGAGCTGCACGGGCTGAGGGTCAGTGAAACACGGAACATAAAAATGGCCTTTTGTTTAAGTTCTGGATAATAGAGTGTATTTGGATATACAGTATAAAACCGGTATGCATCTCGCAGTGACCGTCTCTTTCTGTGGGTCATGATGAGGATAGCCACTTAAAGATAAATACAAGTAAAAGTCGAAAACAAGAGCTTACTGATCGATAATGACAGTCATTTACCTGTGACAGCGACAGAATGTGCTGTCCCAATGTCAATGTAAACGATCTTTTCTCTGTTGAGCGGGTCTGATTGTGCAGGAGTGTAAGAGTGGACTTCCTCCACCTGGTTTGAGGGATGTGGTTCCTCTCCAGATGTAATTTTATCAAGCCCAAGTTTATTAAACCTGGATGGGAGCCAACAAAAACAAGGTATGTTAAAGAGAGCAATATGCAAATGATTAATTCTTTGAACCAATGATGTAATTTACAATGTTTATCACAAAACCAGTATGTGATGTTCCCTGCTCAGCTGAACTGCTGAGGAACATTGCTGCTTTGACTATGACATAAAAAAAGAACACTCTGTTATTTTGCAGCCTGTCTGAGAAGTGTTTGTCACTTTAGGAGAATGCTGTCTCACAGGTTGTGCATCATAGCGTTTCACTAGAACAAAGAAAAGTAATCACAATACTCAAGTTTCAGCTTCCTTATGCTCGCTGATGAATGTCTTCGAATAGATTTACAGATTGGTGTGTTATCTTCGAGGCAGGTCATGACCTTTCTACCTCCCTAATGTTGACCTCTTAGCACAGTTCAAACCACTTCATTGGGTCCCTCTAAAACATGATGGTGATCTGTTTTATTTGATGCACTTTCTAAAAGGTATATTAAAATGTGCTTCCCGATAGTCTTTTTGGAGCTAGCTTTTTTTGTTGTTGTTAATTTAAGACTATTAGTTCAGAAAATCAATCAATCTCTGTGGAAAGGGTACCATTGATGTTCAAAGCTGATAATGATCAGGTTTACAGAGACTAATGGCCATAGTTCTAGGTTGGAAATACAGCCTAAACTACCTGTTGCTTCCACATGCCACAATGCTGTGCTGGGTGCTGATAATCATGGAGCAGTCGACGCCGCACACCACCCTCTGGGCCTCAAATTCCACAGGTAAACACACCTGCTGAGGTGAGTTGTGGGTGTCTTGGTTGCCAAGCCCGAGGCGCCCTTCCAGACAGAAACAGGAAACAGCAACATGTACAATTTGTGCAATCACTCTTTGTGCTGAGATGCTGCTCTGGTAAATCATCATTCACAAACAAACACGGAGAGATAAATGCTAAGATAGATTGAGTTAGTTTGTAAACAATCATCTCATGTACGGTACCATTGTCTCCTCTTCCCCAGGCGAATACTTCTCTTTCATTGGTCACAGCAAGGACGTGGGAAGCCCCACATGACACCTGAACCAGCTCGTAGCCCAGGAGCGCCTCAACTATCTTGGGCTGAGTGATCATCAGAAAGAAGAAGAGAACTAAATGTCACCATCATGATTGTTAAATGAAAGCTAAGTAATAAATAAGTTAATACATAACTACAACAACAAATGTTACTTTTTCTGTTACTGTAAATACAACCTACACCTGTCTCCGTCTTTACCACTTTCAAATGTGTTGCCTTACTGATCAGTGACCTAAACCTTTGAAACACCAGTAGGACCCCTGTACTAAAACTGCAGTATTTGAGGGAGATGTATGAAACGGACACTGATGAGTGTAAATTCAATGAGTGCAAGTTTCTAGCATTTTGCACAAGTGGACCGTCGACAGTACGGTGAGCATGTACCTGAGTAACGTCATTGAAGTTACCATGACCCAGACAACCATTGCTCCCACTTCCAAATGTCATGATGATGCCCCTGTCTGCACATTAGGAAGACAAAGAAGAGATTAAGGACGCCATTAGTTGAGGAGTGCAGGCGAAACTTATGAGCACCAACATATTGCTTGTAATCAAGGTTGGAGACGCTAAAACGTAAGAAGCGATTAAACAGGTGAGACTGTCTTTAATCCTGTGTTATCTGAATACAGTCTCATAAAGCACACTGACTAACAGAGTTGCAGTTTTTACGTCTTCCAAACTGCTTTTCGTGGTTTATTTTACATCCACCCAGATCATGCCTGAGAAAAGAGCTTAGTGTATCCTCACTTTGACTCTGTAAAGTCAAATGCTGCCTCAGTGATCCACAGCCATTGAGTGTGAGTTTGTGTGGGCAGAGAAAAAAAAAAGATGCCACACCTTGATTTACTCTACCACCCTGCCAGAAATGGACATGAATGGACATGCGTAGATGTGTGATTCGTGTTTTACAAAGCAGACCTGTCATGCATGTGGTGAAGAGATCGCCACAGGACACAGACTTGATGGTGACTCCAGACTGACCCTCCAGGAAACGTGAAATGAACTGAGGCTGCATCTGCTCAACCGCACCAGGCAGACTGGCCTCACCAGAACCAACTGAAGGAGCCTGTGAAGATAAATGATTATTGCTCATTTATGAGCAAAAAGATAGATCTGAAGTGGAGAAAAAGTGGGGCTCCTCCTCCCTGATATACAGTATGTAAGTAATAAATGATTTTGAAGGAAAATATTCCCACAGACACTGAAAGGAAACATAAATCCCCAAATTTAATTTCTACACTAGTTATTTTTATAGCCTTTAAGTTCAGCCAGCTTTAACTCAAAAGTTTGACGCTGCACTCAGAAAATATGAACATAAAACATGTTGGTTTCTGCAGAATGGGGATATCTGTTTCACCTGTGTGGAAGCAACTACTGGTAGTTTTAGTTGTATGGTCCTTAAAAGCTGAAAAAACCTAACTAAATCTAACCCTAAAAAAATCACAAAAAAAAATTCCTGTACAATTCATTCCTTTTTTAAATGATCTTTTCAAAATATCAAGAAATGTGAACAATGTAAACGTTTACAGGAATACAGACCTCCCATGTGATCAGACGACCTGACTTGGTAACCCCCATCCTCTGAGTGCGGCCCAGAGACACTTGAAGCACCTCAGTGTTGAGCATTGGCAGCCGGAGAGGCGCTGAGATTCCACTCCCCCACGTATACACGGAGGACAGAGGGAGGGAATGAACCTTCCCTGATCCCAAACCGACTGATCCATCTGTTTCACCACAACAAATAACAATTACGTTAGTAGTTAAAGTACTATACTCAACCTCATGCAGCTACTTCTGGGTCAAAGAAGAGTAGAATGTGACTGACCTCTGGACCTGCTGGCAGGAACTCTCCCTCCTGGTCTGCCTTGATGACCAGTTTGCACAGCAGACAGTGGTTTCTCAATCCTGACAAAGGCGGAGTAGGGGTTTTGTTTTCATGACATAAAACTCCAATCATGTGCCAGTCACAAGTCATGCATTCAAAAAGTACCTGCGCATTTTAACATTGCCAATATCCGTGTAAAGATTGAGCAGAGGCCTGATGCAAATAGGAAGAGCCATTATTTCATTGAGTTGAGGCCGTTTGGAGGGATCCAGATTGAGCATATTGAGGATGAGCTGTCGTAGTTCGGGGCTGTACCGGTCTGAAATTGGAGCGAATGTTCCACTCATGATCTTCAGAACGAGGGCTGGCAGATTCTGAAAGCAAAGTAATCAACAGGGACAGGGTCAAATTTCATTATTGGCTTAAAATCTATCAATTTTACAGCCAAAGAATTTAAGATCACATGCACAAGTACACACAGAATAGATCCTTGTTTAAATGAAAGGCCCCAGCCTTCTGCTTTAAAGTTAAATAGCATTTCAGTCTGGAGTCTTTATAATAAGCATCTATCTCTCATGCTGTTCATACTGTGCCTCTGATGATTGTTAGGAGGGTTTACTGCAAACTCCAATCACTCCATTCAAGTTAGTGAGGGATATTTGTTAAGACAATGCTTTATGTACAGCAGCCTCGAAGGCCCTCTTCAGGCTTGCAAGCTCATACAGCACACAGCCCAGAGCCCAGATGTCACTCTTCTGGTTGTACGGCTTTCCCTCACACAGCTCTGGGGAGATGTAACACGGAGTCCCGACCACCTGAAATAAAAATGAAGCGTTGATATGTGTTAGTACATCTGAGAAGTCAACATATCACGACCTGTTTGTCACTGCAGCTCTGCACCAAAGAAAAATCTAACTCACCGTGTAAGCTTTGCTCTTGCTGACAAGGATTTTGGAGATGCCGAAATCCCCGATTTTGACGATCATCTGGTGCTTGTCGAGAAGAATGTTCTGCGTCTTAAGGTCTCTGTGCAAAATGAGTTTATTGTGGACGTGGTAGAGAGCGAGTAAGATCTGAACGAAGAAGTGAAGGATGGTATCCTCGTCCAGCAGAGAGTTACAGCGCTTCTGTATGTAATCAGCCAATGTTCCACCTGCATGGGGAAAATTCAGAGAAGATGGGTAACAGTTCAGATGATAACTATTCATGACATTATTTTTACTTTTGATCAAGAGATGAAAGGCAGAGATGATGATACCAAAATAAACCCTACAATATTAGCACCATTCTGGATGCTACTAAGAGAACTACAGTACAACAAATAGTTAAGGGCCGAATGCTTCACAAAGTAAACAACTTGGTTTTGAGGAAAGAAACTGAACAGAAACTAAGCTTCAGACCTTTCATTTTAGCATAAGGAAGCTTAGATTATCTTCTCTTCACTATGTTCTGTGTCAGGGAACGGGACCATGTTTAAAAGACAGATAAGATGAGAAATGTCATTTTAAAGACAATTCTGAGATTTAATAGTTTCAAAGCTGAAGTTTGGTCTCTAACCAGAGCACAGGAACAGCTTTAAGCACCTCATCAGAAGATGTCAGGGTGAACAATGGCTCCGGGGTGTGCTGCAAAATCTTGGACAACTTGAAAGCAATCTGTCTTTTTTAAATTATAGTAAAAAAAATAATAGTGACAGAGAAGTTAGTAAATCATTTTACCCCCTCCAAAAATTCCCCCCAACAGAGTGAAATTAAACATTCTTTGCAGCCTTGTCATGGGAACGAGAGAAGGTATGGAGCCCTATAGTGAATCGCTGGACTATGAACAAAAGAGGGTCATTTAATAAGATATTACAGTGAGCTTACCTGGTGCATACTCCATTGCTATCATGAGTGCCTTGTCTTCCAGGAAGTTCTCATAGTACTCTATGATATTTGGATGGTTGAGCAGTTTCAGGACCTGACACTCATTCTGAGCTGCTAGGCGTTCATCTCGTGACATCTGCTCTACTGGGATCTCCTTAAGGATGACAAAGGCTCCGTCACTGCGCCTGCGACACAGGTGGACTATCCTACCAGGGGGAAAAAATAGAAGAAATAGCTGATGTAGATTCTGTTCCACAAACAATGACACAGGATTACATCTTGTTCGCCAGTGTTACTGAGCACTAGAACAAGTTTAGTCGTATTTTTCAGAAGATTTGAGTGAAGGAAGTTCAATAGGAGGACATTAGGTGAACGGTTCCCTTTCTTTCCTATTTTTAAGATATGATTGTGTGGCATTTGAAAAGCACTTTATATTGTATCTTGTACAAAAGACACACATGCACAGCTGGCTTTGCACTACACTGTGAAAAACGGAAATCATTTAAAATGACCTGTGATTAAGGTGCTTCATAGACTATAGGAAAAATGTGTTTCTCGCCTTCATTCAAGCCAGATAATTACTAAAACCATCCACTGCATGCTTTCTACGAATCAAGATGAAAAAGGAAGAAAAAACATGTTTTAAATCATTGTCTGCGTGTACTAAATCTGTGTTTTCAATCAATGTAACCCGCATTACAAAAATGAAATTAACAGAATATAGAAAGTTGTGAATGACCCTCTGCAAGGATTAAATAGTTAGTTTATTAAAGGGACTTCTGTCCACTATTGTACAGCATTAATAACGTCCGCTCTTATGTTTGTAAGTATTTAAAGTAAAGTTGTGTTGGTCTGTCAATGTTGAGGATAAACTCATTTCAAGTAAATCGTGTCTTATTATGACCCGCACTGCAGATATTTTCGAGGAACTTGAACTTGAACTTTGTACAACAAAACAAAAAAAATCATAACCACATTACTGAATATAAGGTGAAAAACTATCCCAGCTAAACACGCAGAAAGTCACACAAACAAAAACAAACTACTAACACGTTTGTTTAGACAGCCAGTCTCCATGCTTTTTCTTTTAAACTTTTTGAGGTTACAAATAGATTATGTCTTCCTTCTGGGGCGGCACTCCTTGGTATGTAACTCGTCACATTTGGATATGACTGATGTCTTGCTTTCTCAGGATACACCATCAAAACGTCATATTTTAAAACGTACAAACAGTCGTGAGACTAAAAGCAAAGTTTCACTGAACTACAAATTTACCCGAAAGCCCCTCTGCCGACAACTTTGATTTTCTCATACTTCTCCATCGCTGCTGCTCACAAACGCTTCCGCGGTCTCCAGGCAACCCGACCCAGTCCTACAGGAAGCAATGAGGGACAAATAGCACGAGGCTTTTATGCCACAATTAAATAGACGTTTGGTAACGTTTTCTGCTGGGCCAGAGAGAATAAAAATATCAAGGTTTTAAATGATGTAGTTATTTTTTTCTCCTTCCTGTCTCCACCTTTTCCTTCTGGTTTAATGAATTGCTATGGTATTTGCTGGTTTATTGGTAATAGCTCTGACTGGTTGGCTTTCTTTGTATTCATGTTTGGGTTGGGTATGGCCTAAATATTTCTTTAATCAACAGAATACACGAGGTTTATAGTGAAGAGTAACCTGTACTTATTTGTATAAATGTAAACAGTAATGTTGTTTGAAGTCACGCCCAAATCATATATTCTTCTTTCTAAAAACTAACTTTTACCAACAAAAAAAAAAAAATTGCAACTTTTTCGTCACCATTGTATGTGTTTGTATTACTACTGCAAAATGCAACTCATTGTTGTCTGCCAGGAAATAAAATTAATGTGGTAAAAATGTAAATGGAGTCAGTTAAACTGGTGTTATTAATGCAGGGTCTTGAGAAGGGACTCCAAATATTTTTTAAATGATCCAGACATCTGATGATTATACAGCGCCATCCCCTTGTGTAAGATTAGCAGGAAAGATGGTGCATTTGAGCACTGTTTCCCCTCTCTCTCATGATAGGGATAATAAATGCTTTGTGCTGTAACAAAGCCACTGCTGTGTTGTGCTGAAGTATACCTCCACTATCATCATCAATGTGAAATAATGATACATCTCCACAAACAGTAATTGGACTCTTTCTCTACAATTTGCAGTTTTTAAATGACATTTGGAGGAAGAGACAGGTGAGTTGTTGGTTTCACAAACAATAGTTTGCTTTTTCTCAGGGGTATAATAACTCAACAAAGAAATACCTAAAGGAGCCTTGCACTATAAAGCCACTCCTCAGACGAGCTTAGTGACATATTTGGGCTGTCTTCTTTCAGCGGAGGACTTTTCTAAAACCCTACAGTCAGTGTGCAGGAATGCACGGTGATAAGACAGTGAAACTGATGTTAATCCCCAGGTATGGACCTGTGCCTGAGGAGCCATTATTCTGGAGATTTCTCAAGATGTGAAAAGGAAGTTGTTAGTGAGATTGTTTAATAACCTTTTTCCCTCATCGTGAACAGACTCAAGACATTACAACATTTTACAGAGGAAGAGCACAAGTGTAAATAACGTAATGAGGGCTGAACCTTTATTTTTATGAATGAAAGTGTCTGTTGTGAAAAAGGCTTTCTGACATGTTAGATCGTCTTTCATTCTCACAAGAATATTACATCCAAGCCTTGAGACAGATATAAACATAGTATACAGTGATCCCATAGGAAACTCCACTTAATGTTTTTTTATATTGTATCTTCATTATTACGTGTGTATATGAATAAATATTATTCACATTCTTTTGTCAGTCTACGTTTTTCCCTTGTTCAACAGTTAGATGTTTTTTGCAAAGGGCAGGTATCAAAATCATTATTAAACAGCTGCAAAGTCAATGGCTACAGATATGTCGGGCAAAAATAAATATTGTTGTCTGGTACTGGTACTTGAATATTTATGATGCACCTGCTGGAAATCAATTAACCCCTTCATCTTCTCTATATTGCCTCCTTGCACAGTCCCCAGAAGCTGTTACTCAAAAGGCACTTAGGGAGAAGAAAAAACACCCATAGATCAATAATGGTTCAGTGCTGAGCCAGGCACAAGAAGATTCAGTACCACATGATATATGAAGTCTCTCTCTGGTCTTTGCTGTGAATTGGGTGTATATAAAAAACCTTTTGTATAGCTCTTTTACATTTGCAGTTAAAATTCTTCTCTCAGTACGACGAAATGAAGTGTGCATCAATGAAACACAAGGGCTGGTATAAGGTTATATTTCCTCTTTAACTTTAGGGTGTTTTGTTGCTAAAAAAAAACCCTGATGAACTCATAGAATAAATGTTAATCACAAGCCGAAAGTTTTATGATTAAGTTTTCATACGTAAACAACAAGTAGGGAACAAATTCATTAATAATTTAAATACATATTCTTCCTGAAATATGCATTATGCTTTATTACAAACAGGAAAACTTCACATCCACACATTATACTCTGAGTGGCTGACTATTGAAGAGGGCTGCCCCCCAGTGGTTTCATAAAGAACTGGAAGAACCAAGGAGCTGAAAGTCTGTCTAAACGACATCCTTCATCTTCACATAATGTTTTGCTGCCATCTGATGGTTTCTTCTTATAGTGAAACTTTTTATTCTGTGAGGTTGTCTTTTTGAACACAGGGGGCAGACTCGTGTCAGACTTGTGTTTTTTATGAGCATATTTGTGCTTCATTTGATGGTAAAGAAGAGAGTTAGCGTGTATAAGAAATTAAAGACACTGAATACAAACTAGTATTGGAAATAATTAATAGCTTGCATAAAATCTGAATAAGATATGAAATATGAAGAGGTGATAGAAAAATGTTAATAGTCTTTAGGAAAAAACGTTTTGCTCATTAAATAGAGTTAGACTCCTCACTTGTGGGCTCATGTTTTACACAGACATCTGTGGTGCAGGTGGTGCTAATGTGTTTAAGGTGTGGAGGGTCTAAGCATTGAGTTTTTCTCAGCCCTCTACAGAGAGCTGAGAAGCTGTGAAGAATGAGAGACACATAGTGTTTATTTGGAAAGACAGAGAAGAGGGGCTTCACTGTTGGGCTGCAGAATTATAGTGTAATCATAACAAAGATAAGTAGATGTATAAGTAATATTATCAATCAAATCTTTATATAATGTTTCTGCACATACTAAGCATTGAGGTCAAGAACCCTTAAAACGTTCATGATAGACTACAAGCCCAGGGACCTGAGGGGTGTGGGGGCCCAAAGGACACTTCGCTTTAAGTTTTCCATTTACAATTACGCTACACAACATAAAATAAATATAAAACATGTAAAAAGGATAATTTGATTAAATCACGAGTTTAATAAACAATTTCGGCTTGAACTAGCTGGAAAAGGGGAATCAATTGATTTATTTGGACTTGTATTATTTATCTGTACTTCTTCCACAGCATTTAATAAGTAATCAATAGAACTCGCCTAGGGTTTAAGATAGCTATTTATAAACATTACTTGTGAGACGTTGTTTTGATCATTTATGTTGAAATTAAATTGGCCAGGCCACGAGAAGGAACGTTTACGCACAGTAAATTGCGCTCATAAGGAGGCGACGCCTGTTGCCGAAAATGATTGTGATACAGCTGTTTAACGTGTTCTAGTGTCTTACAACATGCTTAGCAAAATTCACCTCTCAGTATCCCCACTATGTGATTTGGTATTTGCGTAACATGACCATATTCTGCCCCTCCTTGTTTCTCTGGTTAAAAGGAACATGAGCAGCAGCACCCTCCACCCATCTCCCCTCCTTGTTCTGCTCAGACAGGCTGTGCTGAGAGCGGGAGCGCATAACAACACGACAAGACGCAATGTGAAGACAAACTAAGTGAGTTTGGCATGAGCTGTTACAGGAATTCCCTACAATCCTTCATCTTCGGGCTCGGTACGCTGGAAACCTGAGGGGGAAAAAGCTACAGCGTCGGAGGGAAGACTTTTACAAATGAAAAGAGAGGCTCATTTCTCCGGAGCCTTCTGTGGTGGAAACACTCCCCTTACATTCCCTGCATATCTGTCCATCACCGGGCCCAGGAGATACTGACAGGGGATCAAGACAGGCGGGAAGTTTTGTCGGAAAAAAGCTCGCGTCCAGAGACAGAGGGAAAGCTTGGGTTGGGAGGATGGATGCTCTGATCCCTATGCTGAAGAGTCACCCAGGTCCGACAGTACTGGTGTTCGCTCTACTTTTCAGGGGGATCCACCGGTTGCTTCAAATGCTGCCAGTGCCCAAGGTGGTGAAGCAGAAAGAGCATAGCTCCTGGAAGTGGAGGAACCTCTCTGTCTCCATAGTGCACTCCCTGCTGACTGGAACATGGGCCCTGACCTGGTGAGTCTCAATCAAAACATCTGTCTGCCCGTCCAGCTACACTGGATCACCATTGTCCATTCACAGTGCACATGATGTGTTTTGTGTCTGTGGGTGTTAGTGTTGCAGCAGTGACAGTCTGTGGCAGCCAGAAATACAAGGGTATATTTAGGCAGGGTGAAGGACGGGGGAGACAATGGCATTTATAAGTGGGGAGGGAAATGCCACTGTATAGCACAAGTCACAAATGGATCTTGTCGTTTGTGCGTGTGAGTTTGTGTTACAGTGTTTTCAAACTCACTTTGAGCCCACAATCAGGGCTACTCAAGCACCAGCCTCCAGACCAACTAGAAAAACCTGCTGCAGAAAGATCCTTTTGAATGTATAGTGGGAAACTATTTTTGGGGGAGGGGATGAGCTTGTGAGTCATCTTTGAAGATTAAAAAATTAGAAGCAAGGTCACTCAACTGTCTGCACCATCAAATAACGATTGCTGCATGTAATCTGTGACAATATAAAATAAGTACAGATTAACATCTTCTGTTAAGATAAAAAAAAAAAGAGAAAGAAATACATTTTTGCACACTTTGTGCAGCACCAAGTAAACATGTAAAATCGTCCACTTCTTTACATACCACATAAGGACTACAGGTCATTTATTAAAAACAATTCAGTTATGAAGTGTTTATACAGGGAGGAGCCACAGACATTTTTTGCTTTTCCAGGTGTGCCCCTTTAGATAATGAGCAGAAAGAAAAGAATAATGCAAATTTAGAAATATGTACATGTTTGTAGAACAAAGAATTGTAGACATTTATCTTTTTAGGTCCAAAGACAGACAAGGAGTTTAAATGATTGATTAAAATGAGAATAATGGTACCAACTTTTACAACTACTTAAAGGAGGGTTATCTATTAGTTAGGGGTTTGAAACGCCTGATATTAATCTCTCCACTTAGACAGGCTTGTCTCTCCAGGAGTGAGTGTTTGTCTGAGTAAGGGGAATACAGACCTGTCTATCCATAATATGTGTCCCTCTCCAGTGTGTTGGTTTGGCCCGAGACGTTGCGCAACATCCACTCTTTCCACACCCCTCTGTCCTACCTGCTTGTCTGCATCTCAACAGGTCAGTGTGTGCATCGCCGTGACCTTTAAGGATAAAGAGTTAAAACTACAAATGAAGGTTTTGGTGTGAATAAAGATGGGTATGTTGGTATATTTAACATTTATGTGCTTGGTTTATATTCATATATATTTATTATTGATGAATTGACCTTACTTTATTTAAATGTTAGAAACAATGAAAAGTGACAGATTCAAATTCTTACAACGCAAGTAAGTTCTAGTTTCTGCAAAGACTCCCAAGTTTTGACATTTTGCATGACAGAGAAAATGACAAGATCTTTGTATTTGAGAAGCCGGAAAAACAAAGTGCTTTGAATTTTTCTAAAATAAGACATTGCAGCTTCAGTTTGATGCACGTTAGTAAACATGTGGTAGCGTTGTTCTCGAGTGACAGCATTTTCTCTTCCCCCCTCCTGTAGGGGGCCTAAAAATGCCACCTTTCCAGTTATTAATTTTCACAGAAACAACCTTTAGATCCGCCCCTCTCACCTGAACAAATGGGTGTTTCCTCTAAATCACTATGGACACCAAAGACAATCCACTAAAGACTGTGGTCTTTTGAGCTGGTAGTTAGGTCTTATGTATATCTTAATGTTACCATGAAGACACAAATCTGTGGAGATCTGCCCTAACAACCGCAAAGCTATGAGGTCCACTGAGGCCAACCACATACTGGAGTCCATGCTCTTAAACACAGTGACTTGTTGTGTGTCTCACAGCAGCCACAGCATGCCACTCATACAGAGGCACACGAAAAGACTCTCAGTCAATTCAATGTTTCCAGCTGAAGGAATCTTACAGAGGAATTGCTAAGTGAGCATCTTTTGAAAATGATAAAAAAGGAACCTTAAATTTAAATATGCTCAATTATTCTCTGATTATTAATCTAAGACACAGGAAATCTTGCTTTGTCATGGGTAAATAATAGACATTAGAGTTGATCTGCTAGCTAGCATAAACCCAAAAACAAATGATGACACCAAAGCTGTGAAGACTTATTGATTCTGTAATGACTTAAGATTTCCTTCGTGAAAATTAACTCATCACCTAAGCTGGATATATTTGTGGATAGAACAAGACGTTCATGGACGGCATCTTTGGCTTTGGGAAGCACCTTTTTTCCAGTATATAACACTTTAAAGATTTAAGGTTTTTTTTTGTTTTTTTTTCAAATCCAGAATATAATCAGCATATTGATCAATATTAATGTAATTGTATTTTTAACCCTGTATGGCAGTGTTCAGGTAATTTTTTTTTTAACGTTGGCACTACTGTATAAAAAATAATGCCTTTAATTCATTCAAGAGATTGTTTCCTCAAAGGGTTGTTTAACTTTTTCTGATTAATTCTATGTTATTGTAATAATTTGTATGTTGGCTGTGACACTAACCCAACACACTAACTTTGAATAGAAACTTTTATCTGGTTTGTGAGGTCACACCTGTCTGGTTCACTGTGTCAACAACTTCCATAGTCGTTTGCTGAACATTGTTGAGAAAGGACACTTAGATGACATGAATCAGCTCTTCTTAACACCACATCAAAAGCGTCTGTGTCAGTGTCACCACTGCTTCAGGTGCTAGTTTTGATTCTCTAGAAATATTAGTATTAGTATAGTTAATAGTATTGAGATTTGACATGAAACATGTATTTGCAAAGTTAACAGAGAATCTGAGTGAAAATCACAACAAATCTAAAATTTGATCACAAGCTGAGTAAGAACTTTGACATTAACAACAAAAATATGATGTTATGGACCCCATTTGTGTTTATAGTGAGGTGGGGACTTTTAGAGGCTTACTATTAAAATCGGTGCACATTTTTTCTCTAATACGGTTCTGCGTCATCATGTGCTCTCACTGTGCTGCAATTGAATCATTTATTTTTTTAAGTATTGTCTGAGTTAAATACAGAATACATAACATTTCAAACCTTATTCACTTCTAGTCCACTTCTTGGACGAGTGAATTAAAAGACCACACACTAAATATTAACATGAATTTTTACTTGGATCTATGCATGTTTAAGTGACTGGATAGTTCAACTATCAGCAACTAAATCCATATGCAGCTTATTTTCCCAGTAGGCATCATACCAGTGACAGAGACATTTACATTTTCTCTTCCCTCTGTAGGATACTTTGTGAATGATGCAGCTGATATTATCCTGACAGGACATGGACGAGGATCATGGGAATTCCTACTCCACCATGTACTTGTAAGACACCTTCACAACCTGTGGCCTTTTTTGCTTTTTTGTGTGTTGTCCCTGTTGCATTTCTGGGTCACCTAAAACTTTACATTCACTAAGTTAAACAGGTGCATTAAGGCTGAACATGTGTAGTATAATGTTGTTGATTTCTGCTGAAAACGTTTTGATTTTAATCACACTTTTGTCAAACGAACCAATTCATTGTAGTTAGAATAACAACAGGGGACTAACACAGCTTCTTTTGCATCCTTAGTTGAATTGATTACATGTTTTCAATGTGCAGAAGATCATTGTTAAGTATAAGATCAACCAGCAGATTTGTGATAACTGATCAGCATTATGGAGGAAATTACTTAAACATCAAGTTTCCTCAGTATTTTACAAACTTCAAGGCTGAAAGTTGAGCAACTGGTACACACTTATTAGGTCAGACTTTACATTTATAAACCTTTTAGTGAGAATGACAAACCTTTATTCTTTAAAACAGTGACCCAGAGAGTCTGGATAATCCACATTCCTCACCATGTAATGAAAAATACCATCACAGATGAAATGTTCCTAAAACATCTTTTCAATCAAGTTAGAAAGAAAGTCTTTTTCTTTAAGAACTTAAAACCCTGTTTATATAATTAGAGGACTGGTTAGCTTGATTTGATTGTTGATGATGTCACACAGACTGTTGTTTAAAGCTAACTTGAAGTTCATCTGAAGCCTGAATAAGTATCTGCTTTTTACATCCTGAGGCATTTTGACACATAAAATAAATCACTATAATAATAAATTCTAAATAAATACATATGAATAAAGGATAAATATAACTATGTTCATGAACACATATGAAGGCAGTTTATATTATTTCAGGAGTCTGGAGCACTCACAGTATAAGTGATCCTTTCATATTCAAATCTAACTGGGATTATCAAGCATTAGGAATAAGAGCTGGTCAGTAGAGCAGGACAGATATAGCAAAATGCAAATAAAGGGCAAACAAAGAGGTAATGGTGAAAGGATGTTAGCTGTTCAACATAAACACCTTTGTCACTCTCCTCCTCAGGTGATCTCCTGCTTCCTGTACAGCCTCTACACACAGCTGTATGTAGCCGGAGCTGTGATCGCTCTCTTTGTAGAGGTCAACAGTGTGACTCTGCACATGAGGCTGTTGCTGAAGCTGGCGGAAGCTCAGTCCTCCCCCCTGTACTTCTACAACAAATTTGTCAACCTCTTTACCTATGTCACGTTTCGTCTGGGCGCCCAGTTCTACCTCACCTGGTACATTGTCAGCAACTTCTCCTGGCTGGACAACGCCACATTTCTTCTTATCTCTATGACTGTGATGAATATCATGATATTGATTTATTTCAGCCGTCTGCTCCATACTGACTTCTTCTCCTCGATGAAGAGCTCTGTGGTACAGAACGGGAAACACAACAACAACTCCAGGAAGTTCCTTACTGATTGACCACAAAGTTTACAGAACTATTTTATGATTGTGTTTGGGGTGGGAGTTTACACATTTTGTCTTTCTTAAGCTTTATTTGACATTGTCTTAAGACAGCAGGTCTGCATGTTCTCGCTACCAAAGAACAAACCCCCAAAACAAAGCTTGGTTGTACCAGGTGCAGCCTTGTTTAAGTGCTGGGTTTAAGAGATGTTTGAAAAGCAGGAAATGTGTTTTGGTGTGGAAGATTACAAAACATACTGCTCTAATTCAAGTAAAAAGTCTTCAATTTAAAAGACATGAATCAACTTAAATATTACCATTTATTGCATGTTTACAATTTATTATCAGTTTGTGACCTGAGAAAATGAATCTTCATTATATACTTTTTTTTAAGATTGATTCTGTTTTGAATGCCGGTGGAATTAAAAAAAAAGGAAGGTAGGCTACAACTTGCTAGTTAGCTTAGCATTTAGCTTATGAAATAAATCGTACAGCTGGCCAATTTGGCCAATGATCAGAATAAATATCCTTTGAACACTTCAGTCGCAGTTCAAATTAAACCAATTCTACATGTCCTCAGCCTACTAATCAGAAGGCAAAGCTAATTGCTGAAAACTAGCTTTATCCTTAGATGCAAGAATGATTTCAAACATCTTAAGTCTCGCAAAAAAACCAAAACAAATAATGTTCAACTACTTCATTAGTGCAGACAACCCTATGTGATAAATAGTTCAACAAACACATTTAAAATATGAGTTAGCATGAAGCAGTTTTAACAGTCTTAGCTAAGTACCTTGCTATGTTGCCTTATCTTAATATTTACATGTGGAGCAGTGTTTTTATGTAAACTAATGAGCTGATAGAAAAAATATTCTGACATTGGACTTTGAATTTGAATGTTTTCATTTTCTTGTTCGATTATTGAACTTGTGAGGAGCAGACAGAAGCACAATCAGTACTGATACTGCTTTCATGTGGACTATTTGGCAAATAACAGCACAGCGTGAACTTTTTATGTTTGTCTGAATAATAGCTTAACAGAATAAGTACTCTTTTAATTTGAAAATGATGTCCTTGAGTGTGAATCCTTAGTCATTGTCAAGAAAGTTACATCAGACATGGACAGAGTTTCGATGTGTAGGTGCTTCAGTGCCTTAACAGCAGTGCCTTTTAAAAAAACACAACAGCAAAACAGGAATGAAATGGTTTATTAAGTTGAATTATATCTGTTTGATTTTTTGAAAGACAAGCCACATAGAAAGAATATTGCACACATTTTTTACCATAACCACAATGATGTCCAACCTTAATAAAGTTGTAACTGATGATTTTGTTGCCCTAATGTGTGGGAGGTTATTGATACCATGAATTAAATGAATATTGAAAATTTTCAATATTCAATTGTTCCTGAAATATGCTTGCTCTAAAGTACTTGTTATCATATTCAGTCAGTACTACAGCATGGTTGAGGGCTATTGCTTTAAATTTAAATAGCAGCTTTATTACAAACAGGAAAACTTCACATCCACACATTATACTCTGAGTGGCTGACTATTGAAGAGGGCTGCCCCCCAGTAGTTTGATAAAGAACTGGAAGAACCAAGGAGCTGAAAGTCTGTCTAAATGACATCCTTCTTCTTCACATAATGTTTTGCTGCCATCTGATGGTTTCTTCTTATACTATAGTGAAGCTTTTTATTCTGTGAGGTTGTCTTTTTGAACACAGGGGGCAGACTCGTGTCAGACTTGTTTTTATGAGCATATTTGTGCTTAATTTGATGGTAAAGAAGAGAGTTAGCGTGTATAAGAAATTAAAGCCACTGAATACAAACTAGTATTGGAAATATTTAATATCTTGCATAAAATCTTAATAAGATAGACATGAAATATAAAGAGGTGATAGAAAAGTGTCGCTTTAAGTTTTCCATTTAAAATGGAGCTAAACAACATAAAATGAATATAAAACATGTAAAAAGAGATAATTTGATTAAATTATGAGTTTAATAAACCACTTCTGCTTGAACTAGCTGAAAAAGGGGAATCAATTGATTTAATTGGACTGGTAATATTTATCCGTACTTCTTCCACAGCATTTAATAAGTAATCAATAGAACTTGCCTAGGGTTTAAGATAGCTATTTATAAACATTACTTGTGAGACGTTGTTTTGATAATTTATGTTGAAATCAAATTGGCCAGGCCACGAGAAGGAACGTTTACACACAGAAAATTGAGCGCATACGGAGGCGACGCCTGTTGCCGAAAATGATTGTGATACAGCTGTTTAACGTGTTCTAGTGTCTTACAACATGCTTAGCAAAATTCACCTCTCAGTATCCCCACTATGTGATTTGGTATTTGCGTAACATGACCATATTCTGTCCCTCCTTGTTTCTCTGGTTAAAGGGAACATAAGCAGCAGCACCGCCCATCCAGTTCTGCTTAGACAGGCTGGCTGAGAGCGGGAGCGCCTAACAACACGACAAGGCGCAATGTAAATACAAACTTGTAGGGAATTCCTGTAACAGCTCATGCCAACACCACTTAGTCTTCTTCTTCGGGCTCGGTACGCTGGAAACCTGAGGGGGGAAAAGCTACAACATCGGAGGGAAGACTTTTACAAATGAAAAGAGAGGCTCATTTCTCCGGAGCCTTCTGTGGTGGAAACACTCCCCTTACATTCCCTGCATATCTGTCCATCACCGGGCCCAGGAGATACTGACAGGGGATCAAGACAGGCGGGAAGTTTTGTCGGAAAAAAGCTCGCATCCAGAGACAGAGGGAAAGCTTGGGTAGGAAGGATGGATGCCCTGATCCCTATGCTGAAGAGTCACCCAGGTCCGACAGTACTGGTATTCGCTCTACTTTTCAGGGGGATCCACCGGTTGCTTCAAAGGCTGCCAGTGCCCAAGGTGGTGAAGCAGAAAGAGCATAGCTCCTGGAAGTGGAGGAACCTCACTGCCTCCATAGTGCACTCCCTGCTGACTGGAACATGGGCCCTGACCTGGTGAGTCTCAATCAAAACTTCAGTCTGCCCGTCCAGCTACACTGGATCACCATTGTCCATTCACAGTGCACATGATGTGTTTTGTGTCTGTGGGTGTTAGTGTTGCAGCAGTGACAGTCTGTGGCAGCCAGAAACAGAAGGGTATGTTTAGGCATGGTGAAGGGTGACAATGGCATTTATAAGTGGGGAGGGAAATGCCACTGTATAGCACAAGTCACAAATGGATCTTGTCGTTTGTGCTTGTGAGTTTGTGTTTTCAAACTCACTTTGAGCCCACAATCAAGGCTACTCAAGCACCAGCCTCCAGACCAACTAGAAAAACCTGCTGCAGAAAGATCCTTTTGAAAGCATGTAGTGTTTTTTTGGGTGGGGATGAACTTGTGAGTCATCTTTGAACATTTAAAAAAGATGTTTGTTTTTTTTGTACACTTTGTGCAGTGCCAAGTAAACATGTAAAATCGACCACTTCTTTACATACCACATAAGGACTACAGGTCATTTATTAACGACAATTCAGTTATGAAGTGTTTATACAGGGAGGAGCCACCGACATTTTTTGCTTTTCCAGGTGTGCCCCTTTAGATAATGAGCAGAAAGAAAATTAACGAATAATGCAAATTTAAAACCTATGTTTGTAGAACAAAGAAACAATAATCCATCCAGCCATATATACCTAATAATTCACTTTCTTTAACCACATCTGTAAATGTTATAATCACTGTACATATTTAGCACGAACTCTTGCACTTTCTGCTTATTTGCACTTCTGGTGAGATGCCAAACCTCATTTCGTTGCACTATACTTGTATATGTGTAATGACAATAAAGTTGAATCTCATCTCATCTCAATTGTAGACATTTATCTTTTTAGGTCCAAAGACAGACAAGGAGTTTAAAGTATTAAAATGAGAATAATGGTACCAACTTTTACAACTACTTAAAGGAGGGTTATCTATTAGTTAGGGGTTTGAAACACCTGATATTAATCTCTCCACTTAGACAGGCTTGTCTCTCCAGGAGTGAGTGTTTGTCTGAGTAAGGGGAATACAGACCTGTCTATCCATAACATGTGTCCCTCTCCAGTGTGTTGGTATGGCCCGAGACGTTGCGCAACATCCACTCTTACCACACCCCTCTGTCCTACCTGCTTGTCTGCATCTCAACAGGTCAGTGTGTGCATCGCCGTGACATTTAAGGATAAAGAGTTAAAACTACAAATGAAGGTTTTGGTGTGAATAAAGATGGGTATGTTGGTACGTTTAACAATTATGTGCTTGGTTTTGTCTGTGAATTTTATGACAGTGTGATGATCTGCCTGAAGTCGTAAAAGGTACTGCAAAAAACGTTGATTATTGATGAATCTGTAAATGACCTTACTTTATTTAAATGTTAGAAACAATAAAAAGTGACAGATACAAATTCTCACAATCCAAGTTAGTTCAATTTTCTGTAAAGACTCCCAAGCTAAAAGTTCTGACATTTGCATGACAGAGAAAATGACTAGATCTTTATATTTGAGAAACTAGATAAATTAAATAAGACATTGCAGCTTTAGTTTGATGCATGTTAGTAAAAATGTGGTAGCGTTGTTCTACTGCATTTTCTCTTCCCCCCTCCTGTGGTGGGCCTAAAAATGCCACCTTTCCAGTTGTTAATGTTCACAGAAACAACTGTAGCTTTCAGTCAATATGAAGGCCAGAACTGGTGATAAATGATTTTATTCCCCGTCTTTGTCATTCATCAACATAAGAGCTGAGCTGAAAACAACTAATAATTACAAACGTGTTTCAACCGTGCAGCTCATTAATTTCCTTCCATAGCTTTAAACAAGTTCATCCATTTGCAATAGACATATATAAACATATATAAATTAAATTTTATGTAATTGTACCAACCTTGTTCCCCAATTGACTGATGCTAAAAGCTTTGTTGTTTCAATGTTTCCGTACTCTTTTATCTCTATTTTCTCTGTAAACCTTTTCGAACTATTGCTGGACATGGACGGCATCTTTGGCTTTGGGAAGCACCTTTTGTCCAGTATATAACACTTTCAAGATTTAAGGGGTTTTTTTTGTTGTTGTTTTTTTAATCCAGAATATAATCAGCATAGTGATCAAGACTATTTTTTAGCCCTGTATGACAGTGTTCAGGTACTAAACTGATTGCAGTATAGGGAAAAAAAATATATTGTTGGCACTACTGTATGAATAATAATCCCTTTGATTAATTCAAGAGATTGTTTCCTCAATGGGTTGTTTAACTTTTTGTGATTAATTTTATGTTATTGTAATAATTTGTATGTTGGCTGTGACACTAACCCAACACACTAACTTTGAATACAAACTTTTATATGGTTTGTGAGGTCACACCTGTCTGGTTCACTGTGTCAACAACTTCCATGTCGTTTGCTGAACATTGTTGAGAAAGGACACTTAGATGACATGAATCAGCTCTTCTTAACACCACAACAAAAGCATCTGTGTCAGTGTCACCACTGCTTCAGGTGCTAGTTTTGATTCTCTAGAAACTTAAGTATTGATATTTGACATGAAACATGTATTTGCAAAGTTAACAGAGAATCTGAGTGAAAATCACAACAAACCTAAAATTTGATCAAAGGCTGAGTAAGAACTTTGACATTAACAACAAAAATATGACGTTATGGACCCCATTTGTGTTTATAGTGAGGTGGGGACTTTTAGAGGCTTACTATTAAAATCGGTGCACATTTTTTCTCTAATACGGTTCTGCGTCATCATGTGCTCTCACTGTGCTGCAATTGAATCATTTGATTTTTTTAAGTACTGTCTGAGTTAAATACAGAATACATAACATTTCAAACCTTATTCACTTCTAGTCCACGTCTTGGACGAGAGAATTAAAAGACCACACACTAAATATTAACATGAATTTTTACTTGGATCTATGCATGTTTAAGTGACTGGATAGTTCAACTATCAGCAACTAAATCCATATGCAGCTTATTTTCCCAGTAGGCATCATACCAGTGACAGAGACATTTACTTTTTCTCTTCCCTCTGTAGGATACTTTGTGAATGATGCAGCTGATAATATCCTGACAGGACATGGACGAGGATCATGGGAAATCGTACTCCACCATGCACTTGTAAGACAGCTTCACAACCAATCAAGTTAGAATAAAGTCTGTTTTTTTAAGAACTTAAAACCCTGTTTATATAATTAGAGGACTGGTTAGCTTGATTTGATTGTTGATGATGTCACACAGACTAGTTGTTTAAAGCTAACTTGAAGTTCATCTGAAGCCTGAAGAAGTATCTGCTTTTTACATCCTGAGGCATTTTGACAAATAAAATAAACACTAATAAATTCTAAATAAATACATGTGAATAAAGGTTAATTATAACTATGTTTATGAACGCATATGAAGGCAGTATATGTCATGGAATTTCTGTAATTCCTCAGTTAATGTGTAAAGATAATTCACTGTTGCTGATGTCAGTCAGAACTCAGCTTTATCTAGACACCAAGGACAGCTGGGAGAATCATCGGCTCCTCCTGATATCTGCAAGGATGTCTGGAGAGAGTTGTTGTTCGCTCCAGGGTTCTTGGCAACCATAGATAAATCTACGTGGGTCAATGTGGCAAGACCCTGATATTGGTAAAGTCTTTTGAATAAATACAGAGCCTTTGGAAGTGTCTGGCAGTTATGTTTGAGCCTGACACTGAACCACAAGTGTGATGTTGAATCATGTCTCCTGCAGTATTCATCTGATGTAGAAACTTTCATCAACGTGAGCCATCTGAGTCTAAGGAGTCCTATTGTGTGGAGTCAACTCTTGATAATTTCCTCGTCAGTATATATTATGTCAGGAGTCTGGAGCACTCACAGTATATCTCACAGCAAATCTAACTGGGATTATCAAGCATTATGAAAAAGAGCTGGTCAGTAGAGCAGGACAGATATAGCAAAATGCAAATAAAGGGCAAACAAAGAGGTAATGGTGAAAAGATGTTAGCGGTTCAACATAAACACCTTTGTCACTCTCCTCCTCAGGTGATCTCCTGCTTCCTGTACACCCTCTACACACAGCTGTATGTAGCCGGAGCTGTGATCGCTCTCCTTGTAGAGGTCAACAGTGTGACTCTGCACATGAGGCTGTTGCTGAAGCTGGCGGAAGCTCAGTCCTCCCCCCTGTACTTCTACAACAAATTTGTCAACCTCTTTACCTATGTCACGTTTCGTCTGGGCGCCCAGTTCTACCTCACCTGGTACATTGTCAGCAACTTCTCCTGGCTGGACAGCGCCACATTTCTTCTTGTCATTATGACTGCGATGAATATCATGATATTGATTCATTTCAGCCGTCTGCTCCATACTGACTTCTTCTCCTCGATGAAGAGCTCTGTGGTACAGAACGGGAAACACACAAAAACCCAAAACAAAGCTTGGTTGTACCAGGTGCAGCCTTGTTTAAGAGATGTTTGAAAAGCAGGAAATGTGTTTCGGTGTGGAAGATTAGAAAACATACTGCTCTAATTCAAGTAAAAAGTCTTAAATTTAAAAGACATGTGGAATTAAAAAAAGGAAGGTAGGCTACAACTTGCTAGTTAGCTTAGTGTAGCATTTAGCTTATGAAATAAATCGTACAGCTGGCCAATTTGGCCAATGATCAGAATAAATATCCTTTGAACACTTCAGTCGCAGTTCAAATTAAACCAATTCTACATGTCCTCAGCCTACTAATCAGAAGGCAAAGCTGATTGCTGAAAACTAGCTTTATTGTTAGATGGAAGAATGATTTCAAACATCTTAAGTCTCGCAAAAAAACCAAAACAAATAATGTTCAACTACTTCATTAGTGCAGACAACCCTATGTGATAAATAGTTCAACAAACACATTTAAAATATGAGTTAGCATGAAGCAGTGTTTAACAGTCTTAGCTAAGTACCTTGCTATGTTGCCTTAACTTAATATTTACATGTGGAGCAGTGTTTTTATGTAAACTAATGAGCTGATAGAAAAAATATTCTGACATTGGACTTTGAATTTGAATGTTTTCATTTTCTTGTTCGCTGTCTTGGTCTGTATGATACCATTTATGGCTGAGAAGATATAGAGCTTTCATAAAATGTTGCATAAAAGTCATCACGGACCAATTTGACTAGTAACCCACAATGCAGGACAATAGTGGTCCTCTATGGTTCTCTGATTATCTGTTATCTGATGGTATTTAACACATGTAAGGCTGAAGCTGTTTCTTCCTGCCATCTGATCATTGAACTTGTGAGGAGCAGACAGAAGCACAATCAGTACTGATACTGCTTTCATGTAGACTATTTGGCAAATAACAGCACAGCGTGAACTTTTTATGTTTGTCTGAATAATAGCTTAACAGAATAAGTACTCTTTTAATTTGAAAATGATGTCCTTGAGTGTGAATCCTTTTTTATAGATATATTTTATTTGGTGATACAAAAAAAAAGGCCTTATCATATCACAAATTGCAAGTGTGGAAAGTTTAATTTGAAAACCTGATAGTGTCTACATTTAATTTTTAGTAATTGTAAGTGCTTCAGTGCCTTAACAGCAGTGCCTTTTAGAAAACACATCAGCAAAACAGGGATACAATGGTTTATTGTATGGTCTTTGCTGTGAACTGGGTAATTAAAAAACAAACTTTTCTATAGCTCTTTTGCATCTGCTGTTAAAAACTGTTAGTGCTCTCATTGGAAACCTATCTGTAACTAATGATAGGTTTCTATGTAAGAAAAAAAAACCTATGCCTTCCTTCACTCTCAGTACGACGAAATGAAGTGTGCATCAAGGAAACACAAGGGCTGGTATAAGGTTACATTTCCTCTATAACTTTAGGGTGTTTTGTTGCTTAAAAAAACGCTGAACTCATAGAATAAATGTTAATCACAAGCCGAAAGTTTTATGATTAAGTTTTCATACGTAAACAAAAAGTAAGGACCACATTTTTCCATGATTTAAATACATATTCTTCCCGAAATATGCATGCTCTAAAATAGTTGTTATCATATTCAGTCAGTACTACAGTATGATTGATGACTTTTGCTTTAAATTTAAATAGCAGCTTTATTACAAACAGGAAAACTTCACATCCACACATTATACTCTGAGTGGCTGACTATTGAAGAGGGCTGCTCCCCAGTGGTTTGATAAAGAACTGGAAGAACCAAGGAGCTGAAAGTCTGTCTCAATGACATCCCTCTTCTTCACATAATGTTTTGTTGCCATCTGATGGTTTCTTCTTATTCTATAGTGAAACTTTTTATTCTGTGAGGTTGTCTTTTTGAACACAGGGGGCAGACTCATGTCAGAATTGTGTTTTTTATGAGCATATTTGTGCTTCATTTGATGGTAAAGAAGAGAGTTAGCGTGTATAAGAAATTAAAGACACTGAATACAAACTAGTATTGACAATATTTAAGACCTTGCATACAATTGAGTAAGATAGAAAAGAAATATAAAGAGTGGATAGAAAATTGTTAATAGTCTTTAGGAAAAAACGTTTTGCTCATTAAATAGAGGTAGACTCGTCACTTGTGGGCTCATGTTTTACACAGACATCTGTGGTGCAGGTGGTGCTACTGTGTTTAAGGTGTGGAGGGTCTAAGCATTGAGTTTTTCTCAGCCCTCTGGGCTACAGAGAGGTCAGCTGTGAAGAATGAGACCCACATAGTTTTTGTGTGGGAAGACAGAAGAGGGGCTTCACTGTTGGGCTGCAGAATTATGTTGTAATAATAATAATAAAGATTTACTGACGTATAAAGTAATATTATCAATCAAATCTTTATTGTATGTTTCTGTACATACTGCCAACATTGCCACAATGTTGCTTAAGTAAAAATTAATTTGTTAAAGAGTTAATGTGTATGTCATATTTGTTAAGCTGATGTTTTGTTTTTCATACTTTCTGTTCAGTCTCCTATTAATAAAACAATAATATAATAAGTAAAAAACAACTCCAAGTGCATTTTATTAGGCTGTTTGGAGTGTGCAGATTGTGTAGCAAGGCCAATAACCCTTAAAACATGAACGATAGACTGATGAAGTATACCGGCCCAGGGACCTGAGGGTGTGGGGGCCCTAAGCAACACCTTCGCTTTAATTGTCCCATTTAAAATTACACTAAACAACATAAAAAAAACATATACAACATGTAAAAAGAGATAATTTGATTAAATGGTGAGTTTAATAAACCATTTCTGCTTGAACTTGCTGGAAAAGGGGAATCAATTGATTAGCAAAATTCATGCCTCAGTATCCCCACTATGTGATTTGTTATTTCCGTAACATGACCATATTCTGCCCCTCCTTGTTTCTCTGGTTAAAGGGAACATAAGCAGCAGCACCGCCCATCCAGTTCTGCTCAGACAGGCTGGCTGAGAGCGGGAGCGCATAACAACATGACAAGACGCAATGTGAAGACAAACTAAGTGAGTTTGGCATGAGCTGTTACAGGAATTC
This sequence comes from Symphodus melops, assembly GCF_947650265.1. Taxonomy (NCBI): domain Eukaryota; kingdom Metazoa; phylum Chordata; class Actinopteri; order Labriformes; family Labridae; genus Symphodus; species Symphodus melops. Next base: position 6,402,574 of record NC_136700.1, on the reverse strand, counting down.
CCTACAAGCCTTCTTCTTCGGGCTCGGTACGCTGGAAACCTGAGGGGGAAAAAGCTACAGCGTCGGAGGGAAGACTTTTACAAATAAAAAGAGGCTTATTTGTCTAGACTCTAGAGCCTTCTGTGGTGGAAACACTCCCCTTGCATACCCTGCATATCTGTCCATCACCGGGCCCAGGAGATACTGACAGGGGATCAAGACAAGCGGGAAGTTTTGTAGGAAAAAAGCTCGCATCCAGAGACAGAGGGAAAGTTTGTGTAGGGAGGATGGATGCTCTGATCCCTATGCTGAAGAGTCACCCAGGTCCGACAGTACTGGTGTTCGCTCTACTTTTCAGGGGGATCCACCGGTTGCTTCAAATGCTGCCAGTGCCCAAGGTGGTGAAGCAGAATGAGCATAGCTCCTGGAAGTGGAGGAACCTCTCTGCCTCCATAGTGCACTCCCTGCTGACTGGAACATGGGCCCTGACCAGGTGAGTCTCAATCAAAACATCTGTCTGCCCGTGTTGCAGCAGTGACAGTCTGTGGCAGCCAGAAACAGAAGGGTATGTTTAGGCATGGTGAAGGGTGACAATGGCATTTATAAGTGGGGAGGGAAATGCCACTGTATAGCACAAGTCACAAATGGATCTTGTCGTTTGTGCTTGTGAGTTTGTGTTACAGTGTTTTCAAACTCACTTTGAGCCCACAATCAAGGCTACTCAAGCACCAGCCTCCAGATCAACTAGAAAAACCTGCTGCAGAAAGATCCTTTTGAAAGCATGTAGTGTTTTTTTGGGTGGGGATGAACTTGTGAGTCATCTTTGAACATTTAAAAAATGGGGGGGTTTTTGTACACTTTGTGCAGCGCCAAGTAAACATGTAAAATCGTCCACTTCTTTACATACCACATAAGGACTACAGGTCATTTATTAAAAACAATTCAGTTATGAAGTGTTTATACAGGGAGGAGCCACCAACATTTTTTGCTTTTCCAGGTGTGCCCCTTAAGCTAATGAGCAGAAAGAAAATCAAAGAATAATGCAAATTTAGAAATATGTACATGTTTGTAGAACAAAGAATTGTAGACGTTTAGCTTTTTAGGTCCAAAGACAGACAAGGAGTTTAAAGTATTAAAATGAGAATAATGGTACCAACTTTTACAACTACTTAAAGGAGGGTTATCTGTTAGTTAGGGGTTTGAAACGCCTGATATTAATCTCTCCACTTAGACAGGCTTGTCTCTCCAGGAGTGAGTGTTTGTCTGAGTAAGGGGAATACAGACCTGTCTATCCATAATATGTGTCCCTCTCCAGTGTGTTGGTTTGGCCCGAGACGTTGCGCAACCTCCACTCTTACCACACCCCTCTGTCCTACCTGCTTGTCTGCATCTCAACAGGTCAGTGTGTGCATCGCCGTGACATTTAAGGATAAAGAGTTATAAACTACAAATGAAGGTTTTGGTGTGAATAAAGATGGGTATGTTGGTACGTTTAACATTTATGTGCTTGGTTTTGTCTGTGAATTTTATGACAGTGTGATGATCTGCCTGAAGTCGTAAAAGGTACTGCAAAAATATTTATTATTGATGAATCTGTAAATGACCTTACTTTATTTAAATGTTAGAAACAATAAAAAGTGACAGATACAAATTCTCACAATCCAAGTAAGTTCAATTTTCTGTAAAGACTCCCAAGCTAAAAGTTCTGACATTTGCATGACAGAGAAAATGACTAGATCTTTATATTTGAGAAACAGAAAAATAAAATGCTTTGGGTTTTTTTTTTAAATAAGACATTGCAGCTTTAGTTTGATGCATGTTAGTAAAAATGTGGTAGCGTTGTTCTACTGCATTTTCTCTTCCCCCCTCCTGTGGTGGGCCTAAAAATGCCACCTTTCCAGTTGTTAATGTTCACAGAAACAACTGTAGCTTTCAGTCAATATGAAGGCCAGAACTGGTGATAAATGATTTTATTCCCCGTCTTTGTCATTCATCAACATAAGAGCTGAGCTGAAAACAACTAATAATTACAAACGTGTTTCAACCGTGCAGCTCATTAATTTCCTTCCATAGCTTTACACAAGTTCATCCATTTGCAATAAACATGTATAAATGAAATACATTTTCTGTAATTGTACCAACCTTGTTCCCCAATTGACTGATGCTAAAAGCTTTGTTGTTTCAGTGTTTCCGTACTCTGTTATCTCTATTTTCTCTGCAAACCTTTTAGAACTATTGCTTGCGTCTTTGACTCTTCTTCGTTCGTCAAACTATTGTTGCACAGTACTTCCTTTTAAAAGGAAGTGTTTAAAATAAAAGCTTCAAACATTTTACCATCGATAAAAACTAGAAAGAGTCAAGTTATTGGCCTTTACAACAACCTTTAGATCCGCCCCTTTCACCTGAACAAATGGGTGTTTCCTCTAAATCACTATGGACACCAAAGACAATCCACTAAAGACTGTGGTCTGGTTTTGAGCTGGTAGTTAGGTCTTATGTATATCTTAATGTTACCATGAAGACACAAATCTGTGGAGATCTGCCCTAACAACCGCAAAGCTATGAGGTCCACTGAAGCCAACCACATACTGGAGTCCATGCTCTTAAACACAGTGACTTGTTGTGTGTCTCACAGCAGCCACAGCATGCCACTCATACAGAGGCACAAGAAAAGACTCTCAGTCAATTCAATGTTTCCAGCTGAAAGAATCTTACAGAGCTTAATAACCGTGGTTAATTGTTGGAATTGCTAAGTGAGCATCTTTTGAAAATGATAAAAAAGAAACCTTAAATATGCTCAATTATTCTCTGATTATTAATCTGTGACACAGGAAATCTTGCTTTGTCATGGGTAAATAATAGACATTAGAGTTGATCTGCTAGTTAGCATAAACCCAAAAACAAATGATGACACCAAAGCTGTGAAGACTTATTGATTCTGCAATGACTTAAGATTTCCTTCGTGAAAATTAACTAATCAGCTTGCTTAATGTGAACATGTTGTGGTTTCTTTACTACTCCTTGGTAGTAAGCTGGATATATTTGTAGATTGAACAAGACGTTCATGGACGGCATCTTTGGCTTTGGGAAGCACCTTTTTTTCCAGTATATAACACTTTAAAGATTTACGGGTTGTTTTTTTTTTAAATCCGGAAAATAATCAGCATATTGATCAAGACTAATGTAATTGTACGTTTCAGCCCTGTATGGCAGTGTTCAGGTACTAAACTGATTGCAGTATTGGGAAAAAAAATTGAACGTTGGCACTACTGTATGAATAATAATTTTCTGATTAATTTTATGTTATTGTAATAATTTGTATGTTGGCTGTGACACTAACCCAACACACTAACTTTGAATAGAAACTTTTATCTGGTTTGTGAGGTCACACCTGTCTGGTTCACTGTGTCAACAACTTCCATAGTCGTTTGCTGAACATTGTTGAGAAAGGACACTTAGATGACATGAATCAGCTCTTCTTAACACCACATCAAAAGCGTCTGTGTCAGTGTCACCACTGCTTCAGGTGCTAGTTTTGATTCTCTAGAAACTTAAGTATTGATATTTGACATGAAACATGTATTTGCAAAGTTAACAGAGAATCTGAGTGAAAATCACAACAAACCTAAAACTTGATCACAAGCTGAGTAAGAACTTTGACATTAACAACAAAAATATGACGTTATGGACCCCATTTGTGTTTATAGTGAGGTGGGGACTTTTAGAGGCTTACTATTAAAATCGGTGCACATTTTTTCTCTAATACGGTTCTGCCTCATCATGTGCTCTCACTGTGCTGCAATTGAATCATTTATTTTTTTTAAGTATTGTCTGAGTTAAATACAGAATACATAACATTTCAAACCTTATTCACTTCTAGTCCACTTCTTGGACGAGTGAATTAAAAGACACGTGCTAAATGTTAACATGAATTTTTACTTGAATCTATGCATGTTTAAGTGACTGGATAGTTCAACTATCAGCAACTAAATCCATATGCAGCTTATTTTCCCAGTAGGCATCATACCAGTGACAGACATTTACATTTTCTCTTCCCTCTGTAGGATACTTTGTGAATGATGCAGCTGATATTATCCTGACAGGACATGGACGAGGATCATGGGAATTCCTACTCCACCATGTATTTGTAAGACACCTTCACAACCTTTTTTGTCTTATTTGTGTGTTGTCCCTGTTGCATTTCTGGGTCACCTAAAACTTTACATTCACTAAGTTAAACAAGTGCATTAAGGCTGAACATGTGTAGTATAATGTTGATTTCTGCTGAATATGTTTTGATTTTAAACACACTTTTATCAAACGCACTCACAGTATAAGTGATCCTTTCATATTCAAATCTAACTGGGATTATCAAGCATTATGAATAAGAGCTGGTCAGTAGAGCAGGACAGATAAAGCAAAATGCAAATAAAGGGCAAACAAAGAGGTAATGGTGAAAGGATGTTAGCTGTTCAACATAAACACCTTTGTCACTCTCCTCCTCAGGTGATCTCCTGCTTCCTGTACACCCTCTACACACAGCTGTATATAGCTGGAGCTGTGATCATTCTCTTTGTAGAGGTCAACAGTGTGACTCTGCACATGAGGCTGTTGCTGAAGCTGGCGGAAGCTCAGTCCTCCCCCCTGTACTTCTACAACAAATTCGTCAACATCTTTACCTATGTCACGTTTCGTCTGGGACCCCAGTTCTACCTCACATGGTACATTGTAAGCAACTTCTCGTGGCTGGACAACGCCACATTTTTTCTTATCTCTATGACTGTGGTGAATATCATGATGTTGATTTATTTTTACCGTCTGCTCCATACTGACTTCTTCTCCTCGATGAAGAGCTCTGTGGTACAGAACGGGAAACACAACAACAACTCCAGGAAGTTACCTCCTGATTGACTACAAAGTTTACAGAACTATTTTATGATTGTGTTTGGGGTGGGAGTTTACACATTTTGTCTTTCTTAAGCTTTATTTGACATTGTCTTAAGACAGCAGGTCCGCATGTTCTCGCTACCAAAGGAAAAAAAACCCCCAAAAAGCTTGGTTGTACCAGGTGCAGCGTTTAAGAGATGTGTGTGGAAAATTACAAAACATACTGCTCTAAGAATAAGTAAATAAGTAAAAAGTAATAACGTAAATATCACCATTTATAGCACATTTACAATTTATTATCAGTTTGTGACCTTAGACAATGAATCTTTATTATATATTTTTTTTGAAGATCGATTTTGTTTTGAATGTTGGTCGAATAAAAAAAGGAAGGTAGGCTACAACTTGCTAGTTAGCTTAGTGTGGATTTTGGAAAATTATGTCCTTGAGCATGAATCCTTTTTTTATAGATATATTTTATTTGGTGATTGCAAAAAAGTGTCCTTATCATATCACAAATTGCAAGTGTGGAAACCTAATAATGTCTCCATTTAATTTTTAGTCATTGTCAAGAAAGTTACATCAGACATGGACAGAGTTTCGATGTGTAGGTGCTTCAGTGCCTTCACAGCAGTGCCTTTTAAAAAAAAACACAACAGCAAAACAGGGATAAAATGGTTTATTAAGTTGAATTATATCTGTTTGATTTATTGAAAGCCAAGCCAAATAGAATATATATTGCACACATTTTTCCCATAACCACAAAGATGTCAAACATCAATAAAGTTGTAACGGATGATTTTGTAGCCCTAATGTGTGTGGGAGGTTATTGATACCATGAATTAAATGAATATTTAAAATCGCTGAGGTGATGATGTAAACTATTTTTCAAGGCCAATGAGTGGATTATTGTCATAGATAGATAGATAGATAGATAGATAGATAGATAGATAGATAGATAGATAGATAGATAGATAGATAGATAGATAGATAGATAGATAGATAGATAGATAGATAGATAGATAGATAGATAGATAGATAGATAGATGGATGGATGGATGGATGGATGCTCGATCATTCCCCATTTCCTCCAGCAGGGGTCCCAGTTGAGAAAAGTATAAGGAAAAGACAAAATAGGATTCAGGGATCTGAGTCAGCAGGCGGCAGCAAGTCGTCTACAAGACTGACTCCCCTCCACGACTCAACTCAACTTCCGTGCATCGACTTCATCAACTCCAGCGCTGTTCGCCCCGAAATACAAACTTGAATAAAGGATAGTAACTTTTACTGGTTGTTACATGACAATTAAAATCATCTGTGGAAGGAAAACACGAGTTGAAAGCACAGAAGAGAGAAGAGGAAACGCTGAGCGGACCGTCCGGACTCGTCGTTGTAAAGGTAACATCTTTGCAGGGACTCGCCATTTTATAACCTAATATTTACAGTCTATCTTTATAACTGGTGAATTTGCTCGTTTTTTGTATAATGTCCCTTCACGGGCTCCGTACTTATAACGCGTGGTTTTTTTTGACGAGATGAAATGATTCCCGGTGTTTCTGTTGGAAATGCGACGTCTCAGCTGAGTGATGGTCCGAGCTAAGTCCTGTAAATGAGTCTTTTTGTGGTTTAACAGCAGCTTTGATGAACAATAGGATTATAACAGGACAACACAGTAAGTGGATCTGTACTCATTACTATTGTCTGGCCTGACTCTGCATGTGGCCCGGAGCTACACAAAGAATAATAAACACGTTTCTCTGTTTAATTTTTGAACCTGTCCACTTGGATTTCTACCCACTGAAGTCTTTTAGTTCACAGACAGCCTGAAATGACTGAGGTGTGTTTGACTTGAGGTTGTGTACCGAAATAAAAACATTGTCTGCTACAAAGATGGTTGAAGAAGAAAGTAAGATATTATTTAACTCAACACTAAACGAATCAAATACAGTAGGTATGCATGATAAGGATTTTATAAAGATTTCACTTTTCTGTAGGCTCTAAAATTATTTAGCCGACGTGTGTATTTAAAAGGAGAAAAAAAAAACAATGTTGGGTAGCTGTGAGTATAAGAGTGATTAACTGCTTCCCAACTTGTCACCTATTGTTTTTACAGCATTATGACTAGTAAAATACAACAGACAGTGAACTGTTGAAGAGCTGAAACCATTCAGCAGGAATGGGAAAACATGCCCCTTTCAAAATGACAAAAATGTGTCTCCTCCCCAGGGTAGATAAAACGATTCATAGTGCCAGTATAGATGGCCATTTAAGAGATGTAGTAAACACAGGAGCCAAACAATAGAGATATGAGCTCAGATATACTATGGAAAACACAGTGTTTATCTTAAACCCTTCCTATCATGATACAGAATGTTTCTTTTGTACAGCGACAGGTTTGATAAAAGGATGAACCTCAGAATGTGAGGTTGTTGATTGTCTCTCTGTTTCTCCAGCTACCACGTGACCCTCTGCTAAACATTCACCTCCAGGCTTCATGTCAGTCCGAGTTTCAGCCATGAGTGTTCTTCCTCCTGTTCGACGGGACCGTGTCATTGCTCAGCTCCCTCAGGTAGAGTCCCCTATACGGTTACTGCCTGATCCCCCTCATACAGTAAGAGACTGGGCAGCCTCACAGACACTTCGTATTTGATCTTAGTGTTTTAGGAAAGAGGCAGCCCTGCACACTAAAGAGGAGTTCAACGCTAAAGTGAAGAACGCCTGCCAGGAGCAGCGCACGGGCACTGTGGGGTGAGCTTGGAAACCTGAGGACAGAAGTTAACCGGAGCTGCGGTTTTAAGGCACTCACTAATAACATCTTCTTCTTTTTATCTTAGCAGATTTAAAATCTCCAAGGTCATTGTGGTGGGTGACCTGGCTGTGGGTAAAACCTGTCTGATTAATAGGTAAGCTCGGGACGACGTCTAGGTAATAAATAATCACAAGAAAGAGTGTGAACCTGCCATAAGGAAGCACAATCTTCAAACGTCAGCATTTAGACATTTAGGATGTCTAAAGGTTTTTTTTTTCTTCTTGTAATCCTGTGAACAAACAGAGACACTGCAATGCATCTTACTGTATGATTGTGAAAAATGTGAACATTTCCTCTACCTGGATGTCAAAGTTGTTTGTTTTTTTTTTTCAACATGTCTTTAGGTTTTGCAAAGATGCTTTTGATAAAAACTACAAGGCGACCATCGGTGTGGACTTTGAGATGGAGCGGTTTGAGGTGCTAGGTGTTCCCTTCAGCCTCCAGCTGTAAGTCTTCATTTCATATGAAAAAAAAAACAAAAACAACAACATCAGAACGCTGAATCCATCGGTTGTGATGCCCTCCCATCTCCTTCTTTGTTACAGCTGGGACACTGCAGGCCAAGAGAGGTTCAAGTGCATTGCTTCTACGTATTACCGAGGAGCCCAGAGTGAGATATTTGAGTATTTTTTAGGGCAAACAAAAATAATGTTATATCAGGGAAAAAGATGCTAACGTGCTTGAAGTGTTCCAACATCTCAAGTGAATACTTTTTGTTTGATTCCAGTTGTGATCATCGTGTTTGATGTTACAGATGTTGCATCTTTAGGCCATGTGAGGTAAGTTTATTGATCATTGGTCATGTGCACTCCTCCAGGCTGAAGGACTTAAAGCTGTCTGTTTCTGTTTGTGTCTGCAGGCAGTGGCTGGAAGACGCTCTGAAGGAGAACGACCCCACTGCTGTTCAGCTGTTCCTCGTTGGCACAAAGAAAGACCTGAGTGTAAGTCTGCTGCGCTGTTGGACATACCCGTGAACATTGCTGGTTTTTTTTTTTTGCTTGTTTTTTACTGGAGTCAAATGTCCCGTGTTTGGATCGGTGCCAGCTGCACAAAGCGAATGTCGCCTAGGTCAGACCTGAGGAATGCTATTTCTCCCTCATTAACTAGAGCAGTGACGCTTTTGTTTTCATGAGAGCTGCACTGGCAGGACAAAGACAACAAAAGAGCCACTTTTACCATGATACACCAAAAAGCCACAAACAGCATGAAGCATTTCTACAGACTTATTTGTCATCCCACAACACAGAATGTGTAATACAGCATGCAGTCCTAACTGAGAACGAGTTCACCTCGACACGGGGACGAGAGGGTGCAGGCAAGGCACGTCCTTGACTTTCTTCATGTTGGAATCGTAGTTTGTCGCCGCTGCAGTCATAGTGAGGCTTTCAAGAAGTGCGTTGCCGAGTTGGTATCTCTGGTTCAGATGCAAAAAGTCCAGAAGTGGCCAACACTTGTGATAGAGACACGTTTACATCCTGTGCAGTACAGGATCTCTGCTGCAGCCAAGAAGTTGTTCTTTGGAGCAAAGTGAAGCGGTATACTCGCAGCTGTGTACGTTTCAGGGGATTTTGAACGTTCACTTTTGAAACAGTGTTCTTTGTGTCTTTGCCTGACACATGAGGGGGTTTTTACTTGCTAAACACATCAGGCTGGTTCTGTGAAGCACAAATACAAATCTGCCTGTCCCTGTTTATTAAAATGTCCAGTGCTCATCGTGAATGGCTCTTTCTTTTTGTGTCTGACATGAAGCAGCTGCTGTTTTGCTCCCCAGTCAGCCCTCGGCTGTCTCGATTCAGGTTTTTGGTTCCTGCATTGTTTTTGCTCGTTTGTCCCACCACTATTTGTCTGCCCATCTGATTCGTTCCATTGTTTTCATTTAGTTTTGTGCATGATTTGTTTTAGTGAAAGCAGAAATAAAATGTGAACGTTTGCAGGCTCAGTGTCGTGTGCTATATACTGTATGTGTGTTACACATTTTATCCTCCGCATTGGCTGCTGCATCATGGTTCCAAGCTATCAGTTATCTTAGCGCAGTGAGTAACACTGAACTAGACCAAGGTTAAACTGTAAAGAAGTGAATATTTAATTTCGGTGTCTGTTTGGAGACAGATGAGCTAGTATACTTGAGCACTCTTCTCCAGGTTTGGTTTTTACCAGACGGTTTGTAGGAATATGTCCTTGGAGCTTCCCATAATTTTGTGACAAAATATGCCGGTCACACATTGGCATTGTGGGTAATGTAGGAACAAAAAAAATAACTTGCGTGCAGAAGATCATCACACCAGATCATTATATTGTGTTTGACTTGATAGTGTTGCGACTCACTTGTCTGTCTCTTGTTTATTCGGACAGTCTCCTGCTCAGTATTCTCAGATTGAACAAGAGGCCCTCAAACTGGCACAAGAGATGACAGCCGAGTATTGGGCTGTGTCGTCCCTGACAGGTGAGTGTTAGCGTCTCTGTAAGTGTTACCCAACATGGGGCGCATGACATAAACGCAAAGCTATCCGGTGAAGAAGTTACAGTACAACCAAGGAGTGTCAAAATGTCTCCGTATTTAGACTGGGTTTAATCCCTTATTTTATTTATCAACATAATGAAAGGAATTTTCAAATGTACCGACCTCAACTTTTCAGGTGAAAGCTGTGGTCACTTGAAGTCAGAACAAAGTTTTCTTTAAATAAAGCCCCCCTTTTCTCTCTCTCTCTCTCTCTCTCTCTCTCTCACACACACACACACACACACACTTTCTCTTTGTCATTTTCATACAGTCCCTAACTGATCTTTTCTTCATGCTGCAGGGGAAAACGTGAAAGAGTTTTTCTTCCGAGTTGCATCGCTAGCCTTCGAGACCAACGTTCTCGCCGAGTTGGAGAAAAGTGGAACCAGGCAAATTGGGGATGTTGTCAGTGAGTATCTAAGAATGTCTCTGTCCCCATAAATCACATTAGTCACAGCGTTTTGAAGACTTAGCCGTTTATTTTTGTTTGTTTCTTTCAGAAATCAACAGCACTTCAAACAATCTGAACTCTGCATCGAAGAAGAAGCAGCAGCCTAACTGCTGTCAGTGAGGATGTGAGTGGGAGTTAGAAGCAACAGCCGCAGGCAGAAGACCAGGTTTTCCTCAGTGGAAAAAGACTGTGGCTTCACTCTGGCTCATGGGAGGGGTTTCTGTGGTCAGAGCAGGAGCAGGGACGCTGGACTTAAACTTCCTGACTTCTTTGAGTTCAGCTTTTTTACTGGACGTGGGAGAGTTTTCTTTCTGTGCGATGTGGATTCTTGAACTTGCCTCGAGTTACACGGTGACACAGCAGTTACACTAAACTTCCTGTTCTTCAGAGATTCCAGAGCATGACGTGGAAACGTTTCCTGATGCTTCTACCTTTCTTAGGGCTTGAATGAAATATTCTCTCTTGCTGCTCTACTTCATTTCAAAACCAAAACATGCTCTCCCCATTAATACTTTCATATACTTTAAGGTTTGTCAGTGTTTTTATCTTGCTCTGTCTCCTCTCTTTGTATATCGTATTTAAGAATCAAAAATGTGCACAGAGTAACATCAGAAAGGCAAATATTTAAGGAGAGACTGAAAAAGATCAACAGATTGTTAATGCTCAAGCGGTGCAGATTTAACTAAAATCTGAAAGCTGAGTAATGCTCTATGTATGCTTTGCTATCTCATAGAGTACCCTTAACGCCTTCAGATTCATTGTCTGAACATCCTCGTTGGGTTCATGTTTTTTTTTTTTTTTTTTTTTTTTTTTTAAATGTCTCTCAGTGTTTGAGTACTTTTGACTTTGTTTACAATCCTATGAATGAGCGCATAAGAATTAGTACTTTTATATCAAAAGCTCGAACTGTTTGTGTGTGTGTGTGTGTGTGTGTGAGAGACTTTATTTTATAATTTCATCAGATGCTTCACGTCTCTTATGTTTGAAAAGAATTCAATATTTTTTAAAAAAGTGAAAACATTTTAATATTTCAACTAAGATGTATTTCAAAGGACATTTTCAGGAACTTTTATCCCAGTATTGTTTGTGTTGATGTAGAAACAGTTGGGGGTGAGGGGTTCATTTCATTGAAACGTTAACTTTATGTAGGAAAAATTAAAAGGAAAAAAAAACACAAAAAATGAGATCCCACGGGACAAAAGGACGGCTTGTAGGCTCCGTGTGATCCGGGAAAATGATCTTTATGCAGTTAATGAGACTGATATTATGATTGTAGGAATGATGATTATTGTATCACACGGTTTCATGTTAAACAGGAGAACAAATCTGGAGTTTAAGAAATTTAGATTTTATAACAACCAAGATTATTTTTTTTCCCCAAGTCTTGAAATGAAGCCGTGTCTCTGTAATGGAGCTTCTTTTAATTTAAAAAGTGCAAAGACATGATGTAAGATTTCAGTGGCTGAGTGTGTTTTATATACAAAGCATTAAAGACTATACTGTTTGCATAAAGGTTTGTATGAATTTTCAATAATTGTTTTTGTTTATAGTAAACGAATTTTTCTTTTCTTTTTTTAATTTCCAAAGTTGTTGAAGGAGTCGAGACTCTTCCTGTCAATTTGGCTCTGCAGCTCTTCAGGGATGCAGTGAGAGAATTTGTAATTTTCTTTAATCCACTTCCCTCCTTCTGTGTTTTCTATGGCAACAGCTGCAACACCTGCAGGTAACACAGTTTGTGAGATTTACAGGAAAATGTAAAATAAAGTCATTACACTATAATGTGGCCATCTTGACTGACCTACAACAGTGGCTCCCAGCTTCTCCACCAGCTGGATCGCAGCCTTCATTGTGCCTCCAGTCTCGATCCATTGGTCCACTAACAACACTCTTGTACCTGTAGAGACAAGACATGTCACCTTCTAGTATCCTGTGGTATATAATAAATCAGTATTTATTAAAGCTTTTACATGGCAGGCAAAGACAAGCAAGTATTGTTTTTTTCCATTATTTGGGACAAAAAAACTTTAATCGGGTAAAAGGTTTGTTGATCAACATGATGTTCAAACATGGCCATCTCTGATTTTGTAGCGTTAGAATATATAAATATCTCAAAATTATTATTAATTTTATTAATAATAATTATTATATTGTTTATTATTAAGAATCTAAAACTTAAACTAATTCTTTCCACTACTTTAATGACACCTGAAGAGAACAAAAAACAAGCATTTCAAATGTTCCCACCCTGTCATGAAAAACAATAAGGCTTCAAAAACACATTTATCATACAGAAATGGAAGATAACACCATACAGTAGCAACTGTGGACAAAGCAAAGACAATGGTGGATGTTTTAATGATCATATGAGAAAATCTGGAATGATGTCAAGTGAAGAAGCCACAAACCTGAAGAGCGACATACTGGCTCACACTAGAGGGCGTTGTGCTGCAGGAAATGAACGTAAAGTTGAGGAGCCCTTCGGTTTAACTCTGGGAGTCATATATGTTGTAAAGGTTCAGGTTTGTTTTTAAGTTTCAATTATAAGTCAACTAACAGAATCTGCAACTGCTTTCATTAAAACAAAGCATTTTCATGTTAGAAGAAGTGTTTCTACCCCCTGAGATGAGAGGGTTAGACAGTAAATATGGTTTGGACAGTTGAAATAATAAAAGCAGTGTTGTTTGACATTGATCACACTTGATCATCTCACCTGTGGAAATGCATTAGGATAATGTTTTGTTGGCAAATCAACAAAAACAAACATTAATAATTGGAAAAGACTTGTTTTTTTAATTGAATCTCATACTAAAAAGGATTTTTTACAGTTTTGTCCAAGTCTTACTTCGTCTTACCAATTTCATCTTAACATAATGTAAAACAGCAGCTGTGCAAAAACCTTTTGTGCTCACCATGTCTAAACAATTCATTGACTGAAGACTTTCAATGCTCAGCAGACAAGGCTTTGCTTACAAAAAACATTTGAAATAAAATACTGAATATTAAGGCCTACATAAACATCGATAACTCATGGTGTGATCTCTTCTTTCATTTTACACTGTAGCTCTCAGCCCAAACATTATGAGTGGTTTAAACAATAATCCTTTCAAGAGAAAAAAAACTTGACATTGTTAAATAGTAGAAAGAAAAGAAAGATTAACCTGGGTTTAGCACATCCAGTCTCACTTCCATCGTCTTTTCTTTGCCCGTGTAATCAGTGTAGTTTTGGCTTTCTGTTGTTACACATAGGTGTCCTGCTTTGCGCACAGCCAGAAAACCTTTTCCCAGGGCGGTTGCAACAGACGCCCCTGAAAACAAAAGCAAACAAAGAAAACATATCAGAACATAACATAACAGCTCAGCCCATAGTTTACTCAGTTGTATTGCATTGTCATGCAGTGAGGTTTAGAGGAGCAAATTTAGCAAAATCTAAATTTAGTATCTTTGCCAGAGGAATTAGGTTTCCTGCATTCACTGGCAGAGTAACTAACTCTTAAAATAAAATTGGTGTCAGGTATCGAGTGTGTATACTTTTAACCTTTTAATCCTTATAGAATTCAAGTTTACCAAGAATGAATCCCATTGCATCTATCCCAGCAACCAGGTCAATGGTGTCTTTGTGAAATGGATTGGTGAGGTCTTTGACACAGTCTGCAAGAGCCTGAATCAAATGCAAGACAGTAAATCAACAAAATGATATAACATAAACACACATTTGGTGTATTTTTGCAGTTAAATTGGGTTTATTCTGATTAAGATGAGAAGGAAGACAGTTGAAACAGTATTACAACTTTTAAAGAAACGGTGAAGTAACTACAAATCATTCATCTCACCTTGGAGTTGCAGTAAAGTCTGGATGGGTCCAGCCAGGCAAATGTTGGTCCTTTCATGTTTGGTGCCATCAGGGACAGGTACCATCCTTTGTGCCTGTCTGCAGGAAGGTCCAACACGTCCATTTGCACACCAACACTTGCCTGCACTGTTAGGAGGAGAGTCTGCAGTGAATGGACTGGACTGTGAATAAGAATTAGAGACAGCAGTGTCGGGTTCAGTAGGGGTTGATGGTGGGTGGGATGTTAATAATACTCCATTGCAATGATTGAGATGACCTGACTTTAAAAAGCAACACAACTAATTTGTTACCGTTTCATAATTAGTCACATTTTGAGAAATTTGCACGAACATTCTGGGGAATTTTCCAAATTGGTCATAACAATTTCAATAACTTGGGTGGGAATTAACGTGAATTTTAAGTAAATTGGTTATATTTTTAAAAAATAAATTACATTATTAGTTATTATATACATTTTATTTGAAATATTCAATAATATTTGTTGAAAAATTCTTTCTTTTTGTCCAAAAACGTTTGTATGACATGTGATGGAAATTGTGTACTAAAGATGTGAACTAAAGTCTTACACAGTAATGTTCAGTGTAACTGTTTGAATGTGACATGTGGCCCTTTGTGTTGTTTTGTGGCACACTCAAGGTATTGAATAAACACTCGTTGTTATCACTTCCCTCTCTGGGAATGTTTCCTGTGAGTGCAGGAGGGCATAAATCAGTATCTATCAGAGTGATAACGCACAGAGACGGATAAATACCATGCTTTTCTCCTAAGACATTGAATCTTTGTAACGGACCTGTTGCTCTGTGAATGCTCTTCTTGTACAAGATTAAAGCCTTGTTTGGACACAGAGCTAACTCTGATCTCCTTCCTCCAGTTCAGAATTATTGCAGAATTTGGAATTTTTAGAATCCATCATGGGAATACAGAACTTCATTTAAAACCATTTGGAAACTTGTAGAAATGGTGAGGATTTTTTTGTAGAAAAATGTCACGTTATTTCTTGGGAATATGAAATGTCCTTTGGAAATATTATGCACTTGTGCATTATTTACGTGAGTTCTGTCTGTATTTTTGCAAAAACTTTGGTGCAAATTTGACACATTTTCATGGATATTTTTTGTAACTTGATGTTTTTTTAAAACGACTTTTGAGAATTAAAAAAAATGTTAATATTTTTGTGAATAATTATCTCAATTTCTTTTTAGAATTTATTGACATTTTTTGATTCTTTTGGAAAAGGATCACTAGATGGTGCTATGACTGAGAGCTCACTGGATACCATTAGAGGGAAACTGAAGGGCCAAACCAACATCACTACACTGAACAGTGTAAATGTTTACACAGTAAATGGTTCTGTCACAGAGCACTGTGGTGCAGATTCTGCACCAAAACAAATCAAGTACATAATCACTTCACATGTTATTATTACACACTGAACTGAACTGATGAATTTTTGAAAATGTTCATTTTTCCCCTGGTGCACTCCTCAGGCTGTTGTTACACGCTGGACAGATCCGAGGTCTTCAGGTCTTTGTCTTTACAGAAGGTGTCTAAACAAGTTCAGGTTGCAATCATAATCTTAGCCTTTTACTTTGTTAAATGTGTTGTTGTTCTCAGACTGGAATGTTATCACAATTATTAAATTAAATAATATTTAGTTTCATCCAAATTGTGTGCAGCTGGGTTCAAGCTGAGTGTTAACCTTTATGTAAACTGAATCTGGAGTTTCCCACAGTTAGGTTTTGTGTATCTCAAACCAAATGACCTTCCAGTGTTGTAACACTTGAACTCTTACCTGCTGTTTTGCAAAATGCAATTTCTTTAGAAAACCATTTAAAGCAGATATGACACATATCTTACTGACAGTTATCCTAATGATGGTTTTATGGTGTTTAAATAACTTACAGAGAAATATTTAAAAATCAGAATACATTTAGAGAGCTTAAATAAAATTAAACATTTATTAAACAATTTGAATGTAAGGCCTTTATTTACTTTCCTTTTATCTATTTCTAGGGCTAAATGCTCCACTTTTTCTTCAGCTAGCTGATCACATGTCATTGTCTAATATTTGCGTGGAAAACTCCCATTAAGGCCAAGAGGTTCAATCCATCAATGGAGTTAGCTGAGTTAGCAGCCACTCCCCATAATGTGCTGCACATTCTTCTGCAAAGTTGGGCATTTTAGTATGGGGCCTTGAATGAACTGACTGTCTGTCAATTCATTCAAGTGGCCCCTAGTTTACTTCCTCCTTAGATATGAAGTGCTTACTTGAAACAATGACAAAGAAATGTCATATTCTTGCAGCAGGCCTCTCTGTAGAAGTGATTTAATGAAAGGAGCCTTACCCGGCGTGATATTTAATCATGAGTCACCTTTCAGTTTCACCGTGCGTGTTTTAGCTGACTCCAAAGCTTTCCTGTGGTCAGCAGGATTATTCCCCTCTTTTCAGCCCCTCCTGCAGTGACCAGGAAACTTTTTTCCCCTCCCTCAAGATCTGGTCGAATGTTGCCTCTGGTGATTTTACATCATTTCTCTCCGCCTTCCAACAATCGGATTTCAGTGCCTTGAGTAGGTTGGATCTCCGCCTCTAGAGCTCCCAGTAAGACCAACCATGTGACTAAACCCTGGGCAGATTTGAAACCCAACCTGACAAGAGGTTTTTCTTTTCTCCCTGAAAAGTCCCTGATCAACAGATGCAGAGGAATGCTGTCCATCCTTTTCTTAACTCGCATGTCATTTAACTGTCACAAAATACCTCAGAGATCCACAGAGCAATCACCTACTCACTTTCCTGTGTGTCATGATGGAAATAACATAGTCAAGTCAACTTTATTTGTATAGCACATTTATGACAGCCAAAGTGCTGTACAGTAGGTTTTGCACAATACATCCAAACATCATAAAGAAAAATAAAAGTTTGTTTAAAAATATAGCAGCAATATTCAACTGTTCAAACATTAAGAAATGAAACTTTATGTCATGCATGCATCCAGTATGAAAGGATTTACAAGACATCATATACAGTATCCTTCAGGCCAGATACAGAACCTGTCAAACAATCACAAAAATCCACAAATAGAGCTATATTTCTTAAAATACATAGAAAATACACAAAACGCTGAGAAATAGCCAATAGCTTTATCCAGAGGCATCGTTTAATTTTATTTATCTAAGTATGTTTTGTCTTAATTAATCCCCAAGATAAGAAATTAAACATTTAGTTCTATTATACTGAGATTGATTTCTTTTTACATATCAGGTAAATTGATCATATACTTAAGATAAAACTATAGAGCAGTTTTTTTAATACCCTACTGGGCGTGAGGGTGTAAAAGACAACATCAACATGAGGTTGAGGAGGTGGGTTTAGCTCAGAAAGTCCTAGTCCATGAAAGCACCTCATGGTCGTGAGTGGGGGGCGATTTCTGTGAATCAGTTCGCACTTTAGTCAGGGAGGTTCGCGTGTGACAGGGCCAACCTTTCTCCACATTCCACAGTGAAAGAGTTTTGTCCCTACATTGTGATTTAGGTCATCGCCAATACACTGCCCGTTTTGTGGCATTTGAAAGATGTCCAATCTCCTGGGTTGGCATAATCACCCCATGCTTGTTTCCATGGAAAGAAGGGCGAGCAGGAACCTCCTCTATGCGTGTTCCCAAAGTAAATCTCTACTTTCTGGAGGGCTGAGCTGAGGGGGTTGGGAGGTAACTTTCGTTCATCTCTTCTCGCAGTGAAAGGAGCAGGATCCTGCTCAAGTTTCACGCGCAACGCACCCACAAACTCACTATCTGGCTGCACGTTTTAATTCAATAAGGAAATACTTAGCACAGTCACAATACAGCATTAATGTGGACAAAAAAATGGTCAAAGCAGTGTATTTACACCGGTTCAGTTTACCCACTTTGCTTCAGCTCTGCACATACTGAGGCATCATGATGGTGTGACCATGCTGGAAATCTAAAGAGGTTAATTCGGATAACTCCTCCCAGCTTTTCCATTTATCGTATTAATAATCACACCACTTGTACGTCGCCTTAAAAGTGGGAGGGCTACAAGAGAGCGCTGGAAAACCGCGAGGAGCTGTCTCCGTTACGCGTGGTGCTGAAAGTGCCCCTCGCCGCATCATGTGGTCCGTCTTCTTTGTCTTTCTGTCTTATCTGGACAGAAACTTTGTCAAAGGAGATTTTCTGAGCCTCGCTTTGGATGCAGAGAAGGAGAGCAAAGTAATGTTCTCCATGCTCAATGGCACCTTTTGCGCAAAAATGTCAACCGTGAGGGAGAATTTCTTCTACCAAGTGTCAGACGGAGCTGAGGCGGTGCGCTCGCTCGTGAGCCCCGCTGGGAGGCTTATGAACTGCTCCGTTATCGTTAACCAGGTGCAAGTGAAATCGTTCATGCATTCGTGTAAAATGGGACTGAAAGAACAGAGAGCCGGGTTGGAAATTGATGCGCGTTTTGCACGCATGGAGGAAGCCAAAATGATGTGCAAAGAGTTTAAAGAAAGGTCGGAAGGCGGCGGCAGTATAGAAAAGGATGAA
The DNA here is from genome assembly GCF_947650265.1 of Symphodus melops. NCBI lineage: Eukaryota > Metazoa > Chordata > Actinopteri > Labriformes > Labridae > Symphodus > Symphodus melops. The sequence continues at coordinate 6,383,563 of NC_136700.1, read as the reverse complement.
AGCGATGACTCTGCGCTGCAGGACCAGGTTTTAAAAAGATCCAAGAGAGGCTTTACTTATCCGGGGACCCTGTGGTGTGGAGCTGGAAACATGGCTGATAATTACGACCAACTGGGTAGGTTAAATAATGCTAATATTTTTAAGTAATAAAATAATTTCTAATAACAACATTAATTATGAACCGGTTTCTGGACTCCGTGTTGCAGGAGAGTTTGCAGAGACCGATAGCTGCTGCCGTATCCATGACCACTGTCCGCATGTCATCCACGCCTTCTCCTCCAAATATGGCCATACCAACTTCAAGTGGCACTCCATCTGTCATTGCGACTGTGATAATGCGTGAGCACAAAACCTGCTTTCTTGTTTAAAAGTATTTCAGTAGTAGTAGTAGTAGTATTTCATCAATTTGTACCAGAAAATAGACTTTGAGGTCGGCTGAATATCCTGCTATTCTGTAAAGGTAATACTGTATGAGGTCGGGAACAGAATGCAATGATAAATTAATAGATTTTTAGTAGTTATTGTTCTCTTGAACCCATAAAGAACTACATTGTGCGTTGACCAACAGTTCCAGGAGGTTTAAAGACATAATTCACTTCTTAATAATATTAATAATATATATATAATATAGTTAAGGGATGTTCTGTTGAGATTTTATTGGCAGATGAATTGTTGGTCAAAAAGGCCTAAAACAACTTAGTATGTGGAAAATCAGCTGATTAATGAAACCTAATATTGAGGCTAATAGTTAATGCAAAACTTTGTCTAACGTAAAAAAAAAAAAGGATTGTAATGACAGCTGGGTAGTTGCCTTGCTAAAGCATTATATGTAATTTGTAGTCACTCTAAGTGACTACAATAAGGCTGAATATGTTTTTCTGTTTTTCTCTCTCCGCAGGTTAAAAGACTGTCTAAGGGGTGTCAACGACACGTCTTCCAGGATTGTTGGTCAGGCGTTCTTTAATGTCATTGGTGTGCCTTGTTTTGAGTTTGCCTTTGAAGAGCAGTGTGCTGAGCGGCACTGGTATGGCATGTGAGTATATCAGTGGACCCCTGTGTTAAACTTATAAGTAGATTTGCAACATATTGAGCCATATACTTTCTGAAACTACCGTTCAAATCCGACCTCTTGCTCTATCATAGGTGTAAGCGATACCAGAAGTTTCCCATTGCTGTGTTGAAAGAGGCGGTGCCATATGACTTTGGGGGTATTGACGTCATCGATGAGTTGACAATAGCTCCTCCCAGGAGAAAAGAGCCCAAGGAAAGCCCTGAAGAAGAGAAACCCGAGAGTGCAACGCAGTCTACAATGTCAGGCCCTGAAGAGCCTTCTCTCAGAAATGTTGTCACCGCCGCTGAGGACTTCATCAAGGTCCTTGCTACTGTCTCTACCTCTCAAAGCTCCACCACTGAGTCTGATAAAGCAGAGACGCAAAGCTCAGAGAAGAAGAAAAGGAAGAACACAGGGAAGAAGAAGAAGAAGACAAAGAAGCAGAGAGGAAAGGGTAAGGGGAGGAAGAGAAAGCAGAAAACAGAGACAGGTGTTAAAATAGAAGAAGGAGCTGCAGTTGCCACCTCTGGCAACAAAGCAGAAGACATAGCTCTGAGTAACTTCCTCAGTGAGGCACACAAACACGAGTCAAGTAGAAACACGAACAGAGTGGGTGATGGGGAATATGAGCTGGGAGAAAGAGATGAACCGTCCAATGAAGTCATGAAAGATGAACCAGCAATGGATAAGGAGCCTGTTTCCAATTCAACACCTCCAACAGCCCAGAAGAAACTTGTAGATTCAGACGCTGAAGTGCTAACCGAGTACTCAGATCAAACCACCTTTTCTACAAACACAGCAATTATTCCACAAAAAGCCAAAACCAGAAGGTTAGGGAAAGGAAGGCGAAAGAAGGGCAAGAAAATTCTTTCCCCTGAGAAGCATGTTACTAACACAACAGACAACTTAAGAACCAATTCTGCCCCCTCCACCATCACCATAGCCCCACCATCAATACTCGAACAACAAAGCACTGGGAGTGACATTAAGAAGCGACCGATTGTCAGTACTGCCATGATTCCCATTGTAATCCCCAAAATAAAAAGAAACCGGTCAAAGGAGAGGGGACACAGAGAGGGGAGAAAAAAAGGGAGGAAAGTCAGCTCGGCTTCTCCCATTGTGGCACATAGGAATTTCTCTATGGACAATCTGAAAAGGATCCCAATTACCAGGGTTCCATTCATGTCATTGCTGCCCACGACAGAGCAGCAGGTTTCGCACAGGCTGGACATTTATGGGGGCAAGATGAGTGTTCAAGGCACAGCTCGGAGCTCGTCCTTTAGTGTTCTGAAAAGACAAAAATCAAACGGAAGAGGACTTAAAAGCAGGAGGAGGAAAACAGTTTTTCCTCTATCAAGTGAAAATCCCCTTTTTCACATCAGCTCAGACAATTTGCTTGCTGTTCTTCCAGCCCCAGGGACAGGCAATGCTCTGGACATCCTTGCAACCACTGCAGTAATTAACAGGCCCAAAGAGGTAACAGAGACTCACAATGAATGGAGGCTTTTTGCTGTCACAGCGGCTCCGTCTATCATTACAAAAACACACAAGCAGACACTGAGACAGCAGAGAAAGCGGAGAAAGCAAGCTTGGGTATCTTCTCTGAATAATGGCATGTCTATCCTTAACCAAACTGAGCAAACACCAATGACATTTACAACCACGCCATCCAAAGTCACCATTAGTGCAGAGCCCAACCTACATACATCTGAAAGGCCCTCCAAGACCACCTTAGCAACTCCTGTGATGAGTCCACTCCAGTTATCTATAGAAAGAGCTAAAGCTCAATTCATCAAGAAGAAGAGAAGAAAAGCAGCAATGTCTCTTCGCCAACATTGAGCCAGGTGCTAGCTCTGAAGGCTAAACAAATGTAGCTGTTTAAGCTAGCTCTTGTAAATCACATACAATTGCAATATAGGTATTACCAAATTATTCCCACTATAATCTATATCACAGAAATGGGCAGAAATCATATTAAATGTTGATGTGAGAATCATGTTTTGTAATACCATAAACTACATGTCTAAAATAAAATTTGCGAATGATTGTGAATGTATAGTGCCTCTGTTTATACGTAGGCTACTGATAATACACAAGACAGCACCTTTTATTTAAAGATTTGGAATTCCGCTTCTCGATTTTGTCTATCTACTTTTAGCCTGTACGTCAAATATGATGCCTCGAAACTGGAACAATTTTGCACTTTGGTTTTTGTTCATACGAAATAAATGAAATCGTATAAAGCTTAAAAGAATGTGCTCAGTAGATGTAGGTCATTTGGGAGTGAGCTAGATTTTTGACACTGTTTCATTTGAAGATAAGCTTACAACACCATTGGACCTAGCTTCAAAAGAGATCAATATTTTACTCCATAAAAGGAAGTGATCATAGCAGTCTCATACAATGTTGAAGATTTATGTGAAGTGTTCAAATGTTAGAAGTATAATAATAAGATGATAAATGGCGCTACAACAAGCTAAGAGTGAGCTAACTAGCTATCATGGATGGACGAATAGATAGATACTGTAGATAGATCTTTTCAGGGTGAGGTTAAAATCATTAACATTTCCATGTTATCACAGTCTGTAATTCTTTGTAATTAATCCTGTTGGGGAATCTAAAGTTCAGTGGCTTAATGCTAACCTGCTTAACCTGTTTTATTTTTCGTGTGAACCTTTTCCTTCAAACTGTATTTGTAGAAATCATGCCAAGGAAATTCTGCAAGTGTATGCACAGGTGTTCTTTTGTTCGGAGTGGACTCAGGCTTTGGCCTTATAGTTTCCCCTTTTGCGGTTTAAGGCAGGGTCACATTCTCTACACAGATTAGGTGCGCACTTTCCACATTTCTTTCCCCTTTGACCCTCAAGGGTTGGTGGTAACACCCAGTGCAGAGGCTGAAAGGTTCCTGGTCAGCTGATTCTCACATGATTGCATAAGAGTGAGTTAATCTGGATGATGCTATAAAGATGTGAATGTTCGACTTAGATCTTCATCACATCTGGCACATGTAGGATGTATGTTGCTATGTTCTGGAAAGATCTTCAGACGTAGTGTAGAACATCAGATAATCTTGTGCAGAGCTTGCAAACAATGGGAACTGTGCAACAATGAAGACTTTCATGCTGCAGCTCAAGTTCCCAGATTTTTTGGAGGACACCCAAGCATTCAAAGGAGCTTGGCATTCAGATACGATCATGAGCTAAAACGGCAGAGCGACTAACACAGTTGGATGTGTGATAAGACCATTTTCTCACAGGGAGGGAAGAAAGTCGCAGGAATTTTCCATTACATTGCAAGTTGATGAACTCAGGGAACTTTAGCTGTCTGATCGCAACTAATGTGCTTCATGAGAAATATCAAGAGCAACAAAATTAATAAAGAATACAAAGACAAAGAAAAGACAACATAATGTTTGCATGTATGTAGCATGGTACTTTGGTCCGCCTAATCAGTATTTAAGTGACGGTAAATAGTGTGAAGATGGGCTAAGCAGAAAGAGGTGCGTTTGGATGCCCTGTGATAAATGCAGCTATGTTTGTGCTAAACATTGAGGACTTATGCTGATTACAAACTGAAGAAAAAGAGTTTGAAGTCTACTTATTTTTTTGTCTGTATTGCTATGAAACACATGAGAGTATTTGTTAAAGGGAAGCAGGCTCTGTAAAGAAGAAACACAAGCACACACACACAGGTACAAATGATCTATAGTACTGTATGTGTGATCACGGTCTGTGGCATTCTATTAGGAAGATAATTCAATATCCCATTATGTTCACCAACACAGCAGAAAATCTATTGATTTCGAGAAACTAACCTGAAGTGCTTTAATTGGCTGGGGTGGCACTGATGGATGAGGAAAGGGATGTGGGGCTTCTGCTTTTGTTTCTACAATAAGAAGCAAGATGGCTCATAGAAAGAAGAAAATCCTGGTCTTCCCTAGATCAAAAATGGCAAAGGAAAACACATCTGCTGATCTGCTCACTGTGCCCAAGTATAAAATACATTTCCTTAATTTCTGATTTTCATTTGCTTTCTGTCAGGTGACTATGGCGAAGACTAACCCAATTCTCTGACACACATTTTCTATTTGGGTGTAAGAGGAAGTCTATAGTGTGTAAAGCCATGAGAGGTTGTGTGCCAAGTGCTTTGCCAGCAATTCCAATGAAGGCCTTTTGTAAATAGATGTTCATTTACATCAAAAAGACAGTAGGTGGTGGTTGGCATCCCGGCTAGCCTTGGCATTACACTGGACTGGAAACTGAGCAGCTTTCTGCAGGCAGGACCACAGAAGGAGATGACAGTTTGTCTTTCACCACGACCACCTCTGTGGTCTTGTACTCACTAAAACAGTGGGGTGTTTTGAGTGCTGTATGCTTGGGTTCAAATGACAGCCTTCAGCCTTTACACTTATAATTCAGGATGTTGATCTGTTTTGGCATATTAAGTATAAAAGCACAGACTTGGTTAAAGTGTATATCCTTGTTAGGTGCTCTGTCTGGCTGTATAGGTCTCAAATGTAAAATGGGTTTGCTGTTCGTTGAGCTGGACAGCTGAAACACTTGACCAATGAATCTGTACAAATAAGAGAAACATTGCTACGAATGATAAAAGCATTGATGTGTTAATATTGAGTCATTTTAAGAGGGTATTGGGCTTTGGGATATAGAGAAAACATACATTCCTCTAAGCTTAACTCAATGACTGGAAACAGGTGATAACAGCTAGGCTTATCCAAAATGAACAAAATCCCCTTACAAATGTCTCTTAGGCTCTCTATCCAACTCATTAGATCTGTTTTGTTTATGTGCAAAAACCAAAGTGTAAAATGAGTGATGATGAGGATTAGAGATAGGGCGCCAAGCTCAGAAATTCAGGGTGGGGCTTCAAATAGTCGCTCCTCCTTGCATCGAAAGCAGCCAGTTGAGGTTGTTTGGGCAAATAATAAAGATGCATATGACTGGACGCCATCCTTTAGAGGTTTTCTGGGGAGAGACAATGGGTAGATCCCCTAGGAGGAGCTGGAAAACATTGCTGAGGAGAAGAAGGTCTGGGTTGACTTATTTCACCTGTTGTCACCCATCTTTAGATAAACAGAATAAAAGGGATACATGGACTTAAAAAAAATGCTGTCATCAATCTGTCAAATTGTTTCATTCAGACCAAATAAAATAACTGGGTGGCCTCGCCATCATTTTTGCACCTGTAATTGTGCAACGTTTCATCTTGAAGCTTCAGTGACATCTAGTGGACACTAAGGGAAAGTTCCTTGTGATCAACCCTTTTTATTCACTCATTTTTATTATCCTACATCTAGTAAAGTTCGTAACATGGAGCAGAACAGATCAAATCAAGGGTCAAGTGCAACAGATTCATAATCAAATAACACGTTTTATTCTGTTCATGCAAATGATATAAAGTTGTAAAACCAAGGATTAAGTTTACAGATATAGAAAATCAATCAGATGAAGAATTTGTCAGCAGTGACATGCACCTCTATGATACCTGCTCCACAGGTCGCATCTGGATGTCTCCAATCTGCCAAAAAAAAAAGCAGGTTATCTTGTGATGGTTAAATACTGATAATGCAACAGCAAAGAAGCAACAGTTCACCACATTCAAATGACGAGAGGCAAACCACACACCTGCACATGTGGAGGGGCACTTAGGACATATGTGACTGCATTTGCAACATCAATGGCTTCCAAAGGCTGTAAGAGAAAAAAGGAGGGTAATAAAATATGAATGCAATGTTATAAGAAATACTCCAAGAATGGAGGTAGAATGCATTTACTTTCAGTGTAGAGAGAGGAGCAGCCGCTTTTTCAGGATTGTCACTGTAGAATCGTTGAAAAAATTCTGTCTCCACAAAACCAGGAGAAATGCACTGCAAAAAAAACAATGCAGTGTTGAACATGTTGGGTGATACTTGTTTTTGTTTTTTTATTATAGATGAACAGTGTTGAGGTCTTACTGTAGCTCGGATGTGGGTCTTGGCCTCACGCAGCTCCTGTCTCAATCCCTCTGTCAGGGCCGTCACAGCGTACTTAGTGGAGCTGTAGAAATGCGAGTCAGCATTTTGAACGACACGATGTCCGCTCATGCTGAAACGAAAGAATATTTACACTTAATGACAAACCAGATCAGCACAAGCATTTAGCTCAAAAATGTATTGATTATAAATGTCCTTGTTATTTTGCTTCTTGTGGGCATGAATGAAAAATGTATGAAGAATATCTCTTCTATTAATAAAGTTGTTTGATATTATATCAACAGAGTCAGATCACACGTGAGCATGTTCAGTAACCTCACATGATAAAAGAATGAAAATGTTAACCTGTTTAAGTTTATGATGTGTCCGTCATCCACATTTCTCTCTTTCATTGACTGATATGCTTCTCGTGTGCAAATACACAAACCAAGAACATTCACCTGCAGGAAGAGACAAAATTCAAGTCAAAGTCAAAATGAAAGAATAAGTCGAGAAATTAACATGCAAGATAAGTTGTGTCATGTTTTTATTTTTTAGTCTGACAGTGAAAACGTGTCACACCAGGTCTTTGGTGCAAACAGAATCTCCCTCTTCCTCTTTTAAAAACCTTTTCGTGGATTATTCAAAATTGTATCAGATATTTTGTCTAAGTTCTTTAGTTAAACATTAAAAACTATTTCTTAATATTCTCTTCTGATTTCAGCTAATATAATACAAATTGTATACAATACTGCTGCTGTATAAAAATCTCTCCAGTTTGAGAACACATTTTCTGAAAAGCGGAAAAGGCAAAAGACTCTTATATTTGAGGAGCTTGTGGACACATGTTCGTGTAAGAAAAATGTGGTTAATTGTACTGTACTTTGCCTAATATGTGAACTTTTATTTGAGATTAATAAAAAATCCCTTAGCCTAAGGGAGACCAAAATGGTCAAATGTTTTCTGTGGGGTCACAATTACAGTTTGTTTTTAAATGGGAATTAATTGCTCAGTGCATTCGAAATGCACATCATATTAGACTAAATGAGGTCTTGAAATCACTTATGTTTGAGTATAGTGAAGTATTGTTGCCTAATCACGTTTAAATAGAAGCACTCAGCTCTTACATCCAGCATGTTCTTCCAGCCGCTGGTTTTGCCGGTTAACAGAGGCTCTGGGCGACCCAGGCCAGCGTTGTTGATGCACACGTCCACACCTTTGTGCTGAGATCTGATGGCAGAGAACATGGACACAATCTCCTCCTCGTTGCTCAAGTCACACTTGTAAGGCACCAAAACGCCACTGTGTCCGGCACTTTGACACTCAGCTGCCAGTTTCTGAATTCAGGATAAAAAAAAAAACGAGGTCAAACTAATTGCTTTTATGATTTACTCTGTGAAGAAAGTTTTATCTTCAATAAGTGAAATGTGTATTCTCATTTCATTGATAAACTGAAACCACTGGTTGCACCGGAAAAATCATTTTCAGTATGAAACATTCATTCATTATTATTTAGCCTTTATTTATAGTCAAGAGATCGTTGAGCTATTACAGAATCATTCAACTCATTGAATGATTCTGAAGATGATGATTTGTTCTATCCAACAACATCCAAATAAACAAAAAAATGTGCACAACGAACCTTTAATTGTTTGCATCCCCCTAAATTGTTGTTACAATCCTATACTTAAATAATATGAACCACATTTATATTTTGCTTTGAAATGACTTGTAGGTGTTAAAAGACAACAACAAAATATATGTTTATTCTACAGCATTATTACAGCATATTTTCTTAAGCCACGCTCACCATATTGTATCTTCTTGATTGAGTCAGAGATATTACATATGATAAACGTTTCTTCAAGTATGGTCATAGCTACTCAGAATAGATTGTAGTCTGCTGACATCAAGATAATTTCTTCAGAGTGTACCCAAACTGAACGAATACAGAGAGATTCGTACTCTCAGGTATCATACAGTCTTGAAACTCAATGAAAAGATCAACCTTTGGATTCAGCGTTTCGACCGTGAACAGGAAGTAGCTACAGGGAAGACTTTCGGTTCGCTTCAGAAATGGCAAGCAGACACCGAGAGTCCTGATTTGGTCTCGAGGAGTTCAAGCAATAGTAATAATTATAACACACTCTTACTCGTTTCTCTTTTCTCATGCTACTGCAGTCTCCGACACGACCCAAACGCACCATCGACCAGCAGCACGCATGGTGCGCACTGGGCCATTCACAAACCCACATACGCTAACTTACACAACATTCACAGACTTTTTCTTCAGCTCTATGGAGTTACAGAGCCTCTTTACTAACAGTGTTACATGTTGAGTTCCACGTTGCACCTGAAGTGAGCTGCTATCCCTTACCTACAATTGAGGTGCATTGAATCACGTAAATGTAAAGTCCAAAACAAACCTGTAGTTTTTCAATGTCCCTGGCACAGCCCACCACCTTCATTCCATGCCGGACCAGTTCCTTGGCTATGGCGGCACCAATTCCCACTGAGGCTCCGGTCACCAGAGCCACTCTGCCTCTCCAGCGGTCCATCACAGCCGGCACACCTGGAACCTGAAAGAAACACGAAATTCACCACAGTTTCACAAAGGGAGCAGCAGGATTTGCAGACGAGCCGGGCTCGAGCTTCTGCAGTCAGGTGCTCGTGAACACACACACACACACACACACACTACAGCAAGGTGGAGGCTGCAGCTCCGCCCGCTTTATGGATATAAGAGGGAGGAGGAGCACTGTTCTGGTTTATTGGTTTATTCCCATGGAGAATGCTTAGTGCACGTGAAGCTGCCAAAAGCAGGACAATCTTTTGACTCTGTATATACTTTCTGTATATGGCTGTATATTCTGTATGACTGTTTGTATGGAAGTGCGACTCTTCTGAAACTCATCTGAAGCAGGTCATCCACAAAATAAAATAACAGTCTTCGTCATTTCACATAAAAAAAACTACTCATGAATAAAAAATAATAAAAAATTGTTTATTCCAAACTTAAAGTATACATAAAATTCATAAAAAAACATGCTGCACAGAGTGATGAACCACAGGTCGACTAGCTTGGTAATTTTAACATTAAGCCTTTGTGATGAATGCCTTAAATTTAATGTGAATCACAAACTCACAAAATCTTCATCTAATGTACTATTGTCCTTTCATGTCTGATAAAAAGGCTAATTATTTCCAAGAGTGAATATGCTTGTTTTATAGGGGCCAACAGAAATGAGCTGTCACTCATCTTTTTAGAAGTCTCTAAGAAAAGAATAATTGTAAGGGTCACCGTGTTTTATCAGGTGGAGCTTTTCCGTCATTCTAAAGGCATTTTTTTAAATTGCAGAGCAGAACACTACAGCTCAAAATCTCAGGATTAGTTACCCTTATCACACTTCACACAGTGAGTAAGGGTCCTTCATTATCTTGTTGATCCCATGCTTCAGCAGTGTTTGCTGTGTATCAGTGGTCACAGGTATCAGAAGTCATAAACCCAAAGCAGGCCATGTGGGCGGTGTCATTGGTGGTCTTATAACAGGCTAATTGAACTCTGTTGCATTTTCAGAAAGGTTAAATGCACGCAGACTGGGATAGACCCAGTTCATCTACTATGTGGCTTAAATTTGTTTTGCTCTTGTTTGCCTCTCCAATCAAGATAATCTCAGGGTCAGGTATGTTCTTCAAAGAATGGATATCTGTTTGTGTAGACAGCATGAGTCAGTTTCATGATATAAGGTTTTGGTAAAAGTCATGGAAAAATGGTTTGGGGGGGTTGTTTTTGGATTTGGGTATATTGGTTTTTGAATGTATTCTAACTTGATTTTATAGACTGGTGCTACCAGTCTGAAGATGTGTGCCATCACACATGCACAGGTAAACCTTGAGAAAAGCCCCTGACATTTACTCTTAAAATGATAGCATGAACGTTTTGGAGTTCCATTTTTCAATCTCCTGCTGTGTACAGGTCCAGATGTATGGGGAGCAGTTTCACGCCACTGTAGCGGGAGATACCAATCTCCAGTTAATATTGTAACAAGGAAAGTGCTGCCAGATGAACGACTCACTCCTTTTCATTTCATTGGCTATCAAGAAGCTTTTCACGGTCGCCTCATAAACAACGGACACACAGGTACGTCTTTGTGGTTTGAACAAGAAGTTTAGTTTATTAATGAATTACTGTAACTTGAACTGAACTTCTGAGGTTATATTAGTAGTATTTTCTTTGCTGAATTTTTGAACTATAGTTAAATGTTTCGTAGTTCATCTGGATTTACCCTCCAGAATAAAGATTAAAGGAGGGAATCTGGCTTCACCATTCAAAGCCCTTGAAGTTCACCTGCACTGGGGCAAAGATGGAGGGCCGGGGTCTGAACACACAATTGATGGAGAACAGTTTTCAATGGAAGTATGAAACATTAGGGCATGATTCAATAAACACCAAATATCATTAATGCTTTTGTGATTGCATAATATTTTACTCCTTATATGTACAGATGCATATTGTCCACATAAAAGAAGAATACAGCTCTGTTTCCCAGGCTTTAAGAGACCCCAAAGGTGTGGCTGTCCTTGGGTTTTTCTTTCAGGTCAGTTGATTTGTTTATCTTTTGATAAAAATATGCCCCTCCCTTTCGCAGATCCCTTTCATGTGACAGAAAAAATGAGCAACACCAAAAACAATTCTTTTTGGGGTTATTCTTTGGTAAACCTGAATGTTAACAAATGGATATGTATTGTTGCGGAGCAGCATTCTTCCTACAGAAAGATGTTCAAAATAAGCTATGTTCAATAGTTGCAAACGTGTAATGTCAGAGGTCAGAATCCAAAGTTCATGTGCATTTTATTTGTTACACTTGCACATTTTAAAGTTCTGTCATGAATGTGGGGGAAAGCACGACATACCACTGTTGGCAAATAGAAGGAGAAGAAAATAGATTAGAATGATATAATAAGTCATCATTAATTTGTAAAGAAATCAATAATGACCTACATTTGTTTGTCTGAAAAAATACTAAAAAATACTACTACTAAATAATACTAAAAAAAGAACGTTTAAAAACGAAACATTGTGAGCATTATTCACCATAGTTTTAAAGAACAGAAGTATCAGATTGAGGAACAAATTTAAATTAGAAAGTGCCATTGTTTGTTCTTTGATCAAAAATAACAAAGCTCGATAAATCTTGATCAAAGCTGGTATTTAAACTAAATGTATTTTACTGTATTTCGGTGGCTTGAACATTTTGTTCTTTGATTACAGGAGTCGGAATCTGCTAATAAGAAATTTGATCCCCTTATAAATGCTCTGAAATATATCACCAGATCCAGTAAGCATTCACTTTTTCATGACCTAGTTGCCTCATTTTCCACAAGGTCCAACATGGTGTACTGAAAATCCAATCCCCTTTAATTTTTTTAAAGATTATTATTTCTTATTGTCTTGTTAATATTTCACTGAAACCAGGCAACAGCACAACACTAGGGGGCGTGTCGCTGGATATGTTAATTCCTCCTCAGATTGATATGACCAAGTACTACCGCTATTACGGCTCCCTCACCACACCTAGCTGTGCTGAAGCTGTCATCTGGAGCCTGTTTGAAAACCCCATACCTCTAAGCAGGAAGCAGGTAAGTACTTGAAAATATTGCATTCATCCCAGCCAGTACCTCTATGCAACCACATATCAATACAGTACAACCAAACCCTTGCCCAAAGTCTACTCTGATCCTTGGTGTCATGATTGATGATCAGCTAACATTTGAGTTTCATGTGGCCTTGATCGCCCTTTCACGTATACCTTACCTAACCCTTACTCTCCCTTCAGTTGCTCCCAGTTCCTGCTCGCATCAAATTGAAAACCCTGCTGCTCGCTTTCAAAACATTGACAAAAACTGCTACACATAAACTCTCTCAACTAGGTCCACAATTATTCCCATCCACTTCTCTCTGCCAGTGAAAGGCCTCTGATCCACCTTCACAACAAGGGCACGTCTGGAGCTAGACCATCCACTCTGTCGCCCCCCAGTGGTACAACGAACTATCAAACTTCATTTGATCTACAGAGTCTCCTTACACCTCTCTAAATCATCCCCCAAATATAAACTTCTCAGTATAGAAGCTAGGTTTCATCATGATCATTATCATTGCCTTAAAGGTTTCATAGAATTTTCTCAGCTCTTATTTCCAAAATGGAGAAATATTTTTTTTTTTTTACACAACTGTGATATTTTGGCTATTGTCACCTTATAAAGTTGATTCATGGAACATTAAAACATACAGCTACCCATTTTCCAGTCCACTATTCACTCTCCTTGTAGCTCTGTTTTTGAATCCCCACCACCTTCTGTCAGAGATATCTGACTCTTTACCTGCTTCATGCTCCAACCATTAAAACATATAATGAATAAAGCTTCAATGAAATACATGGACTACATGGCGTTGACTACTACTCAACCACTGAGTCCACATTGTGTATTTAAACAGTTGTGCCACAGAATCGGCTGCAGATCATGTTTTTGTTAACCTGTCTGCTGTGATTTGTTCTTCGTCATAGCTCGCTGCATTCTCCAAGCTTCAGTTTTCTAATGGGAGGCAGATGGTCAGAACCTTCAGACCCGTCCAGCCCTTAAATGGACGGCAGGTATATTACTCTGGTGGCCATGTTGCTGTGGTCAGCACTGTGTTACTCGTCATATCTGTGATGATGTCCACTACACTTTCAGGATGCAAGCTGTGTTTAGTTTGACCATAATGAATACATGTTTGTGGCTCTTAATGATTGTGAAATAAATGAAATATTGTCTGCTTTGAACAGTAAATTACATATGTTTGGATCAGCTGTGAACTGTGCACGACTCTATGAGAGGACCTCATCAAGACAGGGGTGTTTTATTTTTGTTTTAAACCAAAAAAAAATGTTAGTCCAGAAATAAATATGTACCTGTACATAATTGCAACATAATAATTTTCTTATTGTAATGATATAAGTATCTAAAGTGTTATTTCTCCTCCTCTGACTCTAACTCAATGTGTCACCTTTACTATCGTCCACTATGTGGCAGCACAGAACAAGGCTGATGCTGTTTGGATTCAGTGTTCATGGACTCACTGAGGAGTGCAATCAGATAAAAAAAAGAAACAACATTTCTTTAATTTGATTATTGAATGTTGAGGAACTTTAATGATTTGCCATGTGACTATTGTTCCAAGAAGTAAACTCTTAATGTAACATAAGGAGAACGTTTGAAGTTTGTTTGGCCATAAAAATAGTGTGGACTTTTTTTGGGTTCAAACACACACGTATTGTGCATTTCATAAATTCAGAGTGTAACTGGTGCTTTTAAAGTAATTTCAAGGTAACAGTGTCTGTAAAATAACAACTCTTAGAAAACTGTAACTGTAAAAATGTAAAATAAAAAAAATAGTTTCCATTCTCCCTGAGAGCAATCATCAGAGTTTAAACATAGTTCAGTCATTCCTGTGCATCATCAAGGGAGGATAATACCAACTGGTGTCACTGGACGCTGAGCTTGTGTTTGGCAACCTGATGCTATCTATATCAGCCTAAGTACTCGAGGAGATCGCTTTGGATATAATCCCATGTTGCACAGAAATAGATGCCTGATGCAAGCACATCCTCTGGCGCAAGAGTGCTGAGATAATCTGCAGGATGCACAGTCATGCCGGCCTTTACTACATTCCTTGTATTACTTCATACAACATATAGCCTTACTTTGTGGTACAATGGCTCATGTTAATTTCTGTCTGTATGTGGTTTTTGACAGTTAAAAAAAATCAATGATTTAAACTCAACATGTTGTTTCAGGTCCTGTGTATGGAGTCTGTTTTTTCTTCATCTGCTACTTTACTGACTTCTTTTCCCACAAGGACATCGTTTCACAGTTTGTACGTGCTGCCCATCCCCCACTTCCTCTTATTGGGCTTGGTGTGACTCTGAGGTTTGAGTTGTCTTGACAACAGAGGACACAGGCCCGTCTCTGATCTATTTGCAAAGTTTCTGTTGTTGCAAGCATATTGCACATTTGCTGCTGGGTTAAGGGCCTCATCACACCGCCAACCCCTACCCACACCTTGTCAGAAACATGCAGGCGTGAATGAGGTCACAGACGCAATGAGATGTGAATAACCTTCCTGTAATCTATACTAAAGATAAAGACTTATTAAAACAGATGATAATAATATAAAAATAATAATACGGTCTTTGAAAACAAACATTTAATGTCTCCAAACATATCAGTACATGTACAAACGTCTTTTTTTCACTTTCACTTATGTTATCTTTCATCAAAGCATAGCGCTTGAATGCTTAAACAACAAAGAGTATTCTAAATTAAGATAGTTATTACCCACCCACATACATTATTACTGGGATCAATATCTATCTGCTTTAGTATTCTTTTCTTATAACAGGTGTCGTGTTGAAACTTTATTTCCTTAAAAGGAATGAACTCGTGCTTTGCAGTAGTGATGAAGTTTGTCAGCGCCTCACGAGTGCCGCCTTAAATTTGCATATGTGTGTGTGTATGCATGTATTAATGCATGTGTGTGTGAGTGCAGATGAGGACAGGAACTAAGTAAAGTTGCTAAAGATTGAAGTTAAATTCTTAGTTTTTCTAACTTTAGGGATACTAGAAAGTGAAACTTTGTTCCAGTTTAATAGATGTACGTGTTGGCTATAATTACTTTAATGTTTGACATTAAATGTAAAAAAAAATGAAAAACTTAAATAAAAAGTAAATACTTTTTAAGCAGCATCTCTATCTAATTAGAAGATTATTAAAAGTCAGATGCACTAAAACTTTTTAAAACTTTAAGTAAAAAACAAACTGTTGCACTGTCCCATCTGTGTGTATTTGTGTGTGTGTGTGTGTTTGTGTGTGTGTCATAGCACATCACTTCCCTTGATGTGCTATGATGTGTTAACGACATAATATAGGCATTCAAATGTGTGTGTGTGTGTGTGTGTGTGTGTGTGTGTGTGTGTGTGCGTGTGTGACTGTTAGCTCTCTTCCTGTGTGAACCACGTGGCTCAGACTGGGTTAATAAAAAGATCATGTTCACTTCTGGGTTTTCTTTCTGCTTCAGAGTTCAATGACTGGTGAGTACCTGATGGTGAGTAATATTTGACAATTCTATTTGATGTTGAGCATTCATGAAATGTAAGAGATGATGATTTTCTTTGCTGAATTTAAACTGTGAAAACTTACTCTGACTGTGATGTCTTCAGTGTTTGCGTTGGAGCGATCGGCCACTACTGATGTACAGTGTTGTCACCCATAAAGTAGAAAGCACTACTAAACTTGACTGCACAGTGTAGTGTTTCCTACTTTATGGATGAGTATACTGTTGGCTGCAGAGAAATGTAAAAGAAGACACCAACAAAGGACTCTGTGGGAAACTTGTAAGCTCCCAATAGAAACTGTATTTTGTTGTTTTTAACATGAGAATGATTTAAGTGGAAAAAGCAAAATCATAAAGACTACAAGCAGGCATTGTACAAACTGTTTATTTTCTGCTTTAGATTTTATGCATTTTTCACATGATTTCAACATCATAATTTCTTTGGTACAAAAATCCCACCTCAACACTCCTTGTGGGGAAAAAGATTAGCCAAGATAT
The DNA here is from genome assembly GCF_947650265.1 of Symphodus melops. Taxonomy (NCBI): domain Eukaryota; kingdom Metazoa; phylum Chordata; class Actinopteri; order Labriformes; family Labridae; genus Symphodus; species Symphodus melops. The sequence goes on along the minus strand of NC_136700.1, from coordinate 6,366,892 downwards.
AAAAATATAAAAACACAATATAAGGCATAAGAGGACATACTATATTACACTCTTTCAGCAAAAACCTGAGACCAAAAAGCTGTTATTTAGGTTATGAATAATGCATTCATTCTACTGTCTATGTATGACTGATATTATAATGTTATGTTTTATTTTAGTCCTATATATTGATTGTAATTCTCCATGCATTTTTAAGATCTGGAATTTTCTTTAAAATAACCTGTTTAAAATGTGCTTAGAAAGAGTCTTTATCACCTTATAGCATCCAGATCGAACAGGAAGTAGTTTTTGTTTGTGGAAAACATCCCTGTTGCATTACTAAATCAGTTTCAGTGCTATATATCATTACATGATTAATAATGAATGTTTTTGACACAACTTTATAAAATAATATGAAATAAATAAATTTCCAAATGCTCACTGTGTCTAAAGTTGGCATTTGTAGCAAAAGATCATGGTGTGGCAAGTTTTTTTCTAATTCCAGGGTAACGGCTCCAGGTAGTTGGATGGAACCAAACCTCGTCGTCCATGCAGATCCCCCTAAAATATATAATAAAATAATCAGGTTAATACAAAAACAAAGCTGCTGACAGTAATTGTGCTGTAATTGTAGAGATAACTCACATAGTAAAATCCATCTTGGTCCATTTCGCCCATTACATAAATGATGTCCCCCGTACGAAAGCCGAGCTCAACCTTCAGACACAAAATGATAAAAAAATAAAAAATAAAAATCAAGTTCTGAACTCTAACATAGCACCGTATGGTATAAAGTTGTAGATTCCTATAAAATACTGTTCATTTTAGTGCTCACTTCACTGTCCAGATTAGGTGAATTTTCCCATGGATCATAGTCGAATAAGGCCACCATGCGTCGAACGATCACATCATCAGGGATGCTGGAGGTGTCGCTCAGAGCTGGTGTATATGTACCTGTGGGCAAAAAAGGTTTTCGACAATGTTTACAATGTGTTTGTAATATGTTGTGTTATTCCTATATTGGTTGATCTTAAATTAGTGTAAATTAACCTTCTTAAATTACACTTCTATTTTATCCTCATTTGGGCATACTTGGACTTTTATTGTTGGGTGGGTTAAACTTCCTCTTGGCTCTGCATCCTTGTTTTAATGTTCATTCTGCCTGCTTTCATGTGCATTTATTTCACTTTAAGCTCTATTTCTTAAAGGTTTGACAAAAACAAATTGAATTAAATTTATGATTCTTTCAAAATTTGTGTTGGACTTTGACTTTTCTTTTACACTACACACCGCATGCATTCAGCCAGTCAAATATGATCTCTAAACCTTTTCCCCTTTAGGTTCAGAGAGCATGTTCGACGGATTTTCTGATATTTATTCCGTATATAAACTCAAATGTTTATTAAAGCCTAGTGTCCTGCTGAAACAGAGGATTTGTACCTGTGCGTTCCACAGGAAGGAACCCCTGCTGCATGAGAAGATGCTTCAGGTACTCGTCGTCGACGGGGATTTCAGTCACCATGTTGCTTGGCACGTATCCAGAGAGACCACCAGACTCCCCGTGATAAAACCCATCAGAGTCTTTGTCTCCCCACACCTAATGAGAAGAAAGATTTATTCTTGATTTCATGTGTGTGTTTTTTGGTAAACAACTTAACAAATGTTTTCAGTGTGGGTGAAAAGGCAGCAAATCACATCAAGCAGGCAAGAAAGGGGGCAGGAAATGAAAAAAAAATCTTCTACATAGTTGGCTGGCCTGATTCTTAAACAAACAGGAAATGACCTTTTATAGAGATTTTATATGAAATATATCTGTTAATGCACTTCAAGAGCATTATAACACACTGTGCATTATTGTCCAGCAACAATATTACTAATCATTAGATTCCAAATAAAAGCATTTCACAGGATTGTTTTTACCTTGATTATCTGGCCTGGTACAAACGGCAGCTCTTCAGCAGCTGTCTCATAGTTGGGCGACATGGCAGCAGGGTTGTATGGATAGAGTGCTACAAAGAGTCGGACAGTAGGTATAGACACCTGACTGGCAGTCTCAAGTTCCCATTCTCTGATCTCCTCTGGGGTAGCAATTCTCACTTCATCTGGATATATCAAAACATCTAACTGCAGACTTGTCTCCATTTACAGCAGCAGCAGCAGCAGTGAGCGTCCACTCCTTGAGCATCCACTTGGCAGACAGATGGCTTCAGTAGACAGCAGACCTGTCCCTTCCCTTATCCTAATTTAAAGTAACTAAGCTAAGCAGAAGGAGCTCTAATCCTCTTTGAAGGCAGAAGAACGATTCATTCGTTTAGCATTGCTTGTTGCTCGGTGAGACTCTGCAGTAATGATTTAAACAGGTTACAAAGGAATGACTAATACATTATTTTGGCCAGATAACAGCATGACCTTCTTTCAGTACACTGGTAGCAGCTGAGAGAGTGATAAAACTTCTTAAATAATCATATTTTAAAAAGAAATATCAACATACAAAAAACAACAACCTGTTGTTTCCAAATGATAAATAATCGCCTTAGAAAAAAATCAGTTGATATCAACTTTTGTTTATGTTGTTGCTCATATACAGTTTGCCGTTGCATCTATATGCAAGCTTTCAAGCTGAAACAGCACATTTTGTTAAGTTAAGGCATCAGAGAAATTGAATCCTCTTTGAGATAAACTCACAGTCTAGTGTGAGGAGGCATTATTTTCTACATCCACCAGGACTTGACCCAGTTTACACTGAAAGTCAACACTTCCTCTCTTGACCCTTAGGTCAGGTCAGCCGGTGATAATCTGTTCCTGCAGAAGAAAAGACACCTGAACATTCTCTGTTTGTTTGTGTGCATGCGTTTGTTTATTTTAGATAGAAAGAAGGTAGATGAGGAAGTTAAGCATGCTAAAAGCGTCCATATTTAGGTTTATTGTGAACCAGTTTTTGGTATAAACTCCACAAAACAGGCGTTTTTTATTTTTAATTGAAATGTAAAATGCATTTAACGTTCATTTTATTTGCATCAACCTTTCATCAAGTCGAATTAAAGTAAACAATATCACTCTTAAGCTTAAGCAAATGATGATATTTTGCTGTTTACTTTTTTAATTCTCCCATAACCTAATACAGTCTCATCTTTGAAAAACTACATTCACCAACTCCATTCACCTATATTCTACAACTACATTCACCAACAATTCACTATTTTGGTCCTGTTTCACTTCCCTTTGTTGTATATGACATTTTTTTTTTCAGTTTTCATAGAGGGTCTGTCTTGTTTTCTCAAGTATTTTTTTCTGTATTTACTCTATCTTATAATGCAAAATGCAAAGCTCATAGCCTTCTTCTTTTGCTTCTGTTCATTTATGTGTCTGTGAACTGCCACCCTCTACATGTTTTTTGTCAAAATGTTCCTCAGGAATAAATACATAAAGGTAAAAGTAATTGTACTAATTACTGACTGAACGTAAAACTTATACTGTGTATGCAAAATCAACAGTATCTATATTTTACGCTCACTCAGTGTGCCGTTATAAATGTTTACCTGCAGACAGTTTGATTCATGCAGGTTTCATAAGACAGAGAGATCACTATTTGGAGTGCATGATGCCTCATCCTCAGATACTCTTTTCCATGTCTATCCACAAGAGGGAGCTGTGCACAGTTTTGCACAGGTGTCTTTCTGGTTGTTTTAGGTTGCTGAAATAATGAGTCAAGCAAAAGAAATGAAACCCACTGAAACACATTGGAGGCATTTTAGTTCAAAGGAACTGAACTGCTGCCTTTAATTAGCACCTTCTGCTTTCAAACCCAGCCTCACCAGAAGATTTTGCTCTTTGCCTTGCTCTCTAATGTTTGGCCTTGAGGACAGGAAGTGCTGCATTCTCACATTACAGTTCATGGACACACTGTAGGCTACTGCCCTGCAAAAATCATTATGTCATGATTGAGAAAAAACTAAACTAAACATATGTTGGCAGGAAATAATGAGAACGCGTGAAAAGGAACAGAGATCTTTGCAAACTAATATTGATCACATAAAGTTAATGATTTTTGCCCATAATTCAGACCAAACCATTGCTTCAATAATAGTATAAATAGTATAAAATGAGAATAAATCGTCCATGCCATCTGGTTGGGACCCTGTTGGATCCTCTCGGAGGAGCCATGACACATTAATGGGCAGGACAATATTTGGACTAGCTTGCTAAGCTTTCTGCCAACTTAACCTGGCCATTAATGGGGAGCAGATTACAAACTGATGGAAGAGTAATGATGAAAACACGATCATTATTCATCTCTCAGGAGGTGCCCAATGCTCGATTACAAATCCTTTTCAATTGATTTGCAAAACATAAAACATAAAATCATTCCACAGAATAAACTTGCCTCTTTGAGGGCCCCTGTGGGATCTTTGAATCCTCTTCAGTTTCATTAGACAATTTTAAAGAAAACTGAGGATGTGACAATTACTTGTAATTCACTAACAACAATCAAAGATTAGCCCAAGGACAAAAAAAACATGATCCAGGCCAGGACACCAAATTACGAAAAACCTGGCTACTTCTCTTTTGAAGTGCTTCCACCATCTGCCATTTCTTGTCAGATAAAAGGCTATCTTCATCTTGTTTTGTCCACTTAATTTCTGACATACTTCCTTCGTGCCGTAGATATGGCCATTTCCCGAGGAGATATTTCAAGGAGACCAACAGGATTGCATGAAAGTAAAATTCATTGAGGTGGTATACCCCAAGTGGTCAGAATGAACAGTTTCATTACTAAAGGTATTAAATAATATTTAAGTGGCAAAATGGTGGGGCGAAGCCTTTATGCCCCTGAGCTGGCATTGCAGGTAGTAAAATTCACAAAATGGCAACACCAGCAAGAGCTCCTTGTGTACAGCCGTTTTTACCCACGAACCCTAAAAAAATGTCTACAAACTTTTCGGCAGATTGTGTCTAAGTTAGTCCTATGTTGGCTCTTCAAACACGTCCCCCACAACTGGATACTATCCTGAGGTGGGAGGGGGGCAGAAAGACTGATACAAAAGTGACGGACGAAACAAAAGTGCACTGTATTTTGCTTTTACATCAATGTTACTTAATCCGAAAGAAAACTAAGAGGAACATGCTGGCTAAAAGAAAACATAAAGCCTGGAAAGCTGTCTCTTTACATGCACAGAGAGTGCTCATGCTGCTGGCATATTGTCGATGGTCGTACGCCAGTCAAAGGATATAATTGTTGAAATCCTATTTTTTATTTTCATAAATTATTTATGCTTCTTTCTGGCTAACCTGGACTTCATGCCAAATATTTACTAGAGGGTGGTTGAAAAAAATCCTGCTAACTTGAAAAACGTGATTGCTTGCTGTCAGGCATGCAGATCACCTTGAAAACTTGAGGATTTTTTTTTTCCAGGTTTTGTGTAAGTGTGAAAGCAACATAAATGAGATATGAACTATTTGTTTACATGTTGTACCTCTTTGGTTTCTGCCGCACCATAAATCATTGTACAATCACACACCATATGTGCCATAGTGGAGATGAATAAAAACATAATGACAGCAGAGCTTAATTATGATGCTCTGGCAGAATCTCAGTGAGAGAAAAGGCTGAAATTAAACCATGACTTTGTGCCACCTCCATATTGGCATGTGGCTTATGCTCATGCCCCCAAAAGCAGCACCCACCTTGATTTCCTGTTATTCACCTCACCCTCCACCAATTATGAGTTTGTGCATGCCTGTAGCTCAAGACGACTCCATTTCCCACAAGGCCTTCAGTCCAGCTGCTACCATCGATCCATAGTTCCCTATATAAGCCTGGCCCTCTGCTTCCCTTGTATGGAGTGTTACATCATTGGCACAGACACCCACCGTTCTGAGTGATGACGCAGCCGAGGGAGAGAGTGTAAGGAGGAGGAGGAGGAGGAGTAGGAAGAGGAGGAGGTGGAGGAAAAGAGGAGGAGAGAGAGGAGAGGGTGTCCCGTCTGCGCGGAGAACAGACAGACAGCAGGGAACAGCTGCAGAGTTAGGTTCGCGTAAGATTTCACTGCATTGCGATTTTAAAATATCAATCATTTCGTCCCCCAGAACCCCGAGTAGAGCAGTTCGACTAAAAGCAACCAAACCTCAATTAAAAAAATGGTCGATCGTGAGCAGCTGGTGCAGAAAGCCAGGCTGGCTGAACAGGCTGAGAGATATGATGATATGGCAGCTGCTATGAAATCGGTAAGTCCATTCAAAAACAGATGTGACATTTAAATGTTCTATTTGTAAATGGCTGATTTTTTTTAATTTACATTTCTGTGCGTAAAGGTGCTCCCGCAATCTCAACCATGTTGGTTGCAAATCTAGTGTTACACTGGCTTTACATTACTGCACAACAACTAGACAATATAGGGGAACATATATTTATTGTCTCGTTGCCAGTTTATTGACAGCTTTTTTTCCCCTTGAGTCGAGTCCAATTCGTCTGCTGATTGGGCGGTGCCTTTCTGTTGGCTGTTCCCGTTCAATGAAGGGATATTACAATGAAATGCACACAGGCCCGAGCTTCATCTTTTGGTTAATAAGAGCCTAAGATCGTGTAATGACTCTGCTCTTATTACATTTGCTGCATTTTGTCCCCCCCCCTCCTCACCCCCCACCCCTCCCATGCCAACCCCACCTCACCTCCCCTTCAGTGTGCCGAATTTCACAAAAGCTTCTGCTGCTGGGAGCCATGTGAGGTTGCTCAGGAAAAAAAAGCTCATCTTTTGCCCCAGCTCCCTCCTCCTCTTATTCCTCCTCTCGCTTTTCATTAAAATAACTTACCTCATAAAAGATCTTCACACTTCCACTCTTTAGCTGTAAAGGCTTACATGCATTTTTTTTTAAGCATGAGGGCTGTATGGAAAAAATGCTCCAAAGAAAGATAGCCTTATATTGTTCTTTCCTCTTCACAAACGTAGGAGGCAGTAGAATCTCTCTAGAATATTCTTTGTCATATTGCAGTGAGGCAATATGATCACATTTGTTGGCTTTGCTTCCTCCTCTTGTTCTCAGTTTTTGCATGTGCTGTTCCTTTGTCATAATTCCTCTCTATAGCCACATAATTTGAAGTCATTTTGGATAAATGAGCCAGATTAAGGGTTTAATATTTGGCATGAGTGGCCTTCCGACATATGAGCTTGCTCTGCTCTTATTGACGACTGTTGAGGACAGAGCCTTTATCTGCTCTCCTTTTCTTTGTATTGGACCCTATAACAAATCTGGAAGCTGCCTTCAATAATGGGTTAAAAAAACTGCTGTGTCACACCAGCTCATATTGAAACAGACAGCAACATTGAAGTCGTGTCCTGGGCCTGTGTGACCTCTTACATACTGTAAAGGCTGAAGTCGTCATGTCTGCTTTAAAGAGAGGAACATTTGAGCCTTACGTTCCTTAGGGGAAATGGAGTGTGATCGCTTTTCGAGGGTTTCTGGTTGCAGGAGGTGGGATGATGTGTGTGAGTGCAGGGAAGGACTCCTTTCCCTTTAAACAATCTGCCATGTCAGTGCGGTCCAAAGCAGGCCCTTTTGCAGGGGTGTGTACTCTCACTCTAATCAAAGGGAATCCCTTCCCATTGCAGCCAGAAATGACAACGACAGTAAAATTGTGTTTTTCACGACGTATCTTCTTCATTTGCTGAAAGTCTTTTCCGCAGCTTTTCGGGCAGAATTTTTACGTATATTAATGGGGGTTTTACTAAAAACATTTTAACTCTTTACCAGTCTACAAATTATTTTCTTGCCTGTAATTATGAAATTAAATATATCTTAAAATGTCTTAATTAATGTCTTCAAGAGTCCATAAACAAAATTGATTTGGTCTGTTGATGATCTTTAATGAATTGAACTGATTGTTCAGAGTTACTGGAAGCTCCATGAGGAGCTAAAAAAACATGATTAGCCTTGAAAAGTTTGAAATGATGTCATTTTAGGCATTTTATTCTTAATTTCAGCTCAGTACACCTTTCATTCATCCAACATGGAAGTTAGATTTCCAAGCATTAGTGCACCTTGGAATGATGACTGAAAAAAACTACAGTTGAATCATCTGTTTCACAAAAATGTGCTCAACTGGGCTGTTGATTTCACACATCAGTCATTTGTATGCCTGTGTTTGTGTAACAGTGTTGAACAAACAGAATGAAGGTGCCTACGTTTGGAGGTTGAGCACTGCTCTCCAAACACTCAGTGTGTGTGTATATATATGTGTATGCGTTTGTGTGTAAGTGAGTATGCGTGACGCCACCGATCCTGCGCCATCTTTGTACTCGTCGAACAGAACAGGGAATGTTAAACCTGTGAGATAAGACATGTTTGCACATCGAGTAGGGGCTCTTAGATTCAAAAGCATGTAAAGGCTTAGCAAAAGCTAAGCTAAAGCTAAGATCTGACAGCATTTACTTTCCAACAAGATTGTTTTTCCTATAAAATAACTGTGACTAAAACAGGTTTTTATAGTGACATAGCCTCACCAGCTATATCAAAGAGATCTGTCAGGATCTAAATTTAACAGTAGGACTCAGTGTGATGTCACTGTGTGGTGTTTTGGACAGGTAAAAAGGTCAGTTGAAGCTACAGAGAAGGTCACTGGGACACATGAACTGCCTGTGCAGTGATGGTTTTCACTTACATTGCAGCTGCCTTGAAGGACTCGTGGGAACATTTTAGCCATCTCCAGTCCCCCACCCACCCACCAACGAAGCACTCATCCGCCCACCTTTCCTTTCACCACTCCACATAACTGTGGACTATCTTGAATATTTCTCTTACTAACTAGTATCAGCAGTCCACGTGGCAGCTAGAGCTACCGGTCCACTAAATGAATGAATTGGAATGGAAACTGGGAACTGACATGACAAGTGAAACTGCTCGTCTTCAGTGCTGTTAAATGTACTAATGGTCAATGTTTGAACATTAGTCTTGAGGTTTGAAAAATCCACAAATGAAAATGATGATTGCAGTCGCAGTACCCGATGGTTGATTTATTATTTCTTTAGCCTTTTAATGTTTTACTTCACAGTAAATAGTTAACAGATTAAACAAGAAAAATGGTCTCAATCCAGACTCACTAGTTTATTGGAGACTTCTTTAAAATGATAGATACTTTTAAAGAAATTAATCCAAAACCAACACATGCTCTGTCTGCAATAATATAAAAACAAAGTTGAGCAGAAAATTGTAATTTTTGAGAAGTTGGAACTAGAAAACGATTGGCATCATGGGTAGTAAAGATTCGCCAGCTCTTTAATTTTGCCACATTTTCTTGGATGATATGTTGTCATATTCGTATTCATATGGTATTTATGCATCTGGTTCAGTTAATCAAAACCTGTCAGGGCTTTTGGACTGCTGATTAAATGGTCCTGTCCATCTTTCTTCCAGGTAACAGAGCTGAACGAGGCCTTATCCAACGAGGAGAGGAACCTCTTGTCTGTTGCCTACAAGAACGTGGTCGGGGCCCGCCGCTCCTCTTGGAGGGTGATCTCCAGCATTGAGCAGAAGACCTCGGCCGATGGCAATGAGAAGAAGATTGAGATGGTGCGAGCCTACAGGGAGAAGATTGAGAAGGAGCTGGAGGCTGTGTGCCAAGATGTGCTCAACCTTTTGGACAACTTCCTGATCAAGAACTGCAGCGAGACGCAGCACGAAAGCAAAGTGTTCTACCTGAAGATGAAGGGCGACTACTACCGGTACTTGGCTGAGGTGGCCACGGGGGAGAAGAGGGCCACAGTGGTGGAGTCATCGGAGAAGGCCTACAACGAGGCCCACGAGATCAGCAAGGAGCACATGCAGCCCACCCACCCAATACGCCTGGGCTTAGCTCTCAACTACTCTGTGTTTTACTACGAGATCCAGAACGCCCCCGAGCAGGCATGTCATCTGGCCAAGACCGCCTTCGACGACGCCATCGCCGAGCTCGACACCCTCAACGAGGACTCCTACAAAGACTCCACTCTCATCATGCAGCTGCTCCGAGACAACTTGACACTGTGGACAAGTGACCAGCAGGATGACGAGGGAGGGGAGGGAAACAACTAAAGAGAAACCACACCTCGAAAAAAAAAATATATGAAGGGCCGGTGGACTTTGGCAGCCGCTTTTGCCGATGATACTACCGCAGCAGCAGTTCTTTATTTTTCCATGTGTTAAAAGAAAAGAATCAAAAGAGAGGTGAGAGTGGAGGTTAAATCTTAGTTTAAATATATATAGAAATATATATAAAGTTGAAAGGGGCCTCCGTCTTCTTGATTTTCTCTTTGACATTTGCCAAAACCACTGATATGTCAGTCAATCAGCCTGAAGTGGTTGTTGTTGGATTGAAATGGCAGCCTCACACTGGCATAGGAACTGGTCTTGTTCTGTCAAGATAAGCTGCTTAGTTAGGTTTTTGCGTGATAAGAGATGCATTTGAGTCACTTGAGAGAGAAAATGCTTGAATGGGAATGCCTCACAAATCTAGTTTGCATTGGTTCCAGTTGTCATCTGTAAATGAGAAAAAGGGCCCTGAACGCTATTGATCTTTATCTCACACTGACAATGAGAAACGAGGAAGTTTTTAAACCGATTAGTCTCCCCCCCCTCCCAAAAGAACATTTTAGAAGATAAATGATATTAGAGTTAAAAAGAGATTGATAGAAAGAAAAAACCTGATCCCCTACCTTCTGTCTAAAGTGTATTTGGCATCTCACAGATTAGTCTGTTATGTCACTGGAACCATAGATTATTTTGGAGGTGAAGATTATAAAAGGCAGAGACTTAAAATAAAACAAAATAAAAAATGACAAAAAAATAAATTAACAGCAGCTTCAGAGTTTGTGGTTTACTTCTGTGTTTGTTTTATTAAATGCACTTGCCTACTATACTGTTTCTTCAGTGTAAGATGATGACAACAATAATATCGATTAATCAATATTGTGCATGCTGGTGATGTATTTATATACAGTAGCTTGACTTTATTAACTTATACTGTGGGTGTTAAGTATTCATATGATTGAGAAAAACAGGCTTTGTCAGATGTTGATTTCTAATTTATTTATTTTTGTTATGGTTTTTGATTTGCTGAACCAAAATGGTGATCGTAAAAATTGACCTGTAATGGGCGTTGCTATAGTGACATGCAAATATGTGTATTTAATTTGTTAATGAAAGAAAAAAAAAGGAAGATAAAAAAAAAAACTCACCGGTGATCACTTAATCTTACCAGCTGGTGTTTGACACATTGAAGTATGATGATCTGTTTTTGTTCTTTGAGCAGTATTTTTTTTTTCTGTCATGCTATCCAGTTTGATTAATGGTGACGTTTTCAGGCTCAGTGTTTCTGTTATGAATTCACAAACATGGACCATATTTATTTCTGACAGTATACATTTTTGTTTGTTTGTTTTTATACATTTTAGCTGTTCCTGAGTGACAAAATATCTTGAATGTGAGTCATTATGTAGCAGTTGCACAAGAACCGAAATAATAGCTATGATAATAAAAAAGAATATGACTAAATAATACATGCACCATTTCTGTGGTGGTCTAGTGTATTGTTGTATCGTTACTAATTCAAATATAATTATGTTTTTTTTTGTTTTTTTTCTGGGGGAAACCATTTCATTGAAAAAAAAAAAAAACTTTGCTTAGTTTTGTGCCCTGAGTACATTACACGCTTTCTTTGGTGCCTGTATTATGATTAAAAATGCTTCGTTTGCAAATCAACCTTTACACACAAAAGAAAGATATCTGCCAGTGTTCAAGGATCCTGCAAGCACGGTGCAAGACTATCCTTCAATGGCTCCTCACTTGTATGCTTGTACTGCTCTCTGTAAAGCACAGACATGGATATTCAACACTAATGCACACAGAGTCACAGCAGAAACACTTCCATACAATTGCTTATTGACTACTGATTATTCATCTCTTCAGAACAAACTTTGATCGCTACTGAGCTGCTTATAAGAGATTTATCGTCACAAATCTGCTGCTAATTCATCTATTTATAGATTATATTGTTAATATATTCATACAGATGGCAATTTTATTTGAGAACTTTTGTTTTATCTCACATGTGATGGCTTAAAAGAGACACACACAAAAAAAACACCCCCAAAAGCCTTAAGGTCAGTCGCACACAACCTCCTTCATGTATGCCAATTATGTCACCATCATGAGTCAGCCTCCATGAGCTCACACTGTATGTCACAGCTGCTTTGATTTATTTTTAAATGTGGTATGAAGTTGAAGGGGCTGAAGCCTCGCCAGACGAATAGCATGACATCCTGAAACCCCTGTGCACCACTCTCCACATATATAACAAGTCAAACCCAACACTTGGGACTTATTTAAGTGTCAAAGAAAGTGGAAACAGAATCTCTCTCACTTTTGTTGCTTTGAATATTTTTGGAAGAAAATTAAAAGCCATGTCAGTATAGACTATCACTCATTGCCAAGAATACATGCATTGTGTTACTTTAAAATCCTCATAATTTGCACTGTGGTTTTTGTTTTTATTTTGTAGTTTTCATTTATTTGGATGTTAATCCTAAAACATACAAATATGAGAATTATGATTAGAATAAGATTTAAATCAGGAATTAGATTGAAGGAGAACTGACCGACTGGAAATTAGCAAGCGGAGGTGGTGTTAGCTGAAAATGGTTTACAATCTGTATGCTCTGAGGATTTTTTTGTTGCCATCTGTTGCCCATTAAAGTTATTTGTTTATCAGTATTATCCTTTATTTTCATTTCTCTCTGTCGTTTAAAAACACCACAGATCATTCCTTTCCATTCTGTAAGGTGATCAGATTTGAGGTTCACAGCCTACACATTGATGCAGGACGTGAATATGACCTCATGTAACCCTTTAGTGGGCCATTTGAAATAACAGGTGTGTGCGTGGTATGTTTGTGCAAGCGTGCATCCTTATGTTTGACGAGTGTGTGTCATACTGTATATGCCATTGTATGTGTTGAAGGTCTATGAGTGAACGTTTTAGATGGAGTCTGTAGACGCTGCAGTACAGGGACACTGCCAAGCTCCCACCACCTCTACTAAAATGAAGCTTCTTTTTAAGGCGGCTTTGTTCATCTTTAACTAAATTAGGGCATAGATGAGAGAATATTTTCTTCGGTTTTGTCATGACAGAGGATCCCTGACATAAAGTCGAATCCTGAATCTCAAAATGGATAATAGGAGGAGAAGCTGCTTCTATTTTTAATTCACATGCAAGCAATATTTATGAACGGACAACTAGAATTTCATAAAATACAATCTGTGTATTTCAATCTGTGAGTCCAGCTCTCCCTCTGACTGATCAGCTGAAGTGGCAGGTTGCTGGATCGCCCACCCTCAGACTGCAGCCTCTTGCTGCAGCTTGCTGCACTGAACCTTTCATGAGATGAAATTCTGTGCTTTGAACGCTGCTCCTCGCCAGCCAATAGCTGATAGGCTCACTCTCTGCACTAACCAATCCAGTTCCTGTTGCTAGGGCTATAATAAGTATCCCACTATTAGCCCGGCTCCTTGCTGCACTGCTCAGACACCTATTGCATCCTGTAAAAAAAAATGAAAGCTCAGAGCACACAGGAGGCATTAGGATTCAACACCAGCCTATATCTTCCAGCTTGTGTTTTAATGCACTGCTACACTTTCAGGGACATTGGTGTCATCATTGTTGGTAAATGTTGGTGGCATTATACATCTTAAAACACACTGCGGCCTGATGATGGACATGTAATTGAATTTCAAGCTACAAATTCAATTCAAGCACTGCTAATGAGAATGTCTGTCCAATTTAAAAAAAAAGTTCATTCATATTGCTCCAGTAAATAACGTTAAATTCACAACGTGCAGAGAAATCATATGTATTTAGTTGCAGCAGTAGGGCCAATATTGAATGGGTATACGACATCCAGAGAGAAGGTTGTGTTTTAAAGGTCAGAAAGAGAAATTGTACCAAACTGAAAATCGTTCTGCCGCGCTTCACTTCCATATGTAAAGTATACCTGTCTTGTGATTTTCATCACACAAAGCTTTTTTCTTAGAGGGGAGGCCAGCATGACGAGGCAGACGTACTCATCAAGCCATCATTATGTCTCACAGAGGCAAACACCAACTAAATCCCCCAAAATGAAAATCCCCAGTTAGCCCCAGTGGACGGCCCTCATGATATCACTTTGAGTCATATAAAAGAAAGGGTCCTGATGATTAAAAAAAACATCTCTTTAACTTTGATAATGGATTAAAAATAAACTGTGGAGAGCAGTTTTATCTTGGAGATGAAAAAAGGTAGGTTATTTTTGTCCTTACTCAATTTCAAGAGCTCTTTCAAGTTTGCAGACAGATATTTCTGTACACGTCTTCCTCTTTTCCCATCAGGTACATGAAAACCGATTCAATGAACCTGATACCTGCTTTATGACAATTTTGATTTTATTTTGGAAACAAGACTCTACATTGCCCGTCGGTGGGAATGTAAGAGTGCCTTCTTAAACCCTGTGGCTGTGTTAACCCTGATCTTGCTTGCACTGTGCAGCAGTGGTCTGCTTGGTGCTGACATTAGTTTCAAAAAACAAAGAAAGCTTTAAAATGACTCTTTTAACCAATCAACGTCGAGCTCCACCCTTTAAGGTCTGATCAGTACGCTTGGCACCCAAACAGAAGGGTAGAAAAAAGTCGGATGGTACAGATTGATTATTATGGTACCATTCCCAGCTTCCTACAGTGGAAATAGAAACAAATGCTCACAGTAAAGAACTGACCTGAACTGGACTGCTTGATGGGAATGGGGCCAACATGTCAGCCTAAATGTTACTAAGTTCTTTGCTCATGGTGAATAAAAGTTAAAGTTAAAACTTTAATTCAGAGTATGGTGGAGAAAGACCTCCTCTTTTTGTCTTAAGACAATATTTGTGAAGATTTGGTGTTAAACAAATAAAGAATGATTAACAGAGAATTATAGGCTACAGGCATACATAACTTGTAGCATGTAGTTTTGCCTTGTTTCTATGAGAACAATGAATGAACATTTTCTTCTTTCTTGCTAAATTTAGCCACTTTCCAAGTCCTCGTGTGATGTTGTTCAAAAGACATTAGGTCAGGGATTTTGGTCCAAAGGTAATCACAAGGTCTTAGGTTTCTTGCAGTCTATTGATTTTCTTTGTTAACTCTGCACTAAATGCAGCAGTTCTTGCTGTTTACAAATTAATGCACTCAAAGGCATTTAACCTCTTGTGGCACATGCTTCAAACACTCATTGTTGAGCCATTCATCATCAACCAAACCACATGGTTGTCACGTCTAGTTTTGGGGCCTCGGGCAAAAATGACAGCTCTGTTGACTAGACATTTGAGAACAGCAGCTGGAAAACAAACTGCCCCAAGTTTGACTCCCATGTAATGGAACCTTGACACGTTCCCACATAGAATATTTTGTGCAATAGAACACAATGCATGAAAAATTGTGCTTACAGGAATTTGCTGGTGAAAGGTGGCAGCTCATTACCAACCAGGTATACAAAATAATAGCTTCACTATTCTTTAGCAATGATACTAAACATGAGGAGCTAATATCCCTGAGCTCAGGAACTGATAAAAGAGATGAGACGTGTCGGATTTTGAAAAGTTTATGCTCTCACTCAATGTGATCTGCACCTCAAAGATGCAAAGAAGATAATAGCTGTGCAGTGCCAGAAATATCAGCCCATAAGAGGGAGGGAAGGAAAGAGAAAAGAGAGATGGAGGAAAAAGAGGGGACCGATGTAGAAGCAGAGAACAGAGACAAATCTATAAATAGGCCTCCCTGCAGCCTGTGAGTAGACAGTGAGTAGACTAGAGACATCAATGTGACAGCCTATAGAGAATATCTTCCTCTGTTTGGACGGTGAGAGTTCATGTCTTCGGTTAAGAGGGTCTGATTCATCACATTTACCCCCACTGAGCAAACACATGACATGATATGAAACTAAACACATACAACAAATAGTCAGCTCACATACAGTAGCCACTCTTTTCAGTCCACCATGGAATTTTCATGTATTTTTTGCAGCTATACTTTAAGATAGGACAAAGAGTGCTGCTGACTTTTTCTGGCACAAAGACAGCTATTATGCATGACTGCTGCAACATGAATAATTCAAGATAACATTGAGATTTTGTATTATTTATCAAAAAGTGCCACAACGTTCAGCTGAAGGTTTTAAGATACTATTTTAAGAGAGCACTTGTCCCAAAACATTGCAGGATACATTGCATCTGATAGGCAACAGGAAAGTACATTATCATCATCCCTCCTGTCAATGAAGGCTCTCCTTCTAGACCCAGCACTTCTGTCATTTCATTTAACAATTAAAACTGATTCCACCTAATATTACTGGAGATGATTATTCATTACTACAAAGCCTTGTGCAGAATTTTTTAAAAAGTGAGTCAAAAATGAAGATCTTCCCCTTCTCCTCCTCCTCCCCCTGTTTCTCAGTTACGTACCTCTGTATTTACTTTCAAGACCTTCCAAAGCAGGAAGGGTTATAGTCACATCACGTAGCCTGCACAATAACATCATCATCATCAAAATAGCAAATGTATGCTCATACTTCATTAATTAAACAATGTTGGACATGTATTGCATAACTTGGAGCTCATGATGATTTTTATTGGACTAGTTGTCTTTTCTTAAATGTTAAGTATATTTTTGATTTAATTTTTCTCTGAGTTATAGTTTCAGAGGTTTACTTTTTCCCTTAAAACTTATTTAAATATCCTCTGCAAAGCCCTCCCAAGCCCTCCCAAGATATTTGAGAGAGTATAGACGATAGTGATGACCAATAACAATATCTCATTCTGCTGTGTCATGCTATTTGCTGTGTTTTCTGTCCCTATAAAGACCAAGTAATATTATAGAACAGGAGGAGAGGTAGCTATGTTAGCTTTGGTAGCCATCCTATTGGTAGATGTTAGCAAGCTAACAATATGTGAGCACTTATTTCAATTCATTCTGTTCTACTTGGTTATTGATTTGAGCAGCACTCTGTGGCTCTTCCACTTTGCCTCACCTTTTAGTTGTGGTGTCACAATTTGTACTTCTTTTGTAACAAATCACTTTAACTTACTGTCACCATCTAGTTGTTATGTTGCTTCCCTGTTCCCAAACGAGCTAGGATCGTAACATCATGCTTTTCAAGTGAGAATTAAATGACTTTGGTCGTCTAGCAGGCTGTGGTGTGAATCTGCACAGTTTATGTGACATCTGTTTTTGAAGGTCTAAACTTACAGGCAGGCTCTCTCAATGTAATAAATAACAGCCAATGAATTAAGTATAGTATTATAGAATAGTGCTAATGTGGATTTTGTTGCCACAGAAGCATTCAGATCAGTAGCTGAAGTCAACATAGTGGAAATGGAACAACAAGTAACAGTAAAGTTCCTCTGTATGTCATCAGTAACAAGTTACTAGCATTAGCGTTTCTTTTCTGCTTCTTTCTTATTTGACAGCATCTGCCCAGTCATGCTTTGTTTTACAGTTAGCTCCTCAGGTGCCGACTGGCTGACAAATTATACCTTTCAGTGTTTATGGGACTGCCTGATGTCTGAGTGAGTGACTCATTATGTATGTGGGCACAGGGGATTCCCAACTGTGCAGGGAAAACGGAGGACGAAAAAGCAACCTTTCCTACACTTTGCAGCCTTGAGGGGATGTACAGTTCAGTTCAGTTGACAGGAGACCAGGGAGACAGGAGAGAGTTATGTTGGTGTTAAATGTGATGGCAGCTCCAGTGTGGCTGGAGGGGTGAAACATGGCATGGTGACAGGCATCAAGGGTGAACACTAAGAACCCGGGGTCAGTTGCTGAGCTCAGTATCTGCTGCTGCTCTGGATGTGGAAACAAAGGAGTCTGGGTTTGGAACCAGACAATGAGGCTAAGTTTTCCAAGCCCTTCCAAAACTGACACCCCAGTCAAAGCCCAAATTTGAAAATCTATAATTTTGCATTAAAACACACAAAAACATTCGGTGCAATAGAAAAGACTTTGCATTGCCATGGGGCAGTGAGCTGAGGAAAAAGAGCAGTCACACGGGGAAGTTTCTACTCTGTATGAGCGCAGTATTGTGCTGTTGCATGGCAACAGTTTCCAGAGAAATCTTTGCTCAGAAACACTCCTCTTTGGTCGTCTCATAATGGCAGAAAAATGGGCTGACTTCAGGAATACAAATGGCCTCATGAACCATTTTAGCCTGCACAGGGTTAAGAACTGCTTTTCTCCTATTGTTGCACATTGACAGAACATGTAACACACAAAAGCTAAAATAGGCTCAGTTTTAAAAAGTCCAACTCATTTTACAATGTTGTATTAGAGGCCACACAAGAATGTAGGATGTTTATTTGTGATTGAACTGCAGCTTCAATACAAACTGTTACCAACTGTATAGGTACTGTACACCTGTTTTAAAAACTAAATATGTAACTACCTGTAAGTACACAGAGGCTGACGTGCTTTGTTTAGCATGTGAGATAGCCTGTATTGCACTGCACTGTGTCCAAGCAGTGGAAAATACTCTCATTTACTTTGAAGCTGACATATTGATCATAAGATCAATTTATATGAAACTGGAGGCTGTTAGCTCGGCTTAGCTGAGCTTAGCATATGGACTGAAAACAGTCACGTCTCCTTACTTCAATCGTACCAGAGATATGCTAATATGTCGCTAAAGCAAAAGTCTCTAAATTGATTTACTTTTGTCATAACATTTGTATTTTATTTTTATTCATTTTCTTAACTTTTGCAACTTTGCACAATATCTTTCACAATACGTATGTAATACTCATTTAGTAGGTTGAAAGTTTGCTTTGCCTGAACTTGTGAATCAAGTTTCCTCCTTCATTTTCTGTTGATGTCAAAAATACCTTTATGCTAACTCCACGCTAACTGTCTAACTAATGTTATCTCTTAAAACGTCGATGAAAAGACAATCGACAATCAGGGAGAAGAATCATTTTGATTGAACTGTAATTGTTATGGTGAAAAAAAAACGTGTTAAGAATCAACAATGTAAAAATCCTGTGAAATCCTGACAAATGGCATCACTTCATTCCTGGTTAATTGGGATGCCTTGTCAAGCTTTGTTTAAAAGCTCTTAGGAAGCTCTTGTCCTTTGTACTGAAGTGTCTCGTTTTTTTGGTCATTGATTTGGTGAGGCCTTTTGGTTAGAGGTTGAGCCCTCTACTTTTTACACAATGCTGCTCTCTACTGGTTTTAACAATTAACTACACTTAAAAAAAAATCAGCCCTCTGTGTTTTAAAGATGTTTGAGAAGTTACACAGCATCTTTGATGATTTCACTAGAGTCCATGTTGATACAGAGTTTGTTCCTTTAGCAGTTTTTTCAACATTATTGCTAAAACTGTCAAAGCGTCCCCCAAAAAAACACGTCCCAAGGTTGCCATCTAGTGTTTAAGACTGCAAATAACAAAACTGTGAAGGAATGAATGCTGCGGTCATTCAAGGCCATTGTTTAAAATAAACACTTTTATTTCCTTCAACCACTGTAGGAAAATGTAAAAATATCTTCTTTTGGGGGGTGGGGGATCATATTTTTTTCTTTAACAACCAAGTAAATGCTTACATTCATCTGTAATTTGGATTTCAACAGAAGAGAAAACAAGTAGAGAAGCCAAAATAAAACCTGAACTTTTTTGTGATCATTATATCCACTATCCCATCAGTTAGATTCAAAATACTGCAGACCTATCAAAGCCCTAGTCCTTAGCGTAGGAAAAGCAAAATGAGGAGAGAGAGTTGAAAAAGAAAGAAAGAAGTAAAGGTAGAAAACAAAAACAATATTCTTGCATATCCTCCTCCACTAGTCTTTGTTTATGTCATCTTATTCCGTACATTCTGTAAACGTATCGTCCTCATACAAGTCCTCCAACTCTCCGTCTCTGCTCCCCTCGTTGCTGACTTTCCTACTGGAGACAAATGCTTGATTATGTAGTTGAAGGAACTGAACAAAATTGAAAATGAGGATGAGGAGGAGCAGGGCCAAGGTGACACTAGACTAAAAATGTCAAAGAGTGCATGTCCTCCACAGAACAGCTCATCACTCTTTATCCATTTTAACCTCCCGAACACATAAGAGAGAGACGAGGAAGCCAACACTAAGCACTCGACAGCAATCGTGTGTCCACTTATTTTGGGTACAGCACGTTGTTGAGTGCTTTGTGTTGTCTTGTCTCTTTTAAATCCTCTTAAGGCTGAACAAACAACTGATGAGCTGTGCTGTGTATGAAGCGCATGAAGCTCAGCCTACATGCTGTTATTAAAAGTTACCTCAAGGAAGGATGAAGCTGAGCTGAAGACCCCAATAAGCCCCAAGTGCCACTGCAAGAAGGAGATGTAAAGTAGAGGTTGATTATTATGGGACAATCAGTGAGAAACGCTGACTCGTAAGAAGCAATTTAAAGGCTTTTTTTTTTTTCCTGATATCAAAAATTAATAAAGATGTCAAGTTCATGGTAATTATGAAGCTACAGCCAGATTAGCTGCTTAGCTTAGCTTAGACCGTGAACGTGTTAATCAGTTATCTTAAAAGTGGTCACCTGCTTTAACCTGTAAAGCTCACTGATTACCACTTCAGAGATTTCTTCAATCCAAATACAAAAAAAAGGAGGAACAACACTAAAGAGTTGTATTGGTGGTTATCAGAAGAGATAAAAAAGCACAAATTAATCAATAAATTGATGTTATGAGGTGTTTTGCCAGTTTAATAATGTCCCCCTGTTGTTGTGTTTTTATGCTAAGCTAACTGGCTGTTGTCTGAGGCTTTCTCTTTGACAGACAAATCACACTAAAACATTTTGTTCTTCTACTCTTTGCCGCTTGCACAAGACTTTTAAATTTTACATTTAAATTTGTAAGTGAGGCTTCTGTGTATAACCCCAAATATTAGTTCATTTTTTATCCATCACAGTTGAAGTGTCTTAGATTTCCTCATTCACAGATCACAGATCAGGCGGCCTGATTGCACAGATTCTCTGTGTGGGAGTCTGCTGAGCTGGTGGTGCAGCCTGATCATGTGTGGAGGAGGCAGCAGCTCCACCAGCTCTTCACATGGAGGTGTAATTAGCTGTAACATCATCCCCCCACAGACAAGACTGTCTTTTTTTAATGGAAAATAAAAGCAGTGCAGCCATTACTGCTGCTGTGGGGCAACCTTTTAGCTTTAATAACAGGACAGATGCTGTTATCAGCCTGAGTGTGATTTAAGATCCTTCAGTTTTAGAGCTACTGTAGTTAGTATTCTAAAAATATGATGTATTTATAAGTGAGGACACCTTGCATATAAAGTATGTAACTGATCTATTTTTATTCAAGCATCTGCTAGCTGTTGTTTTCTTTCAGGCCCTAATCGCAGAGCTGGCGCTTTGTCAGAGCGGAGCAGGCAGGATTTGCAGAGTAGGCTACTTACGTAAGAAGACCTCCAGGAGCAGACATGGACCTCTCCGCCCGTCTGCCCTGACACTCAAAGGGATTATTGAAAGAGCGCTTCCTCAGCATGGACTTTACCAGGATCTGCAGAGGACATTAGAGAGAGTCTCTACAATGTTCTCAGTCTGAGAATCTGCAGGGGGAACACACACACTTGTGCCTAACGTGTTTGTTTGTATTTCTATGTCAAATCTTACAAACAATTTTGAAAATTAACTATAACACCAAAAGAGTTTGTTCAAACGTCTCCCTACAACGATACAGCTGTTGAACACATCAAACTTGTTTGGGCCGTGTTTTTGCGACGTGACTTGTTCAATAGCGATGAGAGAGGAGGCGCCCTGCCACTCACCACAGTGGAGAGCCTGGGGATGAGTTTGACGCTGTTCTGGACCTCCTCGTCAGTCACCTCCACTGCCGTGCAGTGCTCCTCCTCCAGAGGAAGAGGGTTGGAGTCGTTCTCCGTCACCCACGGATGGAGCTGTAACATCACGCACCGAAAAACACAATGATGATGCAGAGAGTTACACACACACACACACACAAAAAAAACACACTTTTTTTTGATCACATAGAGTTGCTTTGTCCTTTGCAGTCACCTTAATTTTGGGGATGGTGATTCTTATTGCAGGGTTTTTTTCCAACATTCCTTCAATAAGATCCCTCAGGTCGTTGCTTATCGTTGGCCTGTAGAAAAAGTTTTACAAATTTTGTTTTCCTTACTTTTACAAATGTCAGTCTCTTTGAAGAAACTATTTTCTGACTTGATCCCTTTCGTCTCTCCTCGTCCATACATTTAAAGTTTAGCATATCAAGAATATTGCATTAATCACATCTTTCAAGGAAACATTTTCTTATCGTTATTGTCGAACGACAGCAAAGACACCAACGTCGGCGTTTCGGATAAATACTCCATCGACTCATTGACTGTGATTTAAACTGTCATCATGCTGCAGCTCCACACACCCTACATGTTTAGAAAAACAGACCGAAATGTCATCCCTCTGCCCAATGCTGGCTTACGTCTCTGGATACTCCACTGGTTTGTTCTTGATCTTGTTGTGCAGAGAGAGGATGTATTCATCATAAAATGGGCACTGAAACCAAAGAAAATCATCAATCCAAATGTTGCTTGCTGCTTTTATTCTCTATGCAGTTTTCTGTGATCTTGCTCACCTTCCCAAAGACAAAACAGTACAGTGTGACTCCCATGGCCCACACGTCTAAGGCCTGTAAACAAACACAGTCATTATCATAGCTGTCATTAATGAGAAGCTCTCAGCAGGCAGCTGGACAGATGAATTAGGAATAGTCTGTACTTGCATGTTTTACAGTTCACCAACAGCGAATGTTTTTGTCCTCACCTTCCCGCTGAAGCTCTGCTCGTACTCGGTCATCATCTCGGGGGCCATGAAGGCCGGCGTCCCGGCCGTGCTGTACAGGAGGGCGTCTGTGCCCTCAAACTCATTGCTCACACCAAAATCTGCGATCTTGACGTGACCATCGTCTCCCAGCAGCAGGTTTGAGGGTTTGATGTCTCTGTGGATGATTTTGTGGTAGTGCACTGGACGAGACAAACCAAGAAATGGATTACCATCCGATTAGAAGACATCGCTCTACAGTCATTTAGTCAGAACCCTGGTCCATTTCTGTGGATTAATCTACGACACTTTGAAATAAAAGATATGAACACTTAACATATTACAACCTAAGCAAGAGCAGTGAATTTTTAATTGATAAAAATTAAAGATTGACTTAAGAAAATTTGAGAATGTTTGCTTCTTCACAGTTCAAACCGCTGTTTGTATCAAAACTACACATAATAAAAGTTTAGAATTATATCAACGGCTCTATTGGATAATTATATTTTCTGCCATCTTACAGTACTCTATTCCCAGGACGACGTCTGTGAAGTAAAAGCGGGCCTGCTCCTCTGTGAAAGGGTCGTCTTTGGGCACCTCCATCACTGGCCTGACCCAACAGGAGAGGGGGAAGAGGCAGGGAAAGATATAAATGCACCTTTCACATCACCAAAAGATTCCGGCTTAATCACTTACAGTTTAATTAACAGTATAAGACATAAAACATACCCTTTTGTCATCAACTCGAAGGCTTGAGAGTAAATAATCAGAGATAAGTTACTTAAGACTAAATGCAGTTATGTGTACATAAGGAAGGATGAATGAGTTCTTACCCATATGAAGTCCGTCTTCATCAGGATCGTCAAGAACCTGCAAAACACGTCAAGTCACTTTTCTGCACAAATAGAAGACCAGCAACTTCTTGAAACCATCAAACACACACAGACACACGTTGAGAGTGGAGAGTGTAGAGCATTAATTATCCTGCTTCAGAGTGACAGACATCACAGGCTGCATGATAACACGGCTCAGGACTGAGTCAGCGACTGACCTCAACCAGTTTGACAACATTAGGATGGTCCAGTTTCTTCAGGATGGCGATCTCCCTGTAAGCTTTCTCCAGAGGCAACATGGCTTTGGTGTAAGGGTCCTGTGGAGAGGCTGATCCTTGATGAGAGGGGCGGCCTGAAATGAAACACAGCACACACATGTTAAACAACACATCATGGGAACATTAGACACTCTTTAGACGTTTAGTTTGATCTTTGTAACGCAGAGATCTTTACTCACGCAAGAAACCACACTGCCTCATCAGCTTCTTCTTTGAAACAACTTTCATTGCCTAAATTCACCAGATATAGAACATGTAGAAATGTAAAAGCCAAACTGAAGTGTAAAATGATAGACCACAGATGCTAAATGTATTTGAACTTACGTAGTACTGCTCAGAATCTTCATTGTAAGCCAGTCTTACCACTCCATATGAACCCTGGGGTGCAAAAACAACAAAGAGTTCTATAAAGCATACACATCACTTCTGATTCAGCTTCTCATACAAGCAGTTTTGATGAATTACCTTTCCAATCTCTTTGTTCAACTTATACTGGTTGAGCTGGACGCAATCCTGCAGACAATGAACAGAAACTGTGATCACAAAAGAATCATGTTATTTATGTTTTGACAGAACTCAAACGGAGTCAAACTCACATCCGCATCTGTGATGGACACACGTTTGGTCTCAATGGTGGGCTGTCGGGCCATGCGGCTCCGATTCTCCTGCAGTGACAGCTTCCTGTCTGAGAATCGAGCTCTCTGAACGCTGCTGGGCCTATAGCCGTTAGGCGGGGTCACACATTTGGCAGCTACATTCATGGCCGCCACCAGGTCAGCCAGATCGCAGTTATGCTCCGAGTCCAGCCCGTTATTCTGCTCCAAGTCTAGCTCATGATTGTGCTCTGTAATCAGGTCGTTGTCGTGCTTTGAATCCAGCACGTTATTGTTGCTCGAGTCCAGCCCGGCCCTGCAGGCGGTGTCGGCGCTCATGGTGGATGGATCTGATGAACTCACAGCAAAACGGTTTATCTTGGTATAAACAGGAGACGGTGATTCAGCACTGCACTGAGACAGAATATCAGATACAAGTTTAATCAACAACAAAGCATAGAAAACCAGCTTTTATTCAGGAGTGTTTAAAAACAAGCCTGTCTACAATTATATTTCAAAGACATCCACATTGAAAATGTGGAAAAGTTTTAAATTCCTGTTATTTTGCATAAATCATCAACGTTTTAACATTCAACATACATTACAAAAAAAAAAAGGACTGCCCACAATATTATTTGAATTAATGGCTCAACTTTGATTGTAAATCGTGTTTAATCACATTTTTAAAATTCCATTATTTTGCATTTCAAAACTTTTTTGTGATCCTTTTATTTTTATTCTGTACCATTTTAAGCTAAAAGTGCTTTCTTCCTGTTTTGGTAAATACCAGATTTTATTTCGAAAGAAAAGAAGGAGCGTAAAATGAAAAATAACTTAACCACAGAAAAAGGAACTTGTTACAGAGAAGTCCAAAAGCTAAATGTTTGATGTCATCAAGTTCAACTGACTTCCACTTGTTAAAAGAGGTTTATTCTTTTTTAAAGAATGAGTAATTCAAATGTGCAGCGCTGTCTTTATTTCTGTCATGCAGCTTTAGGAACATGCTGCAGGGGCTTACCTACCATGTGCTCAAACAAAGTGTGACTAAAACAAAGTGTGATTCAAAACAAAGTGTGATTCATAGATAGAAATGCTGCTCTAATTGAAGTCTTGGGCATTGGTGAGTATAAAAAAAATCATGGCTGATGAGTAAAAAACAAAACACAACAGGCAGGGTATTTTTTACCTGCATTTTTGTCCATCATTTAACCCATAAAAAAGTATTAATACCAACCCCAGAAGTACTTGCATTAAATAATTATACAACTTTAGATAGCCAGTGTTCATTGTTTCTTTTCTGTAAAGTTGAAGCTGAGGCTCTTTAGAGTAAACACCATCAGTCTGCTGTCTTAAATGAATCTTGAGTTTTGACCCTTAGTCCTAATCACTTTGTTTGCTGCTCTGTCACTTGTGTTTGATCTTAGTATTAAAAGAAGTATTCACTTGTTTGAAATCCAAACATGAACTTCTCTTGTTGTGTTGATTATCATTACTCAACGTTTGAATGTCTGAGCACTTAAACTGGAGCTTGAAGCCTGAAAAATAGATTTCTGCTTTCTTGTGCTCAGATTCGTCTAACAGATGGCAGAAGCCTCAGAAGAATAAACACAAACACAGAAAAAGAGAAGTTTCACCTCGGACAGCAGTCTGGCAGCAGATAAGAGACAACAACTCACTGCTCAAAATACAATCCAGAGAACGGAAAAGCTTCTTATGTAACGAGGTGGAACGCTTTAATAGGCTAGTTAATTACGTTATCAAAACACTTACACAACACACTGGACTGATACAGTATGCATACATCTTTTAAAACACATCTGCTCCCTTTCTAACATGAAAAGGTCTAACACTTGTTTATGCCGAATAAAAACAATGTTATGCCGCTAAATCCTAAAAACATTCTGCATACCTTTTAAATGTGAGACTTGTAAAAAAAAAAAAAAAAAAAATACAGATCACCACAAGTTAACTTGTGTTGTCTGTTTTTGTCTTGCTTCTTTACTCACACAGTGGAGGTGTTCTGCTCTGTTGAGGGCTGTTCATGTTCATCCGCATGTTGTCCTGCTGCTCTCAGGATGGAAAGTCCTTTGTATCTTAGTGCAGGACATTCACTGACAGGCAGGGAGGGAGCTCTGCAGTGCTCATCTTTAAGGATTAGCTCAGGCCACATATAGCCGGGTTATTCTGAGGGAGGCCAGCAGTGCAGTAGTGATCTGCAGGGGAGGCTGCGGTGGCAGGGGCACCCTGGTCAGACAGACGTCATCAAATACACAATGTGGGGAAAAAACACTGAGTGACCTCACAGAGTTTGATAATTATAAAACCTAATACACTCTGTTTTTGTATACAAAATCAGCTTTCTTTTTCAGTTAACTCCATCTTGCATGCTATTCAGATACAAAAAGCTAACCTGTAGATTCTTTCATATTTCACTAAAGGTTGAAGGACATTTTAATATACGATTATTTTATATTCTTTTCATTATTTTGGTCATGTTTTTGTTGCCTTTGTTGTATTTCACTTTGTAAATGTTTTTGAAGGGTTTGAGGTATTAATCAAACAAAAGTTTGCTCTAGAATAAGAAGAGACGAAAACATACCTTCATAAGGGTCATGATTCTTTTTCACTTGCTTGACACCTCACCTTCTTGCCAGTGTTCACCTGTAGTTGTATCGCCAACAACAGACATTATGAAATAGCCAGTTTGAGTGTTGGGTGTGGTACCAATGAGTAACCTGATGGTGGCGCCTCTGACCATTTCTAAGACTGCCATTCTATTACCTGCAAGGAGGGACTTTGTTGATAAAATGATGTTCAGTGATCAATTTAGAAAAGAAAAAAAACACCAACACACTTTTTCCTTCCAGCCCAAGTCATCATTGGTACATCAGTGTTATTTTTGTTCAGTCATGTTTTCTGACTGTCATTGAACGTTAACATTGCTAACATTGCTGATCATGTCCCAGCAGGATGCATCAGGAACAGGCAGACACCAAACATTGATGTAGTGGGGATGAACCACCTGAATGGCTGCCACACCCGTCGCCATCAGCGGGCCATAGGGGGCCGGGCCTGCTTGTGTGCCCCCCCCCCCCCAACTTGAGGCACACTTTTTTTTTTTTAAACTAAATATTACATTATATCATATCATATGTTGCATTGATGTTGCATTCTTTATCAGTAAACCATCACAAATATAAACAAACAATGAAACAAATGAAATCTAAAATATGGAAATATGGTTGTTTCCATGTCTGCTTGTTGATGTATCCTTTATAGTTTGGTACAATTCGTTACATTATTTCAACACATTTCATCACTGGCACTGCAGGGGCTAAGAAGGTGGAACATGTTCAAAAGGCTTTTGTTACAGTACAGGTTTTAGTCTTTCTTTTTAGTTTATTCTATTCACAAGATATATTATCATAAAATAATGTTGTACAGGTTTTGTCCCAGTGTTATGTTTGGATTATTTTCCTGATCGAGAAACTCAGTTGTAGTATTTCTCAGCTTTCCTGTCATGTGTTTGTTTCATACCTAAGGGGGAAAAAGTTTGTCTGTCGAGGGTAAATGACTGATCTGAAGCAAACACATGTCAGCCAATAAAACAAGCATAAGCATGTTTTGGGTTGGTATTCTTTTATTATCATTATAAGGCCTCAGGATTCATTAAGGACTGATAAAAAAAATAAATCCAAAAATGTTTTCATAATAAGAAGAATTTAAACATATCTAAATTAGTTACACATGGACTCAACCTACATACGTTCTGTATATTAGACACCTCGACATAATCTATTGTTACTGTTTTGATTGAGAGCCCCCTGGAGGGGCTTTAAAAAAACCCATGCTGTGCATTTAACAAGTTGTTAATCTAAAATTAAAATAAATATTAATTGCCTCTTTGCCTCCTAAAGACTATATATAAGTTTGAGGTTTTGACATGCATTCGTGTGAAAAACTAGTTTTCACCTTAAACATAAGACCTTAAACACATCACTGTAAAACCCAACATTCACATGCTCACCAACTTTGTGATCTTCTTCACAGCGGATATTTTGACTTTTCATCATGAGAAAAACTCAGGCATTCCCTTTAAATAAACTATGGCTCAGTCCAATCAAGTGTCTCATTAATTCACTGAGCAACTGTAAAAGATACAATAAATAAAAACACACCTTAAAGGAGCCTGACACTAATGCAGATAAATGGAATAAATCCACCATTTCAGGATTTACAGCTGTAATCATTTTTAGACATTACAAGGTAGTGCATTTATCATATCATGAGCTCAAGTCACGGCTTCTTTAATAAGACTCATGTGCAGTTTCATCCCTGAGGTGAAACAGGTTTGTACCAGTCATTACTATGCCTGTGAGTCACGTGCTGCGGGATGATGTCTGTCCTGTATTCGACACACCAGTTACACCGCTTCAGTGCCTTAACAGCTGCCAGACAGGTCAGAGCGGAGACTCCCAAGACTGTTGACATCTCATCACAGCTCTCTTAATCTGCTCAAAGCTAACAAACATGACAATGTTCCAGGAACCCAGACGGAGAAACGATGGCACAAATCTAGAAAAGGGAACACAGTAAATCAGGAAAAGTTGCATTTCCCCAAACTTTTTGTTTTGTTCAACTTTGGATTTTTGTGTCGATGCTTACTTTGGATATCAACAACATACCCCTTATAGAATGATGTGGGTCCTTCCTTAATCAGCATGGTGAAGGCACAGTTCAAAGCACCACTGTACTGCCCAGGCCTTGAATTCATGAAGCGTGTTTTCACCACATCTACTGGAGATGCTACGATGGTGGTGCAGAAACCTGCTGCGAAGGCGGCTGTGAAGTGACATGGCATGTTGTCTGCCGAAAATAAAACATTGACTTAGTTATTAAGGGCCGTGAAAGAAATGGAGTGAGTAAAATGATTACACTTGCCTGTCATCAGGTTGGACTTCAAGATTTGCTCTTTAATGATGTCATAGGTCACCAGCTCGCAGCAGTTTACGATGGCATTACGAGTTATGTTTGGCAGGCAACCTGAAAGGACATTTCAATATTTAAAAATAATACTAATTAACCTGAGGAACTATAAAATTATACTCCATAAATCTAGCATAATAAAACCAGAACTTTTTAGACTAAGAACAGTTAGAAATGTCTTCATTTATTTCTTCTTCTTTGTCGAAACCTATTGCCTACATTGCCCACAATTCAATGCAACCACTGTCAATGCTTTTCTAGTAGAAGCTAATGTGGTCTTACAGTATGTCACTAATGAGCAGAAGCCAACAGGTGTCTGGTAAGATCACTGCATTTCTACCTCCATACCTCCAGACATTTTTTAAGTTTAAAAAGACTTCAATTGCCCAGAGTGACATCACTCAAGGCCATTTTTTTTTTCAGTTTAATAATTTAGGGAAACAAACTACTTCTTCACATGTGCAGTTGTATTTTCCTTGTAGTTTCCTTTTAAGACAGGATATTTTCAAGCTCACCACCTTTGATAAACAGCAGTAAATATAAAACACGGCCACTGACTTATATTTCCAAAGCCAACCACCTAGAGACATTTAATGATGCTGATGTTCTAGTATTTAAACTGTCACTCTAAAGCCTACTCAGTAGTAACATAATAAGTCATCACATTTCTCACCTTTCTAACTTACCTTTCCAGAGCCCTCTGAAGCCCTCATCTCTGGCAATGATTTTGTAGGCATCGATTGTGCTGCTGTACCTCTTCACTGAGCCACTCTCAGGCAGACGGATCTGAGCCTGAAACCTGACCTTCACTACATCTGTTGGCTGAGCGAAGGCCACCGCCATCCCTCCAGTGGTGCAGCCTGCCAGCAGTCGAGCCCCAATTCCTGCATCTGGGATGCAACCAATGCATATTAGATTACTTTTACTTTGAAGAAATGACCAAGTTTACAGTAATACAAGCTGCAGTTCTGATGAGGATTACAAGCTTAACTAGTGAAATGAAGTAAACTCAAAATAAGAATATGGCTGTCGAATTGGCCTCGTAAATGATCTGACAGTGTCATATGGTCCTGGCAAAGAATAAACAACACTCCACTGTTGGTGTAAGACTGCAAACTGGATAGAGACAGGATGTAGTGTACTCTACAGTATAGACACCGGCAAAGTTAAATGCAAACAACTCTGCTTGCTAACTGCAGGTCTGACCGGTTATCTGCATTTACATGCCACATTTGACAGACTTCGCATGTGGAAACTTGGTCTTCACACTGATGTTATGTCCAAAGCTAAACCCTTTAAAGTTAACGACACTGCCATGATGGATGTTGAGCAGAGAAGGCCCCCAGCGTAAACATATCTGTTTCCTGAAAGAGGAATCTGACCTGTGCTCTATATCTCCCAAGACCTTGAAATCTGTCATACTGGTTTGGACAAAGCAGCTCTGTATTTGGAGAGCATCTGTCAGGCTTTCGTTGCACTTAAAGGTGACATTATGAAAAATCCACTTTGACAGTATTTTTCAACAGTGTCTACCGACCCACAAAATGTGAAATAAAACCATCCAGTCGTTTGTTTGTGGTCTGCACATG
Organism: Symphodus melops; assembly: GCF_947650265.1. Taxonomy (NCBI): domain Eukaryota; kingdom Metazoa; phylum Chordata; class Actinopteri; order Labriformes; family Labridae; genus Symphodus; species Symphodus melops. The sequence goes on along the minus strand of NC_136700.1, from coordinate 6,335,782 downwards.
TCTTACAACACAAAGAAAAATGCTCAGTTTCAAATTTTCTCAACTTGTAACATCACAGGTTGGATTCAGGTATAACATTTTTTTTTTTTTAAATGTATCATTATGTATGCAACTGTGGAAAAGTAAACTTCCTTTTTTGAAAAAGTTTCCCAGTTTCCCATATAAAAGCCTCTGCATTAACCTGTTTCTGTTAATTACAGGTTAAGTCATATTTTGATTTCTGTGTACAGGTTACAGCACCTCCTGGGACTTTAGCGCATGGTTTGTGTCAGTATTTGTGGGAACATAATTACACATACTATCTGAGCCCCTGGTGTAGAACTGCTTCATGGTGTCATACAGGCCAATGCGGACTGAGGCGAAGCACATCTGCCTCTGCAGTCCGGCCACCAGTCCACTGTACAGGCTCCTCGGGCCCTCGGTCTTCACCATGGTAGTGATGGTACCAAACACACCTCTGTATTTGGCCCTCTGGCCTCCCAAAGGTGGCTTGGACTCACCTTGAATCTAAAAACAACAAAAAACTAAAAGAAAATGCAACAACAAACACAGGTGACACTGAGTTTCTCATCAGTCTGCTGGTAAAAATATGCATTTGGAGTTTCTATAACAACCAAATCAGTATCTTTTGATTGTTGATTGTTTAAACAAATATATGGTTTATTTGTGATACTTGTTACAATCCTGGTTTGACTATAATTACGTGGACTAGAGTAAATGGTCTCTTCTTAGCACTAATAACCATCTATGACACAAAGTCCCCATCTTATTTTAAATGAATTTAGGGGCTTAATAAATCTGACGTGTTTTCTGATGATTACATGTAAAATACTCATGGTGAGTTTTCTTTTGAAGCAGAAAAGGATCAGTAAATTTACACCTGCCTTTTTCTTTGACAAAAAAGGAACAGACATGTATTTTATATGAGACGGAGATAAATCCTGTCAATGCATTAATAGCAGTGACTATTTTTATTCACAGACACTTGATAAAATAGTTAAAGGAACGCTTAAAATGAGCTACAAATAGGAAATACATGTTTTAGGTCTGGTCTTCATCTCTGCCTCTCTGTAAAGTTATTGAAGCTCACCTGCAGTCTGACTTTGGCTGTGTCCAGGGGGAATGTGACCAGGTCGGCCACACAGCCAGCTGTTCCAGCTGAGAAGATCTTGACAGCGACTGAAGGGGCCAAATCTACGCTCTTCACACCAACCATGATGAATGTTTTATCCACAAATAGAGTTGTATTAACAAAAGGAGAGAACAGCTTCAGTGCCGTGTCCGCTGAGCGCTGCTGGTAACATTTAATATTCTAAACACAAGTCTCCTCATGGCGACTCCAGGTGGACTACAGCCAACGTCAAGTTTCAGGTAGGCCTATGGAAGAGTCAGTCATTGGAAAGCTAATCCCTGTTGTTGATCCATTCGCCATTAAACAGCAGCAAACTCTCATGTCAATTTAAACTGAAAAGAAACAAGAAAAACAACAGCTGTTGTCCTCCAATACAGACTCATAGCAACTTAACATGCAGCAGCAGTAGGCTGAGAGCAGCCGACACATTGAAGGTTGAGTGCTGATTCAGTCCAGCCTCTGCTGCATACTTGTTAACTCCTTCAAGAGAGCTGCAGCTGTACCGCCCTCAAGGAAATACACAGGTACAAACAAAGGCGACCTGCACGGCAGACAGATCAAGATAATTACAGTCAGTGCAGAAACTGCAGTTCCACAAGTAGCCATTTGAGGCCGGCACCAAAAATGAGTGGATGATGAAGGACGTGGTTCTGTGACAGGTCACCACTGGATCTTTGGGTCAAATTAGAAAATGTTCACCCCATGGGTTTTTTTCGCAATACCCAATACGCACACACAACTGGAAAATAATGCAAGCCTCGCCACACGTATCACAAACACAAGTGGGTAACATTAATTATTGTTGTAAAGAGAATACCGGTAACAGTTCATATTTATTTATAAAAAATACAAAATATTATATTAACTTTACATGATCTTTTAAGGCTTTTTCCTTCTTCTATTCAAATATCATCACACATGTTTAACAAACCAAACCACAGGATGTTAACTGTTGTCAAAGTGAGCAGCAAATATTTTGGCTATTCGCTCAGTCTCTTTCTTCCTGGATGATGGCGACATGTTGGGACGCTGTCGAGGACCTCGGGGATGTGACATACTTTGACCTTGACCCTGTGAAGCACACAAACACATCCGCAGTGAGTTTTGCATCAGCATAAGTTTGAGCCTGAGAACTTAGTACTCAGAAGTACCACGGCACATGTACAAGGTGTGACAAAGAGCAAACACATCAGTTAGTCAAAGGTTAGCTTGTTGTGTGGTGATAAACAAGTCAAGTAAGGCAAGGCTTCAGTTAATGTTTGTTAATAAGATGACTATTAAGCAGGATTGATGGCATGCAACCATCTAATAGCTCTTCTTTGAGCGATCTCTTCCACAAATGCATCACACCCCTCCTTAAACTACAAGTATACTTTGTTCTGATTGAATGAAGACAGGAACCGGAGAAACTACCAGTACATGTTTTTTCAACATGTTAAGAAGTCAAACAAAATCAAAATGATTTTGTTTACTGACTTCATCTTAGTGAATATAGATGAATGTTCCAGTTTGATGTTTATTATTTTGGGTTTATTTGTATTACTTAATATAATAAGAGATAAAACAGCCGATACCACTCTGGTTTCATTATGTAATAGTCTTTGTTGGATGCCTGAGCTCAGAATGTCGAAGGTACTTAATCATCCGGACAAAAGGAAGTGTTTGCTTCTTGCAATTCAACTGCAACAGTAAACCTCTGGTTACATCATCAGTGTCCCTAAATAGAGCGCAGTATAGGTGACTGAGGGCGAGTTCTGGGAGTCTTCAAACAAGCAACAGGCAACAGACTCAAGAGACTGAGGACATATAAAAGGGAAACACATGAAGACTGTAACAGAGAGCAGATAGATGACACCATTTCCATTGAAGTGTAAACACTAGATGGAACAAAGGACACTAGACACACACTCCTGGAAGAACTCAACCTGTTATTGTTACAGGAAAGTTACACTGAACTTAAGCTCGTACGCAATGTCACTCTTCTAACCCAGCCATGCTTCAAGACAAATCTGAAGTGATCTATGAATAACCTACTTAGATTTTTTTTTAATTCTATGTTGTGTGATGTTTTATTCATAAAAAAAAAATTGAATAAAAAAATCTGTCAAACATGGGATGAAGTAACACTACTGATTGAACTGTATGTCATTTAAGACAAAACTCAGGGTTACAGTTTCCTGTCATTCTGAGGAGAATAGTTTGAATTGGATTTGATACGGGCGGTGCAATATATGGCAGCTCCAACACGGAGCATGAAGCTGCACAGAGAGTTAATGGTAAAGGAGGAGGAAGAGGTAGTGGATGTCAGAGGTGATGACAAATACTCACTGTGTCACAGGACGCCTGGGAGAAGGAAGGAGCTAATCGTATGGCTCTCATCGACGCCTCCAGCTTGTGAGAGGGCAGGAAGAAATTGGGAACCTCCACAGGCACCGAGCTTGATGTAGGTCGTTAAAAAAAACAAACTCAAACATGAACAATATGAGGGTATACTGCTACAGGAAAATCACAAGCGATAGAGGAAAAAGCAAAAAGGACGATATAATCACAATTAAATAACAAGGAAAGAGAGAGCGAAGTTTTAAGATTTAAAACTGTACGGGTGAATCTATGCTTTTGCGACATCCAGAGCAAAACTTTTTGAGAGCGATGCAGCAGAGGCTGCGTCCACTGGATTCTTGTTCATTACTCATACTCAACGCCAAGCCAACATCCTTAAGTATCCCACTTGTGTTTTGTGCAGTTTATACAAATTTAACACACTTAAAAAATGTAATACCACTACTGAAATCCCCTCATGAGTTTGATGGACCGCCTGTGACGATGTCAGCATTTGAAGTTTATTTTCAAGCCTCACGTCTTTAGTAAAACGTGAGGCAGTGTAGTTTGGGCTTGGACGAAGAGCATACAACACATGAAGATGACTGCCGATTGTGTTCAGAGTGACACAAAAAGTCTCCATTGACACCGGATTTGAGCCATCATCCTGACTTTTAGCTTCGCTAAATAAGTTTAAACTATGAACACGCTTCCTGTCACTAAAGGTGAACGCGTTTCTTTTGACATTTCATGAACTTCTAAAGCAAAACATTTGTTGCAAGAGGCAACAACTTCTGATCAAGGATACAGCGTAGGTGGAGTGTCTTGATTGTGCTGGGTGCCTGAAGCATCATGGGCATCTGTGTCGTGCTCTGTTCTGGGTGGTGAACCCTTCTCACTCATGCTGTCGGTCTCTCCTCTCTCAGGTACAGCTCGTGGTGTCTTTTCAACATCTCCGTCTACATCTGAACCATCTTCTGCTGAGCTGTTTAAACTTTCATCATCACACTCTTCCTCGTCTCCCCTGCTGAACTCGTGTTTCTCTCCACTTTCGTTAGTTTGGAGATGAACCATCTGCCAATTCTCTTCCTTATCTTGGCTCAGATCGGGCTCCTCTGATGCCTCCAAGCTTTGAAGAGAAACCAGATCAGGGTCAGACAGGAAGCTGGTCCAAGGACTGGTTTTGTCTGTTAAAGAGGTCATTTCATTCAGAGGTCTCGGCTGCAAAATGACCTCGTCGTACTCTCCGTCATCGTCTTCTTCAACATCTCCATCAGCCTCCTCCTCCTCGTCTTCGTCTCCATCTGACCCTTCTTTGTTTTCATCCTCAGAGACAGAATCTTGGGAGTAGTGTCTGTCTTTTTCTTCCTCAGGCTCAGAGTCCGACTTGTCGTCAGGCATCTTTGGCAGAGGAGTCAACAGGCGAAACACATCTTCTTGGGAAGAATTTGAAGCTCTGCGTGGACTGGAGACGCTCTCAGTGATAGTTTGCAGGTTGTCGTCAGTAAAGGGCGACGTTTTTGAACTGCTCGGTAGATTTGAAGGAATCTTTTCTGGGTTGTGTTCTCGTAGACCTGGGTGAAAAGGACAGCGGCGATTTAAGCGATACAAAAAAACGAAACAGTTTGTCCTCTTTTTTTTCTAGCAATCAAGATCATCCATTCTTATTCTTTGATGCATTTTTATACCTGGTGAGCTACACAGAAGACTGCGTCTGCAATCAAAGTGATGACCTGTGCATACTGAGTTCATTTAAATCACGTCATAAGCACATAGCTCAGTAATACATGTCATCTGTTTCTCACCACTAATGATATTGTTGACTTCTCCGACTAACTGGTTCGACCTGAGAAGAAGCTGACATGAGTCTGTCTCTGCGTGCCTCTCTTCCTCATGCTTGCTTGGAACATTCTGCTCAATCATGGGCGGGAATGTGGGAGTTGAAAGCTTGCGGCTGAAGTATCTTTGGATGTTGTCTAGCTCACTTAGTTTTTTTCTGAAAAAGACAAAGAGTTGATGTTAAAGTTCAGGATTCAAGCTAATGCTCAAACATCTACAAAAGCAAAGAGGAGCGACTTCCTGTGTTTGGAATGATACCTGAGTGCTGAAAACAGGAAGGAGCTGGATGGGTTGATGTCTGCAGCAGTGCTGCTACCGATGGAATGATTCGCCGTTTGCTCCTGCAGACTCTGATGGTAAAGACGCACTTTGTCCATGTGCTCAACATGGCGATCACTCTCACTGGATCTGAGCAGATGTAGGGATAAAAAAACTAAATAAAAATAACTAAACAGAAACACTGTGACAGCTTTATTTGGGGCATGTGGTAAGAAGTTTGTACCATCATGTTTCTAAATACGTCTGTTACCTTTCAGAGAACAGCCGGTCTGTGTGGTCAGGGGAGGAAATCTTCTGCTCGGGGTATCGACTGATGTGAGCAGGAAAGCTGCTATAAGTTGCTGTGGTATGATAGCTGAGAGGAAGCGCCTGGAATAAAGCCTGTCAATCAAACTCATTAGTCAAAATCACCCTGTACAAAAAAAAAAAACAGTTTAGAAATATTTTCTCTCACTGATGAGTGTGTGGCAGCTTCCTCATTCGCTGTTTTTCTCTGTCCTCGGAGGTCTTGGAGTCCTCTCAGTGGTGTGATGGACACTTTGAGCTGGCCGTGACACTGACCGCTGAAGTCTGTGATGTTGTACCAACCGCACACTGACTGGAATCCGCAGAGTAAGGGGGAGAGGTCTACAGGGGCAAATCCAAGCACCCTCTCCAGTTCTATGGAAGGAAGTGAACCCGAGAGTGAAGAAATAAACCGACAAGGATAATATGCAACACATTCCAAAAGTGAAAGTTCTTTCTGTACCTCCTTTATGCCACACTTTGAACACCAGCGATTGTTGTGGATCAAGCAGCAGCTGTTTTGAAAGCCTGTAAATTGAAACAATCAGCGTTATTTTGTTTCAGTGACAGATTTACATGTTCAGTTATATTTCCTGTAGAGGTGACCTGCACTCATGTTGATGGTCCCACACAGGGCAGTCTGTGTCGTCTATGACAGCTGTAGATGCAGGTTCATCGGAGTCTGCAGTGAGGTATGAAACACAGCAGCACAGAGTCTCTCCACTGCGCTGTGTAAGAGGACAGCCTTCAATGGAAACACATGAGAGATTATTCATTTAAAATACATTTCAAGAAAAAACAGAAATGACAGCAATATGTGATTAAGATTGTGAATGGAGAAGGGGTAATAACAAATAAGTTTAAACTTCTTACTACTCCTTTTGAATTTTTTTTTTAAAATATTTTGTTTATTATTTTGTTGTTGTATTCACATGTTCGAAATAAAACAATAAAAGAGAAAAAAAGAAAAGGAAGAGAGAAGAAGACATTGATCGTCACCTTTTAGATTCAGGTGCATCGCTCTGTCCACTGTAACAGTCACAGGGAAAGATTCCTCCAGGCTCCTTTCTGTGTGCTGAACTGATGTCAAGTCTGGAGTTGCTCTGATGGATTTGTTCTTGTGTCTGCTCTGTGTTCGGGAGTTTTTGGGCGAAGCAGGCGAAGGGGTTCGATTTGCTGCTCCTGTCTCTTCTGGTAAGAGCTCTGCTTGGCTGTCTGAGTCCACCTGGGTGTCAACCCCAGCAGACACCTCCACAGGGAGCGAACCACCTGTGAGTGTAATGTGCACCCTGAGTGCAGCCCCTTGTAGATCAGCTGCTGAGCGCCTGAACAGCGGATACACTCCTGTAAAACCACAAAACTGTGATTACACTCAGAAATATAGCTAGAGTTTTAATGAATGAAAACAATCTATAACTTCTTACCACTGAGAGTGAGCTTCTGCTTGGGCGTCTTTGCAAGAGAAGACAGATCGACAAAAGCTGAACCAACCAGTCGGTCTGTATCTCGGGGCCTTTGGCTTCTGTCTTTTTTAAAGGCGACCCACACCTGTACCTCCAGCCTCTCCTCTCGAAGATACCACATCAAGGGCTGAGCGCCCATCAGCTCCACACTTCTACTTCTCTGGAAAGTCACAGTGGCCTGGCCTTCCTCCTCAACAGAGGGGTGTTTCATCTGCGAGCAGAACGCTTCCTGCTCGTAGAACTTGTACCTGAAGTAGCAGTAAGTGGAGCGCTGCAGCTCACTGTGGCCCGGCAGAAGTAAACAATGGACGGGTATCCACGCTCTAGGCATCAAAAAAGTCAAAGAGATTTTTCCTGTGCTGTGCTCCCAGTCTTCTTCATCTTGCATTTCATTCTGGGCTCTTTCCCAGCCCACACCTTGAGCAGCTTTAATGACTCGTTCCCTGTCCGAGTGGTGGGCGAAGTTAACCGAGATCTCAAGGCCTCCAACCAAGATGTGCTGGTGCTGAGAGGAACTTGTATCTTGAGGTATATAAAGTCCAAACCAGCCCGATATACCTGATAAATATATACATACACACACACATATATATGTATGAAAAACAAAGCATAATGACTATTTTGTCCTTATGCAAAACTATTTGATCAATCAGTCAGTATGCAGCTTACCTGTTCTTTTTTTAATAAGATCTGCCAGCGGGATTTTCAGTGTTCCCAACATCACATCTTTCTGCTTTTGGTCAAGCACTGTGACAACAAATGGAAAACAACAAATTAGCCCGCAAGATACTAAAATAATAGGGACTACTATTTGAATTAGATACAGAAACACTATTTCAACATCATGTTTTTGGCCTGCTTGGAGGATTTCTGTTTATATAAACAACGTCACTACAAATGCAACATGTACATGTTTCTTTAAGGAAAGGTACATACAAGTGGGGTAACAGTGTTGAAGTTATTATTGCAAGCACATGAGGTGTTCCTGGGAAAAAAATCATCAGTGTTTTAATGTGTAAATCTGTAACCTAGCTTAACATGTTGTTGTGGTAAAAAAAGAAAATAAGCCTACTTAATCCTTTGCGACTGTCTTTGTTCCAGACAGTGAAGACAGCAGAGGCTTCCTCCAGCTGCTCAGCGAGGCTGCGCGTTTCTCCGCTGCTCCTTTGAGTCAACAGATCACAGGACAACTCCATGTGGTGGTCAAACTCTGGGGAGAAGGTCCTTGCAGCTACACGAGTGCACCTCCTGTCACTCTCAGGCAGGAAGGAGAGCTGGACTGTGACGTACGAGTTCACTCCCACGCCGGCAAAGTAGCTGAATCTGTCATCCTGTTCTGATAAAACCCTGAAAAAGCAGAATTCCAATCTGAGGACCTTGCAGCATTAACCACAAATATGTAAAAAGGATCAATGGGTGCCCTTTGTGCAGCCGTACTACTCATCCAGGGTGCAGCCAGAGCAGGAACAGATCAGAGTAATCCAGTGCACACCAGGACTGTTCAGTCTGACTTTAAGGTTTGGTGCATACAAAACATGAACAACACGTTTGGCACACTGGCTTCCTCAGGTTGGCTCTTCCTAATATTTACCCCCACTCCCCCTTGAACACCTGATTTTGTTCATCACACGGGCAATATTAAAGCACGAGGGTGGGGACTTACCGTGCTGCTGCCTGCAGACCCGACGCTCTGTGCACTTGGACTACGAGCGTTACAACGCGAGCAGAAGCTCCTCTAACTGTCAGCCCTTTGGTTCTCATTGGTCGATGCTTGTACCTAACACACACATCCAACAGGCCTAAAAAAACACAACAGAGAAGCCTGAATATTAAAGAAACTGTTTCAACACAATATTTTATTACCATAACTGTGTGTACCTGAGCGTACCTGAGGGCTGAGGCTGACGCCCGGTGGGACTGTCTGTCCTGGGAATCAGGGGCAGGGAGAACATTTGAGCCTCATCAGGGTGCTGTCTCTGCATGGTGATCATGGCACACAGCTTTGACAACGGGAGTAATCCTTTGGCCACAAGCTGGTCTCGAACATTTGGATAATAATATCTGCAGGGACATACGAAACCCTGTTTTAGAAACCAGTTGATATGAACAGAAATCGTTCAAACCCCTCCTTCCTTTGACACTTCAATGTTGCATTAAGCAGTTCACAAGATCAAGATAGAAACGACTGATAGGAGAGGACACGTGAAACATTTTTTTTTGTTGTTGTTATTGGACAGTAACAAACACAAACCTGCACCACACTTCAAACTGGACCCCTCCTCCACTGCTTAGGCCTTGACTTGAAAGAGAGCTGAGCAGCAGCCTCTGAGCAGGAACTCCTTCAGGAGCCAGAAGCACATGAGTCTCAGTGTGGCCAAACACCGGGTCAGGGACACAGAGAGTGGTGGTGGTACGAAAGTCTTTCAGGTTTAGGCCTGTCAGAGACAACAGTCCTCAGGTCAGTTATATGCAGGAGGAGGAACATTTGAGAAATCTTAAATTTGAAGGTTTTATATACACTCACACACACACACACACACACACACACAGAGTCTTACTGCTCTCTATGAAGTTTTCATCCACTTTTGCAGCTGGGTCTCCGTCCTGACAGGGGAAACTGTACTGGACGTAGCAGTCTGCCTCACCCCACACTGTGGACTGCAGAGGTGTCAGCCCATTCACCTTCTCCACTCCAACAACAAACACATGTTCTCTCATCGTTTCCTGATGTGATGCAATGACCTGAGAAAAAAAACACAACGGTGAAACGAGATGAGAGAGTGTTGACGTGTCACCAGCAGTGATGAGTCTGAACATCTTTTAGAAAATAGAATCACATGATTAATTATGGTTAAAAACAGGTTACTGTGTTGAGACACTCATTAGGAATCTTTTTAAAGTTCAACTTTCAACTTAATTACACATCTGCATTTTGTTCCTCATTCAGCTCTAAAGGAACTTGTCTGTAAACAGGCGTGGAGTGATTAAACTTGCTGCAATTATCTGGAACAAGAACAAAGACAAAGAAACATGCTTCAAGCGTTGTGTGGTTCTCATTGACACTGACCTTTGTTTGAGAATGTGGCTGATGATCGAGCAGATGAACTGGTCGCACAAGATGAGATAAAGAGTCGTAGGTTTCATCCCTTGTGCGCTGAAAGGCAACTATCTGCTCTGATTGGCCGAGAGCCAAAACAACCCTGAGATGACCTTGACACACACCTGAGAACACGTCAACCACGGGCATGTAGCAGTCCACCCCTAAAACAGGGTACTGCGCCTGGAGAAGAAGGTGTGCAATCTTTGGATCCCTGGGAGACAAAAAAAAAAAAAAAAAAAAAAAGTGCACATGCACATTTATTCATTTTATTTTTTTTTTACACAGAACTTGTGCCACCATTGTGTGGCTTTGTGGTATGAAAAAGGAATGTTGTTTGTATGCTTCACTGATCATTGTTTGCACATTTTGTCTTTATTCGTATAATTTATTTTGTTGCATTTCTTTTATAAATTATTGTATTCACATGTTTTATATGTTGTATTCAGCACATTTAGGTCAGTTGTAAAATTCATTGTTGTAAGAAAAATCAAATTAACCATTGCCACCTACTATTTGAATTAGGTGTGCCACAGCGCCTCCCAGAGGTCAGATACAACAACAACAACAACAATATACAACAACAGTATGGTTACCTTTTTAGCCCACAAAAAAATATATATAATAATTTCTAGGGCTGTAACAAATAATCTGATTGTCAATCAATCAGGCTTTTTTTTTTTTTAAACCGTCAGAAAATTTAGATAATTGTTGGTAAAAATAAATTTCAGTGAATTTTCTGCACGATGCATGAGTGCTTACATAAATTATGAAATGACGGTCAAGAAAGTTTCAGCTAATTTTGTCAAAACAAATACTGACTGCCCACTCCAGCTTTCTAACTCTTGAAACCTTGACAATATTTCTCAAATGCCTCTACTCCACTTGCCTGAATGACATGTAGAACTGATGGAGAGGTAATTTAACGAGGCCCAGGAGTCGATCTTGCGCTGAGCTTCCTGTCTTCTGCCACACCTCGATGACCATCACGTTGTTCCTCATGCGTTCCAGCAGCTTGGATGTTAAAGCCACAGGAGTCACCTGAAGAAGAGGTTGGACAAAAGTCATAAAGAGCTATGGGTTTCCAAGATGTGCCCACTGTAACCTGATAGAAGACTTCTGAAATGGTTACAGGACTTGATATCCTGGACTCACCTGAATAAAGTTGAAGGATGGATTTCTTTGACCCCAGCTGGTCGCAGATCTTGCCGTTTCATCACACCAAAACAGTTTGCAATTCAAGTAAAGATTTGGAGCCTGCATGGGTCCACAGTTAAAGTCCTTTCCTTCTGGCACCATGAGTAAGGTGTGCAGAAGGACCTCAGGATCCTCCTCCACCTGCCAATGGGATTTATGAGGAGATGTGTGCAGGACAGGATGGGGAGTGGGTTCTTTCAAGGGTTTTTGAGGACTCCAAACTTTAAGCCTTGAATCTCCAAAAGAGCCATCTTGTAAACCCTCCCTGCTTGTGTCAACCTGCAGACGCCTGGAGCGGCTCTCTCTGTGTGGACTGGCTGCAGGTTGTGAAGGAGATGCGTCGCTCCAAGCCAGCTTGCTTCTGCTTTTTTCAGAGGAGAAATCTTTGTTGTCTGTTGAAAGTTCTAGTGACACCTTAAAAAAAAAAAAAAAGACTTGGTTAAGAAAGTCAGGCAATCACAAATTCATGGGTAACAAAAACAAACAACAAAACAGTCAGTCACCTTGAGAGGTCCGACCTCCCGCATTTCACATTTTCCTTCCACACTCCGCACAGGTAAGATGACAGACTGACTCAGCTGCTTACTCTGCAGCAGACAGCGCAGAGGGTGAAATGCCTGACCAATAAGAAGAGGCTGAAACAAAAGAGACCATAGAGCATCATAGTTAGGACTGATTCACTTTTTTTTTTTTTTTATTACTTTCACTTTTGTGTTGAAGTTGTTGGGGGTTTTTTTCAGTGCAGAATGAGTTTATGTTTGACAAAGTTAATGTGTTGATATAAAATCAATTCAACACCCACACTAATGCATCACCATACCAACCATGTTAATGTAAGCAGCAGAAACACTAGATACTCTCGACACTCAACAAATATGACCAGTTGTAACCATTTCAAAGATTTACATTTTCGTTCAAAGCTTCTTACTTACTTTCTTTTGGTCACTGTTTCGTGAGTGGATCTTGAAAGTCAGATCGGTTTCCCACCATTGTTTGACAGTTGCTGTACTGAAGTGGACAGGAAACACAGTGTGCTGGTGGAACCTGATCACTAAATATGGACAATAAGTAAACTAAATGTCAGACACTATTGGATTGTTTTTCACTTATCAGTGACAGTATTCTTACAGATCTTACCTCCTCCATTGACTTTGCTAGCGACAGCTCTCGTAACCTCTCCTTCTCTGCCCTTAGTGTGGTCAGTCGAAGCCTTTGGGAACAGGTACTCAATGAAATATGTGCTAGTGAAAGAGAAAAGAAACGTAAAAGACTGTTATTCAGAATGGCATGTTCTTTGAAGAGGAATTAAAAAAAAAAAGTCAAATATTTAGCTTACCACTTCTTTTTGTTTAACGGTCTAGGAGGTTTTCCTTTACTTGAACTCTTCCCAGGCGTGGTGTTAGAACTCCCTGAAGGTACGCTCAGAGAGTCGATGGTCACTCTCGCCAACCGGATCAAACTCAGTAAAGACATCTGCTCTGAAGTCAGACCAGCAGGGATATCAGCAGCTTCTGCACACCGCTGACGCTCTGAATTTGGACTGCTGTCAAAATGTTGTAAAAAAACGGTTTAAAATTTACAAAAAGTGGAGGATTCTATTTAGACTCAAAATTCATTTGAGTCAATGATATGCACTACAGGAACCTGTATCCTGTATAACAGATTTACATAAGAAAGTTAAAGATAAAAAAAAAACCTCCTGACCTTATTAGAAAAGATGAACTAACAAGGATTTAAAAGCTCTTACCGTCCTCTAGTCTTTAGTCCAGACTGTGTCAGATGTTTTGGACTGGCGGACCCTGTTTGTCGTTCCCCAGCCTCAGGCTCACTTTGGGTCATATCTATAATCTGATAGAAAATAAGAAAAAAAGGTGTGTTAAAAATAAAAATAAAAATTAATTTAAACATAAAAATAAACATTGTTGGTGTTGCAGGAGTTTGTGCTCTTATGACTTACAGGGGTTTTATAAAACAAATTTTCCAGTAAGCTCTGGTCATATTGAGGGTCATTGAGCTCACTGTCCCCACACACACTGCTATGGCCAGACAGAGATTCAAGGGAGCAGCGCTCTCCATCCCAGAGAGGCACAGGAGAAGTGTTCAGGCTAAAGAAAAAAAAAAGAAAGAAAGAAAGAAAAAAAGAAAGACAGAAAAAAAAAGTGTAAAAGTCATGGTGACAGAAAAGGCTTGTATTAGTCCACTTCTGAAGTCAATGCACACACACGTACCTGCCGAGGAGCAGATCGACAGCTCTGTTATCAATGTCTGCAGGACATTCTACGCCATCGTCCTTCACTACAGCAACATTGTCACAGTTCTTGAGAGCTGAATCAGCATGAAGAATATTTTGAAGAAACCTCCCAGAGTTAGAAGAGGAGGGCCTGCTGACAGAGAAACAACATTTTATAGACAATGTATTAAAGTTGACATAAAACATTGTTGTTATAGAAACACTTACTTGGACAGTGGCAGGACGTTATCCTTTGGGAGAGGTAGAGGTGTGTCTTTCAGAGCTGGGGCAGAATCCGAGTCACATTTTAAAGCTGAGACGACCATAGCATTTCTCAGCTTGTTTCCACGCTCGAGAAGAACTGTTTGGAGAAAATGTGGGGAAGTTTTAAAGCAAATTCAAAATGTTTCCTTTTTTAGTAGTACAGTATATACGGGATGTTAAGATGTTCTGTAACCAACCTGAGAGGATATCATTGGTGCTGTGTCCAGCAGACTCCCGACTTGAAGGATTCACAGCTGTTTGATAGTCCTGAGGTCTGTTTGCTCCCGATGACAGATTCTTCAGTGACTCTTCTTTGCCATTATCTTTTTGCTCATTTTGGAAATACAAGTGGTCTTTCCCTCTGAAAATATTACAGCAATATAAACAATAATGCTGTTATGTCCCAGGATTAATTTACTACCTGTCAGCTTTTACAACTAAGACGACTATTATATTCTCAACAGGAACAACTTCAAACCTGGGTGTGTTTCCACCACTGCTGCCAGCTGAGAGTGATCTGGGCTGCAAAGGCACAGTCAGTGTGGTGACTTGCGGTCCATCAGTGCTGATATCTGTGGCCAGACATGAGCTGCTGCTGTCATAGGCTTCCATCAGGGGCTCCAAGCTGAGGGAAACCTGAACGAGTGAAGGAACAAGGTGTGGATATGAAAACAGTTGGTGATGGAAATTATTTGAGCTGAGTCTCTGCAGAGCTCTTAACTACGAGGTAGTAGGTGAAATTGCAGCTGGCATGTATATGTCAAATTCCACTCACCTGTAACTCTCCGAGCTTCTCAGAGGTGGGAGAAATGATGGTGTAAAATCCACTTATGGAGTGTGAAAGAGAGAGACGAGAGATGCCGGCAACCTGAGATCTGGCAATCGGCAAATGATCCGGTTTTGTCAAAACTTCCAGTACCATAGAGCCCATATCTGTTCATCAACGACACGTTATTGTTCATTTTTTAAATGCGTTTTATGAAATAGGGAAAATTAGTTACTTCAAAGTTTTCTAAGTTACCTGTGAGATATGAGGTGAACTGCTTTGGGCCACAGCGAATGGGGAAGCGAGCTGTGGTCTTGATGACCTTCTGTGACAGCTGTGATCCATCTCTTGGTAAAAAGTGAGTCCCGTTGGAGGACTCTCCCCACCAGCGCAGCCTGATGAATGTCGCAGACGGAGGTTTGTGAACGGTCCACAGCACACGACTTATGGTCACCCGTAGGAAGCATCTCAGCTGTCCCTCGACCAGAGGAGGGAGGCTGGTGGAGGGGGACACATCGCTGGGGACTGTAAAGAGTTTAAGTTGATATCAGCGGCTTCAAAACATTCACAGTACAGACTATAAAGGATAACGGTCGGCATATGATGCAAACATCAAGTTTAGCCAATCGCTGCAGGTTTAGCCTGATTGTTGGCTGGTATTGTAGATGTACAATGTTCAATTATTTTTTTTACTTTGCAGATATTGAAACCTAAGTTTAACAAATCAAATGTAATAGGTGGAATTTATTTAAATGTTAAATAGTTCCTTAAATATTTGATATTGTGGTTAATTCTATTGCTGTGATTTATTGCTACATTATTGAATGTGTCGATTTCCACTGGTTACTAAAGAAATAATGAAATTGTATTCAGCAGTATCATCTACAGTATGTTGTACTCATAAATGTATCGGAAGTTACAATTTTATTAAAAAATGCCGCAAAGGTAAATTACCAATAAAGTTATTTAATCTGATTATCTTTCATTTATTAGTATTTTAATGCTAATAGTTCTGATTCCCATCAAACTAAAGGTACTTAAAATATATATAAAACTTTTTTCCGCCACTGTTAGATATTAAACAAATCCACACTTTAAGATTGGGAACACACATACATCACATTCACAGCATAACAAACGGAGGGAAAGTGAGACTTTATTAAGCTTCCATACGAGGAGAATGTGAGCCTGACAGCTACTTAACTACAACCGTGTGTAATGCTAACAGCTAGTCAAGCTAACAGCACTTTACCTTTCTTTTTGCTGCCTCCAGCTTTGACGGACTTCTGTTTTCTGCTTTTCATCCCGAAAGCTCATTAAATATAGGTGATGAATGACAGCCTGGCTAAAGCAGGGGCCGAACCGTGAGCAGGCATGGTTTTAACCAGACTCCAACAAACTCCTAATCCTATTAGCAGCGAGAGCTACGCAGACACAAACAAACAGCAGCGCGCTAAACAGTTTCCGAGCAACGGAGTTCAAACAAGTCCCGCCTCCTCTGCCGCTTCGCGCAACTGAAGCACTCTGGGAGTTTGAGTTTATGAGCAGGATTCACATTGTGTGGTTTGTTTTGGTCTTGAGACACAATCTCAAATAGGTTCAATGTCTAACTATTTTACATTGTTGTTTTAAGCATGATGGAGCATGTTTTATTGTTGAAAAGTTATGTGTTGTCACGCCTAAGAGTACTAGTGATATACTTTATTTTACTATGACACAATGCTCACAACATGTATAAAGACAGCTGTTCTTAGTTGCTGAAACTTTGGGAACCTAAAAATCAAGATCAATCCCTCCAAGCAATCTAATCTTTGCATGATACAGAAAAGGAAACAAAGCCATAGAAGAGGATTTCAAACACTCAATGCTGCCTTCTTTTTCATCACCAGCAGAGGGAGGGACTCACTTTCTTTACAGTTTAAGAGGGTGCAGTAATTGGCTTTCCCTGGTGATCCTGAGATGAATAAGGACTTAATATATTTTATATCTTTTTTTATGCTGGAAAGTTTACTCAGTCAGTTACTTGTATTCACATGTTCCATTAGCAGTACACAATCACTGACTCTGTATTGACTTATGAGGCAGTTCCCAAAAGGTGTCACATTTGGAGGGTTTCTAAAGGGTTAAAAACTCTGCCTTTTAAGATGACACAAAAAGGTATGTACTAACTTCACTACACGTGCCGAGGTAGACCCATGGTCGAGTCATGTATGCTTTAGGAAGTTTGGATTCTGCATGTGCATAGCAACAAGTCCCTCTGCAGCCATGTTTGTTTTGGAGACCATAGTAACAGTGAGGGCAGCTGAAGGCTCAACATGAAGCCCTTTGAATCCCAGAAAAAAGATGGGTTGCAGCTAGTAAAGTGGTCTTATAAATGGATAAGGATTCAATCTTTAAGTACTTTTAAATTGCTGGTTAATTTTGTGTCTGATTTGTATAAAAAAGCAAACTTTGTTCACATTACCTCTGCTGCCTGAAGTCAAACTCGTATATCAACAAACAATGTGAATCTTTTAATATAGATTTCTAGATGTGGTATAAGTAGCTATAAACCTATTAAATTAAATAATCTCTAATTCACAAGAACATCGTTTTCCCCACATTTGTTATATTAATACTTGCAATGAAACAGACAGGAGATTGCTTGAGGACAGCAGGCTCTTCCCACTCACCAACCTCAAGGGTTTCCACTCAGGAATGTGTAATACTCATCTAGTATGTGCCTGTTCTTATATTTTCTGTGTGTCAGTGTGTGCTTGGGAAGTGTACATGTTTGTGTATATTGTGGAGGAGCTGGAGGGGAAACATGTATCACTGTGGGCAACCAAAGTCAGCCTTTTGTTTGGTAATTCAATCTGTATAATGCCTCCCAGAAGGTCACATATTGAGACTCTTAAATTTACTGTAAGGGTGCCAGCTCACATTTTTTCTCAGATAGGTAATGACACAAAGAAACATAAATCTGAGTGTTATGCTGACAAAGTTTTTTAGCATGGATTCAGATAAAGTCTAGTTCCCAATCACTTTGCGTGCAAAGTGTTCTTAATGACAAAGCACTTCTGAATCGCAGTAAGAGGCTGACAGATCTGGTTCATCTTTGTCTCAAGACAGCTAGTTTAATCAAGGAGCCTCTATCAGGCAGCAGTGATCACATTGTTTAGTCAGCTGGGAATAAACAGACAAAAGTACAATGATGGGTTCCTCTGACTCATGAATTAGAGTCTTGAGGTCGGAGATAACCTTTAACAGATGAGCTTCAAACAAACATGCTCTGTATTTGCTTATTCCAGAGACAGGCTTTATTTCTAGCTGCAACATTACACCAATTTTAGACCTTTAGAATCCATTTCACTGTGATTCAGCCAGAAATGTATGCAAACTTTTGCATCTACACATTCAACATAAAGTCTTGAGAGTTCTAACTAAGTTGAGCTGTGCTGATTTGTAATGACAGGCCCCACAGTGGGCCCAGCGTAGGAAGAGGGCTGCATAAGATGTCAGTTTTTAAGCAAGCAAGAGCAAACAGCCTTCACAGGAAACTAAAACCAGCTCAGTGTGCGAAGGCAAAATGTCTCTCTCTGAGATGCAGAAACTGGTCAGTAGTAGTAAGTGAGTGTTTGGACTCTGGGGGCTTACTGCAAACCCCCTCTCAGCCGCGTGCGATCCACATCCACTGCCGCTCTGCACTGCACGCTTTAGGCTCCCTGGGGCCCGGGGCTCCAATCACAGATGCAGGTTGCCCCAGATCGGCTCTCACCTCCCCTGCCTGTGTGCTAACTTTCCGGCTCTCTCCTGCTTTCCGCCTGCAAATGTGCCTCTCAATTGTGGAGGCAGGCTCTTGTGCTCCAATGGGCCCGGCTATGGCTCCGCCCCCTCTCTCACTCTTCAGCATTCAGGCTGCAGCGATGCTGGAACTCTTGGCCGTACTCGTGGATCCACTTGTTTGCAACTGGAACAATCACAAATGTGCTTAAATATACTCAAGAAAGAACCTTTTGGATAATTGTGTTTGACAAGTTCTGCCTTAACATTTGTGATGATGAACTGTTGCGCTTGAAATGACACAAATGCTTCTGCTGCTGCTTTGTGAGGATTAATATCCTCCTGCTAGTTTAACTGGGTCCCTGACACATGCTTCAGCATTCAGGGCCAAATAGCAGCAGATGTTCACCTTTTAAGATGAGCGCTCAGTGTCTGAACTGCACGCTGTAGCATCTCTATGTGCATAATGCAAGACAGATGTGGCCTCGCTCTTGGGCAGCAGCTCCTGTGTAACAGGAGAGCTTAATAACAACTGTGATCATGATAGAGATAAAAACTTCTGATATATTTCTCTATTTTTTCCATTCCATCCAAATCACTTTTTGGCTGATCAAAATGCACTTATTCTCCAAACTCTTACCCCATTTATCTCCGATGAGCACGGGGCAGCCAGCGTGAAGCGTGTCTTCGTCACCTTCCCCGTTTCGATGGAGATTCCACCAAAAGACAGCAGCTCTCTGTAAAAAGACGCTTTTAATGAGCAGTAAGTTTGCAAAAACAATTATTATCCTTATCAATTACATTACAAGTTAATACAGGGATCTTTTGGTGTCTTGTGATTTCAGAGAGCATTGAAAGCGCCCATTGCCTTATTGTGTTTCTTTCGACAACAGTCAAAAGGTATTCAGACACTACAATATGAAACAAAGAAAAGCAAACATTTTGCAAAACTTTCATCAAGAAAAACAGTTTCTGTTGACTGGGGAATTCAGCTGAACATTTTTGTTTATTGGGTGTATTTATGGTGTATAAAGAGCCAGGGAGGATGATTACAATGAAAGGAAAGGTAAAACCACAGGGATGACCTGGTAAACCTACACTGCAGCTCATGTATCCAGACTGAAGCTCACCTACACAATAGCTGTAGTGTGTTTAAAAAAAATCTGTCTGTTGCTGCTGTGATTTCACCTTTTAGCATTTTGACAGCTGCACCAGGGAATGTGAGTGAGGTGTAGAGAGAGCTGCAAATAACCGAGCTTTGGGCAAAAACGACATGCAGACCAAAGAGGCTGCTTGAAGCTCATCTCAGACACGTGCAGAGTGATTACCTCCACAACAGGGACGCTGAAGTTGGCGTAGATGAAGGCTGTGGACCCACCTGCCTCCACAGAGCTGAGCTGTGGAAAAGGACATTCTTTCAGAGTTGTGTCTTGTGTTTATGTGCTCAAAGCTACTTTGCCAACTGCCCTTTTTTCAAGGCGTGCAAAGAGCCATTACTCTTTTAATCACTATTGAATTTTACTTAATTCTCCAGTGGACACAAAAGCATGTTTCCAAAACACTGTAAAAAGTGCACTTACCAGATTAGTTATAATGGATAGTATAATTTAAAGTCCAATTGTAATGACAAGAAAATAGTTTTGTTAAAGGTTGTTAGAAGACATAACATCCATAAAAGTTGAATTTAGACTGTGAGGTCATTTCTGAGTGTTCATCAGGAAAGTGCTTCCAAAGACTTGCAGCACTCATGGAAAACAACCTCTCGCTGCTGTCTGGCTCATTCAAGCTCATAAGACGGTGTGGACAAAAATTCACTCACGTATACCATGAAGGTTGCCAGTCGGTTCCCAGTTTTCAGCCTGTATACGGGACTCGAAGGTGACTGGGAAGGACAAAGTTGAAATATCACAATAAATGTGAGCACAAGCAACATGAAAACATCTATAGCGATATGATTACATGCCGGATGACGTAAATAATGTAATCATGCTACTTACTGTAGCGTGATCAAAGTGAGGCTCATAATGGCCACCAATTCCATAATTCACGACTTGGAGGTATTCGCCGTATGGAGGCTTCACATTTAGACCTGTGAGCATGGAGATCCTCTGGTCCAGCTTCCCAACAGTGGACTGTGCTGTGCCTTTCAGCCATGCACTACACAGAAAACACACTCATGAGCAACAAAATAATAATTTGCATGCTGATACCTTTGTTCACATGGTGCCTTGACATTGCAGCAAAAAAGACCAGCATGGTCCAAAACTTTGATTGAATAAAATGACAGAAGGTATGTCAAAGTGTTGTCACTTATACCTCTTACTGATGCGGTACTCTGCTGTTGCTTGTTTCTCTCCAGATGCCACAACAGATCGCCTTAACTTAGAAGCAAAGAAAAAAAACCCAACAGAATTTAAACTTTGTGATTGTAGCGGCAGCCAAGCTTTAATTTCCTGCGAGGCCTTTAAGAAATGTGACTTGAAGCATTTTACTACGCTCCAATTATGTGTCCAAAATGAAAACAGAGAGCTGATCAGAGAAAATCCAGAACGTGGATTCAAAAGATCAAATGATGGATTCAAGAGTTCTTCTCATCTTTGGGAGGTGAAAGAGTATCATTCTTGAACGCAAACATTTAAAAAAAGACAGGGAAATGAGATTTAATATTGAAGATATCTTAAAGCTGTCAAGTGTCATGTTATCTTTACATTCAGCTCACATTCTGAATCTGGAAGGGAGTCAAATAATCCAGATGTGTTGGACCAAGTCTGACCTCTTCAAGTTAAGCCTCTCTGATTTATTTGCACAGCAGAAATGTCACACTGTGCTCTGCTTATTTCATACATGTTGTTTGATTTGCAATGGGTACATAATACTGTACAATTGAAAAAACTAGAAATATAATCTTTTGGAAGCACTTTGCACAACAAACTTTTTAACCCTTTAGAAACCCTCTTAACGTGACACCTTTTGGGAACCGGCTCATAACTCAAGACAGAGTCAGTGAACTTTGAAAAAGAAAAACAATATCTGGTTGCTGAAAGCGACAGGCTTGCTGCGTGGCACCTTCAGATGAAGCTCTGACATCAAGCATGAGCAATGTGAAAAACTAAGCTCATGTTTAGTGAATTATCATCTCTGCTCTAAATTAATACCATACCCCAGGCCTGTTTTCAATAAGGCCTCAAGCTGACATCATGATTAAATAAGTACAGGGCTTTCCATCTGAGCAGAGGACGGAAGACACACTGATCAATGCCAAAACCTCACAGAAACTATAGGGCACATATCAAGACCACCCATAAAAATCTTCTCCAAAGTCAATGAGTCAGCAAAGCTAAGCGAGTGTGGGGATGGAAGGCAGCAAGTTTCCATCAAATTAGCAGAAAACTAAGAGATTCTTTCAGATGAATACTTAGGTCTGATGACAGTGGACAGAGTATTAACCAGTGGAGCCCAGCAGGGGGATTTGGATAGTTTAGTGCTCGGCCAAGTTTTCCTAGTAATTTATCCCTGGTGCCTTTAAGCCTTGCTAAATGTTTTGGAAGCAGACCAACTCTTCTCCCATAGGTTCTTTCCAAAGGGAAAAAGTACACGGTTGGCTCAGACCTCTGCAGCCCTACAGCAGAGCAGATTGTGTCAAGTGACCTTTGTATTGGAAAGGAACCCTCACTTTTTAAAGGCTTAATATGCCACATTTTGAGTATTAAATATATTTGATGTGTTCAAAACGATGGTGACAGAGCTTCCTTTAGCTCGTTTATGTGGTACTCAGATTCTCAAACGTGTCATCATACATGTTTTTTCTTTTTTTATAGGAGCCCCTCCCTCATTAATCATTAGCCCCTTCACCATTAATAATGGTATGGGTATTTTTGAATGAACATAACTTTGGAAAGGAATGAGCAATGCTTGCGTCAGTAAAAAAAAAAAAGTTAACCACGTTCTTCACCGCTTCTGTGTAGCCAAACTCTTTACTGAAGTCTTAAAGGATGGTGACAGAGATGAAGACATGAAGTTGCCCTCCACATGAAACGATGATAGCACAGACTCGTCCAAAGGCTGACGACCTCATCACACTTTTTTTTCCTTTTTTTTTTTTTTTTAATATCAGAGTAACCGATTGCTAACCCCTGGCCAGATGTCCAGGAAGCCTGAGGAAAATAAATATGTGTGGGAAACATCCTGACACAACATTCATACAAACACAGCCAACATCAATAGAGGGTATAGTTTCAGAGGAGAAACCACAAAGACACACCAAGTCCTTGACAGACACGAACAAATAATTAACAAGATTTCTGTGGTATGTTGATTATTGCAGAAGATGTGAAATGACGATTCTTCAGTTTTAGAGCAGGATTCAAGTTTATCACATGGATACAGGAGGGCGTTCTACGATTTTAAAACCTTGGTTTGGTTATGTGTTGTTCTCAGTAAACTTCAACAAACTGTCTTTGAGCTTCAATCTAAGTCCCACATGGAGGAAAAAGCCAAAAAGCTCTCACATTTGCTGAAAAAATAGATAGAAGAATCTTTTGAAGACCTAATGGGAGCAAGTCAAAATCTTGGTGTTAATTGTTAAAAGATAACTTGTTTTGTTCATTCCATCTCAACATTGGGACCAGATGCTGAGATGAGGAAATCACAACCTGCTTGCACTTACTCCTTGCTGGGCGAGCCCCTTGATGTCCTCAGCCTCCGTGTGGGTGATGAAGTCGTGGTACAGGACCACATAGGGCTGCAGGCTCAGCACTTCACGTCTCACTGGCTGCAGCAGCAACCCCGGATCACCACTCGTGAAGAAGTCACAGAAGAGTGCCGGGTTTTTGAAGTGCATCGGCTGCTGGGAGAAAAAAAAAAAAAACCCCAGCTGAAATTCATTCAACAAAATCAAAACAAGATTTGTTTATCTTTTTCATCCACCAACAATTAGACTCAGCACTGTTCTCTTCCCACACACACCAACTTGAAAATCAAATATGACTTTAGAATAATCATAGTCATGGGAATCACTAGTTACAGACTTAAATGCTTATAAAGACTGGGATACAAGTTTTGTTCAATTGGAAGCTACTTTATTGGAGCTCTGAACATGACAATAAAAACAGAAGTTTTCCTGTTTGTTTATTTAGCCATACAAGCTGTGTGGCTCAAAGGATGGACATGTTACACTGGTCAGTTTGTTTGAAATATTTTAACAGTAATTGGATGCATCACTGTTATTTTACATACACTATATCTGAGGTACCCAAAGAGTGAAGCTTACTGAGTTTGATGCTAATTCCTGTAAGGGCCAGACATTACTGGTTCAATATTGACATGTCTTAGAAAGTCATGATGATGGGAGAATGAATCCACATGAGTTTGACTCACTTTTCATAAAATCTCATCAGGTCCGACATTCGGTATAGGATTACGACATAAATTAGGGTACTCACTAAAAACATTTTTTAGAAGGGACATTTCCAATACTTGTGTAAGTGAGCTCAATCCAAACATTTAAATACACTTAACAATATAACATCTTTACATCAGCATGCCGGCAGCCTCACTGGGACCATGTTAACAATATAACATTAGCATGTAGCTCTAGAGCCTTAGCATCACTAGCATGGCTGGAGGCTTCTGACGTCACTTAACAGTGAATTCATTTCTTTTTTTTAATATCATAAAATGAAGAGAAAAAGCAAATGAGTTAGAAGAGAGGAAAATATTGTTTTTTTAGAAGCCCTTTTTTTGTTGCCTACAAGATCACAAATCAAACTCAAACTACATCTCTAACATTGATGCAAAGACAGATGAAAAGACAAAAAAAACTTCTTTTTCATGATGTAATAGAGGCACAAACTGAAGTCGCTGAGACATTTTGGTTGGTATTTTGCAGCTGTGAATATGCTGGCCATTGCATTAAATTGTCCCAGATTCATTCAAAATATTTTTCCTAATACTGAGTGAGTATGAAATGCAGATGATCCATTGTTTTGAATACCTGATGTCTTTGGCTCTGGCAGAGTCTCTCGTAATTGTCCCTGGTCCTTAAATAATTGGAGGACGGTCTCCTCAGCCCGTCGCCCCTCACTGACCTTGGTGGACTCACATCCAGCAGCTTCTCGTATTTCTCAACATTCTGCAAAACTCTCCCATTCATTGGATCTGCAGGGGGAAAAAGTACAATGAGTGTAGTCCTACATTAAAGGCCATGTCTCTGCATAACAGAAAGGCCAAGGATGTTAGTCAATTGTACAGGAACAGTTCATGCATCACAAACAGGATGATGAAAAAAGGAAAATGAAAATAGTCACCATGATGCAGAAGCTCCTGAGACAGACGAAGAGCATAAGACACATTTCCTGTCTGAAAAAACAAGGAGGATGTAAGACAATGCAACCCATCAATTTTCTTATACAGTACATGAGCATTTATAAATAAATTACTTTCATTGAACTGACTTTAAAGTGAGAGAAGGCCAGGTGATCCAGAGCATCTTCTAGAGTTCCTGCATTTTCAGGGCTCCACTCTCCTTCTGTTCCCCTGAAGAGACGCACAGACTCCTCCAACCACTGCACTGAGTGGTAGTAGTCCTCCTGCTCATAAGCCACCTGTGTAAGTCCAAGTAGAATTTGTGTATAATCATGAATCAAAAACGGCTACATTTGGGCACACTTTGATGTTTAAAAGTCGTGTATTGTCTTGCGTTTCACATTACATTTCTGCATTTCTCCTAGCTGCCATCAATGGAAGAAATTATAGTGATTTCATTTAAAAGCAGCTTAAGTAGCCAAAACGGCCCAGCCCAAAGGCCGCCTGAATCCAGCATGCTGGCCAGGGTCAAATATCATGCCAGCAGGGTGACGTTATGCAGCGGACTGAAGAAACTTGTTGTGAGGGCTTGTGTTGTTTTGTCACCCTCAGTGGAGTTTTACCTGCTTTTTGTAAACAAAATGATGAGCATGGTCTGTTTACCTGCTCTTTTGTTCATGTTAACAGACAAAGAGTAAGGTCCTTTACCTGCTTTTTGTAAAGTGTCTCGAGATAACACCTCTTATGAATTGACACTATACAAATGACGATTGATTGATTGATTGATTGAGTGGACACTAGAGTATTTCTCCTTGCTTGCCGAGTTTGTCAGATACCTGAGTAGGTCGTGTTGACTGACAAAAAAATCTCATCCTGCTTTCTTTTAAAAGTCAAATATCTCTCTGTTCAAGCAGCATGCTGTAACTCGTTTGACTCCGAGCCAGTTACAGGAATTATCAATGTAAACATGAAAATACTTTTCATGTCCCTTCATCGATAATGGCTGTTGAACTCTAAACTGCCTACACAGAGCGCTGCACTAATGTACCGGTGAATGGTCAGCCTTAATGCTTCGGCTCTTCCATTATAGGCTGCTTGTTTCACTCTTAAGGGTTAATTTGGGTCTTTTTATGCCTTCATTAGAGGGATATGCGTATAAGGAGCCACAGGTTGGATTTGAAGCCAGCTGACCGCTTGGAGGTCTACAGCCTCCGCACATGGGCATGCAAACGAACCACTAAGACTCCAGTTGCCATGCAAGTTTCCCTCATGATGACATTTGAATGTTGTTGGGTTTTTTCATCACTAGAAACACAAGAATCAACTTGTCAGTCATTACACTAAACATTCCAGCTCTAGTGTCGTCTATATTTGTGTTTTGAATTAAGAAAGCTACTTTCTATGTCTGTCAGGTTTCATACATTTTGTCTGCAGCAGGACAGTTTCACAGATTTCACCAGTCTGACTTCTTAAGCATGTACACTATGGCTAGAGCAACATCTCCAAGAACTCACTGAGCATTATTTGTACACTAATAAAGTCATGAACTCAGGCTGCAGTCTCCCTGTGAACCTTGTCTCAAACCTCTTTTGGGGCTGACTTGACTTGATGAAGCAGGTGCTGACTGCAGGCCTGACAGCACGCACACTGACTGAGACATGTCGAAATGTGGCTCCTCCCCGCACACATTACATCCACAACTCCTCCAGACAGACACAAACAGGAATTCATGTGTACCATTAAACCCCCCCCCCCCCCCCCCCCCCCCCCCCACACACACACACACAAGGATTTACACTCAGTTCACAACTTTACACCCCATAATTTGGGAACTTTAAAGAACCAATAAATTCTTAAAAATAGTTAATAACCTGCATGTTCCAGGGTTTGTTTGTTTTTTTTGGGGGGAGAAAGCATCATCTGGTTTCCAGTTCAAACTGCTTGAAAAGTCCTCAGAATATACAAGTGTTGGTGCTGAGGAGCAGTTAACAGCCCTATAAAGGCACGTGCAGGCAGGACAACACCCTGAAACTACAGTAAGAACGCCAGCACACATCACCTTAGATCATCTCAGCCTCTGTACAAGTGAAGGCAAGCCGGCCTCTTTACTCCAAACTTAAGCTAATGTCTTTTCCATACAAGTGTAAAAGTCTCTCCCACACAGCGCCCTGCCCTCACACATCAGCACTGTACATAAACAGAGGAATTTATTGCACACGGAATATGTATTTTTTTTCTCTTGTCTTGTCTATTGTAATGAATGAAAGCAGATTCCCAGGCACGCAGTGGGAAAAATTCCACTTTTTCCAGGCTGGCTGTCTGGAGTCCCACCACACAGTGACGGGCGGGTTTGAAATTCAAATATTTCACAGAAGTCAGGAATGAAAGGTTAATCCTACAGAAACATTTTCTGAATGTCTCTATGATATTACTGAGCATGAAAACTCTTATTATATTTTATGGAGAAAAATCACCAGGAAAGATGACAAGACTACATTTTTTTAAATTTCAGAGCAGAGATGAAAAATAAGCACTGGTTTGTGTGCATACTGTCAGCGTGACACCTTTAACAAGCTACTTAATCTTTTTCATCTACCAGGTCACTCATTTCTCAGATTAGGATTTTAGATCTTGTTAGAGATTAGACTTGTGGGATAAAGGCCTTTCTAGCTTGTGAGCCCTTACAGTCAAACAAAACTGTTCCTACTTTGAGCCTCTGGTCCTGTCCCAGTTCTTACTGGTACCACTAAACTGTCGATATGTATTTGCACTTTTGAACTTTCAGATGGTTTTTATTTAAATATCTGATTCAGACTCACACTGATGGAGCAACACTCAATGAGACTTATTTTGTGACCGAAGAAAGGAAGTCGACCTTTGGCTTTGTATTAAGATGTTTAAGTTCTTTAGTTCTGCACTTTGTGCTATGTGCTCATACAACAAACTGTACTTGCCACGTGAGGGGCCAATGACCTAAACTACAGACTTACATTCTATATAAAGTGTTCAAAACAATGAGCACTTAACTCAGCTGAAATGGTGCTTACAAACCGATGCATCATAATACATCTGATAATGTTTATTATGAAATGTCCCTCAAACAGTATTTTCTTTTGTTACTTTATGTACATTTCTTGAAAATGCTTTTCTTTCTTGTAGTATAATTGTAAGTGTTGTGCAAGTATGGAACTTTATCCACTTGAGGAAATAAATTAAAATATGTTAAAGAAAATGATGGACTGGTCTTTACCTTTCCCACTAGAAAGCAATCATCTCCAGACAGCAGCACGGACACTGCAGGCAGGTAGATATCAACAGCTACACCATCGGTGACTCTCTGGAAACGACCTTTGACAAGACTGGCAACCTGAAGAGCATACACATCCTGCAGCCTCATTAGGCCCTTAGCGGCCCCCTGCAGGTCCTCCAGTTGGGGCAGACCTGCCTCTTCTTCCTCGTAACTGGACCTGAGGGCTGGTCAGCAGAAGGGCCAAAGGGTGAACAGAACTGAGAATGAATGGGTGTTTGGTGACAGCTGAGGAAAGAGAGCGGGGGTGTTAAGTTATCACCAGATGTGTCAGTACAAACCTTGAGCATTCTCCAGGGCTTCGTTGCTGGAGACAACATGCAGCCACTCTGAATGAAGCCTCTTGATCAGGGTGAAGGCCACCAGAGGGTTCGACACCGTGGCCGCCGGGCCTTTGTAAAGTTCAGCGTGTAGATCGGACACTTTAGAATAAAAGCTGTGAAGAAAGTGAACAAGGACAACCAAGGGCTCAGACTGATTCAAACACAAGGATCCTTACTTTCTAGGTAGCTATGGGTTATTGGGAAACCATTTTTCTGACATGTTTCCTCGGTGTTTAAGAAAAACTATCTCAACACACATCACTTCTATCTACATATCAAACCCTGATTCAACCTGTTTTCATGTGTTTATATGTGTACAGTCTGAATTTGGTTTGATGTGTTCTTAGTGACAAATACACTGATTGATACAAATGTCATCCTCATGTAAACGCTCTCAAAAATGGTCATAGAACAGTAAAAGCCAGATCCACTCGTGTCAAAACCTTACCAACAAAAGAATGAACGTAAACGACCATACAATTTCCACTTTTAAATGTTAAAATCTAATAAAAAGTACTTCCAAAAATGCCGATAATAACAGGATTAAATGTTATTTCCGTTTACCCCATTATCGTGACTTAAACATTTTTAGAACAGCTGTGCCTTCAATGACTCTTTTGCCAATCCCCCCACAAAAGAATGTCGCCACAATAAGGCTACTGTGTTACATTTTATAGTCCAACAAGCTTCACCATAAAAAGTGCCGGTCATTTCATCAGAGAAGCCGTTGAATCCCGGAGAGAGGTGACTAAAGAAGTCATTTTCTCAGTCAGTCATTTACTTTCCAACATGTTACTAGATGGAATAACACGTCTTTGTTATTATCTTGAATGATTCATTGATATGAATAAGTGCCGTCGCTCTTTTCTTCTACAGAAATGTATCTCTATGTGCTGAATAGTAACTTGTCAATAAGACAAACTGGACGGTGAGGTAAAATACTTTGAGCTGGGAAAAATAGCACCTAGACATTAAGTCATGGCTTATTTCATTTTTGCACAATGAAATCAAAATGAGTTTGATTTTAGGAGCAGGATCTTCAGCTTCAGAGACGCTGCTTGTCAACAGGCAAGGCAGGCAACTGCTTGGAGCCCCAGACCAGGAGAGGACCCCTAAGGACTCACAACATTTGCAGATTTTACAATGCCAGTAAAGTATGAATGGTCCATTTAGAAGTTTGGTAAAAACCCAATTTGCCAGCAAGAGTCACCCAAGAAAAATGAAGACAAATTATAAGTCTAGGGGGGAAAAAAAACAAAACAGGGGAAGATCATTGGCAGACATTATGGTGATAACTGTAGATTGAAGGGCTCCCAATCATGTTTTGCTTAAAGGGGCCCAACAGACTAGAATCACCATGATCCTGGTTCTGACCTCCTTATGTGTGTAAATCAGTGCCCACACACTTTTTCCATTCTTATTCACAGTCTGG
Source organism: Symphodus melops (assembly GCF_947650265.1). Lineage (NCBI taxonomy): Eukaryota > Metazoa > Chordata > Actinopteri > Labriformes > Labridae > Symphodus > Symphodus melops. The sequence continues at coordinate 6,305,784 of NC_136700.1, read as the reverse complement.
AAAGGAGACTCAGGATTTGTCATTGGATGATATCACCACCACAGCTTTGTATCTATGCATAAAAAACAGATGAGGGCTTTGGTGGATTTTTTTTTCTTTAATTCTTTACAGACAACATTTTTAGTTTCTGCGATCTTTAAAACTCCAAATAATTACAAAATCTGATTTCTAACCTTGAAATGGAAATTTGATAACCTGTTCAAAGATGCGCGTCATCATGCATGTCACTCACCGCTTGACGTCCTCCAGCCTCTCTGACTCGTGTTCAATGTAAGTTTTCAAGTAATCGATCAGCTTCCGTTCAACATTGATCGCCTGTTGAACGTTCAGCAGCGACGTGTACATTTCACCTTCAGACACGTGAATCACAGATGCAGACAGCACACAAAAACAGAAGTAACAAATCATCTCGTCTCTGTGAAAGCAAGCTGTGGAGGTTCCTCTCTGTGTCTGTGTCCAGAACTGAGCTTAAGGATCTTCAGGATTTTCAAACCCTTCCTCAGAAGTCCACACGGGGATCTCCCTCATCTGCTCTGAGATCAGCTTTCACCTCCAGCTCGCTGCAGTTTCCCATTTGATGTACACACAGACGACAGATTTATGTGTTCAATAATACACATTAACACATCAAGATTTATGGAGTTCAAGGTCTGCTACAAGTTTGGAAAGGCTGCTTTTGAGTTAAGAAGCGTTGTTCATCAGTTAGATGTTTTAACAATGCAACACAAATAAATACATTTTATATCTTTCTAAATGAAAACGGATTACCTGGTTTCATTTTAGAGTTTTTTTGAGTCATTCTTAGTTTAAATAGATAACTAAGGCTAATAATTTTCTTCCTGAAAAATAGTTTAGTGCACGTGAGAGTTCAGCTCAAGCTCAACTGTGACACCTGCAGGTGAAATATCTGTACTACAATCAAACTGCTGTGCTAAGCCACTCAGTGTGCAATCTATATTATTGATGTGGTGTGAACAAACCGTAAATTTAGCTGATGCTGCTTTTGATGTTGTTAATAATACAGGAAACAACTTAGAAATGTACACCAAACACATTTAATCACATTTAATCACTTGTAACGGCCACACTTAACACACTTCACATTATGTAACACACTATTGACATATAATATTGGAATTACTAATACATGCATCTTATGGTGTTTATCTAAAGATTTCTGTTGTGGGTTGTGTAAATAAACAAGTTAAAAAAAAAGCTTGTGTTTTTATTTCATTGACACATTCACTCCTATAACTTAAATGTTTGGGTCCTTATAAGACTGGTTTGCAATGCTTGACTCAATATGTCTTATTCCCATATTTACATTTTAATCATATCCATAGAAAACAGATGCATTTAAGCTGTTTAACAATGTTGATTCTTTTTTTTTACCTTCAGCAAACATGGTAACCTCAAGTACATATGCAGTTAGTTTGCTTCACGAAACTCAACAGGAATTTGTGCACCACAATATCAGTGTAAGGATCAAATCGAATTGCTTGAAAAACAACCTTTTTTCAATGTATGTTTGTGATTTGGCCTTTTACATTTTTGAAATGGTCTATCTTTAGTGACTTACAGAAGTTTTAACGTGCTATCATGTCTTCTATCTTCTAAGTCACTTAGTTAATCATCAATCCCGCATGATCATTGCTGCATGCTCATTGATCATATTTAACCTTAAATTCACAGCTGGCACAGGATTCAGGTCAATGGTTTATGTTTAACGCAGCAGATCTCTGAAACTTAAATGATCCCAATGCATCCAATAAAAAGGCTCAGGATCACGTAAACCTAACAGTTTCAACTGATTCATAATGAAGTCATGTTCACAGGGCAGAATAATCTTTTTTCTTACTGAACAAAAGACTGAACATGTCTGTAAACCTTTATATTCAAGCAATGTTACCTTACTCATTTTGTTCAAGAACACAGAACTACATTTTGCAGAGTCTGCAGGATCATTAAGATGTGTTTAAAGATTTTTAAGCCCTTCAGATACAACATTGAAGTCCATCTTTTTCCACTACACTCCAACATTATATTTAAAAACTTTCAGTGATATACATGACTAATAGACAGTCACAGCTTTGTGACATTTCTCAACTGTCACAAAAATCTGTTTTAATATATACAAGTCTCATCAATACCATGAATTTATAACTTTTTTTGCAGTATGTAAACTAAATTCAGTGTCTCTGGAGACACTTCTAGGCCTTCCTATACCTTGTTTAACGTCACATATCCATCTTTTTGACATTATACGCTCATGGTACCTTTTTCAACAGACTAGTTTTTTCTGCAGCTTGCCTCTGATACCTGGTTTGACTTTGTTTGAGCAGCAGAGGAACATTTTTGCAATGTAGGCCCTGAGAATCTGATCTCTAAAGCCATAGATGAGCGGGCTGAGAACGCGGGGAATCAGGATAAAACAGAAGTAATTAAAAAAGGACACATCTTCTGGCAGCCAGTTAACATGCAAAACTATGAGAGTTTCAGTGATGGGGCTGGTGAAGGCCAACATGCACAGCAGCAGCTGAAAGCCATGCAGGAGCACTGTGTGCATGGCTTTGCTCACAGACACTCTGTCTTGTCTCAACTTCCTGGTTTCCAGCAGGATTTTCACATATGTAAAGAGGATGATAACAGCCACTACTGCAAAGAAAAGAATGCTCGTGGCAGCTTTGAACAACGTCTGAATCGGGGACGAGTTAACAACCGTACTTTTGCAAATCACAGGGGTGGAGAAGACATTCACTGTAGGGTCAAGTTCCATGATGGCATGATCAATGAGAGGGGTTATGCAGCTGATGAGCCACAGGGACAGAACAATAATCCAGATTCGGTCGGAGCGCCAGGCCGCCGGGCGCTGCAGGGGATAGAAAATGGCAACATAACGCTCCAGTGACATGGTGGCCAGTATTAGAGGTGTGTTCTGGAAAGTAGCAGTGGAAAAAAACAGTAGAGGAACACAGTAGACGATAGCAAATTTCACCTGGCTCATGACAAAGAGGAAAAGCAGCACAGAGGACAAGAGCTGGAGAGTGTCATTGATGAGCATGTAAGCAAACAGAATGTACCGAGATGTGTCCAGGAACTGTCTGTGAGATGCAAAAATATGCAGCATGACACCGATGCAGCACAGGAAGACACAAAAAAAGGGGATAACAACACACACCTTGATGATCACGGACATGGTTTTGTGGGAAGTTGCATTTCCCGGAAAATCTGTCAGATTCTGCATTTTGCACGTGTGCGAACTGTTCGAGACACAATGAATAAAAGATCCACATTAGTGCTTAGAATACATCCCCAATAATACATGGTGACATTTTAAGTTAAAAATAAAATAACACAAACCAAATCAACCATTACAGTAAAACAGACAAAATTCCACCGACATTTAAAACACAAAATCATTAGAAAGGACTTTCATACCAAACGATGTCTTCATCAGTCAGAAGTAGCAGCAGAGCGTTATGTTCCTATCAGAAATCATTTGTTCAGTGAAGAACAACTTTGGATGTTCTCCCCTGATCTGAAGTGACTGGCTGAAGTCAGATCAGTTTGACTTGGTCCTTGAGTCTCCCTGAGGTTATTTTTCATGCAACTGTGGCCAAGTGTTATGTATCCACAAACTATGGGGGCCAGAGACTTTAAAATATGCCTGCACATAAGCTTTGGGAAATGTCAGTTATCAGGTTAATATGCAAGTATTTAAGCCTTGTTATTTTCACCCAAAGGGGGGGGGGGGGGGATGAGAAGCTTTTTTTTTTTTGGCAGGCTTAATTACTAATTACTACATAACAGGTTAATTACTGCTGTATTTATTTATTTATTTTTTTTAAAACACCTTCTCTGACTGCTTAGTTTAACATTTAATCCAACACGACTGCTGCTGTTGAATAACACGAGAATGCATCCTTAGTGAAGCATCCTTAAATCATTAAATGTATTATTAAATGTAATTATTTAACATTAGAAATAAATCCACAGATAAATATATACATATTTAGTTAATAAAATGCACGTATAACTAAATTATTATTTAAATAAGGACTCAAGCTTCTCTAGCTTGGAAAATGGCATGAAGCATGCCAACCAAGGCAGCCTCCATGTCAAGCCACAAGGGGGCAGCGGTGCTGAAACCACCCTACCGTGCCAAAACATATTGAGTTATTCTTCAAAACACTTCCAATCAAAGGTAATTTAAAAGTTGCAAAATGGAAGGGGGACGTAAGTGGTGCCAGCTTATGAAAGAGTGTGTTCAAGAAGTTACCTTGAAGATACTGGTGAACAGGTAACTATTTAAAATAGTCAGTATGGAAGCACATAATGTGTTAAAAACTTATTTGAAAAATTGTGGCGGGAGGAAATCCAGAGAGCTATTTTCAGTGGGTCGCAAGCATGTGCCTGGAAAAAAAACCTGGCATCAAACAGTTTGTCAAGCACTTTTTTTAAACGTGCTTTGTTGAGTTTCTAGTTTCGTCAGATGTTTTGCACAATCTGAAGTACAAAACATTTGATGGAATCTGCAAGCTGCACCATTGATCCTTAAATATATTTGATTGGTTGAAAAGAAGTCACGGTTTCTCAGGGAGGACTTGGTGGTGGGCCCTGAGGATAGACGAGTTGAGAACCACTGCCCTGAAGGTTTTCCCTTTTTCTGCTGATTCAACCACTTTCCATGTAATTTAACTGAACACATTTCCAGCTGATTCATCATATATAGATTTTCGTCACATTGCTAATCTTGAGTGGACATGGGTCAGATGTTCCAGCTGTGACTTGTGCAGTTTAGGAACTGTGAAGCCAAGTGGTTTGGCAGCGTCCCTAAATGCTTGTAACTACTGTGTGACTTTGCAAGACTGAGTTTTTCAGACTGCAGATGTTGAGATATTTACTGCAGGAATAGCAAGAGAGGTCTTGACCTTAAGAACCAACTTTTTTCTGTTCCCTGTTTGCATTGGGTGAGCATGTCTGACAAACGAAAAACTGCAACCCGATAAATATAAGCCACAGCATCAAAATTTCTGCAGTTTTTATACATGCAGATGTTTTCTGTTTCCTTACATTTGATGCTTTTTAAGATTAAAGGAGCAATATAAGATATTAACAAAATTAAATCATATACCATCAGGAATGCAGCAGCCAGTACGTTCCCTTTCTAAGTTTGTCTTCTGGTCCAGAGAATGGTCTGTTTTTTGTTTTTTTTGACCAGAGCAGGTTTTAAAGCATATCCCCCAAACGGCAGTTTTGAACACCTCTCGGACTGCCAGGCAAACTGCAATCCAACAGGGGTTGCAGCGATGGAAGTGGGCAAACAAACTGGTTGAAATTATAAACTGTGAATAATAATGGATGAACCTTGATGAACATCATCCATCTGTTATTGCAGGGAGCTTTGGAAGCTTTGAGTCAGCCTAATGACAGAGAGCTGGAGCTGAGGCTTGTGTGATTTGATGTGCTGTGTTGTTTTTTACACAAGAGTAGCTTCTTCTACCTTTTGTTCTGGTATTTCGGTCGAGAAAGAGAAGCAGTCGACACATTACTGGAAATATCTTGGGCCAAATTACGACAGAAATATCTTATAACAGATTACAGTCCATATAGAGTAGACCACACTTTTGAAGTTGTGTATCTTAGAGCTTGAACAAAATAAAACACAGTCCCATTATTTGCTGATAGGTGTGACAACCTGCTTATGTTAAAATAAAGTCTCATCAACAAAACTCCCCAACAATGAAATCAGCAGAAACTCTTTGCATCAGCATCAGCATTGCAATAATATGATGAAATCCACAAAGAGATGTTTACATGAAATGAAGTCATGTGGAGCAGTGCAGTTAGGCACTGTGTAGAATCTCAAGAGCAAAGAAACAAAGCAGGTCCCATATCCCCTGCTTAGTAACTGGCAGAGTGGCTGATGATTAACATTAAGCTCCAGAGTCCCATCGTACAACGTGAAAGTTTCATGTGTTTGCCAAACAAGTTGACTCTGTTGAGAGCGGCTCCGTGGGGCTCGTCCCCCTTTACGTAACTTTTACGTCAGTAATCAGGACTGTTGGGGATCAGACAACACAAGTGGCCTTAACAAACTTTCCACATCCAAACCCGCCAGGTGCCACATCAGTAAATAAGTTATTTGAAGTTATCAGACACAGTAGTGTTGCAAAACTTTTGGCAACATTTGTATATGATGTTCAAGGACACAGAGAATTGAAATATATGTCTAATGCTTGAATTAAAATGACAAGAAAAAAGATTAGAAGATATGAAAGGTTAAAAACGTATTTGACTCAAAGACATTTTTATTACTGAGTTTGGTATACTTATAAGAATAAATAACTCTATTGTTTGGAGATAATTGTTTCTAAGTCTCTTCTGTCTTCTGCTGAGGAACGTCTGAGGAATGCATTTTTATCATGTAAATGCGTAATACAATTTTAGGTCTGTGGAGACCTGTGAATAAACAGGAGGATATGGAGCTGCTAAATTTAATATTTAAAGACATCAACAGAAACTTTGACAGCCAGTTTCCTTTCATGAAAAGAAGGACATACAAGAGGAGTCGATATTAATATACTTTCATTTTTTATTTTGTTTTTGCATTAAAAGACATACTAGGCATTCATTTAAAAAGTAATCATAATACTCAGGTCTAGTACTTATTTTCTTTAAAGATCACTTTGTTTTTCACTCCAATTGACCCTCTTTTTCATAGTCACAGACAGACAAACACACTACAACACACAAAAACACACACACATGCACACACTAGAGCAAGAGAGTGAGCAAACTAACGTAAAAATTGTCCCTTTGGCCGTTCACAGATAAAGCCATATACGCACATTTGCAGGCAGTGTCAACAGATCAATGCCTTTTACGTAACAACATGGTTCTGGGGCCTTATAAATACCACTGGGAATCTGAGTTGGTCATCATTGAGCAGACTGAAAGATCGTAAACATCAAATTAGATTATTCCTCTACTTTTAGAAAGACAAAAGTTGAAGGCCTTTATAAAAAACTGAGGATCAACTGTAAGCATCTACTTCTGTTATAGAACATAGGCTCTGTGTCAGTACAGCAACTTATCTGCAAAATGCAAGCTGTTCGTCAGTGTTCGGTGTGTGCCAGCAGTGCTGCTGGAGGACTTCTGCGACACCAGACAGACTTTCCATTTCTGAGGACCAACAAGAGTTTGCTCAGGGGAGGATCCGCCTGTATCCGCTTCATAAGGTTGGTTACATTGATTTCATATTTCATTTTTCTTACAATGCTTTGACATTACAAAGGATGCTAGATTACTTCAGATTTGACTTATCAGTTATTACCTTCATGTATAATAATGTAATATAATGACTGTTTGTGTTCTGTCCCTTATTTTCTGCAGCATTTCTGAGAGTGGCCAAATCAGCAGCACTAAGCCTGGTGTCCAAAAGTTGGAGGAAAAGACAAAGGCTTCACAAATGAGCATCGCAACTACTAGCAGTGCCCGTGGGCTCAATATCCCTGTCACAAAGGTTGGTCCATCTTATACAGAGGTTTTCTTGTGTAAGATCACCTGTTTTTCATCTAATTAAAGATAAATTGAAGGAAGGTGTTTAAGTACTATTTTCTTCTGTTGGTAGCAGGTGGAAAACCTCTCTTATGACTCGCTGATCAGAAGAGCTGCCTCAGTGGCCTCAGATGGTTCAAGTACCTTCCTCTCACAGGCCACCATGGCTCTCACTGATGCCCTCACAGACTATTCAAAGGTAGGTTTCTTCTTTTGTGAAATTATCCACATAGAGCTCCAAGGAAAGCGTTGACTCACCATGAAATAATAATAAAAAACAAACAAAACTACAGCTTCTATTGTGACATAATTACTTTTAAATGATCTTGCACTGTCCCTGACTTTCTGCCCTCTCTGTTTACTGACAGGCTGTGCACACGCGCGTTGCTTTCCAAAGACGCTACTTAGCCACGCTGGGGAGACTGACCTCAGCAGAGGAGAATTCACTCCTGGAGGTGATCAATGTGCAGCGTGCCGAGGTATGTTTATGTTGTGTCTTGTTTATTTGAAGAAGAAGTACCCTGGTATTGGGTTCATATCTGCTTTAACTATTTGCAAAAACAAGAGAATCCATGTTTTTAAAACATCTTTTTCTTGTAACAGGCCACTGACAGACTGGATGACTGCAAACGCTTCGAGTCAATTTGGATCAATGCCGTCAACTTGTGCAAAATGGCAGCAGACGCAGCACACGCTTCAGGTGATTAAAAAGGGGTTTTGTGTCAAGCAGTATATGCATGTGTTCTTGGAAGAACACAATTTACAATTAACGTGATTCAGTGGATAAGAGTGCCTTATAAAGATTCACAGTTCATGTTTTAACTTTATATTGGTTTTTTTTGTCAAACCTGTGTTTTAGTCTTGTTCATGATGTATTGTCTGTTGGTTGCAGATGATATATGATCATGTAGTAAATACATTTGACTTTATTAGCAATTTAAACTAAATAGTATGTTTGCATGTTTCCAGGAGCAGAACACGCTTCCATCACAGTGAGCACAAACGTTCAGGTGGCCCAGTCGCAGGTGGAAGACGCTCGCACACTGTCAGCAGAAGCAGATAAGAAGCTGGCTGAGACTAAGGTCGAGGAGATCCAAAGGATGGCCGAATATGCCGCCTGTCGATGGGCTAGTGAGGAGCACGAGGTGCATGAAGCTTATCTGCGAGAGGACTAAGACGACGACAAAGATATATGAAAACCATGCAAATCATGAGTTCGGGTATAAGCTTTTATGATCGTAAACCTTGCAACAGTATTTAAAAAAGGGGCTATAATAATAATATGTACATGTGTAATTGTTCAAAGTTGCATAAATTATTATTTAAGACTATTTATTTGATCAGTAAATGTCAGCTGCTCTTGGAGCTTCTGAGAAACAATTATGGAATCTCCAATAAACATGCAGTCTATATTTGGCAGTGTGGCAGAGGGGTTTATCCATCATAGCATAACAGTGTTGTTTATTGTTTGACTTTTTGTGGAAATAAAATGTGTTCTAAAAAACACTCGTGTTTATGCCTCCTACCATCATTTTTTTTTTTGGTGACTAGTGATGTCATTGCAAAACAGTAATTAGATCTATTTTAGTACAGTACGTGTTGATGTGTTCTTGTAAGCAGATATTGAGTCTTCATGTACAGATTCTCAGGATTACTGTAGGTCAACCCATACAGTAGGAGATGGATACGTATCAATGGAAGACAAATAATGGCAAAACAGATTTTCATCAAATGTGGGGTGTTAAGATTTTGTGCTGTACTTGACTCTCAAGCCTGGTCTCAATCCCCCATTCCAACTTACATATGTGTGGAAGCTCAAGCAGCCTTCTGCCCCAGTGCCAGCTTTTTTTTTTCAAGCACTTAACTGCCATACAGACACATTGCAAATACAAATTTAAATGTTAGACAGGTTCTTCTACTATTTAAGGGCCAAATGCGTCCTCCTGGAGACCAGAACTGTGGTTCTGTGATGTATGAAGTATGCCTATAAGGAATGTTCTAAGTAACAGGCCCAGCCTCCACTCTACCCAAGGAACTACACTTTTGGGTTTTTTAAAACATTTATTCATGAACTTCTAATTACATGTTTACTTTGTTTGAACCCCTTCAAAAAGTTATAGGTATCCTCACCAACCTGGGATGTTGCAAAGTCTGAGCCTGATAAGAGAGCTCCAGGTTAACATATGCATGAAGAATCTTACTCTTGTTGATGTATTGTCTTTGTGTCGGTTGCAGATAACGCAATGGTCACTTAATGAATACAACTTCATATTCACATTTACAATGTAAATAAAGAACTTAATAACGGTGATAGTTTTGATAACACTCCTGTTTAAGTATATAAAGCACAGGACAGATCAGTGGTTTCCAACTGTCTTTCCTCTTTCATCAAACTTGCCGGTGAAGAGCTTAAATAATTAATGAAGCCATTAACCATCACCTTTAATGAGTTTCACAGGAGTTCATGTCATAAGAGAATTGTAATGATAAGCTCATTAGTATCACTGTACTGTTTTGATTCTTATTTCACATAGGGAAAAAAACAAGCCATGATTCCAGGAGGCCACCAGCATGTTCATATTCCCTCGTGATTCCTGTTGTAATTGCTGCTAGTAAATGAAAGCATGGAGCAATCTCTTACAACAAACTTTGGAAACATAATTTTGAACGTCAAACTGTCAGATAATGGTGGTGCAAAGACTTTAACTTCATGGATACATAAGGGGCATGAGGCCCACCATTGTTAAGATGAGGGGGTTAACAACAGTGCTATGGAGGTCAGAGTTTTCAGTTCCTTGGAAAAATATCTCAACGTGGTGTAAAGCAATACATTACAAGTGTAGCATCCAGTCAATATAAAGAAGGCCAGAACTGGTGATAAATGCCTTTAATGTCCGTTGGTGTCATTCATCAACGTAAGAGCTGAGCAAAAAACAAACAATAATTACAAACGTGTTTTAACTGAGCAGCTCATTAATTTCCTTCCTTAACTTTATAGAATTTCATACATTTGCAATAAACATTTACATAACTGAAATATTTTTTATGTAATTGTACCAACCTTGTTCCCCATTGACTGATGCCAAAACGTTGTTTTCTTCAATGTTTCTGTACTCTTTAACTCCTTACTTTCTATCAACGTCTTTTTACTCTTCTTCGTTGCCAAAAACCACCGTTGTACCGCACTTCCGATTAAAGGAAGCCTTCAAAATAATAGCCCCAAAACTCCACCATAGACGAAAACTAAAAGGAGTCAAATTATTGGCCTTTACAACAAGCACTTCTGAAACAGTGTGCTGGTGCTTTTAATGTATATCTATGCCAGAGCTTTATTAGGCTTTACCCGAAAACATTTATAGTTTTGGACTAATGACAGTGCGTATATGCATACTTATGCTCAATTGCTAAGTGTACCATCTGTAAATGAACACTAACAATTTACGACAAAGGATAAGGGTCAAAAAATTAGGAGAACACAAAAATGCTCTAAAATGTAGTTCCTCAATTCACCACTCGTGACTGGCACCAATAGCACCTATCCATAGACGCCTATATCAAAATTAACCAACTTAACAGCATGATTTAATATAAACAGCCTGCTACAAAACAACCAAACAACATTTTTATTTAAGTACTTATAGCAACTGTACAAGGATTAAGACTTCATTTTGAATATAAGGCTTCAACTTGTTCATAACTAGGGACATGGTTACTGTGAGTGATAGTAACGAAACAGTTAATACATCAGTACATCTCTGAACATAGGCTTCTAGGCAAAGTTTGTGGTGTTGTTGCCTTTTTAAAAAAGGAATAAATTGGCTCTCGACAAGGTTGCATATGTGAACAACAGCCACTGAAATAGAAAAAAAACAGCTTGATGTTCCAGGCCTAAAGCCACTGCACCTTCATAACAACTTTTAAGCATCAGAAACAATACAAGCATGATGGACATTCATATATTTGTGGTTTTTCAAAGTGTATTTCATTTCATCTCCGTCTCCTCTTTGCAATATAAGAAAGTCACATCAGGCCTCAAATGAAGTCCAACAGGAGAATTCAGACCCTGAAGTACATTTATAACACAAGGACAGGCCCAGATGTATGAAGTTGTATCTCAATCTCAAGTGTGAACTAATTGTTTTTGTATATTTACTTACAGTAATCGTTAACAACTTGTTCACATGGACAATGTCCTGCTCTTTGTGACAGTATGTTGGTGGGATTGTTTTGTGGTTGACAGATTAAAACAACTGACAAATTGCCAAGAAAAGACTGGGCTCTATAAAAGGCCTCTTAATAATGATGTAATCACATTTGGATTGATAAGTCCTTTCGTAAGATTTAGTCCTTAAAGGCTCTTTTTTTTTTTTGCCCCTTCATGTACGGTGCAAGTGTTTTTCTGAATGTTCTTCTTTGGGATACTTATTTTCTTTACTACAACAAAAACTTCCAGGACCAAAATGTGTGGTATGGGAAATAGTACACTTGCTGCTGATGCAACTTTCATGTGGTCATTCTCTAGAGCTCTGTTTGTGTCCATTTAAGCCTTCAGACACAGTCCTGTCTTTCTTTCACCCATGAAACACTGAGCCACGGATGTCACTTTTTTTGCAGCAATGGTTTGTAATCTGAATGTCTGATGCTTTTTAACCTGTTTGATCACTGTTTATGTGTTGTTGTTTTTATGTGGGTAAATGTCAATTCTAACCAGTTACTTATTGAACCTATTTGACCTTATTACCGATCATGGATAACAATAGTTCACTTATAGGTGCTGTATCCATCATGAAAAAGATTAATTTTAGGGTCATTTTAGTTCAGGTGTTAGTATCAGTTTTCCTTTGCATCAACTTAACACTGATCACAACTTTTTTCATGAAGGAGTTCTTCTACACAACTATGCGCTACATCTTGTTTGCTGTTACACTGCTGTCTGATTGTTTGATCTTGATTGTAACAAATGTCCTGCTTATCTGTCACTATTTTAATGTCACCATGCATTTATGGTTGTGTACTATCATGTTCATTTTGTCATCTGTATACACTTCTGTCACACCTTTTACTCTGACAGCAATGACCCTGGAGCGCTATGTGGCCATTTGTGTGCCCCTGCGTCATAGCGATCTGTGCTCAACACGCTGCTCGCTGCACTGCATTCTCCTCATTCACTGCCTCAGCTCCATCCCCTGCATTGTTATTCTCTCCATCTATTATGCTTCTACACCACTCAAGTTATTCAAACAATCCATAATCTGCAACATGAATTTTTTTATTTTGTATCGATGGCAGGATAATTTACGTGATGCCATAAAGCAGCTTTACTTTTTTTTAATGTGCATCATCATTGTTTTCTCCTATGTTAGAATAATGAAAGCAGCCAGAGCTGCATCAGGAGAGGATAGGAAGTCAACATGGAAAGGGCTCAAAACTGTCATTCTTCATGCTTTCCAGCTGCTGCTTTGTCTCATCCAGCTGTGGTGCCCATTAATAGAATCGGCTATACTTCAGAAAGATTTCATGTTATTCATTCAAGTCAGGTACGCTAACTACATCATTTTTTATCTTGCTTCAAGATGCCTGAGTCCTCTGATTTATGGACTCAGGGATGAAAAGTTCTTCTGTGCAATGAAGTACTATGTTCTCTGTGGCTTTTTCAAGAAAAAGTTATTTATTATGTAATCCTTAAGAATGTCTGTATGGTGTCTATTTCTGATTTATTGCATATCATGGAGAATAACAGTTGAAATACTAATTGCTTCAGTAAATATTATACTAAATTATTGTTCTGATTGAATTGTTAAACATTTAATCAAACTCAAAGTGAATCCAGAAAATCCACAGCCTCTGGGCTGAATGAACGATCCATTATGTCCCTGATATTTCCATGTATGGATTTATGTTGTGAAAATGCCTTCATGAAGTCTGTTTCCAGCTGTGGGTGCATTGTTAATCAATGTTGTATCCATCAGTAATGATCCTTTGTCTTATATGTGTACCTTCTTCTTTTCTCATCTTAAAGAGTTGTTATATGAAATGCGGTGTTTTCTCTTTATTTAGTCACAGTTTAACACTGGTTTACATTTTGAGCACCTCAGCAATTCTTGTGCACAATCATGCTTATTCTATCAGTGTTTGCCAGCAGATGTTGTACCCATGTCTTTATTTTATTCGTGTATACACACTTGTTTGCATCCCTCTCTAAGTTAATGGGGTTACAATGGCTGCAGAAAATGTAAAGCTACGGCTCTACGTATGTTAAAAGGTCCAGTAAAATGATCTCAGCTTGTCCATACAGTGACAAACAACATCTGACATTTTCTGAGAGTAATGGTATCAGTTTCTGATGCATATCTGGCTGGTAAATACTCCATGTTCTAGACATAGGTTGGATAAGAATGAAAAAGTGTTGATACCTTATATTATTAACTAACTTGTTTTTTGTCACACTCATACGCATTATGGTCAACTGAGTCTTCCTGGTGTCAATCACTATGATTCAATCAAGCCAAACCTTTTCAGGTCTCATATTGGGATTCTGCTGTTTCTGTTGCACATCAATTGAGAAACAAAGATTACCGATACCTATGAAAACATTTTTGGCACGTCTTTGACAAGCACTTCTTGCACCTTTTCCAGTGCGGAGCCCTGTGTGGAAAAGCTTCTCAGGCTACCAGAGCTCTGATTGAACAACTGACATGAAGTCTGTACATTTTTTTAAATGAAGCCTTTACATTTTTATAATATTCATGAAGTCTTTATGATTTGATCACCACATTCACACAGAGAAAAAGGAGAACAATTAGACTTTTAACTCTGTGACTTTGCTTGAAATAATACACCATTATTCATTTCCTTGTAGTTTCAGTTTATTATATCAGATTGTTCATGTTTTCATTGTTATTCTTTTTTTCTGAGTGCTCTTTATTGCCCATCCAGGTGTAAATTCCGGCTTTTTTTTTTTTTTTAATCCAACCATAAACACAGTCGAGCCCATGATCGTGTTCCTGTGTTTACCACCAGAGGTTGCCAGTTTTAAGTTGTTTACCACTTCTCAGGTAAGATATTTGCAACAATAAAAAGTGTTTGAGTGGACAAATATCACATTCAAGCTTTAAGAGGTATGTTAGGTCTTTAACAAAAATGCAGTTCTTCAACTTGCCACTAGTGTCTGGCACAAATAGCAGATATCCATAGACCCCTATGAAAAATGACCAACTTAACAGCATGATTCAATATAAACAGCCTGCCACAAAACAACCAACCAAATAGTTTATTTAACCAAGTAAGGCAACTGTACAAGGATTAAGACTTCATTTTCATTTTAAGGCTTCAACTTGTTCATAACTAGGGACATGGTTACTGTGAGTGATAGTAACGAGACAGTTAATGCATCAGTACATCTCTGAACCTTGGCTTCTAGGCAAAGTTTGTGGTGTTGTTACTTACTGCAAAAAGGAAAAAAATTGGTTCTCGACAAGGTTGCATATGTCAACAACAGCCACTGAAATAGAAAAAAAACAGCTTGATGTTCCAGGCCTAAAGCCACTGCACCTTCATAACAACTTTTAAACATCAGAAACAATACAAGCATGATGGACATTCATATATTTGTGGTTTTTCAAAGTGTATTTCATTTCATCTCCGTCTCCTCTTTGCAATATAAGAAAGTCACATCAGGCCTCAAATGAAGTCCAACAGGAGAATTCAGACCCTGAAGTACATTTACAACACAAGGACAGGCCCAGATGTATGAAGTTGTATCTCAATCTCAAGTGTGAAACTAATTGTTTTTGTATATTTACTTACAGTAATCGTTAACAACTTGTTCACATGGACAATGTCCTGCTCTTTGTGACAGTATGTTGGTGGGATTGTTTTGTGGTTGACAGAGTAAAACAACTGACAAATTGTCAAGAAAAGACTGGGCTCTATAAAAGGCCTCTTAATAATGATGTAATCACATTTGGATTGATAAGTCCTTTTGTAAGATTTAGTCCTTAAAGGCTCTTTTTTTTTGCCCCTTCATGTACGGTGCAAGTGTTTTTCTGAATGTTCTTCTTTGGGATACTTATTTTCTTTACTACAACAAAAAGTTCCAGGACCAAAATGTGTGGTATGGGAAATAGTACACTTGCTGCTGATGCAACTTTCATGTGGTCATTCTCTAGAGCTCTGTGTGTGCCCATTTAAGCCTTCAGACACAGTCCTGTCTTTCTTTCACCCATGAAACACTGAGCCACGGATTTCACTTTTTTTGTAGCAATGGTTTGTAATCTGAATGTCTGATGCTTTTTAACCTGTTTGATCACTGTTTATGTGTTGTTGTTTTTATGTGGGTAAATGTCAATTCTATCCAGTTACTTATTGAACCTATTTGACCTTATTACCGATCATGGATAACAATAGTTCACTTATTGGTGCTGTATCCATCATGAAAAAGATTAATTTTAGGGTCATTTTAGTTCAGGTGTTAGTATCAGTTTTCCTTTGCATCAACTTAACGCTGATCACAACTTTTTTCATGAAGGAGTTCTTCTACACAACTATGCGCTACATCTTGTTTGCTGTTACACTGCTGTCTGATTGTTTGGTCTTGATTGTAACAAATGTCCTGCTTATCTGTCACTATTTTAATGTCACCATGCATTTATGGCTGTGTATCATCATGGTCATTTTTTCATATGTGTACACTTTGGTCACACCTTTTACTCTGACAGCAATGACCCTGGAGCGCTATGTGGCCATTTGCATGCCCCTGCGTCATAGCGATCTGTGCTCAACACGCTGCTCGCTGCACTGCATTCTCCTCATTCACTGCCTCAGCTCCATCCCCTGCATTGTTATTCTCTCCATCTATTGTGCTTCTACACCACTCAAGTTATTCAAACAATCCATTATCTGCAACATGAATTTTTTTATTTTGTATCAATGGCAGGATAATTTACGTGATGCCATAAAGCAGCTTTACTTTTTTTTAATGTGCATCATCATTGTTTTGTCCTATGTTAGAATAATGAAAGCAGCCAGAGCTGCATCAGGAGAGGATAGGAAGTCAACATGGAAAGGGCTCAAAACTGTCATTCTTCATGCTTTCCAGCTGCTGCTTTGTCTCATCCAGCTGTGGTGCCCATTAATAGAATCGGCTATACTTCAGAAAGATTTCATGTTATTCGTTCATGTCAGGTACGCTAACTACATCATTTTTTATCTTGCTTCAAGATGCCTGAGTCCTCTGATTTATGGACTCAGGGATGAAAAGTTCTTCTGTGCAATGAAGTACTATCTTTTCTGTGGCTTTTTCAAGAAAAAGTTATTTATTATGTAATCCTTAAGAATGTCTGTATGGTGTCTATTTCTGATTTATGGCATATCATGGAGAATAACAGTTGAAATACTAATTGCTTCAGTAAATATTATACTAAATTGTTGTTCTGATTGCATTGTTAAACATTTAATCAAACTCAAAGTGAATCCAGAAAATCCACATCCTCTGGGCTGAATGAACGATCCATTATGTCCCTGATATTTCCATGTATGGATTTATGTTGTGAAAATGCCTTCATGAAGTCTGTTTCCAGCTGTGGGTGCATTGGTAATTAATGTTGTATCCATCAGTAATGATCCATTGTCTTATATGTGTACCTTCTTCTTTTCTCATCTTAAAGAGTTGTTATTTGGATGTAGTTACAATAAAATGTTTAAAATGCGTTTTTTTTCTCTTTATTTAGTCACAGTTGAACACTGGTTTACATTTTGAGCACCTCAGCAATTCTTGTGCACAATCATGCTTATTCTATCAGTGTTTGCCAGCAGATGTCTTTATTTTATTTGTGTATACACACTTGTTTGCATCCCTCTCTAAGTTAATGGGGTTACAATAGCTGCAGAAAATGTAAAGCTTAGGCTCTACGTATGTTAAAAGGTTCAGTAAAATGATCTCAGCTTGTCCATACAGTGACAAACAACATTTGACATTTTCTGAGAGTAATGGTATCAGCTTCTGATCCATATCTGGCTGGTAAATACTCCATGTTCTAGACATAGGTTGGATAAGAATGAAAAAGTGTTGACACCTTATATTATTAACTAACTTGTTTTTTGTCACACTCGTACGCATTATAGTCAACTTAGTCCTCCTGGTGTCAATCACTATGATTCAATCAAGCCAAACCTCTTCAGGTCTCATATTGGGATTTTGCTGTTTCTGTTGCACATCAATTGAAAAACAAAGATTACCGATACCTATGAAAACATTTTTTGCACGTCTTTGACAAACACTTCTTGCACCTTTTCCAGTGCAGAGCCCTGTGTGGAAAAGCTTCTCAGGCTACCAGAGCTCTGATTGAACAACTGACATGAAGTCTGTACATTTTTTTAAATGAAGCCTTTACATTTTTATAATATTCATGAAGTCTTTATGATTTGATCACATACACACAGAAACAAAGGAGAACAATGAGACTTTTGACTCTATGACTTTGCTTGAGATAATACACCATTATTCATTTCCTTGTAGTTTCAGTTAATCATATCAGATTGTTTATGTTTTCATTGGTAATCTTTTTTTCTGAGTGCTCTTTATTGCCCATCCAGGTGTAAATTCAGGCCTTTTTTTTAATCCAACCGTAAACACAGTCGAGCCCATGATCATGTTCCTGTGTTTACCACCAGAGGTTGTTAGTTTTAAGTTGATGACCACTTCTCAGGTAAGATATTTGCAACAATGAAAAGTGTTTGAGAGGACAAATATCACATTCAAGCTTTAAGAGGTATGTTAGGTCTTTAACAAAAATGCATTTCTTCAACTTGCCACTAGTGTTTGGCACATATAGCAGATATCCATAGACCCCTATGTAAAAATGACCAACTTAACAACATCATTCAATATAGATAGATAGATAGATAGATAGACACTTTATTGATCCCGAAGGAAATTCAAGGTTCAATATAAACAGCCTGCCGCAAAACAACCACCCAAATAGTTTATTTAACCAAATAAGGCAACTGTACAAGGATTAAGACTTCATTTTCATTTTAAGGCTTCAACTTGTTCATAACTAGGGACATGGTTACTGTGAGTGATAGTAACGAGACAGTTAATGCATCAGTACATCTCTGAACCTTGGCTTCTAGGCAAAGTTTGTGGTGTTGTTACTTACTGCAAAAAGGAAAAAAATGGTTCTCGACAAAGTTGCAAATAGAAAAAAAAACAGCTTGATTTTCCAGGCCTAAAGCCACTGCACATTCATAACAACTTTTAAACATCAGAAACAATACAAGCATGATGGACATTCATATATTTGTGGTTTTTCAAAGTGTATATCATTTAATCTCCGTCTCCTCTTTGCAATATAAGAAAGTTACATCAGGCCTCAAATGAAGTCCAACAGGGGAATTCAGACCCTGAAGTACATTTACAACACAAGGACAGGCCCAGATGTATGAAGTTGTATCTCAATCTCAAGTGTGAAACTAATTGTTTTTGTATATTTACTTACAGTAATCGTTAACAATTTGTTCACATGGACAATGTCCTGCTCTTTGTGACAGTATTTCGGTGGGATTGTTTTGTGGTTGACAGCGTAAAACAACTGACAAATTGTCAAGAAAAGACTGGGCTCTACAAAAGGCCTCTTAATAATGATGTAATCACATTTGGATTGATAAGTCCTTTTGTAAGATTTTGTCCTTAAAGGCTCTTTTTTTTTTTTTTGCCCCTTCATGTACGGCGCAAGTGTTTTTCTGAATGTTCTTCTTCGGGAAACTTATTTTCTTTACTACAACAAAAAGTTCCAGGACCAAAATGTGTGGTATGGGAAATAGCAGAGTTGCCGCTGATGCAACTTTCATGTGGTGATTCTCTAGAGCTCTGTGTGTGCCCATTTAAGCCTTCAGACACAGTCCTGTCTTTCTTTCACCCTTGAAACACTGAGCCACGGATGTCACTTTTTTTGCAGCAATGGTTTGTAATCTGACTGTCTGATGCTTTTTAACCTGTTTGATCACTGTTTATGTGTTGTTGTTTTTATGTGGGTAAATGTTAATTCTATCCAGTTACTTATTTAACCTATTTGACCTTATTACCGATCATGGATAACAATAGTTCACTTATTGGTGCTGTATCCATCATGAAAAAGATTGATTTTAGAGTTATATTAGTTCAGGTGTTAGTATCAATTTTCCTTTGCATCAACTTAACGCTGATCACAACTTTTTTCATGAAGGAGTTCTTCTACACAACTATGCGCTACATCTTGTTTGCTGTTACACTGCTGTCTGATTGTTTGTACTTGATTGTAACAAATATCCTGCTTATCTGTCACTATTTTAATGTCACCATGCATTTATGGTTGTGTACTATCATGTTCACTTTGTCAACTGTATACACTTCTGTCACACCTTTTACTCTGACAGCAATGACCCTGGAGCGCTATGTGGCCATTTGTGTGCCCCTGCGTCATGGCGATCTGTGCTCAACACGCTGCTCGCTGCACTGCATTCTCCTCATTCACTGCCTCAGCTCCATCCCCTGCATTGTTGATCTCTCCATCTATTATGCTTCTACACCACCAAAGTTATTCAATCGATCCATAATCTGCAACAGGAATTTTTTTATTGTGTATCGATGGCAGGATAATTTACGCGTTGCTTTAAAGCAGCTTTACTTTTTTTGTATGTGCATCATCATTGTTTTGTCCTATGTTAGAATAATGAAAGCAGCCAGAGCTGCATCAGGAGAGGATAGGAAGTCAACATGGAAAGGGCTCAAAACTGTCATTCTTCATGCTTTCCAGCTGCTGCTTTGTCTCATCCAGCTGTGGTGCCCATTAATAGAATCGGCTATACTTCAGAAAGATTTCATGTTATTCGTTCATGTCAGGTACGCTAACTACATCATTTTTTATCTTGCTTCAAGATGCCTGAGTCCTCTGATTTATGGACTCAGGGATGAAAAGTTCTTCTGTGCAATGAAGTACTATCTTTTCTGTGGCTTTTTCAAGAAAAAGTTATTTATTATGTAATCCTTAAGAATGTCTGTATGGTGTCTATTTCTGATTTATTGCATATCATGGAGAATAACAGTTGAAATACTAATTGCTTCAGTAAATATTATACTAAATTGTTGCTCTGATTGAATTGTTAAACATTTAATCAAACTCAAAGTGAATCCAGAAAATCCACAGCCTCTGGGCTGAATGAATGATCCATTATGTCCCTGATATTTCCATGTAAAGATTTATGTTGTGAAAATGCCTTCATGAAGTCTGTTTCCAGCTGTGGGTGCATTGTTAATCAATGTTGTATCCATCAGTAATGATCCTTTGTCTTATATGTGTCCCTTCTTCTTTTCTCATCTTAAAGAGTTGTTTTATGAAATGCGTTTTTTTTCTCTTTATTTAGTCACAGTTGAACACTGGTTTACATTTTGAGCACCTCAGCAATTCTTGTGCACAATCATGCTTATTCTATCAGTGTTTGCCAGCAGATGTCTTTATTTGATTTGTGTTTACACACTTGTTTGCATCCCTCTCTAAGTTAATGGGGTTACAATAGCTGCAGAAAATGTAAAGCTTAGGCTCTACGTATGTTAAAAGGTCCAGTAAAATGATCTCAGCTTGTCCATACAGTGACAAACAACATTTGACATTTTCTGAGAGTAATGGTATCAGCTTCTGATCCATATCTGGCTGGTAAATACTCCATGTTCTAGACATAGGTTGGATAAGAATGAAAAAGTGTTGACACCTTATATTATTAACTAACTTGTTTTTTGTCACACTCGTACGCATTATAGTCAACTGAGTCCTCCTGGTGTCAATCACTATGATTCAATCAAGCCAAACCTCTTCAGGTCTCATATTGGGATTCTGCTGTTTCTGTTGCACATCAATTGAAAAACAAAGATTACCGATACCTATGAAAACATTTTTTGCACGTCTTTGACAAGCACTTCTTGCACCTTTTCCAGTGCGGAGCCCTGTGTGGAAAAGCTTCTCAGGCTACCAGAGCTCTGATTGAACAACTGACATGAAGTCTGTACATTTTTTTAAATGAAGCCTTTACATTTTTTATAATATTCATGAAGTCTTTATGATTTGATCACCACATTCACACAGAGAAAAAGGAGAACAATGAGACTTTTAACTCTGTGACTTTGCTTGAAATATTACACCATTATTCATTTCCTTGTAGTTTCAGTTTGTTATATCAGATTGTTCATGTTTTCATTGTTATTCTTTTTTCTGAGATCTCTTTATTGCCCATCCAGGTGTAAATTCAGGCCTTTTTTTTTAATCCAACCATAAACACAGTCGAGCCCATGATCGTGTTCCTGTGTTTACCACCAGAGGTTGCTAGTTTTAAGTTGTTTACCACTTCTCAGGTAAGATATTTGCAACAATAAAAAGTGTTTGAGAGGACAAATATCACATACAAGCTTTAAGAGGTATGTTAGGTCTTTAACAAAAATGCAGTTCTTCAACTTGCCACTAGTGTCTGGCACATATAGCAGATATCCATAGACCCCTATGTAAAAATGACCAACTTAACAGCATCATTCAATATAAACAGCCTGCCACAAAACAACCAACCAAATAGTTTATTTAACCGATTAAGGCAACTGTACAAGGATTAAGACTTAATTTTCATTTTAAGGCTTCAACTTGTTCATAACCAGGGACATGGTTACTGTGAGTGATAGTAACGAGACAGTTAATGCATCAGTATATCTCTGAACCTTGGCTTCTAGGCAAAGTTTGTGGTGTTGTTACTTACTGCAAAAAGGAAAAAAATATGGTTCTCGACAAGGTTGCAAATGGAAAAAAAAACAGCTTGATGTTCCAGGCCTAAAGCCACTGCACATTCATAACAACTTTTAAGCATCAGAAACAATACAAGCATGATGGACATTCATATATTTGTGGTTTTTCAAAGTGTATATCATTTAATCTCCGTCTCCTCTTTGCAATATAAGAAAGTCACATCAGGCCTCAAATGAAGTCCAACAGGGGAATTCAGACCCTGAAGTACATTTACAACACAAGGACAGGCCCAGATGTACTAAGTTGTATCTCAATAATGGCAACATTTCCAACTCACTTTAAAAATAGCAGAAGATACTGATTAAACTCTATCACACGTTCGCAAAATTAGGTTTTTGTTCCATGTAAGCAGATGGAAGGCTGGGATTAGAAATTAATTTTAAAAAGTACACTGCACCCGAGTGTGTCTAAAAACAGCAGATGCCTCTCCAATCAGGAACAATTGGTTGGTTCATTGAGGGTTTGTTATAACAGAGAAACATGATCGATTGGACAGGTTTGAGTCTGCCGTGTTAGGCCTGTCATCTGTGCAGCAGAACCTCTGTGGTCATGAGCAAGTCATTTCATAACTTAACCACCTACAAGCCCCACAATCCTGAAAAGTCTGGTACCGGATATCAAAAGATCTTTGACCTGTCAGCCCCCTTTCTTAGAAGGCTTTTTGATGTGTATGTGGGCAAGTGTGAAACTAATTGTTTTTGTATATTTACTTACAGTAATCGTTAACAATTTGTTCACATGGACAATGTCCTGCTCTTTGTGACAGTATTTCGGTGGGATTGTTTTGTGGTTGACAGCATAAAACAACTGACAAATTGTCAAGAAAAGACTGGGCTCTACGAAAGGCCTCTTAATAATGATGTAATCACATTTGGATTGATAAGTCCTTTTGTAAGATTTTGTCCTTAAAGGCTCTTTTTTTTTTTTGCCCCTTCATGTACGGCGCAAGTGTTTTTCTGAATGTTCTTCTTCGGGAAACTTATTTTCTTTACTACAACAAAAAGTTCCAGGACCAAAATGTGTGGTATGGGAAATAGCAGAGTTGCCGCTGATGCAACTTTCATGTGGTGATTCTCTAGAGCTCTGTGTGTGCCCATTTAAGCCTTCAGACACAGTCCTGTCTTTCTTTCACCCATGAAACACTGAGCCACAAATGTCACTTTTTTTGTAGCAATGGTTTGTAATCTGAATGTCTGATGCTTTTTAACCTGTTTGATCACTGTTTATGTGTTGTTGTTTTTATGTGGGTAAATGTCAATTCTAACCAGTTACTTATTGAACCTATTTGACCTTATTACCGATCATGGATAACAATAGTTCACTTATAGGTGCTGTATCCATCATGAAAAAGATTAATTTTAGGGTTATTTTAGTTCAGGTGTTAGTATCAATTTTCCTTTGCATCAACTTAACGCTGATCACAACTTTTTTCATGAAGGAGTTCTTCTACACAACTATGCGCTACATCTTGTTTGCTGTTACACTGCTGTCTGATTGTTTGGTCTTGATTGTAACAAATATCCTGCTTATCTGTCACTATTTTAATGTCACCATGCATTTATGGTTGTGTACTATCATGTTCACTTTGTCATCTGTATACACTTCTGTCACACCTTTTACTCTGACAGCAATGACCCTGGAGCGCTATGTGGCCATTTGTGTGCCCCTGCGTCATGGCGATCTGTGCTCAACACGCTGCTCGCTGCACTGCATTCTCCTCATTCACTGCCTCAGCTCCATCCCCTGCATTGTTGATCTCTCCATCTATTGTGCTTCTACACCACCAAAGTTATTCAATCAATCCATTATCTGCAACGGGAATTTTTTTATTGTGTATCGATGGCAGGATAATTTACGCGTTGCTTTAAAGCAGCTTTACTTTTTTTGTATGTGCATCATCATTGTTTTGTCCTATGTTAGAATAATGAAAGCAGCCAGAGCTGCATCAGGAGAGGATAGGAAGTCAACATGGAAAGGGCTCAAAACTGTCATTCTTCATGCTTTCCAGCTGCTGCTTTGTCTCATCCAGCTGTGGTGCCCATTAATAGAATCGGCTATACTTCAGAAAGATTTCATGTTATTCGTTCATGTCAGGTACGCTAACTACATCATTTTTTATCTTGCTTCAAGATGCCTGAGTCCTCTGATTTATGGACTCAGGGATGAAAAGTTCTTCTGTGCAATGAAGTACTATCTTTTCTGTGGCTTTTTCAAGAAAAAGTTATTTATTATGTAATCCTTAAGAATGTCTGTATGGTGTATATTTCTGATTTACTGCATATCATGGAGAATAACAGTTGAAATACTAATTGCTTCAGTAAATATTGTACTAAATTGTTGTTCTGATTGCATTGTTAAACATTTAATCAAACTCAAAGTGAATCCAGAAAATCCACAGCCTCTGGGCTGAATGAATGATCCATTATGTCCCTGATATTTCCATGTATGGATTTATGTTGTGAAAATGCCTTCATGAAGTCTGTTTCCAGCTGTGGGTGCATTGTTAATCAATGTTGTATCCATCAGTAATGATCCTTTGTCTTCTCTCTGTACCTTTAAAACTGCGCTCCATCTCTTTTAAACTCACCTTATTTTTATCTCATCTTAAAGACTTTTGATGTAGTTACAATAAAATGTCATTTGAAAATGCAATTATTTCTCTTTAATTAGTCACAGCTGAACACTGGTTTACATTTTGAGCCCCTCAGCAGTCCTTGTGCACATTCCTGCTCATTCTATTAGTTTTTGATTGCAGATTTTCTAACCATGTCTTTATTTTATTCGCGTATACACACTTGTTTGTATCCCTCTCTAAGTTAATGGGGCTACTATGGCAACACAAATTTAAAATCATAGCTTCTACATATGTTAAATGGTCTAGTAAAATGATATCCATATGTCACCTTACACAGCAAGACCTCAGCTTTAAGTTCAACTAACATATTTTTTGTCACACTCCATACACATTATTGACAACTAAGTCAACCTGGTGTCATTCACTGTGATTAAATCAAGCCAAACCTTTTCAGGTCTAATATTGGGATACTGCTGTTTCTGTTGCACATCAATTGAAAAACAAATATTACCGATATCAATGCAAAACATCTTGGTACGTCTTTGACAAGCACTTCTTGTACTTTTGCCAGTGCATAGTGTTTCTTTAAGTCTTTATGATTTGAACAACACCCACAAAGAAAGCCAAAGGAGAACAATGAGACTGTTCTTTAACTCTGTCACTTTGCTTGAGATAATAGAGCATCAATTTCCAAGTAGTTTGAATCTTATTGTTTATTGTTCTGATTGTTTATGTTTTCATTTTTATTCTTTGTTTTCTGAGTGCTCTTTATTTTCCATCCAGATGTAAATAAAGGCTTGTTTTTTATTATCTCAAAGTAAACAGTCGAGTCCAAAATCATGTTCCTGCTTCACCACCAGAGGTCGCCAGTTGTCAGTCTGTGACGTCTTCTCAGCAGAGGAACCTTTGGTCGGTGACGAGGTGCTGTTTATTGTGGCGGACCAAGATGGCCGCGCTACGGGCGGTAACAAGCTACTTCCGTCTCTTCAGGTAGGACATTTGTTAGAATTAAAAGGACCTGAGTGGACAACTATCACATACAAGCAGTACGGGTTATGTAAAGTCTTAAACAAAAAAATGTAGCTGTTGACTTTGTTTTGGGAAACATGGGTGTGTTTTTTTTTTCACCATGACAATGCTCGCATCAACAACCTGAAGTCTTCAGTATGTAAAACTTGTTTTTCATGCATCAAATAATGTATTTTATCAGTACAAGGGAGTGCTTCTCTGAATCCTGTAACATATTAAAAAAGCTGGCTTCCTATTTTCCTAAATAACAAGATAAGATAATCGATACGTCAGAGGGCCTACATATGTATGAACTTTAACATCCTGGAGTTAACCACACATTGAGCTTTTAAATCAAGTTTAATCTTGTTATTTGCTCATTTCAGGAGTTCCTCTCGTGTCCTGCTCAGCAGCAGAAAACCTGGCAAATGGAAAAGTGTCGTGTTGACCAGCGTGGCCTCTTTCTCCGCCGGCTGTGGATTCTGTGCGATACCTTTCCGACAGGTGAGTCTCCTGAGCGTTTATCGCTGCAGCGCGTCAACATTCAAAGTCATTCACACATGCAGCAGTGGTCTGAAGTATGTAATGCACGTGATTTATGTATGTTCCCTTGTTGTCCCTTTGTGTCTCTGCTGCAGATTGACAGTCTCTCCCATGACTCTCTGGTCAAACGAGCAGCGTCGCTGGTTACTGACAGCTCGAGCACTTTTCTCTCTCAGGCCACCCTCGCTCTCATAGACGCCATCACAGACTACTCCAAGGTTCGTGCGGAAAACATATCCCCACATCCAAAGATTTCAAGACTCTGATTCAGAAGATTTACTTTTTTTTGCAAGTTCACTCAAAGGATGCTGATAAAAATCATTGGTAATAACTTTGCATTATGACAGCCATTGAATTTTATGTTGGCTTCTGATGTAGGCCAACACAACCAGAGAGGGCTGAATTAAATGTAGGTTCCATACAGGAGAGACCTGATGATCTCTGTGATTTAAATCAGCATCATAATAGGCAATTACCTGACATAAGGAAGGTAGAAAATATATTAGTAAATATCCCATATTGTGCACTCATGGCATAGTATATGGAGTGTAGAAACTGTGTTCAGTTGTCATTGTTTTTTATAGTACACAAAACAAGAAATATCCAAATCAAGAAGCTTCCTAATTTTGGTTGCCATTAATCCTATCAGTGTTGCACAAATTAGATTGAAGAGTACATGTTGTAATGTACTGGAAAGAGTTAGCTTCATTCGTAAAACAAAGTGTTCATATCATTTTTCAGAGCTACTTTTCAGTTGATAATGGATTCTAAAATGCAAATTGTGTATGTGCGCTGTGTGTTTGCGGACAGGCTGTGCACACACTCATTGCTCTCCAAAGGCGATACTTGGACTCTTTGGGGAAACTGACTCCAGCAGAAGAGGACACAATC
This sequence comes from Symphodus melops, assembly GCF_947650265.1. Classification (NCBI taxonomy): domain Eukaryota; kingdom Metazoa; phylum Chordata; class Actinopteri; order Labriformes; family Labridae; genus Symphodus; species Symphodus melops. The sequence continues at coordinate 6,278,385 of NC_136700.1, read as the reverse complement.
TGGCAGGTGATCATTCGTCAGCGGGCGGAGGTACGTTTTGTTTTTGTCTCTTTTTTTGATAAAACTTTCTGAAAAAGCCAAGCATGGCATTTAAAAATGTTGTATGCTCCTTTCAGTCTCACTTTGGTTTTATAACTCTCTTTTCTCCTGACAGCTTAATGACAGACAAGATGAGTGTAAGCGTTTCGAGTTAACCTGGATCACTGCAGTCAAGCTGTGTGAAACTGCAGCAGAGGCGGCATACACCTCAGGTGTGTAAAAGTGTCTGAGATGTGTGATTGAATAGTCAGGAAGTGAGGTTTTCTCAAAAGTATGGTCCTGAGATATACAAGTGTTTCCCTTTGAATTACGTCCCAAAGCTACGTGTTTAGCTTTCTGTGCTGGTTCCAATTCAGCGGCTGTCAGTGTAGCTCTTTGGATAGCGTGTGGGTCATTTGTTGTCACTCCACAGGGCTTTGTGTAGCAAAATGGGGATGACGGACAGCAGGGTCTTCTTAATGACCACACCTAATGTATAACGTCAAGGTGGTGTTATGTCACCCTTTGAACCTTCTTTAACTGTTTGTTTTTGCACGTGTGTGTCTTCAGGAGCCGAACACGCGTCCATCACCCTGAGGACAAACGTTCAGGTGGCCCAGACGCAGGTGGATGAGGCCCACAAACTGTCAGCAGATGCAGATAAGAAGCTGGCTGAGACTAAAGTAATGGAGGTTGAAAGGATGGCACAGTATGCTGCCTCCTTACAGAATACTAATGAAGAGGAAGAGGTGCCTGACGCTTATCTGAGAGAAGACTGAGGGAAAAAAAGGAAGAAAAAAAAAACACCCTGCATTATATGAAAAAAAAATCTTTCTTTTTTAAGTCTGGATGTTGTTCCGCTCGAGGATGTCACATTTTATTTGTGTCATGTTATCTGCACATAAACTGCAATACTGAAAAGTTAAATCACCAAACTGGGGACAACGTCTGCATATTTTAGGAGACATTGTAATAACTATTTATTTCAGTATTCATTATCAGTTGATTCCATTGTGTAGAGGATCATGTTTTTCTCTTTAATTTGACATGATTTTGTGACTTTTGCTGCATCATATTTTTGTTTAGTTCAGAAAGGATATAATAAAGACAAGAAATTGTTAACATTTCTGTCTTGATTTGAAATCTATAATTTTTGCTTTCATTTATTTCTGGCAATGAAATTGGATATTATGTTTACTAAAGTGACCATAGCATTGTGTTACTCGCTCTTTTATTGATTTATCTAAATGACCTGGTGGTGGAAACAGTTAAACTATGTTATTATGCTGTTTCATAAGAAAGAGAAATGCTTGACAACTTATCTGTTCATGTTTCACATTCGAGGTGTTTCTGCCACGTATGTTAACAAAACACCCACAACACGTGTGGTGACATGTTGGGAGATCTTCTGTTTACGACAAAGACCATCATCCAGTCATCATATCAGAAAACGTGTGAGCAATGTTGGTTGTACAATTTACCGAACTCGCTGATGCCTGAGTGTATTTATCTATCATGAAGACACCATTTCAATCTCCTAAATCCTTCCCCCCCTTACTCCCACGTCTTCGCCTGAGAACGTCTTCCATTTGGTGTTGCTTTACATGTTATTTGTGTCTCTCTAATTCACTCAACAACTCGACTTTCACTGCAAATTAGCCATGTCCAGGCTGTCCCCTATAGAGCTTTTAGGCCGTTTATCAACTCACTCCACGTCATCACTTCATCTTCAGTGTCACTTCTCTCGACGCTGTCACAGAAGAGGAAACTAACCGGAATACCTCTGATCAGTGTGGGAAAAAAGACGATGTATTTTAAATTGGTGAACAGTGTCGGTAGCAGTGCATGTTTTTATAACAACTCTGAAGTGTGTGCGGTCACATGAATGACATGATGTGTGCAACAAGCTGCAATCTTTATTAGGCAGGGGCGAGATAGAGTTTGTATACAGTACGTGTACTAAAATGATTTTCTCAGTGCCAGTTTACTTCTCTTCATGATGTATTTTGAAGGACTCTGATTAATTTGTGCAGTCTTAATTAAGGAGGTCTTACTCAGCAGTTATGAGCTATTTCCAGCTGACGTTTCAAATGCGTTTCTTTCCATATTTACTGACATGGATGTACATTAGTAAAGGAATTCTTCATTTTTGCTAAAAAAAAAAAGTTCTTTAACTTCCAGCAGATGGCGATCTTCATACATAGTAACACTTTTAATTGCTTAGCTGGCTACCCTGCCTCCAGAACCTCAGCTCTAGTCCAGTGTAAGGATTTTATTTGTGCCATTATCTCTCTGTAAAACCATTTTTATTGAAGTAGCAATGACCTTCACCATTTTCTTTGCAACTGGGAGTAGTGCTGCATAACTAGGCACACCAGATTGTTAGAGAAGCCTCAATACTCAGCATACACTGGTACATTACATGGAGTTGGCTCTTAACCTGTGTTTCCATTTACACCACGGTTTGACGCACTTTTCTGCCCCGTTAAATTTTTTTTTTTTAAAAATGCATGCTGGACTGTAACCATATCTACTCTTTCAGTGATGTGTTTGCTTTGTAACAGGCACGCTGTCTTAATTGTGTTCACGTCTGCCTTACTGAAGGTCAGCGTGCACTGCAGAGGGTCATTTAAGAGGGGGCTCAATATGAGGAAGACCCTCTAAAGTGTGTAGCATCAGTGTTGAGGCGACCGCTCCCTGCCTGTTGGTCAAACCTTGGCAGGGGATGGGACCATGAGAGTGCCTACAGAGTAAGGGGGTAGGGGGTGTTTGAGGTGTGCAAGGACTGGCTCACTAATGTGACTAGTGAGGAATGTTGTGTTTAACAAAGGCTGTTTTCACAGACTGTAAAACCAAATGTCCCAGACAGTCTGTGTGGACGTGCACCCACTGGTCACAGAGGAGGTGGTGCCACAGAGCAGCCTCGCCTGCCTGGAGGAAAATAATGTAATGCTGCTTATCAAGTATTTTTTGCAGCTTAAAATCTCAGTAAAGTAACCACAATTTGAAAGGTCATGGGCCATAAATGCTCATAAACTATTTAGTGCCACAGAGGGAGGATTGAGCATTTATGCAGCATTTATGCAGAGCTATGCCAGTGGTACAAAATAACCCTTAATGCAACTAGATCAGCCAAATTGGTGATATCATTAACACATTAAAAGTTTTGTGGGAGAAAATAAGATGTGATTTATCATCTTATAAACACATGAGCCTCCTCACTGCATTGACTTTACAGTTCCAATGCTAAGTGGCCCAGGAGGGGAGATTGATCGGTGAAAAGGGCAGCACTTTCACCTGGGGATTTATAGGTCTTTGAGGGTATAAATAAACCACCAGAGGGTATAGAGGCAGGGGGTATAGTGTGGTGACATATCATGGGTCATGCTTTAATCACAGTGAAGCTGGGCTGCAGCACTGGAAGAGCGAGCGGGTTAAATTTTGCAGGAGATGAAGGCTCCCTGGAGGGTTCACGTCCCCCTGATGAGGACACTAACACAAGCTATGAAGACGTCACTGCAGAGCGAAATGCGTCTCTAAATGAGGGAATCACATTGAAACCAGAATTTTTGCTTATCACCAGTGAAAAAATAGAAGATGTTCACACTAAAATCTGCTGAGGGAGCATGTTCATCACTTCAGTGCGTGATAATAACACTGTGCTGCACACAACGCTGGATTCCTGAATGTGTGAAAAGCTGTAATTATCTCAAAGAAAAGAACAATGCAAGGGAGAGTTTCATTCCCACTTTGTTTAAGGACAGATGAGTGTTGGTGTGTCTATGTTTAAAGCTGGTGAAACTTTCTTTTTGACTTTTTCAGAATGAGGAACCACTTTAGCTGCATGTGACTGTCCTTGAATAACAAACCTGGTGTTAATATTAACTTTTGAATTCATTTCCTTGTTTTGTTTCCACCACAGTTACAGAAGAGGCTTAAAATATTGTCTTTACATCCTCAACAACCAAAATGGTTCACCATTATCATTCTTATAAAGGGTATTCATTTTGGCACACGTTTATAGACTTCGGACTCCTAAGTGGTAAAAAAAAAAGTGGAGATTTTAAACATGCAGATTTCTCTTCTGTGGCTGTTTGATTACTTATTTCTCCCGACAAATCAATGATTCACGTGTATTTTTTCAGATTGTCTTGTTATTCAAGGAGACATTTTCTGAACTGACCAGAAATGTTCTAGTGAAGAATGCCAAGCAAACCTGTTTTGACCACATTTGACTGCTTGAACAGGATTCTGATTATATTCATTATAAGTTTGTGCAGTAAAAAAAACCTATTACTTTTCATTTTCGTCTTTTGGCACATGTAACCATTTACAGGCCTAAATACCAAAACACCCATTAGATCTGACAAAAAAAAAAGATAAATGATCGGTGTCTCATGAGCAAAACAATAAGCCTTTTATCTCTTCAGCCTCTTTGAAGAATATAATCATGATAAACAAGTAAACAGTGATTTACTTTAAATGGTTTGATTGCCATATAATGAGCATGGAAATACTTGTTTCCATGCACAAGTACACTAATAGAACAAATGTGACTACCCACCATCCAAATTTCACTTTTGTTTCACTCTTTCTTGAAGAAAGCTGAATAGAGGTAATATGTAAATGTCTTCTATTCTCTACAAGGTCAATTTAACCCCTTAGGCCTATAGACCATTATATTCATTACAACACAATACAACTTTTTGTTAAAATGAATAATGATGTGTCACCTTGACGTGAGTTCAATATGAAAATAAATTGTGAAAGGTTTATTCTACATTTTATTTCATTGCCCGAACAAGGAAGGCCCCATAATTTAGGCAACAAAGCCAGTGTCAATTTAGGGCCCTTATCATGCCAGTGAATGGTGTGCATTAGATTTGCAAACAGTATTAACAATGCTAATGCTTAATACATTAGATTAGCAAGAACTAATTGGCACATGGTGAACCTGGACACTGCAGCCCCCCTGAGGTTTTGGGGCCCAAGAGCAGCTGCTTTTTCTCCCCCCCTCTAATGTTTTTGAAGAACTAAAGTCTGCTCCTGCCCTTCACATACTCCCTTTATACTGTGGATTGCTACTGTTATTGTATTCACAGCTCCACATCTCTGTACATGCACTGTTGTTCAGTATCCGTTCAGTTTATGCTTCTATTTTGCTTCAGGTCAGAGAAACATACTTCAATATATAATTTTTGTACTAGAATTATTCAACAACTTTAGATTATTGAGCCTACTGGTTGCATTTTGGAGCATTTCGTAGATTCTCAATTCATCAGCGACATTGTAAAACGATAGGCAAGTAGCCTATTACACACATGAATACCTCATTGACAGTCTAATTCAATACAGGACTTTTTATTGCAATAGCTTATTTATTTATGTTTTTGGGTGTTGCTACTTTTTTTTGTTATTAAGATACAAGGTTCGAGATACATCACTGACTATTACTGAAGCCTTCTTCTCATACCTAGCCCACTAAGAAGCCAAATAGGTTAATTTATCCTGATTAATAGCTGTTACAGAAGCATGCTATTAAATGTCTCAAAGTCCTAAGTTTTTAAGTTTCCATTAAAGTTGGTTTTAGACTGTTGAAAAAAAGTACAATTATGATACTATGAATACTGTATGCAGAAAACTAATGCAACTAGGCTACTCAATAAAAATATGTAATGATGACTGTAACAATTAGGATACAACTCAGTAAAGTATCCTATGTTAAAGAACAAATCAAATGGTGATTCAGACTGGGTGCGTGCGTGCCCTGTAGCGCGTGCGTGCCCTGTAGCGCGTGCGTAGGCTGCGTGAGTTGCACTTTGTTGTCCTGCAGAAGAAGAAGTGGTACAGCCCACGCGGATCGGTCGCTATGGAGAGCAGCTCTCCAGGAGCGCGAGCCAGCCAGCCAGCCACACAGAGAGAGAGAGAGCAGGGACGAGCGAGAAGGACGGTTCGGAGAGTGCCACAGCGCACAAAACAGGAATCAGGAATCATCATGGAGAAAAGATCCCCGCTCAGGAGGAGTTTGCCATCAAACGGACTGCGACTTTTAACATCTCTTCTCACCTTGTACGGACTCACCTGTGAGTTAACGGTTTCTTTGTCATTTGGGGCTCGTGTTACTTTTTTTTTTTTGAAAGAAGTTGCGCGCGGTCTCTTTGCCACAAGTCACTAATTCAAAGCGGAAAAACCGGCTAATGCTCGGTTTGTTGAAGTGGACTGTTTCCCTTTAGATACTAGCTAGCTTTATTTAAGCTAACGGTGCATATTTAAGAGCAGTTTTTTTCGACGTTATGTGAAAAGTAGCCGCTGGCGTCAGTGAACCGTTAGCTAGAGCTCATTGAACACAACTTCTCCCCCTCAGTACTCTGTGTTAACTTCAACCTCCAGGAGGTGTTGCTCATTACAACATGCTAGCATCATTAGATTGTCAAGACTTCAAGATTCCTCTCGTGACAGGAGAAAACTTTACCCACACAGCTCTGATTTGGGTGGCACATTTTCGAGCTAACCTTTCTTCCAGTGTGTCACATCATGGCATAGCTTTCATTACCTCGGGAGTGTAAGGGGGATTTACAGACTGGTTTCTCTCAATGTCATCAGGCTGGAGACTCATTGTGGAGCAGCGGTGGTATTTGGTGTACCAAAATAGAAACGAAATTGAGTATTCTGGGTGCCACTTGTGCTGAGTGAAGAGGAGGGCCTTTGTGGAAAAAAAAGTTTGCCAAGCTGTTGGATGCAGATGGGGGGATAAACGTGATGCGATACAGGAGAGGAAAGGCTGCTCCGCTGTGGGGCGTGAGAGGTGGCAGGGGAAATGAAGACATATTTCAAGGGAGGCACTGCAGTCGCACAGTCTCTGGAAGTATTGACCTGCAGTTGGGCTGCATGCCAGGACAGACAGAGAGAGAGGGAGAGAGAGAGAGCACCTTCCAGTCACTGTAGTGTCCTGAGAAGTGCAGCTGGAGGGCTCTGCTGGGGTCATCACACATGACATGACATGACAAAGGACGACACAAACACGGATGGATCCTTCTGCGCAGGAAGGCATCATTTGTTTTTCAAGAGAAATCAAATATTAGCTATGATGTGCTGTGGTATTTCCCATAGAGTGAGTCCCATAAAACATTTCCTGCATGAGTAACTGTAATGAGTGACATACCCCTATGACCACTACATCTTAAAAACCACACAGCCTGTACCTTAGATTAAATTAGAAGCCTGAGTCTGCAATTATTGAACCTTTTGCTTAAATTGTTTTGTCCAACCAGCGGTCCAGAACGTTAATCTATTCAACCAGCCAATTTATGTTTTCATCATTTAAACGGTTGCCAATTTAGAGTCCTTTTACCTATTCAGCAACTAGACTTTAAAACAATTTTAGTGTGTGATAAGGCTGATTTGGATCTTGCCATACAAAGGTTCAAGAGACTTGATAATATCAGTGTAAATATTCCAATGTTAGAAGCGCTGTCAGCGCACAACTAAACAAATAAATAGTTGTTGATGAATTTTGACTGAGATGTTCAGAGCGTCACACTTTATTTAAAAAAATGATTGGTGTTTATTCGTTTAACTTTTACATAAAAAAAATCAGTTCATGGATCAGTGCAAACTTTTCTTTATAATTGTATTAACATGATAAGGTAACAGTGGCTGATCATCAGCCTAGCAGATTCATCTGTCAAACTTTGGATACTTTAACAGAGTCCTCTTCATCCCATTTCTTTTCTGTGTCTATCATCTAACACACTGGTTCATAAATCCTAACAGGGAACTGATAAAGGAGCAAACTAAGCTGATTAGCCTGAACTGTTTGTTGCTGTGTGTGTGTGTGTGTGTGTGTGTGCAGGTATTTCAGTTTGTCTGACTGGTTTGACTTGACAGTCATATTAGCTGATGATTAACACAGAGGACAAACTAGCTAGGGAAAGGTTAGGTTTGGTGTCGTGTTTGGAAGAGAAATGCGTGCAGCTTTCTGACTCTCCACAACATATGGTTAGAGCCCATGTGGCCAAGCCTACTGTTGTGTGTTTTAGCAGATCACAAGTGTGCAGGGGGGAGGACTTTGTGACAAAAACAGGGTTGATGCCAGCTTCCTTCACTGTGTAATTTTCAGATTCCCTGTTTTGCAGACAGGGCTGTGAGGAGGGGATTCATTCAAGGCGTGTCTACAGGCACTGAGGTTTGTAATTGAAGACCATCGTTTTGAGGTTTCTTCTCTTGGGGCTGCATGATTCATAATCTAAATAAATAAAGTAATGGAGCCACCTAAATTACAGACCCAAAACAGAAATAGATTTGAAGGAGTGCACTGACTGCGCAGATTTGGATCTGGTAGAGGTTAATGCACGTCAGCGGTTATTAATTGACAGCAAGATGTAGCTAAGATGTTTGTCATGGTAATTATCATTCAAATAGTTACTGCTTTATCATCATTTGGCACAGGGCAGACAAAGAGGTTATTTTACCTTTTGTTTTTGTTGAAAATCTGAATTCTATGTCTGAAATCAAAGTCATATATAGCTGTAGAGGTATGATTACTTCCCAAATGTTTGTTATCCTTTCCAAATGTCAGTTTAACTATCAAGTATTGTAAAGTCCTTCTTATTAAGAGACATTAATGCCAGCATGTGCCAGTGTCTGCTCTAATCCACACACTAGTAATATGCTGTTAGATTTAAAGGTAGGGTTTTGAAAGTAGCTTTTGGGTGCACATCTGTGGCTCTCAGCTGTGGCATTCATCCTCTTATTGAATCTTAAATCTCAGTCATAAAGCAGCAGGCAGAAAACTCCTTAATCCCATTAAATGCACGCAGTGTTTTCTTTTTGAAGGAAGGCCATCAGCAGATGAGTTGGCTGCTTTATTGTGGGACACGGAGGCTGTGTGTGTGGGGTTCAGGGAGCAGCCTGTGGTCACCAGCCTCTGTTGACTCCACCCTTTGCTTCCTCTCCCCCGACAGATGTGACTGACTGTCAGAGGCTTTGTGTGGCAAGCTGTTCCTTTGTGGTCTATTAGTAAATTCAGAGCTGTAACCCCAAGTTTTAACTCATCCTTGGACTTGATTACTCTCAGCCCACTTCTTTTATTCAACCGTGACACGCTCAAACAAATTTAACCCTAACTAAGAAGTTTGATAATAACTTTATAATAGAGGCTACAAAGAAGGCCATGTTCCTATTCATTTCAGTTAAAGATATATCACTGTTTCCTTTGCCTCTTGGTTATATTTTCCAGACTAGCTAACATAACATAACATTTGGTGTGTGTGTGTGTGTGTGTGTGTGTGTGTGTGTGTGTGTGTGTGTGTGATTCAGGTAAAAACAAACTACGACATTTGAACATTTAAAAAAAAAAAAAAAACAGAGAACCAAAGTAGAATAGTATAACCAACTGTTTTAGAAATGGTCTGAGCCTGTTTTATTTTTAAGTCAGTCTTACGGAGAATTGCATCTTTGTTAAAAATAAATGACTTGGATTTTAGTGCCAATACAGGACAGGGAAGGTGGAAAGCAGACTAACTAATGACATTTCATTTACGATAAGGACACAAATATAGAATGACGCCAGCTTCAATCTTTAACCCAGCCGTCTGCTTTTCAAGGCCAATCACAGTGCTTTGGTTGCATTCATAATTTTGTACTTCCTACCAAAGCATGGTCTGGGAGTTACCAGTCATTAGGTCCACAGTTCATTGGAAATGATCCACTCAAAACAGCAAGAAAAGGGAAAACATGCAGAAAATACATGAAAATAGTATTATTGGGATACTGCATGTTAGCTCGCATGTCTTGTCTACTGATTAAATCTAGGATAGACGGGAATTGACTGTTTAATCACTGAGTCATAGGAAACTGCACGGTAAAAATGGCTTCCAGATATTTCCATGGTTAATTACCTACTGTGAATGAACAGAGGGAGACCTTTAAAACCTTTTTTGCCCACTGTTTTCAGGAGTCAGGGTTTTCCCCTGAAACAACAGATCCCAGTATGTGACTGAGGCTGGGGTCATTTGGATACACTGTGCTTCACAGCTCATACTTAGGAGGTATACATGCAGGATGTGCACAGTCAGCAGCTGAATCCCCCAGGAAAGGAGTGCCGGGGTTATGGGAAACAGGTGTGGCTGCTGTTCACCGCTCACTCTTGATTCATTCAGCTGTCAGGAGGCTCTGATGTTTGGGATGAGCACACAGTCAGTTGTACACACTGACACACCCACTACCACCCAAGTGGGAGATTATTAACACCCACCAGTCAAATACTGGGGAGTGCTGATTGTAGCTAGGAAGCTGTCAGTGCTGTTGCCCTGTTTGTTCGTACACAAGGAATAGTTAAACACAATACTGCAGCTAAGGGAAGGAATTTCTTGTGTTTCTGCCAATCCTTTCATCACACCTGCAGCTCACATCCCTCTGTATTACACTTACCTGCAGATAGCACTGGCCTTTTGTTCAGACTTTTATAGGTGGGAGAAGGAAAATAGATTATTGACTCAAAAAACTTTGAAAAATTGCAGAGGAGTCAGTTCCAATTATTTCATTTGTTTTAAGTTGCATTAGTTCTTATCAAAAAGCTCTGATATCCTCGGAAGTATGACTACATTTAACAGTGAAACATAAAACGCATTTGACATCCTTTATTATCACTTTTTTATTAGGCATAAATGTTTCCACAACATTGGATATCACATATCAGCATGTTGTAGCAGCCATCCCCTGTCCACGTTGGGTGTGAGATAATATCAGACATCCAAACCGAGGGAAAGAAAGATCTGTCCCCTTACCTTCAAGTTTCCTTATTTGGCTCGCTGAGCAGCCCCGGTCCTGGATGCAGATGTGTAGCAGTAATGGTGTTGCAGAGGATTTTGTACAAATACATCCCTGCTGGTGTTCAGCCAAATTGATTTGTATTCCCCTCGCATCCGTGCTCCGTACCCCAAATGTCCACAATACTCGTTTATACTGAAGTTTCCTGATTTTAGTTTTAGTTGCTTGATTCCTTTAAAAAAAAAAAAACGTCAAACCTGCTGAACACATCTCACCTGTTTAATGTAGGCTTCAGCCTAAAGAGAACCAGACTGTTGTTTGTTTGTTTGTTTGTATTTATTATCTACAATTAATGAGCACCTTCTTTTTTCAATTGCTAAGCTTCTCTGTCACACAGGGGACATGTCATAGATTACTGCTGCTGACAAACATGATAGTTTCATGCGGTCGCTACTTGGATTGCAAAAAGGAACATAACAACAACATGTGGCCACTTCTATTTCAGGCTTAAAAAACAATGTCACAATATCAGCCATCGCACAGATTGCCTTACATTTTAAGGAGAGGGTATCACAGTCAAAAGACTGGCTTACTCTTCAAACCCCCTGAGCTTTTAGATGGAACAGAAATGGGGTACCTCTGCCTGATGTATCCATAATATTTGCCTTTTACATTCAAGTAGGCTTCATATTATGGGAACAGTATGTCAAATCAGTCATGTAACCTGAGTCGCTCAAAAAATACACTTGGATGTTGTCTTACAGATCTTTTTTAGCAGGCTGTGTCTCCATGGACGAGTAGGAGGCGGAGTGTGTAATACATTACCAAGAGGAGTGTTGTCAATATTCAGTTTCAAACTAAGTCTAGACTAACTGTTCAGCATATTGGGTCAATATTATGTCATAATAAAGGGAGCAGTAGGGTTTGTTTTCTGTTGCACGTTGCTGCTATAGACGTGATTTAGTCTACTGTGATTATTATTATTATTTTTTTACACCATGTCCTAAGTGACCTAGTCACCTAAATCTTCTCGTTCTGACTGTTCAAAGTGGGTGGTAGAGTAAATCAAGAGCATGTCAGCGCTTTAATCTTCTGCAGGAACATGGTGAGAGTATAATGTGCTGGGAAAAGTGGTTGTTGTGCTGGGAAAATGAACTCCCTTTGACCAGGATAATGCTGCTGAAATGCCACACTGACCAACCTACTAACTGTTTTCATTGACCACTGGATACAAGCAGAACAGAGGCAGCTTTTCAGTGGATTGTTTCACCTCTCCCGCTGTTGTTTAATGGTGATTGTTGACATTTGCAGTGATGTTAATTGCTTGAGAATTCCCAAAGATGCCTTCTGCATCCATAATGTTGCTGTAGTGAATGTATCATACAAGTGAAATAGAGGATTAGCCAAATGTTTTTCTGAGTGCGAGCAAGAAATAACATTCCAGCTAACTTCACATTTTTGTTCATTAAGCTGATTAAATTATAAATTGAATAGAAACAAAGTAAGTCTTGACTATGCCCCCTGCAAAGTGCTTGTTAGGCACTTTAAACAACACCTAGACTTTAAACCCAATACAATGTGCTGGAATTGTGGTCAAATAACTGATTTCTAACTCACAGTTATTAGCTTAAAGTCTGTGGAGCATCATAATGCATTATATTGAAATAGCATTCTGAGCTCCATCTCTGTTAGACCACAGCCGATGACAGACCTCTGCACTTTCCCAGATAATATAGCCCACTGTGTGTGACAGTCATTGACTTTATGTGGACCTCTTGCAAAAAACCAACAACTACATGTTGTTGCTGATTATTTGCAGAAACAGGCCTTTAAAAAAAAAAAGTCTAAAATTGTACAATGATGGGAATCATTTGAAAGGAAAACAGTCGAACTCCTCTGGGCTCTCAGTGGCATGTGGGAAACTATGTTTCCATTATGTTAGACGGGCCTAATGAAAGTACAGTAGCCCATTTACAGTCAGTGGAGCCTGTGATTAGTGCATGAGAACAACACATTCTCTCTCCTATACAAAGCTCAACCAACATGGATCCATTTCTGAATGAGAAATGAACAGATTAAGATTATTTATTATATTACAGTGACGTATAAATGTAGGGAAACTGGTGAAAGACCATGTTTAATTCTTTAATGGGGGTATCTTGAGTGTGAACAGTGGTTGAATAGGCGTGTAGGCCATTTTTTTATTTTGTGGAGTCAGTAGCAACGTTTTTTGTAGCTTGCAAACACAACAGAAACATTCTCCTCCTGGGCTCATCCACACCAGAAGTTCACTCCCTCTCCAGGTTTAATGTGTACGCTAACTGCCTGGAGCTACACTGCATGCTACCTGAGGATATTACATTTGTCGTAACACGTTTGGGAAAGATAGTCATCCTCACCTGAGCAGCGTTTCACCTCACTATGATTATATTCCAGGTTCTGAATTGTGTCCACTCCTTAAACCGGAAGCTAAACCGCGAGCTGTCATTGGCTGGTGGAAACAACCACTCCCTGCCCAGACATGTGTCAAGTCAACGTAAACTTTATAATGTAGGCAGAAGACAGCTTCTGTTCTAAATCACACATGTTTTGAGACCCAGAAGTGATGATTGAGTAGCATTACTTTCTATACTTTATTTTTGATGGAAAAGCCACTGACTCTTTAAAACTGAGCTTTGTTAAAGAGACTGCAATCAGCAAAATGTATTTTTCTAGTCCCTGTTTTGGAAGCATAATTCTTTGGGAGATGTTGGGAACTCCGAAGTGTTTGTGGGAATTTGAAGAGATGCCAGTTTTTAATAAACAAAAACATTTCTAGGTTGATGTTGGGAGTTGTGGGAACAATCAGCTGTAAAGTAAAAGCACAGGAGCAGAACGATGAGCGCGCAGACGCGCTGACATGAACAACACTTCTATCCCAGTGCAATATTCAGCTCTACTGTGGAGTCATGTTGACTCGAGTGTAGTCTCTATTAGCATCAACATGTCAGGGATGTTTCACACTTAAACTCTAATTGAAAAAGAGTCCCTCTACAACCTCTCTAACTAAACAGAAAGCTCAGAAATTGAGTTGCTTATTTGCACCTGAGATTGAAACATGGCGTCAACAGTCTATCCTTTTCTTCAGTAACTCCTGTGTCGCCTTTAGTCTTTAAAAAATGTACATGTTGTAGATGAACTACCTGCATGGAACAATAACACTGCTGCCCACGTCTGTGTCCACACTATTGTGTTCAAACACTGAAATACCACAAACCCCCACAACAAACTAACAAATCCCACACACTGATCCAGGATGCTGGAGGAGTGTTTGTGTTGCTTTGATACACAGTGGCAGACATTGTCCTTCACAAGTTCCACAGCACAAGTCGACCGGGATGAGAGGTTGTAACCTATCCCGGCACTTTGTATGTCAACACTATTGATCTTATTCTTTAAAGCGTGGATCTTTAATCAAATTTGACCCGGATAAGAAGGGTAATCAAGCCCACATTGTTAAGTGGGAGCATTGAGGAAAAAGGTTTTTCGAGGGGACAGTGACATGTGAAAGAGGCCTGACTGCTCCTGTGTTTTTTTTTTTTAAAGGCCTGTCAGCCTCTGTTTGTCTCCACCATGAGTTAGCCCACTGAATAAGCCTCACGCCCTCACACGATACAATGCTAGGAAGGAAGGGGGGTAGATTAGCTGGTGTTAAGAATCATGTTTTGTTTTTTTTCAGACTGCACAAATATTTCTGACGATAAGGCATGCCATAAAACCGGCAATACAGCACTTGACCTCTCCCGTCTGAAAGTGATTTGAGGCTGAGTTATAGGCCTCACAAAAATAAAGCAAAGCTCTGGGTGTTTGTGTGAGGCACATAGGCATTGTCTGCTTTTTTCCCCCCGTGGTCACCTCCTTTAGAGAGGAACAATACCAGACAACACTGCCTATTGACTTCTTTGAGCGAGCAGTGGTTAAAGGCACAGACATTCAGACAATGCACGCCACCACTTCAGGATTTTTGAAACAGTTCCAGAGTGCGTTTGTATTAAACAAACCTATCCACGGTTGCTTGTGCAAACAATTAGCGAGTATATCATGAGACGATTTAGTCGCTTTTGTTTGACTTCTTCATGGCTAGATTCATTCTGAAAGTGTGTTGTGTGAGGTTGGCATATTCCCAAAGAAGTTTTCCGATGCATGTTGAGGCACATTTTTTTAATCTGACCTTGAGAATCAGATGGAAGTTTAATAGTCAGCTAATGTTGCCTATTGGCTAATAGTAGGCTAAGAGGCTTTAGTGCTTGGTAGGAGCATGAATTACGCCGCTCATTAAACAGTAATGAAACGCTGCCCTTCAGCCTGTGTCCACTACGTCCTAAAGGATAAAACGGCGAAGACAGGCTCGTCCTGGTGCAGCATAGGTTGATTGCTTTCTCAGTCTTGTAAACTTTTTTTTTTTTTCTAAACTGACATCAATACTTCAAAAAAAGTGGTAAGGCAGACGTCCCATTTACAGATGTGACAGTCCTCGTCGCAGATTTGGTTCCCGATCCTGAAGCTTTTTTTTTTTAGTGCATGTTGACCTCCACACTCTCTCCCAACATTTCCTGTCAATCTACAGCGTTCTTATCCACATAAAGGCAAAAAGAATAATAAAAAAGAGCCATTCTGGTTTAATGCCCATTAGGTGTAAACCTCTCTCGGGTTGTACTTGTCATAACAGCTGCTGGAGTGAATGAGTGGCTAGCAGAGATGTCAACTGTAGAGAAGACTTCCTGTATCTGTCGGTCATACTGTACATGTGTTAGTTATGGTAATATCTGACTGTTGACCTGGTTCAGCTGCAATCATGGCGGTCTTATCCGGTCAGACTGTCATTACCCGTCATGTACTGGATGGACGTAGCCTTGATTCTTTTGTGTGTTCTGTCATAGTTTGCACAACAGTTAAACTCTTTCCTTGTGTCCGTCTTCACTCCTGTACTTCTTCTCAATAACTGCCCTGTCTGTGTCCTTATTCTCTCTCCGTACTGTATTCATTTCCGAATGCGGAGCGCTCACAGTTTCCTCTTGCTTTTCGTCCCAAACCGCACTCCCCTTCTGCATAGATCTCATGTCTGCATTCTTCTCCTGTGAGGTCTTCAGATCAGTCCCTCATGAGTGCTGTTTGACATGATAATCTATGCATGGACTTTGTCTACATGAACATGACATATTGTCTATTTTTTCTGCTGTTCATGAATGTTTCTGCTCTTGACATGCACTGCGGGCTTGGTTGCGGGGATCTCGAGCCAGGAGACGAGGTCGGGGGCTGAAGCTGGGTCAGGTCTGAGTAGGTGGAGATTTTGGCTCGTCCAGTGGCCGACGTGGAATGTTTGAGCCGGTTGCCAGGCAAAGAGGAAGGTTTTGATTTAGCATTGCGTCTCTCGAGCAGCTTGTCGCAATTAGTGATGTCAGGAGGGAAAGAAACAAATATGAAGCGTTTCTTCAAAGGGCAAGCATATCCTTCCCATGAGTTCATTCTTTCCATGGGTTTCTCAGCGAAAAGAGGGCAAAAGTGCAGCCGATTTCTCTTCGGTCAAATTAAGGTTTTGCTTGTCAGGGTTCTTTCTGTTGTATGGTGCAATGTGTCACACTGAGTTGACCTAATGGGTCATAAAATATCAAAACAATGTCATAGCATAAAGACGCGCAACAAAATGATGCTTTATGTCCAAGCTTTGAAAGTCTGCGCCAGGGCGAGATGGATAGCCACTAATGAAACTTTTTTGAGCTCTGAGTAGTGCCTCCGCTCCGCAGCGCTATTTATTTGATAAAAGGCCATGACAACTTTGTTTAACGCACTGATTACGTTTTATTTGCCTGCAGTATTTTCGATGATCTTTTGTTGTTGCTCTAGTTTGCGAGCCTTGGCCCTGTCCTTCATGCTGGCAGTGCCAAGTGTTCCCACTCTCCTCCTGGCTGTAGGTATCCCATGCAGAGGCCATCTGTCTCTCCTCCCCTCATGGTAAGGGTGGAGTCCTCTTCAGGCACTTCCCCCCTTTCTCCTTCTCCTTTCCTACTTACTCCCAAATGCTCACTGTAAAACAAACAGAACATAGCAGCACAGATGGAGTCTTGTTTCTTTGTATGCTTTGACAGGCCGGAAAGCTGACACATTGAGAAAGACAAACTCTGCACGGTAGCAGTCGGGGTGTCGTTTCAGGTAGCCGTAGTATGTGGGGCATGTTAGGGAGAGGGGTGCTCTGAGACACGTGTCTGCATGCATCAACTCAATGTCACGCATGCCAAGCGTGTTGGTTTACTAAGAAGACAGCAGGTCCTGCAGGAGGTTTATTCTTGAGCCAGTGATATTTGCAAACATTTTCTTACTGTTAACTTCTTTTCATTTAAGTTGGGTTTTTTTGTTGTTTTTTTAATAATGCAAAACAAACTAAGTTTCACAAGCAAGGTGGCAACAAACAGCTGCTGTGTCAGCTCAGATGACCATGGAGTGGAGAATGCAAACCCCAGTCGGCTCTGACCCTGATTCTCCCCCACACCAGCGCACCCAGAGGACTGCAATGCAAACAACACATGCACTGCAGAGCCCATTAAAGCAGCACTATGAGTTTTTATTTTTAGACCAGCCATGATTCAGAGGTGGGCAAGAGATGTAAATGGATCCCTAAATGATCTTGGTCGAGATGGAAAAATAATCCAGAAAGACTTTCTCAAGTGGCTGTGAAAAAAAAAAAAAAAAAAGACAAAAGAGACCGGCTGAGTTAAATACTGAAGGTGAAAAGGTTAAACAACTAAACACAGTGCAGAACTTTTCTGGATTTTGTTCCCCAGTAAATGGCAGGAAACACAAGGAAAATATTTAGAAAATGTGGGTCAGCAAAGAAAAAAAAAACAAACAGGAAATCCCGAGTGTTATAGCACAGCATGAAAGTTGACAACACGATGCAACGTACATTTAGGACTCCACAGCCATTCAAACAAAACGCCGGACTCTTACGCACATGGTCAGACTTGTATTCCTTATTTTGGAAGAGAGAAACTCTGTGTGTGTGTGTGTATAATCACTGAAATTACAGGGGACGTAATGGAGCACAGGGAGCCTCAGCCTCCTTTGGCTTTTTTTCCTCACAAACCAAGATAGCATTGCTGTGGTTTACCACTCACATTCATGCCAAAGACTCAAAATACCAGCCAGTGGACCACTTTTATAAGCTTTACTCCATACACATCCGAGGTACGTACAAAGTGGAAATTTATGGCTCCCAAATTTAACTGACTTGACGGCAAAAACTGACATGTACGGTTTTCAATGTTTTGAATGAAATCAACTTTTTACATTTTTATCTGTAAAAGCAACATTTAAATACAGCGTAATGTGGAAACTGCTCTATAACTCACGTTTGACATTATACAGAGGTTTAATATTGTGAAAGCACACATCAATGACTCATTTGTGTGATTTTGCTCACAAGAAAACTGAGACTAGCAGGGCCGTCTTTCCATTCAGAGCTTCAGACACAAGCTGTAATTTAGGATTTATTTCAGGTTAGTTTTTTTTTCAACATTCTGCATTCATTCCAAGTGACTTGGTTGTTTTTGTTATTCAGTCCAGTAGTGTGACTACCAACTGTGACAGGGAGATGTTTGTTCATTCAGCTCGCACATCGACGTCTTCAGCTGCTACAACGACACACTTTTAAAGAAGTTCTCAGCGTTGAATCGTGTTTGAATTGTCACATTCCCTCAGCTTGTCTTGCTTTTAACAGCACAATAACAACAGGCCTCCTATGTAGAATATTTTCTTCCACAGAATTTATTTCCCTGAAATCCGGTTTTCTCGTTTAACCCTCTCCTTTAGCTCTTGAGCACTTCTGTTATTATTAATGTAGGAGATTTGTATTGTTTCTAAATTCCTGCCCACTGCTCAAAATGGAAGGGTTTTTTTGCCCTTATTGGCCACTGTATGTTAGTGTTTAAAACCTGAATATATGCTGCCTCAGTGTAAAATAACTCACACAAACATGTGAACTTCAGGGGCCTCATAAAAAGAGGGAATAAAAACCTTGAAATTGCTCGTTTTGTTTCATCTCCTTCCAGAGCGTTTTTTTTTTCTTTCTTTCCTGCATTAAAGGTGATCTGATGATTAGCATGGGGGGACAGTCTGAGTGTCCTGTGGTGAAAGTGTGTTGCTTATTATCAGGCAGAGCAAAGCACTCTGAGTAACCCACATGAAGTCTGTTTTTTTTGTTGTTTTTTTTAAATCTCTGACGAGAACATATTTGGGAAACAACCGTGGCCGTTAATGAGACCTGAGGAAGCTTCCAGTAGTGAAGGTGGTGTTGAGAGAGATGAATTAATGCCTTATACAGTGAACTACTACTGTGCGAGCGAAACAAGGCTTTACAAAAACATAGTTATTGTTGGCCTATTATGGTTTTAATTGATTATCAAAACACGTCAGTTACATGAGCTTGTACCTGCTTGTGGTAGGTAGCTGCATCACACCATGTAGGTGTGTGATATTGTTCTGCTTCCTGCTGGTTCACTGATAATCAGTACTCCAGAAAAACTACAAACTCCTCCTCATCACAATTTGTGAAATAGCACTTCCAGGCTGCTGAACTTTAGATTTTTTATCTTTGAATCTTCTGTGATGTTAAGCTGTCGGCCTAGATGAAGACAATCTCTTTGACTGTTTTCATGCAATTTTCTTCTAGATAAATGTAGTCCCTGAGTTAAAGCGTCACAAGGAACGCTGTTAACTTCATAAAACCTGCAACACTGATGTGTCACATGTGTTTATCTGATTCCTCTCTCCTTCTATCAGCAGGTGTGACCAGTAACCAGGTGGTCGTTCCTGAGAATGTGAATGCGGTGCTGGGGAAAAACATCACGTTGGGCTGCAGAATAGAGGTGGGCTCCAACCTCAGTCTCACACAGAGCTCCTGGGAACGTCGTCTTCCTTCGGGCACCATTACCCTGGCAGTGTTCAACCCTGAGTTTGGAATCTCCATCGCTCCGGAGTATGCCAAGCGTGTCTCGTTTGTTTCCCCATCTATACGAGACGCTACGATCAGCATTGAAGGAGCTGGCTTTTCAGATATCGGGTCCTACATCTGCAAAGTGGCAACATTTCCTCTGGGCAATACTCAAGCATCAACTATTGTTAATGTATTAGGTAAAGTAGAGCTCTGTCACTTCCTTTTGCCTCGTTTTAAGTGCTTCTTAAATCCTCACTTTTTAAAGCAGGACATTGTTGGTTGTGATTAAGCAAAGCTTAGGTGACCGCTAAGTGTTGCCCTGGAGGAATAAACTGCACCCTGAGGCTACATAGCTTTTTAAATTACCTTCTGGATAGAGGCCATGTAAACTCAAATCCTATTAGGAATCTGCAGCTGTGGTGTGGTCCCATTACCTTGTGCTGCTCACGGACAAATCTGCTATGTCAACTTAAAATTCACTTCATTCTCGAAAGGGTCCTCGATGACTCTAAACAAAGCATGCATTTAACATTGGTATGGAATCTTTAGACTCCTTCCTCATGTATGCATGCATCAAACAATGTAAACTCAAAACATTTCCCAAAATAGGTGCCACTACAGTAGTTGCATGCAGAAAACGACTTAATTTCAGGGTGTGATACAGAGTATGTGGTTACATCACAGTTGCATGTTACCATCGAAATTAAACAGCTTCACATGTAGCGCTGACCTTAAAACTGCAATAAGCAGCTTTTTTCCCTCTGAGCAGTGAGGATTGCTGTTAGTTCGGCCTTCTTTTAACCTTTGTTACTAATTATGAAATGATACCCCCTGCTGAGTAATTAGTGTTTGTGAAGCTCTCACAGGCACGAAAGAAGCAGATTACAAATTTGGCGATCTGAAGTGTTCAAAACATGTCTTTTAAAAGAGGCTATACTTTAGGGTGTCTGGGTCTGCATCATTTGCTTTATTGACTTTACTTCTTTAGTTTATTCTCATTACAACTCTATCATCATCAAACATCATACGAAAAATGTTGAGAGGAATTCACCTTTTTTTTTCTTCCATGTGTACATGATGCTCAGTTGTACATTATATATAGTCCTCCCTTTGAGAAGCATGCATGTTATATTCTCACTGCTCGGGGAGGTTGTATTGAAGCAGAGCTGAGGGATTGCTCTGTTGGCACTCTCAAAGACGAGACGAGCGATGACTTGAGTGCTACATGTAATGCTGCTGTGACAGCCACAGTGTCTGGGACCTCACACAGTTCAGCTACTCCTCTCAGAGCTGCTTCTCAGGCGGCATACACGCAACCTCAAACATAACAATTGAGATGTAATTATGGAGGAAATATTATATTCTTCACAATACATGATCCATATTACATGTCATTAAAAAGAGGTTTTGTTCAAGGGTGTTTGTAAAACGCAGCGCGTAACAAGTTTTAGACCTAAAATCTTTAAATCAGAGTTTGTAAGTTAGTGTTGTTCATTTCTGCTTGTTATGGGATTACTTTGACCATTTTCACCGGAATGTTTTTCCGAGAGAGAACAGCTGGCTGGGGCCTAAAAACTGCATCATATGTTAAATGTATAAATGTTAAAACAGGGGCTTATTTACATATTGTTCTAATATACAGAATAATGGGTTTTTTTCAGTTCAAACATCTTTTTTTTTTAATCAGCTGAACTCTCCCAGTTTATGCTTTGAGGTTCATGAAAGATCACTTGACTTCGTCTCATTCCTTTCCAGTGAACTAAAGCACAGAGATGAAAAGGATCAAATCTATGAATAATCGAGCTAAGTCACGACACATCCTGATGATAAACAGGTGCAGCAGACATTCACTTAATTGCGATACACTTGATTCAAACCTTGTTTTGAGTTTAATCAGTATCATGAGACACTCGGCACACAATATTTGTTTTGGCCCCAAGCTTTTTCCCTTTCCTTTTTTATCCCGGTGTTTGCAACTTGTCATAGAAAAAGCTTTCAAGGAACAGTGCAGGAGGAACTGAGATACAGTACATGAGCCAGAGAGTCCAGCAGTACGCAATAAGAAAGAACCAGAGCAGGAAATGGCACATGAAGTGAATGAATTAGAATGACCCTTTATTTTAAAGTGCTGATCGGTGGACAGGAAATCTACTGAAAAGCCATTGACCTCCTCCTAAACGAAGCATGCACAAACATTATGTTGACGATGCAGATGATTCTTTAACTTTGTCAACCCTAAGTACTTAAGCTTTAATCCCAACCACAGACTATTTCATTGAGTTCAAAGTTGTCTGTTTTTTGCTGGATAATGCTTTTTTTTTTTTTTTTTTTTTTTGCTGAGTCATAACATTGGAAAAAAAAAAAAATCTGCCCGCACAGAGAGAGCCAAAATAAAGAGAGGTGTCAGAGTTTTCTCACAGTGAAACATGTTTCATTTCTTCTCCTTTGCTTTGTTGGAATAATGCAGATTTCTCATTTCTGTGGAGCAAGATGAAAAAGCTGCCCTTTGCATACGCGATCAATCTTTTATGATTTGATTAACTTTAAGCTAGTGAAGGCAGCCTCGGCCAATAACATATTAGCATTAAATATCATTGATTTCATCTCCATGCCAGGTGAAGATTCATTTAAACAATAGACTACACTCCCTTTCTATTAAAAACACTCAATTTATTTACTTCTCCACAAAGCTCAAATGTTTTGCTTCACAACACCAACGATTTTTAACTAAGATGATGATTTATTTCCGAGTGATTCTGCTGGTGTGACTATTTAAAAGTCGTTATTCCCAGATTTGAGGTTCTTAACGTCAGATCGTACAGTAAATGTGCAAACATGATTTAGAACTATTAGCCAACAAGTTGACCTTCTGGGGTTCCCTCCCTAACGTCAGCGCTGGCTGTGCAGATGCGTGCATCAGTCGGTCCGTGGGAGTGGGAGAGGGCCAATGCAGCCAGTTTGCTGAAGGGAAATCGTTACCCTTCCCCCTGAAGCATTTCCACTCATGCAAAGTGTTCCCCTCCTTTCCTGACAGCAACTCCAAATTAACACGTCCCTCTGATTTAGTTATTCACGAGCTCCAGCCAGCTCGCCTCCTAACATAGAGCAGCTACTGTTTATAGTCAGAGGCCTTTGACGAGGGGCATAGATGAGTGCGTGAAGAATGTTAGGTGGGAAACGGCACCCCGGCATGAGGTACAGGAGACGTGAGGTTATTTTAGGAAAAACAGGGTGCCAAGAGTTATTTGAATTTGTTGTTGGACCTTCTGCTCGGCCGAAAGAGGAGTGAGGTCGTATGTGTCTTGAAGTTAATGGCTCTGTCTTGTGTCTTAAGCCTCTGTGTCCTCCACATGCTGCCTTTAAAACTGTCACAATTGCAGTAAACAGCTGTTAGGTGTTCTTCCAAGAGAGACAGAAATGAGTGAGGACGAGGCGCTATCTCTTACAGAGAAGAAAACCGGATTATTAGATGGAAACTTTAACTACAGTACATGGAAGTGTGACTCGTGTAACCCGCTTCCTTCACTTCCCTTACACCGTTTCCTTCCCTCCCTTAGCTGACTCTAATCTTTTTTTCCTGCTTTTGTCTTGCTGAAGTTACTTTTTTTTTTTTTATGTTTGTTTTTTATCACGAACATCCTCGGTTATTGAACTGTTTGCACAAAAGGGACAGAGCTGCAGTATTCTGATCAAGTCTATCGTTCTTGAATCTGTGCGTGCTCTCTGTTGAGAAAAATCCTTGTCACATTTAGACCTCCAGTTATTCCCTGGATGCCAGTATAACATTACCTCAGCTCTAAAGCACGGACAAGTGTACAGTAACTTGGCTCCTCATCTTCCAGTACAACACAGTCAAATAAAAACACAGCCCAGTGTTGACTGTCAGGGTCCTCTGAATCTGCAGTGTTTAGTGGTTTCCACCCCAAACTCATACATCATCTGTTTTTCTATACGCACACAGCTGGACCAATAGATGAAGACGCCTTATGTTTGACACACAACAATGAAGACGACTGAGTCTCCACTGAAATGTCTTCATATGATTTAACAGCATGAGTCATCCATTATTAATGCATACATGTGAAATGGAAGAAGTCAGTCTGCTCTCTCTGCGATTATGTACACTAAAGCCACTTCCTACTGTCTATACACTATATGATGGACATTATTAATTCATAAGCGCACATTGAAAGATCAATATTCATATCGTAATCATTTCTCCATTTTGTCGTTTCCTCTCCTCCCCCTCCTCTCTTACATCCCTCTCCTTTCAAAGTGGAGCCAAAAGTCTACGTGTCCGCCGGCCCCACAGCTCTGCTGGATGGCGGGAACGAGTCGCTGGTGGCCACCTGCATCGCAGAGCGTGGACGTCCTGCCGCCGAGGTCTTCTGGGAGACGGAGCTGTACGGACGAAGTGAGAAGCAAAGTCAGGACGAGGCCAACGGCACCAGCACCACACATGTTCGCTACATGTGGCAGCCGCAGAGCTACGCGCAGGGGAAGACGCTCACCTGTGTGGTGCGACACCCGGCCCTGCAAACGGAGTTTCGCATACCATACGTTCTCAATGTTCAGTGTAAGTTGTGAAGAAGAGGAGCTTTGTGTTTCGGCACTTACAGACTGGACATGAAAGATGCAAATCATGTAGAGAAGGACAACAACAAACATGACTATCTGAAGCCTTCAGTTTAACCTGGAAGTAGCCAAAGAGACTGTTTTAAATTTATGAGCATGTCGTTACTGCCCTGGATTAGGTTTAGCAGTGATTTGTGCAGATTATTGAAATGTTAAGTCAGCTGTTGTGATGCTATGATTTCCAGATCAGCTCTAAAGTTAGGTATATTATTCTTAACCAACGTTCATCGTCTGATCACTACCTTTCCCGTTTCCCCTAAAGAGCCTATTTAAAAAGCATTAAACTGGTAAATTCATTGATGCATACTTCCTTATTACTAAGGGTTATTCTGTGTTTGTACTGTGGGCGTGCAGGCTAATGAAGGCATTTTATGAAATATTGATTAGGCCTCAGCAGCAACACAAGTAGCGGGAGGTTGCTGGGGGGGCAGTGGATGGAGGCGCAGAAAAGAGCAAGGTTAATACAGGAAGAAAGAGGCTTTCCAGTTCAATAAATCATGTCAGATGCAGAGTCAAGGGATTTTAAGTGCAAAAGAAGCACAATCTCAACATCGAGCTGCGTGAAAAGGGTCAGTGGACACGATGAGCCGAGGCATTTTCCTGTGAGCTGTAATGAGTTCCTCATTTGTCCTCCTGAGAAATCAAAATGAAGAATTGGATATCCAAGTCAGTGTTTGCCATGTTTTATTAAAGTGGCATGTGCTGGGCTTCATTTACGCGTCCTCTTGCCTTCCTTTGTGCTTTTTTTTTTCTTTTCTTTGTCATGGTGAAGCAGTAGAGTTTATTATTAGCTGCAGTGCGTCTTCTGTCTGAGTCTGTCATTTTCTAACTTTCCACCAACCCAGGGTCATTTGTTTGTTCTCTTGGCTCCGGTTCACCGGCAGATGCTGTACCCTGCTACAGTCCTGCACAGCCTCTGGTTTTTTTTTTTATCATCGCTCGCTTCTGTGCTTATAATGCACGCTTTGTTCTTTCTGGAGAAGCTCATTTTTCATCAAGCTACTGGAATCACAGTGACTGATTATTGAGTCCCATGACATTTAGCCTTTTGAAACAAAAATAAAAACCCTTTTTAGTCAGCATGGCCAAACTTTTTGTGAATATATTAAAAAGATTTCTTAAAAAAATACATTTTCTTTTACAAAAAAACATTGTAATGTTTTCTTATCTTCTTGCAGTTACACCGTTGGTGTCAGTTACAGGAACTGACAAAAATTGGTTTGTGGGTCAAGAGAATGTGAAGTTCACCTGTGCTGCCAAAGCCAACCCACCTGCCCGTCACTTCACGTGGATCAGGTCAGTATCCCATCAAAGAACTTTTCTGTCCACTTGTCACTTTACGAATCTTGATGTAAAATCCAGAGTTGGCCCAATCTGAGAACAAGAGACTGAGTATAAAGGCTTTTGATTCTGAGACGAGATCGACACCTCCAGAAATGGTCTTGAGGCCAACGCCGATTTCAAGTACTACAACACTAGACGCTGGTATTTATTTTTGAAGCCTGGATAAATTAATAATCCATCACATTTTGTCCTCACGTAGTTAACGTCAGTTTTGGGGGAAAAACATTTAATGTTGCTTAAAATATTGGCTCTTTTTTATTCCTATAGCTGTGCTGTTGATCATTTAAAGGGAACCTTGAATGAGCCGTTTCTATTGTTCTAGTAAATACTCCACGACGGGTCAGCTGCTGTATGATTCAACTTAGTAGATCTAAACTGGGCTTAAAACAAACGTAACTTGAGTGGCCCGTTGAAGAAGCGCGTGTCCATAAATTACCTCCAGCATAACTTGGGATCCCGGACACTGGAGCTGTCAGATGCACTGCTGCACCCATCGGAAAGACTGTGCTATAAATAAAAAGCTCCAAATGGCTCATTCATCAGAACAAACACTCTCTTATTGGCAGCTCTTTGTCATCATGTTGCTTTGAAAACTAGAAATATGTTCTCATTGAGCTGACAGAACCAGGGAAAATTGGACAGCCAAGTGTCTTTATTTCCTTATTTTCCCCGACATTGAAAACTTCTGAAATGCAGAGAGACTGTCCTTGTTGGATGATGGGAGTGCAACAGCTCAATGATCACAGTCGTGATCACTAAAAAGCTGCAACAGGCCAAGAAGACAAAACAACCAGCAGTAACCATGAGGTCATTTCAGTTTGACTTGAATGACTGTAATGAATATATATATATAACTTTTTTGCACAGGTTGGATGGACTCATGCCTGAGGGTGTCGAAATCTCAAACAGCACTTTTGCTTTCACTCGCCCGTTGGAGCGTAACGACTCCGGAGTGTACCGCTGTGAGGTGCTCAACGACATCGGCCTGCGCAGTAAAGACGTAAACCTCTGGGTACAAGGTAGGTTTTTCCTTTTTCAAGTGCGGTTAGATTATTATAATTTTTTTTTTTAACCATCTGTTTACTTAAGAAATAGCTTTTAACCCCTGAGGTGAAAAGCTAAATCTCTGCCTCTCGACATTCATCACCGCTTTCTGATGTAAGATTAGCCTCTCAGTACGTTCAGCGCTCAGTTCAACACTCCGAGCTGAGCTAAGCCTCCACATAAATGTCCCTGCCCAGATCCACTTTCACACATTCCTGGCAACAGAGGAGCACGGAAAGCAGATAAAGAGTATCGGTACCAAGCGTTTCCACTGTTGCGGTTTTGGCAACATTAGATTTCTTCGATAAGGAAGAGGGTGTTTACCCCTGCTGCTTCAGCGAAGTGTGCCGCCTTGTAGCCTTTTTCTTTGTTTTGATTAAGGTCTGGTTTCACAGCGGAACAGAGTGAGTTATGTTCACAGATTTGCAGTACACAGAAGTATGTGTATGTAATCTACAAAGTATGTTATTCAACAGTTTATTACTCATGAGTTGACTTGAAATGTGATCAGGTTATTTATTTAAATTCAACTCATCTCTCTTACAGAAACTAAAAAGTAGAGTAGAGAGACGTCTCTGGATTGTCAAAGGGGGGTTCCCTGCATTTTGATTTTAGTGCTGCTGATTCCTCGACATAAAAAAAGGAACAGGATCTGTCCACAGTTTGCTGATGGAGTTGGTCATCGTAAAGTCAGGGCGTGGATCCTGAGAACTCAGAATCTCTTTTTATTTTCATTCCTCCTCTGCTCCTTTTAATCCTTTTCCAAACAAAGCAACTGCTGCTTTTGGACCCGTGCTTTACTTACACACACACGATTCCTTTCGCTTCTCACTGTCTAGAGGGGAACACCCCCCCCCCCTAAAAAAAAAAAAAAAGCCTGTCAGGCTCCATCTGTGTGCAGTCCTGGATTGGAGTCCTGCTCCAAACGAAAGCACAGCTGACATCCTGTCCAAGACAGACCTACTCTGGGCAATTATGTTGCCTCTCTTGTCAGATATTACGACTCTGGCATGCGGCCTCTCACTTCCCTCCCCTGTGGAGATAGCCAGGTTGAGCTTAGCTATACCCCCCCTCTTCATGGGTGCTTGGGAGTAGCTATTTCACATTCCCACTTGTCGGTCAGATTTGTGGGTTTTGGCTGCTTGACTATCAGATGATTGGCTTCATATTTGAGGATGCTAATAACCTCCACAAGGTTAAAATGTTGCCCTGCATGTTGGGATTGATCACTGATGATTATCAGTCCACTGACCTTAAACCGTCTCTATTATTCTCCCTCGTGCTTTTTGTTTTAGCACTGATAGTTCAGGTTCGCGCACATTGTATAATTGTAGGTAAATGGATCCTTACTCAGCCATACAAATTGTGGAAATCATTAAAGCTCTGCAGGGAATCCAGCTTTGATAAGGACCTAAAACCCTCCTGAGAAGCAGACCTCTTTTAGTGAGTCTTATGGCTTGAAGTCAGGCCTTTGATGTTCCTGCGCTGACATCGACCGGTGGAATCAGGCGGCTCTCAGCCCCAAAGGCTGGAGGTCAAAATGGAGACACTTATCCTGACCTAGAGCTCCTCACAGCCTGTTTTTTCCCCCCCTCACACTCTGGCTGCTATCACAAACGCAAGCCACCAGAGGAAAATCAGACGTAGGAACCTCATCGATCACGGAGTGTTTCATCTTCTCACATGACTTCTCTGAAGCAGAGTTCAGAAAAAAAGGGAGGAAAGCAAATCACAGTCACTCAGAAGCTCATGAGTGTGTGTCCTCTATCCCTCTCTTGTCTATCTCTCCTCTATGCACAATGATATTTAGCACTTAACCTCTCCCTGCCCCTCTCACTTCCTCCTCTTTTTTGCTTGGCAGCACAGCTTTCAACAGATTCTTTAGTCTCAGGAGAGGCTTGTCTCCGCTCCACGCTGCTCAGTTTTGTTATAAATTAATCGAAAAGCCATTCAGTCTTCCTTTGCCAATCGTTACAGAACATAAAGTGTGGGCCCTCTCCCCTTTATTTTTATTACTCCACTCTCACTCGATCCGCCGTCCTTCCTCTCTGTTTAAATCTTTTCATCACATTTGCTCTGCAGATCCTCCCCCCACCACGGCTGCCCCCAGCACCACTGCATCCCTCCTCCATGACACCCCTGGAGCCGGCACAGCCGTGGACCAGCAGAGAGCCCTGTTCACCTCCCCGACCCTGGCCTCTCTGCCTGACAGCAGCCTGGGTACCATCGTCGGAGGCGCTGTAGGCGGAGTCTTATTCCTGATTCTCCTGCTGATCCTGGGTGGGGCCTGCTTCATGCGACAGCGCAGGACCTTCAGAGGGGACTACTACACCAAACAGTACCTGGGACCCTCCGACATGCAGAAGGAGTCTCAGCTGGACGTGCTGCAGCCACATGAGCTGCAGGAGGTCTACGGGGACAAGACGAGCAAAGGCAGCCAGGATCTGAAACCCAAACTGGGCGGAGACATCATTTACCCCGACTACACCCCCGAGCGCAAAGATAGGGATGACTGGGCCGACCGGGGGGATAACCACAGAGGCCTCAAGGAGGGAAACTACTACCCCGAGCACTACAACAACCAAAACATTCACCCCTGCGGGCCTCCTGTGCACAGCACCATAGTAAACAACGGCTCCCCCTACCTTCCGGAGGACTGTTATGACAATGGCACAGACAGCGACTATGTGTCTCACATGGACGGATCAGTGATCTCACGCAGAGAGTGGTATGTTTGAGGAGAAGACGGGGACAATGACTGAGTGAGAATAATTTAAAGAAGTGACAGATATAAATATCATTAAAGGCTGTGTCATTTCAGTTAAAGGATGAAAACAGTTTTCTCAGCTCAGTTTCACAATGAGCTCTTTGAACTACACTGCTCTGCCTTGATTGTAACCACTTAACCTTAAGGACGTGAATGTGGATCCTGTTACACTTCTGTAGCATCTCAAGGAGCTACAACGAGCTGGAACCCCCCCCCCCACCGGTATTACCCCTGTACACGCTTTGACACACGGTGACGTTTCAACTGATGCGAATGAGGTTTTGTATTCTGCTTGTTTGTGTTTTGCACCTGTCTGTCCACAGGTCAAAGGTCAGGCCCTCAGAGCCTTGTTAGCAAAGTATTTATACCCCTGACTGACTGAGCTCTGCTCCCACACAACCTCACAACTTTTTGTGGGATTTTGAAAACAGTCTCTGGATTGCTGAAGGGTTTTCACTGCACAGGTGAAATGTTCATCATGACTGCAATCAGTATTAAAGGCAAATAATATTGCATGATGATTTTTTTTTTTTTTTCTACATTTAAAATCTCAACATCAAGTTAAAGGGAGAGTTTGATACATGATTTAAAGGGAGTAGTAAAAATGCATTGTACTGAGGAAAAACAGACAAAGTATTCCTGTAAACATCTGGCGCAGTTCTTCAGTTGCTTTTCTGTAAATAATTCATGTAAAGGTAAGCTGGTAACCCGACAGACAAGATGACTGAATTAAAGGTGTTTCCCTGAATGAGAGCTCTTCAGCTTCACTCATAGTTCACAGATATCTCTCTCCCTGAAGTGTTCAGACCCTTTGTTTGAGTAACATGAAGAAGCCTTAAATAGCTGCTTTGTTATGAAGAAAGAGGAGCAGCTGGTTTACAGCACAGCCGAACAAACTCACCTGCTTAAATAAAGGCATTAATCAATCAGAGCTAAAACCACAGTGACACTTCTCACACGACAGTACTTGAAGAACTCGAGCAGGACTGATCTGATATGCTTGTTGTTGGTGTTTCACGCAGAGTAACCCCTGTTAGCAAGTCAAATGTGTTTGATGTGAAACGGTGGCAGTCAGTAAGCGAATGCAGCTCTGACACAAGAGTTAAAGAGGAAGTTGCATAAATGGTGACACTGATGGCAAAAAGATGAAGCGGTGTGGACAAACCTGCATGAATTAGTTAACTCTCTGTTCCTCAATCTTACTGCTTTTCTGGTTTATTCAAGTGCAGCCGGCTCGACCAATGAGGAGCTGCTAACGAAACATTAAACGCCTGACAGTAAAAGGCGGACCGTATATGGTGGACTTTCAAGTATCACAACCCATATCCAATATTCTGTTAACATTACTGAAATGTGTCAGGCCACTCCCTCTCTTTCAGTCATAAAGCACAACTCTGTTATTACAGTTGTCAGTGAAGATCACGAAGAGCCAACCAGGCCTCATCTTTCTCCACTCAGCCATGATAACAGGCTGCATCGCTGTCTTTTCCATTCTCCCTCTGATTTCTGTCTGCACGCCTAACACCAATTGGTCATTATAGTTTTTTTTATTTTTTTTTTATTTTAGACCTGGGATCAAAGAAATGTGTTATAAATACCACATGTGACTATCACAGCTGTCATCATCTGGACTGATGTGGCTCCATAAACCACCAACGGTTTGACTGCTGCCGCTCGACACTCCACAGTCGCGATCAATGACGGTAAATAAGAAGATTAAATGCTGAAAAGAAGGTCAGAAAAAGGAGCAATAATAAACCGATCCTTGGGCTTTCGTTTGTGTGTGTTTGAAGTAGGATCGCGCGGATACCTCACAAGCAGAGTTGGAAAGAGTGTGAGCGGCTGACATCACTTGTGATCAGAGAGCCGGCTGTAATCTTGGGGTTTGGCTCCTCGGCAGCGTCTCTGAGGATATTCAGCGCTCATGGAAACTAGAAATTCAATCCACAAGTGAAAAGACCCATGTAGGTTAAAGCTGTCTGTGTAATGGCTCCCCATGGGATGTGTATATTTTCTTCTTTTCCGACGAAACAACAAACCCAGCAGCAATAAGTTGAAACAAAGAGATGACATCATCAGTGATCTCATCTCTCACTGCTTGATTTGAGCTTACACTTTTCCACTTTGTGCTCTTTTTTTTTTTTGTTTCCTCAGGAATGATACATGGATCAAAGTGGCCTCTGCGAAGCCGCACATGAAAGGGAAAACAGCTTTTTTGGAAAGACTCCTGCTTAGTCAATCAGGCTGTTTGTTGCTAGAAGAAGGAACCTTATATGTGGATCACAGTCAGAGGGGGAGTGCTATATTTTTGAGGTCTACTTCTTATTGGGGTTTTATAGATTGTGGCTGAACATTTATGTTCTCTTTTTTTTTTTTTTTTTTTTTTTTCCTTCTTTTTAACCCTTCCCCGCCCTTCATTTCCAAAGCCGGGGCTTTGGTTGGAAGGTTTAGATGTCTGAGAATAAACTGCTTTAAACCCGCTCTCGCTCTCATCGTCGCACACGCAGCCAGCCGCCGCACATCTGCCACTGCAGCCCACATTCAAGGAGCAGCCCTCACCTCAAACCTTCAGCTTTTAATTAACTTTTCTGTCTCTCTCTCTCTCCCCCTCCCTCCCTCCCTCCACGAACTTGGCAATTGAATCACTCAAACTCACTGAAATATAGCTCATCCGTGTCTGCATGCACACATTTTCTTCTAATCAGCTGATTCATGGCTGTCAACTTGTTTCTAATTTGGTGAAGTCGCTCCGTGCAGATCGCTGTCTCTGCTCCTGTAACCATCTTTTTCTCTTCCCTTAAATCGGTTTGACAAACAAGCTGAAGTGATGACTGTTTCTGTAGCGCTCAGCTTTTGTCACTCACCAACTGTTAGGCATGGTAATTAAGTTATTCCCCACCTACTCTGTTAACGATTTCTCATCACTTGTGTTTATATACATGTACATGTACATAATGCTAATAGGTTAGCATAGGATTAGCTCTTTTGATTTCCTCGTTGGTGTACAGTTTTTTCTGGTCTCCCCTACTGAATAGTTGGTGCCTTAGATGGGCTGAGCATTGCACAGAAATGTTGAACATATAAAAATGACTGAAAACATTAATATAAAGCAAGATTGATATCGGTGCAGAGGAGGTCTGCTCATGAGTCTTCCATCTTGATATTTAAGATTTGCAGGTATCAAAACATCCGCGTTGACAAAAGGTTGCTCGTCATGCCTTATACACTTTGAAAAGACACATGTAACAAGTGAGTTACTGAGAGAACACGTACGGAGTCTCACTGGGAATTTCAGCAAAGCCAGATTCATAGAAAATATTATTGTCCTGTAAATATATGCTGGCTGTTTTTTTTATTATTATTGAAAAAAAAAATCTTATTTTTTGTATGAGGTCTGTCATTTTCACAGAGTATTAGTTTTTTCTTGGGCGCGTTGGAGCAGCTTTTGTCTGATGGAAACAGAAAAGGATGACGCTGTTCTCACTGCATATTTTATATTTGTTCTCTGGAGTTTCTGACCAATGATTTTGTATGCTGTTGTCTGAATGATTGATGTCTCGCAGGAATCAGAGATGGAAGTGCGTTAGATTGTATTTTGGTCCTTTGTTTGCAATAAATACCTGTCATTATTGCACTCACACGTGTCTTTGGATTCTGCTTTCAGAGAGATCTTTAACCTGCATCACCTCTTTCTGACGTCACACATGTTCATTGTGACAGATAAACAAACAGATATGTAAATGACATTTTCTAACCAGCGTTAAAACATTCACACGGATGACTGCATTTGCTCCATGTTGTAATTTTTAGTTTCAGATGAGCCTGTTGAGTTGATAAGAAAATGTTTATTACTTTATCATTATTATTATTATTAACCGTCCTCGAGAGGAATTATGATTCTTTTGGGTAATTTTAAGTTTTTCCAAATTCAATATTGCAGTTTTGGAATATTTCTTAAAATAGTTCTGTTCAATCACTGCTCACATTAAACACTGGCAATATTAGAACAAACTACACTCCATCTTCTTTTTTTCTGGGCAATGACTGAGCAGGGACTCAAGTGTTTTCTGCTACTGTTTAAGGTCACAGACATTTCTGTGCCTCCATTGTGCGCTCCTCGCTCTCTGATGGTGTATCGGCCATTTGTCTCTCACCCTAATGCGTGACACTACCCAAAGCTTTTTAAGGCCATCAGTTGTAAACCACATTTCATGGTCCATTGTGGTTTTGCTTTGAGTTCACTACAGGAAAAATAATGTTTCACTGTGCATTAAGACAGCTGTACAAAACTGTGAACTCTCTAGTAGACTGAGAATGTGAAGAGAGGGATTCTGAACACGGCTAATCAAAACTCTCAGACGACTACCAAATGGGCCTTGATATCAAATGTTGTTTCCAATATTAAAGCTCCTGTGAGACGTTAATGAAACAGATAAATAATAATACTGATATGATTATTAAAAACACCTGAAGCTGCTCACACAGGGTAGATGTCATTAAAAGTAGGCTATGTTGCACTCCCGACACTCCCCTTTTAAAATTGTTTTGTTTTATAAACAACATGTACAGGAACAAATCTAAATAGATCAAATAGAGCAAGAGTATTAGCTAATCCCATTTATACACATTTATACGCAGTCGACAAATCAGCTTGGGGTTCAAAGTCTTTTCCAAGGACACATGGGACATGTGTCAGCTGGAGCTGGAGATTGAACCCCCTGACCTTCTAGTTGAGAGACGACCGACTTTACCACTGATCTACAGCCACTCCCAATGAAATAAGACTGAAAAAAAAATGTGTTACTAACCAATATGTGGGCAGCGTGTTTGTCTTATCTTTTAGTTTTAACTGTTTCTCTCTGTAAATAAAGATTTTTTTCCTTCTTCATTTTTTAAGCCTTTATTTTATGCTTTAATTAAGTTTAATGCGTTTGAGTGTCTTATTTTGTTTACACTCAGTTAGGAAACGAAACAATAAACGTGATAGCATTGTATAAAAAGTAGCAACATGTCTGAATGCCAAAAAAAAGTCATTGGGTTTTGGATTGTTTCCAAACAAGCGAACAAATTGTGTCACAGTGACATCTGCAAACATGTGAGGACATTGTTTTTCTTTTGCAGACTAATTGATTTATCAGAAAAAGAACCAGATCGACGGATGATCTGAACCATTCAGTGTTTAGAGCCCAGATAGTGAGAGGCATGATTGTGTGGTTAGTGATAGGTGTTTCAGACGTGTAGTCCGGAGATCATCAGTCTCTGTCACCTTCAGCCTCGTCCACTGTCCACACCTGTGATAGTGACTAACTGACCCATTGCACACAGCTCTTCATCCTGTCTAACTCAGCACCCTCTTCATCACCGGTTCACAGAGTGTAGCCACAGGGTTTTTTGTTTTTTTTATCACACCTGCATGGACTGGACGTTTACTGACCACCCACACCTCCATCCTGTCACCCATCAGTCCTCAGAGAGTGACGTGCTTCTCTGCAAATATAGTGAACTTATAACAATAAAATCATGCCCTGAAAACATTTACAAAGGAATTTACAACAGCTCTCCTAATCCAGACCCACGGCTCTCTAAGTGCCTGTCTTTAATCCATGGGGTTAACCTGGCTTTGGAGGCGGCACAAACCCTATCACTGTGTGTTGTTTAGTAAAGTGACAATCATCCCCTCTGGTCCAGATTAAGTGCAGGAGGAGAAACCAGATACCTAATCCTCTGTGGCATGTCGGGCAGAAATCTCCCTTCCTGGACTTCACTTTCATCACTTCAACGTGCACGTCGCCCCAGCCCAAAAAGCACTCACTCATTTACCGTGGCATTGCCTGGCTGGGATAACCTCGGCCTAATCCATCACTGCGACCATCAGCATGTTTGTGCAAGCAGTGTGGGTAAATAATGCCGTGTTGGTGGGCTTGGGTTACCTCCGCTTTTTCCTTTTCTCTTGTTTCTGGCAGATGGCTGCGAGGGGCATTTTTTCACACTTAATGAATCCGTCAGCAAATGTGTTTAGTTTTGTTACCTCGTAAAGCAGCAGCGGGTCCTCTTTTTGAAACATTCCTGAGGACCCCACCCAAAGAAGAAAAAGTCAAGATGAGCATCAAACTGTAACCTTTAGAAAACAATGCTTGTAAAAAAAAAAGCCTTTTGCTCTTTTTTTTCCTTCAAGTGTTGTTTTTATGTTACCTTGCATTTATTAATTCAGAGTGAAGTAAAGAGAGGTGGCCCCCCTACTTCTCCTTCTCCTCCTCTCCAAAAACACTGATTGTTAGCTAATGAACGCGATGGCAGCACCATGGGAGCGCACATCAAAGGCTGCAGCTGACTGAGCTGAACAGACAAATTGTTTGAGCTCATGGGTTTGGAAATAATGACATGCTGCAGAGGGTGGGAGAGTGTGGAGCAGTTAAAACAAAAATGTTGTCACATGGCCCCGTGCTTTCGCTGGCCCTCGTCTCGTTGTGAAGCGTGTGAGGCTTCGGGGCAGCAGCCACCTGCAGCTGTGTCAGAACCAGGAGAAAATAGTTTGTGTAGAAGTCATAACGCTTCGAGGTGGTCCCTTTGAATAAGAGAAAAGTCACGTTTCTATTTGATTTATTTGTATAACTTTGCAATTGAAACTGTACAGTAGGATCTTAATGAAAGGTTAATTTCATTGAGTTTTATGTATAATATCAGACAATGGTTTGGAGCAGAGTTATAAAGAATTTAGAGTTCCTTAAGGATTTCATCAACTTAAAGCTCTTATAATCAATATTAATGATGCCTACAACGAATAAACTAACAAATAATGAAAGAGGAGACTGATGTTGAAATGACAAATCAGCATTAGCGGAGGTTTCCTTTAGGTCGAGGTTACACTGCTGTTGTAAAGAGTGGCAATAGTCAATAACTTTTCTTTTAAAACCTCCTACTGACAACTGAAAAACATATAGAGCTGACTAAAACTGCTGTTTAATACACTCAGCTTGAATACGAACTATCAGGAACGCTTTCGCTCTCTCGCACTTACACTTCAGCTTCAACCTAGCTAGCAGGCATGCTAAAACAAATGGCCAAGAAAATAAGGCAGGTTTAAGGATTTAGGTCTTATAAGTGCCCAGAAAGAAATTCAATTAGAATATTTACAATTTCACAACAACAGATGCAAACCAAAGGGGCTTCAGGGATATGTAAGCAACACATTTTTATAATTTATGCAATAAGGCAGTGCAAATCCCAACCACACTTTGGTTTTTCTTTCATTGTTTCTCAATTTTTACCACAATCAGACGTCTTTCTGAACAAATGAACAACCAAAACAGAAAATGACTGAGCATTTTATACAGCTGGAGCCTTCCACTTTAAATATACAAAGTACAACTCCAGCAAAGAAAAAAACAAACAAACAGACAAATGAATCGACATGATGGTAACAAATGTTGAATATGCACGGAAAAGGCTGCTGAGTACGGTTTTTCTGTCTGTAGTTTTTTTAAAATTAGAATCCTTTAGTGGAGTACAATGATGCATCTCAATGATGCACTATATCACAAACGTGATTGTCTTATGCACGCAGTCTGCTTTTACTGTTGTTTCAGTCTCTAAAAATGTCCTGCAGATTTTCCCCATCACTGGCAGAAAAAATGAGGAGTTGGAAAACCTGCAGGGGGAAAGTCTAAGCGAACCTATTCCTCTGGCATGTATCGCGTGAAGCACTACATTTTGACTTGTTTGCAGTTGATGTCTATCTCAGCAAACATGAGAGGTAGGGCAGCGGGACAAAAGCCCTTTTGTGCTGTGATTCCTCTGAGGCCGAGAGCAAAGACAATGACGGTTTTCTTCGATGGGCCTCATTGTTACTCTGTCTTGCACTGAGCTCCATTCACAGATCAGATTCTGTGTGCTGCTTTCCCAGCTCACTCTTTTCTGCCACTGTGGAAGAGCTGCATCTTTCTCTGCTGAGTCAAAGTTTTTCCATAGACGGTTTTAAGAAAAGTCCTGAGAGAAGCATATCTTATTGCACAATATGGAATTAAACTAGGATGATAGAGTGGTTTTCTCTGGGGCCTAATTAATAAGCTATAAACATATGTATTGGGTAGTAATATGATATTCATATGATCAGTCTTCCTTTTGGCCGACTGACTACCTCTGCTGCCCACGGCTGTAACAAGCCCCTTTAAAGACAAAAACATGTTGGAGTGCAGGGAGCAGTCAGTTGCATGGTTTTACATACAAGGTTTGAAGGTTTTCTTATGGATCAGTGTCTAATTGGATTCATAGCACACCACAGGCTCTGATCAGAATGGGTGGGCACCCATCCTATGGAGGCCACGACAGGGAGACCCCTTCTACATTGTTCTGCAGTGCTGGAGCAGATATAATCTTAAGTGAATTTTAATCCCTTCAAAACAATGCAACATTCCCTCCCTGGGAAATGTCCATGGGGAACACAAAAGGAGACAACAACAGCAACCATTTGAATACAGCCAGGGCGAGGACTGATACTGCAATGTTACGTATGCCTGAAAACACAAGTGCAATGCCAGAGGTTATTCTCATTCTTCTATAAGAGCCATCAAAACAGTGGTTTGACTTCATGGCTATCATCGGCATGCTTGTGAGTTTATACTGATAATGCAAAAATGCAGATGCTAGTTAGATGTCATGTTTACCATGTTCAACATTTAAATTAAAGGGCAACTGGCAGGTTATATTTCTTACAATATTAATGCTAGATAAATCAGAAATAGTTGTTTGAAAGGCCAATGAATGGGAACTATGACTGTATGTACCAAATGTTATCCAATAGCTGTTGATATTTAGTCTGGATTGAAATGGGAGAGGGACGTACATTGGGATTCCAAGTGCCCAAAGTAGGCTTATAACTGACATAAGAATTTCAACATCTTTCATTTTCAGGGCCTTCTGTCTGCGTGTCTGCTGTTCTCTGCATCTGCTGTTGTTATTTTTAGTGTTAAAGCTCTGTTTCTTCCACCTGCCTGCGTCTGTCAGTCTGCGACTTTAACAATTCGAAAGAAGCAGCAGATCTAATCTGACCGAGGAGACAGTCCGCGGCTCCCCCCTGCATGCTGCCTGGGAACAGCTGGACCCGGTCGTGTGGATGAAGTCTGTCAGCTAGACCAGCCAGTCGTCCACTCTCCGCTCTGCTGCCACCGACTGTGAGCA
This sequence comes from Symphodus melops, assembly GCF_947650265.1. Classification (NCBI taxonomy): domain Eukaryota; kingdom Metazoa; phylum Chordata; class Actinopteri; order Labriformes; family Labridae; genus Symphodus; species Symphodus melops. Next base: position 6,239,662 of record NC_136700.1, on the reverse strand, counting down.
CGTGACGGTGCTCGTCATGTGACTGCTGCCTGTCTGCCTCAGTGTCAGAGCTCAGCAGCCTGCAGACCACCACGGGAGGCTGGTGTTGTTAGTTCCAAATCCTTGGAGCAGATGAGTGGCTGTAAACGCTCACCTCATATTAAGCCCCCCTGACAGGTTTAGCTCATTATGAATCAGTCAGGTCATTTGGGTTTTATAATGTTTTATCATCTGTTTCACTCTGATTTTTGTTTGCCCTCGTCCTGTTCAGTCTTTTATCTCACAGGGGGACCTCTCCTGACGGGGACAGATGAGCCTGTCACACTCAGCTGTTCTGCCTGATGATGTATCACCAGGACTTAGGCTTACAGTCAGGACATGTGCTTTTGTTACAACAACATCAGCGCGGCCTTAACATATCTGATTTATAGCTCTGATTTACTGCCGGGGCCGACAGAGCATTCACAGATCTAAAGCAGAGAAGCCGGCATCTTTACGTGTGCTTACATCGTCATATAGTGTGATATTTTAATCATGTCTGTCTCTGCAAATAGTTTCTCTTGAGAAATAAAGTTTTCTCCATTTTCTTTTCAATCTCAGACTTTGCCTCACATCTTTGTGGATTTTAGTTTTTGTTGTCACATACTTCATTTTAATGTGACGCTAACGAGTGCGTCCTCTCACTTTTATCATGGCAGAACAAAGATGTCTTTGTTTTCCACTTATCGTACAGAGATATTTTATCACCTTCTTCAAGCTTGATGCTGATCCAAACAGTAATCAAAAAGCCAACATAGAAAAGACACCGAGGTATGACCCAGGTACCTGAACCATAAAAAGATGAACTGTATGGTCCTACTTGCTGATATCTTCACTTTTACCACAGGGACAACTTCGCTTTCTGTCACATTTCACCAAAAACGTGGATGAGTTCAGACACTGAAAAGATGTCACCAAACAAAGGTTTACGTGGTATTAATCAAAATACAAGGAAAAGTCGAACTGGGAAAACACAAGGAGAATGTTCAGGTATGATATATGATTCCCACAGGTGAAGAAATCAGGGCAATCAAAAAGGAGGGAAACCAAAGGGAGGAAGTAAAACAAGACAAGAAACTCTGGGGACGAGAGAAGAGAAGTGAATAATATAACAGCAACACATCAGTATTTAGTGTTTCCTGTTTCATTTCTTATCCTCTTGTTCGTCTTTGTTAAACATTAAAAATAAAGAAACACCTAAGGAAAACAAGCAACACCAGCAAAGATTGAGAGAAAAAAAAGGAAATCTAAACCCTGAAATCAATGAAGAAAATACAAAAATAAACAACATCAAATCCGGACACTTTCAACAAAAAAATGACTCTTATTTGATGACTATTGAAGGCCACATGCCCGTGCTTTGGTCTCATAACAAGTGTTCCTATACCTATAACTGTTGTAGTCAGAATCTCTGTCACGTATATTCCTAAATCCTTTGGTTTTTAATAATGTAAACACATGTGCATTTCTTGCTAACAGCCTACATACAGGGCACAGAGAGTGAGAAAAAAAATTGTGGGACCCACGGCTTATTTTTGCACAAGGGCCCCATGGAGAGTTAATCCAGGACTAAGCCTCTTGATACATAGGCTTAAGAGTTTTTAACCATGTTGACCTGACAATATATTTGAATTAATCTGTGGTTCAGGGTCAGTTTGTTTCCTTTCAGTGATTAAAATGAATGTAAGCACCAAAACAAACAGAGTGTGAGTGAGTGTGTAACGGACTGAAGAACAGCAATCATTCCAGATCCTCGGTCAGGAAGGAAAAAAAATGGCGTATTCGTCTCCTGTTCCCTCTCTTTGTTTTTTGACTTGTGCTCTCTCACACAATGGTTTCCTGATTGACCACTTGACTTCTTAATGATCAATTCTCTCATGTAAAACAGAGGAATGTTATACTTAATCAAACACAACCAAGATCATACTCGGAATCAGGAATGACAAAAGCAGATGAAGACAAAAGAAGGAGAGGAACTCCATTGTTCCAACAAAACACAGGCGTGTGTTGTGTGAGAGGCGAGGATGAGGTGAAGCACAACTCCTGTCAAATCGCATAAATTACTTCCAACAAGCAGGGTCGGGGGGCTGCGGGAGGCCCATTTAGGAGCTTTTAAAGTCGAACAGCGTGAAGTCTTAATTACTGAGACTTAACACTGGCCAGTGCTGTACTCAAGCTGCGACGGTCAGGAGTTGGAGGCTGTGGCCCCCGCGGCTTCAGAGGAAGCAGAGAAGACCGAAAACTGAAGACAAAACAGAACATTTCTACTGTCTCTGACAGCAAGGTTGATTACAGTTTAAAACATTAGATTATACAGTTCTTCCTGTTCTCTGATTGGTGTGGTGTAAAAAGAAACATTTCATTTTTTCACTCTTTGTTTGATCTCAGCTGTCAGATTGTACCTTCTTGCACACTCAGGTTTATTGGCAGTAATGATCCCAGGTTGCTCCCTGCTGACCAATCACGCGTTGATGTTTTCTGTAGAAATTGGGGGAGGGGTTGAATACTTAGAAAAGGGCTAGAGGTGGCCTGAAGCTCTGGTAAGAAGGTGTGACGGTGTGAACGAGAATTAGGATATACATGCTGACCATTCCTTTACAAGGTGTCACGCTTCGCATGTGGTTTTATTATTTCAGCTTCCGTTTGCAGCTTGGGGTGAAATTTGGCCAGGAAAATATCTAAAACTAGTAAACAAACCAAAATGCCAGTGTAAGACCTTTAAAACACAACAAGCACCTTTTTATTTCTCTGTTCTTTACAAACAACATTGGGAGACATATGGAGGATTGGTATCTATGCAGATGATACACTTATCTATCAGTAATCTTTTTATGAATAAAACATACAAATGAAAGTAAAATTTCTCTTATCTTTCCCCAAAAGAAAGCACAACACAAGTCTATGTTTTTACTGTCATTTGAGGAAATATTTTCCATGTTTGCATGAAATGAAAAATGCACATTTGATCTGTTTCACATTTCCTGCTTTTTTTGTGTCCGGCCAGTTACAATCAAAGGCATAAGGAAAACATTTGCACTCATTGAGATAGAAGTAAACATCACACCATGTGCTTAAAGATGTGAGACCAATGTCTGGCATCAATGGGAAATAAAGGAATGACCTTTAAAAAAAAAAAAATCCTCTCAATCACTCATATTCATTCTCCACAATATCACATCCAGGCTTGAGGATAATCAGATGAACGGTTCCTCGAGATAAGAGGACAGGTAATCCTTTTTCAGAGCTAAATATAAAGCAATTTATATTATGTTTATGTTTATGTTAAACTTTCTGAGCAGAGGTTTTAAAATGTTTTACATGCATGTGATTGATCCATTTCACAGTTTTGGATTAGCATTGGAATCTGTGTGCATAAAATAATGCATCTGTCATAGCCCTGTTCTGCCCCTCAGTACTTTTTCATTCAGACTGCCTCCCTCTCACTCTACCTGTCAGCCACACCCTTCTCACCAGCTCGCCTGCTCTCTCAGCTGCAGCTGATCAGTAAATAGGCCACTACACAAGCTGCTGTTCCCAACGTTTTCATTGCCAGATCGTCATCACAATCACGCCTGTCTTTCAAGCGTTTTCCCTTGGACTGATCTCCCAGGACCGACCTTGCTTGCCTTGGACTCACCTTCTCCGTCAAAACCCCAGTAATTACCTCGGCCTTCTGTACTGCAGTTGAGTCCATACACTGCCCGTTACAACAGACACAAAATCTGCATACAGAAACAAAATCGAGAGAAAAAAAGTGTTAAAAATGAAGAGATACACTTAAGAAAAATATTTAGCAATACAAATAAACTGTGTTGAGAGATAACACTTTTTTAAGGAAGTATAAACTGTTACATCACTGTGGTTTACTGACTCATCTTTCTTCAACACTTCTATGACAGCATTAAGACAACATGCATGCTACTGTGTTAAAATGACGTGCTTTGTTTCTATTCCTCTAAGGTCTCATTTTAAATGTCTTTATGTGAAAGGTGTGAATTAATTGTGTTTGACTCGGTGTATACTTATCTAAGCTGCTGTTTAGGCCATGTCTCTCTTGTAAAGTCGATTGAGTAGCCCAAGTGACGTCTTGTTTATATAAACATTTCTGAATTACACCTTAAAATAGCTGGGTTTCTGTTCTTTCTGGCCTTTTTGTGTATTTGTAATTACAACTCTTTTATTGCTAAAAGTTTTATTACAACTTAAAATCTCACCTGGGTTGAACTTCACATCATTCTGCACAGTCAGGTCTTTTTTTCTTTCCTAATTAGCCGAGTATCCTGATGTCTCCTGTGGCGATATCTGATCAAATGTCACGAGGCATTCTTATTTTGGCAGAAGTTCTTGTTTGTGCTTGTATAAAAACCTCCCCGGGCTGTGTTACCTTTAGAGGTCATGCTTTGGCCCTTTAGCAGCCGGGAGGATCATGAGTCTGGTAGCCATGACGGTACACTTTCATTTCAGCCAGCTAGTAATCCCACTATGCAATAAAACTGTCTGGCCCCTGCGTCTGGCTCCAGTCAGACCAACTTTACTCACAAAAATGTCCCCCCCTCGATGTTATTAAGAGGAATGTAAATCTCAACACAGAATTTTAGAGCCCTATTCTCTCTTTTTTCTTCCAAATTGGAGTTGTCATTAAAGTGCTGTTAACCAAGACAGTGAGTAGTAATAATGGATAAAAAATATAATGAAGGAGTGCTTGTCAACCAAGCCAAGACACTGGAGGACAGAGGTCAGTGTGCTGGTCAGACTGTGTTGACAATGGCGCAGGAGTTGCAGCTGTGTGCAGAAAGTTTGTCTTTTGGTATAGACATTATCTCACTGTTGGTTTATGTCATCCTTTCAAAACAAACACATTGCTACTGCACTGACCTCTGCTGTCTTTCACGCAGCTTTTTACAGAGGAAAATGAAAGATGGCTCATTGAGGTTGTGAGGGTTAAGGGCGTCGATTTATTGCCACTTCCAGGCAGCAGCCATCAAGCTGAAAACACAACATAAACCTATCAGCATTTTTTCAGTGGATACTGCAGACTTGTGTGCAAACAGTTGCTATGCTGTCATTTTGTGCTATGATATATACATGGGTCTGTATACAGTAACTTTTTGAGTTTTTTTGTTATTAATTTGATTATGTATTCTAGCTTATTTCATCAAACTATTCCAATGGTTTTCATTGTAATGTCTGTCGCTGAGAGTAATATTGAACCTGAGTCAGATTCTTAGTATATGTGCCCACATACACGACCAATCAAACTGATTCTGACAAGTGTTTCGGAGATCATGTATTTGTCGTAATGTCAACAAATCCCAAGAAAAGACTAAAACCAAAAACCTTTAACGTATATTTATTTCTGTGTCGTAGGTTTTCACTGTTGATCCAGTCTATTAAACATAAATCAGCAAGCCACACTGTTACCCGGGGTGTTCCTCATTATTGGCATGGCGGCTGCAGTTTATTTTGAGTCAAACCCACAGTAACCATCCTGCTGCTGCCATAAATACTCACCAGAGAACTACATGAGTCAAGTCTTCCAAAACAAACCTGCTAATGTGTGATTAACAATTGCTTGTAAAAATCTACTGCAACTGTATCTTCTTTAAAAGTGTGCCTGTCACTATGTATACGTTTATGCCTCTGTGTCCGCCTGTTTTTTTCTCCATGTGAATGCAGCATGATCAAGACAGAAAATTTAATTTTATGTTTGTGCGTCATATGTGCAATGACTTCTTTTCATTTTTATTATCATATTATTATTGCATCTGTTATTTTTCTGTACAATTTTCTTTCAATGTTTTTAATGTAAAGTACATTGAGTTTTCCCCGTGTGATGAAAGGTGCTGTATAATAGAATTGACTTGACCTGACCTCACAGACACATGTGCTAACATACTCACATGCTAGGTTGACAATATTTTCAAACCTCTAAATAGGGCCATGTTAATTATACTGCAAAGCCACATGTATGAGCTCATGGTGCAAGTGGATCATTTCCATCATTGCACCGGAAAGTGTCTCCTAAGAGCAATAGAAACTTTATTTGAAAAATAATAAACACATGACTGAATTGGTGAAATAGTACATATTCATGTATTCAACACCTGATCAGTGACCTGCATTAATCACACAGGATGGTCGGCAAAGGTGCCCGCCTGAGCCCAAGCTGCTGTCATGGATAAAAAGTCCTTATCCTTCTAAGAAGCGATCTATGAATACTTAACATGGTATGGCTAACTCAACTTGAAATCTTATTTAAGTATGTGCAGCACAATGTTTAAAAAACACCTGAATGCATTCATCCAATACGGAAAATGTAATACTGTATGTATTGATAATTTAATACAGATCTGTTTCATATGCTTTGGCCTCTGTCTCTGAAACCCAATATCCTTATTTCCTGTGTAACATATTCAGGCTTCATGTGAGTGTTTTTTAAAGCTCAAAATTTATTCTTACATGAACCAAATGTTATTACAAGCAGGAACAAAGAGTCGTGTAAGGTGAACTGAAGGTGTAACGTGACAGATAACGAGCAATGGTTCTATTGATTTCTGAAGAGATGCCAAGACCTATGTGATTATCAGATTTCAGGTGATCATATAAAATGTGGAAGTTTATTTTGTCTGGTTGATTTCAAACTATATTGTTTCTTAACTGCACAAGATGTTGCCAAAATATTCTCTATCTAACTTAATCGGAGTTCAAGTGTAATACTGGAGACTGCAATGAAACAAAAACATGAATATTTAAAATATAACTTTATTCTACATTGACAACGCCTGATGTTGGTCTAAAAATACTCTTTAACATCTGTATTCGAACCAAGCTCTCGCTCATCATTAACTTTTTGCCTATTCAAGAACTCAATCGGCTTCACTGGGTCCAGATAGTTGTAAGATTTATGGCTTCAGGCTTTTTAGGCGTTTAAAATGTGCTTAAGAGGATGTCTATCTGATCCTTGACAAATGTCTCTGACACCCAGTGGGCGTCACCAGCAGCATAATCACTTAACATTAAGTAGCGAATGCTGAGTCAGCATAGGTAAGAGGAAGGTCAGGCTGTGTGTTTCTGGCAGAAGCAGAGCGGGCGGTCACACAGGGACACTGAACGCACTTTCTGGCTACATGTTTCATACATTACGGATAATAACATACAAATATGAGCTGTAACCTTCTGTTAGACGCTGAACATGTGAGAATCAAGATTTTTTACATTTGTCTCCTTTGTGTTGCCATTGATTTGCACATAGTGTGCAGCAGGAATGCATTGACTGAGAAGTCTCTGCATACACAAGAGGCGCCACAGGGATTTCTGAGGGCCCCTGTGTGTGTGTGTGTGTGTGTGTGTGTGTGTGTGCGTGTGTGTGTGTGTGTGTGTGCGTGTGTGTGTGTGCGTGTGTGCGTGTGTGTGTGTGTGTGTGCGTGTGTGTGTAGGTGTGTTTGTGTGTGTGTGGGTGTGAGCAAATGTTTCTGGACTTTCCACAGTGATTAATAGACAGCAACTTATTTGTTTATTTAAAAGTACTCTTTCCTTTATCAAAAAAAACAAATAAGGGAATCAGCCTCAGGTTAACTCATTGCATTGTTTGCGCAGACAGACTTGTAAATAGTTTAATATTTTCAAGGAGATATGATTAAGATGCAAAGTGCTCTGCAGATTATTTCAAGTGCATTAGGAAATGTTTGAGTGTGCAGTTTTATTTCAAGTTTACAAGTTAATGTACAGATATTGGCTATGCACACTGAATGCTCGGTTGATGAAGACTTAAATGTATTGAACAGATCAATAAAACTTCCAAAACAATCTCAACAGAAAGGACAACTGTCGCGGTGACCGAGCGCTTCATTAGAAAAACAGAAGTCAGAAGAAGAAAGTGATCTGCTGGCCAGCATCCTACAAACCATGATGGTGTGATTGAGAAGCAAACTGAAGTAGAAAAGTGCTAGTGGAGTCCATATAGCATGTCTCAGTCAGAATGCAGGAGTATAGGACAAACACTGTTGAAGCCCTAAAACTTTCAATTATCAGTTTTGCCTGTAGGGGGCAGCCATTAGTTTGGTTTTGGTGAAATCCAAAAACAGTGATGTGTTGCTCAAAATTTCTATCAAGTATGTTGTGGTTTTATATTAGACTAAACCTATGTAAAGTTATGTGTAATGGGCTGAAATCAACAATGCACCACATCCAACAGTATAAAAAGATAATTAATATATAAAGTTATGGAGAGGGAAAATGAGAGCAATCCGAATGTGTTTCAGTGCCATCTCCCTCTTCTCTTGAGCAGCAATAAGACAGATACATGAATGAAAGCAGCCGAGCAAACAGCAACATTTAGGCATGATTCTGGTCTATAAACCTGTATTGATTGTTGCCCGCCTTCCTGCAAAGTCCTTGCCTGGCCGGTGCCAGAGTAATTTGTCCCCCAGGTCTAAGGTTGCATGTGAATTTTCTGTGGTGTCAGCTAAGTTGAGTGCAATGCATGCTTGAGAGGAGGTGATCTCTCATTATCCCACACTGCTTTAATTAGGAGCTCACTGTCAACCAAATCAGCATCTTTATCTCATTTATTACCTCCTGCAGTAGGCATTTCCAAACTGCAATAGGCCATATTTCATCTTCCACAGTAGAGTGTGTGTGTAACTTAGTCACGAATACAACAGAACAGAAAATAAGGTTTTTATTTAACAGGAGACCCCATGACGGCATAAACTCCTTACTGTGACAATCAGATGCATGTGTGTGCGGGAGCTTGTCATATACGTGTTTTCTCCATCTTATAAGTGAAGAAAGTGGGAGAGAAGAGGGGCGTGCACTTTTTCTGACTTCTGAGGTCAGAGGTTGTGTTCCCTTTACAGACCTGCAATTAAATTCTGCCATTTTATTTTTACCGTAACCTCAAGCTTTCCCTAATTTTATACAAACGTTCAAGTCTGCCAATTATAACCATATCCTAATCATTATTAACCAGGCATGACCACAATCTTTCCTTTAATTTTATCACACCATGGTTACAAGACATGGATGGTTATTATAGAGCTGCATGACGGGCCATTAAGAAAATGTGTCATTTTGAAAAGCAGCCATGGGCTTGTAGGTTCCTTGAAGGTTCTTAGATTGTTTTATTGGAAAATCAGCTTCAGGAACTTGGCTTGATGGCCATAATCTCTGACCACAGAGCATACAGTAATGCTTTAGGACTCTTAGTCACTAAACCAATTAGCTAGAAGAAGACGCTAGTTCAATATTCTACATGTTGACAGAGAAAGCTATGAAGAGGAAAAGAGTGTTCGTTTGGCCTTTTTTTTTTTTCTGGTAAGGGGTTTGAAAAATACATGACAAATGCATTCTTATTTAGCCTCCTTTCTGTTTGACTTGTAAGTGACATAGGCTAGCCTGCAGTGTCTTGTCACACTGTTTTTGTTTGACTGAGTTAGCAAAGTTGCTGACTTGACTTGATATCTGAGTCATCATATAAACATATAAACAATTCTGACATGTAGAGCGAAAAATACAAATGTGTTACAAATTGTCTTGACGGTCACTCATTCTTTCTTTGGAGCACATCGTGTGGATGACATTAACACCGAGAAGTCAGTACTTACAGTAACCAGTAAGTGGTTGCTAACTTACAAAAGTGAAGGAAGTGCAGGAAGATTTCAGTAATAAAATTGCATTTTTATGTTTGCTTGTCGGATGGTCATGGTCACTCCTACCTACAATATGGTTTTCTGTTGAAGTCAGTTTTATTGAACAGCCTCCTTTAAGTGTGACTGCTGCTATAGGATCACATGTTGTCAGTGGTCAACATGAGAACCAAGATTACCGAGTCAATCAACAGATTGTCAATGTTGCTATTGATCTAAAAACAGCTGGTTGTCTGGCACTTCTTAAAACTGTTCAACTCTTTATACCCACTCAAAGATGGTGTTCAAGAAATTTGTGTTAACCCTTTATTTTCTAATTAATTAATCATTTATTTATTACTTGCTTATCCATTGTATGTATGCAGCAATGATAAATGCACTGTTACTTTATCAAACAAGTCGTTTTTATGTTAAATAAAATTCTTTGATTTCTGGGTCAAAGTTGTGAAAACTGTTTATCGACCTTTTCACCCAGCCCTGCTAGATGTGGTTAGTGAGGTGTGGCCTTTCCGTTTTAAAACAACACAGTAACAGCTTTTGTGGTTCAAGTATCACAACTATCACAACAATATAAGAAGAGATTGAAGTTTTGCTTTCTTAGTAGTGGAAATGACACAACAGGAAACTGAAGACAAAGTTGTAAGGTTTGCGCATTTTATTTGGTACAAAATAATGGCAGGATTTCTTCGGCTGGCTTTCTCTCACTTCACCCTCCTGATGAAAGTTGTTCAGGTTGCATTAGCAAAGACTCGGAGCCTGCTGGTTAGAGAGTTCTGTTTTGGGAAAAGTCAGGATGAGTGCCAGGTACGGAGGGGTGCATGGGCGCAGCCATGCTCAGCACGTCCCAAACAACCAGTGCACGAATCACAGCCATCTGCTGTCCATTTCACTTACACTCTCACTTGATAATGTGCCAATATCTCTGTCTTTCACCCTTGGAAATGAGATTTACCCTACCATCCTCACAGGAGCCACCTAAGCCGCAGGTTCAGCTGGCAGGACACCACGGTTACTCTTCTGATTTTTTTTGAGAAAACAAAGAGTCATGCTTCCCCTGAAACCTTTTCAATGCCATATCATTTATCACAAAGTCTCTTCCAAGCCTCATCCTCCACTTACTGTAATGACCAGAGTTTCCTCTCCACTCTTTATGAGTGTGTTTCAGTTATTTCCATCAACTAAATAACCATTAAGCACTCAGCAGCATGGCCTCAAACTGAAGTACATAAACGGCTCATGACCTGAACATAGAATGCATCATCTTCAAGACTGCAGCATCACTGCCTGAGTAATTTCCACCGACTAAATGACCATTAAGCACTCAGCATAATGGCCCCCTCAGTCGTTAAAACACACTGGGGCATCAGAGAAGAATAAGAGATTGATCAGAGAAGTTATGACCCAGAGAAAAAAAAATACAAAGAGGCTTTAGTTGAGTCCATTTGAAAGATTTCTATCCTGGAAAAAATGAGGCGTTTGTTGACTTTTACTCAGTCATGCTTTTGCATAAAACACTCCACACATACTGCTTCACAAAAAATGCAAGCTTACATATGTGAAATGACCTTTTAGAATTCTTACGGTTGTAAGAAGCAGCATTTTAGTATGAGTCACCTTACACACTAAAAAGATGATTCATTTATGACAGTGGTTTCAAACCTTCTTTCTTAATGCTCTGTAGTTATATAAAAAAGAGCTAAGCCCCCACAGGACTCCAACAGGAAAAATGTATTGTTGATTTATTGTTTTCATTAGAACATGATTTAAGTTGCAATGTGCAAATTTAAATTGGACAAACTCAGAGCAGACAGAGCCCAGCACCCCCCTGAGATCTTTAGTGCCATTCCCCCACAAGGGGTCCTCGATCCCAGGGTGAGAACCTATGCTTCAAAAACACGACTTACAACTGTGACATTTCAAGTTCCCAGTTTCTTCTTTAGTTGATCTGCCATACTGAAAGAGAATTTGAACCGCATTAAAAGGGGCTTTCTCTAATGTTGTCAATACCAAGTCATAAACAGTAATGGCAGGATCATGATGCATTATGGATGTATAATGTTTTATAGAAGTTCATAAAACGCATCAGTAACCATTATGTGCTCTTAAAAACAAGGTCAGGATGTTTGTGAATGAATTGAAGTTGTGAGTGTCCATAGATGCATTGATTTAAAATGCAGGACACTTACATGTATGAAGACAGAGTTCAAATGTTTGCTCTAAGGTGTTTTGTTTTTGTTGTTTGCAGCTTTCTACAGCTGCTTTTTGGTGTTCACACCCATTGTGAATGAGTGTTATCAGTTGATCAAAGGATCTTCACAAACTACATTTCAAAACCATGAAAAAACTCGAGTTGGAAAAAGAGTACGACCAGCGGTGCCCTTAAAACCAGTGTTGAGTTAACTTAGATTTCAACAGATTGATATACAGTGTGTTTTAAATTAGACCTTCATGTTCTTTACACAGTTAGCTTTCAGTGTATTAACGTGTTCATTATAAACAGTTTATTCTTTTCACTTACAGAGAGAACATTGTTCGAGATTATTCTGTTATTTCAATCAACCTCTGTATGAAATATACCACGGGGTGCGTTTGTTTTTGCTTCTTTTGGCTGACTGTTACTACTTACTACTGCATGTGTTACAACTTACCATGGTTGTGGGGTAGGTTGTAACAATAGACCACAATCTATTTGACATTAACTCACACGGTGAACAAAATTCTTACAGAGGTTTGAAATGGTTCCATTTTAAGTAAACAAATGTGGGTACTTTGTGTACAGATTTGAGAACTCAAGTTCAAAAACTAAGTGAGTTAAAGGTGCTGAAGCAAAAGTCCAACAACCAGTCTACCCTACATTAATCAGATAGTACTTTCTACTTACTTGTTTCAAACAGGACTTTACTCGTAAAAATTGTTTGTTGTTGTTGTATAGGTGCTTTATAGTTAGTCTGAGTATTTATGCTATTTTTGTTTAAAAGTTATTATCAAGACAAATGCAAAACTGCATGTTAGCTAACAACAGTTTGCTAACCAACAGCCTTGCTAATATTAGCTATACATCACTAGCGGTCTCATTGTTCCTTCTAAAATATATTGGTATTTTTCTTTAATAGCCACACTTACAAATGATATTCACACTATTAACAATATTTTTACAGAACTCACAACCAAACTTCACTAACAGTAAGGTAGAACTTGATATGTAGAGATGCGGATAAGCACATCTTAATATCTTGGAAACAGCCAGGCAAGCCAGTTTTCCTGTTTCCAGCATGGTTTTCCAGTCTTTAAGCTATGCTTACCCTGGAAAGTGTAGTTTTATACTGAACAGACAAAGAGATATCTTTTTTCTCAGATAACCTCTGTCAAGAAAAAAAGTAAAACTTCCCCCGAGGTTAATATTTGTCTTATACATATAGATTTACTTTTTTTTTTTTTTTTCGCTTCACCAAGTTAAGTCAGCGTAAAAAATAATAATTTCCTATTTCTTGTCTACACCAGTGTCATGGTTTGGGTTTGTGTGTTGTTATATTTAAGATTTTTGAGTTCCGTATATTTCTTAGTTTCAGTCTTTAGTGTTTCCTGAGTTTTAAGTTGTATTCTAGTCTTCAGTGTTTCTTTGTGTCCTTCTCTGTTGTCTGTAATATTGTTTCCTGTGTTACTTGTGTGAATGATTCGTTTCGTTTCGTCTCCCTGCTCACTGGATTTACTTTGGTTTTGCTCCTTATGAATTTTGGACGTTTTGGATTTATTTAGTTAAGTAAGTTTTTATTTTTGCCTTTTATTTAAATAAATCTTTTGTTTTCTGCATTTGGGTCCTCCTCCCTGTTTCCTACCTGCAAAACGTGACAACCAGGCTGTTTAAATAGCCTATCTTCAAAGAAAATGCCAAAAGCTGATTCACAGGGACATCAAAAGGAAACACATTTAAATGAACTCATTGCTTATGAATTGTTTGATTTCAAGAATACTTGAATGAACATTCATTGAGAAATGAAGCATTTTTTTCCATGTACTTTCTCTATGTTTCAGAGACCACGTCTTTTCAAATGTTTAGTGTTTAACTAAAAGAAATATAGCCCCAAGAGAGTTACTTTTTATTTATTCCTCTTTGTACACAAATGCCAGCAGGGTCCCATGCAATTCAAATATGTGACTCAGACTGGTAGGGGCTTATCAATCAAGTTCTGTGTCAGTGTGGAATCTGCTAAAGCGTTTTGTCTTTGTGTGTGTGTGTGTGTGTGTGTGTGTGTGTGTGTGTGTGCATGCATGTGTGTGATTGTGGGAGGGCTGCTGGGTTTGGTGATAATTTAGCTGTAAATGAATGACAGCCGGAATAGTTGGTGCAGCAGATGATCGGTTATTTTCCTCCGCTGTTGAAAGTGATGATAAGGCTTTGCAGAGTCAAGTAGGTTTCCACACTGTCCTTCATAGGAAAGTTTGCTGGTGTTTTACAGCACACACACATTATTGCTGGCTGATCCCCAACAAGCCTTTTTCCAGCTGCATTTTTACATGTGCGTGTCCATAGAGAAAGTGATAAAGAGAAAGCCAGCAAGGTGGAAAGGATGCCAGTTGTACATCTGTGAAATGTATAAGTACCTTGTCTGTGAAATGTTAACAATTTATTGTCAGTAAAATACATTATCTTGCAGACAAAAGCCTGAAGGTTTCCAGACTCCTTTTCCTGAATCCTGTACGTCCACCCACTTTCAGGGATTTCAGGTGATTTAATTAGCTGGAAAAATGATTATCAGAGCTTTGTCTATGTGTCTATGTCTATGTTTTTTAAAGACTGAACTGTGTTTTACCTTCCATTAATATGATCATCAACAGTCTTAATCAAGTTGGAGAGCGGGAACTAATTTGAGTTTTAATCCTTCTGAGACCACATTGACAAAACTGCTACCATCAGTCTGTGAGTTTGAGATGATTTCTTTTATTTGTTATTTGGATTTAGAATATCCTGTTCTTGTCAGTTAATCTACTTTTTAGCCTGTTTCACAAAGCAAAATAAATCTATATAAAGAACATTACATTTTAAAACACATATGGAGAATCATTTCTTAACTTCTTTAAAACATTGGTTGTCAACTGGTCTAGCCTAGCCTTGTGTGATATGCAACCAGAAACATATACATTTGATCATACACTGAATATATAGGCCCTCAATGTTTCTCTGGCTCTGTCCTCTTCTCTCTTATAAATGATTCAGGTGTATTTAACAGCCTTGGTGTCTGAACGTCTACATAAAGATACAACAGGGGCTTTAAATTCTGGATTTTTACAGGAAGTGTGTTGAGGAAAAAGCATTTTAGGCTTTGTAAAGGGGTGTTTATATAGTGTAGGCTCTCCTCCTGCAGTGACTGAATAGAGAAACAGGATGACTATTATTTTCTTTGTCATTAAACTCACTTTCACACGCTTTTAAAGTCTCAATACTGCTGCCAGTTTCATACTAGACCCACAAAGCCGTTAAAAACCACACATAATCGAAATGGTTTTCTCTATGACTGCTTTTTTTCTGCCAGGTTCATTTCATTCACTGTCATCCCCCTGTGGTCTTAATGACTCAACATTAAAGTACTTCGACTTTAACAGGAAATAAAAGATGGCACCCTGACCTAGACAAGAACTGAGACGCTACATCAAAACCTTTACCTTCTCACCCACACTTGAGTCACTTCATAGTTTCTTTTTCTCCACAGGTTGAGAAACGTTGTTCAGCAAATAAGTAGCTGAATAAAAAAAAACAGCTTCAAAGAGAGTTAGCAGTGCATTAAACCATAAAACAATGCAGAGAAGTGAGAGATTTCCCGAACTGCAGGGGCGCAAGTGGTGTCTCTGCAGGCCCCAGAAGGGAAGGGATGGTATGAATGATGCACAAACTCTGCAGCACCAGGGGCCATGCTGCTATATGAGTCAGTCTAGTCTATAAAGAGACACAGTGCACAAAAAACTCTCAGAGAAAGCAAACCTGGAAATCTTAAAAGTACAATAGATACAGGTGCAGTAACTCTCACAAAGAGAAGCCCAGCTATTGTTTCAGGAAAAAAAGAAACAAAAATTCAAATCAAATGTGTTGGCTTGTGCACACCAAGTGTGGGTGTATGAGTAGCAGCACACACAAAGGCACACATATGCAGAAAAAAGTGTCAGCTGAGGGTGTGTACATCCTCACTATAAACCACAGAAAACAAATTCACACACACACAATTTAAATCCCCCTGTGCCTTCCATGCAGCCGACACTTAATCACTCAATGAGTCCATCATGGGATGCTCTGGCCTGCTGATTCTGGTTCTGGTCCCAAATGTTGCTCACTGCTTGGAAATTCTGGGTAAGTCTGCAGGGTTGTAATCAATCTGTGACAGTCAGCTGTTTATGGGCGTATTTTACTGGCCTGTAAGGTCTTGTTTAACCTGTGGCATTGACACTAAACAGTGCTGCTTGAGTTTTCTCCACTGATTACTCTTATTTTAAATGCAAACAGACAATAAAGCCACATACTGAACACATCATAAAAAGCACTGAAAAGGACTTTTTCTGACATACATTTCTGATGGCAAGATGGTATTATCACTCCTGCAGTGAGTTCATTATTATTGATCAGTTTGTTCTTTTACAGCCCTTTAAATGTAATGTATGAGGGTCGTATTTAATTTATGAGGATCGTTAGAGTTTCTGCTCTTTGTGTGAGGGGAAAACCCTCTGCAGGCTTTCACTTATTTAAAGTCCCGACCGAGCAGTTTAAGGTTCAGTCTCAGAAGTCTTTGTTCCTGCACTCACAGAGACTTCCAGCTGCAGATGAAAGTTTAAACGTGTGAAAGAGATTCTGGGTTTTTTTTGGCTCGAGAATAGATTTTGTTTTTACCACATCCCCAGCTGGCAGAGGGTGAGTTTCTGTGTGCCATAGTTAAATGTTAGCTGTTTGGTGAGAAAAAGCAGCCCCCCAGGGTCAGGAGACTTATATGATGCAGTGCATGAATACCTGATTTTTTTCTCTCAGTTATTACTTAGTTTCTTTCCTTTAAGGTGTGCCTTTTCCATCCTTGGCTGACATTTACGTTGGCAATAACCTGCAAGGGCAAATTAATTATAAACCCACAAGGCACTATTGAACCATGCAGCATATTTATTTATCTCCCTCTGTGTCCTTTGCTTTTAAAAGGTTTGGAGGCGCTCCACATTGTTTCCACTTTTAGTGATGTATAGCTAGACTTACAACATTTCAACACTACAGCACTTGATGCAAACTGTATAAGAAACTGCAGCAGATGCCTGTATGTTCAACGGTTTACAAGAAGCAGTGCAGCAGCAGGTTGTCATCATTTTCCTCATCATGCGCCTAAAGCTGGATGGAAGTTCTTGGCTACAACCGGCGGTTAGAACAAACTGTGTCCTCAGGTGCACTTTGATGAAGTCAGCAGGACAAGCAGGATAAGAGGGGACTTTGTATGCATTAAAGTCTGCACTCTGTCCTCTCTCTGCAAGAGCTGAAACCTGTCTGCTTCTATTAAATGTCCATTTCTCTGAAGACTCCCTAATCATGGCTGATTTCACGAGTAAGGGAGGAAGATGTCCTCTGTGTTTGGGTTTGGATCAGGGTGTAACTTTTGGACTGTCTTTATTCCATTAACATAATTAATTCCTTTATTAATACATCAACATTAAGGGGACCATGCCACATTTGTCAAGTGTCATTTTGTGCACAAAGCCCAATTCCTGTCTTCAGACAAAACGGCTCCATCATGTTTACTTTTATATCTTGTTTGTGGTTGCAGCAGCAGGCTGTTAAGACATGATATCAGCGTCACTTTTGAGATAGTATTTATGCACTGACATTCAGGCTCCCAGATGATAAATCAAAAAGACTTCAGGGACAACACTTATAATGGATCTAGCACCATCTACATTTAAATTCTTCTTCATTTACTGTAGCTATATACCTCAGCAGCTACTTGATGGATTGGTCTTCATGCTTCTCAGAGGATGAACCTTAATTACTTTTCTCCTCATCTTCTGTGAGGTGGACTTTTAGCAGTGTAAGTAGTCAAATTACAACTACTGCTGGAGTAGTTACTGCTGCTACTTATTTTGTATCACTTTGATAAAAAAAAAAACGTTTTGTTTTTAGCGCTATTAAATTGATGTTAGCATGCTCCCAACTCTAAACATGATTGACCTTGTCTCCTAACTATTAGCATGCTAACATCGCTATTGTGAGCATTTTTGCATGCAGACACAATTTACCTCAGAGCACTGCTTGCACATCCTGGTATCGATTAGTCTTTGCCATGACTAATTATGATAAAGTGACTGAGAGAGTCATAACCACTGACCCGGTCAGTCTACCGCATCCATCACAGTTTGATTGTCAGACTGCTGTGTGTCCTTGAAGAAGAAAAATCACATTTAACCCGGACATTTCTGCTCAGGACTGTTCAGATGAACTTTTGACCTCTCTCTGTTTTTTTCTGCACGTCAGGTTTGGGTGGAGAGCCACATCTCGATATCCCACACAACATAACGGCGGTCCTGGGAGAAGATGTGTACCTGTGGTGTAGATATATGGGTGATAGTGACATCCTGAGTGCCACGTGGAAACGACAGATTAACACCAAAGTTAAATCTAGGCCACTGGCAGGATTTACTAATGACAAGCCATTCAGCCGGTCTGATTTCTCAGAGCCAGAGTCTGTCACCAACCTGACAGTAAAGATGAATGTTTCCAGTGTAGACGCAGAGGGAGAATACATCTGTGAGTTTGAATCGGAAGAAGAGTCTTATTCTGACAGAGTTTTCCTCACTGTAGTAGGTAAGCCAAGCAAAGAACTCCACTTTACTCAACTTCTTGTACTGCAGCCGGCCAGTAGGGGGAGCCCAAAGTATTTTTCATTCACTCTTAAGGAGCTGATGTGTTGTCCATCGTTATACAGGCTAGGATTTAGAAAAGTTAAAGATCTCAAATGTCTTGAAAAGCAAGATCATCTAAAGATGTACATACAGGACATGTTTTACGTGCATTTGTTTTTAATTTGTGCATTTATTCACATTTGCTGCTCGTTCATTCACAGCTCGGCCTGAAATCCAGATCCAGCTGAGTGCTGAGACAATAAACGGCTCTCACTACCAGTCAGTGTCGTGCTCTGCTGTAGGCGGCAGGCCTATGTCTAAGATCAGCTGGTTGGTTGATGACCTTCCCTCACCGGATCACCCTTTGACCCAACAGACGATTGAAACTTTTCACTCCAATGGCACCTCCACTATTAGCAACACCCTCCGCTTCCCTACCCACCTGCAAGACCAAGACAGTGTTGTCTGCATTGTCCAACACCCGACCCTCCCATCCCCCTCGCTCACCACAGTGAGGGTGGAAACGTACAGTAAGTTCACAATCACAGCTGAGGGTGTGTGCGTTGTTGTTTTTGTGTTTCTACATCTGTGTTGCCTGGAGGTAACGGATTGTATTGCATCACCACTCAAGAGTTTTTGCAATCATGCATCATGACTCAGCATCTTACAACACAATAACTTTCTCCTGCTGATTTTTCAGGCGTATAGTTTCTTCTCTGTCTGCTCCACATACACACTGACACACCATAAATCACACTGCACAGTGTAATGTAAAGTGAGAATGCACTCCTTCACTGGGGATGGGCATATGAAAAACTATTATGCAGCAACAGTCCTGTACCTAATTAATTAACAGTATTTCTGTACAGTGCAGGGTACAATTTAGTGGATTCATTTCTCACACTCCTCAATAATGTAATTAAACTGTTGAGTGGTCTAAAGACACTTTCCAATTTGACTAACTAACAACATCAAACTTCCTGCACACTTTTATTTACAGATGAATATCAAAGAATCGATTACATTTACAACATTAGCTGCGACAATCTAGCAAGTAATACTTAAACGATTTCCGTCTGTATCTGCAGTTTCTGTCATGACTGTGGAACATTTTAGTGTCTTTGAGACTGGTTTCACTATCACCACATTTTTTTTAGCTACAGCAGGCAGCTGTTTTTAGCAAAAAGAAAGCTCCCTTTAATCCATGATTCGCTGGTTACTCTGCAACAAACAGCAGACAGACTGGAAGCAACTGGCTATCAGCAGTCTAACTAGCAAAGAGCTTTTAGGGCCATACATTTATTGCTTTAAATAAAACTCCAATAATACTTTGTATTTTATAGACCATCTTTTCTACCATCTGAACTTCCCATGTTTTGATTTTGTTTGAGAATAGCAAGTGAAACAAACACTTTTTTACACGGGCTGACAGGAAATCTTGTCAATCAGATAAACAAACCGGCACAATATCCAGGTCCATATTAATGTAATGCAGAATAAACAATATTGCTCGGACCATTTCATCCCTGGTAATCATCCTTTAAATGTTCTAACACCAACTAGGCCAAAAAGACAGCATTCAATCACAATTTGAATCCTTCAATAAAAATCAAACTTCCCCTTTTCTGTAGTTAGTTCCTTAGGTAACTTTTACATGTTTTAAGACTATGCTCTTTTAAATGACGTTCACACATTAGGCAGTCCAGAGTATCCAGATCCCCGCATGTGAATATTCATATCCATTTAGCACGAGCCAGGCCAGCCAGTTAATTTGTCTATGATATATTCACACCCAAGTGACTGTCTAACTGCAATGGTTAGATCCAAACAAAACTATAACAGATGGAAGGTTTAAAGTCAAAGCACTTTAACTCACTTTAATCGTACATCCCCCTCTCCAACAACCCAGCTATTACGAGGTGTTAGCTCACTCATCTTACTCTTTTGGGATGTTCTGGCTATTGCATGACACCACTCGTTTAATGTATTGGATAATGGACCTGATCTTGGCTGATTCCCTGTATAAAAGGGAAGTTGGTGGGACGGCAGCTGGGCCAGACATCTGCTCTCAGCTGCAGCTCGGCCAACAGATGGGACAGGTGATAAGCCCAAGTCAGCACTCTCCAGAACCCGAGCAGAAGCCCCTCACGGCTCGTGTTTAGCTAACATTAAACTCATCCGGCCTCAGCTTCCTATTTAACAAAAACACCCTGAGCCTAAACTTGCTATCTGACTTTTTAATTTGCTGGAAAAAACATTAGAGCTTGTGAAAGAATAACTCTTCTCGCCTGTCTTCCTGCTCTGCAGCGAGGCCAAATGTGACCGTTAAAGCAGAGATGGTACAACGAGGAGGAAGTGACTTCTGGGTGGTCTCCTGTATTTCTTCTGGAGGGAGACCTGATACCGATATCTCCTTGTCTTTGAGCGGCGAAGAGGAGCAACAGAGGGAGGACAGCACAGACTCAGACACACAAACAAGCTCAGTCCTCCTCCCTGCATACCTGTATGAGGGACACAATGTCACCTGTTTGTTTGACCATCCCAAATTTAAACAGCGAGTGTCACGTGTCATAACCCTGCCATCTTTTTGTGAGTACCATTAGTAGTCCACATTTAAACTACTTCTCTAAAAAGGTTTCAGAAAAAAATAGGTGTTCTTTTTCCATCTCTATCTGCAGATATTTCAGGAGTTCAAGTGTTATACTCAGAGCTGCAAAGCAACTATCATAACTTCGAAGACTTTCAGACTGTGGAGCTGCAGGAAGGACAGAGTAATATAGTTATCAGCCTGCAGCTCATTGGGAATGTGCCACGTTACAACGTTTCCTGCAAAAAGTAAGTTAACAGAAAGCTTGTGCTGCTAACAAGACATGACAGTTTGTCAGGAAGTAAAACAAATAAAAACGGTACTGAAAGCAAATTAAAAAAACATTCTCACTTCCATACTTTACTTTATTCTCATTTCCAATACTTTATATTTGCTGTTATGTCCTCCAGACTGTGGGGTTTATTCTTAGATCACTGCTTTTGATCCATGCTTGATTTAAATTTTGCCTTATTTACTCGTGGGTGCTTGTGTAAGGAGTTAGATTTGTGTGTTTATTACATCAACATTTAAAGATCTTACATTGAGTCATTGCTTCTGACTTTATCCTGCCTTCAGAGTAATTATCTCTGTCCTTCTGTATGTAGGTGAACCTGATTTAAAATCTGACAAATTCTGATGGTTGTTTGTTTCCCCCCCCCTTTTTTTTGATTCATAGTTTGTTTATATTATTTCAGTGCCAAGTCTGATGCTGCTTTTTTCCCCTCATGTACAGTATGTATATACTGAAACGACATACAGGTCCTGAAAAGGATGTGGTAACACCTTATAGTGGCACCAAACCACAAGTAATATATTGCAGGAACCAGATTTAAACATGTTTCCTGATGAGAAGAACACTTTTTTTTTATGCTGCGAAAAATGAAGTACGCCCATCTCTTTGTTTGCTTATTTTGTGTTGTAGAGACAATGGGGCCTTGCCTGATGGTGTAGAGATCATTGGTAGCTACCTCACACTTCAAGGTCCAATGGAACGTCAGCATGCCGGTGTCTTTGAATGTTTCTTCTCTTATCACCATCTTCAAACTAATCTGACGTTTAATGTCACAGTTAAACCTCCAGTTATCAAGCCAGGTAGGTTAAACACACAAAATATATTTCCTTAAAGCTTTTCATGCGAGATGCTGAATTTCTGGCACTGTCTGACTATGAAATATTGATGAAGAACCTTCTCTCTCCCTCTAAGTTCCTCCTGCTGTTCAAGTTGATGTTCAGACTAAAGATGGACGCCGGGTGATTGAGTGCTCAGCAGCTGATGCTGTTCCTGCAGCCAACGTGTCCTGGCTCCTACCGGAGGGTGTGTCTGGAGTCTCATGGTTCAATTTCACTTCTCATAATGGAAGCCACTCAGTCAGAGAAGTTCTACTCCTCCCTGCCTGCGCGCCTCGGGAGCTCTCTGCAGTGTGTGTGATAAATCACCCTGCGTTCAAGGAGCCACAAAACAGAAGTATAACACTCCCTCTTTGCGGTATGTTCAACAAATCGAGCAATGGTTGATTTTGTCTAAGTAGCGGACATATTTCCCAATGTAAGAGCTCCATAGATTTAATCTTTTTCTCTCTTCCTGTATGTTCTTTCCCACGCAGCTCGCCCTAACATCACCATCAATTCCAGCACTGAGTGGAAAAACGGCGACAAGTACATGAATGTGGACTGCTCTGTAGACAGTGTAGCTACTGCAGCATCCATAACATGGCATGTTGGAGCCACTGAGAGCAGCATCAGTCCTCTACTAGAGACTTCAGTACACTCTGAGGGTTCGGTATCTTTCCGTAGCTCTGTGCACTTCATGGCTTCTTTGTATTCTGGTCACAATTTGACCTGCATGGTGGAGCATCCGAGCCTGGAGGCAGCTGAGAAAAGAACAATAGGCATTCTTGTGCACAGTACGTTTCTTCTTGCTTTCACACATTTCTCACTCTGACTCACACAGCGGCTCATCCTCCTTCCTGTCATCCCTTGCTTTGGTTTTCAGAAGCCCCTCAGCTGAGTGTGTCGGTGGTGAGACAGCAAGACTCTCTGTTGGCCGTGTGTGACTGCAGAGGGGAGGGTGTCGGGGCAAACCTCGCCTGGGTTCTTCCTGAAAATGTCAAAGAGCAAACATCCCTGCACTTAGAGTCTGAAGGACAAGTCCTAAAGGCAAGGCTGACCTATCAGTTTCAATTGGCCCTTCACGAGGGCCAGAACCTGACATGTTTGTATCATTTCAAACATGGAGCCACAGAGAAGAAGACCATTCACATCCCCAGATACTGTGAGTTTTAAACAAACAATGCTCTTGATATGAATACCTGCACCGTACTGAAATATAGAAACCTTAACAGAGTCATCGATTCTAAGATATAAGGTTCATCTTTAACTGACTTTCCTGCAGATATTTCCTCTTTAAGGGTCCTGAACTGCACGGCTCCTCTGAAGAGCCGCTACAGAGTGGAACCAACTGTACAAAGACTGGCTCTCCAGGAAAATCGTCAAAACCAGAGAGTACTGCTGCAAGTCAAAGGCAACGTGCCAGAGTACAACCTCAACTGTAAAAGGTGGTGTACCCTCCTACCAGCCTTCCTATCGTCACGAGGAAACACCTGCACAGTGTGCTCTGTACAAACACAACTCTCTCACTTAAAGAAGGAGCGAACACACAGCCATAGTGGACATAGGAAAAGGACTACATTCTGTAGATCCTTCTGTAGTTTTCAAAGCCCTTCAAGCCTGTTGTGCACACATATGAACAATTAACATGCAGGCAGCCTTAACATGTACACATTTTTCCTGTTTATCCTACTGAAGCCTTGTGACAGGAACCACTAGCGAATACTAGTTTTCTCCCTTTATATTCTACTTTTTAGGATCGTTGTTTTTGCACCAACACTCTGAGATAAATTCTTTGTATGGGTAAACCTACTTGGCCAAATATCTGACTCTGACGTGCAACAGCCAGGGATGGAACCACCATTTTTCAGTTTAATGCGATGAGGAGCCTCTCTGCCAGAGCTGATTCTAATTAATAAATGCTGTTAAAGGTGCACCACATGTCCTCTTGTTGTGTATTCCAGTAACATTTTACAAATATGAGACTGCCAAGAAGTCGAAAAGGGGCGATAAAACACGAGAAGCTTCATATTTGTTGTGCAATTTTGAGGATTTGTGACTTCAGTAGGAACAGATGAGCTTGGAGTTGAGTGCCACAAACAGAGTACAGATGTCAGAAACTCCCATGGCAGGTCTCTTTTGGGGAGATTCATAAGTCATTTGTTCTCAGAGGAAAAGATAAGAAATTCAGCTGCACTCTTTTTGAATAAAGTGAACTTGTGTTTCAGGAGTGATGGCTCAGTAGTCCAAATGCATGGGGCTGCTATGGTTTTCCCATCAGAGTTGACGGAGCGGGATGAAGGTTTGTACACCTGCCAGGCTTCTTTTTATCACCACACAGCCACAGTCAACATTCAAGTCGAGGTCATGAGCCAGGACAAACTGTTAGGTGAGTCATCTACTTTAAGTGAGTGATCCTGTTCCTTGATAAACTTTGATCACATCAACATACATTAGATATGAGATCAGTTCTTGCCGACAGTGTTTCTATGTTTGTGTTGCAGCGCTGGTCGCCATGATCTGCATCTCTTCAGCCTCTGCCATTCTCCTCATCCTTCTGGTCACCCTCTGGGTGTTCTGGTGAGTTAAATGCCTCAGCAGATGACACGTTAAAGCTCGTCAGGTGATGTGTTGATGGGTAAATGAGGGCAGC
Organism: Symphodus melops; assembly: GCF_947650265.1. Classification (NCBI taxonomy): domain Eukaryota; kingdom Metazoa; phylum Chordata; class Actinopteri; order Labriformes; family Labridae; genus Symphodus; species Symphodus melops. The sequence goes on along the minus strand of NC_136700.1, from coordinate 6,214,794 downwards.
TCTGCCAGTGCCGTACGAAACGAGACAAACAGGATGCGTGGATCATTAAACCAACCTACCAAAACCTCAGTTCAATGCAGTTTGACATAAACAGGAAGAAATGTGGCTGAAGCAGACAGGTGTCTCTACCACCGCAGACCAGTGTGTAGACAGGTACAAATAGTTTGTAGACATGATTTATTCTTGTTTCCTGCTATGACTATTTTGCAGCGTTACTTCTGGCCACTTCAGCTGCAGGCTGCTTTGAGCCAGCCTATCACTGCAGTGATTCTCTGTTTCTGCCAGAGCATCACAGCAGAAGCCGAGGCTAAAAGTTCAAAAAGCACACATCTTCAGAAGTTATTAGCGTAATGAAATTCAAGCTGACATTCATCAATGACAAAAAAAATCCCCAAATCCAGCTCTTAATCTTATTATGGTTGTGAGTCACTCGTCTTTTATCACTGATGTGAGATGTCTGTCACAATCCCAGAAGTGTTTATGGTTTCCACCGGCAGAAGTCTGCACATTTCCACGTTCAGTGCCAAATTGAACTTCTCTCAGGAATGTGAGTCAGTCTCAGATCAGGTCTCTGTGTGAGTAAAGCTGCAGTCTGCTTCAGAATCTTTTTCATCAGTTCTTCCTTTGTGGTCAGAACATTTGGTCAAGGTGCCATTGGGTAACTGAGCCCCGGTCCCGTTATCCCTCGCTCTGTTGGGAGGGTCCTGTCAGGCTAATTTGGGAAGGTCAGTCACACAGCGTACACAAGAAAACATGACTCCCCGGAGTAAAGCTATTTTAGGACCGCGTCACCCTCCTCCACACCCCCTCCTGCAGCACTGTGGGGACACTTTGTGTCAGCAGCGGGTCTTCAATGAGCTGATGTCACTGAGGTCTTAAATGTACAGAGTGAGCTGCTGATTCTGACATCACAGATCAATGAGGAGGACTCGGGTCATCACTATGTACAGTATGTCCATTAAAATTCCTGTCCCATAATAATGCCAATACATCTGCCATTTGTCCTTCTAGCTTCCTAAGGGTCAGATTGGGCTACAGTGCCATCTAGTGGTGGTGTTATGCATTTCAAAAAAGTTGTATTAATTATTAATTAAAAATGTTTCTCTTTTTTTTTGCAGCAGCAGCAGCAAAAGAAGTAGCACGCCACAATATAAGGTAAGACTGAAAACAGCTAACATACCTGTTTATGTGAGTGAATCCCAAGTTTTTCATTAATCTTGTTTGTATCTTAAATCAATATGATCTTAACCAGTTTTAATTCCACTCCAACGCACTGCATTCACTTTCTCTCTTACCCAGAAGCGAGAGTCTCTCTCGGCTTTGACGACTCTGATGCAGGAGCCTTCCTCTCCTGATCCAAAGAAACCACCAGTGACAGAAAAGGACAGTAAGGAATACGCTCAGCTCATCAGCTACTCCATAGTCATCGATGTCAAGAGTAACGTGTGAAGATTCAAGTCTTTGCATGACACATTCATCCTGATGTCATTCACAGGGAACAAATGAGGGGCTTACTGAAACTGCAGCAACGACTTTTTTTTATTTCTGTGTATTTTGATATGAAAATGGCATTAAAAGTTGACAGAGCTTGTTTATGTGATGGAATATCTGTTTCTGAGTCAGTCCAGTTTAATTGGCATTAATCATTTTAAATGCATTATTTTACACTTGATGTACGTACTTGAAGTTGTTGTTATATTGTGTCTTTAATTTCTGATATTTTTGTGAAATAAAATCTTCCAAGTTTGTTCTTTTTCTTACATTTCTGTAAACTTTGTTTGCCGTCGGATGACAACAGACTTCCAGATCAGAGGTGACCTGGTTAACACATTAGCTTCTCACCATCTGCTGTCTGCTCACAGTCATCTAAAGCATCAGTGATTTACCATCTGCTGTCAAAATGAGAGTAAACATATGATGCATTCACAGTCTCTGCTCAAGAACAGTCATCTTGTGCTCGTGTTAGGCTGCAGAGTTGTTGCACCCTCTTGTGGCAAAACACAACTGAGGGACGCACGTTTGAGTCAGTGTCTATCCAGTCAGAACCAAATGATATCTCATGTGAAGCTTTGAAAGAGTTTTTTCAAAACACAAATAAAGTCATGTTTTTATCGTGCCACAAATTTGTTTTTACTATGTTATTGAAGACAAGCATTAGCACAACTACACCAAAGAATACAGTCACAAATCTCCCAAATAAGATCTGTATTTAATGTATGATTGTATTTATGTAGTTCAACACAGCTTTAAGGAATATTCCACTGATCATCTCTAACCAAGAAGAATGTAAAAAAAATGATTACAGGGCATATCATGTACTGAACATGTTTCATAAAAACATGTACAATTTCTGCTTTGGCAAGCAGTACACCAGAGCTGCACATCTAAAAGCAAAGTTAGAAAAAATGGGAAGGGGACCGGTGAGGAGTTAGTGTCCTGTAAAATCATCTCTTCTTGTAGACACACGGCTTCAGCTCAAGTCCAAACTTCTTCACATTTTCTGGAGCATTTCCTGATTTCACCAACTCAAAGGTGAAGAAGTGAGTGTTCTCTGTGTCCTGAACAAAGAACGACATGAAGATAATTACTCCTTACTCTACGCTCCGTCACTGAGAAGGTGTCATGTCTTTCACAGAATAGGTTAGGTACATTTCAAAAAGTCACCAGGTATCAGCCCAATAAAAGAATGTTCTTTTACCGACACCACACACATCTATCAGTTAGGACTCACGCAGCTGTACGCTTGTTAGTCAATCTTCTGCTTCAGCTGTTTACATTTGTTAAACTCAGGTTGTAATGCTGGAAATTAAAACATGCATGGAGGACTGAACTCTTTGCTTCATCTTCATCATTTCTTCGTAAATATGTTGAAGTTGAAAAAAATAGGGAAGTCATAATGTTATTTGTGGCCTCACCTTGGACACCATCTTAAATCCCAGGTTTGCCAGTCCAGTTACGAAGTTTCGAACGTTTTCAAACCTACTCGTCACTTCTGCTATGTGTAGGACGCCCCTGCAAAATAATGTGCAAAAGAAACATGCACTTGTTAAAGTATATACACACATACAGTAACAGTGCATTGCCTGTACCAATCAGTATAATGTGCGTTTACCCCATCTTTAAAACCCGGTTGGCCTCGGCGAGAAAATCTGCGAGGTTTGTTCCCATGAGAGAAAGGCAGAACACAGCGATGTCCACCGAGCGGTCAGGGAGAGGCACCTGCAAGACAGAGAACGCTTTTCATTTTGGAACTGTCACGGCATCGGAATTTATTTACACAAGCACACAGAAACATCTACACACTCACGTTGGCCATGTCGCACACTGTGACAAGCTCGCAGGTGGCTGCCAGGTCGAAGCTGTGCACTTTGTTCTTCACACTGCGTGCGATTTTACAGTCACCGCAACCGAAGTCAGCGACCACCAGGGAGGGAGGCCTGGAAAACAAAAACGATGCACTCGAATTAACCCGAAAGGAACAGCAAACCCTTGAAGTGAGATCTTAGTTACACTGTTTACAAAATGGGAGCACAAACAAGTCAGCGCTGCGTGCCGGAGTTCATCGTCTCCCACACTGCTGACATTTACAACACGGCGCTCTCTCAGCAGCTAAATGAAGCACCAATCAAACCCCCACAGTGAGCATCATCTCCTGCATTAGCCCTCGCTCCTGAGCAGGGTAATATAAAGGATTTAGTGCGGACAGCAGATAAACGGGCTTGATAATGGGAGATTTGGACAGAAAACTAAATGATATGTCAATTGTAGATGGTGCTTAATTCTTTTTCTTCTCAAGCCGGGTTCTGTTATTGGTTTGGAAAGAGGCTGATGCTAAACAAGTCTGTCCAGCTCAATGGGGTGTCAACATGCATTTTCTGGATTCATGCTGGATTGATCAAAATCGGTGAACATAATTCTAAACACATTACTAAAATACATCTTTACTATTCAAATGTGTTGAATTGGGCAGATTTTAGGTTAATATTGAACTGAATGTCCTACATGAGTAAAGTAACTTTTTTTCCTTTTTTAGATTTGTATAAAGAGAACACTTTTTTTTTTTAATTTAACAGAAGATAACTTTGGCCTCAGCTAACGTCAAGATAGCTTAACCCAAATGCAGTAAATGAAATTTATGAATGAAAACTGTTGAATTACATGTTGTTTTGAGTGGTCTTCGTAAACAGCAGGGGGCGGTGGGCCCCGGGCCAAGCACTAAGGCTGAAGGGAAACATTTAGAGGTTGCAGGTGTGTCACTGCGAAGTGATGCAAGTCTTTCACCAGGTCATTTAGAAGTCGCATCAAATATTTGTTTGCATGATCATGAGCGGACATTAAACTTCTTATTGCCTGTGTAAGGACCGACTGGAATGCTGGCCATTTGATAACTGTAAACATTTTTGTAACACAATTGGGTTTTTTTTGACAAATAGCCATGATAACGTGCAAAATGCAAATTACAGTATCTCACTTTAGTTTTATGTATGCGATGATGGCATCCACTGGATTGGAGGGCCACTTCTGAACCTGTGCCGTGTATCCTCTGTGGTAGATTCCAAAGGCCTGCGGGTCCTGTTTGAACATCCGTCTGGCCTCGCCGCTGGTCGTGCTGTACAGAACTTCATTGATGAAGCGGAAACGACCCGATTCCAGACGCTCGACCATGCGGGACCTGAGGGAGGCCGAGCGATCCAGTTCAACTGTTTCTGGTACAGCTGGCTCATCTGGCTCATCCTTCTGCTCGGCGGGACTCTCCTGTCGGACTGTTTCCTGGCGGAGCATTTTCAGAAGCTTCACTCTTCTCACACTCTGATCTATGCTCAGCTTGGCTTTCACTCTTGCTGTGGGTGACCGGGCCTCGTCTGTGATCTCCACCTTCGGTTCAGCCGCTCTTTGTTTTGATTCTGTCGCACCTTTTTCAACCTTGTCGCCCTTAACTTCTCTGAGCATCTGTGTTTCTGTCGGACAGGATATTTCAGCCTCCTCTTGAGTCCGTTTCCTTTTCTGTGCTTTACATTCCGTTTTCTTTTTCTTGGCTGGTGTCTGAGGGACTTTTTCACTTTTGTTGTTGTTGCTGTCTTCTTCCTTTGGTTTGTGTTCCTCTGTAGATTCTGCTTTATTTACTGCCTCCTCAGGGTTCTTCTGCCTATATTTATTTTTACATGTCTTCTTTTTTTTCATTTTGTTTCTCCATTGTTGTCTGTTCAGTCTATCTGTGCCCTCTGGTATCTTTGCTTTTATAATTTGTGTTTTCTCTTCTTCCTTTGACTGGGACAACAATGCAGGTTTTCCCTTTTGGGCCCCTTTGGAAATGACAAAACAAAACAAAAAACTTTGAGACACCTTGTGTAAACTTTGACATTCTTTCTGAGTCGACTTATCAAAACTGTAAAACTGATGATGGATTGTGCGCTTATGACTCACCAGATTTGTTGTCTTTCTTCCTCTTCTTCGCTACCAGTTTCTCGTCTTCATCAGTCTGATCTACATCCCCGTTCTCTGTTTGCTCTCCATTCGTCTCTGCTTGTTTTCTCTTGTGCCTCCGTTTCTTCTTCTTCTTCTTGCTTTGTGATGGAGCCAATTCCGCCTCACTGTCGCTGTCCTGCTGATTCTCACTATTCTTCCACTCTGGCACTGATCCCAGCGTCTGCAGGGTTCGCAGCAGGCTCTTCTTCCCTACGGGCTTGGCCTGAGCAGAGGATTAATGTGATATAAGAAATATTTCAACGTCTATATTTTTGCTGTTTTTTAAGCAAAAGAGTAACTTCTGCAGCCTCGCCTTCACTCTTGCACTCTGTCATAATTAGCATTATCAACTTTAAAAAACCTAATCATCACGCTAATGTGCTTTTACAAATGTTCCTGTCAGTCTATGTAATGTCCCTATGTTCATTTAGACACATTATAAAAACAGGGACCTATTCAATAAGATGACAGTGACAACACTTAAATATATTTTTGCTAATGTTTACTTTGTTAAATAACTTTCATTTCAGGATGTATATTATATAGTACTTCACAGAAATGCAATGTCTAACTATGAAGGGTGAATAGAAATACTCAAGTATGATTAGCTCTTTACACCCGTAAATAAAGTCACGATACATTGGCTATCCTTGATATAACATTATTTTTTTTGCAGTTGTCATTTCACATTCATTCATATTATGTACCTTGACATGTGCGCTGCTGGGAGATTTCTTCTGGACGTTTCTGAGGACACTTTCACTGAGGACTTGAGCGTCCTGCTCGTCGCTCCAGTCTTCTTCTTCATCAAACATGTTTCTTCGTGGACTGCAATGAACAAAATACACATGTGTAAACCACTGCTAAAGGCGAAAAGAAGAAACTCTGCCAGTGTCACGTCGTCTCTATCAACGCCTCCAGGTCCCACCGCTTCTTACGTCGAGGTTTATTCACACGTCACGCGTTTTCCCGTTTGGTTTTTATAGTAATATTTTCACTTATATACATGTCATTTCATTTAATAGCTGAGAAAAAGCAAAAAGCCACGTTGGGTTGTCCCATGCGTGGAGGAAGCAAAACACAGCTACACGCGCACATTGATGACGCAAGTAAACGAGGGATTTGTGGGACTTGAAGTATTAGGCCTGAAGTTTCCTCAGTGAAAAAAAAACAAAACAAAAGTTCTGCAAGAGTCAATGCCCTCTCCTCCTCCTAACATATGCATCTGTAAATGGTTTATCTTTGTCATGTCATACAGTTAAGGATTTCTTCTTCTTGATGTAATGTGTTGAAACTGGATGCACAGGGGTGTTTATACAGTATATAATGGCATGGTGTGTACAGTATATTATAGCACAGGTGACAGGAAGGGGACGGCAAAGTTAGGAGAGCACATCGTTTTCACCAGACCGACATTCATATTTCAGACCAGCATTCAAACAACAGACTCTACTTGGACTTTAATTAGAAACTGTGTGTTCTTCAATAAACCTTCACCTCAATTATAATAACAGCTGCAAAATCATTGTCTGCATCTGCGTAAGACTTCATCCCCACCTGTGTATCAATGGCTATGATTGAAACAGAGTGGAAAAAATGCCATTACAGTATTAGTGCATTTGTTGATAATACTTACTTTCTTACATAAATTATTAGAAATCTTTTTCCTCCACATTCACAACGCCTAGTAACATATTTCTTTATTTTAGGGTACAAAAAACACACAAATGCTGCACATAATAAGCGTAACCTGGAGTTTGTTGACGCTTTAGAAACTGTGACCTGAGGCAGTGGATATTTTGACTTTGTGCAGTTCTTGCTGCTGCCTGCAGGGGGCGGGGCGCTCCCTACGTGACCACGTAACGTACGGAGGCCGGTGGCGGTGAGGGTGTGGACGTGTGGACGTCCGACAGCAGCATGCAATCTACTGGATACGCTGTTCACAACTTCTGCTCTTTGTAACTACATTAGACGACAACAGACGAATATACTTGGTGAGTTTATCGCTGTGGGGGTTAATTTACAGTCAGTTTGAACAGTTTTACCGTTAGTTTCACGTCAATATCCGTCACGTCAGCGTGAAGTAGCGGAGACTGTCTGCGGCGTCAGGATAGTTGGTTAGCTTGTTAGCCTGTTGTATCTCATTTACTCATCTCGGTGCTGCCTGCTTTATGAACGCCCAGTTTTAGTTACAACACTGCAATTAGCATATTAAACATCACTCTGGAGCTAAAGGGATTACTATCTATTTTATGTATTTAAACGATTTATTTCACTTGGTAAGCTGGACAGCAGTGAAGCTAGTCAGACTGCTGTATGAGTCCGTATTGTAGACTCATTACTGTGACACAACATTTATGTCAAATACACAAAACAAAATACTACTAAACACAAGTTCATTAGGTTTGAATTACCTGGCTGACTACTTTTATGATAAGTTAAACTCCAGGCGTAGTTGATCTGTCATGTACCTTACATTTTTATGGTTTGTATTATGTAAACATTAAGTTTAAAATGTGTTCATTACTTCATTCAAGGTTATCATACATGGATGTCAAAATGTGATGTCAAGATGTGTGATTCCCTCCACTCTGGAGCCATTTTTTTTTGTACCATGTCATTATGTGAAGACAAGTGTGTTTCTTATTTTGTCAACAAATAATCTAAACATAGATCAGCTTGTGCAAAGTGATATTCAGACTGGGAACTTTTGCAGTTTTTTTAATCAATAAAATCTGCAGCTTTTAATTGATCTGTTAATTATTTTAAAGTAAATCTTCTTGTTGCATGTTTTAATGGTTTTTACCTGAAGATTGCTACATTGGTATAATTATGTTTAAATCAATAACCCTCTAAAGGAAGTAAATGATTGGACATGCAATGAGCATATTTATCTATCCTTTTCACAGCCGAGTGTTGTGATTCACAATACTGTCAACGTCCCACACAGTATTACTGAGTTGGATAAGATTACTCAATATTTGGATTTGTGGCCTTCTTCTTTTTCCGTTTTACTGAATCATGGGAGAGAGGATCTAACAGTCTGAATGTCTGACTGATTCAAACTATCTTAATAGGAGAACTTCTCTTTCCCTATTCCTCAGATATCGTTTGAGTGCTCCAAAGTCTATCTGATTGTGCTCCTTGCTGCCCCAAATGAGGGACTGATGCTGACCAGGACCCTGCTGAACCCCTCGGGTCGCCTCGTATCTGTCCCTGTATTGTTCTACATCTACTCCTGAGGTTGCACCATAAGAGAAGAAGAAGAAGAAGAAGACAACAGCCCTGAAAATGGATGATATTTTCACGCAGTGCCGGGAAGGCAATGCAGTGGCCGTGCGCTTATGGTTGGACAATACTGAGAATGACCTCAATCAAGGGTGAGCATTCTCTTATTTGTGTTTTTTCCTGTTCAGTAGGATATGACTTGTTTCCAAAATTCACTTCCACAAACTAGAATAGTGTCTGATATTTTCTCTGTCTTAAATTTACAGCCAAGTATTAAAAGAGTAGTCAAAGTGCATCAGAATGTCAAGGACATGTCTCCTACACTGCAGTATCTTTGAATGTTTCATTTTGAAGTTCAGTTTTTGTGAAGCACACAGCCCGCCTTTTTTATTCCCCAGTGAGATTATGGCCACTGATTGAACCCATTTCCTTGTGGGCTTCAGTTTATGTCCCAAACGGCAGTGGAGTAATTCAGAAGCATGACGTTGGACAGGAAACCAGCCTTGATGGTGGATTTTTATCTTGCTCTTAGTTGTTGCTGCAATTAAATATAGTCCTTACAGAAGAAGAAAAAAAACTATATACACTGCAGGCTGCTGTATGATTTGACATATTTAGTAAACACAAATCTGCTGGGTAGTTACAGATCACCAGTCAGCCTCTGTATCCTCGAATGACTCTGGGGAGAAAAAAAAAAGACTTGGCAAAGCTTACATTTTGTGATGGCTGTTTTTGCCTTTCCTATATTTCAGTTTATTTGTTGTGAGGAATGTAATCACAATTGTATTAAGTTTTTTTTTTAATCAGTTAATGATGTGTTTACTATAAAGCTGTTAAAAAGCAGCAGACTGAAGCCAGGCTGTGATTGTGTTCTGACATGTACTGTTGGTACTACCACAGAATCAGTCCAGCTTGTTTTTCGCTAAAGCGTAAGGAATCTGATTCTTGAAATTAACATACGTACTATCAACACTGATTGGACATCCGCATCAAAATGGGCAAAAAAATGCCCATTTGGTAAAAACCGATGGAAGATCCGTTGTCTCTCTTTTAGTCTGTTTTGGCTCTCTTTACATGTTGTTGTTGGACTGGATGATTGTATCAAGCCAGTGTGGATCCATGCACCCTTCCACATGACTCGTCCATTAGCTGATTACATGTCAAGTTCTCTTTTCACTTGATGTATCTTCCTACAGTGGGGGTAAAACACACTTATTATTGCCTTTCCAGAGCTGCTCTCTCCTCGCTGTATTTCAGTAAACCTGCCGTATTTCAGCCAATCAGATCTTCTCTGTAATATTTGCTGAGCTCCTGGATGATAGCGTGTTTACAGTGATGTAGTGCCTAGACAAGGAGTAGTAGAGGAATGCTGAATCTCCTTACAAGGAATAACACACATGCCTCGAGGGAACCATCTACCACCTACCAAAATGTAGAGAGAGGGGGAGGAGATTATTGTAGCTGGGAAGGGCTTTAAGAGTTATGCGTGACGAGACAGAGAATCTTTGTGTGTGTGTATGTGTTGTGTGCCAAATAGTGAATTTTTCAACCAAGAAATGGAGCACATCACCCCCCCCCTCTCCACCTACGTGCTTCCGGTATTCCTCTCCCAGCAGTATTAGATAGCTGCCCTCATTTCCGCTCAACATTTCCTCAAAGTTAACAAGAGGTAATTGCAAAGTTTTAAACAAATTCTCCAGTTTTTCTTCCTGAAGATGTGTTTCCACTGCCACTTCCCTTTACAAATTCTCTACTTGTTAAATTATGACTATTGATTTAAAGTGTCTTCCTTAAAATGAAGCCACTCAAAGAATCCCGCTTTCTGCTTTTACTTGTTTGTGTCGAACATTAAATGCAGGAAGTTTGAGTTTTATACTGTCGGGCAAAGGTAAAAAAAAAACTACAACTACAACATTGTCTTAGGCTCCAGCTAATTGTAATCAGCATTTGCCCACTGCTTGACATTTTCTAGAACAACAAGCAGAGCGAGCAAGCGTAATGAGAATGAACATCTGTTTCAGCCCTGTTTGTGTGGACGTTGAGATTTCATCACAATTATAAGAATAATGAGGGACTGTCCCCGACCGCTCTTACTCATAGTTCCCATCGAAGTGTCGTTTGGTCCAAGCTGAGAAATAAGTTTGATGCTTTAGTGTTTTCTTTGGCCTTCCAATGTGTAATCAAGGCATCTGTATTCAGCTTCTTCAAGTTTTCAGGACAGTAGGGCAGTCACACTTTTTATATTGCTGTTAATGTTGAAGCTTGTTTTTTATAGCATGGACGACTGTCTTCACAACTTCTGTGATGGTATGAGTCTGTAACTCTGCAGTGTTTACTGTTGTAACTAGGCAGTGTTGTCGCAGCTTGTTGAAGCACGTTGGCATGATTTCAGAAGAAGTAGATTTGTGAACAGGAAAACTGTCTATCACTTTAAACACGGGTTGTTCTCTTTTTTTTTAACACAAGTAAACCTTATTGTGCATTGTCTATCACTGCCTTCTCAGCTGCTCTGCTTCATGTGCAGACGTTGTTGTGAAGTGTTGAGTTGGAGCACGTTCCTCTGCTCTTTCTGTGCGATGACGGTGTTTTCAAATCGCCCTCAATAAGTTTCATATAGCTACATACTGGAGAATACAAACATATATACTAACAAATCTGAGACAGGCGCTGAGATCTCAGCCAACCAAAAACATTTCAGGCTCCATACCATATGAAATACATAGACAGTGATGTGCTTTCTATGGACTCTATGTTCAGCTTTATATGATAAAGCCTGATGATTTCTTGATGTCTGAAGAGGTGACAAAATAAAGAAAGTTTCTTCTGAACCACTGAACTCTCAGTTATACCGTGTACAGACAACTGTTCAGATATCTTCTTCCGTGGTTCTTTGTTTTATCTCTTCCATGTTTCCCATATCAGAGACTTGTTATGTGAGCCGGCGAGGATGTCGGGGCAGAGACATACAGGGTGCAGACAGGGCTCTTCCTCTGTCTGCCAGACTGAGCACTGTTGGCAGGTGGAAGTGCCTGAAATAAATGACCAGAGCCTGTGTGGAGGGGCTGAGCACTCCAGTGCCATTGGGTTGTGGGGATGAAGCCAGCTTGAGGGGAAATCTATCCCATAAAAAAAGAGACCCTAAATAGACGTACACACGAACAGAACCCAGAGGCCAGAACGTCACTGGATGTGAAAGTGATAGATTCTGTACTGTGGTCAATGGATTGTTTTACTTCAGAAAATGTGAGAAATTAACAATGCACTGAGGTTTTTTTTAGTTTTGTTGTCCTCATAGTTTACTGACATGGTCTCTACTGTAAATATGTTCAACTATTGAAGCTTGGAAGTAGAAATTAACATCTCTAAAACAAACTAAAATAAATAACTTGTATTTCTTGCAAACAGTGTTTACATTTGACTTCTTCTTGTTCGGTGTCTTCCATATTAGAGACAAAATGTGTCCAAACGACGGACATTACTTCATGTCGCAGGTCCAAACTGTGACTTGAACCAGAGATCTCCTGTAGTACAGATAAGCAGGGTGGTAATGTGTGAAATCTAGCTTACTAAAATACAGCCTTTCACTTCATAATATTACTTCCTCCTCTAAAAAGCCACTGAAACCTAATAAAACTGTAGAAGTGAGGCTGTGGGGAGATTTTCTCTCAATATATCTTTGACTAATTAGTTTTAGAGATTTGGCCTTTTGAACTCAGAGGACGTTGTCCACAGAGCAGATGTAGCGTGGCGGCAGCAGGTCACCCAGACGAACACAGACCATGTGTGTTGTTGGACTGAGAGTTTGTGTGCAGCTCTTGATGCTGTTTGGAGCCGAGCTCTGCAGGATGTGTGAATACAGGCCAGTGAATTGATGGCAGGGTTGGAGGGGGGGGGCAAGGGTTCCTGCAGAATCATAATACTCCCTCAGTCCTCGGAGCACATTATCATGCTGTGTGCCTACACATCATTTCAGAAGAAGTGCAGAACTCTGTTAACGAGAGGATTGTGCCGTGTTCGGCTCGGAAAGGAAAAGTGTCTGGAACGTGGAATTTATCGTCAACACAGACCGGCTGTTTGAGTGGAAAGAAAAGGGAGACGATGCATTTGAAGGACACATACGGAGGAGTGGAGAGACTCCGATGAGGGAGGAAACTTTGTCAGGGAGGAGGAGGAGGAGGAGGAGGAGGAGGTGACCACGACCCAGCAGAGAAATGAAGAATGACACAATCACACATAGCAGCTGGATGCTGAAGGAAGTCTCACTGCGCCTTATAAGGACTACAGTGAACACTCAGCGGGCCTTATCGTTTTCTCTTTTCCTGATTGACTCTGTCACTCAGCACTTACTGTCTCTATCTCCTCTTCTCGGAGGACATATTCCATCAGTCACTCTGCCGTGTAATCGAGGCCACATGTGTCGCTGCCAATGTCACAGCAACAATGAAGAATGATGAGTGCCAGTTAGCTGTTGAACCAACTTCCTGTATTGAGAGGAAGATGACTGCAATTCCTCATAAAGTGCCCTTTAAGCTCAGGTCACTTTGAAAAAAACAAAATGCAATCGTTGGTTCCTCAACAAACGAAGCTGATGTTCGCTCTGCAGACTCATGAAGGCTGCAGCGTCTGTATTGATCCAGCTTCTGATGAGTTTGTGGATTTAATTTTCACAGACGTTACTGTGTCTGTCACTAAAACTACAGAATTATAATGAAGCTTATTTACCTCCGTATGAATTTTCATGAGGACTTCTTCGCCATGGGGCGATGTCTCCAGAGTTTGCTTTTAGCCGTGTCTGAAGAATCAAACAACGGATGTTGTTATTCGGCATGCACTGCTGCATTGGTTGTTGACAAACAGTCGGCACATTGGAAAATAATGTGGCATGAACAAGATGTCTGGAGCAGATGTTACTTTTTGGCTAAATCAATTGAGTGGTGCATCAAGTACATCTCACTACTGATTCAGAAAAGAGGGTTTTTAATTGGGCAGATGAAGTCACCTGTTGAACAACCTCTGACTCGTTTTCATAGTCAAACACGGAGAGAAAACGGTGGCGTTGTGGGAGTCTGACCCGGAAGAAGGAAGAGATGTAAAGACTGATGGTGAGGCAGTTAAAACTCCACTCTAAGGTGTCACGATTCACATCGGTACTTTGCCCTGCAGAAGAGACTCCATGGTGTGCTGGGCTTCTTCAACTGAATGAAACAGAAACACTCGACTGTGAGGAAATCCTCATGTTCAGTTGACAACAGAAGAAAGGCATTTAAACGTCTTTTAAGGTAAAAAAGAAAACGCACAACACATCGTTCAGCTGATAAAGGACTAACGTTTGGCTCTGCACTGGAAACAATGTGAACAGCAGCCGAGTCGGAGAGTGGCCTGGGGTTTGTGATGGTAGAGGGCTTACTGTCCAATCACGGTGATGCAGTTGTCAGTGGGCCCAACCCTGCTGACCACCTCTTTTTCTCTGGAATGCTTCTTGTTGTTGTGAGTGATATTTTGAGTGTCAAAACAAAACACATTTGTTTCCAAAAAACATTCAGAGTCTGTACCTCTTGGGTTTTTTGCCAAAACCACCACAGAGTAGTTTGCAGGGAGAAGCCAAACATGGATAACTAAGGGGTACTAAGGGTATAGCTACTGTACTTTTTCATCCCTCTAAAAACACTTTTCCTGCTTGCCCTTCAGTTATTTAAAGTTCTTGCTGTGCTAAAGGTTTTCGTGAAACCGCCCCTGAGTATGAACGCTCCTCTCTCTGTAGAGACGACCACGGCTTCAGCCCTCTCCACTGGGCGTGCAGGGAGGGCCGCTCCAGCGTGGTGGACATGCTCATCATGAGAGGGGCTCGCATCAATGTCATGAACCGCGGAGACGACACGCCCCTGCACCTGGCCGCCAGCCACGGACATCGCGACATCGTAGGAAAGGTAGGGCTCATGTAAACAGGAAGTGCATCACGGTTTAACCATCATCCCACATCCTTGTTAAAAAAACGTTTTCAGAATACTAATATAAGTTTCTTTAACTTAAGAGTTACAATTCACAATAAAGTTTTAATTGTCCCTAGAATTGAATTTGTCCTTCTCAAAAACCAACTGAAAAAGTGAAAACTGAGCTGGTCATCTGTACCCAACCTCTTCAGCAGCACAAAGGTGTTCAGAGCTTAAGATGCATCTCGTCAAGTTTTGTCATAAAAACAGGAATAAAATAAAATCAGCAATTATGAACACAAAGGTCTTGTCTGTTCTTGCAGCTCCACCATCTGCATTGTGAGAGAGCAGAGAGCAGGGAGTGCTCAGCCATCCGTCAGTGTTGACGATTATTGAACCTGCCGACACTAAATCAAATGTTCAAGGCAGATAAAAAATAAATAATAATAAATAATAAAATCTTGTTTTGGCTTCTTATAAGGGTTAGCCATTAGGACAAAGAGCCTGCGAGCTAAATCTATATCAGATGGATAATTGTTCAACTATTATGTTTCTCTGAAATGAGAGAAATTGAGGAACAACTTCTTAAAGTTAGGTTTGTGAACAAGCACTAGCTGCTATACAACCAGCAGTACAGTCCTTCATTTAATGATAGTCTGTGATGTCACCTCTCCCCTTTACAAAAAAAAATAAAAAAATGCAATAAACCGTGTGTTACATTTTGGGAGATGCAAAATTCAGTTTGATGAATGCTTGTTTTGGAAAACAGTAGTGCGCTTTGTAAAACAGATGAGCACAAATCGGCGTCACATATTATAGATTCTGTTTGAAGATGTTTATTCTATTCTCTGAACAAACAGAAACATGCTGTATCAAAGTGTAACGTATGCCATCAGTGCCTCAGAGTGTCTGATTTAGAGTTGCTGTCAGGCAGCTATTGAGTTTAATATTAGGCATGTCTCAATAGCTCTGGTATGTGTCCACAGGCGTCATGAACCTCCATGATTTTTGTTGGCAGCATTCACACTCGTCCTTGTGTACAGCTCAAACAAGACCTGAGCAGCTCTGTTTATCACATAATCTTTTGTTTCTGCGTCTCTTTTAGCTGATCCAGTGCAAAGCAGATACCAACGCAGCCAACGAACATGGAAACACACCACTGCATTACGCCTGCTTCTGGGGCCAGGACCAAGTGGCCGAGGTCAGTGCGCCCCCTGGTGGTCTAAAACTGAGACTGATCTTTTTTTTTATGATAGAGCATTAAATGAAGCTGACACAAGTCTTACTCTTCACTCAGGATCTGGTCACAAATGGTGCTCAGGTGAGCATCTGTAACAAATATGGGGAAACCCCCATGGACAAAGCAAAACCGCACCTGAGTGAACTCCTCAGAGGTATCCAGGCAGCACACCTTTTCCGATGTTTCAGTGTTGCATTTTGATTGTCTTTGTGATCAGTTGATGGTAATGCGTTCTCCTCTGCCCCTTCACCACGCAGACAAGGCTGAGAAAATGGGACAGAACTTGACTAAAATTCCCTTCAAGGACACGTTCTGGAAAGGCACCACCAGAACTCGACCCCGTGAGTTTCACACCCACATAAACCAGTTTATTAGCAGACCAGTTTCCATCAGTTGGTTTGGTCTGAGCGGTGCATGAAAGGGGAAAAAAAAAAGTTTCCATACCGGCGCTGGCACCCTTACCATTCTTTATGTAGTGTTTGAAATGTTGACCACTTTTCCGTCTGCTTAGCATTTTGCTAAATGTCACGTGAATAATGAGGCTTTTGTCTGAGCTTGAACGTGTCACTAATGTTTCCTTCAATCTTGTGTTGTTAGGTAATGGCACTTTGAACAAACACGCAGGCATTGACTACAAGCAGCTCTCTCTCCTGGCTAGAATAAATGAGAACCAGTCCGGAGAGGTGGTTTATCTTCTTATTGTCTTCTTATTAAATGAATTTAAAGGCTGCTGAAGATCAATTCTAACTTTGTGTTTGTTTATTTGTTTACGTTCAGCTGTGGCAGGGTCGCTGGCAAGGAAATGAAATTGTAGTTAAGGTGCTAAAAGTTCGTGACTGGACCACAAGGAAAAGCAGAGACTTTAATGAGGAGTATCCCAAACTCAGGTTACTATCTAATCCTCACTTCTCCACACCTTCTGTGTTCTGTTCTGTTGTCTCTCATTTGTCTGTTTGCATTGTGTTGAACCAATCTTTATGTAGTCTTTATTTTTTGGGGGGTCCTGCATCTCACACAAGTCTGTTTGTATCAAATCCTACGTGGGTTTGCCTCTTTTTGTCTGTCCCTCTCTCTCCCCTGTCCCTCCCTCTTGGGCTCCATCCCAGGATATTTTCCCACCCAAATGTCCTACCCATGTTGGGAGGATGTCAGTCACCTCCTGCCCCCCACCCCATCATCATCACACACTGGATGCCTTATGGCTCCCTCTACAACGTGCTGCATGAAGGCACCAGTGAGTACTTTCACTCTGGTCACAAAGCTGTCACCACTGTTGATGGGTTTTATAAGAATCCTTTGATTTGTTGCTCTTGTGCATTTGTCATTATGCTGTCATCACCTTTTTTTACAGTAGCAAGTTCACTGTCAGCCTGTTTTGTTTGGGGAACCAGAGTATCCTAAACCTGCTGATGTCTGTCATTTATCCTGCTGTCAGACTTTGTGGTGGACCAGACACAGGCGGTGAAGTTTGCACTGGACATTGCATGTGGGATGGCCTTCTTACACACTCTTGAACCCATGATCCCTCGCCACTATCTCAACAGCAAGAGTGTTATGGTAAGAAGATATTTGAGCCTGGAACTCAGGCTCTTAAAATGATTGATTGTCTGTGATTGCTGACCGTTGAAAGGCTATTTTTGTTGCCTTTTGAAGCGCAGAGAACTACAGAAGAAGGAAATGCCTGTTACAATTTGAAATCTCCCGTTTCCACAGATAGATGAAGACATGACAGCCAGGATCAGCATGGCAGACGTCAAGTTCTCCTTCCAGTGTCCCGGCAGGATGTACTCGCCTGCATGGGTGGCCCCGGAGGGTAGGCATCACTCATACAGCACAGATCCAAAGTGACAGCTGAAGCCACAAAAGCTGCAGAGTAAAAGATTTCTCTCTCAGAATTGAATTACATTTTGCAGCCGATATCTGGGGAGACGAGGTGAAATTTGAGCCTGTTTGAAACGTAAATAGATTTATGAAATGTGAAAATAAACAGGGATGAAAACAAACTTCAAACCCCCTCTGTGAATCCTTGTCGATGTTTACAGAGCAGTTTGTGGAGCATGATGGACACGTATGTGTAGGATGCACAAGGATATGTTGTGGGCCAGTTGCCATAGAAACAACTATACGGCATACATGTGGGGGTTAGTGAGCCATGAAATTGAGAGCACAGAATGCTTTCTACTGAAACATTTACAGGTTTCAGACTAAGACTTCAAAAGGCCTAAGTATGTTAGGAAAGGCTGTTTTCATAACATAACCGCTGTCAGGTTAGAGATGGACACAGATGATAAACTTTAATGCAGTCTTTGATAAAATGGTCTTATGTGTTGGTCTTATCAATAAATCCTTCAAAGGGAGCTTCTTGGTGCACAGATCTGATTTTCTTTTCTTGACTTTTTTGTGTTTTTTGGATCCAGCTCCCACTGAGGGATGTGTGTGGTGTGTTTGATTTTCCAATCTTTGTTAATAAAAAAACATCAAGTAATGTAAAATACATTTTGAAAGTGAACTAAATTAATCTTGATGTATTTTGATTTTATAGTCATCGTCCTGTTTGGGTGTTTTCCCTCAGCCCCTGCATGACTGAAAGTGTTTTTTTTTTAATGCAGAACGTGATGGAGTAGTGTCTGATGTGAAGAGTGGTGTGTTACATTAACTTGTTTCCTTTTTCAGCTCTGCAGAAGAAGCCTGAAGAGATCAATCGTCGGTCAGCAGACATGTGGAGCTTTGCTATCCTGCTGTGGGAGCTGGTGACCAGAGAGGTGCCGTATGCAGACCTGTCTAACATGGAAATAGGCATGAAGGTTAGCACAGCCATCTTTGTCCTGATTCAATTACCAGCTGAGTGGAGTATGCTTGCAGACAAAAGTACAGTTACTCAAATTTAGAATGCTTTGAAGACTCTTTTTCCCCACTATGCCAACGTCTCCGTTTGCTTTCACTCCCAGGTTGCCTTGGAGGGTTTGAGGCCCACTATCCCCCCCGGCATTTCTCCCCACATTTGCAAGCTGATGAAAATATGCATGAACGAAGACCCAGCAAAGAGGCCGAAGTTCGACATGATTGTGCCAATTCTTGAAAAAATGCAGGACAAGTGAAAAGAAAAGAAGTCCTTTGCCCTCCTGTTCTGAACCCGATCTCCAATCCCAGATGGTGTTGTGGTGCTTACCAGTATTGCCTTAAACTCTTACTCCTCCACTGCATCCAACGCCACTGTCGCTTCTGAGTTTAGCTCAGCAGCAGTCACTTCTTTTATATTGTTTTGGTGTCTTTTTTTTTCTTTCTATGTGATAAAAAGTTTTAAATTGTGTCGTCATCTTTGTCACTGATCTGCTGATACTGTCTGCACAGGAGCTTCTTCTAACCTGTAATCATGTGGACTGATCACAATCTTCGAACGTTTAGACTGAATAACCTGTGGAGGTCAGCATGACAGTCTGCTGCACTGCTTCAGTGGATGTTAAGCCTTATTTTATTACTGGAGTGGGCTTACTATAAAGAAGTCACCCTGTAAGGAATCGGCTCCTCTTTAATGGTGCCTCCTATTAAAACAAATGACACGCTAACTCTATGCTTGTCTTGTGGGAAATGTTCATGAACTGTATACAGCTGGGCAAGCATGAGGGATATCTGAAACCTTTAGCATTTAAATATAATACAATTATGCATACGTATATGAATGAGTGTTGCTAATGAGAACATTAAGAAGTGTTCTACCATTCAGCTTGGCTGTGTAGTGATGAGTAGAGCTTTAGCTTGGGTCTCTGTACAACCTGCTGAAAAGGACTTTAAACCGGCCCTACAAACTCTTTATTTTTTTAAAGCCTAAATGTCAGTGTTGTTGAATGCAACTTTGGGATGTATCTTTCAAAATGCCTTGTAAGATGTCACATTTTTGATCATTTTTATTTTTGACTTTTATTGACTAGTTTTCTCAAATGTTTTACCATGATCTCTTATTTTTCTTTAAAACCCAGCAAAAACGTAACAGATCTCACATTCGAATTGTGTTGGCTGTACTATCCAACAAAGGGTGCGGTCAGTCTCCATTTCAGGATTTCTAAATGTGTAATTATCATGTTGCATTATGGCAATCCACACATGTATTAGCCTGTGCTTCTTGTAGCATCAGACCTGAGTAATGCAACCCACACTGTAACTGATTGATGGATAACACAGGTACATCTGTTATGGTTTTGTTTTCCATTGTGGGGAATGCCTTCCCACAATCCTATGGCTGCATAAGCCGCCGTTGTCAACAGAAGAGGACTGGGACAGTTATAACCTCAATAATATTGTCTTATTGTTTCCTTATTTTTATTATTTTGGTCATGTAGATTAATTCTGACTTTAAAATATCAGTCTCTTGGGTTGTTTCTGTGCCTCCACCAGCTTGTTTGTTTGTGCTGAATCACAGGTTGAAGCCAAATCAAGAATGAGATACAAATGTTTGTATTTATATATATATATATAAGTATATTAAAAAGGTTAAAACATGGACATGGGGACTGTTTGAATTTATTGCTGAACACTTTAATGGAGTTTAATTTCATCAATTCACCCATTAGCCTTGTTGAGGGGTTCAGGGTTGTGATGGGCGAGAGGCGGTACACCCTAGAAGAAGAACAGTCTGATCATTTTATTGCAACTGAAATAAAGTACTTCTCTTTAAATCCCTGGACATACATGTTTGGTGGGGCCAACAGTCAATGTATTTTCATGTGGGCAGAATTTCTTGTGGCACCCTTGCTGACAAATAAACCTAAAGTCAGCAGAATTAAATGTTCAAATCAATGCCTTTATGGTCACACACATGACAAATGATCCCCAAAAAAAGCTGTTTTCAGAAGGTCAGGGGTCAAATAATAGTTCACAAGAGTTGTCTTCTTGTGACTTCTGACAGATGAAAGTTATTTTTTCTCTTAATCGATTCAATAACAT
This sequence comes from Symphodus melops, assembly GCF_947650265.1. Taxonomy (NCBI): domain Eukaryota; kingdom Metazoa; phylum Chordata; class Actinopteri; order Labriformes; family Labridae; genus Symphodus; species Symphodus melops. The sequence goes on along the minus strand of NC_136700.1, from coordinate 6,193,989 downwards.
TTAATGGAGATGTTACTGACATTTTATAAAGAGTGTTAAAAGGGTGTCTTAATAAAATAGAAATATGGACATGTAGGTACAACAGAGCCTTTTAATATCCTGACATATGCGCGGACAATAAAGCTAAGCATAAAGGTTTACTTTATGCTTAGCGTGATAATAAATATCACTTTTATTCCCCTCGCTTCCTGTCTGTGTGGCAGCAGTGACGTCATCTGTGACGCAGGTTCGCCCTCCATCACCAGTCGAGCCCACTGACAGAAAACAGCACCGAGAAACGAGCCCTCACGACTCACGGAAATATGTAGCTAGCTGGTGGAGTTGCGCATATTTCGACAACAGAAAAAGGAGGTTCAGTTGAGCTGGTAAGTCATAATTCCTGTCGCAAGTTTGATAAATCAGTGCTGCTGCCCTCGCTGTGATTTCTCTGTTTGGAAGCGGAGCTAGCATTAGCATAGCCAAGATGACGGCTGTGATGATGGCGGATGGATCCCGTTATTTCCAGCTGAGACGATGTCACTCAAATCATTGATGTAATTTACTGTGTAGTCTACCCTTAAAAATGTATTCGAATTAACAGACAGCTGGTTTATTCTGAGATGGCTCACAGGGCCTCTGATTTTTCCGCGTTCAACTCAACATCCAAAGAGTAAAAGGCCGTGTTGGCTAATGAAGCGATTGAAGTACGTTTCAGGTTGGTCAAGTGAAGTTAATGGTGAAAGTGAATATGTTAATCGCGAACGCGGAAAATACCAACAATAAACTGACTTCCTTCTTCGGATTAAAAATTGAGAATAGTCGTGTTGGTGGATCAATTTAAGCAGTTTATGCAATGTTATATATAATATCAAGGTTTATCGAATCATTTACAGCTAGCAGCCGACGTACCCGACCTGTGACAAGAAACTGTTAGCAGAGACTGTAATAGCTGCGATGCTAACTAGCATGTTTATGATTACCCGACCTCTTTCTCCTCCAGAGCAGTTACATGGAAAGTTACCATGGGAGGCCATGATGATGAAGACATGTCGTATGTAGTTAATAAACAAAAACACGATGAAGAGCTCAAGAACAAGCTAAACGACAGCGGTCACTGGGGCGATCAGGAGTCCACTGGAAACAATGCTAAGTGGGTGAAAGAAGGCCAGAACCAGCTGCGTAAAGTAGCCGAGAACCAGCAGGACCAGGACCACAATTGCAATATCAGCCAAAATGGGAACAAGGAAGACTTCCCTCATCAGACAACCACTCAGGAAGAACAACAGGGAAACGAGGAGCAGACCAAGATAACACTGAGCCCTGGCCTCAACCAGGAGGAGTCCAAGAACATCCTCATCGACACTCTGGAGTCCACAGAGGAGAAAGATAAAGAGAGAGAGGAGGATGACAAAGAGAAGGAGAAGACATCAGATGAAGATGAAGATGAGGATGCACCAGATCAAACCAGAGTAGTCACGGAGGAGCAGGATAAAGTGGAGCCTCAGAAGGAGGGCAGTGTTGTGGGGAGAAATGCCTGCCTCCTCTTCTCCAACATGAATGGGTCACCAAACGAGGAAGAGACCAGCTGGCCTTCACCGTCCCAGGACAACACTGCTGACAGCTCTCCAAATGGCAACAGAGGTAAGTAGAAACACAGGTAATCATGTCATACGTGGTCATAAGAAATGCAACACAGCCTGTTATCTTACATACTGTTAATCTGGAGGGTGAAAGAGAAACATTTAGACTGCTTGTTGGTGCGGTTTTCTTGTACTGTTGAGTCGGAGCAAACTTTTTGGGGGGTTTTGAGACGGTGTTTAATGCTTGAAGTACACTTACTGTGGAATTAATCTGAATATGTTGTGTAAGTCACGTGTCATGTTAATGGGATTTACTTCAAACAATGATGAGGTGACACAGCTTTACGAATAAACACCAAGTGGTTTGTGACACATGCTTTAAACCAGGAGAAACGGTAAAGTTTCATCACAGCTGTTAAAAACAACAGATTGCTCATTTAGTAAGCCTATTAAAGGAAAAGTCCAACTATCCGTAAGGAAACGAGGATCAGTAAAATGTCTGTTTGCTGATACCATTTAAAGGAGATTAAATGACTTTAAAAGTCCTTTTTTCAGACACCACAGCTTATTACTATTCTGGTTCAGTTGTTTCAATTTTGGAGTATTTAAAACACATTTTCCAGAAAATGCGTTTTTTTTTTCCTTGTTTGTCTTCCGCCTTTTCTCACATGCTCACTGTGATTTATTTCTTTTCAACCTGACGTTAAACATTGTCCCTTCACCACGTCTCTCTCCTGTACTTCCTGCCCTTCAGAGTCCTTTTGGGATTCCAGCGCTTTCGAGACCGACACAGACCTGCCGTCGGGATGGATGAGGGTCCGGGACACATCTGGCACCTACTACTGGCACATCCCCACAGGGACCACCCAGTGGGAGCCTCCTTCTCCTCTGGGCAAAGTGGGCGACTCCATGATGTCCTCGACGATGTCCCTGGAGACGACACCCTGCGAGGAGCCTGAGGTGAGGTCTAATACACATTTTGCTCGAAGGGGGAGGACGTGATGTTGGAGTGTGTAGTAGATGATAATATTTGGTTTAAATTCGGCAGGAATCTTGGGCTCAGCTGTCGAGCACGGACGAAGGAGCCGGTGAAGGGGAGCTGTGGAAGGTAAGAAGGGGCAAGGATACAACCACACATGAACAGGTCATCATTTGTTTGTATTTATTTACATGTTGGCAACAATAAATAGTACATTTTTGAAGCATCTTCAACCATCTCATGGTAATACGTTAAACAACTCCAGTTGGATCCGCATGGTAATGAGGATAATCTGTGAGAAGCTGATAAATTGTCCTCGTTTTGAGTTCTGTTCAGCACGGCTCCAACAGGGATATTTAGAGTGAGTGACCAATAATCCCAAGTTTATTAAGATCATATCTGGACTCTTTTCATCCAGTTATCAGTGAAATGTTTCTCTCTCTTCATCTTCCAGCCATCACAAGTATGAATCTCCATCGCTAATGTGTTTGTTGTTTATCAACAGGAGGAGGGAGAGGGGGCATCTGATCAAAGTCTGAAGGAGTTTGAAGGGGCAACTTTACGCTATGCATCCATCAACCTGAAGTACGTGCAGCTCCAGCTCTTTGTCCAGTTGATAGTCAGTGTTTGTTTATTGTCACCTTTATTGTTGTTGTTTTTTTGTCATGATCATGTTCATCTTTGTCTCTGTAGTTACAATTGCTCCCAGTCGGAGGAAGAAGAAAAGCGAACTCCACTCAGCACAGATATAGAAACTAAGGTGAGTCAGAGTGAATGTTTCAGGTATGTTGGGAGGAGTTTGTCATTGCTCTTTATTCAAAGTGCAGATCTTAGACTCGGCCCATTGGAGCTGCACTGTGGCAAAAATAGCTCTGAAACATTACGGATAGGTCTGATAAATGAAAAACCTTCACTTTTTCAGAAATATAAAAACTGTGATGTGAAGTAACAAAGTAGAAGCACTTTGTTTAAGTACTTTCTGTGTGTTTGACACCTCGTTACGTGCTTAATCGTCACTCTCTGCTATTGTATTGATGCCTAAACTCTGCATGTTTGTGGGACATCAAATAAAAGCGGTGTGGTTGCATCGGGAGCTGTGGGCAGTTTGACTGGTAACAATGTTAACCGTTACCTGGATGGTCTCCGTGCAGCTCATGCTTACAATGATAGGAGTAACAAATGATGTGGAATAGAAGAGGGGACGTCTGATTTAATATTCTGGAACGTCTGGGATGAGACAAAACACAAGCTGCATTCTCCCCCATCAAAGTAAGCTCTCCCTGCACGTTTTATCACAGAGGAATGTGTCACACTTTGTCCAGACATTCGATGAGACATCATCTGGCTATCTGTCAGTGATAGGCCAAGTGCTGTGCATAAATGTTTGAACATCGAGCGTCTTGTCAGCTCCTCGGCACCCACAGTGTGACACTTGATTCACTAAAGGATTACATGGTGCTTTCACTCACTTCACCTGTGCAGACGGTTCAAAAAGACAAACACACGGGGGTTTAAAGCAGCCCCAACAGCACTACAGAGCAAACAGCCACGGTGCAGTCATTTGGGGGGGGGGGAAAAGGCCTGCTTTAAACGCAAATCGTCTTCCTTGCAAAAAAGCATCTAATTCACAAACACGGGCGCTAACAGCCGTGCACAGTTAGGAATGGTCACAAGTCCAAAGATACTGTCTGCAGCTGGTGGTGACTCTGCTGCAGTATTTACAGATGTCACGCGCAAACTCTCCACTGATCAGGAAAACAAATCCACCTCTGTGTGCACTGTAAACATTGCTATTAGAAATATAACCGGAGCGGTAATCAGTCCACAGCTGTCCACACTTCATCCACATGTGGTGACAGCTTAAAGCTAAGAACTAGACTTGTACTGTTGGCTTCGCAACAAGCACATTTTTGATACTCTCTTCTGTTTTCTTTGAATTCATGATGAGAATTCATCATCCAATATTCAATAAAACATAAAAACCGTTACAGTCAAGTCAGCTACCCGAACACGGTCGAAAAACATCAGCCTCCAAACACGCCTGATTCAGTCAATTACCTGGAGCCTTGGCGTTATGCTCAGCGTAGGCCAAGGCGCCACCCGGTGTTCAGTGTCGATATTACACTCGAATAGAAAGTCACAGTGTTGAGTTGGGTTTCTTGGAAATATCAATCAAATCAAGAGTTTTGGCTCCAGTAGCATTTTCTTTGAGGGGAACTAACTTTCGAGTGAGATGTCTTTACTTTTCCTCCAGAACACTTTAACATTAACACCTTTGATTTGTTGTTTTAGTACGTTACTCTCTTCCACTTGGACGTATTGAATATGGTTAGTAATATGAGAAGGTTGAGCCATACTTTGTCTTTGCCTTTACTGATCGAATCCCCTGCACATTAAAGAAGGGAATCAGTAGCATTAACGCATGAATGACACAGTACAACTCGAATCTCAAACCTCTGTCTGCGTTTTTCACATCTTGAACTTATGTGCCACGTCTGTGTCTGCTCAGTGTTTCGCTGTGCGCTCGCTCGGTTGGGTGGAGATGTCCGAGGAGGACATGGCGCCGGGCAAGAGCAGCGTGGCCGTCAACAACTGCATCCGACAGCTCTCCTATCACAAACACAACCTCCACGACACCGCTGGGATCTGGGGAGAGGTGAGTGGCACAGAGGATTTCATTGAGAAACAGTAGATCTAAATAGAGAAACACTGTTTCAGGAAGATCTAATCAACGTACAATCAGACTGAAGCCTTGAACTCATCAGAAAAGATGTTGAAATGTTTTTGTACTTTCTGCTCTGATATGTGACGTTGTTTGAAGTCAGGCAGCTCATACCTGTGTGTGTGTGTGTGACAGGGTAAAGACATGCTGATGGTCCTGGAGAACGACACCATGAACTTGATCGACCCTCTGGGTCAGACTCTGCTACATGCTCAGCCAATAGGCAGCATCCGGGTCTGGGGTGTTGGCCGAGACAACGGCAGGTCAGTCTCCACACTTCCAGACGATGGACAGGAGCGGTGTTTATTCATCCCACTTTCTAAACATGCTTAAACATGGACTGTAAAGGTTTCTTTTTCAAATGAACATTACTGTTCATTTAGGAAAAAGTTGGATTTAGGCATTCCTCATGTGGGAATCAAGGTTTTACATGATTATACAGTAAGGCGTGTATTATTGTGAAGCGTCACCCGAAGTGGTATTGACTCACAGACTCACAGTCATGTCTCTTGTGTTGAGAAGCTTCCTGCTGAATCGACATGCAGAGGTTGAGTCTCCTTTAAGATAACTCACAGCTTCCTGTCGCCGTGACTCATTAATGACTCACTGGTTTGGCATTTCTTAAAGAATCCAATGTGAAGCACTGTAGAGCTCTTTTGTTTGCTGATGTTTTATACTCTGCTGCCCTCTGCTGGATTGTAGAGGGCATTGCAGACAAAGATGACCCTGACTGTTCTAACAATCCTTATTTTTCTTTCATGCTGCATTTTCATGATGAACAGGGAAAGGTAATCATTAATGATTACATTCCGTAAAGTTTGATTGTCGTGTGTGTGTGTGTGTGTGCGTGCCTACAGGCTCACGTATTCACATTGCTATCATGATTCAGTGTGGGATTGTGACCTTTTCTGTCCGGATTCTCCTGCAGGGATTTTGCTTATGTGGCTCGAGACAACCTGACCCAGGTGCTGAAGTGTCATGTGTTCCGCTGTGACTCGCCTGCCAAGAACATAGCCACCAGCTTACATGAGATGTGTTCAAAGGTCAGCGTCGAATGGAACGAAATGAGTTTGATCTCAGTTTCTTGGTTCATAATTAACCTCGAACTGTGTCACTGAAACATTTTTCATTCTTCAATGTGACTTCAGATAATGATGGAGAGGAAGGCGACCAAGCCGGGAGTGAGCAGGCTGAACTCTGACCCCATGAACCCTGGGATCCTCCCGATCGAAGGTAGAGCTCCGAGCACCCCAAACATCATCAGAATCAAAGTGTGCGGAAACAAATCCCTTATTGCCTCTCCCTTTCTTCACAGAGTTTCCTGCTCCGAAAAATGAACTCTTCCAGCACTTCCAGGTTTATTATCTTGGTTGCGTGCCTGTCGTGAAGCCAGTGGGTAAGAAAGCACTTGAAATCCTGTTATTCCACTGACTGCACATTAAAGGCCCTGAGGCCTATTTTGGGTTTCTTCTGATGTCGGGTGTATTCTGTATTTCTCAGGTATGGATATAATAAATGACACCCTCGAGGCTGCAGTCGTTGGCAAAGACAAGAGTGAGTGGACTCCTGTGTCTGTGAACGTTGCACCCGCCACCCTCACTATACTTTCAAAACAGGTAAGAGACAAGAACGGCGCGTGACGTGAGCTTGATGGACACCACTCTTACTCCACTTTGACTTCAGAACCAAAACGCTGACACCTTTCTGTTTCTGCCCTCAGAGTGAGGAGGTGCTGTCCGAGTGCAGGGTGCGTTTCCTGTCCTTCATGGGCGTGGGAAAGGACGTCCACACCTTCGCTTTCATCATGGCCGAGGGTCCCCGGGACTTCACCTGTCACATGTTTTGGTGCGAGCCCAACGCTGCCAGTCTGAGTGAGGCTGTACAAGCTGCCTGCATGGTGAGAACTGAACCCGTACATGAGGGGGGAAAAGAGATGTTCATCATGTCACGTATTCACCTTGTAAGAGTAATGCATCCGTCCAGTTAATGCAGACTTATGACTGTTCACAACCGAGCAGCAACCTCCAGTGTTGACAAATGCAGCCACGTGCTCAATCATTGGCCGAGTGTCTGCTTGAGTCTGGCTGCAGAAGCATGAAATGAACTTTACAGCGTGGTTCAAAAAGTGGAATTACTAATTCGGGCACACACTGCACGATTCATGTGTTAGCCATGTGTTTACTGTACGACAGGTTTTTTTAAATGTGTCTGTCTGAGAGAATATCACATTCCTGAATACTGAACGCTGCCTGAAAGATTTGAAACACAAGTGGAGGCTTAATGTGAATGAATGAAACATACAGATGTTTAAGGAGAGGACAGTTACTCCATGCAGTACAGAGCAAAGGTGGAGACGTGCATGGGGGAAGAAAAGTGAGCAGGTGAACATGAAGTCAGACTAAAGCACACGTTTAGACTTTGAACAAGAAATAACCATTGAGTACTCTGACTGAGGAAGAGTACCTGTGATGTAACGCGTCCTCTTTGATTCATGCGGGAACAGAGCCACAGATCGAATTCGAACCTGAGCCGCCCATTTGGAGGATTAAAGCCTCTTGAAATGGGGCGCTCGCACTAACCACTAGGCTACCAAGAAATTTTCTTTTTTTTTTTGTGAGGATTAAAGTTTGTTGAGTGAGAAGTTCAAAGCTAAAGAGAAACAAATGTGACCTGAAGTTGTTTACGTTCAGCAGCCAGTGTTTTCAGTTTAGCCGAGTGTCTGAAATGCATAATTTATGATGCGTTTGTTTTTTTTATAGCTACGCTACCAGAAATGTTTGGATGCTCGCCCTCCAAGCCTGGCGTCCTGCCTGCCCACTCCTCCCGCCGACTCTGTGGCTCGCCGGGTCAAGAAGGGGGTGCAGAGTCTGCTGGGCAGCTTTAAGAGCTACAGGTCGGGCTCTCAGTCCCCCTGAGCTGAAGACGATCCACACTCCATTAAACACGAGGCCCATCACCACAATCTCACCTCTGCTCCTCCTCCTCCTCTCATCTCTCTGCCACACTTCTCGCCTTACGACCATTATCAGCAGTCTGTTCACTCGTCTAGTGTGTGGAGAAGTCTGTGAGCAGAGAAGATTCTTTTTAAAAGCTTTTACTTTATACAACACTTAAAATCAGCCATCTCTTATCAGAAACAGCCCGGCATCTCTTCATCTCACCGTGCTGGGATTCTTTCTGTGAGTCTTAACTATTTTTGTGTTTTAACAGAAACTATGATATGAATGTTTGAATTGGATGTTTTACATGAAGATGCAACAAGATGCATGAACAAGAGGTCGCTAGATTTTCTCTGAAATGTTCTCCATCCCCCCCCCCTTTTTTTTTTCTCCTCGGTGCAATGATCCTCTGTTCCACTCCTCTTTTTTCTACTGTGTGAGAGAAGCTCCTGTAACACATCCATGTATCCTAATGTTGTTTTTCTCAGACATCAGTCACCTCTCTCTACCACTCTAGGATGTTATACAAACACTGTAGGCGTCTGTGTAGTGTGCCAGCTAGTTATACGTCCTTCAACAATGTATTTTAGTCTTCCAAAGAACTGTATGGTCATCTGTCACATAGTGAGCAAACACTGATCTGAGTGTAGTGTGTTTCTCCCTCATTCTGCATGAACATTTGGAAGTTCAGTGCTCGTGTGCAATAATCAGATGTTCCTGTATGGTGCGGTGATTCTGAGTTCACTTTAATGAGAGAGTCTGGCTGGGTTGAGTGTGAGGCTGACGGAACAACAGAGCCATGTCGAAAAAAACTATTATCTTGTGATGGAAATGATAGTAAAAGAAGTCACAAACTCTGGGTTTTCACACAGCCGTTTACCACCAACAAATACTAAATCGTACTGTAGAAACTCGCCAACAAGCTGCATGTTTTGATAACAAAGAGTTCTCGCTGCTCGCGGCGGCTTAGCGCTTAAGATCCATCAGTGTAACGTGTAAATTCTTCCTCCGTGTTACTGTATGGTTAGAGGAGGCTGGAGTTGATGTGTTGTTTCGTGTTTCTTAGGCATGTCACTCTAGTTAGTGTCAGTGTGTTTACCATAAAAACTAGGCTAGCAGTAGAAAGTTAGACTTTCTGTCCGTTCCTTCAAGCTGAAAAGATGAGAGCAGGTAAATGTTTGTATTTACAGTTTGTGTGTATGAACAAATCTCGAGATGATTTCCTCATGGTTTGACTTTTTTTTATGCTTTTCCTCGACATGCGTCGACACGGCCGCTCCGCTTCATATTATTATTTTTTTGTTTCCTCACACTACAACGTACACGAGCAAGACTATTTCCACATTATTAGCGCTTTAGATTGACTTTTTTTAAATGAAGATCACACTAAATAGACGAGTTGTATTTTATCTCTGTGTCCGTCAGTGATCAATACTGTATGTAGCACAACAGTGGTAGTCATCTCTAAGACTTGAGACGCAGTCTGTCAGAATTATTATTTTTTTTTTTAAATCTCTGCAGGGCATTTGTTCAGCCATGTTGTCTGAAACACTGGGAGCTAAATCCAAATATTCCCAGGCTGACTCACCCGACTCCCAAAGAGATGAAACTAGAAATAATGTATTTGTATTTCAAAATGAAATTAATTTTACAGCCACTCTTCACTCGCAACAAAATATTGTGAAATGTACTGTATAGAAACGCAAAACTAACAATGCTCACTTTATCATACGGATTTTTAAAAAAAAAGATACTTTTTTTTTTTTTTTTAATTGCATTTTGATTTTTTTTAATTTTTAGACGTTTTCTAAGAAATACTAATTTAGGTATTGGTACTAAATTTGCAAAAAGCAGAATGTCCTCAAACGACTGATAATAGAGATTCTTAAACATCTAAAATATGAAGCTACAAATGATACAAGTCATGTTTGAACCGCATGGATCAAAAAGAATCTCGTGTGTGTACAGAGAAATGTGACACGAAGGCAGAAATCCAACCAGTGGAGTCTGTCCTGTCGTGTGATGTCATCGAAGGTCACTCGGATCTGAAAGCAAAGCAGTGATTTGTGATGACTGGCCTTTCTCAGACGATTTCACCCCCGACATGTTTCTCAAACTGCTTCTTTTTAATGTGTCAAGTATAACACTAACTAAAAACTAGACAACACTGACTCATATTACTGCCTTGTCACTTCATGTGTCACTTGTTGGAACTACTTTGCTGTGTGCGGCGTCCAGTCAGTGGCAGAACTACAGCCAGATGAGTCACAGAACATTAGCAGATTAATTTATTTCTGTTCATGTAAATTAGGTGTATAAAAGTGTATGTATATAAAAGTCACTGCACAATAAATGTGAACATATCATACCTGTTTATCTTGTGCTCTTTTCATTTCTTAGCTGTGTGAAGTCAAGTGAAGAGATCGGCTCCCAAAGGGCAGATCTGCTTAACCTGAAAATGTCTCCTTTCTCGTTGGGTTGGCGTGAACGTTTCAGCTGATAAGTCTTGTCGTTTCCAGCTTTTCCATTAAAATGTAAAAGAAGCCACACCCAGGCTGTCAGGCCCGTTTTCATATGCATTAAAACTGCTCACACTGGTTTTTACCATATGTATTGACGGGACCATCCACAGGGTTCATGAACAAAAAAAAACAGGAACAATACGCTGCCCCTCCCCCTCCTCCTTCAGGGTGGACCTGTTCACCTGTTCAGTTCATATCTGTGCTGCTGCCACCACCTGGTGAGTTCAAAAGGAAGGGTCTGGCTACTCATTGTTTCCCTAAGAGATGGCTTTTGGAGATGAAAGGTGCACATCAAGTGGAATCCACTGCCATCACAGACTGCCTATAATTGGCTGCACCATCGCCACACAAATAGTGGGACTGCCCTGCCAGCGGGATCCCAGAGCGGCAGGACAGATCAAGGCTCTGGCTATAATCGCTTCCTTTTGAAGAAAGGAGACCAAGACCTTTGTGTTTGGTGACTTATTGTTTCCTCTTTGTGTAAATGAAACGTATCAAAGTAATGTGCCGTAGAACGACATATTTCATCATGTGTGGTAAAACATGATGGGAGTGTTTTGTAGGACAACGTACTTTCAATGCATGGCACATATTCACCACAACAGACCATGTGGCAGAGGGTCTGATAATTGATTGCATCATTTCCAGCTTTTACATAACAGTTTAAAGTATTGTATGTGCTGTCTGTAGTGTTGAGCTGGTGCATGTCTTGAGTCTTGTTTGAATCTCTTCAAAACTTGTTTTTTTTTTTTTTTTATCTTCCTTTAATATATTTTGTGCAATGTTTTCCTATTTCCATGACTGTACTTATGTGTAGCCATTGATCAATAATGCTCAGAACTATGATAGATTTAACTGGAGATGAGCAGCTTCAACAAAAACTAACAAACCTCGAACCTGCAAGAAGATGTGATTTATTGCAGGGTTGTTGTATTGCACTCACACACTGTATTTGATATTCTCTGCTAAGCAAAGAGTTATTGTCATTGATTGAAACAACATGTGTAGTGTTGTCTTTATAGCATACATTATGAATGTGAGGCATGAGCATGTTAACAGCCACCCATGCCCTGAATCCTTTTGTCTGCTCTGTATTGTCATGCTTGTTATTGTGATACAGCGTGTTTGCGTAGCTCTCAAACCAGATTTATGCACTTCATTTTACCCAGTGTCAATCACAATTTGCCGAGGTCGGCCCATGGAGAAACTAATCACAATTATAATTATTCCTATAGCCTAATTATGCATATGGCATTTGTTTAATGGAGATTTATTTTGAGTAATGAATGTGTAGTCTTGTGGAACATTGCTTTTCCTCTCTGTGGAGGAGAGGACCTGTGTCTCCTCTGCTGTGCTCTTCAATCTAATCACAAATCTTAGGCTAGATAAAAAAAAAAAAAAAAAAGAGCCGTGGCAAGCTCCATCCTCAACCTGGTATCGAAGTCTGAGAAAGATGATGGAACTCTCTGTGGAGCCTTTTCCAACTGATTTATATTACAAGAATACACCTCTTTGAACAAAGATTCTCATATCCTCTGCAGCCTTTTTTTTTTTTTCCAGCAGTGCTTATCCATTACGATTTCTTCTGCTTTTGTGTGTGTTTGTTTGCCCTCCTCTGGGTGCTGCAGAGATCTGCGCTTCTTGGTAATCGAGGACGACACAAATGTGTGCAGAGCTTTGGTCAAGGCCACAGCGTATCAGACACAGCCACAGGAGATGTGTGAAGGCACGAGGTTGGATCGACTACAAAGACAAAACAACGGAGGGGATAATAATTTCTGTGCTGCAACTGTTTAAAGAAAACATTGCATGTTACCACAGTCTTACATCCGAAACATGGAGGGACAGGTGTTAAACCATATGAAACTGAGACGTCAGACACAAATATCATTGAGTTAGTCTACAATAACACCCCCAGGCATTTATTTGAGGATTAAGCAGTCTAATCTCAAAATGTTCAGTAATTCATTCTTGCCCAGAACAACACAGTGATTATTTTGCCAGTGGGAGCAGACCACAGCCCACTGGTGTCAGAGTAATGGCTTCTCCACTGCTCCTCCAGTGGGTCCAGCAGCCCTGCAGCAGTTAAGTAGCAGTTCAGTACTCGCTGTGGTTACTGATTCTAAAAGAGTAAAGTGAATTTAGATACATATATCACAGTATGTTAAATATACACAAGAGATATACAGTAGCAACATTCTACATACTGAGCTAAGGAAACCATCAGTGAATATGCACCTGGCAAGAGAGACAAGGAAAAACGTCCTTTAAGCAGGCAGAGACTTGGAGTAGAAAAGGACTCAATGGTGAACAGCCATCTGTTGTAAACCAGTGAGGACGTGGAGTTAAAGCTGAATCAAACCAGTATTACTGTTAGAATCTTTGCAAACATTTAGCTTCTGAGAAGGAGAAAGAAACGCATTTTTTTTTGCTAAGTCTGCTTCATTCAGAAGAGCAGCCCAACATCACTTCTCGCTTTTTTTTTACCCTTTTGGGTAAAAACAAAGGTAGCCTACAGTTGCAGGGCGCTAGCTTATTAGCTTGATTGATTTCATTGTTGACACAAACATAAAAAATAAAGGCAGAAAAGGTAAGAGATGTCAAAAATGTCTGGCCATGTCACTATGAAACCTCCGGCTGAAGGATGATCAATGAACACTCTTGAAGGCCTCGTTGTTTATTTCTTCAAAGTAGCGACGCCTATCGTCTACCGGCAACCTGACAATATTATTGTACGATAGATAGGCCAAAACAACCGAGCAACAACGTGGCTTGAAACGCTGTAGTATTTTTTTTCCTCCTGCTAAATTGACCAAACAAGACCAGCACCGGTTGTTACAGTTTTTGACCAATTACCCAAATGGGTTGCTCTCATGAATACTTCTTCTAGGTGTCACTAATTTGAAAGAACCCTAAAAAAAATCTCTTTTTTGCAGTCCGTCAATTTCATAATATACAGGACTGAATACTTGATAGTTAAACACAGTATATAATGGCAGAAAAATTTCCCTTTTTGAGAATTATTCAATTATTTCTCCCACCAGTTACCTCGGAATAAATCTTTTAGAGTTTGACATGGACCTGTTTGTAAGAAATGTGTAAATGCAAATACAACTGAGGCTATGGCCAAGATCTCTGAAAAGTCCTTTTGATAGAATTAAACCTCTGTATTGGACCGTGGCTGCCTTTCTCTTTACTGTCTCCAATCAAAATCATTTCCATTCAAGATTGTCAAATTTATGATAAAATAAATGCTATGGAGAGAAGCAACTGTCACACTGGAAATGGATGGTCTTCATATGTAGTAAAATACTGTGTCACTGGAGTCTTTAGTCATTCAAGTTTGGGTGACAGATAGCAACCAATTCATGTTCCTGCTGTGAGATGATTGGAGGTTTTGTCAGGCTTTAATGTTCAATGATTGGAGCTAGTGGAAAATGACATGTCTCATTATACATGAGGCTGAAACACTTTAGCTGTATAATGGAGGTTGTTACAGACACAACGTTGGCAAAGGCATCTCATTTCCAGGTAGTGTAAGAATAATTGACCCTAAAATCCAATGTATTAGGCAAACCTCTTTTCTTTCTAAATAGTGCGTTGGGTCCTATATGCCAGTTTGGCCAACATACCAGTATAATTTGTGAGTAAAAGTATTTTTCTATCTATTTAAGCTTCATCACAGACACAACCCACCAAGATTGCATTGGCAGTTGCCACCGCCCACTGTACGCAAGCTTTGCTGAGCCTTGTCTGACGGCACCACGTTCTACCAGCTGGGTCATAATCATGCATTTAAAGCAAATGGGTCTATACTATTAAGTTAATAAAGGTTATGAAGTGCTGGCTCCATCGACTCCCCACTTAAAGACAGGTGACCAGCGGAGGTTGGCAGAGTGACTCGAGTTAAATTGGTTACAGGCTGTGGTTTCATGCATCACAACCATCAATGCTACCTTGTCATTGGCTGAGAACTCAACTACTGTACTACCGCAGTGCTCAGGAGGTGAACTGGCACCTCTCCAGTAACAAGACCAATTTCCAGACATGATGCGCACCGGGACTTGAACCGGCAACCCCCTGGTTCCCAAGCCAAGTCCCTACGGACTGAGCCACATATTTTGAGGAGGTGAACATTAGCTACAGCATAACTACAGAACCTAGCTGCTGCATGTATTGCTGAGAAGTAAAATATACATTTCAGAGGAAATTATATCTAAACGGTTTGGAGCCAGGTTTTCTGATTCCTCAAGTGTTCAACATCTGATCTTACTCCTGGTAATAAAGCATTAAAATGTTGTTTTTTTTAGATGTAAGAAAGAACATACTTTAACTCTCTGTAGGTTAATTTTGCTGCAGTCCAACCAAGCGCAGGTACAAAACAAAACACTTAATTGTCGTACAGGTGTAATGGTTAACACTGAGATTAATTTACTTGCAGAGGAGTCTGTCAAAGAAGTCAACAGCTCCCCAGCCTGGTCCCCTGCGAGTGTCTGTGTGCATCCCACCAATCCGATGGCCCAAACCCTCCCAAGGCTTTCTGCAGCAAATTGCATCGTTACTTTGCAAATTTGTTCAAGCAATCAACTCAATCTCACTTGGGGTACCGATCTGACAACAGGAATGATTAGAATCCTGGGCGGCTCGGCGCTTGTCACTTGGGACCGAGATGAGAGCGGAATTACAATGAAGCCTGAAATTGCAGGCTATTGTTACCTCCCTGTTGTTCCTGTCCTCTTTCTCCATCCATCCTTTTCCTCATGCTGACGTCTGTCCCCTCTATTCTATTCTTTGGAGATGTGGTAACAAGGTGTGACTGTTGGAGACAAAGCCAAAGGGCAATCATCTTGGAGGGGTGACTAGAAATAGCTCATCTTTTATTACAGAGCACACCTGCTATCATCGGAGTGTAAAAACCTCTCATTCGGGAGATGAAATATGCAAAGTTTGAGTGGAAATGCGACAGAGGATTGTATTTGATGGCCTCTAATGTTGTAGTATTGGACAGAGAGTGCTTTAAAAGAGGAATAAATACTTCATCTCTTCGTATATTTGCAAGAAATTTTAGAGAGTCGACAGACCAGCTCCTTTTAGGTTTGGACAGAATACATTAAAATGACCTCAGCAATTGTGTCCAAATAAAGAAGGCAGCGGCAGGCAGCTTTGAACTTTATATTACTTACTTTATATTTATCAGTTCCTCCTCACATGTTGCCTTTAAGATGAGGGTTGGGGGTGGGTGGGTGGGAGAAATGACCTGATGGGAGCTGAAGAGAGGCGAAGCAGACTGTTGATTCTCATTTCAACATCCCCATCTCCCAGCAGGATTGTCTGAGACGTAGATAAATACTGTCAGCGCTGCGATTTATAAGCTGTGCAGCAGACACAATTTCACCCATTACCTGACCGACTCAAAAGTCCAACACGCTCGAGTCCCCTGCATGCAGAATGCCGTGATTTTGACTGCTTTTTCTTCCCTCCCCCTCTTTTGCCTTTCATCTAACAGTCTTTTGTCAACACCCCAGGAGGGGACGAGGGAAATCTCAAACTCTGCATACTTATTTTTCAAGACTGCCAACACGATGTGATACAGTGGATACGGAAAGTATTCAGACCCCTTTCCATTTTTCACTCTTTGTTTCATTGCGGCCATTTGCTAAAATCAAAAAAGTTCATTTTATAAAAAAAAAAAACAACAGAAATATAGAAATGTTTGCAAATTTCTTAAAATAAACCCTGAAATATCACATGGTCGAAAGTATGAGAAAGTCTGAATACTTTCTGTTCCCACTGTGT
The DNA here is from genome assembly GCF_947650265.1 of Symphodus melops. NCBI lineage: Eukaryota > Metazoa > Chordata > Actinopteri > Labriformes > Labridae > Symphodus > Symphodus melops. The sequence continues at coordinate 6,177,472 of NC_136700.1, read as the reverse complement.
ATGGAAATAAATACTTTGAGTCTCTTGTGTTGTGTTTCTCCACCTTGCCATGTCTTCCTTTTCTATTGACCTCAAATCACAGTACCTTAAAAGCTATACTTAGTGGAATTATAGCTTTGTGGTGAGACATAGGCGATCCAATCAATGCCAAATGCTCTTAAAGTCAGTATTCAAAAACATCTCTTTTGCCAATGAAACTGAACTTTTCAGCTTTCAAAGTTTGTTTAAAATACAATATATGGAAGCACTTTTATAGTCTTATGGGCCATTTATACAAATAATAAGTAGAGCTGCACCGAGCCAATTTTGCTGTGCAGATATGGGTAAAAAAAAAAGTCTATAATTTAGCACAGAATACTGAGACTTAGACACAGACAGCAGAGGAGCCATTATTTGTGCACTAGCCCACACAGCGTATCACTAAAGACAGAGCTTATACTGTCAGTTTGTCGTCGACCATTGTGAGTAGTTAATTGTCACGTTTTTTTATGAGATACATGACATGAGACAAAGTAGCTTCAACACAATTACGCAAGCGATGCGCTGAGACAGCAGTCATACATGTAAGTGAAGTTCTTTCAAAATCACGCTGGTTTTCAAAAATGACCAACATGTGATTTTTTTTTAAATGTTTTTATTTTGTTTACTTCAAGGGAAACATTTTAGCTTGGTGATTCTTTTCTTTCCACAGAAAGGGAAAGATGGGGAATATATAATGGGCGAGTAGATTTTTTTAAATTTAGATGAAAGTTACTTCAAGTTGTATTATTCCTCGATAGAACTGGTGGAGTGAAAATAATATGTATCATATATTTTAATCCTATGTGTTGAAGTCTTCTACTGTAACACTGGATTACATTGAGCATCATGTTAAGAGGATTTAGAGACGGTGTGTGAAGTTAACTCTCAGGTTCATAAAGCAGCAAACACTTTTCTTTTTCTGAATTTAGCTTAAGCTATTTTGGTTTCCAGCACTATTAAACACCACAGGCTTTCCTCCATATTCTCATTCAAAGTCAAATTACTCCTCGAAGGCCTGCCAGTAATATGGGTTAATTGTTCTGGATGGCTGGATCACTTCCAAGCAGTTCATCCAATTTCCATTTAAATTGAGCTATCGGAGCGTGACACGGGTGACGCCTGGCTTGGCGCTGTTGCAGACAGGTGACTGCGCCTGGGATGCAGAGAAACCTGTTTACAGGTCACGCTGAAGACACCCAGGTGGCTCCTGACAAATGAAACGCGAGCCCACACCTTACTGGTTGATGGAGCTTTAAGAGGAATCCAAGAAAAAGCCTTGTATAGTATAACTGGTCAAGTGCACGTGCATCGCGGCGCAGTCAGTCTTTGGTTGGCTGAGGCTCCTTCTCTGACCCCACACGCTGAATAATCAGGTCTGGATGGTTTCTTTTTTCCCTGCTCTCTGGGGATTACTGTGTTCTGTGTAAGAGCTGCTCCCTTCTTTTTTTCACTCCCCCCCAAAAAACAAGAGAAGAAATAAAGTGCTACTGTTTCTGCTTTTGCATCTCACAACATCAGAATAGCACGTTTGCTTAGATCTGCCCTAGTTATTTCCTCTCACTGATTTTGTCATACACATCTTTATTTTGACTCTTTGTGAAATCAAGGAGGTGCATGTCATTTGAACAATGTGAATAAATCTGCTTTCATTATAAAAGCCATGCTGCTAAAAACACATTTCTTTTGAAAAGATTAATCAGCATTCATCAAATAAACCACAGGACTCATTTGGTTCCTGCAGTTCTTTTGCTTTTGAACTGTATTATGGTGATATTTGCCTTTATTAGATAGAACAGTGGAAGAGAGACAGAAAACATTGGATGGAGAGAGTGGGGAAAGACCTTCTGTAAAGTGCAGAGGCTAGATTAACCCATGATACGACTACAGCCTTTGTTCATACGGCGCATACCAAAACGATAATGTCATGGTTTAGTTCTGTATTTCATCTTGTTTTAGTTTTTTTTTTTTTTTTTTTATTGTTTCCCTTGTGTGCTTTAATGTTTCCTAGTCTAGTGTTTACTTTCATGTGTTTCCCTGTATCCTTGTGTCCTTCTATGTTGTCTGTAAGTTTGTTTCCTGTGTTACTTGTGTTTTAAGTTGTGTAGCGTTTCTTAGTCTCGTCTTAGTGTTTCCTGTTTTATTTTGGAGTATCTTGTTTAGGTTGTTTTCAGTGTCAGGTTTTACTTTGTAGTTGTCCTCAGTGTTCTGTGCTCCTTGTGTGTTTCCCGCCTGTCTGATTGCCCTGATTGTCCTCACCTGTGTAACCACTCGCACCTGTGTTTGATTACCCCTGTGTCTATTTAGTCTCTGCGTTCATTCCCCCTCAGGGTCAGTTCATTGAATGTCATGTGTAGTCTGCGCCCTGGATTTATTATTTAAGTAAGTTTTTGTTGTTGCCTTTTGGCTAATAAATATATATATATTTTATCAGCAATTGGGTCCTCCTCCCTGTTTTCTGCCCGCATCCGTGACAGAGAAGTCTATCCGGCGCCCCAATATTCGCTATCTGGCTTCACATTTACTTCACAGGTAGCCGTGCATCAATTTCGAAGTGTATTCATTCTCGGACAAAAAAAAAATTCTTTCTTCAGTTTGACTCCGAGTATATCATCTTCACTGAGATGTTTGGAGAATCTTTAAGAAATCATCCAACCTTCTGGGCTTTACTGTGACTATTTATTTTTCAGAGAATCTTAAGCTTAGTTCTTTCTCTTTCAAATCATTCAATCAAGATTTCCACAAAAACAATATCAGGGTTCAAGGTTTTAACTCCCTTTGTTCTATAGCTTTGGACTTCAATGTAATGGTAATGCATGGTAGGCACACACTGTGTCAGCGTCTAACCCAGCCTCCTGCCTCACTTTACCTCCAGACTTCAAAAAGGCAGCGTCTGTGCTTCATGGATCAGCTTGGATGGCTTGCATCAGTCATACCCCCGCAGCCCAACTTCTCATAAGACCCGCACCATTCGGTATCATCGATTTCTTCTCTTCTAGAAATGGGCCTGATGTCACGCGTTTTGTTTCTCGATTGAAAAGGAATTTGCCAACATCTGCTGTAAATCATAAACTCCCATTAACCACACGGACCCGCTCTGCCATCATATACCAGCTCTTTCTATCTCTCTTTGTCCTCAATCACACCATTGTCCTGGTTTCATGTGCCTGTTTTTTTTTTTTCCCCCTGCCGCCTCAGCAATCCAGACCCTCCATCACTGTCTCCATCATCAGAGAGAGGACTCTGGTTTGTGGACACAATGATGTCGGGTGCAACATTAAAACATTTAAGCAAGTGGAGGGGCACCGTGACCCCGCATGCTCACACTATCAGTCAGGTCAGGATGAGAAAATGGAGGTCACATAACACACAACACATATTGTTCTGGGACACTAAATAACAATGGGCATGAGGGACTGTCAAGTTCACTTACACATACGTGACCCCTTTTCATATCATATTTCACATCATTTAATTGAGTGAAAGGGTCAGTTTACCCTGTGTAGGTAGTTAGGAAACTGCTTTCACGACGACATAACACATTACACTACATTCAGATGGTGGAAAAGCAGATTATGTAAGACAAAAACAGTGATTTTTTTTTCACCCTTCCAGACAGATAGCACATATGTCCATTTAAGGAATTTTGAAATGTCAATATCTACAAAAGACCTACTACCTTGACATGGACTGAATGTGTGTAAACACACTATAATGTATATGTTACACATGCAGCAATCAGCATGTGAAAGACTCTGGTCTCCCACATTTGCAGTTCCCCTTGAGCTGCCCTTGACTGGAAAAGCACTGAGCCCGAGGCGCTGGGCTGAGGGCTGGGCTACCCCCCCAGGCTCCCCTCCCCCAAGGACACTCTGCAGGTTGCCTTTCTGTCTGTGGAAAAAAAAAAAAAAAAAAAACCAACAAAAAAAAACATGTCCAGATACTTCTATTGTTCTGCGCTCTGATCTTCACACAGGTTGCTAAAACAAAGCCCTCGCATTAATATTTATAGCCGCTCTGATGGGACGGGATCAATGAAGAGAGGAGAAAGAGAAGAGTGCGCCGGAATAATCATCATCCATCTACTTCCAGCCCTCTCTCTCTCTGCTCTCCATCGCTCTGAAGTGGAGGTGATGTTTTAGAGAGGGATTCAGCATGTGAGCGAAAGATGGAAATTTGGTTATAGGAGTGAAGAATGGCTTTACCCATGTTTGCACACGACTGTTTGTTTTAGCTTCCTTGCTCACTGCTTCCTTGCCTGTCGTGTTATAGAGTTACTTTTACAACTGTTTTGCTTCACATTAAGAGCCAAAAAAAGCAACGCATCCCAGCTCTGTATCCCAATTTGCCTTTCAGAAATAAGTATCCTTCTGTTCTGACATCTGTTTGATTCTGAGCTGTATATTGCTCTGTTCTGGTAACTTTCATTCCCTGTAATTTCGCCTCTTTTCCCAGCTAAAGATGTGTGGGAGAGCATTAGGGGTGGATTTGTAACAGACTCCCGGTGTCTTCATTGGCAGGCCCAGCATGGAGGATCTCCAAGATGAAAGTCAGACAGCCTGAGTCAGTCTGCCCTGCGTCTTCTGCTAGGTGGGCATGCTGCCCAGTGCTCAGTAAGCGAATTAGGTGGGCAGTACGCCCAGCTTTGCCTTACTTGACTGACAGTGGAGTGGCCCTGCTGAGCGTACTTTAACAGCACAAGGAGAAAGTTATTAATCAGATATGTTCGCTTCTTGCTTTTCTTGCAGAGGGGGAGGGGGAGCCCTGGTGTGGTGATGAATGCTCTCACTTCTGTGCGTTTCAAAAGTACAGTTTATCCGTGAGGAATGGAGCAGCCTGTGCACGCGGGCTGAGGGGAAAATTGCCTTTTCCTTTGACCTGTAGCCAGGGGTGAGGAAGTGAATGGAAAGCGATATGAGAGCGTCTGCACTGTGAGGGGATGAATACGTTGCAAATTAGAGGAAGATGCTTTTCAATCTCCAGTGCTTTGACTTTTTCCATTTTTGCCGCCCTAAATTGTTTTCGGTCTTTTGCTCCTCTCTTACCACCCTCTTTTTTTCCCCATCTCTCTCTTTTTAATCTTTCTTTGTCATTTATATCTTCTACACTTTCAGGACCGCTGTGCTGCACAGGACAGCAGCTGGGTTCTTTAGCAGGCTGTGTGGGTTGACAGGTTGAGCTCTGAGAGGTCGAGAGGGCTCGGGCAGCATTTGCAGATTGTGGGACAGAAAGCTGAGGCAGCAAGGGAACCCAGTGTGCAGCAGGAATCGCGAGGCCACACTGAGACACAAAGAGGCATGACCTTGAGCTGTGAGCAGAGACAAAAATCAACACGAATCCATTGAGTGTGGACACAGGCTCACAGGCCCCGGTGCTGGTGCCCTGCATAATGTGAACGCTCATTGGCATATGGCGTTTTGCTCAAAGTGGATTAGAGAGCGACCCTCATGAGTTCTTTTGAAAGATCAGGATATTGCAGAGCACCACTGAGAGATAAACAAATTAGTGTTTTTATCTGTGTCTTTAATTGCTATTCATGAGTGCAGCAAGTCATTTGAGACTGAAGGTTTGGTTCACCGCTAAACATTTAAATATTCTTTGCTCATTTCTGTTAAAACTATGGTGTGGATTCGGTTGTCTGTATGATTTATTTTTAACAGTTTGTGTGTTTTACTTGCAAAAAAAATAAATAAAATTGCTAACGTGAAACTACACACATTTTGCAACACAAAATCTGTGGGACGTGAACCTTTGAATCAAACAACACTGTGATGTTTGAGAGGAGACTGATGAGCTGCCTTAAAAATGACAAGAGTCCAACTGGACTCTGTCTCTATTTGGAGGAAGTCCTGTTGGATTGAAACCAAGACAAACCTGGAGAAGTTACTCTACTGTGCTTTTTCTGCTGTTCAAACATTTTGTAGTTAAAATGATTCCTCACTGAGGCAAATGTTTCTGAACTATAAGAACTATACTTGAACTGAGTTTAAACAGTATGTGCATATATTAAACGCTCCTTCACTCATATGTTAAATTAAGCTGAAGCTGCTTTAGGGGGATCTGAAAACTTAACATTTTGAACTCCTTCACTGAGCCATCGGCAAGTTTAACACCCACAGATACCCATTTGAAATTCTAATCAATACACCGCAGGTTTCAAAAAGTGATTCAGGTTGAATTGTGAATGAAGAAAAACAATCTCTGCTTGGTTGTAGAACTGCCTGAATATTTGATTCAAACAACATCCCACCTCCGACAAGGCAAATAGGCAATAATAGTTCAGGATTTGAGTGTCCACTGGGGTGGACAGTCACATTTCTAGGGTTGCCCATGAGCACTCCTTGCACCGACCCAGCCTCTACAACTTGCCCCCCAAAAATCTGTTCAATCATGAAGCAATATTTTTTAGTCAAATGTGAGACTAATGCACTCTATATGAGAACATGTATGTTCTTTTCTTTTCAGTACACATGTGACCTTTCTTCTGCTGTATTCTCTGCGGTGGGTCTCGTATCATTCAGTCATCAAATGGAGTTTGGCTGACTGTCAAACTACGTAGATTAAACACATAGGGAGGACTGTTACAATATAGGCTTCCCCTCTACAATACACGTCTTACATTAGGGAGCAGGCAACTACACTAATTTATAATCATTCATTACTCCAAGCTTGGGCTGTCTTTAACTCTTTGAGTCTTAATGTTTATACTGTACCTATTTAAGGATGTGATATTGTTAAAGCCCAGAGCCATATGATCATTACTTTATTATAATACGATGTGAAAGCTTGTCATCTAGTTAATTCATTGTTTTGTATCCCTGTATGAAGGTTTTCTTTAACTTTAACTTTAAAGATTAGAGAAGCTGTTTACACAAACTCTGTAGGTTTGTACGCTGTAATAGTGCAGCAAATGTGATTATATGTTATACAAATTTCACTGTATGGATACATATTGGAAAATTTGCTTTAAGGCATCCTGTCTTCCCACATAATTCTAATTACTTCACTTCACTACACATCCATTAGCAGCAGGCTAGATGTTAAAGTGTTGTGAGTCTTGGCTTGTATGTCTTCCTCCCTCTGCCCCGACCTCTTTGTGATAAATTACAGAGTTAATGATTGACAGCGCCGCTAGGCTGTATTAATTTTGACCTCAGTACAACAACTAAAACTGCAGAGAAGTAATCATTTTACACAATTTTAAATCAAAGCCTCACTTTTAAATTACATGTTAAAATCATTAACTAGAAAAGCTTGTGTTACTGGGGATCTGTTTGTATCAAACATACAGTGCACCATAGTTTTTTCTTCTTTAAAGCCACATTTAAGTTTAACAACCAGGCTATTTAAAAAACTTTTTTTTAACCTTTTATTATGGTTGCATATATCTGCATTCTAGATTTATGCTGACCCCGACTCTCGAGGGCCGGCTTCCTCAGACTTTTAGATGTCTCCCTGCTCTAACACACCTGCTTTAAAACAATGTGTTGTAATTAAGCTCTGCAGAAGCCTGATAACGAGTCACTCATTGGATTCAGCTGCGTTCAAGCAGGGAGACATCTAACAGTCTGAGGACGCCGGCCCTCCAGGACTGGAGTTTGACACCCCTGCGACTAGGTGATCTGATGATCCCAAATGGAAAAGCAGGGAGATCTGTGTGACAAGTGGCTGCACTGCTGTTCTTATTTAAGCTAATTGTTTAAAGCAGCTTGCTACAACAACATGTTATCATTCTTAGTGGGCCAAAATGGATGGATCATATCTTTGAAAATCATCAAAAAGCAATGGACTATGGAGCTTTTCCCTCTATAAAGAGGCCTGTGGAGAGGATTGAATCAAGACTCTACTCATGAAGTAAGATGCTCTGAAGTTAATGTACTTTTACTTCAACTAAGTTTACAAAAGCCTCAATGCTGGATTGATGGTTCTCTACAGTTTAGAGATAATTTGCAGTGGTTAGAAGGTTCAGTGGGTCACTTTCTCTCCTCTGTGGACTTCAAACGATGTGTCTTGGACTACTTGGCCAAGTTTCTTATGTTTGGGCAAAGATTGCTTTGCCAGTTTCTGCTTCAAATATCTGCTTTTTATTCTCTCACTGAAAAATATGTTTGCAAACATGCCTCTCAAGCAGCCAGCAGATGTTTTTTTTTATCCTTTTAAAGCTATCCATCTTTCAAAGGAAAAGTTGCTCAATCTCTTAAATGTTTTACATCGCTGTGACCTACAACCTCATGTTTAGTTTGATTATAGAGAGAAATTGATTGCTGTGGTGTTCTGGAGGAAACAGCTGCTGAGCGTATCTGTTCCCTGTCGTGTGCCGCCATAATGCTCCAGCTAAGTGATTCCACCATCACCACACAGTGCATGTAAATATGAGACTTTTGTGGCAGCTGGCATGAGCTCTGGCACATGGAGCATATTCCCTCCAGTATTTAGTTGCTCACTTACCCAGATTGTACACCATCATCAGTCATGAGCTTGTGGAAGGGTAAACCTGTTAAAAGATGGATTTGTTGCCTTATAGAGAAGCTTATAGTGATCTAAGAATTGATGTTTTTTTCATGCAGTATTATGTAGGACAGTGTTTTCCTCTCTTTTATTCTCTGACTGCACTTGTATAAGTGAGAAATGATGCATACTATGCTGGCCGGATACTTCCCTGGGATATGTCGCTCATATTCTGAATTACATGTGGATTTAAAAGATTGGAGGCTGATGATAATGATTCATGGTCAGCTCGGGAGCTGCACCTGTGATTATCTCAGACTTTTGCAAACATCAGTGTAAATGTATGAAGGAGAACCCACAAACTTCCAAGAAGCTTCACACACGTTGGTCACTTTCTCTCTTATGTAAAGTTGATGTGAACTCGATGTGGGAGTCGAAAAAACAGACGCCACTCTTATTTCTGTAACTCTAATGTAAAGGCTGTTTAGCTTAGCTTACCATAATGGTGATTACATTGTTTTAAAGGTTTTTGTCAGTGTTTCTTTCTACCTATGCAGTATCTGTAGAACCGGGTTCTGCCCTGTTATGCTTAGTATGCTTGGCCAAGCTACTCATTGCTGGCTGTAACATAAAACGGATAATAATAGTGTCATTAATTTTCTCATGTAACTCTTGACGTGCAGGGAAGTGTATTTCCCAAAACATTAAGTTAATAGAATTAATGCAATCTGCTGAAAACTGGATTCTTTTTATCTATAGAGCAGGTAAAAATAAAAAAAAATAAAAAAAAGACAAAACAAAGGAAATAGTGGACATTCAGTTGTGCTGACATACGCACAAATAGCTTTGCTCCAAGAAGCGTTCCATTCATCACCAGAATGAATTTTGTCTCATCATTTGCTGAGATTTCCGTCCATTCATCTCTGTGAGTTATGGCCCCTCTTTAGAAGTGGATCCGCGCTACCTCAACCTTCACCGCACTTGTACACATCTTAAACCCGCTGTGCTGTGCTCTTGGTTGTGCCTGTCTGAGCGTGTAGTGTAGTGACACATCCACCGGGACAGAAGACATAAGGTTAAAGCAATTCGCCATGGAAGAAACTGGAGCCTGCCTTGGCACAGGCGAAGAATGGGCAGAGACGAGCATGGGTACCAGATGGCGGTGAATGTGTAATTATAATTCTCTGGTGCAAAATGAGGCACTGATGGAATGAAGTCTTGCTGCAGACTCTAATATGCTGCTTTCAAAAGTCTTTGTTTACTTGGCATCATACTCCGCAGACAATAGTTTCATAGAGGTAGGAGTATCAAATGGCTAGTTAGCAGTGTCTGACGGCAGCAGTGTTGGTGTTGGTTTCATCCAGCGTCTTTGTAGGTTTGTAATTACCAGCCTAATCAAAAAACACAATGAAGATGGACAAAGACAGTCGAGCTGAATTTAAATAGGATGTGGCTCTAATGGCTCCCAAATGGACAGTCTGTGCTCGACCCAGAGGGACTCACCTGCGATTTAGCCTCGGTACTTCTGTGTGTGACGGGGTTGGCATTGTGGCATCGCTTGCATCCCCCTCCCCTGTGACCCTGCATGCTCCTTCTTCCGTAGGAGGCTGCATAATTGTCTAATTAAATGGAGAGACAACAGCCCCAGAAAACCTCATTAAAGACATCGCTCCATCAGCTCCTGCCTTTCCATTTCTTTTAAAAGAGCATCCTCATCCTGGCAGGAAAGGTCACACAAAGAATAGTGCTGGAGATGACTGCATCCAACCTATGCAGTCCTATTTAAATATGAATTTACAGAGAATTAAAACTGCTCCAGATTTTAACTGTACAAAGACAAATTATGACATGTTGTTGGATCACATTGATTTGATGGTATGACTGAAAAAACTTCAAATGTAGCCGAAATAGCATTTGCTCTGTGGATAAAGTCAAAGCACTCATTTTTTTAATTAATGAGGCATGCGCTATTGAATAATTTTGACAAATAAATGAGACAGGTTTTGTGCAGCTTATAAATGAGGCTAGTTGAGCAAAAGGTTCCCATGCGACTTCTCTTAGTGCTCAGAATACAGTGAAATCATTAACTCAGAGATAGACCGCTCAGATTTTTTTTATACAATAATTAAGGCTTGAATATTATGTTGAGAACTTTACAGACTCTCCTGCAGAGGTAGTTCAGCATTTATTTCATCACATTTGTCTTAGAATGAAATGTATCCTATTTGTCTTTTTAACAGCTTTATTTCCCTCTAATGTTGCATGTTGTCATTTTCACTTCTACTACTGACATGAAATGGATTTAATGGTTTTGGTAAAAATGTGTGCGTATGTGTGGGAGAGCATAATGGACACATGCTTGGCTGTGGTTACAAATATGCCTCTGCTTGACATCTTATTAAACATCTTCTGTTCAGCTGATGCTAAATGTAACCTTTCCAGTCCAATTATTTATGTAGTCTACAAACGCACCTCTCCGCTTCATTTCCTCTCGGCCCCTTCACACTCATACATATACCATAAATATTTGAGAAGATGGATGTTGGGAGGTTAACACATGTCCCATCTGAAATGTCAGTTGGCCCTCTGATGGCCGGTGTCCTGTTGACAGAGCACCAAACCGCTTTGTTTGGGATTCTCACCTATATTACAGGTGTTGTTTTAAGTCGAGGTTCAACACATGCTCAGCTACCCTGAACGTGTGCTCACACTGAATCAGTCTGTTTATGCAGGTGTCTGTATGAACTTTTTTTTTTTTTTTTGTAATTCCTGAATGTGAAGTGGCTCTGTAACCTGTCATAAGACTCAAATACTCAACATGACATCCGATCTACTCATAATGTTGGACTCTATAGATTTTGTGTCAAGATCTCAAAGTGGCCGTTTGTATTTTGCTTTCGGCTCTTCAGGGAGCACAAATAATCTTCTTGTTTGGATTGACAGCCTGAGACAGTGGACCGTGTTCACCACAGCTTAGCCGCTGTAAAGTATGTTTGCTGTCTAAATGTATGTTTACAGACAGAACGTTAAAAAGATCTGAGATTAAAGAGGGATAATAAACTGTCTTATTCCAGACTTAGCATTGGTTGTGTAGTTTTAATTTTGAACCATTAAAAACAAGACTTGTTTTCTTTCCAAAACTGTTTCTTACACCTCTATCCTCCGTCTTGTCTCTACAGATCAGGCATAATCTTAAAAAACAACCAGTCACCAATAGTCGTAGAAGTAGTTGGTAATGGTCTTACACACACACACACACACACACACACATATTTTGCTGGTTCTAAAGATGATCTTGTCAGATGTGAAACGTGTTGGCCAATGTTCAAGTCTGTTGTTAAATCAGCAATGAAAAATGGTATCTTAAAATGGTATAGATAGAGCATATCTATTTAATTTCCCTATAATTAAGTTTCTTGTTTTGCTCCAATAAACGCACAAACTTTCTGCAATAAGTTTTTAAATAACAATATTAAAGTGACTTCCACTTAAAGCATTATCCAATACAATCACTTCTCCACCATGTCTGTACTTGCCCAGAAAATTAATTGAGTTCCTTCAGCTGCAGGTAAATTGACTAAATCCATATGAGTTCCTGCACAACTTCTCTGAGAGGGGAATAATCAGCATCGTGTGTTACAGGCTGCAAACTAAACAGCTCAACTAAGATTTAGAGCTGACTTTGTGTGAGAGTTTTTGTTTATGTATTTACTCCTGATGTTGATGGATGATCAGGGCTTCGCTGCTATCGGCCATGAATAATTCATCCCAACGAGAAGAGTGTGTTTTAGAAGTTGGCTTCATGGTAACAGTGACAGAGGAAATTGTGTGGGGTAGTGTTATTTAATTGAAACAGGATGCAGGATGCAGCAGTCAGTTCAGGTGATGCAGGAAAGCGAAGCAGCTGAGTGCAGTCTGGTCATTGCAGATAAAGACAAGGAGCACCAAGGAGGGTTTCTTTGGCACTGAATTTGTTATAACTAAACAGATAATTGTTCGTTGAAGTCTGGTTTTTCAGGAACAAACTGATTTTGTGAAACATCATTATTATTTCAATCACAAGGGAAATCTATAAGTTACAAGTGTTTAAGTCAAAAAAAGAACGTTTAGATGGTACTTTGAATGGGGATAAATTGGTGGATGCGAGCGTTCTGCTGGATTTCCTGGAGAACGAGGAGGGGGACTGAGAAGACGAGCTTCTGAACTTTATCATGCAGATAGATGCACAGAGGCCAACAGAGGGAGCCCTATAGCTGTTTGTCCTCGAGCGTTAACAGGGCAGAGGGATTCCACTGCAGTTTGTTTACGTGCAAAATGTTTAAATTAATTCATACAACTGAAATGAATTATATTTTTCTCAATGTTTTGCACAGGTAGACAGTCTCATTCAGATGAGTGTCACTTTTTGTTTTAAAGGATTCATGGTTTATTTGTGGTTCTCTGACACACACGAACAAGAATCCATGTGTTAGCCTTTGAGAGGAAGAGCTGAAAGCCAGGTGGAGAGTTTTGAAAGCGAGTCTGTCCCAGCAGATGGGTGGCGAGGAGGGTGTAAAGAGTCCGAGACAGCTGCGGTCCGTCACTTTTACAAGGTGTTCTGGCTTTCAGGGGCTTTCCAGAGGTTTGCAGGCGGCTCCTGGAACCTGTCAGCTGGTTTTTCGTTGGGGTCTCCGGGGGGTGGGCAGCAGGCTTTTCTATTACAAGAGTCTGCGGCAGTGGTTACCCCACAATGCTGTCATGCTCTGCTGATGTCCTGGCGCACATAGTGAGGAGGTAACTCTTGATGATTAATGGGAATGTACATTTATTGTGACAGATCTGGAGATATGACTAAAATATTTGTGTCGATTGAGGTAAACAGGAAGATAGGTGCAACTTATATTTCTCTGATACTGCAAAATCTTAACAGTAGAATGAAATGTTATCGGAAATGATACTCTCTTTTAAATATTAGTTCTCTCGTGATTTGATCTACCTGGCAGGGGATGATTGATGGACTTAATACATTTCATTAAGTCAAGAATTTATATCTGTCTCGTAATGAGTGGCTGTGTTTGGCCGTTTGCTGTGAAACTCTGCAGACAGAGCGAGCGGTCTCTTCTGTGTGAACGGCTCAGGAATATTACTCCAATAAATATTTGATGAAATAGGGGGCTCTATCGATTCATTACACTGTGAGTAATATGTGTATGTGTTCATTAGGCGGCCTCTGAGTATCCGTGTGTTTAATATTCTTTGTTTACAGTGGAGGGTCGCATATGGGGAAACACATGAATATGGAGCAGGGAGCCTCTGCTCGTCTCTGAGCTTTGCACAGATGCTCGCCCTCTATCCTGCTCACACGCACTGTACACACCTACAGACTGAGATGAGGCTCATGCATAAACGCACATGAACGCTCCCCTTCTCTAATCAAAACAATTAAAGTTTTTTTTTTTTTCATGCATACATTTCTGCAAGTATTTTATTGCTTCCTGGTAAAATAAAACCTCATGTCTCTTGTGCGGTATGTAGACCTGTTTACAGTCACCTCCTGACTCATAACATTGCAGCTTTGAGAGGAGGGTTTCGGGCTGTAGAGTCTCAAGGAGGTGTTGAACACAAGGAGAGAGGAGGGTCTTTTTGTGTGTGCTTTTTTTTTTTTTCACGCCCAAGTGCCTGAATATTTGTGTGTACAGCTGTGGCGTGAAAGGGAAAAAGGGGGAGGGAGGGGGGGGGGGGGTGATCTGTACCTGGAGAGAGGTCCAGGCTCTGCCCTGCAGCATCTGACAAAAAAGGGTAGACGTGCATTATGCATGCTGGCGGTATCTGTAGGAGATGTGGTTCAGTCAGGGACGATAAGGTCAGGTTGTGCTAATGAAATGCAGGCTTGAAGTTTACACGGGGTACCTCCCCACTCCACCTATGCTTTTCTACTTTAAAGAATTTCCTCTATTGATTAAATTAGGTTTACCTCATTCAACACCACCAAATATTTGTTATGTATCACTTCTGGGGGGAAATGGAAGCAGTCAGCTCCTGAGGTTACATTGTGTTGATGAATTAAAGTGACATGACACCACAAAGAAACAATGAATCAAACATGTCAAAGTTATTCTTGGTTTTCAACCAGAGAAGTGTTACTAAATGAAAGAGTCAATAGAGCTTTATTCACAAAGACTTCATTAAATTGAAGCTCATTTATGAAACAGCCTTTACACATTTACATTGAACCAATCAGCTCCATCGTATTGCTGTCCCAGTGTGTAATTTATGCAGTCTGATTGCCTTTGTTGAGCATTGGAAACTGCCTCCCCTGTCAGCTTGAAGGTGACACAACTTCGCCTTACCATTCAGTTCCTGACACAAAGTTTGGAGAGTGGTTACAAAGGTGTAACAGTACTGTCTTTAACATGCAACCGTCAAGAGTGCACTCTTATTCATGAGCTAAATGATCCGACTAACTTAGAGCCATAATTCCACACCATGTTAAATATGAAAAGACATTGTATCATTATTCTATCACCATGAACCTTTACCTTCAAAATGTACAAAATTAAAGTTAAAAAAACAATTCAAGGGCATATAAAAGTGATCCTTGGTTAATTAGGACAGATATTGTGAAATACAGCAGCAGTGCCAGCAGTAGAGGAACCCTGCTGGAGTATGGCTGCCTCTTTGTTTATGTCCCTGCGCTGTGAGCGTAGCTGCGAGGCATTGCGAGTGGAATTCACTCAGGTGATGGGTTTAGAGGGGAAGCGCTCTCCTCCCCGCTGACTCTCCCAGCCGGCTCTGGCATTAAGTCAGCCCGGCTCTGTAGCAAACGACAGCATGACAGCTGTTTCCTATGACTAGGGGAAAAAACACATTGATTCACTTCCTCACTTGGCCTCATTTGGGAGGAGATGGAGTGTGGCCAGAATACTCTCTATGAGCGCCGAGACATGGACAGTAGAAAAAGGTCAGCAGTGAAGAGGGGAATGGAGAGGAAGAGCAGCGTTAAATGACACAACCAATATTTCAGCAGGGAATGTGGGAGATGAACCTTGAAGCTTTTAAGTGATTCTGCTCAGCAAATACAAGAAGATCAAACCATGGACTTTGTCAAAATCCTGTTTAAACAAAAGTCTGTGTTCTTTTATACACGTCTATAAATTTAGTTACCAGCATTGCTATAAATCTTATTAAAGCTTATTTTCAAATCAGCGTGCCCTAGATCTGTTCAGAAAGAGACAGAACATTGTTTCAAAGTGCACTATACCGTCTTCTTTCCTTGGTGATAATGTGAAAGCCGACTCTGCCTTTCATTGGGATGATTTTTGTTATTGAAATAATGAGCTTTTTAAACCGCAAAATGAGGACGTTCAAACTTTTATCCATTAAACAGTTTCCTAGTTGGCCTGAAAAATTTCTTTTTCTCTTCTTCACAACTGTTTCGGTTGCACTCTGGCTTTCTAGGACATGGACATGGAAAATGTGGCTTAAGATAAAAAAGGAAGAAAAGAAGATATAAAGATATGCAATCAAATGCTGAAGCTTTGTCACAGAGATGAATAATTTACGAGACCTGCTTTCGAAGTAAGTCAGGCAAATTTATATGCAGTTTTTTTTTTTTTTTTTTATCCACAGAACTACAAAACATTTTAATTAACATTTTTTTAAACCAGAAAGAAGCCTTGTAACTAAAGGCGTCGACAGTCATGCTGCTTTGTACACGCTCATGCTGACATGTTCCTTTTGTGCTGTGAAGGCTTTGGAAAGGCCTCAGCACTGTGCATACTTACAGTCCAAATGTACTTAACTAAATATAGTAATAAAGATAATAGAGGTATTGTATTTGCATTCAGGGGGAGATTCACGAGAACAAGCTCTCTACAGTGGCTTCTACCTGAGTATTATTTTCTGTAGAAGATGTAACAGATTAATCAAAACTAAAGCGTGTATCATGTCATGCAGTCTTAATCATTGCTATAAGAGATCCCGATTGGTCGATCAATACCTCTCTCATGCTGCTTCAAACATTGATCGTCTCCTTTGAGATTTAATTAGTTCCTGAATATGCTCGGTGTAACATGAATATTGTGGTATGCTATCGAACCCTGCAGTGATCTATACTGCATTTGTTCAGAGATCAATTACGAATGTAGTAATTTGCTATTGATGTAATTGATTCATTTGTCCAATTATGCTGGAGACAGTAGTCAGCCATTTTTTCCAGCCTGCAGCTCAATGAGGAGCTCATCAGTGGGTTGTCTTCAGGATGAACAATGAGCCGACTCCTTCTGGTCTGGGTCTGCCACTTGGTGGGATTTCTCTTTTTTACATCCTTCACTGTATGGCTATTTTATTCATATGAAAGTTGGTTTACATTTTTGATCAAATTAGAGACTATGTATGAGAGATTTTTGACCTTTGAATAAGTTTAATTACCCCTCTTTACCATAAAAGGGGCAACAGTTCCCATATACATAGACATACATGGTTATTTTTCTTCTTTCATTATACTGTTTGTAAAAAGATTCTCACCTACATATGTCATTTCATTCACAGGAGACTTTGCTGTTGGAACGAAATTAGCCTACCCTACTGTAGCTACCTGTCCTTAGCTCACTATGCAGTTATTGATTAGCTCTGCGTCTTAGCTAGCCAAGGAACTAACTAGCTGTAGACGCAAATCTCAGTTTGACATTTTACCTTAGAAAAGTGAAGCTTTCAGCCACCTTTACGTGATGAATCATTTACATCCTTTATGGGAATATTAAGCAAAAACTTTTGTCAAAACCCTTCTTCTGTTTTGATATTGTCCCTACAATCCTCAAAGTCATGGAACATGGTCAACAATAGGGATCTGTGAAATACCTGACTAAATAGTTCAACGACATCCCCCTCCATGTTGACATCAGAATTACTTAAACACAGTTATACTTTTAAATGCTGGCCCACTTTGCCAATGAAATTTTGTTCTCACACTATATCCCAGCCACCCACCACTTTTCAAGTCTGTAGCCCCGGTTAATGGACCCTTTCTGCTGGCTCTATACTGCAGAGTTTAGCATCCTGAGCTGCTGGCAGTGTTTTGATGAAGAAAGTGGAGATAAAGTTGCAAGTAGGCTGCGTCAGTGTTTTCCTCAAAATGAACTTTCCTTTCTGTTTAACCAACAAGAATATTGTTGACCAAGAACATCCCTCGTCACCAATCTGTTGTTTAACTCAATTTTAAGGGCGTCCAATCTCATGTTTTTAACTGTTACGGCTGGAGCACACACAACAGAGTTTTGAGCTACAGGTTCAAGGAAATGGCTGGAACCTTGGCTTTTTGTTATTGGTTTTGTTGGAATAGTTTACCATGTTTTCACCGAGGTTATAAATCATGTGTATTCATCACAAAGAACACTTTATTGTTTTTACTCCTGTCATCTCCATCAGCCCCAGGTCCATGGACTCCTCCAGGTGTCAGTGTCTGTATTATAGTATTTACTGTATGCTATAGGCTACTGTTTTACAATACATCTGGATAAAAAATCAATCAATTATTAAGGATACCTTTTGTTCAGTAACAGAAGCAGTATATTCTTCTCTCGGTTAACAGCACTTTCACTGACAAGAAAGATGAAAAATATTAACACAATTTAAATTAGAGTTTAGTTGAAAGACCTCTAGAGAACTGTTAAATTTAATGCAAATTTACTATTTTAATTACATCTTGTCAAAGTACTCCCCAAACGCGGGCCAGAACTGCAGCCGCTTACTGACTGAACCAGCTTCTTGTTGTCCCACAGCTAATTAAATCCCACTGATGAGAAAACAAAGCAAAACCACTAACAAATTGAACAGAATCAAATGAATAAATTAAATAGCACATTGCGGATGAACCTCAGGTAGAACACACACCTTCAGTATGTGCTCAGTAGCCAATTAACCACATGAATACAAAAATAAAGCACCTTCTTAATGATTTATATTTATCTCAGAATAGATTGACTCTTGATGAGAGACAAAACTTCTACATGAGAACTTTTAATCATCACATCTATTGTATACACAGACTTTCTCACGTTTTTTTTATTCAACCATATTGCAAGCCTAATCTGTCTGTGATATCATTCGTTCATATTCTTGTTCACACTTCTTCTGATGCACATCTGTCCTAGTGATGCAAACAGCTGCTCAATACAACAAAAGCTCCAGGTACACTCGCAGCTTCACCTCGACATGTAAGCTGCATACATCACCATGGTTTATATTCTATAGAGCTGTCTACTTCGAACCATGTCCTGTCTGATTTGGTTTAACTACAAGAGTATTGTAACATTGTCAGTCCTTCCTCCCACACAGGTGTTAATTTTACCTTCTGATGCCTTTCCCCCAGGTTTTCTTTTATGAGTGTCTTCTCTTTAAAACATGTATTTTTTTAACCTCTTCTCCAAAGTATTCAAAGTTCTCTGGGCTATTTTTTTTAAAGAAGCTTTCATTCCTACACTCGTTTTGCTCCCTATTATTCCTCCATTGAAGGTCCTTATTAACTTGAGGTAATTAGGAAAAAGGATTTAGATAGCTTTGATTGTGAGTCAAACAAGCATCTGTTACTACCACATGTTATTGCTTTTTCCAGCTGTAAGAGCTAATTGAAATTGTGTTTCTCACTAAAGTGAAGTTGGTACAGAGATACAAAGCTTATGAAGTCAATGCTGTTGATTTGCATCGCAGTACTGACTCTATTTTGTTACAGTTTGTTGGCAGGGAACTGCTAACAATGCCTCCTTTTTCTTTTAAAAAAAGAGTCTGTGAAAGACCCATAAACACATTTTCTCACACATCTACACTATTCATTAATAGTGTTGGAGTCCTACAGGGACACAGTTATCTGTCAAATATAGAACATTGCAAATGTTGGCCTGATGGCCCAAAAACATTTAATTAAAGCTCCTGTCAGGAGTTTTTAGCTTGTAATGAAACAGACAAATTAATGCCTCTTTATGAGCTACAAAAAGCAAACCAGAATTATTTTCTAGAACTGGGAGGACGCATCAACATAGTTGACGTGTCGTTTCAAATAACTAGATTGTCCCAAACTCAGGTGTTTGATGCTTCACTACAGATGTGGCCAACCAGTAATACAATGTATTAAATATATTTAATAAATGAAATAATTGCAATGTGTCCATCGTTGTTTGTTGGGCCTCAACAGGAGCATACATGATGTGTATTTCATGTTCCATGAAACACTTCCACTGTTTTAATGGCACTGACATGTTTCTCTAATTGCAACTGGACTGATCTCGTCGGAGTTATTTTGGCTTTGAAGAGACCGCGCAATTGTTGCAATTCCCTGCTGCTGAAACAAACCGTCTCTCTCAAGCCTTGCCCTCTTGTTGAGTTGCAATTTACGCTGTAGATTGGTGCTTATGGTTCCGAGTGCTTGGCGGGCTGGCGTCCACACAAAGCCCCCGACAGAGGCTTTGATGTTTGCCTCGGCGGATCAAAGATGTGTACGCGGACATGCCAGGTGCACAGCTCTTTCATCTCACTTACTTATCCGCCCGCTGCTTCCCGTTCTGTGTGAAAGGGACGGAACAATGTGTCGCATTCAGGCTCGCGCCATAATTCACACCTATAAGACTTACTCGGTTTCAGAGACTCCACTCACGGGGCACGGAATGATTTTCAGCGTGTTATGTGGAGAGGGGGGAAAAAAAGAAAGCACAGACGGATTTTTTGATTCCGTACTTTGAAAACCTTCTGTGTGAGTTACAATAGCGCCAGTCCAGAGATATGAGCTCTATGTTAATCCTTTGACCTTAAAGGAGAAAAAACAAGAAGATGCTTTATTGAAAAATACATTTGTAATCATCTCAGGCCAGCAAGTGTATAGAGCCTGTTTACCATTTAATATGTTCTTTATGATCCGTTCAAAGCTCTGAGTTCATACTTAACATTAAAGTGAATCTCCACATGGATCCAAATGGACCTCTTGTGATTGGATCCCTTCCTTGCTGATAAAAGTAGTGGATGTGGACTCGAAGCAGATGGAGTAAGAAGGAGCACACAAATATGGACATAATAGTTCAAGGAAGCCAAGAGAAACTCCAGTTGAAGCCGGCTGTTTGCGTTCACATATACAGCTCGTGCTGTTTTTCAGGAGATTCCTGCAAGTGTGACAGCCCGAGTTAGTAGTCTGCCATACTTCACCAAGTGCCAAGTTCACGTCCACTTTCATGACCAAAAGGTATGAATGTATTTAACATTTAAAAATCTTTAACCAGTCGCTGTTTGATCCTTCAATTAATCCTGAGTCATTAAGCTAACACCAAACCACGCCCTCCTTTTACCCTGTTTGCTTTTAAACCTAGGAACTCTCAGAGGAAAACTCTTTAAAGATCTCCACAGAGAATCAATTATTGATTACAAATGAGAAAATAAAAGCCAGCATCATTTCATACGTTCTGGGGGGATGATAACTTGTCTCCATTTACATATCATGCCGCAATTCTTCTCTTTGTATTCACGCTGCTCTCTCTCACCGTGGTCCTTTCCTTCCCACACGACTTCTGGATCATGTACAAAATGGAGCCCTTGTTGCTTCAGCTCAGATCATCGATGTTTTGATCTCAATGTAAGCGCATGACGTCCTCGTGCATAATCGGACTATTGATTTTTGCCCTCCTCTTCCTGGCAAATTGATCGGGAAACTAATTATGCCCTTTTCTCTCTGAGCAGCAGCTCACCGTGGAATCATTTCTTCTCTTCCAAACTACCCATCTTGTTTAAAGAGAAAAGAAGCAGTTTAACAGTTTAGCAGGCAGAAGAGGCCATTTAAGCTGCAATTAACACTTTTCTGTTTAAGCGAATGCCTAGAGTTTAAGTTGTGGTCACTGCTGTTTTGCAGTATTTCCCTCATGCTGGCTCTGTATGTTGCCTTAGACAGATAGATCATTTCTTTGTATGCAGGGGGCTTTGCCACGTTTGATTTGGTGACATGTTTTTTTCATGATTTTGAGTGTTGTGCCTTCCATTTAAAAAGTCTTTAGAAATCTTTTGATAACCCTCCTCTTTCAACTAGTTTGAACGATCAAGCAGCGAGGTCAAATGAAAATGTATGCAGTTTTGACAGTGATTGATGTTCGTCTTGTGTGTAAGAAATCTCAATAATACTAAAAAAAAAAAAAAAAGACAAGAAAATGAGGTGTGTTGCCAACCATTTGTTTCTATGGACAGGCAAACGGCTGCATCCCATCACTGTCCATGAAGCCCCCTCACCCTGAATGTACAGATCCTGAGCTCATTTCACCACAGCACAGAGTGATGGAGAGGGACCTGTCTGTGTTTTGTCAGGCTTTTGATGGAGTCATTGAGTGTGAGAGGTTTCAGGGATGGGGAGCATGGATTCAGCTGAAGGCGTGGAGCTCATAGGAGGAGAGGGCAGAGCCAAGAAAATCATTCCTAAAGGGAGGTAGAGACTGATAGCCAATCATACAAAATATAGCAATGTTGTTTTTTTTCATTGTGTCACTATACAATCAGCAGTGTCAATTTCCGATTTCTGACCATACAACCGGCTGAAAACGTGAAAATAAGAGGAAATGTACCCAGCAGAGAGTAGATCGAGTGTGCTCTCAGGTATCCAAGGTTACAAATCCCAGTCTGTGGATGTTTCCAAGCCGGGGTCATGCAGAGAGATTGCCAGTCACATTCTCGTAAAGGGCAAATCCGACTGCTCCTTTCTGTTAATATCACACTATTTTATGACAAGTGCAGGTGGTTTAATACTTAAAGGCAAAGGCATGCAAAGACATCGTGAATAAAAAATTTAAATAAAAAAACACAGATTAAATTTGCAGGTGTTTTCAGAAGTGATTTTTTTGTTTCACTTTAACAGTCATATTCATTGATCAAAATATTATACTTTAGGAGCCCGAAGAAGACTTTGCAAATCTTGCTAGCTTCCCATTTTTAACTAAAATGATTTAGAAGATAGAGACGATAGAAAACAGATTTTCACATTATGTATACTTAAAAAAAAAAAAAAAAAAAAAAAAAGTCATACTTGAATTGTGCTGAAAAAACAATCTGGAGTTTGATGTTTTGGTTTGTGTTTCCATGCCTTCAGAAAAGTCGTAATATTCTTGATTTGAACAGAAGCTGAAGCCCCCATAACTCTGCTTTATCATATTGTCTTACAGTGTCTTTAACCCTTTACTGACAACTGATACAGGCGACATAATGTCAACAGTGAAATGGAAAAACAATAATCATACACATTGGACCTTTAGGGCATCAAGAAACTAAAGGGTGGGGTGGTGGGCAAACTCAAGGACTGCAATGTATGGGGCATAGAGTGTCTTCAGTCTGCTCTTTAAAAAGCCTAAAGAAGGGGAACACTTCAGACTAAGAGGAAGGTTATTCCAGATAAGATTAGTCTCAACGAGGAACAGCCATTAACAGTTATTCTGATGACTTGAGAGGTCTGGGTAGAGAGGATGGGTGAAGGAGTTCATAAATGTATGGGGGGGGGGGGTGCATTGAGAAACTGAAAGACCAAATAACAGAACTGTATTTATAATGACAGCAATGGGAATCAAAGTGCTGCTGAAAATAACACTACAATAAGGGCTTATTTTCAAAGTTCCTCCAGGAGCTAATGAAGATTTATCCTTTTTCTCCCATCATCTTTATCATCGTATTATTATGGATTTGACCTTTATCGAGACGATGTTA
This sequence comes from Symphodus melops, assembly GCF_947650265.1. NCBI lineage: Eukaryota > Metazoa > Chordata > Actinopteri > Labriformes > Labridae > Symphodus > Symphodus melops. The sequence goes on along the minus strand of NC_136700.1, from coordinate 6,154,312 downwards.
TCAGAGGATTCAATATTTGTTTACAGACTTTGGGAGATAAAATGTGTTTCATTGCCCTACTTAGAAATGAGCAGCCGAGTGTGGGGAATATTGACTGCACAAGCTGGTAGTTCTGCTTTAACGGGCTCTGCAGACTCATGTTGAGATTCAGGGATAAATCATTACCATTACAATAAAAAGCAAAGTTTTAGAAGTATACTGCACAATCCAGCAGAGCTCTGCTTTATCTCGATAGGTTCCTTTGGGATTAAAAAGCCCCTTGTCCTCAATACATCAGAAATATGCAGGATCGCTGGATTTAAACTGCTCACAGAGCCAAAACACATCCTGCCAAATGATAAGAACTTCAAATGGAAATGCAAGTCATATTGCTGGAATAAACAGCCACATGTTTTATGCTTCATAAAACAACCATTGGACCCAAGATTTAAAACGTCTGCAAAGACCCCGAGATGTGCTCAGAATCTTACAAGTAAAGCATGAAAATGGATTCCTTACTTACTACAGTGAGGAAAAGTGTTTATTTGACGTGATGCCTTTTACAAAATGTGACCACTGTGTGTCCTGGAATAAAAAACTATGAGCTATGGCTGCAGACCTTTTAGTGTAAAAAAAAAAACATTTAAATTACATCCTACTACACAGATGGAAAAATCAACCGAAGGAACGGTCATCCTGTTCATGTAAACACACAGCAGAGACCAACTAATTCACGAGAAGTTTGATGGCACTCTCTTTTAAGGAAGCTTTTACTCCACAATATATTTACAGAAGGAATATTTGACATGTGCTGTATTAACATTTAGAATGTCGCTTGTTCAACACACGTATGAGACCACACATTTAAATGTTTTGAATAATCAAAACGCTTGTATATGGCCGGGTCTTTCAGTGTGATCGACACAGTGGTCTAAACTGGAAGTATTGAAGTCTGAGCAAATAGAAATGTTAAAAACTATGAATACAAATACTATGACAATAAGAGGTTTAAAAGTCTATTATAGGATCCAAAACTGTTCCAACAGCTTCTTATTTGGTCTTGTATGAGCAATTGGGACTTTTACATTGAACACAGTTTTGTTTATGTAACACCTCACCATACTGGCTAAGGTCCACATGCTCTTTTTTTTTTTATCATGAACTACAATAATGGCTTTCCCAGTTAGTTAAAGTGGTGCTGTGCATATTAAAGGCTGTGTGACTCAGCACTTATACATACTCTTCATACTTGCATATGATTAGTATATTACCTGTGAACAGTTTACTCGAAGCCATTATAATGCCCATGCAAGCAGCAGCACAGTAAGGGAGTAATAACAAGTGATTTAATAAAACTGTTGCCCAGCTTCATCAGTGACTGAAACATCCAAGGGCCTTATCCCATAATTCTGTCTTCAAATGTTTCACTTCAGTTTCTGCGTTTATCATGGTCTTCTGCTGAACAGTCCTTAAAGGTTTTGAGCATCCATCTGACCTACAGTCAGAGTGCATCTTTCTCAGACAGTTAAAGTTGTATTTCCTGTTTTCCTCCTGAGAGTGAGAGAGTTTCTAATTATCCATATCAATTATTGGCCATGTGACAAGGGTATTTTACATTCCCAGAGTTGCTCCACTGCTCTGACTGATTTATCTGCCATCTGGACCTGCTCCCCAACTTCACCACCACAGACAAAACAAGATGTGAGACTGTAGATGTGCAGCTCCAGTCATTTCCCTTTGGATTCTGTGGATCGAAAAACATCATCATATTCACTGCTGCTTTAGTATGTAATAAATCATGAAGAGTTTTTAAAGTAAAGTCTTCAATCAAAGATGATTCTGCAGGCTAATTGAAATATTTAGTAAATGCATGAGCATGAAGACTAATAAAAAAGCAGGAATAATAGTGCAATTCAAGTGTTTCATTATATTTCTCCCCTCGTTTCCTGGCTGTAGTTCTCTGTGTGCTCTTTCCCCTGTTAACCTTTCACACTCCATAAGGTGCAGTAACATTTGGCTCTTGTTCTGACGTGTTCAGTCTGTCTGCCAGAATGGCCGTTTTAATGATTTCCTGCTTAATCCGTGTGAGTGTTCAGCAAACTACTCTCCTTGTAGAAAAGGTCACATGCATGCAGTGTTATTGGAAAGAGTTCGAGGCTTTAAAGAAATATCACCTCACTTAGGTGTTTACTTGTGTTCATTTGTTGCAGCCACAAATGTTCTGTTTTACTCTCCCTGCATTTGCTGACTCGCTGAAACGACAACAGAAGTTTTGTGACTGTAATAATCGAGATGTTGGGCTGTGAGTTATTTTTAAGTTGTAGCGAAACAACTCGACAAAAAGCTGTAGGGAGTCTTTGTCTGTGTCTTAAATCACACACTAAAGACAGAGAGACTAAGTCTGTACACCAGAAGCTGCTCCAGTTTACATTTAATGGGGATTATCAAGACATTTTGGGTCCTCTCTCTTTGTATTTGTAATCATACACTACTCACTATAGTGCACACTTTATAGGGGTTACACCAGTTTGCAGTGGTGTCTGAATACTGATTGAGCATGATCATACCCGATATAGAGGCCTCATTGTAACCCACAATGCAAAGTCTGGTTCAACAAACAGCATTGTTCCTATAAGTTTACGTGTATTCTGAGGTTGAATTCTTTGATAGCTCGTCTGTTTTGATTCATGAAGGAAACACTTTATTTATGAAAAGGTGCATATTTGACCTGCCTCACCTCCAGCTCGGAGTCTGCTGGTCACATCATCTTTACCTTTTATTCCTTAAAACTAACGAAAATCATGACAATGTTACAAGAAAGTCATAACTTTGGTCGAGGAACAAATCAGGTGTCAAAGTAATTTTAGATAAACGGTGCAGACTTTTGTGAGTCTGGAGGTGATACAGTGGCGCTTCCTGAGGTGCAGCCCTCAGGCAGCGTCTGTGATAAACAACATAGTACTGCTTGTATGTAACGACACATAAAGGCACTTTACTGTTCCTCCTTGCTCTGACCATCCCATAATGCATCTGTGTGATCAATGGGACCCTTGGCTTTGCTCTGGCTCTTATCCCTCTGCTCTCCTCCGTAATCAGCGGTGAGACGTGATCAGAGACTCTCGCCTGTCCTGGCCGCGTCTCATGTCAAACGGCACCAAAGTATTCCCTCTGTCATTTCTGACAGGCGTGTGATGGCGGGGCTGAGACGGGGGCTTTGTCCCAGCGTGATATTTATCTTTGAAATTGAAGAGTTAGACCTACAAGCGACCATTTGACGAGCCTCGTACCCTCTGGCTCTTCTCAGGAACGTCTTTCAAATGGATGAAAGAGTTAGCACCTTTACTCTACTAACTTCAGGATTTTACAGCCAGAACTCCTTTAAATACTTTAAACTATATTGTTACTGTAAAAAAGTCTGAACTAAAGAAGGACCGGATGATAATGTTATGAATACATCAGTGTCTTAGAAAAAGGAGGGAAGAGGAAAAGTCCTCCGCCGGTCATTCGTCTGTCCAACTGTGAAGACTGAAATAATATTAATAATAGTATGTGATTATAATAATAACATACTAATAATAATAAGGCCTTGCTCCTAGTTATTAAATGCATATTGTGTGTGTCATCCAGAGCATTAGAGAAACGTAATTTCTAAAGTTTTATTCACACTTTCACGAGTGTTTCTGTTGTTTTATGTTTCAGTCACAGTTCAGATACAAACTCGGCTGCCTGCTTTTAGATCTATAGCCTCTGTAAATGGGAGCACAAACCAACCGCCAATATACAACCAACCAATATATATAATGTATGTATGTGCATGTGTACATTCACTGTCCTGTCTCTGAGATAAAGGCATCAATACAGTCCAATAACAAACTTTAAAAAAATGAAAACATAGAAATCATTCTAAATGACTGTGTTAATGTAAAACGCGATTAAATGGTTCAATAATTAAACATATTTGACCGTAGATTTTCCTATTCCACTCTGCCCATACTTTAAAGACACATCCCATGAACAAAGGCATCAAAGCCTCTGATCACCACTATTCCATGGCAGACGACACTCTGTGACTCTTGATGATTTTCAGAGCTTTAGTAAAACCCTCTGCGGACTGAATTACAGACTGCAGTCGTCTCTAAAATGAAGGATGTTCAGTTTTTTCTGCAGAAGACGAGCTGGACCCTTCTCTTTTAAAAGCATCTCTTAAAAACGCTGCCAATCACTGCGGCTCAGTGTGACAGACACTCCTCTGACAGCATCACCGGGGAGCATTTGTCTGCCGCTCGCCGACAGTTCAAGGTTAATTGATGTATATCATAAAATATTGATAACAAAATGATCGCTTACTGCTTGGAGTGAGAACTGTCTCGTGTTTTGCATGTTAAGCAAGCTTTCGGTTTTCGTATTGTGCGATAAGGAAATGACAGCATAGTCCCCCCCCCCCCCCCCCCCCCCCCCCAAGTTAGTCATTTGCACATTTTAGAAGTGGGTTAATGAGTGCGGCTTAATGGGAAAAGTTTCCTCTCCCCTCAAGAAGCACAATGTAATTATTTGATTTATGAGTGGCTGGAGGAGGAACGCAGCAGCCGATCACTCTCAGAACCTCAGAGGGGCCTCAGTCAGGGGTGTGTTAGACAGACAAGCTACCTCTGTTTCCTCCATCCTTTATCATCATTACAGCAGCACCCTGAAGAAACAGGCCTCACTTGTAATAAGTCAAATATGTTGGTTTCATACCCAAGCATCAGTCAGAACAGACTGCAAAATTAGATGGGGAAACAAATAATAGTGAAAAAAAATCCAAACTGTATTTGGAGCCTTATTTAAATATGCACTACATGGATTCTTTGTTATTTAATCATGTGAACCACAGGATTGTGTTAATACAAGAGGAGCAGAGAATACTGTTAATCACCACATGATGAGACACATTGTGATAGCTTTGTTTTTTCGAGCTTATTGCAGTTGTTAGACGGGTAATCTTCTTGTTACAGTAATCCAGCTTTTGGAGCAGACAGAAATGCCTCTCGGTTCATTCTTTTGCTGACAGCGTCTGCAGCACAGAGGAGGATTAGCTGACGCCACAAGTCTGCAAAACGCAACAGCAGAGAAAAATGGGGGGGGGGGAAAAGCTGCTTTTACTCTTGAACACATCCAAGAATATTTGCGGAGGAAACGTCTGAGTGCCTACTTTCGCTGCGAGAATGAAGGTCGGTTGTTCTCTAATAAGGCAAAGTGAATGTGTTGCATGTCCGGAGGTTTAATTGCATGCAGAGGTAAGAGGTTGTGTTGCAATATGTCAGTAAGTGACTCAGTGAAAGAGCGCATGCTGGGATCACTTACTGGAATGAAAAAAGGACAAACCATTTCATTTGCAGAGGCAGTATCTAAGTGCCCTTTAATGAGAGCACGTCAGTCAAATAAATGGAATAATCGCTCCAGCTTAATTAAAATTATTCAATGCTTAATGTGTGGAGGCTACGTTGTCTTTGCCCTCTCCACGTTCAAATCGATTTCCAGTGTTGTCCAGATGGTCTCATGAAAAAAAAAAACCCCAAAGACATACTCGATGAATCCGACTTTACCACACTTGTAAAGGTGCTTACAAAACATAAGCACTGTTTTGAACTCACCTGTTAATGTCTCGATACTTAAAGAATTTCTGACAAGAAATTACAGCTTCCCTCCACTGTACCTGTGTACTTTAGTTACATGTTTTTTTTGTTTAGATGCTTTTCTAAAGTTGCTCCGAAAGCAGATCTAAAATTAAAGGATCTCAAGGCCTTGACTGATCAGGACCTCTTGGTTTCCCTGCCAACCTCGATGTCACCTTTTGTTATTGTTTTGATTGAGAGCCCCCTGGCGGCAGAATTTACTTACTGTGCGTTTAATTTCAGTCTTTTTCACAAGCGTCTAAAACCTCTTTAAGCCTGTTGGTACATTGTTTCCTGTACTGATCTTGATCTTTGTTCTGCTGCGTTGCCCTTTGTGATACAACCAGTACAGGCTACCAAAGAGGAAGATTAGAATTTTTAACATCCTGGCTTTGATCAAGAACACATTCACTGCCTGCCTACATACTAACATCCTCCCCTTTGATTGGAATGACATGGTAAATTTAGCTACACATTGTCAAAAATAAATCTGTCTATTTTTTTCCTTGGATTAGTATCCTGACTTTCATTCATCTTCAATGTTACCCCCCTTGGTTTTGTGTTTTCTTCAGTCGGACACTTTCTAAGGTTGCCTCGACCCTTTTCCTTAGAAGGTGCTGCCTCGCTGACCTTTGAGTAGCTTCTTGTCACAGCATGAGGGAAGAAGAGGAAGAGGTCTCACAATCATTATTCTTCATTCTCTTCCTCTCACAGGTCGTTCTGTAACCCTCCATAATACCCCCTCTGTGTTTTTCCTTTAGCCCAGATATCCTGGGATCCTGTTTGCCTGAAGCATCAACTCATCTCAGTGTAAAGAAGGAGACGTTGTCTTCACAAAAACACCAGGAGAGACTTCAGTCAAAAATGACCTAAAAGAGAAAGAAACATTGGTTCTTCTCCTATTGTTAGTAATGGAAAAGACTAGAAAATACATTGTGTTGAAATAATTATGGTGAAATTAATTAAATATAATCAAGTTATTTATTACAAGATTTTCCCCATATTTGTCTTAATATAACTGTAATTGAAATGGTCATCAGGGTATCCTGCGCACAGCTTAAACACATTCACAGGTGCTCATGGTTGCAGGATCATATCATGAATATCCATGGCCCACTGACGATAACTTCAGTATATTTCTGTTGTGTGCGAACAACATGTCATGGGTTTGAACTTAGAGTACAGACCAAAATATTTCAATACATTTTAAACAATAAGCAATCACTTTAATGGCAACATTTTTGTCATACAGTAGTTGGAGGGAATTATTCACTAATGGAATCTGACAAATGGAAGTGTCATATCTAACGTAATTTGTTGCCAGAATATGTGCATACCTCCCATCTTAAATGATTGCAGCCTTAATGTGTTTGCTGGACATTCTATCCTCTTAGAAGACTTTCCATACAATCTTGGAGATTGACTGCTGGATTCTACTCGCATTTAGCCTTCAAAACTGCAGCAAGGTTCAGATGATGATAAAAATAAAAAGGCCTGGATAAGAGACGAAGTGAAGCTTGCTTAGGCACAGTACAGATTGCCTCGAATAAGTGGGCCCTATACTCACTCACTTTACTCACACTCACATTGATATTTACTTTCACTGGAAATTAGGAGCATTAATCGTTAAAAGCATTCCAACAGGACACAAAATTGCACCAACATTAAAGTCCTTTTATGTCTAAGTTCATAATTCCAGCAAGTAACATTGAAACAATTCAGTTAATGGAGCCATTTTTCTTCTTTGGTCTTTCCTTTCTTTATGTCTTCATCCCTCTTGTCTCTGGCAATCTGTTCAAGGGGGTACTGAAAACTCGGACAGACTAAGACTTAGGCTCGCTGGTTCAGTCCTAATTGCGCTTCCAAACGGGGAGTGGAACAAAACTCTCTCTCCTTCCTCCTTTATTTTCTCTCCCTCTCTCCCTCCCACCCTCTGTCTTCATATTTCTGCCTTTCTGTCTTCTCCTCCCTGTCCCTCCCTCTCCTCTCTCTTTGGCCTGACTCCAGATGAGTAAGCGCTCCAGGCACTTGGTATCAGGTTGTTTGAGCATCACAGAAAAATACAGAAAATTATTGGAGAGGAATGGACTGCCAAAGAAAAAAAAAAAAAGAGAGAGAGAGATCCCAAACATTTTCTTCGATCCTGCTGTGACAAAGAGCTGCATGAAGGTGTTGTGGTTTGGGGATCTTCTAAGCTGAAGGGCAAACAGTAACCTAAGGCGGCATCTGACAGCACAAACACAAAGCTTAGAGGGAGTCCATCTGAAAGAAGAAGTCATCTGGAGTCTATTCTCAGTGTTTCTCTCACAGGCTCAGGGCGGTGCTGCAGTGTATTAGTATGTGACCTGTGAATCAGGAGGCTGAATTCAAACAGCAAATTGACATTTAAAAGGTTCCACCTTTGACAGCTGCATGAACATCTGAATCTCCACTACACCTAAGTTAGCTCTCTTTGATGAATGAGAGGAATCCTCCATTATTAAAATGACTTCTTCTTTGTGCTACAATATGTCATGTGTTGAGGTGTTCAGACATTCTTTTTTGTATGACTCATGAAGGAGTCAGGATTTAGAAAAGTGATCTTATGTGTCTTTAACACTACTAGTTTTCCTGTTTTCTAATGCAGGGTGAATGCAATCAAAGTAGAGATTTTAGATTCACATTGTTTATTTGGGCAGAATGTGTGTTACACATGCCATGTATATTAAACTTGCAACATGTTTGGTGAAAAACACGATGGTCACCTGGTTTCTCTCAAATTACATTCATTTTAAATGCATTACAAATTCAAATAGTAGTGACTACATAACCAGAATATTTCATACAGAAAAGCTAACAGTGCACAGAGATGTTTGATTTCAGAATCATTTCAGTTGATAGGGATTTGTCTTGGTGTGTGCCCACATATACCACACAAGTACATCAATGCACAAACGTAGAAAATGCTTTCATGTGTCCATGACCGCTCTGTTTGTGATCGTCAGAGCTGGAGCTGAAATAGAACTTCTCAAAGTAAGTGTTATGGGCCTACTCGCCACTTTAGAGTCAGAGCATCACATTAAGTTCAGAGAAGAAACAGGAGTAATTATAGTCAACTCTAAATGAACTAACAATGGAACAAATATAATGAGCTGCTGTTTTCATGTGAATACTCGCTGATTTTCCTTTTCTATGCCCTTTTGTTCTTTCTGCATTCGTTTCCGCAGCTGTCTAACTTTAGTCTTTGGGAGACTGTTTGTCTTAAGCGTATTTATATTGTTAGTACAGTTTGTGGTTTTTGTGTATTTGTAGATATCACTGTTGGCTGACTGCAGACGCAGTGATTATTGTGATAGGTTCAATGAAGCTAATGCCGCCCTTTTACGTGAACGCACTCTTGGCAACTCTAGGTTTATCTGTAAGGTTGTAATAACCAGCTTCGTACTGTTAAGAACGATCTCTGACAGTATGTTAGGGTTAGTGAAGATCACCCAAAGAGACCCTGGGTATGTGGAACTCACTTCGTAGTACAGGCCCCAGGTCTCCGACTGTCAGCCAAAGCTGCTAAATCAAGCAGAATGCTGAAGTTTATTTCCACAGGCTGTCAGTGCCATTAACAAACTGTGCTGTCCTCTCCTGTCACACTGATCAGTATCACAGAGACGTGTGCTGTTCAATGTTTTGTTTGCACCTTTTTACTTTATGTTATCGAAGCATTTTTATTGTATCTGTTGTACCGTACTTTTAGAATTTATTTTAGCACTGTTTCGTCTCTTTAAGTCATGATGCAGATACATGAGAAACATGACAAATAAAAGATATCTTGAATCTTGACTTTGGTCTGACATTGCTGCGCTTCGTATGCTTGTAATTCAGTTCAGCCATCACATCCAAGCACAGTACAAAGTGCTGATTCACTGAACAGAATAGAAATCCATGGAGCAAACATTTTATTACCACCAAGTCAGAGTCAGAGCCAGTGGAAGTCCTGCACAAAATAAATGAATGAAAATTCATTCATTTCTACTACAGTAAAACCAGCAGGAGGTTGTTTGAGGATGATGCAGCATTGAATTTGAAATGTTTGAAATATCACTTGCGTATAGGCATGCATGTACACAAAAGTGTGAATACATCATGGAAAATGTATCAGTTGAAAAAACACTTTCAGATGGCATTTAATTGAGCCTTTTCTTAAACGTATACAATCAGACATGTTGAGGATTTAGGAGAGGAGATATTTAGGATTCTGTACGAGAGCCATCTGCACAGAAGATAGTTTATGTAAAATCATTTATAGGGTTTTGGCAAAACTCAATCCGACTTGTGCGCTCACCTTAATTTAAACTGCACCTTCAAATACTGAGGGAACACAACACAGACAGACTGCAGCCTGTCTTTGAGTTCTACATTTCTTTATATTAGTTGATAATATGCAGCGTCATCCCCCACTAAAGATTAAAAATGAGCTCATGGCCTTATTGCAATTGGATAGAGAATTGAGGATATACAAGATCTCTGTCATCTTCAGCACAGACTTTAATAATCACCCGTGTACAACCGTTGATCTGAGCTCTGCTGGATTATTAAAGACTCGGCTGATAAAGACGGAGCCATTTGTGGAGCGGACAGAGAAAGGGCACGAGTGTCGTCCCCGCTGCTATGTGTGGACATTCTTAATCTGGATTAGGGTTTGCCTAGAAAACAAATGCAGAGAAAGAGAGCAGAGTCTGTTACAAATGTGAGCATCCAGCCTGTGGAGAATATAAATAACTACTGCAGAAGTTTCAGGGAAAGAATAGCTGAAATCCCACTCATCCGGTCTGACACGCAGCAGAGAGATGGCTCTGTTATTGCCCCAGGAACTGCAGTTATTGCATATTTATTAAACAAATAATTAACATGAGTGTGTATGTGTGTGTGTGTGTGTGTGTGCCACAGAGCTTTTTCATTACACCACTGCGTCTCTCTGCTCTCTGGCAGCCATCCAAGGTGTTCCAGCCACCGATCATGCCCAGAGTGTGAGATGTTGGATGAAGGAGGAGGAGGAGAGGGAGGAACGGGGGGGGGGGGGGGTAAAGGTGGATTTATTAGCCACAATTAACATCAAGCTATTGTATAAGACTCCTGTGGACAATATCAAAGGGCTTCTCTGAGCAGAACAAGCAGTCCGGTTTCATTAAAAAGGGTCTTGGGGATGTCAGAGGGAGACAAAGGTGACACATGTCAGAGGGCAGGGATATCAGTTGGATGGTGTTTGTAGGGTGTGAGGCCTGGAGGTGTTGGAAGTCGGCCCTTTGTGCTGCAGAGTCTGCAGTGCTGCACTCAGCTATGGATCTGCCACGTGATGGGATATGAATATGTATGCAGGTTAACTGATGTGCTAGAATGTAATTGCGATGGGAGGGAAAGGAGCCTGAAGTGCAATACTTCATGAGAGCTGCTTCTTATCCTTGCATATAGCAAGATGTGACTCTTCAGAGTCCCACCTACATGACTATTTTCTTAGTTCAGCTGTTAATTTCATTTTAAACAGATTTCTAACTAAAAGTAAGCCCTGACATCACGGCACCTTTTCATTTCTTAATTAAATTTTTAGATCTTTTTTTTAAATGCTTCCACTTCCACTATTATATTACATTGTGTTTGCTGCAGCTTTTGTTGTCCCTCAATTTCTGCCTTCTTCTCTCTGCCAATTAGCTTTTAACCAAATGTGATTATGATGAATAAATGCTAACGTTCAGCTCCACCAGAGGGTGGCACATCAGTTTACCTAAGGCAAGGCTTTCAAACTTGGAGGGAGGGGGGGAAAAAACACATGCTGAATGAAGCTAATTTTAAGGGATGTGCTTTTGATTTTGAGTGTTTGCGTAAGCACAGTGAAGCATTTCAGATTAAATTCCCCCAAAGTGTGGCAACCATGAAATCTCCTTAATTAGGCCAGCCAACAATCCATTACAGTCTCTGAACACACTGGACCCTAATAGTGATTAAAACAAACCAATCACCTTTACAGACATTTAAAGTCCAAGAAAGGCAGCTTGGAAAGTCTACTTAGCAAGCTAGAATTACAACGGCAGTGAGCTCTAAGAGTTGGATAGCTTTAGATTTATACACAATTGAAGGAAGAAGACAGTTTAAGACTTTTTAAATTAAAAACGACTCCAGCAGTGGTTTGTTGGTCAAACATCAGACATCTCAGTGAAGGTCAGGCTGGTACTGATGGTTGGATGGAGTGACAGCTGCCACTCCCTGAACAAAGGTCAATCCTTCTGATCACACCATCACATCTCAGCTCTTGGATCACCAGTAATAATTGCAGACATACACACACATTGATATGCACGTGTGCGCACCAAACGTTTCGAGCCTTATTCTCTTATTAAGCCGATCTGTGTGGGAGCAGTCTCGGTACCAATCCTAAGTTAAATAAGGCTTTCTAAATTGTATTAATCATGGAAATCACATTACACCATGTTGTACATCTTCAATACATTCCAACTTCAGCCGTTAAGTCCAAAAAGCAATAATTATTCCATTGAAGTTATTCATCTAATTGGAGAATAATTCCCTATATTTGTGCTCAGTGTACAACAACATTTAAATTCGGCGATTCTCTTCTCATCTCCAAATGTTTGCAAAGCGCTCCATTACCGCCGACATGAAAGAAGAAACACTGTTGACACAGTCTCTCTATCTCTGTGTGTCAATTCAGAAATCTCGCTCATAGCAAGAAGGACAAAATGTTGGGCTGAATCACAGATATTGATAATGAATTATCAACACAGTATTAATATTGTGCAAGGCTTTCTAAATTACCAGAGCTCATAACTGTATACACACAAAAAAGTTCAACAAATTTTACATTTTTGGTTGAAGCCTTTCATGATTACTGGGTAATTTTGATAAACTTCCTCCTTCAAGTCTGTGGCTCTTCATGTGACCATATAGAAGACTGCAATCATGTAAATAAAGTGAATGTAGACACATTAATCTGTGACTTTACTCATTTGTTTGAAGAGCTTCGGCAATTTTAAAGTAAAAAAAAGGTTAAGGGTTTTCATAATAAGTTTTAATATTTCTCCTCTCAATAAACTGTCAAAGTGAGACACCTGAGCATTGTTGTGTGACAGACTTCAGTTCTTACATGATTTCAATAGATGCATGTGTTCAGGGAGCCTTGTCTTTGTCTCTTAGGTAACAAACTAAAGGACATTTTATTCTGCCATTGATGTTTACCCAGAAAGCATCAGCTCGCTCTTGAGGGACATCAGAGGTTTTTGGTCACAGTAGGGAATATTGTGAAAGCAATAAAGCCACAGTGTTTATTCTTCTGCGACTCCTTAGATCTTTCCCACACGCCCTGTACACTTTAATTGAAATCATCCTTCCATTGTTTGAGACGACAGTTTTAATTTACAGAGATAAGCGAGCTTGGCCTTGACCTTGCTCTGCTCTAAAATGGATCGCTGCCCTGCCATCTTCAGAGGTGCCTTCTATCAACCCCGGGGCTTTTCTTTTGGACTGTACTTCTCGTTTTTTGGCCATGTGCTTCTTATTCTCCCCCTGACTTGTTTTGTTTTTTGACAGCTGCAGTGTGAGAAAAGAAAATCTATGTAAACAGTACTTAAGTCAACAGATCAACATCTCCTTTTGTTCCGACTGACCGGCCGTATTGATTACATAATGCTCTGTCCACTCGGCTGCTTCCCTCCCTTTGTTGCCTTTATTAGACGCTCTGCACAAAGCCGGTCACTCTCAGTGTTCACTGTGAAAGAGAAAAGAGTACAATTGTGAGGAGAGCTATAGCAATGGCATGATGGGAAGCTCATGGCTTGGAGACTCTTAAATCCTGCTTTTAAGCGCCTTTAGTGGAGTGTGAAATACAGTGCATGGACTCTATTATGTATGGGTTCCATTTTCCAGCATGGCTGCGTGGTTTTAAAATGCATAGCTGGGGAAACAGTCTTCTGGTGAAGTCACATTCACACACGTTCCTCCAGTAATTGATATTAATTACTTGTCAGCTGCCTCACATTCAATTCTGCATGCTTGACAGCTCTGTAGACTAACCGGAAACTTCCAGAGACTGCACTCAGAGAGTGAGTGACTTATGATTAATTCTCTAACATATGCTGCAAAATTCAGTGCCAAGAGGTGGTAGTGATTGAAAATATCTGTCTAATTTGGAACTACTATTCTGCAGATGAAAACGAGGATTATGAAACAAGGATAATTTAACCATAGACATTATAAATAGTTTGCTGTTCCTTTAAGTTTGGCATGGTTGCCTCCATGTTGGTTACCTGGAGCCAGATGTGATCATAAGTGACCAAATAGCAGAGAAAAGTCTTGTGTGAGAGCTTGCACAACATGCAACATGTGTTTAAAATGTGACTTTGCATCAGCCTAAATCTTCTCTGCTTGGAAACAGTTGTGACTACCACGTGCTACTGACCGAAGGACTTTTCAGGGACCGGCATGGGAAAGTAGCATTAGCTATCAATGCTGTGGTGCAGCCTATTGGAAAATTGTTCAGTTCTCCATGTATTGCATCTGTCTCTGCCAAATAAACCGAAAGAAATAAAGATAATGAATGATAAATAAATGCAGAAAAACACTGAAGAAACCAGTCGCAACAACTTTACCTTTCAGTGCTAGCCTCAAGTGGACACTCAGAGAACTGCTGTTTTTACCATTAAACTAACAGAAAGCATTTGACTGACTGATTGAATACTACACTGAACACTTTTAGAGCCATATAAAATGGCAAAACATTTTCCTCAATGTTTATTTTCCCCTGAATTCTGAATGCAAGTTGACACGAGGGACAGTAAAAGAGGAACAGAGTTTTTCAGCATAAAAGCCTAAATAAAAAAATAAAACAAACGTGTTTCGGTTTCTCCCTCAGTCTCCCCTCAAGCAAACTGCTGCATTAAAGCTGGCCCACTCTAAGGGTCAGTATTAAAGCTCCATCATCTCTGTAACTATGCAGTATTTAATATAGTAGTGTACCGTAAGTGTATTTTTACTCAGCTGTAAGTGATGTTATACCTCTCCTCAGTCCTGCCAGGTGAGATAGAGGCTGAGGTAAAAAGGGATCAGACAAGATAAACAGCATTAGCATGACTGAAGTGAGCAGCTTTAGCGGAGAGGGACTTCTTTGAAGACTTACAGCCTAATCCCTTCTGCTGAACCTCCATCTACGCCCCGGCTTTTGTTTCTCAGAGTGTAAGACCAACTCCTACAGGAGGTGCAGAGAGAGAGAGAGAGAGAGAGAGAGATGGAAAGATAACGAAAGAGAGAAACAGAGAGATGGTCAATGGATTCATATTAGAGTGTGAAGGAATGGGAAGGCTTTTGTTGTTAGCACTAAACAGAACATTATTGTTGAACAAACGTTGTTTTCATATTAATACTCCATGAACTTGGATTACTGTTCTAAACCATCAAGCAGTACACCCTCACTCTAATCCTCTCTGTAATTTACTCTACACAGTATCTGTTTAATAAGTTAATAAGCAAAAAATGGATCTAAATTTAAGACTTGTTGAAACCTTTGAGGAAGAAAGTTAACTTCTTGATCTAGTAGAAGTTAAAGCAATCAAAGCATTAAACCAAAACAAACTGTTTGACAACACCTCCGCTCTCCTCCAACGACACTCATAACTCCAACGAGTAATGAATTATAACGCACAATTAAGCATACATGTAATGTCTTCTTTAATTCAGAGTTGTAATTTGTTCAGAATATTTTAGTTTAGCATATACATTTTCAAGTGCCTCTGGAGTTTGAACACTGAACTTGCAAATTTGAACCGGATTTCAAGACCATGTTCACAAACCAACTTTTTTTTTTGTCTTAAAATGTCTCAACTGACTTTGCAAACTCAGATGAGGTATACGTATGACACTTACAGCGTGACATTTTGAGGCTCAGGAACAATGACCAAGCTGCTGTTTTTGACACATTGGAATGAGGGTTTTTTTCTTTCTAAATTAAAAATCAATGGGATTACAGCCCCACCAATAGAAAAATATTTAAAAGCATTAACTTATCATTCACTCCTATCACGTCACATGTTAGCTAATCAGCTCACATGAGAGATGTGTGCAGTCTGGGATTTTAAGGGTTGAAGGGGATTGTATTGTTGCATCAGTGGAGCTTTAAAAAAAAAAGAGGCAATTAACATTTAGAGAGTGTTTTAAAGGAAATGTGAAGGGAGGACATGAAAGGCCCCTCTCTCTCTCTTTCTCTCTGAACATCAAGTGCTCTCACAGACTGACGCAGGCATGCAGGTCCATATGGAATAAGAGCTCAGTGAACACGGTAGGTCCTGTGTGAAGACTTTAGTCCTGGTAATCATGAGAAGCCACTGTAATGGACTCCCAGTGTTGTAGACGTATGACACAGGCTCCATTTATACCTGTCCCGTTCAATTAGCATCCCATCTGGTCATCTCTGTTTCTGCTGCCACAGCAGAGAAAAGAGAATTCACTTTTTGAGGACTTCAAAGCCGGTATGAACACTCTGCATAGTCCCCTATAGCAACGCAGCTCAAAGGACGGGAGCTCCAGTGACTGCCAATTAGGATTTCCAACGAGACCCATTAGATCCCAAAGAAAAATAGATGTTTCAAAGAGGGGACACAGAAGAAAGTGCAGTTTTATGAAGGCTGTTAAAACATTTTATGCTGCCGGACTATAATGCGCCATATCTCTGCCTTTTGAGTAAGTTTTTGAAGGACAAACTGTTATTTTAAAGGGAGTTACTCACCTGCGAGCTGTCAGATTTTGAAGCTGAGTGCCGTTTGATGAGACTTTCTAATAAACTCATTGAGAGTGCCCTTCAACAACGGTCATCACAATCGAAGCTGCAGAAGGTGAGACTGAGAGAGAGAGAGCGAGAGGCTGGATATGCCCCAATCAGACACATAAAAGATTTAACATCGCCCCGAGGTGTTTTTACAGCTCTGTTGTACCTTAAAGGTGCATTAAGGAAGATTTTACAGGCCTATAGCACAAATGGGGGCAATAAATCATCAGGGGTTTGATAAAGTTGTCAGCAGTGACTCAGCACTTTGCACGCTGCTGGGATTTTTGGATTTCAGAAATTCAATGAGTGGACTTCATTGGCTTCTCCTTGTTGTTTCAATAACTTAGGCTCACTTACACTAAAGGCCCAGTAACCTTCCTCTGGAGCATGATTGCTGCACCTCCTCGTTCCTCATCTGGCCTCCACTCACATTGCTCCGAGACTAACCTGGCCTGAGCACGGTTACCGACTCTACATAACGTTGTAATACACCGCATGCATGGCTTTTCGTGATCATGAAGCACATTTATTTTACAAGACAGATGGACTAAAAAAAAAAAAAAAAGGGACGCTCATTTGAGCAAGTCCATGTCCACATATCAGAGAACAACACAAAGAACATGACAGCTACTTTCCTGACTTTATGGCTTATTTAAAGCATTTGAGTTGGTTAGTTGCACCCAATATCTCATTGGCTTTCCCTGAAAATTTAAATAGTCTTGTGACATTAAAGAGCATGTGGAGTTATGATATATGATATGATAAACAGCAGCAGCCGTCTGAAAATAAATAAGTTGAATTGAATTGGAAAAACATCAGCTATACTGACAACTTGTTGTTGCCTCAAACAAGAGTAAACTCCAGTCTGATCTTTACGTTTGCATGATGTCTCTTGGCTTGATTATGACTTGGCATTAGGATGGATGTATTTGGCAGATGTTACAGATCACAGATCAGTAATTCTAATGGTAGATTTATGTTTTAAACAACCACACACAACCGCTTTGTCATGTCTTTATTGTTTCTTTGAAGTCTTTGAGAGTTTAAAGTAGGCCTTTAGCTTCAGTTCATGTGTGTGTGGATGCTACAAGTTGTTACTGGAGGACAGAACCGTCCCCTGTCAGCTCTTTTCCATGAGGGTCATCTAACAGGTGAGATCATACTGACAGTCCAGCAGAGCTTTCTGTCACACAGATTAATGGACACTTCAATCCAATTTCAGTTTATATCGAGAGAGGGTCGATCAGTTCTTCTGTTTGCTCTCAGCTCAACATGTTGGTTTTTTTGAGCTCTTCTATACAAGGAATTAATTGTCTCAAACTGAGCTGTTGTATTTATTCTTTTTTTCACATTAAATGTCCTGCTTAGAAATGCATCGATTGATCAGCTGGTTTCTGGTATTGGCTGATTTTTGGCCTGTTTGGCTGTGATTGGCCAGTCCTCTCAAATATATCAGAACATGTGCTGATCTCAAATAAAAACACATTTCAAGCTTTGCATCGATTTGTTCAGTGCAACTGTTGTTTTCGCTTAACTTATTGTCTGTCTCAATGGGTTAAATAACTGGTTAAATAAAGAAAGAAATCCAAATATCTCCTGATAGCTCCAGTAACTCGTCGTTGCACAGTCTGCATTGACTTGTCTTCCATCAACAAAGCAATCATAGCAAACCATCGTCTTTCTGGTCAATAATCTGTTCAGTGTGTACCTGGTTCACACGTCAAGGTTTTAATCTCTCTGTCCGGGAACTTTGACTTCTTCTCCTGTGACCCCTGAACCGGAGCTGCCGCTGCGTCCTTGACTCGACCTTTATTGGATTCCAACTGTCACATTACTGACAGAAGTGTAGAAACATCATCGCAATGTGTCGCCATTGAATTCCTATATCGTCTTCACAAGTCAATGCTGTTTGACAGGCGATTGGTCTGTACCTGAGACCTGGTGACAGAAGCTGTGGGTGATGGCAGCTATGAGGGCAGATCCATCAGGTCAAAAGGTTATTTAGGGGTCAGACAGTGCTCGCCCCGCATGTAATCATTACATCCTTGAGAATATTTGTAGCCTTATAATTACCCGAAACGTCTGGAAGTCTTAACATCCTTTAATGCAAAATGAGCGTCATGTTCACCTTTATATCCATGAGCACCCTCCACGTTGAAGTGTTCCAACTGTAATAACCAATTTCAAGGTTAGATGTAAAGTGCTTATGTAAAAGGATCTAAGGAGACTATAAATGTATCAAATTCTGCAGCCAGCCTCTGCCTGTCTTATAAGAGGGATCATATCGGTTCAGGTCTAGGTTCTCTGCACTGACTTCCAATTCATTACAGGATCAATTTTAAGATTGCACTTTTAAAGCCCCAAATGGCTTGGCTCCTTTTTTCTGACTGATCTCCTCAGCCCCTACAGAACGGCCAAGCCCCTTAGATCTTCAAACATGGGCCTCCTGGCTGTCCCTCGTTCACATCACAAACTTTAAGGTGACCAAGCCTTTGCATTCATTTCCCCTCAGTTGTGGAAAAGTCATTCCTAACTTAGAACAGCCCCCTCTGTGGAATCCCACTTCAAATCATACTTGGACGTTTTGGCTTTTGAATGATAATTACTGTAGGTTGCTTGTATTGCTTTAAACTGAGATATTACTAGCCTTTTTATTTAGATAGATAGATAGATCCTGAGGGAAATTCAAGAATTGAATTTGTTCCATGAATGTGAAAGTAAAGGCTTTATGGCCTGTAAAAAAAAGGACAGAAGAATAAAGTGATGCAGAGGTTTCAGTCTGGATGTCTCTTCTCAGGTCCAGAAGGTAAACGTTGGTGTTGATCAGCTAAGGTGTAAATGATTAGTTATTAATGAGAGGCAGCACATTGTAAAAGAGATTATGATTGATTTGCCAAAGGCGCCAACATAGTGAGATCCCTTTGGAAAGACCAGCCTTGTATATTTTTTAAATGTTTTCAAGGCTTTTTAAAAATGTATTTTTATGATAATATGAGTTGAAAAAAGAAGGAAGAGTCCTTTCACGCTGTCATCACTGATAGATGATGCATCAGTTGTTGACCTTCACACACATCCCATTTACAATGTGAAACAACACTATTTATTCTGCAGCCACGGGGTGTAACAGACAGCCGACGAGAGGGCCTGAGCGTTGAATACGTCTCAAATAGAAGTCTGAAAAAAATCTTATGAATGAGGAATAAATTGCAATTCTGATAGGCAAACCAAGGTGCCAGTAAGTGCACCACCTGGGGTTTTCCTTATGACTAGAGGAGAGGTCACATCAAGCTAATAGTTTTTATGCCTTTCATAGAATGTTTTGAACAATGACAGAAAAACTCTAAAGCCTGTTGAACTTTTCGACGTGGATGCCAAAAGCTTCCTCTTGTTGTTTACAATGCTCCCATGACACACAGTCAACTTGAAGGCTTATTGAGACTGGCCAGAGAAACCGCATCAGTCTGAGCAAATTGCCCAGCAGCTCGCTGCCTCCTTCTCCGCTACACGCATGTATCTGGTCAGATGTGGAGTGAATATGTTCAGCAACTGTCTTCAGGGGACATACAACCTCCTTAGCCTTCCTCCACATTAAAACGTCTTGAACTTTGCTTAACATCAGTTTACCTGCTGTAATGTACATCAGCCCTCTGCAGGGATTTATTAATGGTTTATGTCTCAGTTCTTGTTCTGAGCAGACAATCAGGAGATTTAAAAGCCAAACAGCAGCCAGTCTTGGGCTCCTCTCGAGAGACTATGACAACACATCTTTGCTTGAATGATTTGACTCTAAAACCCAACACCCATTACCACACACCCACACCTTACACAAATGATTGTTAAATATCATTCAAACGGACATCAGCAAGTTCTGATTGTTGTAAAGTCTAATAATATACCCATGTGTGTCCCATCTTTGCCACTGTCCAAGAGCTGGGCTGTGACATCACTAACATTTGATCAAGGCAGATTGTATTGTCTAACTTCAGGTGTTTGTCAGCACATGTTGTTTACAAGTTTGAGAGAATACCTGTCTTTCAACAACTCTTCCATCTCAGTGACTCTATGAAGATGATGCTTTTGCCAGCTAAAGCTAACGTACCAACGTTGGAGCTTTTTTTTTTTTTCATCATTTCTTGAAAGTTTTTCATTTGAATTCTGACAGCAAAGACAAGTGGCTTAACGAGAGTTGGGATGTCATTGTTGGTTGTGAGAGTGAAAGACTGCATCTCATTATCATTACAGAAATGAAAATGAAAATATGAGTAATAAGACATAATTACGAAATGTTATGACCTTTTCCATGAAAAGACAGGCAGCGATTAAGTACACACTCATGTCAGGCACCAAAGTCTGACTAGCATGTAAAAAGAAACTAATTTAAACCAATTAAGGTGCATTGTAACAGACTCCAAGCTGTTGCTGTTTTCTATTTCATTGTATTTTTTGCCTTTATTACAGCTGAAGTGAGACAGGAAATGTGGAGAGAATGGGGTTAACATGCCTCAAAGGGATGGAGTGGCCGAGAGATGAACTTTTGGCCAATGCATTGAGGACTGTCGCCTTTGTACTGTCCATGACAAACCTGCTCCACTGACTGAGCTAAACCAGGACTTCACAACACATTTATTTCTGGAACTTTTTTACTCTGACTTCTGGAAATCTTTGAGACCTTAATGTAAGAAAGTTGAAGTAGAAACGATTGGTTGAGACCAAAATAGTGAATAACTGCTATGCCTGTCAGTGCCAGAGTTTTGCTATTCCAGTCAAAATAATCTGTACAGGCTCCATGTTATATCTCTGATTCCCTGTTGTGCTTATGTCCTCATGAAATTTAGTAAAGTAATATTCAAAACAAACAGACAATTGCTTTGTGAGACATTTGAAGCCTCAGAAAACAATCAACTCAAGAACAGTGAGATTATTTTCCATCATATGTTCTGATGTGATTTAGACGTATAACAGCTTATTAAAACCTAACACAGTGTTACACAGTGAGAAAAATGCTTTGACTTTTATAGCTGCACTAGTGAAGAAACAAAGCCAAACCCTTTGTTCATCATTAGGTAGACTCAAGTTGTCCTCAGACAAGCTGACTGATTGATGGCAGTAATGTGTTGTTATAGTCATATTCTGCATCCAATTAGCACTGATCTATTGTTGCTGTGAGGTGTTTTAATGACCGCAGTGGGCAAGAGATGATTGGCCCTAATATCATTTGTCTCCCTAATCATGTGTTTATCACAGCGAGACCTGCGGTGGGTCTCCAGCGAGTTGTGTGTAAACCCTCGTAGCGCTCTTTTGTCCTGCGTGAACCTGTCTAAAGGAGAGTCGTCATTAACATGCAGAGGGGTGAGGAGCATGCAAGTGCAGGGGCAGGAAACACGGCATGAATCATCATTAAAGGGATGACATGGCACAAGGTCACATTTAGCAGTTAGCAGAGAGGCAGTGACTGCGTTGGGCTATAAGACCGGAAACATGCAGCTCAATAGAGATAAACTATCCTGCAAATAACTTGTGGAGGCTTCACTTTTGTGATATTGAACCACTCCATTCACTGTTAATTGCCTCAGTGTAAGGTTAATTGGCTTGTATTGGAGCCAGGAAATCCAATTAGCTTGAGGTTGTTATTCCATCTCCATCTACTCATTGATTCTCTTGTTTTGATCACAAAATAATAGTTTTTACAAACAAGATCAACAACGACACACAAGCTGTGGCAGGAGGATTACATGGCACAGGCAGACTTCCTGATTGTAGAAGCTAAACACGTTTGGTTGTCTGAGCAGCTTGATAATATTCTTAATGTAGTTTGAGGCCTCGATGAACACAAAATCAAGCCTCTTAAAAGTTCTAGCTACTGGGGGCGCCGGTAGCGCGAGTCCCCACATATGGAGGCCACAGCCCTCAACACGGGTGGGCCGGGTTCGACGCCAGCCTGTGGCCTCCTCCCCACATGTCTGTACCCTCTCCCTCTCCCTGATTTCCTGCCCTATCCACTGTCTCTCTCCAATAAAGGCAAAAAAATAAATCTTAAAAAAAAAAGTTCTCACTCCTGAAAGTCTGTCAAGTTGGTATTAAAGTGCAGCTGAGAATAGAGCACATCCTTTGAACCAGAGAGATCACAGTTGTTCACCTTTTGTAAGGACATTGTGCTTGTTCTTCTTCTGTTAACAATAAAGACCTCCTTTCCCAGCGTTGAGTGGAAGGGATCATGTAATTAAACCAATAGTTTAATGAAACATTGATGTAGCTTACTAATACATTATAATAGTAATTCAAGTAGTCAACATTTTTATTCTGCTGCATGTATATAGGTTATTAGTTTCACCTTTGTGTATCATCCCTCAACATGTAGATAATTCAAAGAACAAACTCAACTGAGTCGTAATTTTTACTGTTGTAAATATATTTATTTTATTCCACTCTGTCTTATACATTTAAAATGTTCTTCTTTTTTCACAAAGGATTGTAACTCTGATTGGTAGCTTTAGCACATCATGCAACATTTTTACTTTGGTTAGCTTAGGTGTTGTTCTGTGATTTTGTTTTTATCTAGCAAA
The DNA here is from genome assembly GCF_947650265.1 of Symphodus melops. Taxonomy (NCBI): domain Eukaryota; kingdom Metazoa; phylum Chordata; class Actinopteri; order Labriformes; family Labridae; genus Symphodus; species Symphodus melops. The sequence continues at coordinate 6,131,321 of NC_136700.1, read as the reverse complement.
GCTGTGCCTCTTAAAGCAATGTTCCAAACACAGTTTGTTAGTGCGGATCAGTCCTAACAGTATTAGGATCTTGACCTTTAGTTGTTGTCAGATTGATGGATACGAATGATGTGCTCTTCGGTAAAATCAGTCAAAAGCTTTCTCTTTGTCATGACATGTTTTTTTAAAACCAGCTTCTGCACCAAAATTGACTGTTTTAAGCAATCTCAGGTAGGTTGACGTTTGGACTGAGATGTCTTTATATAAACACACAGACATCACAGAGGCCATGACAGATGGATCCACATGTGGAACAAAGACGATACGAACTGATGGATGGAGAGATGAATGGACGGATAGATGAATGGAGGCCTGGAGAAAAGTAGACAGGGATGATAAATGGGCAGAAGATGAATGCTGTAGTCTTTTACACACAAAGACTACCAGACTGTCAGGGATGACAATAACATCTTCTCAAAGATATGGGGGTCAATGCTGCAGCATATGGACGGCTGTAACACAGGTATGGTAATGTCTCGGGGTGCATCATTGCACCGTTTGAAGGTTTTTCATTGTTGCTAATGCTTGGTGGTTTTCTGGTCTGCTGCCGAAGGGCCAGGACGGGTGAGCCGTCAGTGCGAAATGTCAATGATGATTAGCATAAGAAGAGGGAAGGGCAGGTCACTCGATGCATATTCCACAGCCCATTGGCTCAAGAGTATTAATAATAAAACAACACATTGAGGGGTTAGCTTACTACTTCAGCGCAGATCCATTAGAAAGAAGTTGTTTTCCTGAGTGAGGGTGAAATATTTATTAAGCACACCTTGCTGTGCTCCAATTAAAGATTTGTTGTGTGTATGCATGCCAAACTGAGTCCAAACCGCTGACCTCAAAGCTGAGAAAATTCAGAAACATGATCTCCCTTTCCTATTCCCCTCAGTCCCCCCTTTATCCCTGGTCCATCCCCCACTCTTTCCACCATCTCCCCCATCTCTCTCTGCAGTGTTGTCGCAGTGAGTCTGTGTGTAGGAGAGGCATGTATGTGCATACTAACACGGGCTGTGCTGTGTTTCCCCCCCCAATGCCTACACAGAGTGCCTGCTGCCTCCTGCATGCGCTCAGAATTCTTATAAATATGGGAATAAGCATGGAGCTGTTATTAAAGTTGATGGAGACAGATGGCTGCTGTTGTTTACAAGTTTAACAAAACCACCAGCCGATCCGCTTTGACACCCAGTGGAAAGTCAGAGGGCTGGAACAAGAAGGGAAAGGTGGAGAATAAGAGAGAGCTTGTTGACTGATGGCTGCAAAACATGTTAAGCAGAAAAGTTACAACAGGAGCTACCTGTTACAAGTATCTCAGGGATCAATGAGCTTTTTATTTAAAGCTTCACCTAACATCTGTCTAAGCTAACGTGTGAGCGAGGATGGTTATCTTGTTTTGAGTATCACGTCAGAGATAAAAGCATACATCTTCTCTGGCGACATGTATAGATTCAAAGTAATTTAGATGTCCACTTTGAATGCTAATATATACAACAGACACAGTACTAATGTAGTGATTCATTATTTGCTATTCAAAAGTCCTCCGGGGTGACGTCTTGTTCAGCGTGGTCATCTCTAAGTGTCTGTTGATTGTATATTGATTACAATGTTTGTAAAATATATCTTCATTGTCATCAGGAGAGTTCCACAGCGAATGGTCAGGTTCATCGGGTAAAATGCATGATGTACTGTAATATATGTTTAAAGTAAGATACTTTGTCCCAATGCAAAACTTATAATAAATTGATATTTCCCGGTGTGTTGTTCTTCTCCATCAGAGGTGACATTGATATTCATACATCACAGTGGGTTCTGTGTCAATTTCCAAGTCTTATTTAAATCTGCCCTGAATGGAGCACAAACCCGTCAGCGGCTCTGGCTGCGAGGATGATAGCCCATCCTGCTTGAAGAGAAAATTACAAGAGCAATACACCCAGGGATCTTTTATCATTCTGCGTGATGTCAATGCACAAGATGTCTTAGGAGCATTTTGCTCCAAATCAAGTATTTTCCTTGTTTTTTTTGTTTTTTTTTGAGTGTGCAGCTTATACAGAGTGAGTAGATTCATGCTGCTCGACACATCTGCACACACATTCTGCACACTTGTAATATGCTTTTGGTGAGATCCTATTACAATCTTTGACCTTGCAACCTTAACCTTTACCCTCATCCCCACTCCTAAACTTAACCTTTACTCCTCATGGACTCATTTCTAATTCAAAGCTGTTCTCTGTAATCCCTCCAGCTCAAAAACATAAAAGCAGCTCTTGTAATCATAATCTTTTGGCAGATTGGACGCTTTTGAGTCATAAAAGCTGCTGAAACATAAACACCCTTGACCACGAACGTACGCTCACACACACACGTGCACAGACACATACACAGACACACACACACACACACGCACACACACACAGAAATGCAACAAACTGTGAGATTATTTTGCACACTCTCTGATGACTCCTTAAAAACTGCCCAAGAGTTTTGTTCATGTGTATAAGTCGTTTGACACCCCCTGCTTGATCCATCAGCTCCTCTGGTCTCAGTTGACCCCCCCACTCCCTGACCTTTTAGAAAGGCCAGCTGTTCCCCTTTACAGGATGTGACTGAAGAGGCGGGTCTCCCAGACACCAATTGATTAGAGAAGCATTAATCAAGCTGAGGGATTATCCCTAGCATGGAAAAGGCTCCTTTCTATAGTAAACCAATTATACTTTTTATGGGATGAGAAGGTTAACTGGCTGTGTGAGCAATCCATTTAAACCATTGACACTGCAGGACTGGAGAGGTGAAAAAAGGAGCAGAAGAATGGAAGTGGAGGAGCCGGCTGTGAGGGACGGGAGGCCGAGGGCACGGGGGAGCATGATATGGATTTGTGGAGGAGTTTGAATTGAGAGAATAGAGTGAAAAGCATAAAATGATATTATTGGCCATTAAAGTTAATTGTGGAAGTTGCCGCTAAAGGTCCATGGAAGGCAGGCATGCATGATGCCGCCCTTGCTGCTCACATAAAGCAGTGTTTTCCCTTCATGCTGCATTGAACAAGAAGTAGTGAGGGCGGAGAAGAAGAGTCTGATAGAGGTTCTTCCTCCCCTTTAATGGCTGCTATGACTTTAATAACCGTTGCCCTGATCTCAGACTTAATGACCCTTCTAGTTTTAGAGGGGGGGCCAAATTAAACCTGTAAAGAGAAACATCCATTCATTACCACTCCCCCATAACATGCAGGCACATCAGTAAGCTGATAAAAATTAACACATAAAACCCTCCATTATCATGACAGATTTTAGTTTATAGGCTCTAATCTATTATAGGCTCACTAGTGTGGCATTAGTTGCAAATGAAATGGTCATTTAAAATTAATCAGCTTAAAAATGCCTAAATCATCACTCAAGAAATATGAATTCAATGATAATTATCTTACCTTTGAAACAACTTCGTTTTTTCTACTTTGTTTTAAAGTTCTTTACACACTAGTTTTGTTGTCTCACTATGCTGATAACAACTCCATGTCTACACTGCACTTTAAATCTGCTTTTTTTTTACCATTAACTTTGGGGTGAAAAACAACTTTTTTAAATCTTATCAAAGGTTCTGATAGAAAGTCTTGGCCTGAAAGCTATACACCACTCAGGTAAAACCGGAGTTCTGATGTCAATGTGTCATTTTGCATTTGGAGGCAATTTCCGTAGTTCTCAGCCCTTTGGTTGACTCATGTCTGTCATCATATCACATTACTTGGATTACTGTCATCTAACTCCAAAAAACACGAGTAAGATTCTGTTTGGAAAAGATGCCTGCTTCTAATGTAATCAGAAAAGTTTCATCTTCAAACACGAACACTCCGAAAAAAAATACCTGTAAAGATATTTCAAAATGTCTGTACTCTTGCATATTTCTTCGTGCACTTGTTTTTACTCTGAGTGTACCAATCATTATCACTTGAAGGAACATACACCGTGGGGTTACTTATTTGTAGAAACACTTGTTTGAACTATATTTTAGGCACACTAGACTATGGTAACACAAGATATAATCACATTCAAGGACCTCAGATTTTTTCTTAAATACACCTGAGTGCGTACACTTGGTGGAATTCCACTTTTACACTATTCAATAGCTGCTTCAGTGACACAGAAAGTGGCTTTTTTCTTCAATGGTGCTGACATTAAATATTATGTAGAACGTTGTAGTTTGTTCATTTTAATTGAAGTTTTACAATAATTTGACAAAAATGTTATTTCATTCAACGCAAAGAGAGTTTGTTATTCTATCTACCGAGTGTCCTGTCTATCCTTTCAAAGTTAAACTTCCATTTGAAAGACTTTAGAGGGAAGTGCCTGTGGTGCAGTGTCTCCCTTCAGCCCGGCTGTCGCCTGTCTTCTCCTTTTATGTGAAAAGTAGGGCTGAATATTATGTTTCGGTAGACGTCTGTCTGTTGGTGAGACGCCGGCTTCATTCCTCTACTTTTCTTGTTCATGAGTGAAAGCAGCACATATTTAATGAAATATGTACAAAACAGAGTTTGTGATCTATTTATACTTTTGTCCATTTGTTCTTCTTTATTTTTAAACCATTGCTGCTCAACGGCTATTCTCTCTGTGCTTAGACAGACTGTGAAATTCAGGGACAAAGACAGAATAATTCTCTTGTTGTATGAGAAATGGAAAAGGATCCGATGAATAGTCTGTAGAGTAATGGCCTGTTTCTGACTCTTTGTTTTATCTTTGCGAGCAGTTTGCAATCTGAAAACATTAGTCATTCCATCAGCATGCTCTTTAATATCAGTGTAAGACATTTGACTAAGAAACTTTACTCAACAATAAACTTTTTGAATACCTCTTATTTACGATACAATAGGGTCTATTGTCGCCTTGGGGAAATTTGTCTTAGAATCAAAGTGCTGCCGAACATTTAGCTCCTTTAGAGTCAATCAATAAAAACAATAGAAAAACACTTCCACACACAAATTATCAGCATGTGTTTTCTAGCTAAACAGGTTATAGGTGTACACCAAGATACATGTAGGAACTAACCTGGGCGATCCTTTTGACATGGATGAAAACAGGGGTGTGATCAAACAGACCAGGATCCAGCACCATCTCCTCTGTTTTAAAGAAATGTACATTTACACAATAATTTAAAGTCAACAAACGATCCATTTCTACGACCTGTTGTCACTTCATATGGCATGGACACAGGTCATGAATTAGTTATAACTTGTTTGTCATTTAACTCATTTTTTTTTTACCCTGATTCCATTTGAATCTGTTACCTGTGTAAGGGCCTGCAGTATGCGCTCATCATTCATAATCAGAGTGATTTATTGACATCAGCAGAACGACACAACTGGAAATATGTTTCATAATGATCCTCAGGAACAAGTCTTTGTTAGAAACTGAGTTTTTAGAGCTAGAAGTATGTTATTTCAAGCAGGGAAACTATGCCAACAAGTTGGGCCATGAAGTGTTATCAGTGACTCATACTAGACTCTAAAAGTCAAGTCATACATTTACCATATTTTCCTGCTTCTTCATATTCCTTCTGAGAGGATGATCAAATATATGAATTGATGGAGATGCATTTCCAAAAATCAGTTTGAAACCACCTTTCAAGTTTAGGTCAGTAACTTAGTCTGCATCTATCCATGTTGTATTCAGGAGATTTTATTAATATATACCCCCTGGAAAAAAAGGTAAAACAAAGCTGTTTAAAAAAGAAGAGCTGTTGATGCTTTTGCCTCAAACAACATCCATCCAGTTGCATTCACACCTACTGGTCCTCACTGCAACACAGAAATCATTGTTTTATATTTGTCTCATAGATCTAAGCTGCTATACCACTGTGTCTCTCGCTGCACCAACCCCGAATTATCATTCTGCAGGAATAAATGTGACTGCCTCAGATAATGCAGCTGTCTCCAGTGCAAATACACTCTTCAAGTAAAGATAATTCTGATCCTGGTCCTGATCAGGGACTCTTTCTGCTGCTCTTAGGCTCCCATTCTAATAGATTTCCCTTTGATCTCTCCTGATCCACTGCAGAAGAGTGCTGGTATTAAACAGTCACCCTGCAGGTTAGTCTAATGGTGCAGCAAATACAGATTTCTCTCCTCCTGCTCTGTTCGCTCCTCACATTAGCTTCACATAAGGTTTTTATGGAGGTGTATAGTTGAAAGGTGAAACATTCACATGCAGCATATCTCCCTGTTATATCACAAATGAAATATAATGAAGTCGAGAGCTGTTGAAGTTGTGAAGGTAGTGGTGAGGCCTCTTCTCCTTCTAACCTTCTTACTCATGTGAAGAAGATTTTATATCAAGTGAACTCAGAGAGTTTATATTTGGCATCAAGACTGTGACGATAATAAACTCTCACACACAGAGAGCAGAGCCTAAAGGGGAATACACAGCAGCCAGGAGAGTGTGTCATATGTGAGTGCAGCAATGCTCTCACCACCTGGAGTGGCTCGCAGGTTTCTCTCTGTATAATGTAACCTCTGGTGTCCACATGTAAGGGCAAGCAGGAAGTTTTTTTGTCGCAATATAGAGCCAACCACAACAAAAGTATGGATTTGTTCTCAGGAGGAAAGACTACAACTGTTCTTTGAATAGTGCTTTGATGTAAGTTGTGACTTTGACGTTCTATTCAGTAAATGAAAACCTCATTTAAATCTCAAACACAAATGATTGAAAATTCCTCATAGAAACCTAAATTCTCTGTTTATAGTCATTATATTTCTGTAATGGAACTGTGCCCAGATCTGCTTATGCTTAGATTCAGATTTTAAAGGATAATTATTCTCAGTTAAAAGAGTTGTTAAACCTGTTTCAAAACTGTATCATTCTACAATGTTCCCATGAGCCCTTAAACATTGCTGGTTCACCGTCGCTTAAGAAGTAAAAACAATTAAGAACAGTTAGATAGTGAACAATTAGCATTAGCATTGGAAAAGTGCATCTGTGGATATTATGGAAAGTCACAGTAAGGTACTTGGACTGCCAGGAAACAGTTTTTTACTTTTGCGATTAATAAATGTTAAGAATTTTGAAATCAGGGGAAAAAAAAAAAAAAATACAAATAAAAACTCAAATTAATGTTTGTCCATGGTTTCCTGTGGCATAAAGTCAGATATTGATGCACGAGATGTTTGACTTTGAAACAGATCTGCAGTCTGTCCATGCAACTAAATATTTTTCCCAGCCATAGACTGTTCATTTCTGTGTATTTAATCCTTCTTTTTCACTCTGACTTTGGTTGGATGAGAGGCCATCATATTTTATTGGCTCTTGTTCAAACCTCGATCAAATATTAATTACAACAAATCTGTGTTGTTGCCTTTATGATAATCTATAGAACTCATTAAAACCCTGCACATATATCAGCACACAGCAGCGTGCTCAATCCATTTAATGGCACTTAGTTAATAAATCGGACTCCTCCTCCTCCATCACTAATGAGCCACACGGTGCAGGAACATAATCTTCCCTGCCAGTAAAGCAGCAAGCGCTTTCATGTCAGCAGAGCCATGGAAGTGCTTCAGCTGGAGGCCAGTGGAGCAGTGGGACATAAACATAGCGGCTGCCCCCTGCCTTTGCTTTAGTCTGGCTGACTGATCGTCTGCATACATTACCCCACACAGGGTCAAACTCCACCTGTCCCACAGGGAGCTTCTTTATTGTTCTTTCAAGCTTATTTTGAAACAGAAAGGAATAACAGCATGGGGACAAAATTGCACCAAAAATAATGATAATAAAAAAAGGCTGAAGCAAATGGCAACTGTTGGCTGTTTCAGTCCTCATGTTCAGGCAGTCTGTTTGGGTAACGACAGTGCTTTGCATAAATGTTCAGCCTCCACATTTTACAGTTTCACAACTTGGGATTCAAAAAAATACATAAGGGCTTTTTGATGAACACACATGTCCAAATGTAGACAGCTTTTGAATTTATCCTGGAGGCAACTGTTTACTTCAGAGAACTTTCACAGCAAATCACCAAAACCTTTATTTTTATTAGTTAACATTTTTGAATATCACTTTATATCCACTGCTCTGCACTTAAAAATGGTTGAAAACAATATAGTTCTTTTTATACAAGGTCAGAAAGCAACACTGCCAAGGCAAGGCAAACTGCAGGCATACACCATTTTTGATCTTTTAAGTATCTTCGCCCTGACCCAAGGGTCTGAGCAGACAGGGGCCCCTGTTACACATCAACTCTGGATAATTTTGAGACAATTTCAGGCCATTCAGGTACTGAGATTCAATGATTATGCCTTCCACTGATGGATGTGCCAGTGTCTGGGCCCCTCCCACAACTCAAAATACTCTGATTGGTTTCATTGAGGGAGGGTGTTGGAGTAGAGCGTGTAAGAGGAGGAGTCGTGACTGTTTCTGGGTTAATGTCACTACATGTATTATGCAATATGATACTAGAAGAATATGCTGGAAACAGAAGCAATTAGGGAAGAGTATTAAGCAGTAAACTGGGCTCAACATGAATGATGTTATAACCCTGCCATCATGCTTGTGAATTATCTAGACTGCTGTACTCATTTGCTCATCCCAACTTCATGCTGACTTTTTAATGACGCAGGTGGCTGGCAGCAAATAGTTTACATCATGTTGTGGTGAACCGAGTTGGCCATTTGTGCTTGCTTATGCATCACCTCTAACATGGTTCTGTTATTTTTAGGACTGTGGTGCATGTTTTAAACTGGCCGTATGTGCAGAAATCAGGAAAACACACAAGTGACAGTACATGCACAACACACAATGTTTCAGCTGCACGTTGATGGACAGCTCCTTCTCAGAGAGATAAGGCTGCTGACCTTGATGTCTACTTGATTGTGTGTGTGTGTAGCTTTGTTGCGGGGTGCTGCAGGTTACTATCAGGGTTTTAAGTGCCCATTGTCCTGCGGTTTGCCTCAGGCTGAAGAAGTACAGATGCATGCAGGAGGCTGAGAGGTGGCTGGCTGTGTAACCCTGGGCTTTACTTGCCACCTGTCTAGACATCAGGAAGATAACGTCCCCACTTTTAATCCATAATAGAGAGCCTGGAGGAGCAATTTTTAGCACCCAAGCAAGACTGTTTATCTGTACACATGTCCGCCTCCCCCTCGCGACAAAATGTGCACTTTCAACTCTACAAGATACACATCGTGAGACAAACAGTACATAATGTGCGTGTTCTTTACTTGACAGTGGCTTTAAGGCTTTTGTGAAGAAAACCTCCATCTGTCCAGGGCGATACGTCTCACAGTCGCCGCATTATTTTCAATCACAACCAGCGATTTAATGCAGAATCACTTCCCTGGGGTATGAGAGGCGTGCTTATACATAGATAAGTCTTTCTTTCAGTCATTCCAATTCGCTTGAGGATGCTGAATTGTTAGTGTGACTCAAAGTGTTGCCACCGGTTAATTCCACACACTGTCAACCCGAGACTCGCACAGGTCGGCTCATACTGCAGCTATATTTATTCATTTCATTTCGAGAGCTGTCGCGGCAATTACTGCCGGCACTTTAAAATGCCACTGGATTAATGTGGGAATAATGATTGGCATGAGAAATTTGCTAGTCCTGTGCTCAACCTGACGGGTTAGTAATTAAAGAAGTCAGGAGATTATTGTGTGCAACTGGAGAAGAAGACATCAGCAGACAAGTCTTTCATGTAGCACAGCAGGGGAGGAAGTATCACCGAATGACTTAGTTAAACCTGATCCTGATAACACGAGCAGTTCCTGAGTTTTCACTTCATCTCATCACATGTATAGCTTCCTTTTAGATTATGCAGTCCCTGCAAAAAGTCTAGATTGTCACAATCGTACCAATACTGTGCAACCTAGTAACTTGTCCAATCACTACAACTTGTCCGTAGATTTCATCAATCACTCTTGGTTCCTGGCACATGTTGTCAAATATATCACCAGAACAACTTATTAGTAACTGAAATAACTTAGAGGTGGCTGCTTGTTCTGATTTGGTCTGCTGATTTGTAAAACATGCATACGCATTTGCAAATGGGTTTTCTATTTTCATGAACCTGTTGCCAATTGCTTTGCTCATGTTAGATCTATGATGGGTTGCTACATAAAGGAGTCAAACTAGACATGCTCTTTTTGTTTTTCTTGATTGATTGAGTCACTGGACCAATCACTGGCTGAGTTTTAAACTTCAAACTAAGGATAAGCTTTGTCACTGATTGTCAGTGTTAATTTCAAATAGGCATTGTACACTGAGATAGCAATTACCCTTTACCAAATCCATGGTTTAAAACTGGCGCATCACACAAACAAAAGAAGAAAAACAGGATAAATTAAAGTTTTGATTGAAAGTTCATTTATTCATTTAATCTATTTACTCAGCTTAATTCAGAACATATGAATTTTCAATTGGTATCTTAAGATGGAAAGTGATTATAGAACAAAAACAGTTCAGTCAGCCCATACTGGGGTGTAATTAAATTAAAAGTGCTGACAAAAAGTTTTACTTGCAATGCAATTTTGAAAGTGGTCACAAAAAAATAATAGTGGCAACAACGAACAATCCTTCAGAGACTGAAATGTCAGGACCCTTCTGTGAAATTTACTTTCTTTCTTTGTAATGTAGCATAAATGAGACATTGCTGTCCAAAGTAATAAATGATTCATTTGAGCAATATCAATAATATTTATCCAAGATGTCGTGTTCAATGCGAGTGGAACTAATCAGCGGATCCATGCTTGCCCACACAGTTTGGATTGAGTGCCTCGAGTCGAGCTGCTCAGACTGTGTGAAGTCTCTGATGGAGAGTTTCACCACCTGTTTGGCCCTAGTCTCTGCTGCTCAGTGAGGCACAAGATGAAGCACTTTACATCTTAGTGCTCCTCCTACTCCTGCTCATTACTCTTCATAATACCTTCACCACCACCCCCATGGCCCCAGTCTTTTTTCCATCCCACCAAAACAGCAGAGATACGCCTCATTTCGATCAAGCAGTGACACTGATGAGACAGGAGATACTACTCCCCCCCACTTCATGAGACAGTCAAATAATACACACGCACACACACACAAACCCACACATCACACATTCGGACCCACTGCTCTGTTTAAACATCAGATTCATTGCAGACCCAGCAGATGGCTGAGAAGTCCACCACTGATTCGAACATTCTCCCACACTAAAACCTTCCTTCTATTAAATACTCGTGTTTGAAAGCCTTGTAGAACACAGACAATAGTTTTCTCTGTTGAAGTATGTAGTTTTTGACATTTAAGTGTCTGAAATACTTATTTATTTCCATGGACTTACAGTTTAAAGCTTTTAAGTACAACCCATGAGACATAACATTCTGTATAAGTACTCGTAGTTTTCAAGAGGAGACTGATATCATTAATCATAGGCTATTTATCATAACAAAGTGTAATCATTTGTGTTTTAGGTGGCATAATGTTGGTCCAGATTTTTAATTGTTTTGTTGCTTAAATATCATGCTAGTTTAATTGTATATGTAATTCTTAAATTATAATACACTACACACACTGGATAATATCAGAACAGGAATAAGGAGTATATGCCCCATACTGGAGCCAATGTCTCAGATTCTATTGTACATTTCTTGTTGGAAGGTCAAATGAAAATGCTATAAAGGGACAATAACCAACCACAAAGACACACAGAATGACCACAGAACGATGTTTAACATCCACAAGAGATTCAATAAAAACAAAACAGAAAATGATACAAATGGTTTGGAACCCCCCCCCCCCCCCCCCCAACAAATTCCCCTTAAGATTTGCCATAAGTGGTATTCTAACCATTACAAAATCCAGTTGAAATTTATGACTCTCAGTTGCTAAATGGATGCTTTTGTCTATCTCAGAACTTTTATGAGAGGTTGCAATGGCTCCATGTTTCATCGCATCTAACATGAAAGAATCATTTTCGAGTTATAGAGAGCCCTGAGGATTTGCATTTTAATTATAAATTTTGATTTGCTGGGGTTGATTACTTTCATTCTCTGGCAGCAGGTTAATTGCATGCGCTCAGTTCTGCTACACTGTGGACTTAGTTGTGTCATTACTTGTGAGAATAATATAACGAGGCGTTGTTATCCACGAGTGGCATGTCTAATTCTATGGCACCTGTAACCATCAGGATATATTTTATTACAGTGTTTCAATGACGTTTGTGGCTTGCTAAAAGGTACTGGTTGAACTGGTTGCAAAAATAGTAATTTTTCAAACGATTGCATTCAATGTTGTTTTTGGTGGAGGTTTCTCAATGATTTCCATCTATTGACTCCCATGCTTGGCCAGTCAGCTCAGCTGTCATGCTGCTCTGTACGGACCCAGTCCACTGGGAGACCTGCTTAGCTCTGTGTGCACAGGGAAGGGGAATTAGTGTGGGCTTTCAAAGAAGGGCTGGTGGAGGGATCTGCTGTGCATTGAAAATCATTGATGTGGTTCCCAATGGACGGGAGTGTGGCTGATTTGTAAGCACAGTAGGTGGGGAAGGGCATGGATGGAGCATGTCATGAATGTTTGTTTTGTGGATTTCTCCCATTAAAAATATCCTCAGTCGGTTAATCATATTATCTGTGTGTTACCTTTGGTCACTTGGGAGACGATGCTAGTGTTCTTAATAAGTAAACCTTTAATTTCTTATTTTTAGGGCAAATTGCTCTTGAAATGTACTGGTCTCCAAGCGGCATGTTGTAATGGAAAGCAAATTTTGATCAGGAAGAGAAAAATCACAAACTCCACAACAAGACACTGATTGAGAAAGAGAGTGATTTTTTTTTTTCTTTCAATATTCTTATCCCACTTTTCTCTGTACAGCTGTTGAGCCCAGGATTCAGACATCTATATGTATGAAACTGTAGATGATTGCAAGGAAACACGGCATCTGCGAGATGTGATTTCAATTACTCTGACTGGTCAAAGCATTTCCATATCCATAATTGCTTTTTTTTCTGTAATGTGTATAATGTATTCTGCAATGATAGTATCTGGGGAAAAGGGATGTTTTCGTTGCATTGTGAAAGTCGAAAACTCAATTTGATAAACAGTTAGCAACGGCCATTGTTTGGTGATGTTATCATGTGCAAAATAGGAGCCTAGTCTGAGGAGAGACTTACAAATGAGATTTGAAGGCTTTTCTTTTCTGTGGTTTATTAATCTCTAGTCAGATGGGGAAAATGGCTTGCTGCTGGCTATGGTCTTGGAATTCCATTTACTTTCCCCCCCCAACATTTAAGCTCCGCCCCCAGCTTTGGGATTTAAGACCTACTGATAAAGAACTGACATATTCAGTGCCCAGTAGAGAAAGGAAAATCCCATCAGTTTAGCTGTCCTCCTACTATACAACTTTTTCATCGCGTTAATTATTATTTTTTTATTAATTCTTTTTTTTTTATTGGGCCATTGATATTCACCAATTTATATTCTGCTTTCCCCTTCATCCCCTGCTGTGCAGTTTAGCATCAGACATCTAACGTCTAACCTTTCCATCTTTGGCCATCAGGCGAACTCAAAATGTCAGTGATGGATCTCTCCCCAGCAATCATGGATACTTTTGATGTACCAAACAGGTCTCATCTTCATTTGGTGTTGATTTAAAAAAAGAGGGCCTATCCCATTGTGTGAGCAGGTCTGTGGAGGGATGGGAAAGGCAAGGGCCAGATGAGACCCCATCTGGATGGTCCCTGCTTCCTGCCAACTCTCACCCCAGTGGCCCAGGACGCTCCCCACTCATCAGCTGCCATCAAAGAGTGCCTGCCCACCAGCCAGAGCACCCTGAGTGGGCCTGCCAGCTCGATGTGGCCCTTACTTCATTACTGACAAAAAGAGGCAAAAGCAGGGAGCCCCTCAATCATTCAACCACCCGTTGGGAGATCCCTCAGTAGTCCTCTTTTATACAGTTGCAATCGGTGAATACAATGTTGATAGGCTTGTGGTTCTTTTGCAGATTAAAGGAACAATGGGAAAACACAGCAGCACAGTTCGGGAGCTCAGCAGTGATCAGTATTTCTCAGTATTTTTTTTGTAAACAAAATATTATTTTCTATTATGACCTTTAAAATCTGTTTCTGTACTGGTATAATCTGCCCCCAAGTAATCCTCACATCCTTTGCTAATTGTCCATATACTTAGTGTTTGACCCTACACAAGGGGCTTTCATGATAGTGCCTCCATGAATTAATATTTTCTTACGGTTCTATTACTTTCAGATTTGGAAGTAATCTAGTATCTTTGTTTGAGGGTTTTTTTTCTTGAGATAGAGCAGAATGTCTAGCATTCCTGGATCTGCCTCAGGAGGGTTTACATATAAAAAAAGACTGAAGTACATCTGCTGATTAACAAAACTTTTCATGGATGAATAATCAGACAATTTATTTATTACAACAAGACCTCGCCAACACTCCTGAGGAGGAGAAGAAAGCGAATCGAGGCATATTCATCACAGTCTCATGAATAGAGAGGCATGCTAGGCATGACAGCGCTGCTCAGCGAGAGCCGCTGGATTAGTTTGTGACAGGGGTTTTCTTTGTGTTCAGGCTTCATAACGCATTCATTTTCTACAAAGTTACACAACAGTAATTTGAGACAACAGAAATACCCCGACATCCCCATTATCTCTCTGATGTATGAGTCTTTTAGAGAGAGAACCTGACTCTCTGCCTTTGTTCTCCCCCTTTCTTTACCTTTTCTTTCACTGCCACAGTAGACAGAGAGGGACACTGAATCATTCCAAACTAGGACACCTGAGATTGAGTGTAAGGCTTTGTTTCAGAGATAAAAAATAATGATGCACTACAATTCCAATGCCGAAAGCTACAAACAACCATCTATTGAATTCCAAAGTTTAAACATCCATCTAATTTATTCTTGTTTAAACTTCACTGTTGAAATAAATGCAAAATAGCCTAACTGAACAGTGACACATTATAGCACTGTACTCCAGAAGATTGAAATAAACCCTTCTGTTAAGTGACGTCACTACATAGACATTAGCTTCACCAACATCTGCTTCAGTATCATTTTCCACTTTAAACCAATTCAACTGTCATCAAGTCATTGCTCTGTTTTTGGCCATAATTGGGCTCTATCTCCTTTACTCAAAGCTCTTACCAAAATAGTTTGTGTTTTATTCATTCAATGAGGCGAATGAAGTCTCTAAATGGAGTCATTAAAGCCCATTAAATCTAAAGTGTGATGCTCTGCCCTTCCCTCATTATCTTTCAATCGTTGTGTTTTTTTTCTGGTTTTTATGTCTGATCTGATTTTGAGTTGAGTGCATGTTGGTCGTCTGAATGTGGTATTCTACAACAGATGTCAGGGATAATTTAAGTCAAACCTGTATGTGTCTCGTTTTAAATAGGGAAAGGATGAAACTGAGTTTTCTGAGTTGTATTTGTTATTTGGCCTCCAGGTAGAAATACGGTAGCCTGTACTCTGAGTAATACTCCTCTGCATTCCAGCCTTCGTAGACTCTGTTGATTGACAGGGGTTAAGTTGAAAGCATATGCAACACGCCATCATATAGGAATTTTAGGGGAAACTTGCCTCTGGTATTATCCATCATTGCAGAGAGATTTGCTTTACTTGATCCAGGTTTTGGGTTACATGTCTCTGTGATGTATATCTCAATCTCTGATATGTCTCCAACTGTAAATGTGTTGCTGGTGTTAAACAAGATATTACAAGCATAATTCAGCCCGTTCTCAAGACCCTTCTTGAGAGAAAAGACACAAGCACTTTTTTTTCAGAAGAAACCAAAAAATATATATTTACACTGAAGTGACAAAAATGTCCCATTTACTCCAAACCACATTCATACGCTAATGACAAAGATTTGTGTTCAGTGTCTTTCCTTGAGCTCAGTTTGACATGCGACTGTAGGAGATGGCGACTGAACTTCTGACCTTATTGCTTCTAATATAATGTCTTACTTTTTTGTTGTCATGACATATTAGTCTGTTACAAATATGCTTCATTTTGAAACCAGGCTGTTCAGAGGACTAAGCGATGGGGGTTGTTGGGATGGCTAAGAAAAGTAGAAAACCTTTGATTTGTTAGATTTTGTTCTTGTGTTTCCAACGCATGGTTTTATTTACCACTAACCTCATATTGACTAGTAGTTATTCTAACACAAGCTATGAGTGATCGTAACCTTACCGACATGTAATGATGTTACATCAATAGTTTTTGTTGGTAATAGCACTGATTTTAAGGACTTTATATTTCCCCAAACGTGTTAGATTAACAGAGGTTTTTTAAATGTTACTTGATAAAATCACAGTGATTTATTTTTGGGTAATATTTAAGGCAATACTTTAAGTGTGAGAGAGAGAGAGCTATGGGCAGACTGGCTATCTCTGCCTCATAATTTAGCTCTGAGTCTATCCCCTGGAGCTACTTCATGAGGTTCTGTTCAAGAGAGATACTCAGACCTCCTCCATTTCAGCTCTAGTCTCGTGGTTATGGCTCAGTGCACGTTATTACTCTACGGAGGAGGAAGTGTTCATCAGCCACAAACTCCATCTTAGATTGTTGTCAGCTCTATGGAGGGATATGGCCCATTTCGTTGTTCAGCATGTTCCACTGTATCTCTCTCACTATCAGTAATAGATGGGAAGAGCTTCTAAGCAGCTTATACCTGGTGGAAGCTGTTGTGTTGGAAGGTCTAAGAGAACTGCTTCACATGCGCAAAGTTACATAAATTGATGAATATGCTTATTTATTTATTTGTTGTCAAGAGATAGCTATACTGAAAAATGTATACTGCTCCCATGACTGTACAGTCATTTGAAGATCTAGAAGCATTAGAAGAATAATTGAGTTTAGCATCAAGACTTTAAACAGCTTGCCTCTTTTGATGTCAATGTAATGGTACTGGACAAATACAGAGACAGAAATGTAGAGCAGAGTCAAGAGTCTGTACTGGGACAAAAAGCTGAAGTATAAACCACACCAGACAATAGCTGGACATAGATTAAAGAAATCATTAACTGCTCATAAAATCAGCGGTAGGTTTAAGGCAGGAACTTGACCAAACAGTAAGAGGATGCTAGACTTCCAAAATGGAACAAGAGCATTAATGTCAAGATTAATTTAATGTAACACCCTTTAACAAAAGAATCCATCCTTTTGCACCTTTAAAGATCATGCCAGATAATATGCGTTTAATTCACTGAAGTTAAAGAAACAAAAACAGGGCTTGTTTAGGTCTTGTTAAAATCTGTCTTTTGGTTAGAAACACAAATTCAAAATTTCTGACCATGACAACCAATCCTGAAAATGTCAAGAATGTAATTGCTGTAGCAATTAAAGCAATGTAATTAAATAGACAAAAAAACATAACAAATAAAATAAAATAAAACAATAATGTTAAGTGTTTAACTTTAGAGATGCTGGGAGGAGGATTTTGCTAGCTTCGGATATTGCAGGCTAGAACATAGAACATAAAAAAAAAAATTCTATGCAACTCTAAACATGATTGCAAACAAGAAATTAAAAAAAAAAGGTATTCCATTTTTCCTTTTAATATAGCTGTTAAAGTGTTAACAAAAGTGATTTTCCATGGATCACCTGTCGTCTGGAATAGCTTTGATCAGTCAAGTTCAACCTCTTCATTCACTGTGAAGTCAGACTGTTGACGAACGACCTGAGTGACTTTTCTGTGGGCCGCTATCAATCACCTTCATCTAAAGTGAATTAATTCCAGATTAGTGAGTGCGGCTGTAATTAGATTTCATGAGCGGGGAGTTAAGAGGCGAGAGCGGAGCTTTGTGGCGCCTCAGTGTACTATGAAGGCGACGATTGTGAACAAGAGAGTAGATAAGCATGAGTGGGACTTTCAGTTCTTGGATTGGTGAAGATTGGTGAAGGAGGTTGTTGGGTGAAATTTGTATTGATCCTTGGAGGAGGAGGAAGAGAGCCAGGTGATAAACTTGGCCTACTTAAGTTGAGAATCGATACAGATTTCAACCCTTCCTGCAGGAAATAAGCATCAATTACCTGTAACGCAGCAGAAGAAGTGCAGCGGATAATTACATCTCACACAACAGGTCAGTGGGTGGACAGACTGTGTCTCAGGCCTGACAAGGTTGCTAATGCAATTCAGCATGCTCAGAAGGCAGCCCCATGTTCTTGTTACTGCAGCCACATAGCATTGAAACAGGTCGTTTTCCCTTCAATCAGCTTGACCTTTTCCTCTGACTTTAAGTGGCTTTGTGACTTCACAGCGTCATTCGAACATGGAGAGAAGCGTGAGTTTGTTCTTTAGGAGTGTGTATGCCGGGATGATTAGAACATGTGTGTTGTATTTAAGATACACTGCAGTCTGATGTTGGCCCCAGATGGTTTTTCTGAAGAAGTTAATGAGCTGTCCTTTGCTGTAATAAATATAGTCTTTATTGGCAGAGAAGGAGTGAGAGTTTTCTGCTGACACGTTGACTGACTGATTCAGACTGATTTATCTATGATTGAAGAAAAGGTGTAACATCTGGACTACAGATCGTAAGTCCTGTTATTTCAAGATTTCCAATTATTTCATCCGAGGAAAGAAAAGAAAACTGAGATTGATGAGTTTCTCCTTCATTAACAAGCTGAATTATAGTTTCAGTTTTTTTTCCACTATGTCAATGCTTTCCCAACCTAATATTGTTCTTTCTTTCAATAAAGATCTTCAGTTCTAAAACACGTTATCTTCACCACTTAAAATATTCCTGCACTAAATGGTTTTTTAATTTGATTTTTAATTTATCCAAAATAATTATGGTATTTGACCATCTTTAGATCTGAATCAGAAGAAAAAAATTTCAATCATATCTCATCCACAGTTAAAGATAGTGTTATCTGATAGACTAGCAGACTGTCGCGTTCCTTTTATTACAGAGGCTCCTGTCCTCCAAGTTGGCGCCCTGTTGTGACTTTGACCTGCAGCTCCTTTCCCACATTTCCCCCACTCACTCATACATGTTTCCAATTGTGTCTATTGTCCTGTCAATCAAGGCATAATGGCCGAAACTCAAACCTAAAAACAAAAGTAAAAGATAAAACTGGTGTAAAATTGTTGGTTTTCAATCAACTGAGATTTTCAATACAGCACATTTTCGCTCTGATTTTTGGTCTGGTTAATCAAATGAATAACTTCATTTTATTTTTTAAAAAGACTATCATCATATTTGAGTCAAAGCATGCCGAATGTAGAATGTAAATGATTGTACCTGTAATAATATTGTTCTCCGTAATAACTGGACTTGACCCGTTAATCGCAGCACCTGACTGAGTGTGTGTGCAGTGTTAACAGACTTTAAGTGGACTCTTCAGAACCATTAGCACAGGTTACCCTGTAACTGCAGGCTGATTGTTGGCCTTTAACGCAGATGACTCCAGCCTCAGAGGGGTAAACACGGCCTCACGAGCCTCATTCTTTGTTTTTTTCTAAAAGCACCTGTCTGCCTTCTGTAAAACATTTTCGAGTGAGCTAATTAGCCTCTCTGACAACAGCATTAGAGAGAAACAGACAAAGGAATTCTTGATATATACGGGTCCAATTGTAAAGCTAATTAAAGTGTGAGTGCACCACTAAAGCATCGCTGTTCACAGCAAAACGGCTCCACTGAAGCCATCTGGTTTTGCTGTTGTTTCCTCAGACACTATTGCAAACCTACACCCTCATATCTGAACTCTTCCAGTTTCTGGAAAAACACAGTGTATTTTTTAAATGTAATAAATAAGCATAATAATACACCCTTTAAAAAGAGCACATTGGGACGACAGAGACGAATGGGAAAGAGAGAGACAGGTTTGACAGAGAGAGCAAACCATGTAGACAGCAGGACATAAAAGAGGAGTTTGTAGCTGTGTTCGGCAATCTCCTTCAGCCACAGCTGCTTTCTACACTGGATCTTTTCATGTACGAGTGCCTGAGTCCTCTGCTGAGAGCCGGACCTACAAAGAGCCCACACAGCCTGCAGCCTGAGGAAAAGGTGACACAATCAATGGGCTCTCTCTCCCCGTGGCTCAAACATGCTGGTGATGTAGTTGTAGATGGCTGTATGCCCTCATCTCACAACTTCCCGCCACTTTGAACGTATTCAAACAAAGAAAAACTAAAATAACAGAGGGAAAGGACAGTACAGATAGTTTTGTTTGTGTGTCCAGATATCCATCTCTAAGTTCACACTTCACAGA
This sequence comes from Symphodus melops, assembly GCF_947650265.1. NCBI lineage: Eukaryota > Metazoa > Chordata > Actinopteri > Labriformes > Labridae > Symphodus > Symphodus melops. The sequence goes on along the minus strand of NC_136700.1, from coordinate 6,111,108 downwards.
ATCTCCCAAATTAGAAACTATAGTGCAAACAAATCCAGCAGGTTGTGTATTTCTGTGATCCTTTTGTAGAGAGGAACTGCAATCTGCTCATGGATCAGCTGATTTTATATTTCTTTGTGCAGATCCATTTCTGAATGATGTAGCACAAAGCTACACCCAAATAAACATGTGAGACTTCATAGATTGTTTATACTCCACTGTGTAAACCGGTGGGATGCGGCTGCACATCACTTGAAAATTGTTGGAGTTATAGTTGGTGATGTGAGAGGATTGGAGACGGAGCACTGCTGTGCTGATAATTAGAGACGTTCTTATTCCTACCTCCTTTAATTCAGCAGCTTAGTCTGTGGCTCTAAGCCTCTAAAATATGATGATCTAACTGCTGTAGTGAAGAGAAGAGCTCAGCGGTTAAGTTAGCAAATTAATTTGCAATGTCCAGTTACCCCAACTCTCCTTTTGTTGTAGATTTATTCTGTAAGTCAAGGCTACCAAAGCTACCAAACACACTAACACGAGATTTAACACCTCTTCAACGACCCCTCCCCCACCCGCAGCCATATGAAATATTTGTAGGTTTTTTCTCGTTAGACTTTAAATAAATAACAAATAATAAAATACTAAATACTGAATTAGAAACATCCATTAGGATTCAAAATAAAGCTTTGACATGTTTTAATTGTTAACTTATAACAAACATTAAAATTGCGACTAAAAAGAAAATGTATGCACTAAAACATCATCTCTTGGATTGCAAATGGATTGATAGGCCTCCATTCAATCAGCTTGTTTAAGAACACAATCATACATGCTGTATGGATTAACCAGGGAAAGCTTTAATCAGTGCAGAAAGAGAATGAGGAAAGTCTAAGGAAAAGGATGAAGACAGAATCTAATATTCCTGTTTCTCACAGTCTCAGTGTCGATGTAGCAATGCTATTTTGGGGTTTGACGTCGATGATTTCACACAACAAACGGGCTCTAGTGTTAGTGGTTTCTGAGGGAAAAGAATGAGAAGATGTAAGGCTCATAACGTCATAAAGTCATAAACAATATCAAGTTTCAAATCACTTCTTATATCTTGCACCAAGATGACAGCCGGCTCTGGTTTTTGATACCAACTCTCAAGGTTGGTACAAACAAGCTTTCAAATGAAAAAAAAGTAGAAAATGTGTAATTTTAAACAATATAGTATTGGAATAATAAACCATTATAATCTGACAGAAGTCACTGAATGGAATTACATCCTCCTTTAAGAACAGCTAAAACTGTTCTCCGACTCTTGCAGGGTGATTTAAGCGGCTGTACTTGTGCCAGTCAGAATATATCCGTCCAGTAGAGCTCAACATAAAATCAAGAACATCCCCCAACTGCAAAATTTCTATTTAACTCCTGGTTGCTCTTTGTGCATTTCTGACCACAGGCTATTTGTGAAGCGCAGTTCTGCTCTGCACAAAAGTCAAACTATGAATGAGATTACCTTATCTCCTGCCTCAAGCACAAAAGCAAAATCTTTTCATTTTTCCTCTTCTTCCTGAATTCACTGTGAACGTTTTCTTATACTCCTAGTCATGATCATACATTATTTCATGTTTCAAAGTTTTTATTTATATGCAATGCTGCTTTGCTCTACTCCATGCTTTCATATTTTTTGTTACCCGTAGAGCTCCATCACATCGTTTATAAGCTGGCAATGATTTGAGTGGAAAATGAAGCAAAATAAAGCACAGTCTAAGATTTATTCCATATCTGGACTGTGAAGAGATAATGTGTGTGTAACCTTGATTATTTTTTTGCACACACAATAAATGCAAAATAATTGCCTGTCCCTGCAAAAACTCTTTTTATTTTCAGCCAACCTAAATGATCATGCAGTAAATGTGTGTTTGGGCACAATATTTTGTCTAACATTGTACTGTGATTTTATCACAACACAGCACTCAGCCTGTGTTGATCTTGATTTCCTATCAAAGCTGGAGCATGTCTGTAAGTTTAAACTGGGGTGGCCCAGCCGGTGTACTGACTTATGCAGGTGTGGCTTTAAGTGGTATGAGCAGCGAGATACAAATCTTCCAGATTTAACTTTGAAGGACTAAAACATGAGATGAATATGCAAAGTTACAGCAGAAAGTACCAAAAAGAAACTGTGACTCTCACTCCACTCTGGACTGCCCTTCACTGAGACGTGGCTGCATCAGGATGTTCCCAACATCTCCCTGAACAACTTCCAGACTGTCCGGGCTGACCAGGATGCCAGGTAGAGCGATAAGAAGGAAGATCTTCCACCTTCCTCGCCAACCACCGAGGGTGTCATCCCGCCCACGAAACAACAAGCAATGGCAACAACCAAATTTCTTCCTGAGATTAACAAAGTATTTCTGATTCTGATGGTGTTGCAACACACCTTAATAGGCTGGCATGGACCGCTTCTACTCTGTAGGTACAGTAATAATGGATAGCCAATAAAATCTTGGTTTGGATCTGTAATATATTAAGAGCAGCTAACTAGTGCAGTATATTTTACATAAAGAAAATGTATTTTGTTTTCTATTCAGTTGTTGGTCAATGTTTTTTTTATTGACTATTTAAAATACCTTAACAGACATTAAATAGACGTTTATATATAATATCTAAATCCAACTGAAGCATAAACACACTTTTCGGAACAGTGATGCTCGCCAACTGGTGTCATTGACTTCATGCCCTTCATAGAGTGGTATGGAAGGTCATAAGAAATAGATTCTTCGAATGAATTTTGAGCCTTTACCATAACCTAGTTTTGTGTGTGGCCCCGTCTGACATCCAGTTGTACATTTCTGAAGAAACATAGACCCAGTGTAACAGAAGAGGAGAACTATCAAAAGGTCAAGAGCTTATAAAATAACTATTGTACAATCCGCTGAAGGGAAAAGATCCTGCTTCACTCTGATCAATGCTCTAGGGTTACACTGAAGGGGGAAAAAAATGCCCAAACTTGGCAGTAGAAGATCAACAAGACTGGCTCTTGGCTTTTTGTATAACATCTGTCTGTTTAAGCTGTGGTTTTGCTTGGGGATAAACTTTCTCTCAAGTCTATGACTCAGCAGACAGAATTTCACTCTCATTTAATTTTCTTATTCTTAAAGCAGAAATTCTGGCAGCATCCATAAGATCTTTGTTTAGTCATTGGCAGTAACACACTGAGAGCAGCAGCCCTTTGTCTCTGGCGGGCTCTGACTAACAACGACAGATTTATTCACATGTGTGCGACCTCAGGTTTGAACTGCATGTTTTTCCTCCCAGCATGCAACGGGTACAACAAACCTATCCTCCCCCTCAACAACATTGCCCATCCCCACAGCCACCGCCAACAGGTCGAGGAGGCCCCTCACTCGAATTATAAAAAGAACACGATGAGAGGAGATGAGTGTCTTTAACAAATGTCAGCCTGATGCAGGCCTGGCCGCTTCTTTTCTCTCCCATGGTAAGCCCATGATCCGCTGTCCAGAGGAGATATTGGAAAAATACAAATGCAAATCCTCCGCCTTCCAACAATTCCACCTGGGAGAGTGTCGAGCTGTCAGTTAATGAATGGCAGCGAGAAAGAGAGAGAGAGACAGTGCTTGTGTGTTTATGTGTATGTGGGTGTGAGTTGGAGAGCGACGGAGGCAAAACAAAGCAGTGGTGAGACTGAATGTGGGTGTGTGCAGGGGGTTATAGTTTGTATGTGACCCATGAGGACAAGAGGTTTGATTGACCATAACCTTTGTGCTGTGCATGTGTGTGTGTGTTTGTGTGTCTTCAACTGCCTGAGAATTGAATGCTATTTGAATTGGTCCATCTGGGACCCTGATCCCACCCGGCTCCTGTGGCCAGCTCAGGTGTTCTATGAATTCGATTTATTTCCAAACAGGGAGATCCAGATGAAGATGAGGCAGGGGCCACTGTGACTGTCAGGAGAGAGAGAGAGAGAGAGAGAGAGAGAGAGAGAGAGAGAGAGAGAGAGAGAGAGAGAGAGAGAGAGAGAGAGAGAGAGAGAGAGAGAGAGAGAGAGAGAGAGAGAGAGAGAGAGAGAGAGAGAGAGAGAATGTTAATGGCAGCTAGTCTGTGCTCATTGTGCTCATTTGTCACAGCTGAACACCAGAAAATGAGCAAATGAGGTAAAGAAGATTTTCGCTTATTTTGTTGTATTGCTTTAAATTAAGATAAATTAAACCAAAGCATTTCAGCGTTTTCTCTTTTTTGTCTTGACTTGATTCTATAAAACCCTGAAGGTAAAACATAAATACTAAATGTTTTAAGCAACTTAAGAACCTAGATTGCCACCACACAGCAGCAATGGAAATTCAACACTGGCATTTTAGAAAACAGAACACAATAAATTGACAAAAACGTAAAACTGTCAACACATAAATCTCTTTAAGAAAACTTAAATAGGCAGAAGACATAGTGCATCAAATGCTGAATTTTTAGGCAATGGACAAGAATTTTGGGGTGAAAAAGCATGCAGGCATGCTTTTCATAAATGAAGTTAACAATCTGGCCTCAGATGTCACCACTGAACTCAAATTCCCTTCTTGATTGTCCATCTATAATTATCTAGTTGGAAAGTTTAGATAATCACTCCTATAATTATCTGCCAGCCTCAACGCCATCTTTTGTTTACATACTGTGTGTTTAAGGTAACTAGCATAATGGACTCGATGCAAAACAGGTTATTTTACTTTATTTTGACCTTTTTAAACAGGTTGAATATTGATTTTTTTTTCTCACGGACAAAACAAATCCCTGAACATAAGCTAGACTGAAAATTAAGAGAATATGAAGTTCTCCATATAGGCGACAGAGTTCCATATGGCTGGATACCCAATGCAATGCTAACTCTTTGATTATGCAATGAATGGCATTTCCATTATATGCTTGAGCTGACATATATGTCAGAGGCAGCTCTCTGGGCTGCATGCTGATGTGAAGGCTATAAAGTCAGAGGCTGTATGAGATTCTCAGGGGTTAGAACCTGAAACTCTTCCTCATTCCCTCTCTTTCTTTCAGCTCTCCATCCTAACACTGCTGACCTCCAGCTTCCACAGGGAATCAGGCAGGGCTGAGGGGGAAAATGAGAATGAGAAGAGCGAGGGTAGCAGCGGTGTGTTAGACCCAGACGTGTGTGTGTGTGTGTGTGTGTGTTCATGTGGCCGGAATGTGAATGAGCATGACACAAGCTGTGAGAAATGAGGATGTTTCACACAATGACTACAAATGTGCCTGTTCATTATTGCTCCACTTCTGGCATTTGCTTGGTGAGCACTGTTAGTGCGTGGACCCGTTTACCTCTCTGATGCTTTCTCAGCATTCACCTATGAGACACAGATATAATCTGCGTTGCGATCGATGAGCTCAGTCTGCACCAGCTCAACTGCGAAACATGCTGACGTCAACCTGATATGAGTGACATGACATGAATTTTGATGAAATGTTTAAATCTTTACAAGAAAAGATGACAGTCAATCAAGGTTTAAATGCTGACTAACGTCCAGCAACAAGCACAGAATGTCAGAGCAATACTTTAAAATCCTGTCAGTGAAGCACAAGACAATCAATCCAAACTTCTGAGAGGAGTTCCATCTGGTTTTTAAATAACACAAATGAATAGCGATGCCTTTATGTGGCCTATAAAAGCATATATCATAGATTGATTTCTCTGCAGTACTTTTATTGCTTGTAACCACTGCTGCCAGGTAGGTATCAAAGAAGTTACAGCATGCTGCCGAACCAATCTTTTTTTATTCCTCACAAAAAAAGGTTAACCGTGAGTGAAACAATTGACTGTTTGAAAAAATTTACAGCCAACGACTCTCAAACTAAAACGTGTTTTCATTTAAAATATGCAGTGGATAAGAATAATTCAGGATATTTTTTGAGAACTTGCTGTGAAAGTTGCTGTTCAAATCCCAAACTAGCTCTTTTTAGTCGTTGGGTTTACATCTGACCTTTAAAAAAACAAACACCTCCTGGCTGCTGAATCAACACCTTGGTTGCCTGTGCCACATATAATTATGTTGCCATCAAGACAGAAATTAATTCTCTCAGATACAGTAAATGAGAAGCACACTATCACAGATATGACAGAGGAATTATGGGGAATGAATTCTGTGCCATCATATTGACCCTACTATCACACAGCATAATTTGATTTGAGAATGACAAAGTTGAACTTTAGCTCATGAGCTCTCCCTCATGAGTAAACTACTGACCCTGGGACTATCTGTAAAAGAGCCTTTCACTTTCATGTTGTCTCTTGTCAGCCACTTAAAAGTATATTGTACTTGTTTCTTTAATCCAGTGATATCAGCCAAACAAATGAGTATTGTCATTTTAATGACATTTTGACATTGTCAAGTTGAGCTGGGGACTACAATGTGACCACTCACAGCAATAATGATTTTTTTTTTCCATATGCAGGACTCAAAGGGATATTCTAAAAATATGTTATCTCGAAAAAAACCAATTCTATATGATTAGCACATTTATAGGTCTGATAAAAATTGGGCAGATTCCCTCTTTTGCATTTAGTTAAATACTGCCAACTATTACAAAGCAATTTGTAAAGGTGTTAAAAACATCAGGTCCCTATTAGGTGTCTTCACAGTAATGAAGTGCTGGGTGGGCATCTCTGTGTCTTGCTGAGTTTAGATAAAGAGGCTGTGGAGCAGAGGATGTAATTAGCTATATTTACTGTCGCCAGCACACGGCCTAAAGCACAAATAGACCGAATGTGTCACAACTCAGTAATTACACTTGCCTACACATTATGCTCATCTGACCACGGGCCATTCCCAGGACGAAGAGAAAATACAGAAATATGCAGAAGGATGTTCACTGTTTGGTCCGTACTCCCTGGAATAATTTGTCAGCTTCTGCCAAATTATGAGAAAAGGCCAGTGTATCTTTTGCCTGTTTCACTTTTCAGAGAACGTGTGCTCAAACAGGTTCTTTGGAGATTTCTTTCTTCTTACCGTAAACAGGAGGGCATGGTGCAAGTCAAATACATTCAAAGCTCCATACACAGAATTAGCCTGTTCTGAGCTGTGTAATAAAGGGATTTATATAATCAAATACTACATGCAGGATCAGAGTGGATTTTTTTGGGCTAAAAACTTTACAGACGTGTTTTGGGAAGCTCTGAGACTTTTTGAAAAACTGGTTAATAAGAAGTAAAACAGCTGATCTATCAGTCTAATTGATGTGTAAGTGTGTTATCTGCTGAAAACTAGGAACTTTTCAAGATTCTTTCAGATTCTGGTTTGCTCATGAGAGGGAGTCTATACAAAGCCAAAACATTTTGCAGAAATATAACAGTTTGGAACATACAAAGCACACAGATGGAGCGTGAAGGAGTGGATCATGCTGCAGGAGTTGTTTCTATGCACAATCTGACAGTTTATTTCACTGTAGAATAGTCTATCCCTACCTGACCGCGGACACAGCAGAAGAAAACTACAAACATTTATTGCAAAGACCTTTGAAGTGCAAAACTCTGTCTCCCTTTGTACTTTACTGCCTATTTATCATTTCTATAAAAAAGAGGGGAGAAGCTGGAAAGTGATCAAAGATGGTAGAAAGCATCCAGTGAATATTGCAGCTGTGAGTCCACTGTTACATTTTACATTGCAACTGCCCCTTTCTTTATCTCGGTATAAATGGAATTCTCAAGTGCCACTGTCAAAGAAGTCCCTACCATGTTGTTTTCTGTTTAAATGAGTCTCAAAGTACTTGTGGCAATGCTGCGTTTTCCAACATTTTAACTTCATGGACAGATAATATCCATCTATCCATCTTCCTGCTGCTAAATAAGCACTTCTTGTCCAGGTTATGCTAATTATCCACCGAAGACAAAGGAATACAGAGCCACAGTGATGAATGGCTTTGTAGGAGTAGGTGGGCTTGCTCTTTAAAAGATAACCCCTTTGTATGTAGAGGAGAATGTGTTATCCATTCAAATGGCCTTATCTAGATACACAGGAGGTGTTCACCGCTCTGTACTGTTGTAATGAGGAGACAGAGAAAGATGAAATAATAAAATGAGACATGCAGCCCTGCATTACCATATAGATAACCAATACAGTACAAGGGAGTTTGAGATCAATATGTGGGAGTGTTTACTCCCGTTTGAATATAAGTGAGAAAAAGCTAGAGAAAGTTGTTTTGCAGAAAAAGTCAACATGACACAGGATTAAGGAATGATCAGGAATATTTTAAAAGCAAAAATTCCACCAGAACGGAAGCGGCTGATCGAAGACAACTCCTTGTTTTGTGCTGCTATAGTATGACTGTGTTGAGCAGCTTTCAGTCATTTTGAGAGCCACTTTGAAAGGGGTGATTGGATAACCTTTTCGGTGCACACCTCTGGCTAAATTGTAGTGCATGTTTATAGGAGCAGATCTAGCGCTTAGACCAGGCCCCATAAAACACATCATCCTTTATACTGACACATCCAGCTGCAGAGAGCCTGTCAAACGTTTCACCAATCCATAAAATGTGCTCAGAGGGTTTTTTACTCTGGAGTCAGCATGGATGTATGACTACTATTTACAGTATGCTGACCTCCCAGAGAAACAGTCATACTCTAGCAGCACAAAGGCATTTTTTATCCAACAAACTCGGATATGGATCCATATTTTACCTTCTGTGAGCCTTTTCTCCTAAAATGCTCCTTCATGGGCTCTTGGTGGAGAGACATTTAAGTCAAAGATCAGTATCCCAAAATAGTAAATACACAATGCCAGAGCTCTAACTTATAATTGGCTTTCCATAACATTCTATTCTAATAATTCCCTGGAAAGGTTATTTTTTCCTTTGTACTTCACATCCTTTTCTATATATTCTATTTATCTGTGATGGGAGGCACCTCCTGCCAAGTGAAAAAGCTTTTTTGAGTGCTAATAATATACATTAATTTGACTTTTGCTCGTTACTTGCTCTGAGATAAAGTCCCAATGGACAATCGCTTAGTCACGCAAGAAGATCATTTTCAAGGAATATAATTTAATAATGACTAATGCTTCTGTTCTTCTTTCTTTAGATAATGCTTTTGCAAATGCTGACAAATCCAACATACCAGAAAAATAATAGAGCTCTGAGCTTTATTACTAACAAAGTGTTGAAACAAATGAATCTACTTTAGATTGATAACATTTGCCATTACTGAATCTGACTCTGATACCTATACTATTGGTTGATCTGGAGTTTCCCTCTGAAACTGGAGTGGTAAGATTGTTTATTGGTAGTTGAACAATGGTTGCAGACATTTTGTTAGTTATTATGATCATTACAATTTCAGCTATGACCATGATGTTGATGTTTACGATTACTTGATTAATACCTGGAAACAGGTTAATCTTTTTGCAGTGCATATTGGTTATGGGACTGGGGAAGGTGCACTGTAGCATACTGCTAAAACCTCAAACCACAGTTTAACACATTTTAGGCTGAATCGTTGTATCAGACTCTGATTCTGATACTAATACTAATGATAATACCAATACTGATTATAGTACCAATAATGATACTGGTTCTGATACTGGCTATACTAGTACTCATACTAATACAAGTACCAATACTGATACTGATACCTGTAAAAAAGAAATCTTTAATAACTGCTAAAATAGATTTCTGAATTTTTTTGAATTTCCATATTATATTTATTGAACTGCTTGATGCCGATACTAACATGGTAGTTGTAACGTTATTGATATAAATACCCCTAATAATTTCTACTATACAGATACCTATTGGAACAACCATAAAATCTAATTCAACATCTGTTTTTTTTTCTTAGATGGATAAGAGCAATAAAAAGTATCCCATAAAACATTAGCATCCGAGCATCAGCATGCTAAATTATAATGTGCTGATTAATTTCTTCATCCAGAGCTTAACGCAGCTCTGCTGAAACAGAGAGAGCACAGCTGAGCTGCAGAAAACAAATAGAATTCTTGAAATGTGAGTGTTTCAAAACATAGCCAGCCTCCATCTGCAGTTTTTTATCCACCCAATCCACAATGTTGATGAGTAGACAATGGGATGCAGCTCAATTTACTTTTAATTAGGCTCTAATGTGTGTTATTAAATACATCACCATGTCCCAATTAGAAAACACTGGGGCCATACATCATTTTAATTGATATCCACCTCGAGCCACATGGGCTCTCCGTATTCCATCAGTGTTCCCAAAATGATCCTTGCTTGGAGAGACCAGAAGTCAAAACAGAGCATTTTTATTGGAGCACACTCATTGACTTTATAGTGAGTGTTCATGTGTGTTTGTGTGTGCCTGATTGTATATATCTGGAATTTGTGCATTTAGTGGGACATTTGAGAATAGCAATGTGGCTGCTCATTATAAACCACACTTCTCCCATGATACCCATACTGTCTGTTTATTGAATGGTAATGTGTTAGAGGATGCTAATGCAATCCGCCCCATGCATTTTGTTCAAGCAATCACACTTAATAAGCTATAGATGACTGAGGCCAGGCAATATGGATGTTTGTTATTCAGGTTTGATCAGTGAAGCTCAACTAAAAGAAATCCCTGAATATGTAAACAGGCTGCCAAGACTTTACATGTTGTATATTGTGCTACAAAAGAACAAGAACCAAGGAACCATGTTGATGCCTTGAATTTCCCTCGGGATCAATAAAGTATCTATCTATCTATCTATCTATCTATCTATTAAGATATAACTCAATAAAAGCTTTATTATTTATTTTCCAGGAACAACCACATGGTACCATCACTTGTTTTCCTCAAATCTTAACACGTGTTTTGGTCTTGATTTTAACAAATGCTATCCCAACAAAAAAAAAAAGCAGGTAAAGATTTTACTCGTTGATATATTGGAGACCAAAGTTGAACTCAACGGAGAGTATTTATGGACTTGATATTCATCAGGTAGCCAAAAACACAGCTCATAATTCTTGCCAATGAAGCTCTATGACTTCTGGATGTATGAATATAAGATAAAAAAAATATGCCCTGTAATTGACTGGCGACCAGTCCAGGGTGTACTCCGCCTCTCGCCAAATGACAAATGGGATTGGCTCCAGCCCCCTGCGACCCTGAATAGGAAAAGCTGTATTGATCGTGGATGGATGGATGGTATAAAAAGTATATGGCTGCCTTATGGTCAAACATTTGCACTTTTCTGATTATTATCATATGTGAATTCAAGTCCAGTTTCTACTGTCTTGTCTGAACTCCAATAAATCCTGATGGAAACATCTTCCTCTGTAGCTGCTTGATGTGTCACTCTTTTAACAGGTTTGCCTTTAAGTGTTGTACATTAAGCAGAGCAAACATTGGGTAGTGTCAAAGCCTTTCCTCAGTGTTGGAGCTGGAAAAGATGAATTTGAGCACTGAGTATGACTCTGTAATAGTTATGAGTGATAAGGGCCTTGTTTTTATAACACAAAGACAGCATTTTTAAATTGTTGACTTGATGATCATGAATGCGGCAGATGTCAATATTTTGAAATTTAGTGTTGATGTGTTTTTTTGTTCATGATTAAAATTGTCTTAATTTAAAGTAATTCTAATGTTTGACATTAATATTCAAGTCCATCATAAAAACTCGAGATGAATTAAGAGTCAAATTGGGCAAAAAAAGAGGCTCTGAAAACCCATCGGCACCTTTGCACTTTTCTGAACCAACTTAGATTGCATTGTGTGGTCATCAGGGTTCAGGCTGATAAAGCGACCAGCGATCAATAACCATTTCTTATCCCCTCCCTTCATCTTCTCTCTATCAAAGGGCAAAAGCTCCTTTCACAAGTGATTCTGCCGCAGATAACCACCTGTTCAAGCCTCGCCTGGTTCAATCTCACCCTCCCCTCAGTGTCTACCAGTATTATTGCTAACCCCCTCTGACTGTACATTGTCTGCTCAGCTTCCACTTAACCAGGGGGAGTGTGCACGGTTTATTATTACTATGAGCTCTCTGCTTCCCATTTCTCTTCCTGCATCTGACTCTCTCAAGAAACTGTATGAAGTTCAAAGTCTATACACAGAGTTCGTGTGCGTGTTGCTGGCCACATTTTACAAAGATGTGAGAATATAAATGCGCTCAAGTTTAGCCAACAATATTTACATGGAAGATCACAGCGAGCCGAGGCAGAGCAAACATGCCTTCTTTGTTTGAAGACGAGGGACTGAGCAGTGAAAGAATAAATCATGTTCAGAATAACAAGAACAAAGTCACATTTCAGCACCTGCTAGCATGGCTGTTGACTGCTAATGCCTTCTGTATGAAAATGTTCACTGAAAATACTTAACCTGGCAAAAACATCCAAACTCTCTAAGAGCAGCAGAGAAGTCTGATCCAGCCTTCATTGGGTCACACAAGGTCTAGATTTTAGCCCTATTATGTTTTATTTATTTACACATAGTGTTTTGGACCAATCCTTCAATTACCCTTCCCCTCCCCCTCACTAAACTGTTTCAATGAGAGTTTTTTACATAAATGGGGCCCTCAACACCTGGCCTTTTGCTTTTGGGTGAAAACGCATAAATAATTTAATCCACTAACCTTCACTACACAAGCTTGGATTTTCAGCATGATGAGTGAAGCCAAGGTTGGATTATTCTCATGAAATCGCTCAATACCTAAGTCATTTTTGGAATATTACAAAGTCTGAACTTTGATTCTACTCCCATGGCTCCAGATGCAGGAGAGCTGCATTTTTGTCTTCCCTTTATAAAATGAAAATACCCCAAATGTAGTTATTTCTTTAAAGCTACTGTGAGGAACTTTTTATGGGTTTGACAATCAGCATGAAAACTTGAATGGTTAATTTTTTTGTTTAGCTGTATTTGTTAACTCTTTCAAAGTCCTTGGAGCCAAAGAGCTGATTAATGTGCTGCAGACAGAGGAATACATACTGTATATGTTGTGCCAAGGAAGCTGCTTGCTGACAGTGATGTCAAGCGCTGAAAGTATCTACGTACACCTACATGATCATTAGTTTTTGGGTTAGTTTTATTAAGCTAAATAATGTGGCATCAGCCCTGTCTGCACCGGTGTAAAGCTGATAGCATCCGTGCTGACAATCCCGTGCCTTAATAAAGAGGTAATAGTGTAATGCAACACCAGGGATCTTTTATTGTACATTTGAACTCTTTGTTGATCTTGTCCTGTACATGCAACATAGCATTTTCTGATTAGTATTTATTTTAACAGTCAAACATGTCACTCACTTTGAATATTGTTGTGTAAAATGTGAAAAAAGACTGTTTCTTTAGCAAGGCCACCTACTCCATTGCAGAGGTAACGGGTTTTAAAATGGTTATAATATTGAATTCATAATAGTGTAGAACAAGCAAATCTTCTCTCTGATCACCTTGTTTGCTTTAGAAGAGGCCTCAGTGTTAATTTAGGTTATATTTGAAAACAAGACAACAACTCCTCATAGGGGATTTAAAGGAGCAATCTGCAAAAAAAAATGCGCAGTTGTCATGTTTTTGTGATTAAATAAACATATATGATATGAATCTTCCATTAACTTTTAGTCAAACACATGGCTTCCCTGATATTAGCCCACTGGATCAATAATCGGTATCACAGGAGCAGACACAGAGACTACTGGTATGTCTGTCTCCATCTAAACTATGGAGCAAAACCCTGCTATCAATCTCATGTAGCTTCCACCCTTCATGCCTTTACTCAATACTGTAAGATTGGAAAAGCACACAGAACATTTTTACTCATATACCAGGATTATTTACTCAGAAATATCAGAGTGGATATCAGAATCTATTTATCTCTATATCCCATGGCAATATCATCCATGGCGATTTTCCTCTCTCTGTGATGAGAAACCGAATAGTAATTGAAACTGAGAATAAATGTTTTAACAGGTAATTCCCCCAGTGAGATGTGTGTTTTGATAATATTTTCTGCTTTGACTTTTGGGACATAGATGAATCCTGTTCATAGTGGATCCAAATTCAGATGGCACATTAATCCATCCCTCTGCAGTGTAGCAGTGCATGCACACCGATGGCTGCTGAAATGGGAATGTGAGGGGCGGGGGGTGTGTGGCTCGAAGCTAAGGCCCCGTGAGCTAAAAGGAGAGAGGACTCATGCGTTAGATTGCTAATGCCCTCAGTCTGTCAACAACAAAAAAAAAAAAAAAACGCACCTGCTTTCTGTTTGACGTTAATTTGTTTGGACATGGTTTATAATTTAATTCCATGGCAGAATTAACTTGCAGTACAAGAAGCTATTTGCTGTGGAGAAACCGATTGGTCAGGTATCCCTCTGTGCTGCTGTGGCCATCCCAAGTGAATGGTAAAACTTTGATGCTCACCTATAAAATACAGAATACCTATGGATTTTTTGCACTGCAGTAACCATAATAAAAATCCAATCTAGACTTTTGAGGAGAATCTATCACAATACAACTGAGTACTCCCTTTATACCATGCTTTACTGCCTTTGCTGCTTACAGTACTTCAGACTGCTTAGTGTGAGACTTAAATTACTCGTGTGTGTTTTTTTTTTTTTTAAGTAATAGACTTTTTTCCCTACTGCAGACAGAAAAAAACATTTCATACTGAAAAAGAGAAAAGCACCTGTGTGACATTAGTGATGGCTGACTTCCATTTCAGTGGCCCAGTAAGCCACGCCAATGAGCCAGCATGGACAATGCTGGGGTCCTGGCACTGGCCCTTCTAAATGGATTGCACTCATTATTAAAGCTATTTTCTACACCTGTGTTTGCTGGGATAACATATCTGCCAGGAGAAAGGTGTATGGAGAACAATAAAAAAAAAGGCTTCCTGAGCCAGTTAAGCCAGTTGTTACTGTTAAGGTATGTGATGATACCTCTCAAAATATCCATCAGAGTTTGTGTATGTGTACTATGTGTAATGCAAATCTGATCCAATTTGTCAGTAAAAACAGTGTGCTTGTTTGTGTCAAGCTAACCTGATGTACAGAAGACCTCCTTGTCCATCTTTGAAAAATTGGTCACCCTGAGAGTAACGCACGAGCCGTCAGTGCACGATGGGATTTCACCACCTCAGACTAAAAAAAAGGACATTTCATGTCCATTTAAATGAATCCTGCACATTACAATTCTTGTCTATTTCATGAACTGATGTCATCTGGGCTGACCTTTAGATGTGGTAACCCCCTGATTGTAACTCTTTCTTTGCACTTAGTGTTTCTTTCTTTAGTCTTTTTAATCTATTAAGATTTTTTAAAGTATGTGTAGATAAGCAATACTAGGAGAATTGATATTCATTTGGACCCATGTTATAAGCTTGGCTTTTGTTTTTAAAAAAGACTTTCCTTCTGTATAGCGTTCTTAAAAAGAACTATAGAACCAGTCGTACAAACATGCTTGTCCCCTCAGGAGGATTTTTTAATAACTTTTGTGACACATGAACTCTTCATTTATCAACATAATCAGGAGAAAAATGTAATTTTCCAATACTCTTGTTCATGATAAAAAATGACATCCCAATCAGTCTTAACTGAACTTTGTGTTTGTGCTAATTAGAAACTATTATCATGCTCACACACTCAATCAGATGGGTGGACATGGTTAATGGTATACCTGCTAAACATCATTTTTATCAAGTGTTAGCATTGCTGACCGTTTAGTCTGAGACAGTTTCATCTGAGGCCGTTCAGTCTGAGGTCTGACACCCGATGGAGGTTTTCCTGAGAACTGATGCTTTTTCGTCTGAGGTCTGACACCTTCGTCTGAGACATGAGGATGTCCTAAAATGTATGCCGTACCTACAGCACAAAGCCAGTAACTGTGATTGAAACAAACAAGACAAGCTCTAATGTAGGGCTTCAGACTTACAAAGGCAGGAAGCAGTGGAAATAACACTTAAACGCAATACTGTCAGCGCTGTGATGAATTTCTGTCAACTACTTCTGTTCCTTTGTCAACACTACAGTAGGAAAGGAGGCCCATTTTGATTTGGGGAAGAGTATTTAAGAGTAAAAAAGAAACTTTTGTTAAATGAGAGCCTGAAGATGAGGACAGAACAGACTGTCTCCTCTCCATCCTCCCCAGTCAGATAGAGAGCAGACCACCCCAGGATAACATTCATAGTCCAAATACACACTGCTGAAAAAAGAGAAGCTAGTAGATGGAAAACTCCGACACATAATGTATTTCATGTCTTTATCCTACTGAGCACCAAGCCAGCAGGCATTCAAAGAACTCCCCTTTTATCTGAGCTGTGTCCACTCTGCAGCTCAGGCGTACAGTGAAGAGCAACATCATTTTGGTACAGTGATGACTCCTGCTGCAATATCTATGGCATAGAAAGAACAAGTTACAAGAGTGTAGAGACAAAGAATATGGTGGCATGTTGTTTTGCACCTACTGTATGTCTCAACACGTCAATTACAATCAGCTTGGTCTGCAACTCGAACCTTCAAAATAGGACAATGTTGGTATCACTTTGTGTCAGTTATTGGCACATGCAGGACTATGCAGTTGGGTTAGTAATAAAAATGACCTGAAATTGAAGAAATAAAAGGTAAGTAAAGATAAATCAGTAAAGACAGCAACAATATTTAATAATGTAAAGTCCCTGACACAGAACTTTGAGAGTTTCTCACTGTCGTGTCATGACATATTTCCAAACAATAAGTGGTTGGAGAGTGGAATATAATGTCAGCATAAAGTTTTCAGCAATTTTAAAAAATTTTAAGGCTTTGAGAATAAAAAAACAAACAATGATTTTGGTAATGCCTAATTGTAATACATATGGCAGATCAAACACCTAGTTGTGGGACTGTCTGCCACCTAGGGGAGGGGTCAAAACCCTCTGTGATGTTATGAAGGGAAAATCTCCAAAAAACCTGTTTGAGCACACATTATCAAGTTTGCAGGCAAAAGACACAGTCGCTGGACTTTTCTTATAATTGGGGGAGTTTACCAAATATTCTTTACAATGTGTCTTGAGAGTATGTGACCTTTAATACTTTTTAAAGAAATCTCAGCATTTCTTTCCGAAAGGAATTATAACCCGGTCTCCTGGCTTATTGCTCCATGTATGTTTAATGCATCCATCAACCCTGATTATCCAAAGTGCACTTGCATCTCATACTTTCACACCATCTTCAACTTTATATTGGAACAATGAGCTACAAGACTGCAAACAGTTATGAAGCCATGGGTAAACATTAAGCTTTTTATTTTGATGGGTTGGGCCAGTGACCAAGCTGCTGTTTTGGTGACTTGGCAGTGGAAATAGACTGGACATGGTTTGTGCACAATGGTTGGCTGAGAGTGTACATTACTTTAATGTTAAAGCAGAATTACCAGCACTCATTGTCGCCAAGAAAAGAAACGTTCATGATTGCTATTTGCATATTTGGATGTGGACATCAGCTTCTATTGTCTTCATACGAGTGCAAGTCAGAGTCCTAGTGCCCACTGCAGACTGCACATCCTTTCCTCCATTTACCTCGGTTTGCTCACAGGCCGGTCAAAGACTTAAACTCAGGCTTTTCACACACCTGCACCAAGGGCTCATCCTCTTCAACCGAGCCTGAAATGTCTCCAAAGACACGCTTCAACAGACCCAGGTTAAAAAAAAGTACACTCAAACATGTATGCTTTTCTAGAAACTGACATCAATTGTCAAACATGGAATACATTCTTATTTCTCTTGCATAGAGTCTTATTAATACCATTAGGTTTGTAGTGTTGCATCAAGAACATTCAAGAAATACCGGCAATCAGTAACTCTTTACTTGTCTTGCAAAATACCTTGCATTGCATTCACTTTGTGTTCCTCTCTTTCCATAATGTGTGTGAACTCTCAGAGGTTACAGTGCTGGTCACATGTTCTACTCCAGATCCTGACACTGTTTGATGTGTGTCTTCTTCACTTTCTATACCAACATTTCCTGACACTTATATATATAATTTACTTTCCATAATAAATATAGAGTACTTCCAGCATGGACTGTGCTTGTTTTAGATATGAGGGCTCTTTTAAAATGCAGACAGAAAAGTAGCTCTGTTACAGCAAACACATCTCATTTAGACAACATGTTCATTAAAATGAGCCTTGTCCACCCACTGTTGCCACGTAGGCTGGATTATACCCACTTGCTCCAAAGCATATTGCAATATGTTTTGAAACAAAACTGCGGCAAAAGATTTTCTTTTTACTGATCTGCCTCATTTTGGTTCCTCCTGCCCCCCGAAATATATTTTTACAACCTTGTATAAACTAAAAGCCTATCAAAATGCGGTAAACATATTTGTAACAGGCTATTTGAGGAATCCTGCTCTCCTTAAATTATTGATTGATAGATTGCTTGTTGGAAATGTATTGTCAGACCAAGTTTGAAATTTTTCTTGCATTACAGTGGCTCCTTTTACATCATACAACTTAAAGACACGATACAAAGAAAAAAAAAACATGTGACTCAACATTTCCATCACCCAACAAATATTCAGAGGCTTTTGATGTGGAATTCAGCGCCATATTCAATTTTAGGATGGACTGATGTATACACGAGTGTTTTCAGTCTGACCTTATTTAAACTTGAGGCTCTGTGTCTCAGTTTTGATGGTAATATTTTGAATTCCCTGTTCAGCAAAAGGTCTTATAACTAAAAGCTGAGATAGATCTCTCATAGATTCTCTACTGTAGACTAAATGACCAAAAGTCTTTTTGCAGATTAATGATTGGTGGAACAGTTTTGAATTTTAAGAATGTACCATATAGTGTAACAGTACTGTTGGAAACTTAGAATCACAGAAATAAAAAAATTAAAAAAAACCAACAAAAAACCAACAAAAATTAATCTACTTGTGCCAATCGGTGGAGGAAATAAATGATTTGTTCTATACATTATTTTATCTTTGGCACTATATTCTGTTCTGTACATTGGTTCTTAGTGTGATAGTCTCATCACCATGGTTAAGATTGTGAAAACATCTCGTTTTGAGTAAGCCTTTTATATCTTTGGTGATCTAAACTTCCTTATGTATCATACAACACAGTTTTCTCACAACAAGAGACAACTTAAAGTTTGCCAAACCATCTCACCTTGGACATGTTTTTAACAAGGAGAGAAGACCCCCCACTGTGAGCTGAGCCTGAACAAAAGTGAGCCCAACTACATTTAATTGGTAGTTTTCAACAAACTGCACCAGCTTTGGCTTTTTATTCCTCAGAGATGTTACATTTCACGTACTTGGAGTCCACCTCGGTATCCAAAGTTGAACTTGTCAGACTCCCTTCACTTACCACAGATTTGCCAGCAGCAAACTCTCTTTGTTCACATATACTGCAACTGTACTGCAGCTTGTGTGCAATAGAGATATGTCTTTCTTCTGTGATTATGCATGTCATAAAAGCAGATATTGAAGTACTCTTGTTTAGATTTGTATCACTATGAGGATTAAGAACATCTGTGCAGTGCTCTATTTTTCAGTCTGTGTGTGTGCCTAAATTGTAGAGCTGGTTTCACACTGAAATAGCAGCGTGATATTTCTGGCTGGTTAAGCCGAACATGTGGCATTCTTCCTGGAAAGCTGACCTGTGTCGGTCTGTCTACAAGTTAATGTTCAAGTCAACCAATGCCCATCTGCAACTGCTCCTCTTTTCTCTCCATCTGTTCTCTGTAATGCTGCGCGCACACACAGATACACACACTCGTGTCTTTAGAAGTATTACTGCAAGGTAGCAGAGCTGAAAAGCATAACATTCTCCATTCATCATTTCATCAAGTACCTGTGAAAATTAGAGCTCAGTATGCTGGAGGCAGGTTCGGCTGATGGGGCATTGCATCAAAGAACATGAAAGAATAGATGCTACGATGAAATCTCAGCTAAAAGTCCTGTTTGAATCAGTAAAAAGTTGAATCTTACACTCTCTCATCTACCAGCTGCTACACCACCAGCTCAATGCATGTGAGAGACAGTGGTTAGCATGAAATATCACACACATGCTTGCAGCTTTATCTAATGTCATGAACAGAGCTCACAATCCTGATAATGTATTTAATCTGCCATCCGGTATCAGAAAACTTGAATGACATATACGGTAGCTTCTCTCCGCAGCCACACCTGTCTTCTCGAACAAAAGATGACTAAAAGGTCATGGAGATTTATTCACTCATTCAGGATTGATGCTTGACCTCACTCTGTGTCATTGCTTTCTTGGTTTTATATGATTAACAAGTTGCAGATGTAGGCGCTTATCCTGCATATCAAGTGTAGCTGCTGCAGCTGACTCCTCAGTTTTCTTCTCCATTCTTGCACATGGAGTGAATGTAAATGGATTTGAACTTTAGCTGCCTCTCAACGTCATATTCTGACACACGGGACCTGCAGCTGCATGTCACAGGCAAAATAATTGACTTTGAATGGATCTGACATCAGTGACTGTAAAGGCAATCTCATAAGATATGAGTCTGTGTGGATGGTGCATTAAACCGCCACCTAACCAACAGATTTACTTTAATATATTGATCAATATTTTTCAATATAAAATAAAACCATAGACTCTGGTTAGGCTTATGATGCCTTGGAGACACAAGCCATTGGTTTTTTTGACAATTCTTGATTTTGGTGTCCACCATCTTGATTTTAGTGTCCACCATTTTTCACTAAACTAACTAACTAAATAACTTCACGACAGATTAAATATTCATTACTATGCCTGCATCCTGACTGACAGGACCAGTGCTGGTAACCACACCTCAAAGCATACACCTTCATTTTCACATAAAATAAACAAATACTTAAAACTGGCACACGAGACCATAAACTACTTAACATTGGCAAGTACTGTAATGTTTACTGTAGATGTTTCTTTCATCATAAGCTCCTACAATAGGACTTCTTTCTCCAACCAGTATACCTTACTACCAGTTTTGCTTATTTTTTTCAGACAGAGGCCTTTTCCCCTTCTTTTAAAAAGCAAATCAAGCAGTTCAAGCAAGCATTTTATCTTCCTTAGGGTCATTGTTTGGGGTTATTAGCACCAAACTTGTATCCATCACATTTCCAGACACAGCAGGCGTCTCTTTAGTTTAAAGCTTTGATAAACTATTACTGTTAATTACCTGCTAAATATGACAACTAATGTTTTAACTCAATGCAGTTTTCCTCTAATACCATGGTAGAAACGTATGCAAGAGCAAAAACAAGGCTAAGAGGATAGTGAACATATGACTTCATAGGTGGTAAGAGAAAAGACTTTTCAGCTAAATGCTGTGTAAGAAAGAGTTTCAGGCTTGGTCAAAATCCTCAAAGTGGCCAAAAATGTCAAATGCAGGTTTGTGATCAAGTGTTGATGACTTGTTAAATTGGTGCGTAATTGTTTGCTGAGTTAATTCTATAAAGATGTAAGGATGCCCTCTACATCGAACATGTTGCGATGTTGGTTTCATATCTTTGAGTTTTTTACATGTTATTCGTATATCCACAGCATCATCATATGCTTCCCCCACACTCCAAAGTATCACAAATACTACCCTAATCTATGTTCTCTGATCCCTGTTTTAGTGAGTACCCCCCCCAGCCAGAACTTCAGCCATTTCAGCTCACTTTTAGACCATCATAATTTATTGTGATGAGTGGAGCTGAGTGCATATGGGTTGAGTTGTATTACAAAATAATACAAATAAGACACTAAGTGACTAAGCAGAATTACAACATTTGGTTGTTATACTGTTTTTTGTTTGTTGTAAATCCACCTTAATTTAACGTGATGAGCCAACAGCAGTGTTCTTATTGGACTTGTTTACGCCTGTGCAGCTCATTGATATGATATTGGTTATATACGCCACTTTA
This sequence comes from Symphodus melops, assembly GCF_947650265.1. NCBI lineage: Eukaryota > Metazoa > Chordata > Actinopteri > Labriformes > Labridae > Symphodus > Symphodus melops. The sequence goes on along the minus strand of NC_136700.1, from coordinate 6,089,283 downwards.
CTTCAGCAGTTTGCAGTTGTCCAAGTCAATAATGCCAGCAATTCGTCATGTTAACCTCCATTCCAAGACCTTGAAACTAATTACCCTAAAATATAATGAAGCCTAATTGTTATTAAACAACTGAACAGACAGCACTTCTCATCTATTGATGCATTTAAATCAATTCAGACATGAAACACCCACACAGTTGGCACTGCTGCTGAACACACAGCATAGCAACCTGCAGATGATGAGGTGACTAAAGGTCCGCGTGTGGGATTATGAGTTCGTGGTTAGAATTAGGACTCATTGGTTCGTTCTTCATTCCCTCTGGACGTGACCTCTCTCCCTCCCTGTCCACAGCAGACAGGCCTGTTAAGATGCAAGAGCAGCTTGAACGTCTGCTCAGCCCGTTTTCCAAAAGACCGCCTCAGCAATGATTGACAGGGGAGAGGCTACATCCGTATTTACCCTTATAGAAATACATGAGATTGTAAAAAAGACATACATAAGAAATGCTGGAGTGCAAAAAGGCTTGGCACTGAATAGCCAAACAGGCAGCATTAGAATTGGGGAACATAATGCATGAAGTGATGGACTTATTCAAGAGGATGATGGAATACATAAATGCATCAGTACAGAAATTCAATTTTAAAGCCAAATAGAATCTTTTGTCCTTTGAACATTTTAGAAAAAAACCCCAGAAAACATCCTCTTTAATCATCAGCAGCAGATTACTGAGAGATAAGAACCAGGACTGGAGTTAGATAAACTGCATGAATGTGTTGGCCAACCTTCTAAGGTGTTTTTGCACATTTATAAATCAAGTCAACAATTAAATTACAGCTTTCAAGTAAACTTTTTGAATCACCAACCACTGATCATATATACAGTATCTGTGACCTCTAATTTGACTAGCACCTCCATGGCATTTGAATAAGTGCACCTGTTTGTTTAAAAGCATTATAATGTATAAAGACTCCACTCTAGCCCAGCACACATGTTTGAGAAACTTGCCTGCACATTTAATTTTATTGGATTTGAGCAACTTTTTTTCCCCAGCAACTAATGAGACAACCATCCTTGGCTACACCAACATTTGTACTGTCTTTTATATTGTGCCCATTAAAACCACGAGATTACAAAATAGATGTGGAGCTGCCTTCATATCGCAGTTGTCTTCAAATGTGGTTCCATAGCTGACACAAGAAGTAGGTCTGAATGACTTATAGTACTTGTTTAAAGTTGCACACACTCTTTTGGCACTTCAGACAGATGAGGTTGATAATTGACTTTCAAGTGACGCATTCATCTACCGTTCCGTACAAGTCGTATACAGACTCTTCTTCAGGGCCCTTGGCTCACATTCAGACGCACGCTAGCTTATCAAATGCTCTCCTGGTGGGTGAGTTGAGAGATGCACAAAATCTAAGCTGTATCCACAGAAACGTGTCCGTGAGAAGCGATTATTCAAGTGGGCAGCGTCTCCAGAGCTTAGCGTGATGTTTTCCTACATTTTGTGATAAATCAGATATTGATCCAGCAGTGGGATGTAGAATTCCACTGCTCTGAGTAAATTCACTGCAAAATCAAAGGTTGATATACAAGTACACAACTTTGTCTTATCAGACATGGTAGGGAGACAGACAGAATAGATTAATATCAGTGTCTCATACAAGCATCCTTATAAATTATATAAGAATAGAAAGATGATTTGTCGAGATTTTACGTTTTTATAGAAGGTTTTGAAAACACATGTACACGATTTTTACATTCTTATGTGTTTTCTAGTGAAAACAAATATTTTGAAGAGGCTCCTTGTCTCTCAGGCACGATGCTGACGCCGGTGTCATTAGTTGAGCGCAGCTTTAGGACCCGGGGAGGCTGACGCGGCTGTTCGCTGCAGGAGAAGCATGGACAGATCTGTATGCGCTGCTTCTCCGCGGCCGCACGATCCTCACCGTACATAACTGCACAGGATATTCTTTTTCTACCCTGAAGGATACGCTTTATCAAAGGACACTGCTTTGGCTCCTGTTCCTATGCCTTAATTCTAATTGAAAACATAACAAATAAGTAAAAACGAGGGATAACCAGCGTCCTCTCAACTCGCTCGATCACTAGTTGTAAGCTATACAATTGCTCGGCTTCACTCTCTACAGCGCGCGCAGCGAATAAAAGTTTTACGGACTCGCCGGTATGGATCACTTCTGCTTTTAAGGGACAAACACGTGCAGCAGCAGCATTTTGGAGAGGTAAGTTGGATTTCCCTTCACCAGCTTTGTGTGTAAAGAATGGTGTTGCAGCATGTGCTGCTGCAGCAGTTTGGTTGAGAATGAAGCGCGTTGCCCTTTCTGGAGATGTGGAGGAAAGCTTTGCAGGGTTGTCTGTATGATGCATACAAACTCGGCTGCAGTTCTTCATACTATAGACACTGATTTAGGCTTCACAGGTTGTGAAGGACGATGTCTTTGCGCAAATCCAGAGCAGACAGACTTCTCTTTTTAGGGCAGCACATACTTGGGCAGCAAATCGTACATCTGATTTGATATAAAGTGCATGAATGGCATTAGAGGGTGCAAACCATGCGCTTACTCCACCGATTGTGCCAAGTTGTGTTGTGATTTGACAGGTGTGCGTGTTACCTGTCACAGCAGCCTGTTGACAGACTGACTGACAGGACGCTCGTGCTGCTGTGGAGGAGCTGTCCGCCTGTCTGTGGTGCTGAAAGTTTCCTAAGTGGTGAAACTGGATAAAGGCACATGCGGATATGCAGTTTGTTAGTATGTTAATGAAATTATGATTTAGGGATTCTGTAGATACCCATAAAATGAATAATGGTTTGTGGGGGTGGGGGTGGTGAGTTACTCAGCAAGCAGTATCTTGCCGCACCGAAAGGAGCATCTCAGCAGGGATTGCAATGGACAGTGACGGACAATGAATCAATACAGTTTAAACGCACACAGAAGGATTTCAAAACGCCATGAGTCTCCTCTGTGAATGTCCAGAAAGAGGCTGAATCTCTCTTTGACTTACAGTCTAAAGAAACGTTTAAGCCCTGAGTTGTTGTAAATTGATGTTATATTCTGATTTACAGCATTATGAAAAAGAAAAAAAAAAACACTTTCCACTTTGCTTTATTGTTGCAGTTTTTGTGTATTTCTCTCACATCAGTATAATGTTACCTATGTTGCATGTATGATGATTAACTTTCTCTTCGCCTTCTATTGTGTCTTGTTGTCAGATGAAGAGGGTGCTGTGTATTTGTCACTGTCACCCGCTGTGATGATCCACCTCTTAGTGATTGCTGCTGTCACTAATCTAATGCTCTGCGCTTCTTTTGAGATTCACAAGAAGACGGTGAGGATTGCTGTGAGCAGGCGGAGGTTCCTCCATGCTGCTGTTGTTTCATTACCTCTTGTTTTTGTCCTTGTTCTCAGTCACTCCTTGTGTGAGTCTTACCAAACTTGGCAGCGGTTGCCTCCCTGGTACTTTCCAGATTGATTCACAACCGAGGAGCTATTTCTTTTAATCTTTTTGCTCTCTTCTTCAGATGTGATGGGAGAGATAGTGTCAGGTGGATTTTCCAATCAATGATTTTCCTTCACTTAAAATTAGACCCCCATCCCAGCTAGCCAACCATTTCTTTGCTTTAAGATAAATTATTTTATGGTGTTTCACTTTTGCTTTTTTTTGTCAAACCCTTAATTGCCATTGTAAGATTTTAAATCCATCTCATCCATCTAAATCCAAGTGTTTTTTTTTTCAGAGTAAAGCTCTATTTCTGCTTTATAACCATAAGTCCATCCACCTATCAATCATTCTTTTGTTTATGTTCCTTTTATTACATTGAAAAGAAGATGTGCCTTTAAACAATACTTGTTTAAGTCAGTTTTATCTTTCCTTTTCACTACGCATCTGCTCCACATGTCAATATATTTTCTTCTTTGTCAGGGCCACATCCTGAATATGACATATCACACTGGATCAAGATGGCACTAATTAAGTCCAATAACTGCGATCAGATACAACACAGACATGAATGAGACATTAGAGGCACACTCATGGAGAACAATAGCCCAAAATGAAAATCACTTTATTTGCAGCTTACTCTTGCTTTTTGTTTGTGGAATTGGTGACTTTACCCACTGTGAACTGTTGGTCACACGTCTGTGGCTGCCTGGGTAAATCTCTCTAATCCAGACAGGCGGACTAGATCTGTCTTCATGGCAAATTTGGAGCTTATGAGGCAGACTTGGAATTCAGTGTGTGGCAGCCAAGAGCAGAACATTAATAGATTTCATCTAACAGGATTAGTGATATTTGGAAGTGAGACAGGCTGCAGAAACTGAATAAGACATTAATACCCAGTGAGGAAAAAAACAAACAACACTAACTAATGTGAATAAAGATTTATTTTGATAGGCAAAAAGACACACTTTATTAATGTAAGGCAGATTGTTCAAAAAAATGTGAACTTTAACAATTCATGTTAAGATGCTTGAACCCAGCTCAAAAATCTGTAATATTGTTTGTGCAGGAAACACTCCTGCAATAACAGATAAAAAAAATAAAGACTAAACACAATAATAACCCTTTGATAGGTGAAAATGATAGAGGAAGTTCCCATCACTCTACTCCACCCTCAAGATGTTCAAATGCCTCGAGGCTGCTGACGATTGATTCCTGTTTTATTGTTTTTATTTTTCATTGCGACACCAGCCCGTTTGAAATCGCTTCCCTTCAAGGGTGCCTGATTGAAAAGCTCCAGTTCCCCTGTCATATGTGGCTCATCTGCCTGCAGAGCCCCGAGGCTGAGGATCCAACATCAGGGTGCTTCTGTTTCCCCCTCCAACCCCCGACCTCACATGCAAAAGGTCGAGAGTTGCTTGCTGTCGGCAGGTCTCATCATTCCCTCATGACACGGCCATTATGGTGCCCTCTGGATGGCATGTCAGTCACCCATGGTGGCAAGTCAATTAGTCATGTCTGGGGGGAGTTAGTGTATGTTTGCTAGTCGGATTTTTGACGCTCGTATGCAGGTGGGGTCACACTGGAAGCGGATTACAATTTCTAATGACCTTTTCTACACATTTTGTTTAAAAAGAGCGGATTTAGAATTGTATCCAGCTTTATATCTGTTTTTAGATTGAACAATATTACTTCTCAGTAGATTGATTGACATCATGAGGAAGTGGGGACTCCCTGGGTGGAGACTTTATTACAATGAAAAATGTGTCTAAGACGTAATTGTGGGATCCTCTAGTATGTGTAGAAGGTTTATTCTTACATCTTTTTTGTGATTTCTTGTTCCAAATGATTCTTTTCATTTTTTAATGCTCATTGAATTTGCATACCACAGTCTTCCTCCATGATACGTACCGTATTGAAACTGTGCCATGTGTCAAAACCAATTAAATCTTCTGAAAATATTTCATTTCAGTTGAGTAAATACATATATTTATTTACATAGTTTATTTTGTGGATTTTTTGGACTTCATTCAGAGGGAGAGTTGGAAATGACATGCAGAGAAAGAGCCACAAGTTCAGACGTGATGCCTGGGCACTAGCTACTTTGCTACTGTCACCCCAAGTTTAAATATGTTTCCGTTATTATGCAAGATTTTTTCCCACTTTGTATCAGGGCCTTTCTTTTGAATTATTATGTTACATAAGTCTGTAATACACTAGAGCATCTGTACGATAATATACTTTTGGGTTAAGATTAACTGACTTCAACAGCAATAAAAACAGGACTAACAGGAGAGTAGACGAGAGAGGAAAAAGGAAGGAGGAGATGTTAATCAAAGGCGTGGATTAAGGTATCTTTTTGATCATTTCAGAGATGCATTCCTGTTTGTATTCACAGAATATGATCATACCATTCCAGACACATTTTCTTTCATTCCCCAAATCTGTAATGCAGTTCCGATATACAGCTCCATAAAGTGTGAAATGATAGAGAACAGCCTCAGAAACATTTTCTATCTCTTCCATTTGTCTCAGGATAACTGAGCATTTACTGCCTCACAACTCTCGGCAACACAACCCCAAAGAAAGTATCATCTCCATCAGCGGTAGTCAGAACTAAGACGCTCAGTCGCATGCTTCACTGTAACAAATATTTACAGAAAATAGGAGGCAATCCTGAGCTGCATGCCACTTAGCATTAAAGCAAAATGTATTTGGAGTAAGCCTGTGTGATAGACTGCTGCCCTATCCACAGGCTTGTGTTGTACACCTGCTGTAAGCTGCTTCATGCCTCTGCAAGGGACGATAAGCTGAGGCTGTGAGCCGCCTCAGCATGAACAAGGCTTACTTACTTTGAAAAGCTTGCAGACAAATGTAAATGTATTTTGAAGATGATCAAAGTCTTGTTAACTGTAAACCACAATATGCTGGGCAGAACATATATGCAACTCCTTAATGTTTAAGTTAAAGGTAAATGCCCAGTTGAAATCAGTTTTTCTTTACGCTAAATTAGCAAAGAGATTGTTTCTGAAAAGGATAAAAAAAAAAAATGTGTTCCTCATTCTCTTTTAGCTCCTCATATTCTGGTCATTTTCCTTCCTACGCTAGCTGTAAACAAACAGTTGGTATGACGGAGCTGCCGACTCAGCAGGTGCTAAAAGAAACACAAATAAAATGGAATCAATGCCAACATTAGCAAGACAAGTCAGCTAGCTTGAAAGCATTGCTTTTCTGTAAGTTGAAGGTAGTCTAGTATACTATATAGTTTAGTGTAGTTTGTTTAAAAAATGGATGCAACAGCACAGTAAGCTAGGACATGTGCTAGGAGTGTTGTTTTAGACAATGTTTTCTAAAGTTCATTAGAAATATCAGTTCGACCTCAGTGTGGAAAAAAAAGTTCCAATGTGTTACTTACTCTTAAAAACTTCATAATATAGGAAGTAATGCAATCAGTTCACTAACATGATTTACAGACTGGCTTATATTGTCGTCCTACTTCTTTTTCTGAATCCTCTCCATCACTTTCTGCTCGTCCCCTGTCTATAGGTAGACACCCACACTGCCCGCCGTTTGGTAGGATATCTGCGGTGTATTATATTGTGGTTCTTCTTGCTGTAGGATGCTGCATTATTTAGCAGGTCTTGAAGTTAGAAAACAGCTTGGATCTCAGTGGGAGGCAACAAGCTGTACTCTGGCTGTTTTTCATTCTTCAAGTTTTTAAGAGAGGTTTTTGATTTTGGACTGTCCGGCACTTGGCAAAGTTTGAGATGAGGAAATGAGACGGTGAAGGGCTTCTCAGAACCACATTTATTTGATCAAAGTCATGTCCTCACCTTTCTTCTTCATCCTCCAGCTCTAACTTCTTTCTTTCTGATTCGCTGATGTCACTAATCATTAACTTATGATGCAAGGTCAAGCTGAATGTTTTTTTTCGTTTTTTTTTTGGAGCAGGAGTGTCTCTCAATCATCAATCCTGACATGTGGTGAGCCTTTTATGGTGCAACACAACTAGCATACAAAAAAACCACTGAAATCCACCAAAGACAAAGAAAAAAAACACACAAGGTCACTTCTGCAGAGTGCATGTTAGCTTGGATTCAGGCAACGGGCTGTTGTTTGCATTCTCCTGTTTGTCTCATGCGGTATCTTTAAACATTGTGGCAAACTTTGTGCCTGCTCAGCAGTGGCTCAATGTTTGAAGTCAATACACAATTCCAAACGGGATGAGGAAGAGTACACAGATGGCTGGTTTGTGTTGACTGTCTGTGTCTCTGATGTCTGTGTTGAAACAGGATCAAATGTACTCTAGTATGTGTGTTGGTACATTAATTCGTATGATATCTTTGCAAAAATCCACTTACATAGCTGTAGATTGATGAGAACATGTCGACGATGAAAGTGCATTATCATGTACTATCATTTCTCTGTGTACACACTGCACCACAACAGAGGTCAGGTCATCAGTACGGAGCATAAGGCATTGTCTGCAGAGACAAAGGTGGCAGACGCCTCATTGACCGAAGCCGAGAACAAAGCATCAACAGTGCAGCGTTGCATTAAGTCAGGTAGATGAACAGATGCATGAATTAATCTGTGGTATAGTGAAAATCTCTCTCTACTCGTCCACTCCAAATCAATGGCCATTATGTTTCCTGGGCTGCTGTGTGGAGAGTGTGCACACATGCCCTGTGCAAAAGTAGCTTTGCTTAACGATGGGCCAGTGCTGCTCTGTGAACATCGTTTGTCCCCTTTAATTACCTGGAGGTAGAGATTGTTATTCATGGTATGGGACGGGGGAATAGCCCTCTCTACGCCTCCCCCTTCCCTGAGGCCTCTGCTCTTAGCATTGATGTGAAGGATGTGCACGAAACAGATGCTACCCCATGATTTCTGAGTGTTTGTACTAATGATGAGCTCCACGAGGCTATCTTTCAACCCTTTTAATGGTGGTTCAGCCTGATTTAAAGTCTGATTTTATGGATGGAGCTGTGGTTTCCTCTCCTGCTCATCACCAGGGGCCAACCTTGGGTTCTTTTATGCAGCATGACTGTAATTCTTTACTCTGCAATCCTTAATGGAGTTGAGGAATTGTCTGGTACCGTTTGCTTAAGAAACACACAAGTAGTTTTATCCCATTCAATGCAAATTGTATTAACGGACTAAAAATGATCATCTTCCGAAACACAACACGACTCTCAGGTGGTTTCTCTTTCACATCAACTACTGATGTCCATTTATTACACTCTTGCAACTTTAATGTCCTGTAAAATAGGTATCCAATCACTCATCAACCTGTTTTGATGGTATGATATTGCCTAGCATTAAGTTAAATGAACCACTTTAGGGATCATCTTTGTTGATTCATTTAAAGAGGCTGGGACATTTCAGATGTGACAGTAAAATGAAGAGAGGATAATAAAAAACCAGACCCAGGAGACCATAATAAGAAAAAAACACTTTTTTTGTTCAAGGTGGTGCATTGCTGTTATTTCCCGGTTTAAGAAGAAACACGTTTTCCAAGTTATTCTTTTACGTTTAATTTTTCATGTGCCCAGTAGGTCCTTGGTCACTACTAAATAACCACACAAAGGTAAGGTCATTTTGACAAAGAAAGCAAGCAAGTTGCATCACCCTTCCTCAGACAGCTTTTGTTTATTTTACTAGTGCAAAGAGTTCTTAGACCTTGATCGCCTTTTCCTTGGACAAATCAATAATGTCACCCAGACGCACTCGGACCAAACAAAGACCCAGGGTTCTTAGCATGGATATTGATATCATTGAAGAGCTTTCTTTTCTTCCTCCTCTGTGTCCAGTGCATGGGTGTCTATCCTCCCAGTGTTTAAGAGTAGGACGGGATGTGTCCCGCAGGCTGCCTCTAATTCCCAGTGGTGTCCATCAGACCCCTGTCCCTCCGAGCTCTGACAGAAGGAGCTATTATTTTCTCATCGCCCCGGTGGCCCTCGCCCCCCAGGAGAGGCCTCCCCACGTGACTGACAGCTCCGTAAACACAGCAGCCAGCCTCAGGGTGACTGAGTGAGAGCTCACCGTGGTGACGCCCTTGTCCCGCCTTTTCCTCCTCCCCCCTCCCATCCCATTCTCCTTCTACCCAGACGTCTCATCTCAGTCTTGACCTGGTCTAACCCTCCATCCCCTGCACACAAGACCAGAGGTCACAGGTGTTGAAGTTAGGGTTATTTCTGACCTTAGTACACCCTTGAAAGTAGCCGCTAAAGAAGCAACAACCCCTCACACCGTAATGCCTCTGTGATATATGCAGTATTTCTAGATGCACTCTATTAGTTTCTTTAATGCAGTATCATAACAACATGGTAGCAATTGCAAGCGCTGGTCTGCTTTCTTTGTGTGTGTATTTATGTGTGTGTGTGTGTGTGTATTTGTGTCAAGAGGTCTCACTCCTGTGTAACTAAGACAGATGACTGTGTCAAGGTTGTTTCCCCACAAGGCTGTGAGAGGACTTCTCCTCCCATGCTGCTCCGCTCCCTCCACTTTGCAGACCGCGTTGGGCCACGACGCCTATTGTAATGACCCAATGTGGATTCAGGATCAGCAGCCAAGGACATCCATCTATATCAGGGTGCAGGAGACAGGAAAACCCCTCTGAGTCTATCAGCTCGTTTGTGTGCGTCTTTGTTTGTATGTTGCTACCTGTGCTGCTTCATGTCTGTATGTGTGCGTGGGTGTAAAGGAGCACCCGTTTGATCTTTCTTTTGTTCACCGTCTGTGTGTTTACCAGGTTTGTTAATGAACTCAGTCTTGCACGTTATTTATATATTTTTTTTCATATTGAACAGTGATGTTTTATTTTTCAGTATTTTTGTGGTTGAAAAAAAAAAGTGATTTGTGTATTGTATGGAATTGTGCCCATTGCTCCAATTTAAAGTCACATTGTCAACAAAATAATACTATACTATAAAACAAAAAAAAAGGTAATACCTGCTATATTTATTTACCCCATCTCTCGCTGCTAATCATACTCTTTAACTACTAACATTAAAGTATCAGATAGATGTGATATTCCTGTGGTTGGGCATATCTTCGTAGCCTAACTAAAACCGAAAAAAGGAAATCCTCATTGAAATGCAAAGAACACTGGTAGCCTGTTGCAGCAGTCCACACAGTTGAGTTTTACATAAGTCCCATCTCTGACAAGTCCGCAAGCAGCCAATCATAGTAATGGACTTTGGGATGACCACTGGGGGGTCTATTAGATTTTTTTAGGGTCTACATACTGTTTGTATTTTTCATGAGCTCCATGTTTAAATGTATATCACATCCATCCTCATTTTATATTTCAGCTAACCGGAGTAAGTCTTTATAAAAGGCTTTAACAAATAGCCACAAATGTTGGTATTATCATACTATTACAATCATAGTACAATCATTAATTTCCATCTTTTTTCCCCCCGAAATACATCTTGGAAAGTGACATACTTTTATATGCATAACCTGAGAAACCATCTAGAACCACACTGTGGTTATGTTCCTCTGTTTGATTGCTAATTACCGTGTCACATTGACAAAGTTGTCACTGAAGTTTCACATTGTACCTCTGACAGCCAGCTAAGAATAACACACAGATCAGGAGGTTCTTTTTACGATGGAAAAGGAATACGAGACGTGAGGTGACACAGGTCATGAGGAAATATTTCCTGAATGTTGAATTGTTATTTAAGTTGTGCAAAGTAAAACATTTCGCAACTTTCAAATACGTTGTTTTGTCTTCGCCATATTTCCCTTGTCACCTAATTAATGGAGGAACAGAAACAGTTTGATTTCATTCTTTTGACGCCTCTGTCCTCATTTGCTTCCAAATCATAAAACAGATGCTATTTCAGTGTGAATCCAAAAATAAAATAAAAACAAAATCCTTTCCCTTTTATTTTAAAGATTCTTTTTTTTTTTCATTTACAACATTGTAAAGCACTCAAGCACGGCTGTCAGTTTTACAGTGTGGGCAACACCTGCTCTTCAGACAGAATGACGAAAGGGCAACATCTCAGGAGGCCTGATCTGCTCGTTGTGATTTACACAGAGATCCTGACAACAAATGAACAAGTCCCATTATTTAATTCAGATACAGCATCACGTTAATAACAAAGCTGGCCCTGTACACAAGCAATCCTGTAATGAGCCACTTTGTGTGAATGCAGCCTCACTGAGCATGTGAGGGCAAAGCTAATTCTACAAAGTGTGAAAGTCCTCTGAGTGAACATGAATATTCAGCTCAGTATTCCTGCTGTTTGCCTGGCAGAGTCAAGATAAACACATGCAGGACGCGCAAAAAGTGCTCTTTTTTTTTGTGGACTCTCTGTAAACAAACACTAAGGTGGAGTTGTGCAGATGACAGGCTATGTAATTGCCAATTGGCCTTGGCTGGTAGTATCGTTTCATGAAACTAAGCCAGAAAGGAAGGAGAAGGGAATAAGTTGAGGAATAAGAAGCATGTTATCTTGAGCACATTTAATAAAATGTGGTTGCTAGTGGAATAATCACACATTGAAAAAGTTTTTGCCTACTTTGACCCTGACTTTTAATTGGCTGAGGGAAAAGGAGGCTGTGATCTGTGCCTGTCAATGTATGAATACTGTAATTAACTCGAAGCTCAGAGCATTGTAATCTCTGGATTTTAGGGTATCATAATGTATTAACTTTAATTAAGCTTGTGAGCTATGCACGCTAATTAGATGAATGTGCTTATTTGTAATCTGGATAATATGAATACATTTTACACAAGCTCAGATCAGTCAGTCTTGCTAATTAGAGAGTACGTGATTGCTGTAATTGGTGACTGTGTGTCTGCTGGTGGATGATACACTGAAGCTGCTGTCTTCCTATCCGTGTACCTGGCTTAGGCTAATGTGATGAAACCCTCATGGAGAGATGATGTGCTCTGCTGAAGGCTGACAGTCCCGAGGAGAGGGGCTCGGTATGTCAAAGGCTTGTTGAACCACGTACATGTTCAGGACTGCTGCTCCTGCCTGTCAGCGCAGAGAAGCTACAAAACCCACCTGTTCTCATTATCTACCTGTTTTTTTTTTTCTTTCTTTCATTCTTTCTTTCCTCATCTTTGCAGCTGAAGCGTTTTATCACTGCTAAGTTTTTCATGTCTCATATCACACATTTGATCTTTGTCTGCTGTTTGCTCGAGCATGAAAGTCTCACGATGAGTCGGCAGGGCCAGTGGTTTGAATGCTAGGAGGGGAAGTGAGAAGAACTGTGCCAATTTCACAGCTTTGAATTGTCTCCAATGAAACACAGTATCACTGACTTGGTGATACTGTGTTATATAGTATAGGACCTGACCTTTTTTTCTCTGTAAAGTTCAGGAAAATGTAGCCTGCTACAGCTCTCCGTTCAGTGTGTTCACTGAAAATAATCAGTTGGACATACACAAGCAGTGTCTTTGTCAAAGCGGAACATGTGGCTTGAGCATTCATTCGGCTGTTTGCAGATGAAGTTCTGATGTTAGCACTTTAGTGAGGCAATGTAGCAACAGTTTGCTAGCACACAATGAAATTAACAGCGCTTACATTTAATGCTCTGTCATTGATCTTTCTAGCTTCCATTCATTCATCCATCCATCCATCCATCCATCCATCATTGTTTAATGCAGTACGGTCTGGATGTAGTATTCACTGGCTGTTGCTCTTTTGATTACCTGAGAGATACATTTCCTGCTCTAAGAATGTTTGGATGTCATCTCTTTGGAGTATTATTAAGTGTAACTTTTTAAATTTAATAAAGAACCAGGCTCAGTGTGGCATTACAAATACATCTTGAAGGTGTTTTATAATAGAAAAAACTGTGTTTTCACTTGTAGAACATTGAGCAACAGATCTTTTTATTCTCAATCCCTTTATTACCTTATTTCATCATCCTGCTTAGGTGACGACTGTAGGTTAACTTTAACTGTAAAGACAAATGACACAATATAGTTCACTACGCAGGCAATAAGAGGTACATCAGATAATAAATGAGCAGAACATGTACTCGCTGAAGAAACATTGGGAGCAAAATGTGCCTGTGGCCCAATTTGAAACAGATGCCTGCAGTCATGTTGTCTTCGGTGTGTCTCTGTGCTTCTGTATTCTGTTTATTCAGCTCCAGGCGTTCTTTGACAGCTGTGCAGAAATGAGCTCGTCAAAGTTAGAAATGTGCTCATGTAAAGTCAGAAACAGCCTTACACAACCACCACTGTGTCACTTCTTACAACATGCAGCACCAGGGAGCTGCCTGCTGCAATCACACATCACACCGAATAGATGAATAAGCAAAACAAGCTGTGACTATGATCTGCACGCAGATTGTAAAAGCAGTGGATGCCAAGACGTTCCATTCTGTCACATAAGCCCCTGTGGTAGCCGTGTCTATTTATAAGATATCACAGAGAGCAGGAAATACATACAGGTATATGGGAGGCAGAGGGAAACTGCCAGCCACCGTCACTTACAGTGAATGAAACCTCTGCTATTCCTGTCCTCCACAAAGTGCATCTGAAACACACTATTAACTTTCCCATTGCTGATGTCACTTTTTATTGCCCCGTGGTTTCAGGTCTTTCGGAGTTGGCAGGCTCTGCTGCACTGCCTCCCAAAGCCAGATAAATGCTTGTGTCAGAGCATAGAAATACAGCAATGATGGAGATATTATTCTGAAGATTTAATTTGCCAGAGTGGCTTGGTAAAGTGCACCCTTATGGTGATTAATGCAAAAAGGCTACTGTGCTGTGCTGAGTGAAAATCATCCCGTGTGTAGCTTCTATTTGGGAGATCTTTTCGGTTTTATGGAGCGACGTCTTTCAGCTGTATGTATCCAAAAAATGGATATTTAAACTCCCTTAAGAGCAACTGTGTTTTAGTAATGGCATCAACTGTTTACGCTTGTTTTTAGCCTCCAATGCCTAAAATATAATGTTTTATATGGGCTAGTAAGAATGTACCAATCAGGTATTAGTCCCCCAATGTCATGATCAGAGTCGTGATCAGTAATCAAAGCTGGTGAACAATGTAAACAATATTTTTTTCAGCAACTTTTTGATCAGCCTTTAATTTTATTTCATTTTTAGTTATTGTAATGAGAAGGCAGAACAAATGAAATGAAATTAAGCTGAGAAATAGTATTTTATATATATATGTATATATGTGAAATATATCTAAGCAGGAAAACATGAATAAGGTTAAGAATTTTAATGCACGTATAATGATATTATTAATGAGAATAGTGATGATGGTTTTGTTAAATAATGGTGATTTTAGGATGGTTTTCATGCTGATTTAAAACTCTCTGTCGAAGCTGTGCTTTGTGCACTGCCTGTCAGCACGTGTGTTTGTTTGCACTAACTAATGTTGTTTCCTCTTTTCTTGATCCTTGCTTGTGTTGGGCTTACTTTATATAAAAGTGTCTTCTAAATGAATTGTAGAATCTCATTTGCAAGAATGTCCTCTACAGGACAGCCAGCCACACATTAACTGAGTTATAACTTAGAGAGCAATTAAAAACACAGATCAACATACAGTACAGTATCTCTATCAGGCTGCTGGAATTGTCGGCATACCAAAGGAAAGTTACCATAAGGTTTATATCCATTTATATTTTAAGTATGTTTCTGTGCCTTTTCATACAATTTTATGTGAATTAAGATGAACAACGTATCTATATGCAGGTAGAATGGATGGTACCCTTAGAATAAAAAGCGTGCAAATGATTAAGCCTTAAGTGTTGGAAAAAAAGCCTACCACTATTATTCCTCCTGCTGATAGTCTAGGTGAGATTGAGTAATGAGATGGACCAGTAGATAAAATGAGCTCCATCAATTAGGCCTATCCACACAGACATATGGGTTTATGTCAGATCATTTAGTTAAGGGTAATTCATTACAACTATTATCAATGAGATTTTATCAATGACAGGAGATGTGTGACTATACCATGAGGGTTTAACTCAGCTGTCAAGAGACTGCCCTGCCGTTGTCTTGTGGGTATAACGTGCTGCTTTTGTGTGGGCCACAATGCTGAATGGCATTTAAACATGCGCTAGCTGCATTGTCCACGGGCAATTAACATTGCATAATCTACCTGCTTACAAAGCAACTTTTCTAATTAGAGCTATGATTGCAGCAAGATAATGACAACCATTGTGCAGCGGATAATGACTGTAGCGCGGTTGGCAGTTGCTGTATTGTTTGTGCTGCAGACTTCTGACATATGGGACACAAAAAGACAGCAGCCAGGCTGACCGCCTTTGTTCCCAGTCGAGGACCCAATCATTGCTGACAAATTGCGCTGTGGACCGTCCAAGTGATGCGGAGCCCTAAAAAATGGTTCAGACACATGAGAATGGGACTATAATGTAAAAACTTCAGCTATGTGGAAGCTCACGGACTGTGAATATGAGCTCAGACACACAACCTTTAGTTCCCTCTAACAGCAACAACAGTTTCATCGGGAGGCTTTTCTTTCTGGGAATCTGTTTTTCTGCTTTGGCTTGAATGCTGTTTTTAGTGCATTCATTAGTTCTACAAGAAAACTGTTTGCAAACTTGTAGCCCATCTAAAAGCTTAGGATGCTCAAACGGTATAACTGTATTTTATAAATGTCTGTTGGCATTATAGGAAAATATATCCATTAATGTTTATGAAACTGGCCTTCTCTTTCTCAGCTGCTGAAGTAGTTCAGTGCTTAACAGGGTGAGATGTTTGTATGTTAATACCACTTGAAAAAAACACAAAGAACAATCAATCTCTCTCATGCAAAAATTGAGTTGTCCTTTAAAAAGATGGCAGAGCATTTATTCAAATAAATTAAGAGTTGTCAGATAGATAGCATCTTGGTGGCAGGCATTTAGGGCCTGTGGCGTCTGCGGCTGTGCAGTCTGTGGGGACAGGTCCATAGTGCATACTGTGGACTAATCCATCACCGCCAGCAAGAGGGGCTGGGGGTGCAAGCGCTTGGCTTCTCCCTCCAGGAAATAATCAGCTTTTAATTTATCACAGATCACATTCATGAGAAGACGGATCACTGTGCAGAGGCCTCATGTGACCGGAGCCATCTCCCCTCAGTCACACTGTCGTGCTTTCGCTGCTGCTAATTTATTCTTATATCTTTTTTTTTTTTTCACTCATGTCTCCATCTTTTTTTTTTCATTTTTGGATGAGACACCCTTTACCCCTGTTGAATTAAAGCAATTTGAACATTTATCTCAGAGAATTTAACTCCAATCTAGGCCACATCAAACATTCAAAACATTTCTAGGGAACAGCATTCATTACACTCAAAACAGAATCGCGAACAGAAAGTGGGACAGTGAAACAGCATCTTTCCCTGTGGATTGGATGGAACATATGCTATTATGTAAGTCAACTGCAGGGCGTCCTAATGGCTTCAGATTTGTTTCTGTTCCCTGTGTGTAGCCACTGTATGCATGGCGGCCCCTGCAGGAGTGAGGATGATTAGTAACACGACTTGCAGGAGCACCAGAGATGTGATCTATGCTAAGGGGGAAGGACAGTTCAGCCACATGTCGTCCACCCTCCCCACCGATCACTTTCCAGGTCCCCGGCAGGTTAATCCTTTTATTGTAATGAAGTGAGGGGGCATAATGTACTGTCAATGCGAGATGCTTAATCCAGTGTTGGCATTTTTATGAGGCAGGGAGTAGCCATGGTGACATGGAGAACAGAGTGCTGGAGAGTCAGAGGAACTATCCATCACAACATGACACTGACATTGCACAACACAACAGAACACAAACCAACCTGATTTGTTTATTGCATTTTGTGTGTTTTTGTTTCAAGACATATCGCCCAGTTTATTTTCACTGCTTTGCAATAAACATCCTGAAAAAGCAACTCAGAGTTATTTGCAAGAGTTTGTAGGGTTACTTTCAGCAAAATTATAGCATCAGTGTTTACAGATTTTTGGTATTGAAATGGGTTGAGCTGCTAGTTCCTAAGGCTTAGTGAGAGACTATCTAAGAGCCTGTCTGCTATCATCTGACTGTGAAGCCTGTGGAAATGATGGCCAAATTCTCTGTTATTCCTGTGGGGCTAGCCGAGTTAAATGAGCTTCTGCAAACTTTTGTGCTGCAGCCTTGTTTTTACTCCAAATAGCAAATTGAAAAGTGGCCATTACAGAGATACTTGGATAATATATAATTGCTAGACGACCAATGGGAGTCAGGAAGTCTGTACTGTTCAGTATACTCTCTATACTGTATGTACTGTACTGTACTGTGCAAAATGTGATATTTCTCATCTAAATTCCTATATTTAGCATAGATGTATTGAAAAACTTATATTTATGAATGTAAAATAATCCTCAGACTGTTATATTGAACCGCAGAGTTACACATAAGAACTTACAAGCAACACAAGTAATATGTTTTAATGGCTCAAGGAGAGACCACTATAGTGTAGTATTTTGAAATATGCTGGCAATTACTTAGAAGTTAGTATACATACATACAGAAGTAATGGATTTCCAAACAGCTGGTACAACCTTATCCCACAGAGCTAATAATGCATATTTGTCCTCAACTGGATCTTTTATTATATAGTATATTGGAAAAGATGGAACAATTTGCTACCTCATTGAACTGCAGCCAATGATTCATCGTATAGTGTGTTTAATCCCTGTAACCGTTTGTTTGAATTCTCTTGAAATGTACAGGGGCACACAATGATGCAGAGCTCCAAAGTCTAAAACTTTGTAGCTGACACTGAACTTAAATTGCACAAAACTCTTGACTCTCTTGTGGGTGGGTGAGTACTAGTCATGCATAAAAATGTTGTTTTGGCTGCATAGAACCTGAAGATAAGTGGTTTTGTTTTAATGCAGCAGAAAAAAGTAAAGAAGAAATGGGCAACTTAAAAAAGGAATTTCACTTTAGAATTGTCGAACAGACAGGGCTTTTTTATGGTATGCCCATCTATGAAAATAAAAGCAGCACAGTTAGACAGTTTTTAAATAGCTTATTGGTTTGGTCAACCAAATCCTTGTAATCGCCTCTGGAGCATTCAGAGAGACAAAAGATTGACATCTTTTTTTAGCAAGACAAGAAAATATTAAATGCTTGTTTGAGGGGAAAAGTACATTTTACATCAAGTATTTCATTAACGTTTTCTTCAGCAGTGTCATGCAGGTGATGAAGATTAGCATAAAACAAATGCTCAAAAAGACTTGTTCCCACTGTCTCATAATAACGTTAGCTATTAGCTTTAGCTAGTGGTGGCTGGTGCATTATTTCCAGTGGGAATTCAATGAATGCTTTTTCATCTTAATTTGTTAGCTTGATGCTACTTGTGTGTTTGAAGCTATAGACAAGGCAGCTGAATGAATTTAGCCCAAATGATCAGGGAGTATGCTATGACACGTGTCAGTCATTTATACTGTAAGTGAAGAGGAAAGGATGCTATTGACTGATATGTTTTTCGGGGGTACAATTACGCACTAGTTTTCTATTTCAAATGATTAGAAGACAAAGGTTATAATGATATTACAGTGAAGGTTTAATCAGATTTATCTGCATATAATGTAATCAGATATATAATGTACTATGATACAACAGCACCACCTTAAATATGTCCTGTGGGTTAATAGTGTTCCTTTCTGTTTCCATTTTTTCTTAATTAGCAGTTATGATTTATTTATGTTTAGGTAGTAGTTAAAAATGTATGTTTTACTTGTGACATGACTTTTAATTTTTTTGAAGGAAATATTAAACTCTTATACAGTCCACAACAACACAACACATTGTTTGACATTGACATTATATGCATCTAAAAAAAGTGGTTATATTGCCAAGCTGTTCTATCAGAAATTGGATCTAAACTTGCACCATAAGAAGTAGTCACTTTGTGTAAATACTAGTTAGCGTACTAGTTTATATCCACTGTATGTGTATTCCTGTCCCCATATTATAGCCTTTTCCTCCTCCTCACATCTATCTGTCAGTGTGAGAACGGGCAGTTTGATTCAAAAGCACAAAAGCAGGAGATGAAAGAGAAACGGACCAGGCAGTCAGAGTTCCCAGTCAAAGGTAATATCAAGTTCATTCTGACTCTCAGAGGCCTTCAACTATCTTCGCTTAAGTTACCTTTACAGTCGTCTTTTAAACACTTCACCTGAACTGTGTGTAAGAACACTGTTGGAGAACTTCTAATCTCATTAGTGCATCTTAGTAAAGTTATGTGTTCATCCATCCTTGCTGACAAAGATAAGTCATCCGCAACAGTCTCATCTCTGTTAGGTTTTAATGCTTAGGTCATGTGGAAGTGTCAGGATGAGAAACCACAGGATTTGAATGACATCGCTTCGGTTTAATCCAGCATTAGAAAATCAATTTGTGGGCAGTGACTGTTCTGCTGATGGTTCCTGTCTTTTGTGGGAGTCGGTCACTGAGCCAGCAGCAATGCTTCTTGTCACTGCCCTGATTAATTGGCTTCAATCCATTCGGCAGTCATTGAGTCAGATAAAGACAGACAATAAGGGCCTTTCATTCCTCTTGGACTGAATTGGTAGTGAATGCAGAGGAAGCCACCGAGACAAGTCTTGTAAAACATGCTCATTTCCTTTGACTTGAGAGAGGAATGGTCATTGATTGGGCTTTGATGCATCTCCGTGTAACATGTTTGCGGTTTCTAGGAAAGAGGTTTAGAATAAATCTTCTTTTATCACGTATCCATGCATTCATTAATCAAATGGAACGGGGTGATGAGTTGAATTTCAAGTCCAGAACCTTTCTGGTTAAAGAGACCATTGTAATGCCATATATTTCTCCCATTTCCAAATCTGAAGACCCCTGTGTGGTTGCTTGTCACAGCAATCTCTTGACTGGTAATTGGGTATTTATCAGATTGCCTGCAAGACGGTGATGCAGTGTTTATCTGACACAATTATCAAGAAAAATGAAGGAACCTAGTCCGCTGCTGCTCCAGGATACTGGCGTGCAACTGGTTCACGTTGCCCTGTTGGATAAAAACGCTGGAATCTTCCAGTCTAACTACAAGGACTTCTTTATCGGACTTATAGCAGGGAATATGAGCTATCATCAAATGCAAATGAAGCAATTTTGCAAATAGAACACATAATTCTTCATCTTTTCTTTGGCTCTGGAGGAATGAAAGGTTATGATAACACACCCTGCAACAATGAGCTCCCCATGGTTTAGGCCTGACTGACATCTTTAAGAGGCTCTTCTAATTCTGGGTACATGAAATGCATACGAAAGGGGGGCAGGAGTGTCCACTGAGTACCCGAAGATAAGATTGGAGAGAATATGAGAGAAGGTGTAAATTAATATGCCAGCTCCTTCTTTCTTCTGCGAAGCCTTTCGAGAGAGAGTCAAGAGACGGAGACAAAAAAGACAAGAAGGCACCTCCAAAAATAAGAGGCAAATGTAGAGTCCATTTAGGGTTATGTGAATTTAAAAAGCATGAACATTTGTCATATTTAACCGATGATTGTGTATTGGGTGGATGAATCATGACATGACACCTGGACGTCTTTATGGTAAAGCAACATTTGTTCTCAGGGAAGACAGAGGAAAAACAGGAAATCCCTCATACTGTTAAGTGCTAATAAACATAGTGAAACAGAACCTTTGTGTTATTTTTACTTTTCACTCGAGCTAATGTGAAATGGATTGGGCCAACATGAGGGCTAAAAACAAGCAACACCCACCTATCCTACATAGACCGTAAAGAACAGAGAGAGGGGGCAGAAGGGTTTTGTAGAAAGGTACCACAGAAGATGCCGAAGCACCGACTTCAGTGACATGACAGACTTAACTGTCAGGTATGCAGTGAGTGAATCCATGAGGGGTCGAGATGATATACAAAATGAGCAATAGGACATCTGGAAACAAGATGCACAATTAAGAATTTAAGCCTAACTTGTGAATTTATTATTTATTTCAAGAGTGATTGTCCAACATTTTAAGAAAATGATCAACAATGAAAAATAAAACCGCAATATTAATAAAAAAACACACACACACAATGTGACAAATGTGCTTTAAATAAGCTAAAAAAAATGTTATCAAGGTGACTGTGAATACTGTGTCAATATACAATTTCTTTACATTCAGCCATATTGGACTTTAGAGGACCTCTAAGTCAAATAACAATTAAGTAGATTTTCTGTGAATTTATTGACAGGTGAGACAGAGAAGGAAATAAATTCCCTGTGATCCTGTAAAAAAGGGTATTGCGAGCTTAGGCAGCTTTCCGTAGTTAAAGTGTTTTCTCCTTTTCATGACTGCCCAGTCACATCTTTATTGTCAAGAAATAATTTTATAATTCTTTCCATGATCTCAAAAGATGCATGGCTTGAAGAGACTCAACCACTTCCGTGGTGCTTTGAAATTCCTGATAAAGCAGGTCCATCATATTTTAGCTGAAGCATATCCAATTTAAGAAGTATGTCATGCCGGGGAAAAAGGGCCCCAAAGAGAAAATCACACAGCATAGCAGTGCAGAGAGAGAGAGTGAGAGAAGTGTGAACTAGAGGGAGAGATACCGAGAGAAAGACCAGGAGCGGTTGAAGCTACCCGGACTGCTGGATGTAATCAAACATGGGTGAACAGGTTGTTCCACAGATGGCTGATCCAAGGAATCCTCCGATTTATTTCCATGCTACAGACGGTCCCTGTCACCGCCATGCAGGTGATGTCAGCATGGTGGCATTGTCTTGCACACACCACTAAACTCTGACGCTTTTGTCTCACCTGTCTGAAATCAATTTGAGACACACACACAGGCGTGTGTGTGTGTGTGTGTGTATGTATGTATGTGAGTGTATGTGTTTGTTTGTGAAGAACAGGAAGAGCTGAATAAGAGTTTAGCATTGTAGAGAGTCGATTTGCAATCTTCTTAACATTAAAAAAAAAGAATCCTATTGGGATTTCAAAGAACGGATTCAACTAACATACTATTGCAACACAAAGAAAGTCAATAGATAATTGTTAGTCATTTGCCATTAAGACCTGCTCTCTATTCACTTTGATGCATTGTGGTGTTACAAAGGGAACGTTTAATGTATGCTTTGCAGAAATTGCTGTTTACTCTTGCACTCTGGTATTTTTTCATTTTAATCTGCACAATATATCAGATTTTTTGGGAGGTCCAAGTGAGGAGAGGAATATCCTTGCATCACAATAACAGTTAAACGCTTCTTTTATTCCCTCTTTCTCCAGGTTGCCGCCTAGTGATGCCAGGACTGTGAGCATCATAATGCGTGGCACGTGGTCAGGGGCCACACCCCTCCTCATGATGGTTCTGCTCAGGCTGGCTCAGGGCGAAGAGGTTCCGTTAGCCCCAGGTAAGATTGAGCATATTTCTCTGCACTGGTTCGTCATTGCATCAGTGATGAACACTTCATGGTCTGCCTGTATCATCATTGTCTGTCTGTCAGTCTGATCTACTGTCTGACTCTTACATGCTTGACACCTTTGAACTTTCTTTAATGATTTATGACTGCAATGAAACTGTGAACCCTGTATTTTGAGGGGCTACATCACCTATGGGCGCCAGCCAAGATTGTAAAAACAGATTATCTTAGACAACTGACCCCCTAAGGTATCACGGCCTGAAATTTTAAAACAAATGATGTATCCGTTTCTGGTGAGTTTTAAGTATTCCTTTAAAGGTTGTACCCTTTTTCTGAGAAACAAATGTTGTGATATTCTGTTTGGATATTTTAATTTAAGTATTTGAAAAATAGAACAATTGAATCACAGGTTGGATATTTGTTGCCATATAGTTATGAGTACTGTTAAATCTGCTGTGATATCTTGCTGGCCAGACAGCAATCATGTCATATTAGAAAGAATGATTGGACTGGTGTCTGACATCCATGTTTGACCATGTGTGAGTTGATGATTTACAAAAAAACCCCACTATATGACTGAATTCTTGAACTAATCTAATGGCAGCTCACCATGGTGCAGGCATGACAAACTCTGTTGGGTTAGCCTATAGCTTAACCAGACATGCAGACATTCACTCCAAAGTCAGCGGTGTGGCAAAATCTAAGTATCCTAATCTTGTCTCTTCTACCTCTTTCAAGCAAAGAACTTTTGTTCAAAGAATCATTGAGATCAATACTGAGTGAGGAAGCTTTTTGTAAGGATTAGAGATTAGGTGTTTCGGTTCAGGCTACTGAAACATTGAGTCTCAAATGTATTATTGAAGCACCCTGTGGTTTGCAAGGTCATGACTGAACTTGAGATCTTTCAAACATCTCTAATTTTAAAGAAAAGAGAACCTTTTGGTTCAATGAAAGAAAAGTAGTTCTTGACTCTGCACAGCAAGATCCCATAGTGTCTTCTAATGAAGGTGGAAATTGGTGGCGAGAAAAACTTTTTTTCTGGATTGATCCAAACTTTCCATGTCCTTTAGTTCTTCCTTTTGTTTCAGTTTTGTTTGTGTTTCCATGGCTTTGTTGGACATTCTACAAAATGAGTTACAAGGAGTGAAATCTCCTGCCCTGTGGAAATGTCTCTCTGTCAGAGATAAGAGAAACACCTATAGGCTTTATTGTCGCCACATGTGACAGTTCTGTCAGGTACACCGTGTTGATGTCTCCTCGTTCCCACCCACTTCTCCTCTGACAGGACGACAGGTCTGATGTGGTCCTGCTTAGCGGACCATTTCAGACTTGCTGATCTCTGTTATCTTCTTATTCTGGCGGCTTCAATTCACTCTATTGCCTTTCACCTCTCATTCATTTTCTTGTTCATGTCACCAACTTCTATCTTTACTTATTCTTCTGCCAACACAATCTAGGAAGCAATTTACTTGTCAAGTGCAAGGCTATGTGAGGCTCCCTATACTCTGATTTAATGGTGTTTGTGCGTGTGCTTGAGAGCAATTTGTGATAATGTGTGTGCAAAGGTGATAGATCGCTACCTTGGTGAAAATGCTCTCAATCACATCCCTTTGATTGGCAGCATTAGGAGCTATTTTAAGATTGAATTCAGCACTTTGTGTAACTGACAGTTGTGCTTAAAACCCTGATGGCATCAGAGCTTTCTAACCAAAGGGCTTTCCTTATCATGTTTCTACCTACATCTCATATTCTGCTCTAGTTACAGCTGAGAAGCAAAAAGGTAATACCCTCAAGAATTTGAAGTGCAAAATGACATCTCGAAAAGTATGTTGGAGTTTGAAAAAAAAAGGGTGATGAAAAAAGGATTCCAACTTATGTAAAACATTTGATGCCTCAAGCAAGGTTTTCAGTGACAATGCACCCAAACCAGAGAGAGAGAGAGAGAGAGAGAGAGAGAGAGAGAGGTTGTGAATTATGATTCCTGAAAATGTTTCATGACTGAAAAGATACTGTCAGAAAGAATATGTATGTATGTATATATGGAAAGTGGGAATATGCAAGGGCGGTGCGTCTTCCCATCATTGTGTCTCATGAGAGAACAATATAGACGTATCACTTTGATTTTATTTCTCTGCATACCTGCAGACTGAGAGCTCTTTTAATTTCTATCCTCAGTGTAAATACCTCCAGCTCCCAAAAGCAATAAGTCCCTGATCCCTTTTTTCAAAAGCATTATTTTCATTTCAGATTTTATTGGTACTCTATGAAGACTCTCAGGTTACTTAGTAAAATGTTTGTCTCCTGGCCTATTTTTTGCACATTATATATCCATTGCCAACTCTCAAGAAGGGATTCAATAAGAATGGATTTTGATGCTAATATCTTCATGATGGACTCATCAGTGTGTCAATGTTGTGCTCTATCTGTCCCGTCTGGACGTCCAATGCACATAGCATACTACACTAATGATATTCAAGCGCAAACTTGACCACAAAGTTGTTTTGCTGCTTGCTCCTGTGCATCTGATAGTGGAGCTGAGCCCTCAGCCTGTCCTCTCCCTGTTGAGCAGAGCTGCACTGACCTTTCACCTTTTATTCAAAGTCTCTCGTTTAGACTGAGTCATCGAGAGCAGCTGATTGAGATTTAAAAAAAACAAACATTTTCATCTCTGTGATGCACAATGACCCAGACGGTTTCAACACGTGGCTAAAGTGTGTGTGTGTGTGTGTGTGTGTGTGTGTGTGTGTGTGCGCTGAGGATTAGCTGCTGACAGCCCAGGACTGATCGAACCCCTTCTTTAAATAAAAATCCATTTGACTGAATGTTGGCTCGTCCAATAAAGGCTCTGACAGAACTGACTTTGCAGTGCACATTCAGTTTTCCAGATTCCAGATTTTCCACTGGGTTTTAAACACAGTGGTACTCATGGATAAGCAGCTTCTCCTCCTACATATCATGAGTCACATATATGAAGTGGGAGCGATGGGCCCTGAGCTGAACTGTGGGTTTTACCTCTTCTCTTTTACCGTTAAGTATTCAGCTCGCACACCACCCTGAGGGTGATTAAATATGTGGTTAATACAGCACCATGAGAGTATTGAATTACACAAGAGCCATGCTGACCTTTTTAAATTACAGAACCAATTGTGCAAGACGGCAGAGAAAGTTTATAACAGGTGATGCCAAGATGGAGCCCCAAGGAGAATAGATCTGCCGCCGCCGTCCTGCTGACACGCTCCTTATTAGTGTTCTGCACTATAAGCACCCTGTTTGACACCCGCACTTCCCTCTCATTCTCTCATTTTGGCTGTTATTGGATGCGAAAGTCTTTGTCTCCCTGTCTCAGTGTACAAACAGCCATTAGATCTTCTCACACACGCCCACACACATACTAATATGACATTTCATTTCACCGTTGATGAGACACGTATCAGTCTCGACACCCGCAGCACTCCATAAATCTTGATCACTGGCCTTTTTCTCCCATGCATCCTAGTCAGCATATTGGCTCGGCGGATATCTGAAGGTCGTTTCTGATGCCTGATCTAATTTGAAGCTAAAGCCAGAAAAATGAAGCAGTCTACTCTGGCAGCAGTTGCATGACTCCATGGAGTTGCTGCCATTTTTCTGTTGTGACTGTTCTCATCTTTAATCCCAATCCAGAGAATTCCAAACCTGACTGGCAGTGATACAACAATCTCCACTTGGCAAAGGGCAGACAAAAGCTTTTTACCGATGAAAAAAGTCCAAATAAAATTTTCAGACATTAAAAACATTCTTTTTTCTCTCCTTGCCAACTTTGAGGAGTGATTCCTGATTGCTTTATGCAGCACTCTGGGAAATGTTCTGTAATTACATACAAATAAAATATCCTCCTTTCACCGGTGTGTTTTATTCTCCTTTCTCAAGGGAATTTTAACCATTACTGGAGAAGTAGATAGATGGAAGATTTAGCTTTCCATATAATGAAAGTCTTGTGACAGACTGTTATTTTGCAGAACAATACAATTTAGTGACACCATTCATTCCATTAAGACATATTAAAAAGCTTTATCAAAAAGGCTCAAATACTCTCAAATTTGGTTTCATCTGAACACTGCCTGCACTGATTTCTCAAAGCTGACCAATCAGACTCTGCCAGGGGAAATTATCCAAGCTGTGACTCCATGCATTTATTCTTTCTCTTTCATCAACAGTTGTGCGCTGAAGGTCCTTGTTTGTTGTGCTCAGTTCAATCTATTCCAGCCCCCGTAAGTATGATATATGTGGATGTATTTGTGTTCAGGGAGCAAAATGTTTGCACTTGACTTTAATGGAAACAAAACAAGGCGTGTTGGTGCAATTGCAGACCCGTTACTGAGGCGTGTACGGACAAGGCTTGAACAAGTCTCAGGAAATGTCTGGTGTTTCTCTCTAACTGAATATTGACTACACCTACGCTGTTAGTGTGCACATTTAAGATTTAATGCAGGGCAAATAACTGTAATCTAAAGGCCTTACATCCTGCATGGTAGCATTAAAGTCATTTTCCATCCCTCCTTATAGGAAGAAATTGATTCCAGACGAGTGGGCGAAAACAGACCTGAGAAGAGAATATGTTTACGAGCTAATAATTTACATGACGTTTTTATTCCAGCAGCGCATATAGCAGCTGTTAGTTACAGTTTCAGTTTACCTAGCGGTCTTTGACATAACATCCCGTGTTTCCATGGCAACAATAAACATGATGTGTCTGTCATGTTGTTTCTGGCTTGTCTGGCGGCTGCCACCAATGACATGTCCCATTGAAACTATAAAATGAAGTTTAACCCGGGCTTTGATAACTTTTGGAAATACAGTTATAGTAGCCATTAGACATGCAACCATGTGAGTACTCAACATCAAGACAAAGACGATAACATAGATTCAGTCAATCATAGTCTCTTTAGAGATTTAAGTGTAAAACATATTCATATTACACATTTACCTATTCTCATCTTTGACTATTACAGTAATTTTCTATTTATCTTTTTAAGTATATTATAATAGTAAATATATTCTCTTTGTTTTTTGTGAGAAAGACTCCAGGGATTTATTTTGGAGTACTAGAAATCTGTTCACTGTCTTTGTTTTTTGCAACAACAAAAAAAATAGGTAAGCTTATTGTTGAAAGTGTCTGACAATATTGACGTGTCCTGAGGCACAAAGCCTGGTGCTTATCATTCTCTCTCTCTCTCTCCATCCGGACACCTTTTAATTACGGAGCGGGGCACATGCCACTGTATCCTCATCACGCTCCCTCTGCCCTCAGGCCATCATTTAATGATGAGAAATCTGCTCCAGGAGGAGCAGGACATTTGTTTTATTGTTATTCTCCTCCTTTTGATTGTCTGGGCCTTTCTTTTTTTTGTCATGGAGGTGTGTGTTTGTGTGTGTTAGGAGGTTGGTCTTCGTGTACAGCCACAGCCAGATTTGTTTTTGTTTTTCTTTCATCATTTGCTCCCAGGCATGAAATTTGATGTCCCGGGCTCTTGAGTGTGCTGTTTCTTTATGCTTCACCTTCAGCTACAACTTCACATGCATCCATCGTGACACAACCTTGAACCCCAGCTCAGCGCTGTTTACAGCTGGATCTATAACCAGGTTAGTGCAAGGGGGAAGGAGAGATTTAGAGAAGGTCACTCTTCCTATAAGGAACCAAAAGAGAGACAAAGAAAGACATGAAAGTGAACGCTTATCAGACTGAACAAACTCTGATAATAGCAGACACTCTGAGCCGACAAGTGTGTGCAACAGTTTCAGCTACATCAACAGAAAATGTTGTTTCTTTAATGTCATCATAAAAGATGCTGACTGACTAATTTGGAAGTCATTACCACCCACACACGCATCGACAACCTCTCAGGAATTCTAACTTCAATGAGGAAAGCTGGTTTAAAGTTTTTCTTCGCCTAATTTGTAGCATGTTTCAGTAGCAATAGGATGTTTCAATTGAATATCAATATGAGAGTGGTTTGAATCATCTATTTATTGATACAATGATACATTATAATGTTATGTAATGAAGAATCTAAATTAAACCTTCACTTTTAAATCTAAGGCAAAGCAATAAGGGAACAGATAATACAATAAGACAGCTGGCCAGTTTTCACATGCAGCTTTGTTATACCTCTTCCCTCCCTCGGTGTGTGTGTGCATGTGTGTATGTGTGCGTGTGTGTGAGAGAGTGTGTGAGAGCGTGTACACTTGTATACATACGTGAAGCAGTGTGCTGTGCATGCTGCAGTTTATTGATTTCCTCAGAGACATGACACAGGAACCTCTGCATCTTTTTACCCAGCTCCCCAATGTTGTCTCCCCCACCCCCCAACAAACACACAACACAAACTCAAACACATGTCCCGGCAGCCATTGCTCCAAATCCTCGCTCTCCCTTGGTTTGGTGCTGTGGGGCTCCAGGTGAGTGTCATCTCACAGATGAATTTCAGCTCACATCCCGCTTTCCATGAAAGAAGCTGTTTGTGCTCCTGCAGCAGCATGCAGCACTCTCTCTGCCCTGCAGCTGTTTGTGCTCTCACACACAAGTGTACCCTTTATTTATACCTCTACAAAAATTCTGATCCTTTGTCAGAGTATTAACTTTATTGATGTTCTTTTGTTCATTCATTTGAATAGATAATAATATTAAATGTCCTCAGGACAACATGCAGATCTCATTAAGATTTTGCCTAAGGCTTGCTTGCTCTCAGATTGAGCAGCTGCTCTCAAGGCTACATAACCCAGGACCAAAATATAGTTTTGGCTTAAAAACCAAAACAGCAATAGCATCTTACTCTAAACAAGGCCTCAAGTACTGCATAAAGGAAATCTTTGGAAGAAACAAAAGGCAAAAAAAAAAAACTAACATTTTTCTAAAACAAATTAAATTTTTAATAAAAAATTCCACATGTACAAAAAACTGGGGAAAGTCACTAAACAGAAACAAATGAAAATATGCAACAAAAAACTGTACATCCAGACAACCAACCTGCCAGCATTTGCAAAGATTAGCCCCTGGTATCCCTGGCCTGACCCATTCAAACCCTCAGCCAAGATGGCTGCTGACTGATGCCAAACCTCCCTGTTGGTCCGATCCAATCCCCACTGTTTTTGCTATCCCCAGAATCAATCATTGATCTCTTTGGTTTCACTACCCCCTCACATCCTGTGTAAAGTCACTGCCACTTCTCTCCCTCTGTTCTCTTGAATATCAAGTTGATTCTCTTTGTTTAGTCCTGGAGTGTTTCTTTTCTCTGGTCTGGATTTGAAGCTCTTTCTGATAAATGTTTTTGACTGTGCCTTAGTTATACATTTGCAGTAAATGTATATATGCTTATTTTTTCACTCATATCTGAATTTAGGTTGAGGGCATTTCAGCAAGAAGGCATCATCCCTTCTCATGCAGGCAGGAGACATGGCGTTCTGGTTTCACATGAGATGAGGCTCTCAACAGGCCTCCGTCTGCACAAACTGTTGATTTGGATGCTGGACTCAGCTGTGTAGATTGGGCATACTGAGGGACTAGCAGACAAAGTGAGCAACATCCATGATTGGAAATCTATCAGTCTACGTGCTCAGCAGGACAACGAACAGCTCTTTAGTCTCCACAGAAATCACAAACAGGGATTTCCAGACATGTTGGTTGATTATTTTGTTCTGTAAGAAGAAGACAATTTTGGCCAATCAGTCCATTTCTGGGTGCACCCTCATTTATGTCCATCTGTGTATGTAAAGCAGAATGGATTTGTTCGCATATTGCGGTGTGGAAAGATTATAGATTGAAGGGAAAGAACGGTTGGATGCAAATCCCCTCAGAAAGTCACTTTTCTATCTTGATGTTCCATTGAATTTGAGCTTAAAAGCCTCTGCAGGGCCGCTGGGTATTCTATGCATGTTGTATAAATGGCCTTTGTAATGCTTTGAATTGTGAGTTCAATTTCCCATGCATGCTCATCTCTTCCCTTTCCCTTTTTTGAGACAAGATATTGGAGATGATCCCCCCCTATTTTGGCAAGTGGCCGTTTTTAATGGAAGCTATTTCAGCTCTTTCATTTGTCAATCAGTCTGAAGAGTCAGTCTCCAACGGCGGCTCAATGTGAGCCAGTAATTGTCAGCGTCCCCTTCTGCCCAACGCGCAGCCCGAGCGTTTTGCATGTGAAAGGATCCTGAAAGAAGACTTGAGCGCTGAATTAATACCCAAACCGCCTTTTGTCTCCATCAGTTTAGCTTCTGCTGCCACGAGACACTGAGGCACAGACGTGCAGACAATCAATGAGGAAGAGGAGAGGAGGAAGGAGGGTCTGGTAATTTTCTCGAGCCTGTGTCTAAGTGAAAACTTGAACATCAAGCTCAGAGGGCTGGATCCACCTGTATGTAACTCCCTTTCAGTCTATGGAAAAGAGTTAGAAAAGATGGAGAGGTTGTTTTATATCATACACGGCTTTGTTTATGAATAATCGTATTGGCGAATATTGTAATTGACTGGAAACATTTTTTTTTGAAGGAACTCCAGCTGAGCTCTATAACAAAAAAACCATCAATAAATTTGGATGAACAAAAAAGTTTGATTTACTAATTTTTCATGTTTCTTCTTGTGGGAAATAAATGCTGATGTCAAGATGTCAGCTTTATGAAAAAAAAAATGTTGTTTCCCAGTATTAAAGACTTTTTATTTTTAAGAATTTCTTAAACGTCTCTCACTTCTATCAATAATAAATGTATAATCCGCTTCATGAAGACAAAATAGAGTCCACGATGAAACATCATAGAAAACATACAGTGGCAAGGGAAAAACATAATAACCAGTCAAAGCTGAAATCATGAACTGAAGACATTTGAGTTTCAATAACATTAGGAAGGCAATGCACAGTTATTTATTTAGCACATTTTGGCAGCAAGGCAATTCAAAGTGCTTCACACATGACATCAACATCTGATCAACATCAAAGCGAAAAAAAATATTAAAATTAAAAATTAAAAAATCACTCAAACAAATCAACAATCATGGAGAACATTAAATATGAAATCAATAAACAAATAAAAAAATATATATATACCAATTTGTTATTGAGTACTTTGTTGGGTGTGTCAATAAGAGAACGATAACTAAAAGTGATCAGCTCTTTTTGCACACAACAATCTGCCGCTCTGAGGCCGCTGACCACAAGGCTATTGATAAAAAGTCAGATGGCATTCCCATTGGCTCAAACTTGTCAAAATGAAAATGTAAAAACTTCTCAGGGGGCAGGAAAGTTTTATGGAGTGTGTTTGGATGAGTGCACTGTAATACTTTGAGCAAGAAGCTCAGCTGGGTGCTGTGCTGTGCTGTAGAGACTTCCCAGCACTGTTGTGTAAGTCAAACTGTGTATCTGTGGTTGTGATGTGAAATATTAATGTGCATTGTGCTTCTAAAGCGGGAGGTCAGAAGCCTGGACAGAATGTGGATATGGTTTGAAGGAAGCTTTAAAGTCAGGTGCAGAATGTGGTAACTTACCTTGGAACTAAACTTTTGTTTGTTCAATGTTTACATCTCTATTAAGGGATCATTTTGCAGCAGGTGTCACAGGAAAAGTTTGACTGCATGTTAGCATCTGCATTCCATCCAAAGCTTCGCTTATGGTCCTAGTTTCCTATTGAGAGAAAGGATAGTCAGGCTATGATTCTACAGACCAGCAGATAATCGTCTGTCAGGCAGCCCTGGCACCCGTTGTGTTTTTAGGAAATGAAACACTGCTATTTTATGAGTTTTCTCTTATCTCCTCTTAATGTTGTTTTCCCACCTGCACTCTCGTAATCTCCGCAGGCATTCATAGCTCAGTTCCAACAAACCGTCCTCTACTGCACACAAACAGATTTGGATAAGAAATGTTCGGGGACGTTTGGCGATAGGAGTTCTGTCTAGACTTTAGGAATTTTCCTGTTTTGATATAATAGTATGTGAGGAGAAAGATTAGAAAAGAAAATGGGTTGTCTCAGCTGCAAAGTGAATTATAGCTCACACCTACCAAAAGTGTTTTGCTTATTGTCCCTTCTTTTAAGATGACCAACTACTTTGTAAACTCTCGAATGGATATTAACACATTATACTTTACTTTCCGGCATTCAGACAGGTGCTTAACAGAAGCCACAATTCTGTTTGATGGCTTATAATAGATTTCTCTGTACAAAGTCCCCTCACTAACAATTATGTCCAGGTAATAAGCTTGATATACAGCCCCATTTACCTAATGTTTACGGCAGTCATACACAGCTTTAATTAACCAAAGAGGGGCCCCCGTTGCTCCTAAATGGCCTCACCCCATCAATTATTTCTATTTAGAAACACACTTGACAATAAAAGCCAAATAGAGAATTACTTTAAAGAAGCAAAGTCTAAAAAACGCGAGACTATCTCTCTGTCAGCACAAAATACCACAGAGGAAATGATGTACACACAAAGACAGTGGGGAATTAATTTGGAACAAAAAGCTGGTGGCAGATCCTCTTCCCTTATCTCCCGTGTGAACTTCACATGGAGCGGGATGACATTGGTTTTATTACCGCCGAGCATTGATGACGAGCTGGATGAGCGAAAGTGCTGACGAGAGAGAACGGGCGGGTGATCAGTCACTGGCTCGGTGCCCATCTCAGGCGCTCAAGGATGCTGGGAGGACGTTGGCCTCTGTCATGTGGTCGTTTGAATGGGGAGACCTCTGGCGGGGGCAAGTATGGGGGTTAAACACACACAGCTGGGCCCAGATATTGAAGAAAAAAACAGAAGAACTCTGGTTTTTATACACACACACACACACACACACACACACACACAGACACACACACACACACACACGCACACACACATTAGCTTCCCTTCAGACATGTTTTTTTGAATGAACAGCCTGATAGTGATACTGAAAGAAGAACACCGACAGCATTCAGGTGACTTATGTCAAGTGTCAGCGTTTCCTCTTGAATCTTATGTTGCCCTCCCCCCTCGCTCTCTGCCTCATATTAACGTAGAGAGAAACGCAGTGTTCCTCTACCATCTTGCTGTTCTTTGCTGAGTTTTATTGCCTGTGTCTGTCACACCTTCAGGCTTTGGTGCACAAGTGTACTCAACTTTGGTTTTATCAGCTCTGTGGAGCTGACTGCACGAGGCGTAGCTTGAAGGTTACAGCGCCCTGCGAGCTGCAGCTCTTCAAAATGATGTATTGATGTATCCTTCATGCTCATTTTACTGGTATAACATTATTATAAGTCACAGCTTTTTTTTTTTTTAATTCTAACGCCTGAATAGGTTTGATGGCCAGTTAATTGGGACTATTTAAAGATTTCTGACCCTTTTCATTAGGGTTAGTGGTTACAGACGATGGCAGTTATTAGGTCATCATAAAGGCAGTCATGAGTCTTGTGGTGATACAAAACTCATTATAATTTCAACAATATAAATATTTTTGTGAATAATTGTGGGGGTTTGTCATTTGTTCATTTTGAATTCTGAATTTTGGAACATTTACATAAAGTGCAAAAAAAAATATTTTAGCCTGCTTTATAGGGACTGCCAACTTTAGACTTGGAGTCTGATTTTTTTTTAAAAGGTTTGGTGTAAAGTAGTAGTGCTTCTTATTGTTTTTTTTTAATTAACAGTAATCTTTCTTCTTCTGCTTCTTCTGTCTTTGCCCAGCTGATTTCATCAACCACCAAATCATTGTGATTGGCTGCTCAACTGTGAATTGTGATGATTTGTTGATGAGTTTCATTGAACTATCAGACTATGGATCAGACTATCAGACTATGGACTGCATGGTTCAAACAATAAAGATGCTCAGCATCCTGTATAGACTCACTTGAAAAAAACAAAAACAAGTTAGTATATGAGCTACAGTATGGCATGCGTGAGAGATTTGCACAAATAGTAGGGTCTGCAACAAACGGAGCTCTATAAAAACATATGGAAAGCTAGCACAACTATAACTATATACAGGACGCTGACAAGCACTGTTTAACCTTGTTGCATAAGATTTTACATCTGTATTCACATGTTAATTGATGAAACTTGCCCCTGAATATAGATTTGACTGGCTCATTTCTAGTCAATCAATAGGCTGTTAAAGCTCACGCTATGTGGATGCACAAGGCTGTTAAATGACACAATGAGGTTGTTCTTGTGCATGATGAAGGATAGAACGAGTCTGTTATGTGTCCAAACATGCTTTGATGTGTGTCAAGTTCAACATGAAGCTTTGGTGTGTTCGTGCACATGTGTATAATTTTCCAGTGGCTGAGCTGCATGATTAGAGACATCCACGATAATGAGATGTATTACACAACATCTGTATAGGATTATATATTTGATGCAAAGAATGCTTATGCATACACTGCCTTTGTGCATAATCAGACTTTTACTGGCTTTTTCCGTGGAGTTTTATGCACCTGGCAAGGCTATGATATCCACATCTTCTGTTCTATTTGCACGCATTAAGGTACAACTGGACAGTTATTAATGGTTAGAGACTTCTGTGGAGAAATCATGTGAGCACTCGGACAGATTTGTGAGGGTATAAAACTCGACGACGGCACAAAGCCGCCTCTTCACAGTCTGTGACATCATTTCTCTCCCATTGTGTATTCAGCATTTTGCCTGAAATTAATTACCCCTAGTGCCCTTTATCACTGTGACAATACCGAGAGATGTGAAGTTGACAGTGTTGACTTCATTACTTCTCATTTCCATATGAACAACAGCGCTGAAGAGGCCTTCAACCTGCCCACTTACCTCTGCTCTGCTCATAAATTGTGCGACGCCAAAGTACACACAGAGAGTTACTCACATTCTGCTCCACTTTTCCATCCCAAAACCAACCAACATTAGCATAGATAACTGGCCTTCACAGCTTCTGACAGGTCTTTTTCTTCTTTCTGTCGGTGAGTCAGTTTCAGAGTATCTGATGAAGGGCTATTGGGGACAGGGGTTTGAGGGACATTGTCGTTTGCCATTAATTGGCCGCATGAATCTTCAAGACTTTGTTTTGTGTGGATTAGAGCCAGGTGACAGAGGGGGTCTCGGGTCTTATCAAAAGGCTGCACTGCTGCATATCTTTACGTGTCGGGTCATTAATCTTGCTGTCAAAGAACTGTCATTCGAAGTGTCTTTTGCCTTGCTTCACACTTCTTTTTCTTTTTATCCTGACTGCCCAGGGGTCATGAGCACATGAGGGAAAGGCGCCAAGGCACTGTGAGGCCTCCACCCAATCGCCACTCGTCTAATCACTTGATCAGAGCTGTGTTTGATGATGAGTGGGCTGAGTGGAGGAGGACTCCAGAGACCCACAGGGCAGCTCATCGTCACCTGTTACTGATTGTACTGTACGAGTAGAAATGGTAACACTGTGGACTTTCTGAAGGCTCATTGTGCGATGCAGAGCATTCTGCAGATTGAACGTTTTTTTGCCTGTGAAACAAGTGAACCGTGGAAGAAGATGTCCTAAGGGTGTGCTGACATGGCCGTTCTGTGCATGTCTGAGGGAGAGGCCACGGTGCTGAGCTCATGTTTCCTGACCCAGCAAACAGCAAACGCAGTATGCAAAGAATAGTAATGAGAGAAGGATCTCTTAACACTTACTTAACAGTCCTAAAGGTTTAGTTTTAAGCTGGGCTTCCAAGTGCCAGATACTTTTGGTTTCCACTGAGGTCTAATGTCTAAGGAACACTCTGTAAATGAGTCTGCTGAGATGTGGCAAAAGCTAAACCTAAAGCATAGATCTTTTAGGTTAATTCTTAATTGAAGAATTTTATTTTGCCCCTGATTCCTGTGGTGGAAAGTTTGCCCGTAAGTTCTTGGATCTTGAGGTGGTACCGCCCAAAATATCCAATTTAAGACAATGACCCTT
The DNA here is from genome assembly GCF_947650265.1 of Symphodus melops. Lineage (NCBI taxonomy): Eukaryota > Metazoa > Chordata > Actinopteri > Labriformes > Labridae > Symphodus > Symphodus melops. The sequence continues at coordinate 6,052,601 of NC_136700.1, read as the reverse complement.
TCATCCTTCATTCTGTTCTTGTGTCTGAACTTCGGGAAAGGAGTCTTGTTTTCATGACACCAGAGAAATGAATCGATGAATTGGAAACGAAAGTTATTCATAAGCTGTGATGAAGTGTGATTCAAATGAAATTGATAACACAGTTGAAATGGTTTTCTTGCCCCGTGTGCTCGAGCTGCATGAATGTGCACAAAAGTGTCACCTGTGGGATGAATGTAACGATTCAGATATTTCAATTTTTTCACCCACCTGCCTTTGTCACTTTCAATTGGATTGCTTCAATAACATGATGCCATGAAGGTAGAGTATGGTTACAGGATGCTGTACTGAATCTTGCTCGTTTCCACAAACCAAATTTGTTCAAGAAGGTTTGATATTTTGGTACCCAAGAACTACAACCCAGCGAGGACATGTCAGAGTGCTATACGTATTCTCATACACCCTATGACAGTAACAGCAATGAATGGCAGGACTCTCTCTTTTTAACAGCACCAAATGTTTCCATCTCAGCAATTACAGACTTTAATGAGCCATTTAATGGCAGATTTAACACTTGTCTTATAATTTTATAGTCACCATATAAATCGATGGAGAAATTTCCCTGCCATTTTGAAAAAAAGCCCCTGAATGAACCCAGCGACCAACACTGGCTCTCAATCTATTTAAAAGCACCTCGATGGTGATTAGGGACGTGCGTGTTTCAGTGTGTGGCTAGTGCTGATTGCTCCTGGAGGGAGCTGCAGGGTAATGTCAAGGTGACTATGTGTGGGTGTCATTCCTGGGCTCCCTCATGCAGAACATTGCTTATTTATACATCTGATTTCTCTATTCAATTGGTTAAGCTGCTCCTGCGACAACGAATCAGGCCGAATTCCCCGGAGAAGCCTGACAATCAATAGTGAGGTAGCTGACGCAGCAAGTGAGTGAAGAGCTGACAGGGCTCCCATCACTCCTGTGTGACACATCCTCAGTACATCTGACATTCACCCGTCAAACACAGACCCTTCACCGCTGTGTGGCATCAGAGCAGCAGACGTCTGCAGGAAGGATTTACAACACTTTCATTCAATTTCATTACTTCCTTTGTTGGGACTGACATGTCGCTAGGTCAGCTTTCTACAATCCACTACTGTACACACCCACTTTACTGTACTTGTACCTGGCGCTTGGCCGATTCTATTTGCTGGTCTCTTCCAATATCAGAGCTTTCAGAAGGTTTGACATTTCCAGATGTTTCTGCTCTCCTGCCATATGTTCAATGAGATGTTGGCCGCTTAGTATTGATTTACCATCAGTCATGTGGTTATGCTGGGCCCAGGACTGAGGAATATACTGTGTCTGGAAACGGAACGGATAGATAATGGATAGATGATGAGGAAATGGAACATCCATCCTGATTCATGTTGAAATAGCAGCAAACTAATGTTCTTGCTTTATATATAATGCTTTTGCTTTGCACTTTGTGTTCTCGGAGTCTACCTTTGGATTTTACCCAAGCAGTGTCTCAAACGTTGTATGGATTGCCAATAAATGTAACTTTTAATATTTTAACAGTTCATTATTTATGTATATATTCACAACTAATGGCAATCCAAATGATCTTCGGTGCACATTGTGTTTTGAACTAATCAGCAGATATAAGCATCACATTTGGCATATTTTAATTTCATTTTACAGCCTTTTTACCACGATGTGTTGTCAATGTTGCTTGTCTTTGTGCCACAATGTGCATTGTGGTCTGGAGTTTAATTTCTAATTCGTGATCATGACATTTGTTCCATTTAAATATTTGCCCACAGGGCAGGACATTTCACAGCTAGTGCCCCTGATTCCCTAAAAAGTCTCTGCCTATCCTCCACTTTTGTTGCAGATGTGATGATGAGGTCGGTAAATTTCATTTACCGAGGCATTTAGCGACTTTTAGCTCCTCTTTTGCAGTTCAGCAGTTGTGAAAAGCGGAGTACGAATAATTTATGTCATTTGCAAGTCAACTTTTTTCAGTGATTTGAAACTAAAAGGAAGGTGTATGTCCAAAGATGATGTTTTTGTGGGACAAGCCAACACTACGATAAGACAAAAAATCCTTGTAAGACAAACTCTGGCATGCTATACTTACAAACACTCATGTGAATGCTTCACTTTGTTATCAAAAAGTTCCAGATCATTCCCATTGATCTCTTGATGTAGGCCAACTGTATCTCTGTGTCAAGGCATGAGTTTATGGCCCTTTCAGTTTTTATCCTATACATGAACCCTCCTCAGAAAGGCTTCTTTACCTGTCTCCGCTGACAGCTCCTTCCTGACCTATAGTGCAGCAATAGAGCTGTCACACACACTAATTTAGTAGCCACAATCCATCATCTTGAAAAGGCCCCATGGCTTTTAGTGTATTAACACACATTAACACTTCCCTCCATGCTGAGCCAACCTCCTCCACCTCCTCCCACCTTCTAGCCCTCCTCCGACCACTAATGAAGGAATGCTGAAAAAGACGTTTACTGTTCAATACTATTGACTTATAGTTTCTGTGTGATTTATACACCTTTTTCTTAGGATTGTTTTTATCTGTGTGTGTTTCAGGAGGTTTTGTGTTAGGTAGTACCCGCTGGCAAATGCTGCACATCCACTGGCTTCTGACTTGATTTATCTGTTTAAAGAAGGAATTGAAAAAAGTGGAAGTGCAGTGACATTCCAGTCCATTCATCAAGGTAAAGGCCAGTTTCCCCTTGAAAGTGGGCTAATTCCAGCGTGGCTCTAAGTGCACCAATGTGGTCATCAGGAAAAACTGAAAATGGCTGATGTGAGAGTTATGTCCCGCACACTTTTAGAATACAAAGAATCTGCTGCTGTCCTTCCCTTCCAGGCAAAACAAGCTTTAACCTGCACACCACGTTTGGAGCTTTTACTTAAACATATCATACGCTCTACCCTGAGCAGGAGGGCACAGAAAGGGCTTCAGCTCTTTATACCCAATTAAGCTTACCATGGGAGGGAAGTTAGTCCCGACTGAAACCTCCTCTCCCTCTGTGCCCCATTAGAGCACTGCGAAGCCAGAAGAAGTCTGAGTCCCTGGTGGACCAAACCTCTGACCCTGAGCCAAGGAGAAGCACTCCAATTCCTCCTAAATATACAGACGTGACCACAGAATAAAAAGCTGCCGGGATGAGATAGGATGCTGTGTGTGTGTGTGTGTGTGTGTGTGTGTGTGTGTGTGTGTGTGTGTGTGTGTGTGTGTGTGTGTGTGTGTGTGTGTGTGTGTGTGTGTGTGTGTGTGTGTGTGTGTGTGTGTGTGTGTGTGTGTGTGTGTGTGTGTGTGTGTGTGTGTGTGTGTGTGTGTGTGTGTGTGTGTGTGTGTGTGTGTGTGTGTGTGTGTGTGTGTGTGTGTGTGTGTGTGTGTGTGTGTGTGTGTGTGTGTGTGTGTGTGTGTGTGTGTGTGTGTGTGTGTGTACGTGTGTACGTGTACATGTCTGTCTGCACGCCAAGAAAGGTGAGAGAACGTGTTTATTTTTGGAGAACGAGGCATGTCTGAGGCAAAACCGGGAAGGACTTGAATCTCACAAGTACTCCTGAACATTGTAAGTCTTCCGGACATGATATTAACATTTTTATTAACCTGAGAGGAAGTTAACCTCTGATATCAGCCTATGATACTACCATAATATAAGGTATCGTTGTAGGGCATTCGGTACCTGGTTATATGCAAATTCAATGACCCCATGAACCAATTACCTAAATACACCTGCTCGTGACTGCAGTGATTGCATTTTAAGTCATAATAAGCAAATATTTGAGCTAATCTGCTTTTACTTAAGTGCGTCTGATGGACAACTTCACACTGAACTAGACCATTCTCTGAAATCCTGATCTATATAAGTTTATTCTGATCACCTTTCCCATACACTGAAAATACCCATAGCCACACACCAATCCAAATCATGACAAATGCATCCAGTGCTTTCGCATCACTCATAATTCACTGTCCCCCATCCTCCCTCCCATCGGGGATCCTCTCACCCCAACAGGGGAGACAGAGTCGGAGCTGCCGGTGAGCTCCAGCAGCACCAGCCCATCTGTCCCTGCCCGCGGGGCAGTTGTGTCGATCCTCAGCTGTCTCGCAATCAATGACCATGCAGACACTCACTTCTATGCTCCTCCAACTCTGACAGGTCTGCAGGTGTTTGGGCTCTGACTGTCTGGCAGGCTGTCTTTTTCTTTATATCCGTGTCTGTTGTCTGTTTCACAAACAGCCTACACCCTCCAGTTCCAAACTTCCACCCTCCCATAGCATACAACACCTTTCTGCAAATAAGGGGGGCTGTCAGTGGAGTGTTAGCGGTCAGAATTATCTTCAAATGGCAGACAGTATAGATTCTTCATGAGCAAAACCAGCAGCCCCTGAAGCAAAACATCTTTGTGTTGTTTCCCCACTGATTAGGATCATTCTGTTTTTATTTTTTGTTGGTCTCACCTGACTGGACCTGTACCCAAAACAACCTGCCACTTCGCATCAACTTTGCCGCAAAGGGCAAGGATTTAGAAACTTTTAATTTCTTTGAATGACATTTTGAGACAGAAAATGAAGTGTGAGGTGCTAAATGTCAACCTCAAAGCCCATATCAGATGGTATACTCTGCATTCCTTTCTCAATTTATTTTGCTGCCTTGGTGAATATACAGTGGCATATGAGTGATGGATGAAATAGAGGCGAGCTTAGATTTCAAAATAGGTCTTTGATCCTTTTAATTTCATCACAAGCTGTTAATTTATTGGGAATCACACACTTAACCACAGCAGCATGCACTGAAAGGCTGGTTAGGGGACATTTATCTCATTACAGAGGATTGGATGCACCACGTGGGATGCCATTAAGATGCTAGACGTGCCCACCAGTGGTTTGTCTCACGGTGGTGGGAATAGTGGAGGGATTCACATGCTAAGCCAGTCTGAGATGTCAAAATGAGCCTGATCCAACTGCACTCAGAACCCCTGCTTTACTTAGTTTTAACACAAGTTATTTGCAACTTCTGAGCAAAAGAATAGGATAGTGCCTGATAACTGCATGGACATCACTCATGTTAAATAATGTAATCTCTGCATAGCCTTCAAGGTCTGATGGCACCTCACATATTAACCATGCAGGAGCTGCGGCAAAAGCAGGAGGTGCGGTAGAATCCAGAGATGTTCTATAAAGAGAAAAATGTGCCATAATTGGCAATCAGGCCTGCTGCTTGTGAGGCTGCTCGGCTAACTAGCTAAATAAATAGGATGGCAGGAGTCGGGTGTCGCTGACTGCAAAGTGGTCTGTTAGGAGGGGGAGAGAAAAAGAGGGAACAATGGAGAGAACGAGACACAAAGAGAGTGGTTGATTGAGAGAAACAGAGTTTGGGCTCCTGTGAAGCTTTTATCGCAATCAATATGTTGTGCATTCAAGAAAGTCCTATTAAAGACAAGGTTTTGTGTTATTATCTGCATTATTGCCTGTAGTTATGCGTGTGTGTGAGAGGCAAACAAAATAGACAGAGTTGGTGAGTAGTTTGGAGTGGAATCAAAGCTTTATTACCGGCCTATATTGCTGCCCAAATTACAAATCTGAGCAGTTATTCCTGCTTCGAGATGTTACTTCAATGCGCCATTTGAGGCAAATCATCCTTTAATGATATTGCTTATTGTAAACGAGGGAAGTGATGGAAGGTAATGAATGAGGCGGGGGCACAATCCGATAAGGTGCCACCTAACTAAGTGGGTCTCTCCTCCTCAACCTTCAGCCGGCCGACCCCTCTGCGAGGACCATTATTCAAACGGTAACAAGCCGATTCATTTAGTCTGTCTGCGCGCTGAATTAGATTCCCGCTTGAACGAGCGTTGAGCAAAACATGAAGATGTCTTCTGCAGCAAACATGCAGCATTTGAATAATTTCAGCTCAGGTTTGAGGCGGCAGTAATAAGTTATGATAAAACTGTCATTAGGGGGAAGGAATGTGCAGGGAGCGAGAGACGCAGAGTTCAAGATTAATATTGGAGCTCTCCGTGGTGCTGAAATGTCAGGGGACAGAGAATAATGAGAGGGGCTTTGTGGGGATAACATACCTGTGTGGGCACATACTTACCAGTGTGTGTCTTTATGTGTGTATGTGTCTCTGAATATTTCAGTCTGAGTACATCTATGATTCGATGTATATACTAATGTGAAGGTCAATGTGTGTTTTTTTTGTTGTAGAGACCCAGACAAAGAACCATGTGAAGATGAAATCCACGTATTTATCTTCTGTGTGCTGGTTCAAACAGGAAGCTTTTCACAGCATGCAAATGCTTTGTGTTGCTTGATATTAAGAATTCCCAAACAGCCATTAAAAGCTGCACTCTCACATTCAGTATTTTTTGGAGAAGAACTGAATTGCTTGAATGTTGGCTCTCATTGTTTAGGCAGTAATATGAACGCTTTCACGCCTGATCACACATCACGTGTTTCAGTACTCGACCCTCATCAGGCAAACAAACGTTTGTTTATAAGTTAGACGGTGTGCAGGAGTTTACCTTTTCATTTTCCTGGACACATTGCTCTCTTACGCACCTGTCAACATTGTTCTTTATTTAAGAGTATATGTAAACCGTAAACCAAGGGGTCCAAGATTTTACCGACCAAAAGTATGAATGGACAAGGGATTTTAAAGCTCTTTCTGAAAGTGTTTTATATTCAGGTCCATTTTTTCACTATTTGCATCCAAACTCCTTTTTTTTTTTAAAGTTTTTTTTTTTTTTTTTAAATGGTAACAATTCTAACATGTATCAGTCATTCTCCTATAGGAATAATCACAGACAAACTGACACGCATTTCAAAACACCTTTTTTTTTAAACTGTGAATGATCAACAGTCCTCTGCTGTGCAGCAGCTGGTCCTGAAAATGACTGTTAAAGGTCAGAAAATCTCTGTGATTGATCAAACAGATGTGTCTTTTAGATGCTACAAAACAGAAACAGACTCACGAGGACATGACACCCACGGTAATGCACAATTTGTCACAGGAAACTGCTTGAAATTGTGCATTAGATGGAGATAAACTTGGATTTATTCATCTGCAGACAAAGGCTGGAACATGTTTGGCCATTACGGATGCCTTAGAGAGAGTGTTCTGTGTGTTCACTTAAACCATTCACAGAGAGGCTTCTCCTGCAGAGGAATCAGTCAAAGAGGCTTTTTACTCCAGGACCAAGTTTGTTAATGGATGAACTTAATGGCCACCTTGGTTGTTTCAGTATTACAGGGTTTTGTTGTAACACACAAGGAACATCGGTTTGGCGTCGAGTGATGTTTTTCTGAAGGCTCCGATTCATTCATGTGTATAAAGATGTGATTTATATAAAAAAGGACATACATTTACCGCAAATAGTTTATTTATGCTGATCTCCTTACAAGCAGTTATTAAGAGTTTCTTTGATAACCTTGAAGGCTTGTTGTTCAGCTTCAGAAATTAAAGAGTGGGTGAGATGAATCTCCTCCACTAGCGGACTAGTGTGTTTATGTTCTTACATGTATTTGTCTTTAAACAATATGTGCCCATATGAATGCATGAGCAAAGAGCACCAATAACCTGGATAAAAGTGTCCTTTTTAAGCCGACATTCTCGCATCAAACTACATCCTGCTCCCTGGTTTTTCAGTCAGGGCTACTCTCTTTCTCGCCATTGTTCCAGATAAGGTTTAACCCGCAGCATTGAAGTGCCACCTCTGACGCAAATCAAATGCAGAGTCTCCACCTGCATCAAGCCGATCTCTCCCCGCTGTCACAGGGCTTTATTGAAAAAGCTATAGCCCTTTATAGAGAGAGTGTCAATTTCAAGACAAAGTCAAGATGGCAGTTGCGCAGAATCCATATTTAATAGTGGCAAACGGAGCAAACGCAATTGAGGAAAATCAATAGCGCTTTCACGTCTGATCATACATCACGTTCCTCTGAACTGCTGCTTACCTGTGTCCTTCTGACTGCCAGAGAGAGGCTGAGGAGTTCTGACAATAGACTGTAAACAACCACTTCACTTTGTGTTTTGTGGACAAAGAGCTTTCTATAGCCGCTTGCACAAACAGGAAATGGCTGTGAAAACATGGCATTAAATCTGTCAGTGTAAAGGATGAGATAAGTGTGCTTTTTTTCTTGTTGGTGTTCGATTTTACCGCTCTCTTTTCTCCACGTTATTTACACATTAGGCATATAAGTTGAAGTAATGATGTGGTAATGGGCATGAACTGATTCTAGCCAGGCGTAAATCAAATAAAAGCTGCGTGGTGGTGTTGGTGTTGAAAACACAACTGTGTGTGTATATTGTGGTTTGTTTGTGACGCTAACCTTTTGAGGACTAAACACTTTGGCCGAGTCAGGCCACTTGAAGTTTAAAAATCTTCACCAATTGTTGGTCGATCTGTGTTTGGTCCTTTTGAGTTCATGGTGGTTGCATCTTGCTTCCTTTAGCCCTTTTCACCAGCGGGCAGCTTGTTCACCAGATGGGCTCTGGGCGAAGACCGAGCGAGGGGTGAAGGATGACTGGGAGAGGACGGTGGGAGGGCACACACATGATGACCTGTCAGGTTCTGTCACCTGTCTTTGTTTGTCATTCTTTTCACCGTGACCCCCCCACCCCACTGACACCTCCCCCATTCTCTCCTGCTCTGCTTCAGAGCCCCACAGGTAGCGAGCAGCAATGTTTGGTGATGAAAGGCCTCAGTAATGGATCTTTTCTGTATCCAAGCCCAACTAAACTGGTGTGACAGCTCTCCCCTCTGTGCAGACCAGCTTTATATTGTCTCTGTCTGCAGGAGAATACATTCTGAGTGAATGAATTTCATTACAGACCCGTTTGTGTGCATGCATAAGTGTGCACATGCATGTGTGAGCAGCTTTGTTGACTAGGATCAGGTTACATTTATGGCCTGTTCCCTGGTGGGCTGCAGAGTGTGTGCTTGCATGCAATATAAATGTCAACATTGAAAAAAAAAGAGTAGTGCTAGATCATGTATAATAAGGCATAGGAGAGGTCTGTATTATAATTTACTTACCAGGCAAAAAAAAGTTACGATGCATGTCTTGGATAGATTTGAGCATGCACAGCAGAGTAATAAACCACTTCCTGTTTTATAGGGAAAGATGTACATTTGAGGAGGATCAGATGAATATCATAAAAGGAGTCAAATTATGAGCCCTGGAATGGCCTCCACACAATTAACTAGACTACTACAGTATGTAGTGTGGCAAAAAATGGCAGATTTCCTAATGGTGCTACAGTAGGGTATTGCCCCAAGGTTTTATTGTAGATCTCTGCATGCTGTGTCTGCTTTTCATATAGCTGAAAAATGAAGGAGGGGCCTTTAACTTTAACTGCTTGCAGGTTCATTTGGGGGCTATAGCCCATTTCCTACACCCTTTCTTGAGACCCTTAAAATGTCTAATCTTTCAACAGGCCTGAAGCATGTGTCAGTTCTCTTGACTTTGTGGGCATGTGCAAACACTCATGAGTGTAAGGAAACACAGAGAATAAATAGAAAAAGAAAATAAAGAAATGTGTTTCCCATGTTTGCTGATAGTGATCCTGGTTTCGTCTGTTTACTGGGACCTTATGTTGAGATTCAAGCCGGAGAAAACCATTCCAGTGCCAGCAGGGAGATGATTGACATGGGAGCCTTCCTCATAATGTATAAAAATGTGCCTCTGATCGCTGCTCACTCATGCAGTGGAGCATGCTGGAAAATACCGAGCCCGCCCCAAGCTCCAGCTCCCCCGTCGTTGTTGTCGGGCGATGCCCCCCCCGCACCCCCCCCCCCACCTTCACCGCCACCAGAAGCCCCAACGCTCAATCTGCTGCACAAGTACCCATCCCTCCCTCCTTCCCTCCTCGCCTCCTAGTCTATCTACTACACCCTCCTGCCCCTGCCTTGGCACACACACTCTGGTATGCATAGAAATTCAATCAGATGCTTAATTACATCTTAACATGGGTTCCTACCAGCTGGCTTTATTCCCCTGTTTCTGATTAAAGGGATTAGAAAAATGAAATTTAACAGTGAATTTGCATACAGCTCTAAAAGGGGGAACCGGCACGTCTCTGTGACTGTCTGGCCACAGTTTGACGTCTCCCAGTTGCCTATTAAATAAGGAGGGAAATACACAAACATGTTCCTGACTGCATGTCTGCACAGCAGGTAGAAGCAATTATAAGAAATAGAAGCTGGATCTCACTCTGAATCCTGGAGACATGGACCCTTTGACCAAGTCCTTTGATGAATAGACCGAATCAAAAAGTGGCATTAAAGATGAACAGGGATTTGTTTCTGTTGGTTCCATAGAGCCTGCATGTTGGGAATACACCTTTTCTTTTACTCCTATGTGCCTGATGAATGGTGTACAGTAAAACCGGGTGGCTTTAGGCCTCTTCCTAATGGGGCCAAGTAGGCCTACTATCCAAGCTGTGCAAAGAAAATGGGCCCATTAATCACAGAGCCACCACCATCATCTCCATATGATTATTCTCCTCATGTGTTGGCTAACTCCTCGCTGCACAGGAATTATTGTGACATCCACTGTGCTCCTCACCGCTCTTTCATCCTCTTTTTTTCCCCCTCTCCCTCAGAATAACTAGCAGGCTTACTTTTCAACTTAATCCCCCGCTTGTGGCCGAGCTAAATCTATCCTGAGAGGAGATCTGGTTACGCGTTCACTGTTTATTTTATGCAATTAAAAAGTGATTCTGTTGGAAGTTTGTATTAGAGGGATTAAAGGCTTATTGGTCTGTCAATTCTCAGAGAGAAAGAGGAAACAGTGTAAGAGAGTGGGAAAATTAAACAGGGGGGGTGTGGGTCTAACGGGAGAAGAGGAGGAGAGAGACTTGAGAATCTACGTGTGTTATGTCAGCATGTACTTTCGGTGTGTGTTTACCTTGCCCAAATAATGAATAGTTACTCAGTGCAGCCATTTTGTTATTACTTTCGGAGCAAACTCGATCAATCATTAACATTATTCTATTGATGAAGAACACTGTAATTAGTCCCTGTGAAGTGGCGAGAATGTGTTCAAGAGAAGGATGGCTGCGAGGAAGATCAGGCTCACAATGTGACACCATACTGCCCCCTTTTGGTAGAGGACAAAGCATCACTCCCAACAATGCAAGCTGGAGGTGAAGTAAACATGATTTTTGATGGACATAAGGTAAAATATGAAGAAATAGAGGAAAACAAATTTGTTGAAAAAAAACAAAACCTAAACCACACAGTGCAAATAATTCATGAATCTTATGTCAATAAAAACATGTGTTTAAGCTACATACATGATTATAGTCTTTGTGCAAAAGTTTAAACAATGGACCAATCAAACTTTTGCTTAGATTATTACCTACTCCTACTGTTTTTTTCATATGTTACATTCTAAAAAAAGTGCTGAGCAGACTAGTTTCTGCTGTTATGCTTTTAACTTCAAGGATTACTGTGTAGGTGAAACTTTCTAATCAACAGGTATTTTATCAGGTATGAAACATGCCCAAAAGATAACCAAAAGATCTTAGTAAGTCATAGATCCTGATTTAAGGTGTAGTCGTGTTTGCTGTCACATAGTGCCCCCTCCTGGCCAGACTGAGTACTTCAAATACCCTTTCCATTACTTCCCACTGCACACAACAGCCGGTACTAGTGTGATCTTTGAATAAATAGGGCTTCTGTATTTCCTGTTTTATATGCAAGTGGGTTCCCATACAACTTTATGAAGTCATTGTTAGATGTGAACAACATTTTCCGCCCTGTGTGTGTGTGTGTGTGTGTGTGTGTGTGTGTGTGTGTGTGTGTGTGTGTGTGTGTGTGTGTGTGTGTGTGTGTGTGTGTGTGTGTGTGTGTGTGTGTGTGTGTGTGTGTGTGTGTGTGTGTGTGTGTGTGTGTGTGTGTGTGTGTGTGTGTGTGTGTCTTTTATAATGTGATTGAAGCGCAAAGATAGTGAGCAGTTTCGTTGAAAGGGTCCCTCTGTGCAACACAAAATTTAATAGGAAAGACACTCATGCGTGCACACAAAAACACAAGTTGTTGTATGCACTGCATGTGCTTGTACACAGAAAATGTTAGGGAAGTAAGAATAATAGCTGCTCTCCATGTCTGTCCATGGCTGCTCTCTCTCTCTCTCTCTCTCTCTCTCTCTCTCTCTCTCTCTCATGTTTTAATAGCATATTTGTCACTTGAACTTTGAGGACAAGAGAAATAATTTGCTTTTGATTTGATCATTTGTGTGCTCTGTCGTGAATGTGACCATGCTGAGTGACTACACAAAGTTATGTTTGTCAGATGTTTGTCCAAAAACATGAAGCTACTGTGTGACTAACATGCTTCTCTTCTCCATCCAATCCATTCTACAAAGCACTTGTCCTTGAAGCTCTCAGAGGATTGAAGGTTGTGTACATGTGTATGACCTGTAAATTATTTACACTGATCAATCCCGGTGTAAGTGATCCTGTAGATAGAGAGCGGCTGATTTACTGATCTGATCTAATTCAGGACCGTTTTGCCAGGTGTCAGCTTAACACCTCCAACCCTGACCTTCCTTCAGAGTCCCCTGACCTCCCTTGTGTGCAATCAGGGGCTTTGACATGGACAGAAGCAAACACTGCCCTCTGCTGGACGATTATCATATTACAGCAGCTGACCTCAGAAGCACCTTTCTTACATCTGCTGTATTTTTGGCAGCTCTTTTGAAGCTTGTTCAGCGCTGATCTTTAATGTTCGAACACCTTTTATATGACACCAGATGTTTCAGCTGCTTCTCATCACACACTCGGCTGAGCTCAAACTGCAGCAGGAGGCTCTTTAGAGAGACGTCGAATTGGAGGCGCGGAGCATTAAAGGATGCAGATCTGCTGTTATGACACTCCCATAATCATGAACGAGGAACATTTACACTGAGGGTTTAGTGATTATCACCTCAGTTCTTGGAGGAGAGCCATCATCAGTGCGTGCCTGAGGATTTTGTGTGGCAACGGACTCCAGACAGTGTAAGGTTCAGGTGTCTTAATGTGACCCCCAATAACAATGTGGACTTTTCAGACTAGTATTAAACTATCAAATGATTTATGACTCAAGTGCTCCTACGAGCTATTTCCAGAAAAGAGCACAACTGTGAAAGGGGTTGAGTAAATGTACCTTTGCTTTGAGTGTGGACTTAATCATCCGTGGGATTTCGTTTAAAATAGAGAAAGATTAAATTGTTCCTTTGAAAGCATTATGCAAACTAATTAATCTGCTCTGAATCCCTTTAGCCATGTCTTAGTCCCTGCCTTATCTATTGTGCTACAATACAAATGGAAAAAGATACTGTGAAAGGCTAAGTTACTACAGTATCTCAATTTGTGCTGCCTTTGAGGAAAGTTGCCTTCTTGTGTTTTACATGAGATCGTCCATTCCAAATGTTTTAATGATTCAAACATATGTTTGTATACGCACAGGAATCTAACAAAAGAGAGTGAGCATGATGTCAGATTGTGTACATGAGTGTATGTTAAAACGGAGAGGGACTTGTGAGGAAAGAAGCTCCAACAGCAGCTGCTGCATGATGTTGTCGGGGAAGCAGGGAGTATTTATTTGCACAACAGAAGAAAAGTCATGTGAACAAACGTGAACCATGTACTAAGATAGAGATAAAGACAGAGAGAAGTGTGGAGTGTAATGCTGAGAGCTCAGGAGTAGTTATGGTCCAGATGGCCCTGCAGCAGTAGCAGCAGCTGTAAATCACTGCGTGTTGTGCGATCCGGACGATAGTGCTGCGGGCAGGAATCTCTCTGCAAGGTGAGAGCGCTGACGACAGCCATTATAGGGAATGAAAACAAGACAGTTGGGTGAAGGAGGATGGGGAGGCCAATGACATTGGCTCTGTTTGCCTCTAGGACCAGATGCTACTTTTGGTCTCGCAGTTCATTGTCATAAAATCTTAGCACATTATCAATAGCAGGCTCTATTCCACCTCTGTTCTTAGTTTTATCCAATGTTAGTGTTAGGATCAATCATAATGCATTTGAATTTGCTTGCTGTAGATTTCATGATTTCAGATTTCTTGCACTGTTCTGCAAGTGAGACATTGCCCTTTGATTTGCAATTAACAATCTCTGAACACTTGTCAACAGCACAGCCAGTTTCAGGGGCCATAAAGGACTTCAGGCCAAGACTTTGTAATTATTTACAGTCTGACAATCAACATGAGGTGTAATATTGGAATTGGTGTCGAGAAACAATGATCGATTATTTGCTGCACTTGCATGCAGATATCTCTTTGAAGAGATGAAGTAAAAAGGTCAAATGTGGTTAGATGACAATCCTGATGGACCTCAGGATTAAATTACAACAGATAGCGCTCTGCCCTTTTGTTTGTTGTGGGTACAGCCTTTTCCTGCCAAAACATAGTCATACTACAAACAGCAACCACAACCATGAGAAGCACAATCTAATCATGTGCCCACCGATTCTGCATTGGATGCAGCATTTGTCTATTTAGATCATGCATTTTAAGATAATTGATGTTTGAAGCTGTAGAAAAATCGAAGTTCTTGGCAGGTTGGTAGAAACCTCAACGAGAGATTTAATCGTTGCACTGATAAAATAACTTTCAACTGCCTTACATTACTACACTATTTCTTTGGAAACATGTAATATATATGACATATGTTCACATGTAAATAATATGCACATTTCAGGTATAATATGTGGCTATACAGTAAACATGTGCAAACTGCTCTCCTCCTGCTCACATTAACCTTCAGCCAAGTTCCTCCTTTGACTATTGATTGCAGATTGGCAGTGTAAGGGGAAGCTATATGTGTTTATGTGTGCGTATTGGAGATGACAGATAGGAGCTTGAGGTGTGGGCGGGACAGTGGGTGTTGATTGAGTGGGTCATCGTAACTTGGCCCTGCAAGGAATTCTGGGTGTGGTTCTCTTTATCATCCTCTACACATGCTGCACATAATTCATTCAGGACCAGCGGGGGCTCTGCAGCCGATGCATTGATATGTGTATCCAAGTAAAGTGCAGTATTACAATCCTCCCACAGAGAGTGTGCACACACTCACACACTCATAGGTCCTGTGCTGAGCTGTATTTACAACCTGTAGATTAAATGTCATTGAGCTGCATGTCCTGCAGTATTTCTTAGCTCGGGTCAACACCCCTCTTTGTACATGTGGATTGATCCGGATTTCACTCTACATGTCTGGGGGGGTTAGACAGTAATGAAATATGAATCGCAGGGAAATCTAGAATGTAAATTGAAAATATATCTGTCAACACGCAGTGCAGGGTTCAGCCAGAGAACTGATAGCTAATTTATGCCCCATCTGCCTTCCTACAAAGCATTAGAAACAAAATTCACTTGTAAGGGCTGCACAGTTAGCTGTTGTATCATGAAGTAAAAAACTACTTCAGTTACTGCTACAAACTATAGCAGCTTCTATTTGATCATTAATCATTTAGAACATTTATATGAGGAAAAAAAAGTTTGATTATTGTGTTAGTTTTGATAGAAAAACAGTAGGCTATGTTTGTGCAGACCCTGTTTAACATGTTTCCACTATGCCAGGATATCAAAATGAAATAATAACCCTCAAGACTAAACAATTCTATTCAAACCTTATCGTCAATTCTTTACCACAGGTTGATTCGGTTGAAAATACTATGCAGGTTGCACATACTATCACCGAGATAGGTAAATACTAAACTATGGCCGCTGTTTTTCTATGTTCCCAAGATTATTTTGCAAATTGCAAATCTGTAAAAATGAATGGAGCCACAGTCGTCTGCCCTGTAACATTTCGAGTGCTGCACAGTGTGGTGAACATTAGTTATTTTAGCTACTGTTACCTTATCTGTTAAGCAACCCTCTTTGGGTGTCAGGAGGAATGTTGGCCTGTCCATAGGTCGACATGTCTTCTCAAATGAGTCAGGCGTAGCTTGAGAGTCATGCATGAAGTGTGTCCCTTGAAAGCGTATTCTCCTCATTGTGCCATTGACAAAAAATCTCTGGCAAATGTTGCATGTCTGGGGAAAGCCCTCAACAAATTTCAGCCAAAAGTTAACACTTTACCATGCTTTGTTGTAGCATCATCTGTCTTGTCATACTGTTAGTTTCCATCATATTCCACCGTAAAGAATCAGAAGAATCAGAATCAGTTATTAATGCCAAGTACATTTACATATACTGTAAAAGAAATTTGTCTTGGTGTATTGGTGCTAAAAAAACAGTTAACATGGGAAATAAGGCCAAACTTAAATAAAATATAAGAAGCAAATTACCAGTATATCAAATAGAATTTCAAAAATGTCAAATACTAATAATAAAAAACATGTTTACAGAGCATGCATGAAAGAAAATAAATTTAAAGTCCTGTAAAGTGCACTCCGATTAGCTTGTCTTTTTTTGTTGCATTGTGGCATAATTTAGACGAGGATCACAACAGTTTATTAATGCCTGATCCCATGTGTTGGCTGATTGATCAACAACTGAAACAGGCTATGGTGAGAACATTCTCTTGATTTTGACTGGAAAAAAACCCAGTGAAAGGTACTGTCCAATACTTTGGAAATCTAGAGCCAATGAAATGCAGGACAGTGCCTTAATTTGCATGTGACAAGTGGTGAAAATGCTGAACAACATTTTACAGTACTGTACAGTTCAAGGGAAGTGGAACACATGGTCACCCTAGTTTATAACTCCAATGCTTTTGTGTGAAGTCAAACAAGCAAAACTTCTCACTATTTTTTCTTCATCCCAGAAACCAGCTAATCCTCTTTTGTTCCCTGCATGTGTGGGTGCACATGAGTGGCAGAAAGTGGGTGCCATCCCCTCCTCCTGGTTCTCTTGCTGTGCTCCAAGCTGTGTATGAATGTCCAGTCCTCTCCGCCTGTTCATCCCTGGTGGGTGTCTTTGTACCACCCATCAATCCTGCTGTCACATCATGTTGGCAGAACTGAGAGGGGCCAGAATGTGAGCATCATAAATGCCAAACTAGCAAGAAGGAGAAGACTAAGGAACAAAATACAAAGGAGATCTTGTTTTCAAGGCAAACCAGTGACACAAGCATACTCTGAAACACTTTTAATGACATTCTTTCTCAGATTCTGCTTGACATCAAATTAATATTAGAATCAAGAGAGTAATATTGTTAAGTAGCAGGTTTACAGAGAAAATGATTCACATTGTACAACCACCTTGACCAGGGTTTATAACATAGAACAGCGTGTCAGATATTAAATCAATTTCATGACCAAGGTCAAAGACAGAATGTCTCTCAGCTTCTTGAAGCAATATATGTATGTTTTTCATTTTTCAGCTGCTGAACCTTTTACATAGCACGAGACGAACAATTACCAGCTAAGACATGTACAACACATTTAAACATAAGGTGGGGACTGTAAGACTAATACTAAGCTATTGAATACTTTTCTAAGTATCAGCATGTTATTATACTTACACTGGGGGGAAGTAACTTGATCTGAGCTGACGACTGCAAAGGTGAGCAGTTGTTCCAGTCTGCAGCTGCACTGAAAAGTCCGCTGTAGCAGCAACTTAAAAGGTGTGGTTTGATGGAGTTTTCTCTCTCTGTGAAGCAGCTTTGTCCTGGATTTACCGGAGTCTCTGGAGACTTGTGCCAAGCATCCCAGTGAATTGTGTGCTGTAGTTGAATAGCCTCAAGGACCTGCTTCTCAGCCGCTGAGGTTAATGTGGGATAGAGTTTGGTGAAGTCAAGGAAGTAAGGTCTCTGAAGGTTGTTGATGTTGTTCTCAAAGGGTAATTGAGTATCAAACCTGACAACAAAACTTGCGACAAAGGTGGAGACGAAATGTTCTCATCACTAATACAGGATAATTGTGTTTGATCCAGGCTTTTTTCCCTTCTAGGCATCTAACTGAAGCACAGTTTGGCACAGCTTGCGTAATTCCCCGCTATATGCATACACGTTTTAAAAGATAACTCGTGTCTAATCGCATGACACCAACAACAAAGCGCTTGAAGAGGGTGACAAGATAAAGCAGAGGTTTGACCCTGTGGTGCTCCAGCTGCCAAGATCTGTGTTGGCTCTGTGATCCATACAGAGAAAAGGCAAATCCTGCCAGAAGAGGAATAGAGATAACCAATTCCAAGGATGTGCTAGAGATCAACAGTGTGATGCATGTAGAGGTGATCGAGAAGGCTGTTTTTAATGTATCATCCAACATTTAGATCAGCTAAAAATTGCAACTTGTTCTCACTTCATAGTCTTCAAATATCACAGCCAGTCCTTAAAACATGGAGCCTTTGAAACCCGTCTTGCACTTTATCTGGGCACTGTTGAGCTTATTGTTCTGAAGAGGCCTTGAAGTCAGATGAAGTGTAAAATGTCTGTTTGGGTTGATTGTCAAAAAGAAACGCAGGTCTATATGATTCCTGATAAAAAGTAGACTTCTTTTAAGTTACCAATAGTGAAATAGTTCTGAATCGTATTTACCACAACAACCTCAAAGTAGATATATCATTCAGGTATCTCATTTACTAACCTTACGAATTATTTAACCACAGACAAAATGTTTTAACACATGTAAACGTGAAGGTTTTGGGACCTAAAGTAACAGAGTATTTGTGTCCTAACATAAACCCAGCTGTGACTGTTTGGCAATGTTAACTTCCTTTTAATGATTGATAAACATCTAAAACAGTCATTTGTGTATTTTATTGTTTTTTCCAAGTCAATCAAGAAATGTGCAGGGTTTTTTCATTAGTCGTTTGCTAACCTGACCACAGAGCCCTACATGTACCAAACAGATTGATTGAGTCATATTTAGAAGCTTAGGGGCCAAAGACAAAGTTCACTTTGGAAAGATGAGAAGGAAAAGGATCTTTCACATATTATGCAAAATATTTTCCTCGCAAAGCTAGTCTCAGTGTAGCAATTATTGCATAATAATGTAATAATAATAATTAGATAATGCGAGTGAGTTTAACCAATGGTATATTAACACAATGCCCTCTCATTAATAATACAGTAAATGATGTAGCATATTAGCAGCAGGAATTGTGAAGCAGCTTAAAATTAAAAATCGTAATGCAAAAAGGATTTTAATTCACATGGGATGAAATACAATCTGGACGTTTCTTAACAATATCTGTAACGCATGTCGACTCTTGCCTCACTTTCTAAAGCACAAAACAAAAGAACCTGACTTAAATCTATAAAACCTGTGCAGGCAGTTGACCTAATAGTCTTTCATCAATGTATCTGTTCACCCTGACCTGGCAGAGAAAGTCCTTTTGGGTTTTTTGTTTTTTTTTGTTCAGCATGGTTTCTAAATCTGTTAAACACTCTGCCTCTGAGTAAACATGAAGCTAATCCTGATCTCAGGCTGCATGTCAACAAAGATACTCTCACCCTAAAAACACACACACACACACATACACACTCATCAGGCTACCTGCAGACAGTTTGTAAATGCTGCTCCTGTTCTAACATGCCACATCATCTATTCTCCCTGCATGGAATTAGCATTGTATGAGTCTCTAAGCTGTTGGTATAAGCAGTGACATTTTGCAGGTACAGGGAGTGTAAGATTGGCGTCCTGAGGGGCTCAAGTGGCCTGTCCTCGCTGCAGTGGTAATTATTCCAGGGGCCTAATCATTAGAGAGCTGTTTTAATCAGACTGCCATCAGTGGCTAATGTAACGCGATTAATTACATCTCCAGGAGCATGCTCCTTAAGGGGCACTTCATCAGGATTACATGACTGACGAATAGCGTTTCTTAAGGGCATTGTCCACATTGTCAGCAATATAAGAGCACAGTGTTGTAAGATTTAATTTGAACACATCATGTGTAGATTGAGAATGGTATACTATTTCTTAATAACGCCTTGTTGGCATTCAGCTAGCAAGTTAGTACACAAACTGACCTCAAACCATTTAAAATCCCATTTATAGTGGAGCTATTGTGTTAGTTTGGAGCAGTTTAAACTTGGTCCTAGCATTTTACTCAACGCTAATGAAGGGCAAATGAGAGAGACAGGGGAGAGGGCAGAAGGGGAAGAGGTACTGCTGACACCTCCGGTTTCCCACGTTAACCTGCACTCACCTGCCTCCCGACAGCCCGGGCAGGCAAAGGAAACGAGCAGTGTAACTCTAAACCCAGACTTGCTGAGCTTGTTTTTCACAAAAATAGGCTTTGTATAAGAGTGTGTGTATGTGTGTGTGTGTGTGTGCGCGCGGGCACTTGCCCATACTGCACCTTATGTGTTGTATACAATACATTATAAAACCAGAGATATGCAACTGTAAGACTCTCAAATGACAAAAAGATGAAGTCATTTGTTGGCAACTTAAGTCAGTTATGTCTTATTTTAAACTTCATGCAGAATATACATGATCTGCAATTTCTATTGTTGGCTCTGAACCATTTCTATTTCATATTATTCCAAAATCAGATCAATGATGTTTGAACCTACTTTTACTTTTAGTCCGACTTAAAAAAAAAAAAAAAAAAAGAAAGAAATAAGAGCTACTCGCTAAATTGCATTGCATGATGGAAATGCAAATCACAACATTGATGAAAGTTCTGCCTTTAATCTCTGTTTAAGTATAAAGGGTAATGGCAGTGTAAATGGAAGTATGAATGCAGTATAACCATTGAATTGTGGGGGTCTTTAGCCTCGATTTAAGGACAGCAACATGAAAGAAAGAAGACATGAAAGAAAGCAACATGACCGGTGGAGTATCTGGTGTCCCATTCAATGTAAAAATACAAACATGAAAAAGAAAAGGTTACAGTACAATATCTTTTCTAAACTCTGTGATACAGTCTGTGACAATTTGCAGTATTTGCAGATTAACTGTCACGCAAATTCCCATCCTGTCAAACTGGTCTGTGTGCTTGTCCAAACAGGTGCATGTGGGACAAGTGGATTGGTTGTGTACCTGGGTGCAACACTTGTTTTTTTTTTTTTTTTATCTTGGAAAGCATTAGGTTACAGTAGAACTGCTTCAGTACTGCACACACAGAAGCTCATGCACAGGTTCATGTACAGATTCAAACCGTTGAGCTCAGACAGGCTCGAGGGTATCAGTGATGAAAGAACCCTCGCGAACGAGCATCCCAGGCATTCAAAAGCGCAAGAGCTATTGCACTTGAGAAGTTGCCACTCACACCCCCATGCTCGTCTCAGTCAGTCTCTCCTCCATATCTCCCTCGTCCCCTCCCTCCCTTCCACTGTTGCTTGATACACTCTCTCTCTTCTTCTTCCTCCTCCTCTCTCCCTCTCTCCGTCAGACGCTCTGTTGACAAAGTCAAGGCTGCTCTGAAGTGAACTATCTCTGTGATTTATTCCTTATTATCATATCAACATGGGCTTATGTGATCTGAGACGAGTCTGATGTGGAAGAAGAGAGAGAGAGAGAGAGAGGAGGGGGGGAGGAGGACACACTTGCATTTACACTCCTGGACACACTCTCCCATTCAGTCACTGCCTGATGCAGGTGACACGAGTTTGCTGCTGCTACTGCATCAGTAATGTGTCACCATCAGTGTCAACGGTCCACACTGTGACCACGACGACTTCTGCTCTTCAAGAAGGGGAAACAATTTTGCTTCTTCCTGTGCCATGTCTGGTCGTTGGAGCTGTTACTACTGAGCTCAGTTTGTGGATTTGACCAGCACTTCAAGACATACATCCCTGACTCTAAAGGGCACTGAAGAAGAGGAAGAAAAGGATCAGATCAAAATCGGAGAGTGAATCTCCAGATATGCAGGCTTACTTGCCTGTCAACCCATTTTGGAATAACAGTCAATCTGTGCAGCTTATGTCCTCAGAAGGATAACTCCAATCCCCCAGGAGTAAGAGGAGGGCTGTATGCGGTGAGCGTTTGACCCTGTGGGGGGGCTTGAGTGTCGCGGCCCAGGTCTATCACGCTAAGAGAAGCCGGACAAAAGGAGGACTAGGACGTGTTGTTGTTTCTGAAGTCTTCACACAGCTGTGGGAGATATGACTGAGTGTGGGACATCACTCCTCATGGACCTCCACCAGTCTCTGCTGTAGTCCCTAAACGAGCTCCAGAGGCCGGCATGGCTGGCAGACGGATACCCCTGCTGCTGCTGCTGCTGCTGGTGGAGATGCTGAGTGTGGTCTGCATACCAGGGGATGGATCTGGGAAGTACAAGGGGAGCTGGAGGTGGAAAGGTGACAGGAGCCGTGAGTAACTCCTCCCCCCCCCCCCCTACCTCTGTTATTTTCTTCTTTGCTCTTTTTCCTCCACTTCTTCTTGCATTTCTCAGCTCTTAAAAGAATAACAGTGAGACAGCACTTCCTCCCCCTACTTTGTTTTACTATTATTTTACATTCCCTGCTGGTGGAGTGAGATCCGGGAAGCAGTAAACATTGTGTGCCACTTTGATTACTCCGGTTGCTGTTTGAGTCTCAGCTCATTTCTCTGCGGCACCTGGATATGAGAGTGAAAAATAAATCGTCTCTATGAGGCCAGCGACCTTGGCCTGCGCTGCCAGTTTTAAGAGCTATCAATATGACTGTGAGAGTGCCTCCGTGTTGTTGCATTTGCTGTGAGTTGCAATTCACAGTTTATTATCCCTCTTTCTCTGAGCATCACTGCAATATTCCTGCATGAATATCTCATAGAGGCTCATTCGTAGTCATTAATTGATCAGTGTTGAGTTGTAAAAAGCTACTCAGAGGGATGCTACTGCCTATTTCCTCAGAGTAAAAGCCGGGTGCAGCTATGAGAGGGTTCATTATACATGCTGACACATGAGTGCATGGATGTCAGGAGGAGAGAGGATGTTATAATGAGCAGAGAGCTGCGGTTTGGTTCAGGACGTAGCTGTTGTACCCCAGGCTTTTGGCTGAGGGCTAATGGAATTGTTTGGCATGGCACCACAGCTCGACGCTGAGTGATGGGGGGTGGGGGGTGGTTGTCCCCTTGTGCCCGTCCCCTCTATGGAGGTTAAAGGGAGATCGCTATCTTGATACCGTTCCAAGATTAAATGACTGCAATGGGATGGAAGAGGCACTAAGTCAACGTAAAGCAGGTCACTTGACTTCCCAAGGAGACAGGAGCAGGTCCCAGTGTGCTATGAAGAGCGCTATCATGTATACATTTGGATGGCAATGATGGTGAAGCCTTGATTTTGCTCTTGTATTCAGCTACGCAAACCCTCCATTTGAATTCAGCACCCTATTTAAGTCAATATGCCTTGAAGATAATGTCTTTATAAGTATCTTTTTTTTTTTGCTTCTCAGGTGAAAAGATAACATTTAAAAGATAACATTTTCTGCTGAAATTGATTAGTATTTTTTTCATTTTAAAAGGTGTTCATCTACATTTTTGTGTGCCTAGGTGGATTCTGTGTTTAGATCTGTAGTTGTGCTGAGAGACCTTCAGAATTAAAAGCAATACATACATTTTCAACAGCAATGTTGTGCTTCTGCAAGCTGTCCTCTTCTCGCGCTCTTGAGAATACACCTCACAAAGGTGTTGAAATATAGGACAGATTGTTTCAGTCTCCAAAATATACTGCGTGTAGCTTGAGTTATTTTATGTGCAGTATTTAAGTGCTGTTTTATATCCCCTACTGTGACTGTCATGCACCAGAAAAGCTTCTCTTCACCCCGGTGTACATTCTCCCTGTCAATCAACTCCATTGAAAACGGGTTGTTTCAGCAAGAGTAATAAATCCATCGTGTGGTTTAAAGCTTAAATCTGTGCCATCCTATTCCTGAACCTGAAACTCTCTATATGAACCTGGACCACAGAGACTCTTCCCTATGATCATGTTCCTGCAGAAAGTCTCACTAAGTTTACATCCACTGGAAACTCAAGTGCACAGTGCTGCTTGGATTGTCAAATTTTGCCAAGCAACTTCAGGATAATGAACATTTTTACTTTAATAGTGACTGAAATGGGGTCTATGGATATAAAGGAGGTTGGTTTTGCAGCTTTAATCCTCCCTGTTTTGGTTTTATCTTACTACTCACTCAGTCAGGGTTGTTTTCAGATGCAGCAGGCAGCGGTATAAATAGACTGATCCAGATTTTTTCCCTGAAGTGCTTTAAGGAGAGCAAATATTTGACTAACATTTGCCAGCTGGCCAGAAACATAACTCCTAATGAATGCTAACGATGTTCCATGCTGACGATGTGTAAATTTGAAAGTGTTTGCTCCTGTAAATCCACACCATTTAAATGAAAATGGTCATTTGTGATTTTGGTTGCAACCCAATATGTCTACTAGAGAGTGGGAATACTGTCGGTAAAATATATCATGAAGGACAGAAACACTTGCTCATATCATCTGTTAACTTGTAAAGAAGGAACATGTTTCTTTTGTAGATTGTACTCTTGGTAACATTAAAGTACAACACTTGATGGAGTCACTGGATTTCACATCCTCAAATGTGTCTTCCTTTTTTGTGCAACCTCCCAGACTAGGTTTAAGTTGTCTCATCCTGCTGCCTTTTAGCAGGTAGAAAAACTGCTTACATGCAATAACCACGAAATTTTAAAATTGCTTTCTTAAAGAATGTCTCTTGGATACTGAATGTGTCACTGCAGTCTGCACATATAAGTTACATTTGGTGGCGCATAAAGAATACAGTGCTATGCATGAGTGCAGTCTGCTGATTTAAGGGGTAATGTCATCTGCTATTATTTGCTACCTGAGACTAAATCTGGTTTAAGACTATGTGGCACAGATCTTCTCTCTGACAGAGCAGCACTTTTAGGCACAGTCCATCTCTCTGACAGAGAAACATGCACACTGGCCAGCACATGAACCCAAAGCAAGACTAATATGTAAAGAAGGATTTGAGTGTGTGTGTGTGTGTGTGTGTGTGTGTGTGTGTGTGTGTGTGTGTGTGTGTGCTCTGTATGTGTTTGTGCGTTGTGTTAGTGTGCATGATAAATAAAATATTACATCATCTATTTTTAGTGACAACTTGTCTCCTCGATTCAATGCAGCGCCGACATGTCCCTCTGTGAAATCCTTTCCTTATCGTCTGAAACTTTCCTCCCTGCTTCTCACATCTTTTCCCTTCTCAGTTCTTGCGACAATTTCCGCTTTTAAGACTTCCCAGAAGCAAGTCTGCCACTTTCCTACAAACAGATGGACTGACCCTCTTTTAAAATGACATCATCATTCATAATTAAGACAGTATATTTACTGAATTCATGCATAAATATGAGCTTCGGTCCAGCTTGTACTTGCAAGTCCACAGAGTGGACGTCCAGCCTTGTGCTGTCTGCTGAGGTTTTGGTTCTCTTCTCTGACACAGTTTCTTCCCAATGATTGATGAGGAAGATTATAGAATTTACGGCTGATTTACTCTGCTCTGGATGCTAATACAAGCCTAGGAAATTTCACAGGCTGCCTCTAAGAATTTAAAAGTACAAGGCACTTTATTTATTTCAGATATATCGTGGATCATTTTCCATGAACCAAATTTGCTATGGGGATGTTTTCTGTATATGACTGCAAGAAGAGTAAAACAGTGTGGACAGATCTATAGATGCATTCCCATATGAGCTTGTAATATGTGTGTGGTTTGTAGAACAAAAATATATGACTGTTGATGACAGATTATAACAACGTGAAGTTAAAATATGTTCTGAGGATAAGGCTGCAGTTTTATTTGCCAGAATTTTTGAGACCACCCTGGGAGCAATATGTTTTATGTAACTGTAGCAATAGATGTCAACAGTGGCTTACATCCTTGTGGAGTAGGAGTGATTGTAAATGTTCTAATGAATGTGTGGATCCTGTGGTTTGGGTCAGAGGCCAGATGGAGTCCAGACCATCCTCACTACTGCCAAGGGAAACCTAGTAATAATTGCACGTGGCTGAGATACAGAGATAAACAACACGCCACACTCACATCCACGCCTATACTGGCAAATTTAGATTAGCCGATTCCCTAATGAGCATGTCTTTGGACTGTGGGAGGAAGCAGGAATCCCTGGTGGAAACCTGCACATACCTGGGGAGACCATGCAAACTACATAAAGAAGAGCCCAACATTAATGCAAACCAGGAACCTTCTTTTTGTGGGGTAACCTCTGCATCACAGTGCAGTAGAATTTAAACTAACATCTTTAATTATTACAACCGTTGCAGGATGTGCAATGTTCAAGGAAACAAGAATGAATCAAGAATGTGCATGTCACAAACAAAGTCAGAAAAAAAACGAGTATAGTGTAGTGGTATGGACAGAATGGATGCACACATATGCATTAAAGATAATTCCCTCAGTTTATGTGAAAGCCAGAGGACAGACATATGCTTGTTTCACTTTCACATGATCTAATAATGCATTACCTAAGCCTGTTTGTGTTTACCTCAAAATCCTACCAAAGGTTACTGTGTTTTTTATTCATAGCTGTTGTGCTGAGAGAAATTATAGTCCTTGGGTGTTTGTGGCATCCTCATTAGAAGAACAACCGCATGAGCAATTAATTATGACAAGAGTTTAAACTTTTTAGCAGAGAAGAGTGAAAAAACAGGTGGACACTGTGATCAGACATGGAGCATAAATATGAGGCTCTGACGGGTGTGGGCCTGAGACAAAGCACAGGGATCCTGGGTTCTCAGAATATGAAAGGTCAAAGGTCATTAAGTGCTGAGGCGGCTCTGTAGAGGTTAAAAATCAAACGATACCACTCCTGCCACTCCTTGATGTTTTATATCTAGCTTTCACGCCACTTTCACCTCGCCATTTGTACAGACGGATGTTTGCACTTAAAGAGACCATGGGTTCAACATCTGGATCTGAGACACGTGCAACGGAAATGTAAAAGTATTCATAAATATAAAAAAAATATGGATAGTTGAGACTATTTTCGATACCATCTTGTTAGATTATTCATTTATCTGCTCAGATTGGATGCTGCTCAAACATGGTATGGTATGGCATGGTAGACCAAATAAAAAGTTTTGACACACATAGCGACTCACAAATTGGTTGCTGATTCTTAAAAACAGTACAGAATTTATTCTATTATTAAGATGACTTTTGATATTTTATACATAACCTTCACTGAAAATGTTGTGACTTGTTGTGTATTATGTTTGCCTTCTGGTAAAGCACTAGAGAAAGTAACAATTTCTTTTGATGTTTCCTGCAATGTTTAACAAGAAATAATGAATCGGCACATTTTTGCAGAGGAAGAATTATAATATATTTTGTTAGCTCTTATTGCTGCTTTTAGCTGATGAGAGCCTTGCTTTCGCTCTTTTGAAATGAATACTGTAGGGCAGTCAGACATACGCGTGCATAGGACATGCAGTCTGTCTGGCTGACAGAAGCAAAGCGTACCATCCAACCACAGCAAAGACGGGACAAGCTGTTTACCATCCCAGACAAAAATCTGCTGGGACCTCTGTTTTCCTTTGCTTCACTGATGAAGTGGTAATTACAGGATAGGCCTTACACCTCCAGAGAGCCTAACATCTTACACGCAAAACACTCCGCTGTTATGCTGTCTCAGACACATTTCGGTCACGCCATTGACCAGAGGACATCATGTCTGAGACTTGCTGCTGCTTTGTTAAATTGGAGCAGGGAAATGTCTTCTGTGTGACTGTCACTTGGTCAATTTGATGTGATCACAGATGGCAATTCTGTACAATTGAAATGGAGGGCATCATCTAACTGTGAAGGGAAGCTCGAAAGTAGCATCTGCAACTTGCATTTTATTTAAAGGGTTTTTTGTCACCTTTTATTCCCTTCTCACATTTCTTGAACGTGGAGAAGTATTCAAGAAATATAGGAGTAAAATCTGGCAGTATATACTGTACATGGAAAACAATTCTTCTAATTTCAGTGTGTCTGCTTGGATTGCTTAGTGACAGATTTGCATCAGTGTTAGCGCAAACCAGCTGTGTCAGTGGTTGGTCTTCCACGGTTGGAGCTGAGACGGTCTTTGCATCAGCATCCCTTCATTGCTGAAGCAGCATTTGCACACATCATTTCCTCTCTACAATCCCCAGCTCTGTCCGCGAGCATCAGCAAGGCCATGATGGAAATTCATTCCTCACTAAATACTGGCTAACAGTTTACTTCTGTTTTGTATCAGCAAAAATATATGTAAGACATCTGTTTCCACAGCACAGACAGACAGGAGATTTTCCCTAGGATTGAAATCAACGTCAATTGGCTTTACTGAAGGAAATGTAGAATCCAAGGCTTTGTATAGATTACACTCCATTAAATTGAGCTTCATTTTCACTAAATGGAGTGTCACATGTTACTGTAGAAGATATACTAGTTGTTGAACTCCAGAAGGCACATCTGAAAGTCTTTGTCTTGGTTCTGTTTTAACATTCAAGAATTATACTTCACACGTCGCCATTTCACTTTTCATCATGACGCCTTTAAGTGTTGGAAGCTCAAATGCTTGTAGGCTATAATGTTATTGCTTTTATAATGTTAGTGCTTTTCCATGGAAAATAGTAAACATTTCAAACAACATTAGACAATATTTAAAGATTACACTATATATTTTAGAACTCTTTCATTGACAACAGCTAATCTTAGTATTCCACTATTACTTAGCTACCACACTATACAATATAGCCTAGATAGAATGTATTAATTCCTAGCTAATGTTGAACTAGGTAAAGTTGGGAGCTAAAAGTTGTTTCAAGGCTATGGCTAACAGTGTCTGTCATGAATTAACTGTTGCCTTAATGAGTTTGCAAGTTGGTTGTTTTGGAAGCTCATTTGCTACTTACAGCTAAGTCACAATATTAGCCAATTTCTAGCTAACACTATAGCTTTTATATTAATATCAGCAAGGATAGGTTCTATGACTGATCTAATGTGTAGCATAAAACAATTCTCTTCAAGCTAGTTTTCAGCTATGTTAGCTGTTATGTGAGCGTATGTGTTTCGAATAAGTATGTACAAATAATCTGTTTGCCAGATGAATATATAGTACCGAAAAACGTTTCCAGTAAATGTATGTCATCAAGTTTGCAAGTAAGCCAGATGCAGAAATGTACTTTAAAGTTTTTAAAAATGTGGATCTTGGTTGTTGTTTGTCTTTTCAATATTGATGCCATTGATGAGGTAACAGTAAAAGTATTAAAGTAAAAGTAGGCTAATACATTTTGTAAAATACACCAAATGGAGCCTATATAAGTTAACATAGACGATGGCAGTGCAACATTAAACAAAGAGTCAAGCATTCTCCCCTGAGTGTGATGCCAGCGTTTGAATTTGGTCAGTTGTAGTGCTATAATGGCATTCAACTCTGAAATGCCAAGCTCGAAATATATTGCTGACTTTTATGAGAGCAGTGTGAGCAGCAGAACAATCGGGAAGTCACCCACAGCTTGTGACTCAGTAAGAGGCCAGCTGAGGTAGCGTCACTAATCAGCACTAATGAAGACTGGCAGTGGAGCTGCACGCATAAAACCCAAAATGAACCCTTCTAATTAATTTGCTAATTGGAAATCTGGATTGAGACAAGGTCGGTGTTATTACACTGAACAGTCCTTTTGTGGCTTCTCTTCAAAAATAGTGCAACTGAAACAGAACTATTGACTAACTTAAGTAGCATACATTTGATCATTGTTCCACTGCATTTATTTTTAAGTTTTGAATTATGTTACCACATCATTGTGTGTGCTTACTCAACCTAACAGTCCTTTCTCTAATGCTGGAAACAGAACTTTTCAACACTCAGAAATCAGCAGAGAAATAGTCTGACACCACATGAAGGCACTATTGGACATATTACCACCAGATGTCTGACACCATGGCTTTGGTTTCCCCCCTCTCTAGCCCCCTCAAACACATGAATGTAACAAAATGTTCTCGGTGACTTGTATGATTTACAGTGCTTTGGTTTTACTTCAATAAAACATGAACATTCAGGACTGTATTTTTACCTTCTCCCCTTTCAAGGACAAATAGCACCTTGCTTTACAGTAAGAATGCTCTCACTTTTTGAAAAAGTGTCAAAGCTTAACACAAACATATGGTAATATAATACAGTTCACTGTAGCACATCAGTGCATAACCTCGGTGTGATCCAGAAAGTCACCTGCCACTAATAAATCTGGCTGATTTCGTGAGCTGAGAGGGCGGCGGGGGGGGGCTTTGAAAGGAGGTGTGGAGAGTTGCGCTTTATCTTTTGTTGCATTTCTTGCCTTTTTTCGGGATTTACGATCTGCTTCTCACAGCCTCTGGCCTCAGCATTCCCATGTGTCATGAGACACCCCGGCTTTGTAGCGAGCAAAACTCATCATGTCTGAGAACATTGTTGCAGGGTGTGTTTGGCATAAGTAGTTTTTGAGAAAATCATTACTACTTTATGATCTCTTCAGGTCATATCTACATTTGTTTTTTTGTTTTTTTTAAAGTTTTGTTTTCGGCCTTTTTGCCTTTATTGATAGAGGGAGGACAGTGGATAGAGTCGGAAAGGGGGAGAGAGTGGGGAGAGACATGCGGGAGATGGGCCACGGGCCGGACGCGAACCCGGGCCGCCCGCGCGCGAGGACTGAGCCTCAATACGTGGGGTCGCGCGCACTGCCGCTGCGCCACCGGCGACCCCCTACATTTGTTTTTAATCCAAGAGTTAATGATTCAAGGGTGTGAAGATCTGAGGAAACTTTTAGCTTGCCAATAATAACATTGTTAGCTATATAAAACACTAAGTTGATCAAACAACACCTTAAACAATTGCTGATGTTTGGGGTTGACTAAAATAAAATGAAAAGACTTTAAATTGTCGTTTCTATATTAATGATCGGCATGGATATATTCATTTTCATACATTCTGACTTATGACTCATTTCACTGTCTTTTCTGCAGAAAAACACGTCAACACTTTACAATCTTTTTCTTTCATCGGTGATTATCATTATAAAAGCTACATAAAGTAGAAGTTTAATTAATGTGCTGACTGATATATATCTTTTTTTTGTGTAAATCTCTTTGACAACATTTTGTACTGAAATGAGTTAGAGCGAATGTGTAATGAAATATTATGAATTGCTTTATAACCTATAATTATGTCGTCATCAGAACACCCCCTGGCAGGATATCAGGCGCAAACAAGCTTTGATTTGATGGGATGACAGTTGGATGGATGGCAGGGCAGGATGTTGTTTTAAGGGTAGAGTTGAGGTCATTTTGTCAGACATACACAGAAATACTCACTCATTCTACTATCTTTAAAGGGGTGGATGGATTGATAACTTTTTTCAGCATCCTTTAGACACTTTCAAAATGTCTGTATTTATGATTTGCAACGTTTTCTGCAACTTCCGTGAGGAAACATGTACGGCTTAACCTGTCAGAGAGCAGACAGGGCGTTCTCATGCTGTAAATCTTGATCCTCCCTTCATCCTGAAGAATTCAGAGTCAAAGCTCCCCTTAGGTGATACACTCTTACATTTCCTTCAGCTTTAGCTCTCTTTCACGCTACAGTATAATGAATTCAGTTTCTGTAAGTTAAAATATCAGTTGTGTTACTTTTTGGCACAATGATTCTGTCCTTCTAAAGCTAAAAGCTGACTTCTCACAACAGAGGAGGTCATGAATGATCTATTCTCATCTGACTCACGCACAACATCTCTTACATTCCTTTCCTGTGATTTAACAGATGTGAGAAACACTGATCCCTGTGTTTTTTTGGACTTGAAATGATATAACAAATTGTGTGTGACCATTTGACACATTTGAGAAATGTCTGTATTCCCTATCCAGTGTCACAGAAAGGAAAAATCAAAGCCCACGCCACAGGCTAGCTGTCATTTCATCCTCAGTCCCAGGCGTAAATGACTATAAGTTAGAACATCAAAAGAAGAGTGATGCTTGTCATGTTAGCCTGCAGATTTAGACCATCTTTACAGTCCCCTTGTGGTCTCACCAACTGTTTTTCACTTCTAAGAACATATTGCAAAGAGAACTGATATCCTTCGACCGCCTCTGCTACCTAAGCTGCCAGTATTGATCTGCCTGTCTGCAGAGATTGTTCGTTTTCTTTTTAACAGCACTGAAGAACTGGCTGCATGCCGGCAATGTTCTCACCACACGTCTTCTCAGAGCCTTGTTTCCAGCTCCTCTAATCACGACGAGACATATTGAGAGCTTCAGTTGGTTTATCTGCACCCTCTCATTGGGCTGTGACTAGTTAGGGAGTGCTCCAATGAATTAGCATACACATGTTTCTCTCTGACAAGCCACCAATGCGTGGTGGAATGAGCGTGTGCGTGCGTTTGTGTGTTTGCAGACTGAGCGAGAGAGCAGCTGGGTAAGAGAGATAGAGCCTGCATGGTGTTTTTTTCAATTTGCCTGACTTCAGATCAGATTGAGACTAAACTGTGACACACGCAATCACAGACAAATAAAAAGAATCATTACCAGGAAGTCGTTACACAACTGCTGTGTGCAAAGTAGAAGTCTGTGTGGTAAACATGGAGGAAATAGCTATACATTTATAATTTACTAATTGAACGTTATTCAGTTAGTCAGATTTTCTGAATGACTCATCTTAAATATCTCAACAATGATTGGGTAAACTGTTAAAATATTAAAGGCAATCGAACTCACTGACTTAATTTATGAAACAATTTATGAAAAGTGAACTGTTGGCGGGTGTATTCTTGGTCCACTTGATTGTAGTGGTTGAAAGCTGATTGTGTCAGATTCTATTGTTCTTGTTTTTCATGGTGTTAATGTTTCTCTGCTCTCCTCGTCAAACTGGACTTTTAAAAATGCATGTAAACATTTTAGACCCACTGAAAAAGCACTAAGTCGAATTTCTCATTGTTGAGCTCACACAACTAGATTACATGGTTGGAGGTCGATTTAGTCTTGCAAGTATACCACCTCAATTGGCCCCGAACTCGATGCATGCTCCACAGTACCCATGCTGGGCTTTGACCCTGTTGTCAAACAGCGTACAAAGGTAGAGGAAGTTGTCTGCCTTCAGATATCTCCATAAACATGGAGGTCGGCGTGCATAGAATTTGTACCAAAAGTAATGAGAATGTATAAAATGTACAGAGCTTTACCATGTTTTTACCGATCCACATATAACCAGTTTGCTGCTTGCTATCTTGTCTGTTGACTGTTTGGTATATGTGATTTAACTGGTCACTGAACAAGGGTCCAAAAGTAACTGTACCTGAGGTGGGTCACCTGGCCTTCTACTGCAGCAGAGTCCAAAGTATGGTGCACACGTTTTGTTTTGTTGAGTGTCCAACTCATACATGTTTAAAGGTACATTTTCTTGTTAAACAATGAATAGATAAAAACGTCAGTGCAGTTACATTATACATATTGAAGTGGCATTCAATTTACATTAAAACAAGTTGAAGCTTCGGGATTTAAAACCCACTGCATCTTACAGACATGATTCTAATGAATACTATCTGTATTTTTTTCTGATTTAAAAAGTTTTTGTCACATGTCCCAAACACATATATAGATATTTAGTATCTTTCTTAAAACAACCTTACGGCGACAAATCCAACAAAAAAAGAAAATGGAGTTAATATGTGCATGCATATCCTGCAGCTGCAGCTCTATTGTGTATTGTGTGCATTAAAGTTAATTGCTTGTCAGTGGGGCTATTCAGCACACATTGCCAAACCAAGGAGCGTTCAGTTTCAATTTCAGTGTTTGCTCATTTGTTTTGACCATAACACAGCTTGAGAGAAGAAAGAGATTATTAGGTGTGCCTGGTGTGAACTGAGAGGCGGGTGTCATCACATCAAAGGCGGTGGAGGTTAGACATCACTGCTGGATGTTTTCCTCTCTGAAGATCTCTAATTAAAAACTTTCAGAATTCCCCTCGGCTCACACTGTAATGGCACAAACAGCCCAGAGGGATTCACCAGGAACTTTGAGAGCCACTGAGGGCACAGGTGAACTTGACACAATAAACAACTATTAAGCTATTATTCTAATACAATTGATATTCTACAACCTTGCAAGGACAGTTACGATTTACATAAAACAGTAATAATTAAGCAAAAGACTCCAGGAGTCAGGGTCAAGTGTTGTGCTTGGGATTTATGTCTGAAACCTCTAATGGAATTCATTTTAGTTGAAAAGTGCGATTTTCTAGGTCTGGATAATAAGTTAGTGAAGCTGCTTCATAAAAAGTTGCTTGGAGGACTGATAAACTAAAGGCTTGAAGCTTGAAAGAATCATATCCATTAACATGTTAATGGAATTTTCAAAATAATACAGAAAACGTTTGTGGATCCAGCTTAAGAGCTCTCACCTTGGGTGTTTAGAGAACGTGTCGGATTTAGTGAATCAAATAGCAAGGACAGATAGCGTCATTGTGCCTCGATATGAGGTCTGAATCTTCTCCAATGACCTCTGAGCTCATTTGCAATAGTTATATACATCAATAGTCTCTTATACAGGACTTTTTTTCTCTCTCTTTTTATCGATATTTCTCGTTGTAATATGGGTTAATTCATAGGGAGGGGATATTTTCAAATAGAGGGCAACAGAGAGTATCAGAAAAAGAAACATCTTTAATGCCAATAATCAGTGAAATAAGCGGCAAAACCAAATCAATCTTATTGCTTGGCAGTGGAGTGAAGCATAAGGTACTTATATTGAGAAATGACGGAAGGTCACTTGTCTGCTGGCTGTCATGGTAAAGATGTTGACAAGCTGTGTATGAGTCGTGACCATGAGCTGCAGACTTCAGATTAGCCTGATATATAACAAGCATTCAGAGGCTGTTCACCTTGGCTACAACTCTTGAAATCCTTAGAGGACCTTGTTTTCCTCACCTACAGCAAGAGAAGGGACTTAGCGTCTCTTTTTCTATGTTCCTTTCTCCTCACTCTGGTCAGAAAAAAAGCTCTCCAGCATCATCAAGATGGACATGCCGGCTTTTGCCAGCTTTGAGGAAGCTTATTGCATCGAGTTGGAGCAAGTTCAGACTCCTCTTAGACTTTGAACTTACTTGACATGGGTGTATAATAAAGCTGAGATACCAAGTATTTAAAAGAGTCGTACGTAATGTAAAGGTGTGAGAAGTGACATCTGTGGAAAATGAAAGCGCCTTTCTTTTCATTTTACATCTTCACAAGGTAATAAAAGGGGCCCAGCAGCATGCTGTGACGCAAACAGTGCTAGCGGCTACCTCACTGGGAGTCAAGTTTTGTGAAATGACCATGCAAAATTAAACACCCTTCAAGCTAATCAGCTCTATTTGTCCTGGAACTGTTTCTCTGTTTTTCTTCCTGTGTTTGGGGTTGCTGATGCCCTCCAAGCAAATCCATCAGTAGGCGAATTGGCACATGTTTCATTCCTTGACATTAGCAGTTTTATTTATTTAACCACAATCAGCAACTCATGCGTTAACAGATGAGTCACATTCCAGCTTTGATGAGTGACGTGCATGTAGTTACTGTGGGTTTTGTAACCAACGAAACATCGAAAGAGATATAAGACACACAAGCACAACTGCAGCGTGACTGTCAACAGTGAACTCCTGTGTGAATCCATTCAGTGACGAGGTGGCGAACCTCATCGCAATCTGTTTGGCATTGCACTGATTCGTCATCCAGCTGGAGCAACGTGCAGAAAAAACTGTGACTGTTAACGACGTCTAAAAGTTGTGTGGAAAAAATTTGCTAAATCAGTTGTGAAAATTTTTTTTGTATTACAGTCATTTACAAATATGTCCAGTTTTCAGGAATCTGCCTTGTAGTGTCAAAAAAAGGGTCTGTCTTCATGTTTTACTTGTTTATCAAAATATGAATCAAAGATGTATAAGTTCTCTATGAATCAAGATTAGAACCTGTAAAAAGCAGACATAAATAGGACTGTTTTATTGCCAGCCTGAGCAGGGCTTTACAGCATGACCCATAACATATAGAGTCATAATCATATACACAGTTTTCCCTTTAAAAGATTTATAGTACGGTGGGCTATGACTCTAGCCTGGAGTTAAAGGTATCAATTAGCTCTTAATAGACTTTACGGTGGATGTGGTGGCAGATCGTTATACATGATGAAATGTGAAGAACCAGTCGGTCAGCAAAGCTCAGGCCAAATGTGCGTCATTTCCTCCACTTTCTCACGACAGCTGCAGCACAACTCAGGGATTCCAGACTGTTTTCTTTTTTCTTTTCAAATTGCACATCCAGAGGGTTCTCTGTCTACAAACTGTTGCTATCGAACTCCTTATTCTCCTTTTAGTAATATTCAACGACTTGTGCCTTTCCTCAGGGGTGTTTGTTGTAACAGTTTGAAAAGAAAAAAAGAAAAAATCTTGCACATTACTCGTGTTGCCAATTTATTTTTAAAAAAAAATCCCACAACATTGATCTGAAGTAGACATGGTATTGGAATTGTTTGAGAACACAGTTAATGAAGGTTTAGACGGAACATATTGTTGCAACGTTTTCTTGTAAGCGATAGTTTGTCATCCTACACAGCTTCTTTATGAGATAGTTGGATGTGCGAACACTTTCTTAAACAAACCTTGTAATTTTCAAAAAATATGGTGGCTTTTTTATTTTCCTTTTTTATTTATTTGTTGAATTCATTTTATATTTCACATTTTATCCAGAAAAACCTCATTTAATTTACTTTACTTTTCAATAATAAATGTTGAAGATTGCTACATCTCTAGCTTGTAGTGAGCAATAAGAGTCAGTAAGAAGTGAGTAAGCTTATCATGAAGACCAGAAGCGGGAGTTAATGATTAGCATGGCTCCATGTGAAGCTAATAAAGTCAGAAAAACGTCTCTCTCTGTCCAAAAACTGTCACATCAGAGGTCTTGTTGCTATTAACAGAACATTTAAAGAATTCATTGTGAAACAGTTGTCACATTGAAATGTTGAATTTGTTCATTTTTGTGCTCAGTAGTTGTTGACTTCAATCCGTCTAATTCTGTCTACTTCCCAGAAGTCAAACTATTCCTCAAAAGGCTTCTGTGAGGAGAAGTTATTGGAAATCCATGCAAAGTCATCCGTCATATGATGCCTTTTTGGGATTATTATGTTTTCTTGTCAAAGAAACACAAGTGTTACTGCATAAGTATTATTTGTTTACTAAAAGATGCATCTTCCACGTCAAACAGTTTGAGAAAAAAAATCAAAACTGTGAGTAAATTGATCTCAAATGTCTTCGTCTAGATTTTCCTCTGTTCAAAGTTCTTCTTCAAGACAAAATCTGCTCCTCCACTCTGACTTTGTCCTTCTCTTTTCCTCTGCAGCAGTGAGAGCTCACTGTGACTGTATTATCTGGAGGCCTGATTAAAACTCCATTAGTGATGCAGAAAACAAAGAAAGTGTAATCAAAATGTAAATTAGTGTAATGGAGCTGTGGAAACAGATGAAGCGCACAGACCGCCTTCTGCTGAGAATGACTTTTTTTTGAAAGACCGTGCTGGTTGTGTTCTTTTCTGTGTCGCCAGTAATGGTGAAGAATAACAAATACAGACCCAAAATGATGAAAATACTCTCATGATTGTGTTATGGGTTATTACATCAGCGAGAAAAGAACAGATTTAAATGTTCAACCTCCATAATGAATTGTACAAGGAAAGGAAACCTCTTGATTTTTCTACAAAATAATCATTTTTTTGTGCCTGTTCACATTTCTCTTTTTTTATCAGACAAAAAGTAAACAGATGTTAAGGCATGCAGAAAAAAAACATTTAGTTGTTGAATTTGCTCGACTTTTAGTTACAGGCTGTGGAGGAACTACAGGAAACAATCATTCAGTCCTGTTAACAAGTCCCAGAATCTGAGTCCCCCATCGTCATTTTAAGGCCATCCATCACTTCTACAGGCTGCTGGGGCTGAAGCACTTCTGCCAATACATGACAAGATAACAATGAAACAACAACTACAGCTCCTGCATCCTCATCTATTAAGAGCTCCCAGCGTCTGTCACAATAAACAAGCTCGACAACAGGAGCAATCAGTCAGACATCAGGTTTATTGTCCTGTCAGCTGGGTGTACAGGGGGGTTAAGAGCTGATTGGGTCCACACAGTGACAGAGTTGCAAACTGGTACTCAAGTTTTTGCCACTTCGAGTATACCTGAAAATGCAGTACTATTAAAGTTACATTAAAGATGTAGTAAACTAAGCAACCAGTTAATTAAGCTTCACTACACCGAAGATATAGCCCAGAGAAATGTTGCAAGCTATTCAATTGCTCCTTGTAGTATTGTCCATCACTATCCAAATGTAAGTTCCAGTTAGAAACAGAGCCAAAGGCTTGAGTCTTTGAGGAGGACTCCTGTGCAGGACTTCGATCATGGGCCCAGGAAGACTGGCCAAAGGGGGGGCAGGCTTGCTTTTGCATAATTTAGTCAGTTATCTGTTATGACCCATTAATATGCCTAGAGGGATTTTTGAGCTGGGGCGCGAAGATGGGGATAACATTGGAGCTAGTGGGACAACATTGAGGTCCTGACTTCAATGCTGGGTGCACCACCTGTTAAATGATATCTGAAGTTGTCTCTAATTGGACCTCTGATTGGAGACCACCCGAGGAATCAGGCAGGAAGAGCACAGGAGACTTGAGGACTGACATTGGTTTAGAAACCAACGTCGTTTTTCATTCTGCAAAAACAAAGACCCTCCACCCCTGCACATTGTGGACATTAGATAGCTCAGTTCAAGCAGACCAAGATTTTTTTATTGTACTACAAGGGTATGCACAGGCTTTGTCCACAGGGGTTGTCAAAATCCACTCAAAATGAGAATACATTAAAGCGGCTTTAGTTTGCAGGGCCTATTTCTCTCTCTTTCTGTTTATAAAGAAAATAAATACCATCCCCAACAGAGCAGATCATCAACTTTTGATAAGTGTATGCTGACAAGTGTTGCTGAGAGGTGCCAATGGTAAGAAAGTGAATTAAAAGGTCCAGTACAGTAAAATGAACAACCAAAGGGCAATTTAAGGTACAGTAATACAGATTGAACATTGATGAGTGAAGAAAACATTTCTATTTCATGGGTCTTTTGAACAATGTAAGGTAGTTAAAATGCATCATCCACAAGCTTTTTATGAAAGGCATACTTTTGGATGTACATGGTTTTAATAGGACGTATACAGGACTTGTGATGTCAAGTAATTCTCTTTTTTAAAGCCAAGAAGGAACCTTCATTCCCTCTTTGTGGGCTTTATAAGGGCACTTTTATTCCAAGCCTAGAAGTCCAACTGCTTATCAAATACTAGAAGACATTGCATGTCTTGTGTATCTGATCTGCCTTTTGCATAGCCCTTGATTGGACGATGTTTACTTTTAGCAAGACCAAACACAGAAGCCTCGTCATTCTCGGACAGATTCTTTTGTTTTGTTTTTTTTCTTCTTCTTTAACTTGTTCCAGCCTGTAATTGTCAGTGCCACAATACTTTCCGTGTCTGAAGCAGAAGCTGTCTTTGTGTTTAATTTCTCTGGTTGAACAGATTAAAAACACAAAACAACACAGCCTCGTCCTCTTGGTGTCAGTCATGTAAGTGTCAGACGGTACTTTTCTGCTTGATGTTCGTTTCTTCATGTCAAGCATGTTTTCATCCTGTGTGTTATGTGTATCATCTCGCTCCATGTGCATGAAAGAGTAACCTCAGTGGTTATTTGTGTGTGACTCAGTCTCCCCGCTCCTCTGAGTTGTCAGTCTGAAGCTGCTGTTTGGATAAACAAAAGTGCATGATGATAGGTCGTGCCAAGCGTGAGGCCCTTCAACTGTCACACAAATTGCAACAATATACAACAGTAGCTGGGGGGAAATGATCACAATGTTTTCACTGTCATTTCTGTGTCTAAATCTGTTTTCGGGTTGAAAATTCAGTCAGTCTTTTAAGAATGGGAGGGGTGGACCAAATGAGTGTTCGCCCTCGTCTTCACACTCCAGTGATCTAAAGTACCCACCAATGAGCGATTCCGTCTGCCCGTCTGCTATTTATCAGAAGTGATGCCAGATCCCATTTGAGGAAACAGATACTTCCGACAGACAGCCGCTCAGTTAGCTTAAAGGGGTGGGACGCTCTTTGATTAAGATTCCTCTTACTGCCCCGCCGCAAATTAACCCCCTGTCAGAGGGCCACAAAGAGAACAAGCACGGCTGGGTCTGATTTATTCCACACAGAGCCATCATGAGGGCACAGTTGGCCTCCCTTCTCCCCCCATAAGCCATGCACAACCAGACCCTCTTGGCCTCCTTTTTTTCCCAACCTCCCCCCCGCACCACCCCATTCTGTCACGCCCTCACACCTCCTGTCGCACACTCTCAACCTGTCACTCCAACAGACGACATGCACAAAAAGACGGGTCAAAATCAAAAGGACCTGATTAGCAATTAATGGAGCATCACTATATTTGCATCAGGACCGTGTGTGTGTGCATGCAGAGTGATGGTGTCAATCATGCACAGTGTCCCCGGCCCCTCCCTCCTCTGTCCGGCCCATGTGCTCCCTAAAGGGTCCAGCCAGTTATGGCTATTGATACGGAGAGATAACTCTGTTTTACACCCACACACAAAAACCCTCAGACCCAACGCAGGACACCAGAACAACCGCCTGCTGGGAGAACAGCTAGGAACATCATACTGATGGATTTTTACCCAACAAATGGTTGACACATTTATGAGATCCTAATTTTGTCTCACTTGGATTATAAGCAGCTCTTGGGATTGTTGTTGCAATGTGGGAGTTTGGATTCTGCACTCAGGGACACACTCTGAAAGGATGGAGTTCAGCACTTCTTTGTGTGTTTGTTCTATGCGTGTGTCAAGGAGGCAGAGGGCTGCAGGTGGGGACCGTGGGTGGGAGGGAAAGTGGACAGAATGCGTCCAGGTTCTCAGTCCCTGTGGTATTATTGTTGACAGAGACTGGAGTCGCACAGGACGGAGCCAGCGAAGGGGCAACACCAGCTCCTACCACCGAACACGAGGATGACAACTCTCTGGGCTACACAGGTACTGCTGCCTCATTTCCCATGATTCTTAGGCTGTCTCTTCATACATACACAACCTGAGACCAGATATACATATTTGGTATTTTGTCCTAAGCTTCAAAATATGTCAATCAGTACCTGCAACACAAGAAAAAAGAAATCTGTGCCACCCTTAATTTAACTTATATGACATAACTAAGTAATGTGAATTAGTGGAACTGATTGAACTCAGTGTCATTGGGGAAAGTGTTGAATTTTCAACTTAATCATCAAACTTTAACACAACATTGAGGAGTATCTAATGAGTCTTTTTTAACCTGTTGGCAAACCAAGATCAAGTTACGGCGAAAAGTCACCCCAATTGGGGCTTAAGAGTTGGTTTTACACATCAGGATTTATAAATTACATTCTGAAGCACAAATCTGTTTTGTGCTTTCAATTCTTCAAACTGAATAAGAATAGTATCAGTGTTGAGGGTTGAAAAGGAAGTGCACTGGAATACTGCAAGTAAATAAGTGCAAGCAGTCAATATCTCCTCAAGCTGCAGACCTCTGTCAGGAAGAGCTGTAAGTGGGGGGTCCTCACATGTGGGAAGTCTGCCCTCATGAGCACATACACAGGATTCTGGGGGAGAAATTGTGATGACATGTGATTTGGTTTGGATTATTTGGGCTGTAAGCGAGGGAGAAAAAATGTTCTCAGTGGGTCATCCCTACAGGACACCTACCTCCCAAGGTGTAAATAACCGGACCTCACACAGCTTCTTCAGGAACAAAAGCTCAAATTAACTGCCAAAGCTGTTGTGAGGTTCATTGCTGTGTTTTATTACCTGACAGCTCTGGATTTTGTTTGTTTGAAATTTGAGAATTAACCAACAATACCATGCAGTTATAATTGGCATCACACTGTGCTATTTATCTGTGTTTATATGTGCCAACAAATGCTAACTGCAAACAGCCATTAGTGTAGAAATCTCTCCATGTAAACTTTGAGTTAGCATACGGGGATCTCATTTTGTGGAAGATAAGCTTGCATGGCATAAAGAGAGAAATCACGTCACTTCTGCCTCACTGAGTCTGAGTTCATTTTAAGGATGGTAAATACATTGGCTGGACAGTGCCAGAGTTCATCTTTAATCTGGCCATTTAATCCCATCTGTGCATGGAAATGAAAGAAATTGATCTGGCCCAGTCAGTGGATTGGAAATGAGACTAATGTGTCCTAATACTCCAGTCTGCCGCTGATAGGGCAAAGTGGGCGTCTGCCAAAGACTCCATTTTCAGGGTGTGTGACTCGCTGGATGAAGATAATCTTGACAGCTGCCACTTTTAGCTCAG
This sequence comes from Symphodus melops, assembly GCF_947650265.1. NCBI lineage: Eukaryota > Metazoa > Chordata > Actinopteri > Labriformes > Labridae > Symphodus > Symphodus melops. Next base: position 6,010,336 of record NC_136700.1, on the reverse strand, counting down.
GTGAAAGAGGAGTGCACCTTTAAGTGTTACAGTGAAGGATCCTTTAGGTGCCAGCTTGGGTTTAATTGTCATGTGATCTAAGTGAACTTCTTGAAGAAAGAGGTTCATTGATTTCAGAGGAAGTTTCACTTCTTATCTGATCGCATTCCTACACACCACATTGAGACAGAATGGTGTTATGACCTGCTGTCTATCAGTGCGTCTAAAGCTGTAATCTAAACCCTTTTTTTTTTACTTCTCAAAAGGCCAAAAAAAAGCTGGCACATTGTTAGACAATGATTCATTTAGCGTCCTGTGAATTTTGTAACAAACCACATGCTGACCTGAGGTTCCCAGCACGTTGTAAGTGTTATAGGTCCTCCAGACATGCACTCTCAGCCAGCTCTGAATTGTTTTCCGATATTAAAGAGTTTTGCACAGTACTTCACATTTATTATAAATAGGACTGACCTGTCTGAAGGCAGAGGATCTAGAAAAAAAACCTCTATTAAAACTCTTGCTCTTTGTCGTCCGAGGCCCACACACACACACACAAACACACACACACACACACACACACACACACACACACACACACACACACACACACACACACACACACACACACACACACACACACACATGCACACAACAATTCACAACACACAACACGCACGCACACAGCAATTCACAACACCCATTCAAACACATACACACACGCACAAACACACAATGAGGAGAGGGCTTTTTGGTTCTTCTGCCTGGACATGAAAGAGAGAGCGTGACTTCAGACGGCACATCAGAACTCATATCCTGCCTCTCTGCTGATAGATCACAAAGGAAGGCGACCTCAGAGAGCGGCTGTATTTTTCAGGTTATGGAAATAAAAATAGGGAGGAAATTGAAGGTTGTCACATTGTAGAATAGAGGGGTCCAGACTACTGCAATATTGAATTCTATTCTTCTCTCATAGCATTTAACCCTGAACGTTTAAAAAAAAAAAAAGTGCTCACTGTATTGGCTGATGTACAGAAGGTCGTGGGAAAACAAAGTCAAGTCTGTTGGAGAGCTGAAGCTTTGAGGAGGTCAATGTTTTGTAACAATCGGAAAGATTAGGAAGATGGGAATTGAAATTATCAACTGAAATCGACACAATACAATGAGGGCTGTTAAAGCACATTTCTATTGTGAACAAGTGAAATTTGCATATCAGATGATGAAGATGAGGATAGTGTGCCTGTATAATCTAGATACTTGACTGATCTGCACTTCTCTCATGGGATGATTTCCTGTTAAATCAAACAGACAGGAGAATATATTATGAGTAAAAGAAACTGTGACAGAGAATGTAACTCGGTTCTGTCAGCTGACACATGTTCACAGAGGAACACATTAACCATAACCCTAATGCACAGTCTCGGAAAAAAAAATGAAGAGACCACTGCAAAAATAAGTTTTCCCTGATGCCATTTTTTCTTTATGTTTCTCTAAAAGGTTGAATACCATGAGGAATTCAGAAATCAACATTTGGTCATTTCTTAAGTGGTCTCTTTAAAAATCCAGAGACCACTTCAGATTTTCCTTTCATCAGTATTTCTACATTTATAGACGCAATTCTTTCCAAGTGTCAACCTATGTACACCTCTTTGTACTTGATGAGGAACTGATTTGCTGATCACCTGATAAGCAATCCAACAAAGCTATGCTGCTTGAATTGTTGTGCCAAAGTTAGCATAACCCGATAGCCAAGTGCTGGACTGCTGGAGAACAAGCCAAGACAAAGAAAAGCTGTAACTACAAACCAGAGCTGTTTCTCTAAATTTGGCTGACCTCTTCTTAAGTGAAAACAGTGGGATAGTTTAGTGTTTAAAAAATAGTATGAACTAGTTTTCATCGCATTTTGTTTGTGATTTCATCCAGTCTTCATTTTCTGTATATAGAAGACCCAAAGGACAATATTTTATTAGGTAGTATGGAAGGTTGCAAAGGTTGTATGATGTTGGTTTTCAAAGCTCATCATCTGCCCCATGTTATTATCTTCAGATCAGCATACATGTAATGCTTGGAGAGCTTTGCACATTGACTCACTGACAATAAGACATCACCTAACACTCTGCCAACTCCTGCTCACATTAAACAGCCGGGCTTGTTTTATAGCTAGTACAATCAGCAGGACATGCTACGACATGTCACTGCACACATTCACAACACTTTCATTATTTTGCAGGACAAATCATTTGAAGAGCTGTACCAATGTAATCACTGCATATAAAATACCTCCTTCTTGTACATGGATACTCAAACTGCCAAGGTAGATGCATTTAGTTCAGGTAACACAAACTGTTTTAAGAAGACTTTACACTTAAAACTATATGAAAATGAACCTATTGGAGAACATATTGGACATTAAATCATGCCTTTCTTGCTTTAATATTATCCCCACATTGTAAAAGCTCATAAGGGTCCGGTTTTCCTCTTACTACTGTTGAGGTTGAGTGCTCTGTGTGTGGAAACATGGAGCTGACAGCTTTACCATGAGAGAGATGGAGAGTTCTACTCTCTATTCGTCCTCTGCTTTCATTACTGGGCTGCTGCTGCGGCCTTGAGAGTTCCCAGCCTGAAAACCAATTTCCTTGACAGTGTCACCCCCCCTTCATATATTACCCAAGAGTCAGCACAGCATCAGTGTGGCACATAGCCATGACACTCACTTATGTTCATCAGTGTTAGTGCTATTGTAATCATGGTACAGGAAACAAAGAGAGAGCTACACGCTAGGTTAGCTGCACTCTCGTATTACTCCCAGTACAGCAGCAGCACTCATTTGCTAACAGTGCAACAAAAGAGAAAGATCCCTAGCTATGCCTGGAGGAGCGATTCACATGAGATATAATTAGTTATAACCATGCACTAATGTCCTACACACAGTTAAGTTTTTTTTTCTATTCCCCATTCAATCTAATTTCTTTCCCCTTGTCTGAAAAGCTGAGCTGAGTGCTATCCCAGGAAATGGATCTATTAGCCATTCTCAGTTCCAAGACTTGATGGAAAGTGGAGTAATGTGGTGAAGAGCCACTGGAGTGTGTTTGTTTGTGTGTGTGCGTGTGATAGAGAGAGAGAGAGAGAGACGAGGGGTGGGGGGAGCACCTAAGCACAAAGACTGCAAGAAGATAATAAAATTAGGAATATCCAGAATCTCGCTTCTTGTGTCCTCATGATAATTGGGCAGAAGATTGGGTAGGGTTTGGTTGAGTGCTAATAATCAGCTTCTGCTGCCCCGTCAAAAAGGTTTAGTCTCTCAGTGAAAGGATAATAAGTGTTGTCTTATGATGTAAATGGGTCACATTCTTCAGCATCTCAAAGGGGAGAGGAGTGAATCATTTCGCTCCTCTGACTTTAGAGGACTAAGTTGTTCAAATAACTGCTATAACATTGACTTTACATGCCAATTTTCTTTGCAGTGTAATCTTGAACCTCTCTTTTTCAACTCTCTATACATCACAGTGCAAATCAGAAAAAAACAGCAACATAAAAACAGGAACAGATAAGAGCTTCAGGCATTACGGTGTGTTGCTGAGGAGATATTTCAAATATAAATATTGGTACTAATGCATTCAGAAATAGACTGTCATGAGTTCGAAGCACCTTGCTGTACAGTTCAGAAGTGCTAAAAATAGTCAAAATAAAATAAAACAATAAAATTGTATCTGCCACACGTCCCAGGGTTTTACATGTTGAGCTTTGAGAAGGCAGTCTGAATACAGCTAGTTGCATCAAGTAACACGGACAGTCTGCCAGATCTTTTTGGGATGTATATTCTTGAAGTGGAGGGCTTTGACACTTTGACACTTTTATTGTGCATTCATACTCAGACAACACCAGCTAAGAAATACCCATCTGCTGTTAAAGGATTTAACTTGATGATTGATGATGAGGAACGCAGAGTGCAATTATCACAACTAAATGTAATTGTGTTGTTTTTTTATTTTTTTCAGATCTATTCTGTTTGAATCTATTCTGTTTTATGTTATTTTGTTATCCATTGTATCATATTAATGTGATATAAGTTTGCTGTATGACACTGTAGTGGCACATCTGGAAAACTACAGTACAGCAGAGAATGAATGTTAAGAGTATATTATGACCATCAAAGTCCGAAATGCTGTTAATAGTTATTAAGTTGTTTAAAATTCACTAATAATATATTGCAGTTACTAGTTACACTTCCAAAACACTGTAAATACGTTTATTTATTTTTTCATTTTCAGAGCCCTTTAGCCTTTAGATCTATTAGCAATCTTTACGAGCAAACGCATAAAGAGTGTTTGACTCTGACAGCACAGCTTCTCCTCCCAGCACAAATTACGCTAATAACTGTGCTGACTGACGGCTTGATGGTTTGTAAAACTGTTGCTGGGTTTTATTAGCGCTGATATGATTCATCCATAGTCATAGTCATCTTGCACATGAAGTTTAGCCAGAGCCAATATTAGGCCTGTTTCTCTGAGCCTCAGTGTGAGACTCAGTGGTGTGACTGTGTCTCAGCATGGCTCAGGGTCTGGGATTGCAGAGAGTAGAATAATGGGGTGGGTGGGTGTGTGGGTGGGGGGGTTGGGGGCTTTGCTGTAAATCTGAGCAGCACCTGCTCCCTGGACTCCGGCGCGTGGTGTGAGGTCAGCAGAGCCAGATATCCCATCGATCATATTTATTACATTCATCACAGCGCCAGTTTGTTTTGGCAGCTGATCGCACCAGAGAGAGAGCGAGCGAGAGAGAGAAAAAGAATAGGCTTTTTATTCGAGGGGCGGGAGGGAATTCTTTTAGTCTGAGCACTGTCTTTGCATTTCTCTCTGCTCACGGTCTTCAGAGAGAGATCATTCACCGATGTTGGCTCTCAGAAGTTCCCATTAAAACCACAAACTACTGCAGAATGATACTCTGGAAAGTTTGTGGGAGAAATAACTTTGAGAAAGACAAATATTACTGTCCTATCAATTCTCGGCTGCTTGACAGTTTGGTTTTAGAGTCGCACTTTGTCTAGAATGTAGAAAGTGTTTGTGTTTTTCCTCTTTGATTGATTTCTTTTTGAATAATATTAAAGAACAATTGTAAAAAAAAAAAAAACACATTTCTCAAAAAAGAAATATTTATGTAATCCACTAACTCTACCAAAAGTATTAAAGATTATTCAGCCAAAGCAGTGAGGTTGTAGGCATGGCACTGTCCCTCTGTTAGTTTGACATTGCAGGATTTGGTTGATACTTCATCTCTCAACAACTGTTGTTTGGATTGTTGACATTTTGTACAGATATTAATGGTCCCCTGGTGATGACACCAGCAGACGTTCTTGATATTCTGACTTTTCCTCAAGTGGCTCTTTGGGGTTTTAAGTGTTTCAACAACTATTAAGCACTTTTAAGAACTTTGGAACAAACATGTTTCCCCCTTAGGATAAACTTTTTTTCTCGCAAGAAGTGCCACTATTGGGTTCAATTTCCAATGCCAGGATTACACCTTGCAATTTCAGGCTGATTTAGACCTGGTTTTAGACTCGTACCACTTTGGGGCTTTTCCCCCTGATATTTTTTTTTTTGTCTGGATTCCAGGAGCTGAACATTTTTAGTTGTTTGCAATGACAAAGAGTCAGTGGTGTAGTTTAACTCTGGTGACATTGTTCTGAATGTCAGTCAGTTTCTTTAAGTGAACACTAACTGAGCTGTTTCATCCGTCACTGTCACATCTTTATCCTGAGAAGATGTTTGAATAGAAACACTTTAGTGAACTCTTTTCAAAAAGGTTAACAGCTAAAGCTCTCATTTGTAATGCATTTACGACAAAATGAACAAGATTATGCTAGGAAATTGGCGTTTATGTTTCAGCTTAAACAATGCTCACATTGTTGCTGTGACTGAGCTCTGTTCTCTGTCAGGATCTTGTCTTGAATCTTGCTGGCATGCGATTGGCTGTACTGCAGGGATAAGAACAGAAGGATCTCTTGGCTCAGTTACTCTGAGGCCCACTGTCAGTCATTAAAGCGCTCCTGCCTCTAAACCAATTAAGCCAATTAAGCATCAGACTCAATGCTGCTTGTTTCGGCTCTTATGCATTTTATATGAGAGGAGCAGAGAGGTGCAGGTCCCCAAACAAGCTGCATAGACAGAAAGAGGGGCAATTCAAGAACAGCCAGAGACACTGAAAAATCATCTATTGTGTTCTTTTTCATGTAATGCTGGTGGAGTCGTGAAAAAAGAAAGGAAAACAGGAGAACATTGGATACTGTTGTGCAGATTGTTAGGCTGCATACGTGTTGCTAACATAATAAACTTCACATCTTTCCACATTGAGCATAAGCAACTAATAAACATTTCTCAGACTACAGAAGTGGCAAACATTCACGCTAATTTCCTGAACGTCTGCTGCAGCAAAGATTCCAACATGTGACTGTATTTTGAAGTCGCTGCCAGGAGGTTATGTGATAGCCGGGTTATTTTAATCAGCCTCCACAGGCCATGTCGAGGCTGACGCTAAACAGATGCTAATGTGAGGCCCATTAAAAGACACGGGGAAGAAAAGAGGGGATTCAGTGTGTGCAGGCAAGCAGAAAAGCAACAGCCTGTTTATCGCCTCATCCTGCTTTGTGCTCCGAAACTTCGCCGCGGCATCCTGTGAAGCTCCCCCTCGTTCTTTCTGCCTCACATTTCTTGCAGTAACGTCATGCATGGGGGCATTCCTTGAACAGAAACAGATTTGTTTGGTTCTCTGCCCTTTTCTTCTTTGGAACCCTGTCTGCAAACTGAACAGGGAGGGTGCAGTGAGAAAAAGACTGCTTCACTCTTCTATCTATGTTTTGTTACACTATTTTATTTCTTTCTTTTTTTGTCCATTTTTCTGCTCTCTGGCAATCGCTCAATACAATAGTGACAGGAGACATTTAAAGCCTTGTCTGCTTTTTAAAGGACGTTTTGGCTCCTCTCAGGTTAATCTGAGTGGGTAAACTGTATTTATACTGGGAAGAAGCCCAGATTTTTACATTTGTGAGCTCTTATATCAGACGAGAGGGCCAGATATTGTTCACAGGGGCAGAGGGAAACTGCTGGACAATCACTGAAATCTCTGCTATAAATGATCCAGAAATATGACAAAACTGCACTCAGTGCTTCACTTTCAGTCTGTGCTGATGTGCCAAAGTCTAACTATGGTTGCTTTTTGAGCGACTAACAAGCTTTGAATCAAATTCAAATTGACTTTGAGGACATATTTCCAGACATTGATGATTTGCATTCAGAAGGGATCAGACTGACAAAATATTAGAATTATAGTTCTAGCATGAGTTTGACTGCATGATCATTTAGCTGTGTTCATGCCAGAAGCAGAGTGACTACATGAACTCCAGATGTGGCGGTAAAAAAGGCATTGTTAATATTGGATTGATAACATTTACTCATATAGAGGCTGCACTCTATCATGAAGCAGATATTTGAAATAGAAAAGCCTTTAAAAGTCAAAATACAAGGGAGAAGAAAATCACTTTTAAACTGCTCGTTTGTTGAATAGAGGTATCGATCATTTTGATGCATCCCATAAATATCTAACTAAACACTAATTGACTTTATTGTCAAAGTGAAAGGCAAAAGATTTGTGTCTTAATTTGAAACTGCATGTTCACGTTGTGTGATTTTTGTGTTTTGCATCACCTGCCACAAAAGTCTCTGTAGCTATTGACTTTCTCTATGATGTGCAGAATAGTTTATTTTGACTGTAGCCTGGATTTACAACCATGTTTTTTTTCTTTTACACTTTTTTTTTTACATCGTTTAGCTTAAAGCAAGCATTATATTTTTTTTATGAAATGGAAAGGTGTTTCTGATATGCAGTGGTAATCACAACTTGAAAGTCATTCAGGAAAATATGGAAGATTGTATATTGAGTCTCAGCAGTGAGCTTTGGCATAATGTTTCAACAGTAACTTAACAACCATCCGAGCATATGTGGTGCCTTTTTTAGTAGACACAGAAACACCAATACGGTCCAACCTCTACAGGACACTAGGTCATTTCTTCTCTCCGCCCTCACATCGCTTCCCATCTCCTTATCCCTTCCTCTCAGTCTTTTCTTGTTCCCATGTTAGCAATCTGTCATCCCACCTGAAAATCATCTCCTCCTCAGGAGGGCCCTGACAGAGCAGGGAGAGGTCTCCTGTTTGTACGCCCACTGCATGACAGGGCAGTGTTCATTTCACATGATATATATCCTATCCTGCAGGTTCCAGCGACCACACAGGCCCATCATGCAACAGTTACTTCTTACAGGAAGTTTTAAAGAGCAAGAGATTTCCATGTGTTGCAAGAGAATGAGGAAACCCTGGCTCAAGTTAAAAAATGCATTTCCATATGGCAAAAAGGCTTGATACGAAGTCTGGATTGTTTGCTTTTTTTTGTGCTCCACTGAGGTTTTAAAAGATTAATGAGTACTATTTCAAAATGTGTATCGCAAAAATCTATATTTAGGATGTGAATATATATACTGTGGATCATTGTTTTTTGTTTTTTTTTTGGTCAAACTCTCTGGGTTTCTTGTTTTCAGCTTCGTGTTAACATGGACACATCCTTCAGTTTGTTTAAGTGTCACTCAGAGGCTCAAACATACTTCTTAAGGGTTTTTTTTCTTTTTTTCGCATGGACCCTCCATCTCCAGCATTGAGCCCTGTCACCACATGGGGGAAGCAAGCCAGCACTGCCCATTCGGGAAACAAATGGGCAAACGAAAGGAAAGAGTTACCTCGGTCTATAAAACAAGCAGATCTCAATCGAATCCACTTCGAGACGCGTATGGACACTTGAAATTGATTGCAGAATCCTGTTTTCAGATGTTTGTCAGAGCTTATCTGTCACTCTCTGTCTCAGAGATACTTGTTGGTTAAACACGACGGGAGGGGCACGTGAAGTTTGGAGGCAGGAAGGGAGGGGTGAGCTAAGTATTGAAGGAGGCGTGTCCATGGGAGCATTTGATTGGGTCTGAAGATTGAAGTTGCAAGTTGCATTGTAAGACTTCAAATGATGATGATTAAGTCTGTTTATGAGCATAAAACAGGCATGAGCCCCTTTTATTTCAGAGAGCGTTGCACTCCCGCAGGTTCAAAAACTCATCCTCGACTGCGTTTCTGATTCTCTAGCTGGTCATGTTACTCTAAAACTGATAATAAATAAAACACCCTGCAGCTATTCCCTGATTGCTTTTGGAATACTCAAAAAGAGCCCCACCAACCATGATCCTTTATCGGATGTTTTTAGTGTTTGTTTCTTCAAAACACCTTGGAGAAAGCCAGTACCCAATACTAACGCACAAAGACTGCAGTCTTGTAAAAAGAAAAGCAGCACAACAAATATAAAAATAAAAGGCTGACTCCTCAAGGGCAGGACGTGGATGATAAAAGGCTGGAGTGAATGTGAGGCAAGTGAAGTATGCTAAGCATCCAGCTAGCATGCCTGTGAAGGGAGCTCAGAAATACCTGTACCTGCGACTGCCACATTCCAGGCAAGGTGACTCCGGCTACTTTGACAAGTTTGTGTTTACTTGCAAACATATTCAGAAGGGAACACTTCAGCCTGTGGAGTGTGAAATCCAAAAAATGCATCACTCTGAGGACGGAAAAGTGCACTTTTCTGTCCATTGGAGAAAAAAAGTTTTTGTAGCCTCTCTGCGGGAAGTATCTTTTCTTTTGGGGGAAAGGTTTTGTTTTATGCCATCTTGTTTGGTGCACTGGGGAGATAGGAATGAAAGCCATTAAATAGTCTTAGTCAGGGAAAAAAAGAGAATGTGCTCCTTTGCTCACCCCCCCTTGTGTGTCACCCCGTCACCTCTATGCTGAGGGGGCCTGAGTTTTGTGAGGAGTCCAACATGTCTGAAAGGGGAGACTCAGCATGACGGCTACAGGATCCCCCTGCATAGAAACATCATAAGAGAAGCCGGATGGTTCACAAACTCCTTTTGAATATTAAAAAGAGAATTATCAAGTTTAAAAAAATGCGACAGACTCTCCATTGAGCGGTGAGATGGCGAGATGGAGTGAGGAGTGAACCTCACCGTGCACATTGTTTACAGAGTTGCCCTCATTAAGATCCCATCATGCTCTGGGGGGAAACATTGTCGCTGGATTTAGGATAACGGCCAAGACTGCAGGGGTTTATGTATTTGGCAGAACTCAAGGGAAGCAGCATGAAGGATACTTGGTGGGAAGTGCGGCGATGTTTGCAGTTTCTTACCATTTTTCGAGGGGATCTTCTGGTTGGGATTTAATTCTTTTCAAAATTTCAAGGCGTAAGAATCTGCAGCAGCTGAACTTGCAAGTTTATACGAGACTCAAAGACCCATCTTCCGGCCGCACACAGCAAGCACCATGCAGGTTTTGAGTTTGCTGGTGGTGCTGTTTGCCATGCTGGTCATGCTGGGGGTTCCTAAAGACCACCATAAGAGTCCACACGGGTCCCGTCGCATCACAGGGTCACAGAAGTCTCAGTGGTGCAAACGGCTGCCTCACAATTTTGGACTTCACCAAAACCGCCAAACTTTGAGGCAGTCCCACAACAAACAGCACAAATGTAACGATGGCTTTTACAGTGAGTACATGAAATCTAAACTATAATGACTCATCTAATCTTTGTTGCTTGGTTTCCCTTTATTAGTTGTTAAAAGCCTCGGGGCACTCTGCTGGGTACTTTTGAATCCTTCTGTACCTTGTGTTTTCTTGGAAGCTGTTTTTGTGTGAAAACGATTTGGCTGTGGTGTTAAAAGCTCTTCGCCGTCTCTGCCGCCATCACAGCCCTGACAATGCGTCATTTTTCATGCCTCAGCTGGTCGGCTCAAGGTTGCAAGGGCGGGGAGAGAGAAGGGACAGAGAGCCTCCCTGTTCATGGAGCTCAGGTGTCATAACTGGTTTTAAGTGTGGAATATTTTTCCTTTTTTGACAGCAATTGAAAAATGATTAACACACGCAACTTGAAGTGTTTTACAGCAAGATAAATTATGAAGATGTGGCAGTTACAGTCTAAAAATGTGACCTTTTTATGCTTGAATTTAATTTCAACAATACAAGAATGCATAACTTACAGATTGTATTCTCTTTTCATTCAGTTCTACATTTTATTCTTTTATTTGCCAGGACATTCAGAAAAAAGACAATAGAGCATTTTGTCTCGATGATCTCATCTGATTTAAATGCTATGTTCATGGAAAAACTGAGAAAAATAACATTTGAAAAAATGATGTATGTCCACTCAAGGCTTCTCTAATTGTCTTAGTAGTTTGTTGGTTTTGTGTGACATATACTTGAGGTCTAGAAAATGACTTTCTTGTAATTGTTTCTGGCTGGAGAAAATGTTACTATTCAATTGGTTCTGTTCAGCTGAAAAGCCTCTTTACAGATCCTGGCCTGCAAAAGCTTTCAGGAAAAAAAAAAAGGGCACATGAGGACTGGGAGTAATGGAGTGTTTAAAACTGTAATATAACCTGCGAATGGATGAGTGAGAAGCATCAACATGCTCAGAGTTGTAAGACATTAATGTGTCAGTCAGGTAACATTCAGGATCATGCAGTGCCTCAGACTGTTGCATAGAAATGTAAAGGTTAGTTTATTATTCCGATTGGTTGAAATAGATCAAGTCATTTTGATTCATTTTGTCTTGTTTCTATGGTGATAACCACGGCTATTTTTCAGTAACACTCTCTTTGTAACTATTAATATGACCATTGGTGCTCATTTTTTCGTGTGTAGAACATATTTTCATGTTTTTGATGACTAGCTTTTGAAAGAACGGTTTGAACTTAATTTACATTTTAAATTTGTTATGTGCTAAATCGGGTTCTATCTTGGCCCAGAAATGTTAATGAGGACTATAAATATTCACTCAGGATTCAAAGAGGAAGTTGGCACTCCCTCCACTCTGGTTTTCTTCTTCAGTATTGGTAAGAGTGTTTGTTTTGTTTTGTTTTTTTAAATTGAAACTGCATTTATCAATAAGTGTGAGGATTCTATCTTACAGCATTGAATATATGAGACTATAATAAGTATCTGAAAGTCATTGATGATTAATGTGTCACCACCAGGCACTCTTCAGCTGGTCTTCATTCCGACATTCTCCACTGGAGGGCGCTGTTTGGTAACAAATGTCTATTCGCGGTGACACGGAAGAGTTGAACTGAGCTGTGAAAGTGTAAACCTTTTAGTTTTTCTTTTTAGTCCCCCCCACCCACCCACACACACACACACACACACACACACACATACACATATTTAGTTGCAGAGTGAATTTGCACATTTATAAGTTAAACTTTAAAGATCTTACATGAGTTCTCGGAGGCTGAAGTGTGGATGACTCAGAGCTTCAAAGAAACTGTTGGATAAATTGATCTAACCAGAGCAGAGAAAACCCCGGTTCTCTAAAGTTTGAGCTGCAAAGATGAGAAACACATTTTGATGGGAGCGTCCCTAGTTTATATCATAATGTCACATTATCGGAAAATGTGACATTAGTGCCATGGATCACAAGATAAAAAGTCAAACCAGATTGTAATCTAGTGCACTGATGCAATTTATTTTAGGCTTTTATTTTTCTATTTCTATTTCTGTTGGGGGTTTTTTGTGTTTTTTCTTTTTTACTTGGGAACTATCTATTTGGAAACCCAATACATAAAGCTGATCGTGTAACATGGAACAGCACTGCGTTTAAAAAAAATGAAACAAATTGAAGTATGAAACCAGTAGGCCTATATGATGCTTTGACAGTGTTAAGTTCAAGATTTATTCTGTATAAAACTTAAGGAGGATGACAAATAGCATTTAGAGCGAATCCTGCCGGTCATATTGTAATATTAATGGACTGTAAAACCACACGAGACAAAACAAAAGCTTAAAGTAGGCTATGTCGGAACCATTATATAATAATTCCAGTTTCAATAAACACTGTTAAATCCCCTCATGAGTCTCAGCTGACTATTACTTTACGTTATCATTCATGAACCGCAAAAATAATAAAATCAACATGTCCGAATAGTTTTACAAGCGTTAATGGTCAAAGTGAAAGAAAACAGCAGTCTGCCAGTTTGTGCGCCGCATAACTGCGCTGCTTAGAGCGATCCAGGCGGGAAGAGGTTAAATTTCTTCTCTGGGAAACATTGTCGGGTCTATTGAGGCGGTAGAAAGGCGCATACCAATTGACGAGCCATTCTGCTTTTCCTTGAATGAAATGCTGTGAATATGAATCTGTGTTTGCCCCCTCGCGCCTGAGCTCCGGGGTCTGCGAAGTGCACGAGGATCTGTCGGAGTTGCAGCGTAGGAGAAACGGGGCAGAAAAGTGATGGAAAAGTTGCTCTGATCTAGTGTGTGGATCTGGTGGATGAGGGAGGACAGGACTAACTCGCAAAGTTTCCGATCTCGAGTGACAGATTCAAAACTGGACTGAGATAATGTGACTGCAAGGACAGAGCGTTTACGCGTGGATTACAGCGACCGCTCGTTTTATTTTACGCACTTTTAACCCAAGTTTCAGTGGATCTATTATTTTGTCCCTCTTTACGCACAAAGGAACTAAACGATTTGAATGAGATTTTCTGACTGGTCCGAGCGCACAGCCGCAACGGGATGAAATCAAAAGGATAACGCTCCTTTGCTTCTGTGTTCTTTCATACTTTTAACACATTTCTCCATTCAGTTAATTTGACGTTCTGATACGGAGCATGTGCTGAAATATCCAGCTGTTTGTACTTTTTATGCATTTATTATTCTGGTCTTCTTCCATAAAAAAAGAAGCCCGAACAAGCCCTCGAGTCACTGCGTTTGGACTGTTTTCATACTTCACTTTTTGTGACTCTGAAACTAAACTCTGGATGTTCAGTGGATTTTTAGTTTTTTTTTGTTCTGCAGTTTGACATGAAGGAGCGGATGCCTGAGTGGTGTTGTGAATAATTCGGATTACTCGATAACATTTCTCATAAGAGAGACGTTGAATGATGTCTCCAACTTCTATTGGATTTGTTATTCTGTTAGGAATTCTCCATGTGTGCTCAGGTAAGTCAGTGACCTTTTTTCCAAAGTGTTCCGTCAGATTTGACCTTAATTTTGGGGAAGACTTGAGTTAATTTGTCAGAAAAAAAATAGAGGAGAGTAAAAAAACTCCTTCTGAAATGATTAAGGCTCTATATTGTTCACAGGAGACAATACATTTGGAACAAATCAGTGTATTTGAAACAAACTCAAGATTAATTTGTTTTACGAGAATGCATCCTCTGTAGAAAATGGTTGCTGTAGGGCACATGTAGACACAAACTTTCCCAGCCACCAGAACAGACTTTCTGAACATTGGACTCTAGTTAAACTCTTTGTTTCAGCAGGCTCATCTGTGCTCATTTCCAGTTTCCTGCTGTGAAATAAAAGAAGGCAACATTCTAAATACACTCAGGAGTGAACATTTTCTCCATTGACCAAGGACTCTCAGGGTAAAGGGGGGTTGTGTAACTTTGAATAGCTGAGCACACATAAAGTCACATACTGTATAAAGTGGTGCAGCCATGTGGGATGTGTGCAGAGAGAAGCTATCATCCTTCATACAGACAGGACAAACCCCTGTGGAGACCATGTTTCCATGCTTGTCGCCCTTTCTGCACATGCATGACTCTTATTGCTGAGGGCAACATTTTCTTCTTTTTTTATGTAAAAATGGTCAGCTTCTACAATAAGAGGGTCTTGTTTCCTTGAACTGGTTGTTGGTCTATTCATTCTGTAAAATCAGAAGTATGTTATGTAGCTTCTGTATGTGGAGCAGCAGCTTCAGTCTTTGTCTTCTTGTATTGTTTGACACATTATTCCTCCTCACCATCACATGGTGGTCTTTATAGAGCTTCTGGACCATGATGGCTGGAGTTTTCCAGGTCACTTGGTTCTGTTATGAGGAAGCAAATGTCTTACACCCTATTATAAGACATTAGGGGAAGTGCATTGTGAGTGGGAGCTACTGGGGCGTTTCACACAAAGAAAAGCTTGCACAAAAAGCTTTAAAAAGAAATAGGACAGTTTAAGACAAAACACTTATGATGTCAAGGCTGTTTTTGACCCGATAACACACCTATACAATTACCTGTAAGTAATGATGTAATTGTTTTCAAGTTGAAACCTGAAAAGCCATTTTGGTGTACCTGTCCAAACTGAAAGTCTGCACCCATATTTCTCTAGACGTCAATGATCTCTGCATAAAAAAAACAAAAAAAAACAATCACAACTGTGAAGGCTAAGATGTGCTGGCTGTGGCTGACAGTTCTACATTCATTTTCTGCTTGTCAAGTTTGTCGATTTATTCCGTCAGCATCTTTCCGCAGGATTTAACATTTCCATATTCAGATGTTGTCGCTGGTTACCTGAGTTGGGTTCTTGTTTCCTGAAACGACGCAGATTTCTGGCGCTTCTGTTAAAACCCGTGAACCTCACAGTCCTTTGAGGAAACACCCTGTCACACCTAAACAGGAAGCAGGGTCAGAGATCAGCGTTAAGAGCTGTAGGTGGTGGCTCCATGCGCTTCACCCTCGGCCGAATCATGAGCCCCTAATGGTCCAGTCTTGTGAGACAGACCCTCAGACACCAAGGTTTCCAATTACGCCTCGCTGTGGGATGTTTGCTGGAGAGAGGCGTGAGAATGAGGCCTGCTAACAGAGATGACCAGACAGCAGATTCTCAGAGGATTGCTCTTGGATTAGACACTAGTATCAGGAAAATTGGATTACAGCCTACTTTCCAGGAAAAGGTTTCATATTTGCAGCTAATTGGGGGATTAACAACTTAATTATGGTGTATGAGAAGGTATTTAATCTCTCCAGTTATCTCTCAGTGGTGTTTGATAACTTCTCTCTGGATAAAATCAAAGGTTATTCCCACTTTGCTGCCCTGCTTGTAAGAAAGTTTACTTATAAGTGTGAAATAAAAGACGAGAGATGAGAGGACCTTTGCCCTCCTTGAGCTGGTGGTGACTTGCTTATTGCTGCCCTGCTTAGTCTGAAGGTTGTAAATTGATACCTCCATCTATCAAGCCTGGCCCTGTTATCAGGCGATCTGTCCTCCTGCTATACACTAAATGGTTGTTATCTCTCCTCCAAGTGCTCGTCAGACCTTTTACTCACCTCAGAGGGGCTGTTCAGACGAGGGCAGGAGGTGGCACACTCACAAACGACACTCTGGATTATGTTGAGGAGATAAGAATACTAGAAATTAAAATGCAATTTCAAGGCAAATACAAAAGAAAAGAAAACAATGTCGTTGAGGACTCAAGCATAGATTTTATATAAATATTGGCTCTGGTGGTAGTGCTCATGCAATCAGCGCCTGATTCAGCAGCACCCACTCCTCTAGGTCCTGACAAATTGACTTGTAAGTGCTGATAAATTGCAGAGGCCTTCCACCTCCTACATCATGGCCGTATGACAGCACACAGCAGGCTGCGGGGCCAATTAATGACCAGAGAACACAGGTGAGAGCCATCTCTGTCTCCCGTCTGAAGCCCAGAACATACTCATTTAAGACGGCCTCTCTCCTTCAGCATCACTCCCAATTTTTCCGTTTTGTGAAATAGAGTTCTGCTATTTCCAAAATCCCCCCCGTTATCATGTTGTTTCGGCGAGTTTAACCTTCTGAACTGAAGCTGTGAGGCAGCTGGCGTCTTGAGAAACAGGAGAGAGCCTCTTACTCTGAGTAAAGAAATCTCACACCTGTGTCTGGTGACAGTGTCCGTAAAAGCTGTATCTTTATAACTTCCACTAATACACATTAATCTGATCCTAATCCAAATCAAGCAGGATTTTACACCCTAAGAACTAGGATTAGGTCGACTTTGGCTTAGCGAAGCCGCATGGAGGAATGCAGGAGGCCAGACCGTTACCGCTTCCTGCTCATGAGAACTTGCGGCTAAGACATTAATGAGTGTCTATATAAACATTTCAAAGCAGTTTGTTTGAGGGCAGATAATTAGGAGGTGACTCCTAATGATCTGCTTTCCCCCACCCGCTCTTCCTTTAACGACCCAAAAGCGCAGCTTAATTGGATTAATTAACAAATCCATCAGACATCAATAGTTTGTAATTTCGGAGGCTGTGGCTCGACTGTTACACGCTTGTGCACGGGGAATCGGAGGACTTAGATTCATTTAGTAAGGGAACGTCCCACTGCTCTCTGTTTCAACCTTTTTGAAATTCCTCAAGAAATTAAACGACAATTAATCACCAGCTTCAGTTCAGACTGCCAGAGTTGAGTAGATTTCTGCTCACTGCTTGTTGATAATGTTCCGACTCATTTAGCACGTATCACTATGACTGTCAAATTCTCTGTCAGCGTAAGCTGTAAAAACGTACAGCCAGACAGAGTTAAGCCGTCTACCATAAGAATACTCTGAAAATAACTTCATAGAGGTTTAGTCCGGAGCTGGCTGATAGTAGAAGGTATGTGCAGGATATTAAACTCACAGCTCAGTCAGCAGTTTAGGTGCATCTTGTTCTGACTGTTGACATGGAGGAGGAATTTACCTTTAGTCAATCTTAGAAAGAAATTATAAACGTCTTGTACTTATGGGAGAAAAGGTGTTGTTGGTATGTGTCTTGGTACATAAACATTACACTCTCCCACAGCCTTATTCTCTTACACATTTTAAAACTAATTTTCGGCCATTTTTCGTCGCTGACGCTGTATTTTTTTGTGCACACTCTAAACACCAACCTAACAATCTCCCAAGCTTTGCGTCCAGTTATGAAAAAAGCAAAGAGTTTGAATAGTAGATAGTTTTGCATGAGCAAATTACATAATCCTGATCCTCATTTCGTTGTGTATTTTTTATGCGCGTTAACTTGATCAGACTTAAACGTGGATTAGTTTCCTCATGACTCCGCTAATATAGATGTGAGCAAGACGGGGCGACAGAAAGGAGGGGGTGTGTGTGTTTGTGTATGTGCAGGGTGGCAAAAGGAGGCTTAAGGAATCTCTTCATCCTTCGTACCCATCCCCCGCTTTTTTTGTCTTTTTTTGTTTTGTCCCAATTTTTTAAGACTTGCCTTTTTTGTGGCTGGTCAGCGGAGAGCCTTTCTTCAAAAAAAAAAAAAAGTAGGAGAAAAAAAAAGCCTGTGGGGATGGGGAGGCTGCATTGTGTCGCCTTAACGGGGCGATTGTAAGCCATGGAGGAGGGGAAGGGAATGCTTCATGAAGGGCTGAGGGTGCGTGAGGAATATAGGAAGGGGGGGGGGCAGCGGCTTCACAAAGGCTACCCCGGGGTGTGGGAGGGAGGGGAGAGGAGGGAGGACAGAGCAGTCAAACATACCATGATACACCAGCTCAGGGAGTACCCTTGATCTGGCTCTGTGTGCTCTCATTGCATATTCTCTCTGGTCCCTCATGGCAGGGAAAGTGCTGATCAGGGTGATGGTGGTGGTAGTGGTGTAAAAACCGTGAGGCAAGGACACTTTTCTTTTAAAGGTGGACATGTGGGGAAAGGTGAGGTTTCTTTTTAAAAGTGCTGAGTGAATAAATGATCTCCTGTGGCTTTGAGGCTTTGGTTTGGTGAGGCACATCCCACATCCCCTCATCTGCCTGCTCAGGAACTCCCAGAAGGTTTGCCCTGGGCCTTGCAGTTAGCTGTGGTGGAGAAGCAATGCTATGCTACCATGGGGAGTTCTGCCTTACGCATTTTAAAAAGGCTCAGACCTCCCTCCCATTCATTTTTTCCACTGGAGGAGATGGAGAGGTGGCATTGAGGACAGCCTTTCCCCCCCCAGTATCCTTCTTTTCTTCCTCGCTCCCTGAGCTCAGGCCTCCTCCTGGCCTCTGTGACCATTCTATTAGCCTCACACTGCAAGGCCTGGATACACTTTTGAAATGCTAAACCTCTCTTTTGGTTATAACTGACAGGGGAAAATACCATTAAAGAGGCTGAGAGGAATAGATTGAATTAGCAGTTAAAAGAGAGACTGCTAATTAGTTGATTAATGTCTTTGGTTCCTCCCCCTCTTAGCTTTAAGATTCCCCTCATAGACAAAGTTCTCTGGTACAAATAAACATTATTTTTTGCTTTTTTTTTTTAATGAAGAAACATATACATATATTTTTTATCTTGACAGTACAATTAGTGCATTTGGAGATTTACGTTCAAAAGCCACTGTCACCTCGAGCTGCATCGGCAACTTGCGAGATCCTGGGGGCTAATTCTGTCACACAAAGAGGGGCGATAAAAGTAGGAGAAAGTGCTGGAAAACATAATTAATGAGAAGGTGACCTTGAAATTCACCATTAGGACTGCTTTCAGAGCTGCTCCCACCATTCAGCTGTAACCATGGCAAGGAGGATTCATTTAAGACGGTGAATTTCTGACATGTAAATACAAAGCTGCACACTGTGTGGAGATTAAGTCTAATCCTGGCTTCCTGCTTTCTGCACGTTTCACTTAAATCTTATGTCACTTTTGAAATGAACAGCATCCCGAACACACTCTTCTATACTCCCTGCTTTAGATAAAGTGTGTTGTGCAGTGTGTGAAGCTGCAAACACTGCTGGAACTCTCGAACAGGTGCCATACTTTTGACTTCCACTTAGAGCTGCAGGATTTTCACCAACTCAAAAAGCTTTTAAAGTATATTTTTCTCTTTTGAAAGGGCTGTTTATCAGTCCTACCTTTCACCATTTCATCCTCCTTTCACTTTACACGCACACAATCTCTCTCTCCCTCTCCCTCTCCCTCTCTCTCTCTCTCTCTCTGCCTCCCACATCCTGTCTCACTGCTTATACAATGAAAGCTATAATTGAATAACAATCGTCGTCACCGGGTGAGAGACGGGTTCTTCAGGCTTTAAGCACTGGATTGCTTTCTTTTTTTTTTCTTTTTTTTTTTTTGCCTTTGGCTGCACGTCTGTCACCAAGTCTTAATCGGAAGCTTTTTAGTTCAAACTATAAAACGTGTGCTGTTGGTTTAGAACCTCACCTCTGCTTCTCTACATGCACTTGGCTACATCTTATGTTGGCCCAGAAGCCAGTGTAACAAACGATATAAAGGTGCTCTGTCATAAATGCTGTCCTACTTGATGGTTGTGATTCTTACCAACATTCAGTGTTGACAGCCGGCGTTTATCCCGTCTCATTATGTCCTCTAATCAGAGCACACTGTTCACTTCTGTCTCAACCTTTGCTCAATGCTTTCATGATTATGATGGGCCCACTTTGACATCTTGAAGAGTATTTGGCTTCCTCTTTCTGGGGAGTGTCGTCTTTCCAATTTCCCTTTGATGGAGCAGAGCTTAGACCTATTTTCTCCCCTTTTTATTCAGACATTCACACAACACGGTGCCCTTATAACCATGAAATATTTGTCTCTTTGCATATGACAGGGATACTTATAAAGTATACATTATGGATTTAAAAACCTATATGATATTTCTGAAAAAATCTTGACTGACTGCCTCTCTGTTGATCAGTTTTCACAGCGTTTGGAAACCCAAACCCACAACAGCCTGTTCACTATTTAATGAAGAGTTTATTCACATAATAGTGAGCATCTAAAAGTATCAAAAATGAGTTGAAACCCAAATCATATGTTTCCCTTTGAATTAACACAATTAACCAATCAGAGGGAAAATTAATTATAATTTCACAGTGTTAGCGTCGACTATGGGTTAAGTGTTAGTGGTAACAACTGTTGAATTTACGAAGTCTTCATGAGTTGTTATGTGGCACATGTTGAGTTTTAGAGGGGCGGTTTTACTATCCATGTATTTGTACTGTTGCTGAAGCTAAAACTACAAAGCTGTCATGAAGCATTGCATTCTAAGACTTCAGAGCAAGTCTCAGCTGTATCGAAAGAGCTGTTTCTTTCATTTCTGATTCCCACTCAGTAGAGTCAATGATTCTGTTAAGGGCTGAACTACAATATTTATCACATGCATATGACTGTGTGCTGAGCCAAACAGATGTCAATCAAAACTGGATAAGCAATCCCTACACAGTCTTAAGAAATGGTCTAAACATGAAGCATTAAGACTCTGAACTTTGTCATCAAAAATGCATATCTACTTTTTTTAAGCGATGTTTCCTGAGGCCTTAAAAAAGAAGTTTGGAAAATCAGTATCATTTCGTGTCTGTGGGGAAGACAGATCCTCAGTGTGCTTATTTCAGCCTCCTGAAGTCCGTTGGTGATTGGGATATTTAGTTTCTTGCATGTGTCATCACAGCTGTCTTCCGCTGATCTGCTTTCCCCTCCGTCTCCAGCTCAGCAGGAAAACAGGTCTTCCTTTTATTCAGAAGTCTGACTGGATATCTGCTGTCAAATGTCAAAAACTGACAGACGGGAATCAGCAACTGGGATTCGTTATGATGAAGTCGTTTTGGGATAGAGCATAAAAAGCAAACAGTCTTGGGTTGAAAACACTGTGTACCTGGACAGTTGGTATGTGTTTTTAAGGAGACGGTGGTAAGTGGATGCTGGCAAGTTGACAAACCAGTGAGCAGTTGTCTGCAGAAGGAAATTTAATTTCAATGCCAGACTGGGCACAGCCTCCCCTCTGTGGACTTCGAGAAAAAGGCTTCTTGGCACACTTGGCCCCTTCATTAATTTTGACCAAATATTTACTGTGCATCACATGGCATGCCTTACATCCCGCTTTTGTTTTTCCAAGCTAGGTTTGAACAGTTTGGGGCGATTTGTGTTCCATTTGGCTGGACTCGGGCCATGCCCCGCTCAGCAGGCCCGTACTGCTGTCTCTGGGATCCTGCCACATGAGAAACTGGCTCCACGGAGTCTTAACCTACTCTGTGCCTCTGGGAGCCACGTTTCACTTTAATAATACCTTCTACCCACAGCTACACTGCATGAACCACACTCACATGAATGCGTGCACATGCACAAGCTTTCACACATTGACAGGCTGATGCTATGTGCTCCATGCTTACCCTTTTAACCTAAAGGGTACCACAGGGAAATGTGCCAAGTTTCTGCACTCATAGCATTACAGCTGTGCCCTGGTCTGAATGCTGTAACTGAAATTCCCTTTCAACAGCCAGCTGTCTGAGATTTGCTTTAGAATGTGTTTGGCCGGACTTTTAGAATAGCCTACATAAGGTCACCAGCTCCGCTCTCTGGGGTTGTAATTGAACACTGATCCAGCAGCAAGCCTGTATCAACCGCTGCCATCAGCTAAATAACATTTAAAAAGCATTAGGTGCTTTTTGGCCGTGCCTGCCTCAATTCACTTTGGCTTCTCTACAGAGCTGCTCTTTTTCTTGGCACCCAGCCTAAATGCCATACTCCCTGTGGCTGAGCTGTGCCAGCTGAGCGTGCTGGTCCTACTTCCTCCTCGCTGCTCATCAGACCCTCCTCTGCAACCTACCCCATTCCCCTCATGGACTGTTACAGGAACACAAAAACATTGGAGCTGGTGGAGAGAGTGACCTTGATGGAAGCCGACCATTGTGCAATATTGTTATTGACGCAAAAGACAGAAGAAAGAGAAGAAAGCGGCCAAAGAATTCTATCACTGAGTTCATTTTGCATTAACCCAGTGATCATTGCACAGTCAGTGTAAAGTAGAACCAAACCATACTTAAAATCGTCTTTATAATCCTTGCTTTTCTCATATGTTTGTTTCTCCAAATGCTCAACAAATTGGCTATATATAGTTTAGTAATCGCTAAAAGATTCTATGTCTAGCAGCTCATGTTAAAATAAGTCAACAGTGAGATGCCGCTATCTCCCTGTTGGGAAATAAATGCTGCAGCATATTCAATTACCCTCGCTTCTCCCATGCTGTTTGTTGAACGCTGCTTTGATGTATCTCTGAGTTTGCACTGGTCAGACCTCATTAAAAACAGCTAGAAAACAAAACAAGAAGTAATTGCCCACTTGCACTCTCCAAACCTTGTGTGCCGCATACAGAAGTAAAGCTTCCTAACGAAGGGTCGAAGCATGGCTCACATTAATTAGGGAGACCCACTCTCCTGAAGAAATGACATCTTTGACAACGGTACTGGAGCTCTTTTTGGCTGGGTTTTCTTCTTCGGTCACCGCTGTGACTATTCAGGGTCAACCTGAGGAGCCTGAGAGTCTACTCAAAGTCAAAAAACAGACATGCACATTGTGACGAGAATGATAGATAAATGATAGACAGACTGTTTCACACACATGTAGACAGACTGGCTCTTTTCTTGTGTCCATCCTGCTCTGTTCAGCCCATCTGCCTGCATGGTCTCCAGAGCCTGTTTGACAGGCAGCTTCCCTAACAAGCATTCCAGTCTTTTCCACCACAGATTCCCTCCTTGTCTCAGTGAATGGATATAATAAAGCACAGGAGCTGTGTTTTTATCCAGCAGGAATGAGTTCTGCCCTCATGGCCTTCTTGCAGAGTTTGACAGCTTTTATTTGTGTTTAATGACACTCGCTGGAGCAGCTTGGCATCAGGAGGAGCTATAACTCGTGCACAATTGTGTCCCCTGGGTTTCTGTTGACAATTCATTATGTATAGTATATTTTCCTCTTGTCATGTCTCCCCATAGTTACATCCTTTTGTAATGCTACTGACAACCAATATGAAATGGATACTACGTTGAGAATAAAACCTTATTTGGATTGGAAAATGCCTCATTCTTCTATGGCGTTGCCATTCATAATTTTAATGCCACAAAAGCTTCTAAAAACAGACACAAACACCTTAGAAGGTGTGTCTTGAGCATCAGCAGTACTTTATTATATTACCCATCATGCTTAGTTGTTGTGAAAATGTGTCAGGCCTGGAGCAGAGTGGAAAATCTGATCTTCTTGTTGTAGCTCCAGATGGGTGCCTCAGAGCAGGATGGACCCCAGCCTCCCAGAGGTGCACTCCTCTGCTGGCGCTGTCTTACTCCTCAGCTTTCATTGCCACGGGAGAAATAGGGACGTGTTCCCTGGTTGACTCAACCAGGAGCCAGGGCTGCTGCTCCAGGCCTATAGGAGATCTTTGTTGGATCCTCTCCTGATGAGAAAAGATCATGCCCAAGGCCTTGAGCTTGAAACCCGTGTCCCATGCGACGGAGGCAGAAATTCTGTTTAATGGTGTCATCAGCTGATTCGTCACCTCCTTTAAGTCACAGAATCTTAGAAGAAAGCAAAAGGCATATCCCAGTATGATGCTGGTGGACCTTAAAAATATATCCCAACAAGATAAAAGTGGTACAGATTTGTAAATTTACAATTTGGTTAACTTTTATTTATATGACACGTTCTCTGTTTACTACAGGCTGCACTTTACTTGGTGACTGGCAACATCTTTTTCTTTGACTAATATCGCATTAACAAGAAATGAAGTGGTTCTTACGGTTAATGGGTGCACTCATGTAATATCAGACTGCTTTTCTAGGACATCGTTATTGGAAAAACTAATGATTTTGAGTTTTCCAATTTGTACCTGGCAGCAAAACAGCCTTTCAAAATATGTTTGAGTTTGATTATGAAACATGTGCACATTGCACTCTCCGCTGAAATAATGGATCAGACACCCCTTGGATCATTTCTAATTGTTGGATTAAAAATGACCAAATTAGTTGTGTTGGAGGCCTTTTAGCCCTATGGTTACCACAGCTTTGTTCTGATTTCCCCTTGACCTTCTTTAGTGTCTATGCCTGAATAAAAACAAAGGTTGTTGTGTCATGTTTACACTGCACCCTGCAGAAGCCAAATTTCACTCAACTATCAATAGAAGCTTTGTGATCTTCTACACGACTCAAGACTGTATCGAGTTTATATAGAAACAAGTAAAGCTAAACAATCAAATAGTGCAGTGTTGGGTTGCAGTGTTGTGTATAAACTCTCTGGTAGTCAGTTTCATGTGTGTTGTGATTTAAAAAAGCACAGATTTGGACACTGGTATTATTTTTTGGAAACTGATATCTCTTAAGTGCTGCAGTAGGAATCAGCAAGGTAACCTTAACCCGTTCTGTTTGCTAAACGGAGACAAAGAGATGAGAAAAGAAAGAGCCTATAAAGATATCCATCACCCCCCTGCAAAACCCCACCTCTGGGTCCCCATACACACTCTTGCTCACTAACACACAGGCCTCTAATCCTGCCTCTCAGGAGTGTAAGCGATAGCCTTGTGTAACATTAAAAACAGGTCTGATCTGATGCAACTGGCGGAGTCGTTCAAGCAGTGCATTCCAGGGTGGGATCCTGATGTGGAAAAGCTAAAAAGATTCAGTTTCACTTTCCTGTTAATGTCATCTGATCAGCAGGAGTACGCTGCCTCGCCTTTTCTCTCTGTTTCCGTCTCTTTCCGTCTTATCTCTGTCCTCTCTCGCTGTTATCGTCTCTAATTCAACAGAAAAGGGTGCCTTTTCTTACCCTTCAGTTATTCACAGGCCTGCACTGTCCCGTGAAGGCGTGTCTCCAGCCTCGAGGGACACGCCCTCTGCTCTTATCTCTGCCATAAATCCCTCTTAAGTCCCCTAATCGCAGATTAATGGGACTGAAGATAGGGAGTGCCCTACTGTGCTCAGCCTTCCTTATCACAGACCAATATTCCACGTCTGTGCCGTTGCTCAGCTGGACATCTGATACGGGGCGAGATGATATGGCTCAGGCTCCTGCAACACCTCTCGATTTTAGCCTCTGTCTTTATGAGATTCTGCGACCTTGATCTTTATGAGGGAAATAAAATCTCACTGCTAGATTGCTCATATAATCACATGCAACCCGAGGCTGGGATCTTTGTTCCATTGGACTGAATGACCCAGTATTGTGGAGTTGTTCTCTATGTTGTATCTAAATTGGCCTTGCAGTCACTCTCCCATGTGAATTCTCAGGGGTAACAGGCAGCTGCCATGGTTCCTTTCTGCCTACTCGTCTGTCAAGTTAGGAGGCATTAAAGAAAAGGCATAAAAGATCAAAGCACTTAAAATTTTAAAGTCAGAGAATCATCGGGCCTGAACGTCTTGTAGATGGGTTTTTTCACTTCTGTCTTCTGGTCTGCCTTCCTGTGATCAGTGATAAAAATGCAGCGCACATGATGTTGCCCATGGGTGTGACACCAGCTCTTAATTGCAAAGTGCAAACGTGCACTGTTTAAAGAATGACCCTGACTCTGATAGAGCTGACCCTGTTGTTTTTTTTTTTTGTCCACAGGCTGCCCAGACTCTAATTCTTATTACCAGGGTCTTCTTCTGATTTTAGTCAGACTAGTTGAATTCCTTCCTCCAAATAGAAAATTTGAGACATTGCAGTCTTGTTGTTGTCATAATAATCCTCGATCTCTTGTTGTTGCTAGAAGTGATAAAAGGTGGATTCATCTGAACAGGTCTAGTCTTGTTTGGTTTATCCTTTATGAAGTATATTTTCAATGTGCTACTTTTACGCTGTGAGCGCATAATCCGAGGTAACATCTCTTCTTTATGTTCAGAAGCCATCACAATCCTTTCTCAGCTCTCTCTCTCTCCTTACAGTTACTGTGCATTAATTTTGTGTTCTTGCATGTCGCGCCTCACGTCTGCTCTCGCTAACAGTGTACTGGTGTTAAAGTTTGCCGTGAAACTGTTGTAAATTGATGTTGGTTACTAATTATTCTTGGTCATATTTAGTTATACAGAGCCACAGATGGATGGAACCCGGGATCTAATTGACTTTCAGTTGGTTTAATTTGCATGATTTGTAGCAGTCTGCTTCTCATGCTGATTAGGCTTATCAAAATTGAGAAATGTAGGCTTATCTCTTGGAATATAGATTTACATTTCATCTATGTTGCATGGTGAAAATAAAGTGTAGCCCCAAGACACAGAAGAATCAATATGAAGCTGGTAGCCGAAATGTTAATATACAATGTATATGCCCTAATCGCCAGATAGATGACCTTAGATTCTTCAGATCATGTGATTATGCCCTGTCTATCAATGATGTGTGGGGGAAAAAGCCCCACACATCATTGATAGAGTGGGCAAAAAACCCCGGAGGTCTTGACGAATCCTTGGATACTTACAGACACTGTGCATGTAGGGTCAGTGTCTGGGTCTGGACCCTTGTGGTGGCTGCATGGTTGGATCTGGAGCTGTTAAATGTCTGTTTTATTGTTGCTTTTGGACTCTCGTGACTTGTTGTTCATTACTGAGATTGCTCATAGCACTAAGAGAAAAGTCAGAGAATTGTTATTTTTTTTAATTACCTACACTGCAAGCAAACGCTCCCTCTAGCTGAATTTAACTGTGTGTGTGTGTGTACAAGTAATTGAGAAAAAAAGAAACACACTGAGCGCTCCAGCAAGCGAGAGGGTTATGGGAGAAGGAGAATCTCGCCTCAGGCACCAATCGATCAGATCCTAGCAGTAGAAGTCCCAGCTTCCCTTTGGTGCGGCTGTGTATTGCATTAGCTCATCTCACATTTTCTGTCTGCAAGCGGAGAAGGAGGGGGGAAGAGGGGGATAGAAAGTAGGAGTGAGGGCGGTTGAAAGCAGCAGAGGAGAAGGAAGGGCAGCGCTTTGAAATAAACGAAGGGTTAGACGACTCAAAGTAAAGCGAGAAAGAAAACATGTACAGTTCGGTTCAGAAGCAAGATGTTCACTCTTGTATTTTTCTTGTTTTTCCTTAGCTTTTGCCTTCCAAGTTTTCTTGAGGCAGATAATGAGTACAGTGAGCTTATTGGCTTTTTTTTTTTAAATCATGCACCTGTAGAGAGAGGGGCAAGCACTGCCTCTGATTTTTTTTTCTTTTCCCATGGTGGGTAATGGAGTTGAAGTAACAGGGATCATTCAAAGTGCCTGTGAAGATCAGCAAGACACACACACACACACACACAGGCCTATTCTCTCACACATACCTGTAGCACAATGAATTTAATCAGGGACAAGGCAAGCATAATAGCATTGTGTAACTGATACACGCTTGCACCCTCTCACTGCTCAGAAACACCCTCCCAGGAATCACACACAAACACTTCTTAGATTTCGTCAAGAACTGCTGAATATTTATTTACAAGCTTCTATGTAATATGATACTGTAACTGATATTGTAATCCTAGTCTGCGTATTAATCCTGCAGTAATCATCTATGGCAAACAGCCACTGATCAAACACTGCACAGCTCTCCTCACAGCGGGCCACATCTAAATAGTTAATGGTTCCTTCAGAAAACCCCAAAGTTCAGACCATTTCAAATTAGAGGGGAGCCATCTAAATCAGGAAGGGGATGGGCAGAGCAGATAGCGGCGGAGCTCTTCAAAGTCCTCTTTAATAAAACATATTAGTCTGCCTTGTCTGGTGAAGGGCGTTGGCGGTAGTGGTGGTGGTTGTGCAGTTGGGGAGGTGGTAATGGGCCGATGCGTGTTAGTATAGTGAGCTGTGTTAGCTCCAGTATGGTGCCCAACCAAAGGGCTGGACCTTGTTAGCATATGGTCTGCAGGTTCAAAAAACAGTAATAGGAACAGATTGCAAATGAGGGTTAATTAGCTCAGTGGTGGTTCAGGCAGCTCCAAACGCTAGGAAGTACAGAGATGTATTTTTCATCAGCAGTATTCAGCATCGGAAAGCAGCCTGATGCATTCATTCTGAACCTTATGCTATCTCTAGTTCTGTTTCTGTCACTCGCTCAGAAATGCTTTCATATCTACAGATATAGGCCTAACAGTGTCAATAGAGAGACAAATAACAAGAACTGTTCCAGAAAAGCCTCACAACTTTGTCTTATACTGTATGTTGATTTTCCACAAGATAAATGATAATCATCTGATTTAAAGTTATTCCTCTTAAAAGTTAGTTGTGAATTCAATGGCAGAGAAGCTATAGTGGTTTGTGCATCTGTTATATTCCGCTTGCGAAAGCAGAGAATCTCATTTATTTATTTTAAGCTTGTGAGGTTGAGAAAAATAAGTATAAGCCTATAAAAAGCAGTTCTTTTTATATTCATTTTTCCTCTTAAGGTTTAAGGTTAGAAATTCAAGTACTGTGTAAATGTGAAATTGTGTTCCAGGTCATAAGTTGTTACAAAGAAGCTTCTGAAAATACAATATAGTGTTAAAATCTACAGGGACTATAGGAAATCTTTTTAACTAAAAAAAAAAAAAAAAACTGACCCTCTTACCTACAGCCTAACAAAAACTAACACTACCATTCAAACACCGTTTTGCTTATATGTCAGCTCACTGTACTGTTAGCTAAGAAATTGATAAAAGCTACAATTTACATTGGTTTGTAATATGCAGTCAGTGTTGTAGAAACTTCTGCTACATTTTGAGCTAACCCTACTGTTAGCTAGGAAGTGGTCGAGCACTAACATAGACAGTCTATTTTAACTAACAAGTTATCAAATAAGCTCTTTGTATTCCTTCAGAATTTTCTCTATAAATTGTATTTCCAATTACTTATTTACCCTGTGTGAATTGATAATGGTCAGATTTCCTACAAATAAATACTCTTCTTCCTTGTTGACAAAAGTATTCTATTACTTAGTAGCATTTAAAGTAGCCATCCTGAGCATGACATCAGAGAAAATTGCCACAGTGTGCATATGGTGCAATGTGTTTAATTACAACTATAATTGTAATTTTTCACTAGTAGTTACCATATAGCTTATAAATATGAAACCATATTTGTGGTAGAGATAAGAAAAAAAAAAGAAGAAGTCTGCTCTGATACAGATCTAAATTGAGGAGAAACTGTAAAAGACTCCTGATCATGTTGTCCTTCATTTGGCTCCTGGATTAATTATACTTCACTGGCCACACTACACATTTGCATTGAAGTGATTAATCTTTCCACAGAGTTGTCACTGATTATGCTGACTTTACCTAAAAGATATGGCGAACACAAGAAGATGCCTCCTCAGCAGCACCAGATTTGTGGGGTGTCTTGGGTGGGGGAAGGGCGGAGGGCACAGAAACGAGGTAGTGTGGCAAGTTCACGGGATACTGGGTAAATTAATTGCGGGCCTGTGCCTCCAATTAGACTAGACTCTGTTTAATTGGCAATGAATGGGCTCCAAAGGCCTTATGCTGAGAGATATGGGGAGTAGAAAAAAAAACTCTCCTTCACATAGACACTCACACTCATACACAATTGTGTGTAGTAGCACAATGTGTTCGCAACCATCAAGTCCCACCTTTCAGGAATTAACAACAGGAAGCTAATTTGCATGTAAAGCAGGATGATAGCCACAGCTGACTGGTTGGAGAGAGCAATTGTAATGGCCTGAGATAGCACTGGGGTGTGAACCCCAATGGCACTGCTGTTGGCATTGCTTTTAGCTGTTCTCTCTTCCCTTCAAGAGTGTAATCTCCTCCTGCCCCTTCTTTGTTGCTTAGCTATGCAGTCTGTCTTTATCTTATCATTTATCTCTTCATTTCCTTCTACCTCCTAGGTGTGTCTTATTCTTTACTGTTGAACTCTTTTTTTCTGCTGCTCTTTGAGCCAATAAATGGCAGTCATATTGCTGAAGCCGTGACAAGCTTAAGTAAAGGAAATTATACTGTAAAAGGAAGACTTTGCCCTCAGATTGGCAATTTTAATTGAGTTGACTTTCATGAAAAGTGCCTGTCAGTGTTTCTTCAAAACAGCAAAGCTTGTTTCAATTGATGGTATGTTGCTATCAAATACAAATAACTGTATAATTTGTGTAGGAGTCAAGATGTATTTGGAACATTATTATGTATATGTATGTATTGTGTGTTACCCAGCGTAACACCAAGAAGTTGACTTCTGTGACCCTAGAGATGGTCAAAAGCACAAAACTGCATAATGGGTGACATGTTCACCTTACAGTCAATAATTAAGGCAGGAAAACACTGTAGGTGTTACTGAAAAGTATTGGAATACTAACCCTGTATGGTGACCTCTCAAATGCCTCATTACGTAGGTTTATTACACATTCAGAGTGAGATATAGTTGTCTAAACAATTGGGGTATCCAGTAAGAGAAATTCAGAAATACCTGTAAATACATAATCTGAAGTCAACATAAATTGGGGTGAAAACTCTTGCAGATGAAAGCTTCAACTTTTACAATTTCTTTACAGGGTCCCGTCTGCGCCAAGAAGACACCCCACCCCGGATTGTGGAGCACCCCTCTGACCTGATTGTCTCCAAAGGGGAACCAGCTACCCTTAACTGTAAAGCAGAGGGGCGGCCGACCCCGACAGTGGAGTGGTACAAGGATGGAGAGCGGGTGGAAACGGACAGGGATAATCCTCGATCTCAGCGCATGCTGCTCCCCAGCGGCTCGCTCTTCTTTCTACGCATTGTCCATGGACGACGGAGCAAACCGGATGAAGGTTCCTATGTATGTGTTGCCCGAAACTACCTGGGAGAAGCAGTGAGTCACAATGCTTCGCTGGAAGTAGCCAGTAAGTGCAACATGTCTTCCTATTTCTTCGTCGCTTCCAGTGTGGGTGTGAATGGAAGAGTTTGGGTTAAGATGCAGCTGAATAGCAGCTCCAGTTTCCTTCAGTGTTTGTCGCTGAATGTGTTCATTGAGTTGGATAATCTCTTAGGAGATGGGCAGGATGTGTTTGGCCCAGCGCTCTCTGTAGGCCTGCAGAGCCTTTGGAGGAGAAGTGGTCTGATCATTCCAGGATGAGTGCTCCTCTAAAGGGCCCTTGGTAGGTGGTCACTAGCCACAAGGGGAACAAAGCCTTTTCTGTTGTGGTCCTGTTTATGCTTTTTGTCAGAGAGATAGATATGAGCTTTTATTTCGAAGGGAATGCAATCATTGCATGTGAGTTTAGTCATCTTGTACATTTCATTGTCCTCTCAGAGAATTGCTTTCATTGGATATTACACTCATGCAACATCAGTCTACTTTGATGTTGAGTGGATTTAATCATCTTGAGGGTCAGAAAGCAGTTTTGGAGACATTAGCAACACGTTTATTCTGCTGGCAGTACTTATGCAATATAGGGAGCGGATATAGTCTCAGTCCTATTGTTAGTGGTGACCTGCGTTGACACATTTGTTCCCATGATTCTTTAAAGGCTGCTTTGGTTGGTGAGGTCAGCTCTTTAGAATTAGGCTATTATCTTCTTGCTCTCTTGACCGGCTGAGAGTGAAGGCTGAAGACGAGAGCTCAGATATCAACCGCTCTTCTCGCATGCCCAGAGGCTGTCACCAAGCCGCTCACTGTAATCTAATCAAGATGGGGAATGAGAGAATTGTGTGTTTGAATGTGTGCAAGTGAGTCAGTGTGGAGTGCAGGGGGTTGTGGAGTTTGGTATGGGATCCTCGCCTTGTAAGGCTTGTCTTTTGGGGTAGTAGGTGTTTTTTTGGAGATTAGGTGATTTGGAATAGCAGTGAAGTACGAAGAATCTTCCTCTGGGAACGTTGCTTCCTGTATTGACTTTATTCATTAGGCCCAGTTAATGTCTTGTGTAGGACTTCACTTAGTTAAAGATAAAGATTGAATTATATCTAAAGAAGAGTCAAAAAACTACTCAGAGTAACCCAGGAGAAACTTATTGGCAGGATGTAACATTTACAATTGCAGTCTCAAAATAAGGAAGTCTGCAATATGTGCTGCCATTAGATAAGCAGTCTTTTTTCAATCTCGTCATCATCAAAACAAACAGGCATTTTGAATAAAGTGAGAGAAAAAAAACACAAACTAAAATAATGTAACTTTTTTCATTCTGGCCCATGAATCCTGATTATCGCTAAATTTCTTCATTTGCGAGATGAATAAAGGATTCTCTTATCTTATATGTATTTGTAGGCTGATTCATGGGAGACCAACAGTAGAAAAGGATCATCTTCATATTGAACGTCAAATCTGATACAATCAACTAAACACTGATTCTGACCTCATAAATCTTGTTTCATCTGAAGTTAGCCAAGCCTGTCAGCATAGAAATAAAAAATGCTGTCCAAATAATACATAATAACCCAAACTCAAATTACATGAAATAATATTACAAGAAAAAATACAAAGAAACTCAAATGCCTGGCACACATTGGAAGTTTCCAAAGGTCAGAATGCTAAAAATGTTTTCCATAGTCGTCGATGATATAGAGTGTTTATTTCTGAGGTGGGTTTCTCAAGTAGAAAAATAAGACACTCGGCGGGACTCTTGAGGAGCAGTGTGCAGAGAACCGTTGGCTCAGTCTCAATTTAGGCTGTTTATTCTGTACAAGGTTCAAACAGAGCCATAATGACAAGCCACTGTGCTCCAGCAGTCTCTCTCCTCCTCGCTCTGTTGGTGTCTCTCGCTCCCCTCTCTGCAGCTCATGCTTAACTCCATATAATTATGTTGTCGGAGCAACCTGGAAGGAACCCTGATGGAGAAAAAATGCCGTAGAAAAAGAAAACTGTCAGAGGCAGACTGAAATTTCTCGCCAAAGATTTATTTAAACTCCTGGGTGAAGACCCTACAAACCATGTATCTTACTCACGATAGCATAAAAGAAAATTTGAGAGCTTTTTGGTTCCATGTTGTCATAAAAGGTGCTCATAGGTTAACTTTTAAAAGTTTAACACTTGATGAGGGGATTCTTTACTAAGTCTCGATGTAAGTTGACGAAACTAGCAGTCTTTTTATTTCCAATGAAACTCCAAAGAAGGAAGTCTTGGCTTTAATTGTGTTTACTTTGCTTCGCTCTCCCCCTTCTAACCTTTTTACTCTAAAAGCTAAAAACACAACTTTTTTTCGATGTTATTCTAAGAGCCTGGCTCTTACTCACAAGCAATTGTTAATGTAATCCAAGTTTCAACAAGTCCTGTTTTGTCAGACTAGGAGAGCTAACCCAGTTTGTTTGGTTTATCATTAACCACATGTACAGTACAGCCCACAATCTCTCTATCACAGCCGCTTAACCCAAAGCCTGCACTAATGCATTAACCGTGAATCCTGTTTGACTTGTGTTTTCAAACAAGCTTAAGACGGGATTCTTTTCCTATTAGGTTATTGCTTTTTTTGTGTTAGAGATGTGGACGTCAAATAAAGAGCTTCCTTTGTCCATGAGGCTGATAAAGAACTCAGGTTAAGGCTACAATGAAATTTGACCTACAGTGTTACAAAAACAAACAAAAAAAGTATTCCAAACTCTTCATTACCTTTAAAGTATTAAATGCCAGTTTTGTTTTCATTAAAGCGATAGAGATGAAAATCAAAGAAAGCCTGTTCACCATTATATCACAGATCACTGTACGGTGCTCTGTCACTGTTTTTTCTTTGTGGCCCTGAGTGTCTCTATGAATAGCTTGTGTCCTTTCCCTTGGATGCAGAGATAGTAAAGTGAGGTAATGGACGGCACACTGCTCCACTTCAGCAGGCGATAACCTCAGGGCTGGCTGTCTCGCGGCCTGGCTGCTTGCACATTGCTGACCGCATCAAGCTGGCTGTAAGTCTTATGTTAACACACACACACACACACACACACACACACACATACACATACACACTACTCCAAAGGAATAGTTTACTTTTGACAGCTACTAACAACAGAAGCAAAGGGATGTTTACTTGAATTTGGTCCATTACACATAACTCTATTCTGCCAAGTTTATCTCAGAAACGCATTGATCTCGATGTTCCTGTTGAAATCCTTTTCAACGCGTGCAGCCAGCTGGCTTGGCGGACTCTCTTGATTGGTGGGGGAAGGTGGAGGCTTCTGATGTGTTGAAGGAAACGGGGTTCAACCTGACAGACTTTGGGGCCATGCAGGAGGGTCATCTGCAAAGCGTGGAGACAGTTGGCCGGCATGCACTCGTCTCAACCTCCCATTGATAGGATGGCTCGCTTGTCTCTCTTTCAGGAAATCCCTTGTACATCTGTTTGCGCTCAAAGATTCAGAGTCTTTATGGGGTTTTTTTGCGTCAGCACGACTCCTCCTTTTGACACATCAAGTTTGCTCCATCTCATATTTCTTTCATAACTGCTTAACTCCTCATTGCTCCACTGCTACCCACTGAAATGGAACAAGCCCTCTGAGTGAAACGGCTTCTTCTTCTACCTGGTGGCACAGTAATTATTCATGTGTCGTGGCGTTTGCTTTCATTAACTCATCATGACATTGGATGTTTCTGTCTGTGTGTTTTTTTTTTTTATCATTTGGCAGTAGCGTGTGGCCTTTGGTCCTCCTTTCCTGCTCAGAAATCTGAAAGAGTCCCAAAATAAAGATTCTGTAAAGACAGACACAAATCTAACTTTATTGATATAGCACTTTTCAGACAAGTTCAATTGTAGTTCAACGTGCTTTAAAGGGGAGTGGGAAAGAAATTGACAAAAAGTAGTTGAAAATGATTTAGAGACTAAGGCACACCAATACAAATTCAATTACGTAACAATAAAAGAAACTATGGATGATGGAGTGAGCGAGGTAGCAAAGAAGTCAGAAAGAATACAGGACAAACAGCAGACGGAGAAGAAATCAGGACAGCCCACCCCAGCAGCAGCAGAGTGTGTTGGCGAACTGCCAGGCGACTGGAGGCAGAGTGTGTTACGGCTTTGTGGCAGTTATTTGTCTCAGGGAGGTTCACAGCAAATTGGTGCAAACGGCACAGCCAGGGTCTGCTTCATGAGTCAACAGGCTGCCGAGGCGTGGGCTCCACACCACAAACTCTCCTTGGCCTCCACTCCGATCTGTTTTACGTTGGAATGCAGACAGAGTCATTCTCCAGTCTCTAAGGCCAGTTGTGTATGTGTGTGTGTATTGTGTGATTCGGTGTGTGTCAAAGCTGAGCTCTGCTTTCCAAGTAAACTTTGTTTCTATAAAAAGTTTTGCATCCTAATTTTTGGCTGAAAACAATAAAACATATTCATGTTTTTTTCATTTAGCAAATAATGTCTTAACTTGTTATCTCGCCCTGCATAGCTGCTGCATGTGTGCTGTTGTTCAAGGCTATTCCGCTTCAGCGCTGTTATTCTTGAAGTTACTGCACATGGGAAACAACTCGCCACTGTGTAATTATCCCCGAACACAGCACATTACTGCCTGCTCAGGCTCTGTGAAAACCTCTGCAGGGTAGAAATAATCAACACATGCATTCCAATTAGCCTGTTATTAATCCATGTATACAGACAGCATTTTTTTTATCATTCATGATGCGTGTGGTCTGCGATATTTAGCCCTTCAGGTTGTTTGCATAAATCAATGCACTCTATGTAATTAAACCAGAAGCATGTATTTTCTGTGTTTGGTCGATACCTAAATGCCATATTAAGTGCAGGTGATGGAAACAAACCAACAAACGAGATGATGGAGATCCATAGGTTAGGAAAGTATACCGGCTTTAAAAAACTAAACGTGCGGTGCCTCTATTGGTATGTTTTATCGTTAGTGACCTGAATACATATCTTAAAAGTTTGACCGTGTTGACTAAATATTTGCAAGAAACATTCAGACTGATATGTGCTGACATTAATGATCCAAAACTCAGACGTCACTTGCTGCCGTGACAGCAGCCCGGAGTGAAGAGCAAGAAGATGCTTGTGTCTCTTTCACTCATGTAAAAATGCATCAAATGTCACACTGATTCGGGAAATTTTTGGAGCATGTTTTCCACAAACACGCATATTTTCGCCCACACATATACCCCACCCCCACCAAAACTAATACTGCTGGCTAGATGTGAGGCCAAGCACTGAATAGGCTCACCAGGGTAAAAAAGAACGACTGATGTAGAAGAAGATGAGAGTCAACGCAGACGAGCCGGGCAGGTTTTCTGAGAGAGTTAGCTGCTTTGTGTTGTTTCACAGCGAACACTGGCTCCGAGCCTAAAGAGAATCTCACATCCTGCAGGGTGAGAGACGGTAGTATGAATGGATTGGATTATATAAGAATGAAGTCGTTTGATAGAACCAGATTGGGTAAGGCAGGACTTCCTGTGTCTGTGTGTGTTTGTATTAAACTCCATCAATCTGTCATTATGTCTACACTGGTTTAGTGAACAATGTCTTGCAGAGTTTTGTATGACAGTCTCTACATGAGCTAAAGGGGTAGGTGAAAAGTAGCTTGCCCAAATTCCCATCAATCACTTTATGCTCCGCCCGTCTCTGACAGCCCACTGAGCAGGGGAAGACAGGGGAGGCACGGCATCCAAAAGTACAACAGAACCCCTTCATCCCTCCGTCTGTCTCTTTCCTTCTCACAGGAAAAAGAGGATGAGACAATGCAGCGCTCTATTTGAGATTTATAGACTCAGAAAATCCAAATTAGCATATCAAAAAAATAAATCGCATGTGATTCTTTGTGATTCCCACTCTGTATCTGATCATCGGCATAATCAGATTGTCACGGGTTGAATTTAGGAGGAAATTGCACCATAAGACAATAAAAACAGAGCTTTGGTGAATGTGGGCCTTTGTATTGGCCACTTTAAATAATTCCCCGGAAGGCTTTAGTATGATAGATATGTTGGTTTGATCTCTATAAAAACAAGGAATGAAATGCATTAGATATGCTCAACACAGATGTTTCACACTGACCTCAACTTTGTTTTTGCCTTTCAGATCTCCTGTCACTGTGTCTTTTTTGTAGGGAATGGTTTGCGTGTTTAAAGTATATTTACTGGCTACTTTTGGGGTATGATTGACACATGATTATCAACAGTTTTGGAATAGCTCCTGTAGATTTTAGTAAACAGTAAATGAAAGGCCCTTATTTCAAAATACAGGAATGGTCCTTTAAAAAGGCTGGGGGTGCTGATTTATGTGGTCCACTTTAAGCACTTTCCAGTGTTTCTGGGATTCGTCTCTCAGTTCCTCCTCGTATGTGCGATGATATTATCCAGATATCTCTGATGTCTTTCAAAAAGCTGACCTACTGCACAGCTTTCTGTCTGAGTGTATCTGGATGCTTCCCCAAACTCTTGTGCGTCAGACCTTTTTTTTTTTTCTTTTTCTGGTCGCCACAGTGACTGCTTATTCATCTCTATGTAATCCTTGCCCCTGGCTATAGAACAGAACAGGATCACTGGTAGGGTGGGTGGGTGCGGGGTCCCGGCAGGATGGTGGAGCGTGATATTAACATTATGAAGTGCTAGTCTAGGGCAGATAAGATTCTGTATACGGGCTCTTGAGTCCAGTGGTCCTGTACTATCACTCAAGAAGACCACTGATAGCAGAGTACTTTTACATCCTGCCCTCTTCAAAAGCATCTCTACTGTGGGTGCATGTTAAAGAGTGCAGTAAGTGTGTGTGTTTTGTGTGTCTTTTATCAACAGGTTTCCATATTTGTTTGACCTGTTCCTCTGGCTCTGCTCCACATGTGATTAAAGCTCTTGGTGTGTCAGCGCTTGTGACAACCTGATGAATGTATGCTGCTGACTCTAATCTCTGCTTCTTCTGCAGAGACCTGCGCATTACTCTTGTCGTGTGGTGTAATCTTCTCTAGGTTTGAGCCTCTCCTGTGGCCCGAGAGGCTCTGTGTGTGTGTGTGTGTGTGTGTGTGTGTGTATGTGTGTTTATGTGTCTTGGAGGTCGGTGCGTGCGTGTTTGGTCATATGACGGGGTGTTCTGCTCTGTGGACATGCTCTGCTTATTAAACCCGGGTTAAGCCCTCACTTGAAACCTTCTATCATGCTCCTCGATCCGAGACGATGGAGTTAGGGAGGATTATGAGGTTGGGAGAGTGGAACTTTAGGGATTTTTTCTGCCTGCATTTTGGCAAAGTTTGAAAAATGTGCTCAAGGGGGCACACAGTCCACTTAAGGTGAGCGTGCACGAACCTTGTGATGCCATGTTTTCCCCTCCTGTCTCCACTGTTTACTCCAAGCAGTCAGACATCCAATTGGTTACATATTGATCTTTTTTTCAGCTTGTAGCAGAGAGCATGCATCTGGCTGTGTTGTCTTGCAAGGCAACAAAGTAAGACCAGTGAAAGATCTGTCACATACTTGTAAATCCGTCTTTGAAAGAATCTTACTTCTTACTATTATTAATGATGCCGAATGTTTATTTCCATAATGGCACATGTTGTCCTGAATATTTGAATTGACAGGAGGAGATACTGCGGCATTTGTGAGTAAATGAAAAATGCGCTTTTTTTATTCCTTGGCATTTATCCTGTTTTTAACTTTTTTTACATATATTTATGGGGGGTGTTAGTGAAGTGTTGAGAGGCAAATCTTAGCAGTGTCATCCTTTTATCTGATAAATCTCCCCATTCCTACAAGCTATCTCTTCTTTTCCTCTCCCCTGTTTTTCTATTTCTTCAGCAATCTTCTCCCCACTGTGTCTCCAATAAGAACTGATAGAGGAAAAACATCAGGCAATGGAGACGTTGTTCAGATCCAATACCTGTGGAAAAGAGAAGAAATGGGAAAAGAGTGAAGGGGGAGCGGGTCATCTGAAATATTATCAGAGTAGCACGCTGCTGAGCCTGGAGCAAGACATGTAAGAAGAGCTGGTGAGCTAAGCAGTGGACCCAAACACTGATAATGATCTGCTGCGTGCTATGCGACTACAAATGCTGTGCAGTCTTGTTGTCGCTGACTGCAGAAAAAAGTCACAACCCTGCCATTATTCACTGACACATGCAAACAGGAGATACATGATGGCATGCAATTGTCATCTAATTGTCCTTGGTTGCCGTGGCAGCTAATCTGATCATTAACGCAACAATTGGGAGAAAATTAGTTTCTCCTTGTCGTGTCGCCTAAAATAGGATCGGTATGAGTGAGTTGTTGCTCATTATCACGCTGTGTTATCGTGACCTTTTTGTAATGCTAGCTGTTTACTCCAGAGACACAGATACGAGGCCTCATGTTACAAATGGAAGGATTTACTCTGTTAGTGCAGTAATGCTGCACTAATGATAAAGGACTTAAAGAGAGAAGCAACCAACTAACCTTTTAACCAAAACTGAAAGCATGCATGCCGTATCCCAAAGATCTAGTTTGACTTCTTTAAACATCTGTTGCATCCTATTACTTTTGAGAGTGTTGTTGACATACCTCAGGCTTCACTACATGTGCTGTGAACATAATCATCCTCACTGGAGTGTGTGTAAACATATACAATAGTCTAATTAGGGACATAAGGAGAAGGGCAGCGTCACAGGGGACTGAATGGAGCAGATACTCTCTCACCTCTTCTTTGTGCCCGTTTGACCTTTCCGAACAGGGTGTGGCAAGGACACAAAAGGATCTCCGGGTAACAATATACTGCAAAGAGGTGGATGAAAGACAGACAGGGGGACGTCATGTGTAAAATGAGGAAAGTGGAGAGGATCTATTGAAAATTCAAACAGTAGTCAGTTGCTGTGGGTGAAGTTTGAAATAGCTGACATCTGACTCAGTGAGGCCCCATATTGTATGACCGTAGTGCTGCTGCTGTTGGGCTCGAGGGTGACATTTCTATTCTTCCTTCCAGAACCCCCCTCCTCTGACTCTTTCGCTGTCTCTGGCGCTGGTATCAGATTCTAATCTGACATTGGTGCCTCTGCTCCAGTTAGTCATTTGGCTCTGAAGTGATGGCTGGGATAGAAAGAACCTCAGTGAGGAGAAGGATGAAGCTTTTTTTTTTTTTTTAGTTTCTCAGAATTATTTTCTTTCCTGATAAGGCAGCTATGCTAGTTTTCAACACACATTTACCAATTATTTCATCCAATTTACAGGCCCACGCAACTTCGCTAAGGCACCAGAACGTGACTTCTAGTGCGACGTTTGGACCTCTGAACCTGTTTAGCTTTCTCCGATAACATCCTGCCGATAATCACGGCG
The DNA here is from genome assembly GCF_947650265.1 of Symphodus melops. Lineage (NCBI taxonomy): Eukaryota > Metazoa > Chordata > Actinopteri > Labriformes > Labridae > Symphodus > Symphodus melops. The sequence goes on along the minus strand of NC_136700.1, from coordinate 5,969,701 downwards.
TGGTAGCAGATGATCTTGGGCCCATGGCCTTTGAGTCCACTGTCGTTCTCCTCCACCAATGGGATTAGCGGAGAGTGCCGACTCTGCAGGTGGAGCCGTAAGTTAATATGCCCTCACTGTTTGGAGCTATAATGGCTTATTGATTGCCTGTCAGAGATGCAAGAAGCAGCATGGAAGGGCACAAGGAGGGTAGAGAATAAGTTAATCATCGAGCAGTGTGTTGCCAGGATTTAATCACATTACCCAGGGTTCACCACTGCCATGTAAATTCACTTTCGCCCTCCGAGGAGTTGGAGTGAGACAGTGGGGACCCCGCTGATTTCGTGAAACCTTCCCTCAGCTGCGGTCTGGTCCCTGCCGGCATGGTGCTCCGTGCCCGGCACCCGCCTCAATCCTGTGGGATGCCTTCTCGATGCCCAGGGGCCCTGGCTTAATTTATGCTAAGCTGTTGGTTTAATTTCAGCTATGCTTCCCAGTGGTGACCTCCGTCTGCTAAAGCACTGCACAGGTTGACTAAAAAACATCAGCCTGGCCTCCACGATTCAGACTTTAACTCCCAGACAGCTGTTAGGGCCATCAGTCAATTCCTCTAAAAGTATTTTCCTGGCTAAAGTGCTCCAGCAGGATGGCTGGTGTGTACATGTACATATATATATGTGAGTGTGTGTGTGTTTCTCAGAGGAACTCTGGGCCATTAGCACAGCCATCATATACACATTCTCACTACGCCTAGTTACCTGTGAACTGCACATGCTGCTTTTATTTGGCCGGTGGCACTCGAGCTACCAGCACAGATTGAGAGCATGTTCCCCTATTTTAACAACTTCAATGAAAGCTGCCATTAACACTGTGCTCTATATTAGCACGTGGGCTGGAGCAGAGCTGTGTTATTCCATATCAAACCAAGCTACGATGGCTTTTGCCATCATTCAGAACCAAAAATCTGCTGCCCACCATGTTTATTGTGAGGGTATCGCATCGGCTTGTGTTTACACTGAAAGCAGCACATCCAGGTTGAGCTGTGGTTAGCGATTGCCCGTGCTTCAGCCTGGCTTCTATCAATCTGTCTGCGCCCAAACACTCCACTCACCAGAACCAAAACAATGGCATGGGGAGGAGAGAGGTGAAGGAGTAAGAAAATGTAAACACAGCAACAGAGAAATGTCAACCTTGCACCCCATCGGACACACGTGGTCACTGACCTGATAGTTAAATTCCTGTCTGGCAACAACAAAAGAAACATCTGGAAAAACTATCCTCCCTTCACCCAAATCTAAACCTCTTAATGTCTCATCACTACCAGGACTACAGGTACATCATTTAGATTTCTCTCTGGTCTGAAAAGCCTTGATGTGCTTTGAAATAATTGCTCAGAATCTTGTGCTTTGAGATCAAACGCGCAGAAGGAGCGATGAGAACAAAGACAGGGTAAAATTGTGGAAGAGAAAATAGCAGACAAGCTGCCATTAAGCATTGGATGAGGGAGATGGAGGTGGCTCCAGTTGGACGGAGTGTCTCTCTTGGCTAGTGAGGGGAAGATAAGGGGACAGGTGGTGTTCTGTTCCCTCAAAGATCTCCGACAGCTGGCAACTCTCTGGCTATAAGCACACTGCCATAGAATGTATGTGTGCGTGTCCCTGAGAGTGTGATATGCGTGTTTGTGTGACATTTGTTTGTGAGTGCGTGTGTGTTTATAGCTACATGTGCCTGCATTTGGTTGGTTGTCTGAGCCCTTGCCAGCTGAGATATCTCCCTAAAGCCAGTCTCTACTCTCATACCTTTTTCCTTGTTCCTTTTTTTTCCTTACAGACAGAAACTGGCATCGCGCCACTTTATCCCAGTCTGTTCAACAAGATTTTTTTTTTTCTGCTTTTAGGTTTGGGCTTCAGTGTGCTGTGTGAAAGCCAAACAGTTCAGACTTAAGTAGTGTGTTTTTTTTATGTTTCTCAGTCTGATGTGTGCTTGTTGTTGGCTTTTACCAACTCCCCAGCCCTTTTACGTGCCTTTAGACTTTACTTAATCACAATGATACAGTCATATGTACATTGTTTGTCATTATTTTAGATGTGTTGTGCATGTGAGAAAACAGCTTTTGATTCACCTTTGACATCATAAATGTATTCTCCCTACTTCAATCCAAATTTACAAAGGCTTGCAGTTCTCATCAACCTGGTTAAATGACCAATGGACACATCTTCATTAAAAGGCAGATGTCAGGATAACAAATGAGCCAAAGCAGAGAGCGGTGAGGATTCCTTTATGTTGGCCTGGCAGAATGTAGTCTTCATGCACTCCCATAGGTCAGAGTTCTTAACTGTGTTGGCTTTGGGCTCGTTCTACATGCAGCTCCTTGTTTGATCGAGCGGTGTAGCGGTAACCACTGAGAGGAGCTTGTGTCGTCTCAGTGGCAATCAGCTTTTGTTTGCAGAAAGAAAAAAAGAGATTGTACTTAATGGGCCAGAGGCGGTTATTTGCTGTTGGCAAACACAAACTGTCCTCAGCGGTGAAGCACTCAGTTGCTGCTGTGGCCAGCCTGCTGGCTTTTATCCTCTTGGCACTGCAGAGTCACTTCACTATGTGAGTTGCTCTTAAATGTAATTCTTGCTCTTCCACTCAGCATGGCCATCAGGCTCTGGTGGATGCTCAGGATAAAGGTTCCCCCCCTTGAGCTCTGCTACTGGTCAACATAATGGAAATCCCTATCATAGACCCTTATTGACTCATGTCAACTGTTACAAGTGCTCTCTCTCTCTTTCTTTCAAGTTACTATGAGTGTCCCACTTTCAATAGAACCGTTGTCCCACACCTGATCCATTGATGTCCCACGCCTCGAAGGTCACCTTTACTTGGATGGCCTCTTAGCAGCGGGCACTTTTTCATATGCAAAAACTGAGCAGTGTTTTAAGATGAAAGAACTCGACACACTGGCACCATCTGTATCCACTCTACTACCTTTCTATAAATATATAAATACATTACTCCCCACCTGTCTTGATTATAAGCTGTAGCCTCCCATATGAATCAATGTGATGGGAGTCTGTTCCTGATCTAATCAGCTGTTAAAGGACATCTGATGTCCCTTCATGTCCGTAATTAAGCTTTGCTACAGACAATCTTGCACATATATTTCATCATTTATGCGCACCACTCCTGCTTGCTTATCTGTACTGTGCATCTCATCAAGTAATCATTAAGACTAAAGCTCTTAGTAATTAACATTTGCTGAGACAATTCTTCAGATCAATAATTTCTAATTGCTTGGGGTGGTACACACACACACACACACACACACACACACACACACGCCTCCTAATGAACATTGTGTATAAGGGGAGAATATCTCTGTTGTACAATATCACTTGTGCTTGAATGGTAAAGTTTTTCACACATCAGTGAGTGATGAGATTCAATTGTCCGTGTGTCCTCAGGTACTTGAGGCTTCTATCTACTGGAAAGTCATTTTCTGACAGATTGCAGCAATGATATGTCTCAGCAATGGCTGTGCAAGAAAGAAGTGCAGCAATTCTTAGCAGTGAACAGATCCCACACACTTAGGATTCTTTTAAAATTTACTTTCCCCCCAAAAAAAACGTTTCTGCTGTGGCACTCTCAACTTGGATTGTATCAGAAAAGAGTTTCTTTCAAGATTCCAGCTATTTCCCCTTGAGGCAATGCAACACAGACCCAGCTTTGTCCCTCTGAAACATTGACATTATTATAGTTGCCTTCTCATAACTATAAATATACTCATTCCAAACATCAACTGTTATTCATCCTGGCCATGAAGTTGTTAGGAGACCGAAAATATTTACTAAGGCAGGAAGTTTTGAACGCAGGAGAAATGGCTGCATCCCTTTTTGTATTATAGACATACCGGCACACACATCTCAATATGGATGTCAGTTAGTTGGCCGAGCATGTGAATGAAGAATTTTCTTATCCGTATGCACTGTCACAGCGTTGTTTTCCAACTGAGAAATAGCGAGTCTTCATACTAAAACAAGCGTGTTCGAGTGGGTGTCAGGATGTTCCCCAAAGAATTGAAAAATCAAAAAGGCTGGACAGAGGCATAACAAAAGAACAAGGCCAAGTTCTCTGCAGACAGCTTTTCTCTCTCACACATCATCTGGAAACTGTCATGGATGAGAAGATCAAGGTGACCATTTCGCCCGTCCAAACAACCCTGGAACACATCGCCACTGGCCGCTCATTCCTAAGGGCAGGCCGAGCAGAGCATAAACCCTTCAAGCAGGTTTTAAACAAACAGTCTGGAAGGGAGGCTGTGTGTGGCTTTTCTGTTCAAATGCCTCTGTCTTCCTCTGTGCAGAATGGTGTGCGGGCAGCGCTGTATCCCTGTCTGATTTATCTCTGCAAGGTGAGATAAGACTCTCCCTCAGCCCGCCGGTTAATCCTCTCAGCCACAGATGGAGAGGGAGCATCAATCCGGCTTGTAGACAAAGGGTTTGCTGAATGGAAAAAGGTTGACCAGACATTTAATATACACCTGTGCTACCTCGACTGTTTGGCTCTACTGGAGGAATTCAGGGAAGTAATTGGGAAATACTTTGAGAAAGTTTCCCATTGGTCATAGGCTTTTAGGAGTAACTTTGTGGAGACAGGGAATGTCGAGGGATTTGATAAATTTCCTGGACAAGTCAAGCATTATTAAATCATCTTTTAAATTATATTTAATTGGATCGTCGTTCTTTTTCAACTAAGATTGTACTTAGCAGCTAACTTGCTTCTCTGAGAGCTCGGATCTTGCAGAAAGAGACCATTTATCACTTAAGTGAGTTTTTCTGAGTTAGAATAGCCCCTTAAAAACTGATTGAATTCAGTTTTTTGGATCCACAAAAGTATGAAAAGTCTTAATATTTACTTAATATTGCATCAAAGCCAAAATTAAAAACCCTGTTAAAAGGTGCCCAGTATAGCGCTGTATTATGAGGTTTTTCCATATAGTAATAATGCCTCCTCAATGTCCCATTGCTCATATGTTTAGTTCTAAAAGGACCTTATTCATCAGTCAGCTTTGATGTCAAGTTAAAAGACTCTTTGGGTGCACTCCTGCTGAACTAAGTTAAACAGATGCTCACTTTTTTCTCTGCAAATGATCACAAGTGAGTTTGTGGAACCAAGTGAGACAGATGAGACCCACGGGAACATCTTTCAGCAAGTTTATGTGTGCGCTTGTGTGTGTGTGTGTGTGTGTGTGTACCTTGGACGTATGGACGGACACCAGATGAGACCGATTTATATCCTGGACATGCCTGTATTCATCAGGGAGCCTCAGCATCATTCTGTCCTGCTGACGGGACCAGCCTATAATGACTTTACAGAGTTAAATGTCTCTAGTGTGGAGTCATTCGGTCTAATATGAACAATGTCACACAGGCCACAATTAGACCCTTGGGTTAGGGAATCATAGAGGGTAAACAGTGGTTCACTGAGAAAAAGAATACAAATGACTCATAATTCTTGGAGCACATTTTAGCCCACGAGGCACGACGCTTTGCTGAACTACAACGATTGTCCCCAGCTGTCCTTTTCCTAACAATATTGTTCTTTAGTTCCTGATCCAAAGAAGTGTCAGCACCATATTTGTGAAAATTACAGGGGTTGCTATTGGGATTATGAAATTTTGTTGTGCTGAGGGTTGAATTAGACTTTGGGTGATGAGTGACAGTAGATAGAAGTAGTGGGGTAATAGCGTACAGCTGTGGGTCATAAAACTTGCTGGATGTCATTGAGGCAATTAAGTGAACTGTGCTATCAGGCAGGGTTTTAATGAAATACTGCCCATTTTACAAGACTCTTCAGTTATATGGGGAAGCCCAAGGCATGCTCCGAAGGACGAGATGATTAGAAATAATAGGAAACATGACGCAGCAAGGTATTGTATCAGTCCTCCTCAAAAACCAGCTCTTCTGTCATACGTATGCACGTTAGTGTAGCAGATGTTGATGTTCCATAGAAAAAGTATGCAACGTTTTAAGGTGAATAATGAAAGCTCTTCAGCTGCATCTCTTTGATGTTGAAGACAAAAAGCAGGGATGGTGTCCCTGAAGAGCACTTATGTTAAGGGTGCATCTCGCCCTGTGCAGCCCAGCTGCAATCACTTTTAAAAGCATTTTTTTTTACTGTAAGTAACTACCATTTACATGATAATGCTCCCTTGGTATGTAAACCACCGCTGCTACTATGTATTCTACTTGTTCGACTGTTTTTCCCTCAGTGTGGTGCCGATCATTACACTTTGCATACTGGCAAAGAATGAATGATAAGAATAAGTAGAGCTTGTTTTAGTTTGCAGATACTACTGGCCATGTGGTCTTCGGAGCAATGTGGGGTTTCCAGGTTGGTTCTTTTTGGCAGCTGGGTTCTGTCAGTTAAAGTGTAATGGGTTCTCAATCCCCCTTTCCATTGCCATTGACCTCCATCCTTGTACCTTTAATAAGGCCTTTCTCTGTTTATAGACTTTCAACATTTTGTCTGCCGGTTTAAAAGAGAAAAAGAAACGGGGTTTTGGGGAGTATTGAAGGTTTTTTTTTTTTGGTTTTTTTTTCTCCTGAGTCCTATACATCCCCACTTCTCAGCCAGCAGGGAGACAGACACTTTAAGGGCTTAAAAATAATCGCTCTTCTTTTTCAGCGAGGGGCTTTCTAATTGTGCCCCGGCTGACCCCTGAATGTGACCGTGGCGTCTGGTTTCCATCGCAGCACTTGATTGAAATGGGAAAAGTTAGACAGAGATTCAACTCATTCTTATTTATTTATGTTTGGTTGTCCCCTGTTTTGCATGGCCCAGCAGTGGATTAGCACTCTGATGGGTCCACTGTGGAGGGGCCCCACTTCCCTGACACACTCAGGGGGGGCTGGAATGTGCAACACACAGCCAGGACTAATGGTATATGAGAGGGGGTGGTATGAGCTGTCTACCTCAATACACCTCTTTACCTCATGTGGGGGCTTTGCAAGCTGCATTTCTCTCATCCTCTGCCTCACAATGTTTTGTACTTCTAACTAAAGTATATAGTTTCACATATTTCATTCTAAAGAATAGAGGCATTGTTGCATCAAAGAGCAGGTCATACCTTTTGCAATACGATTCTCATACTGGCAAGAAAGCGGACGTTTTTAGCCCTGTGAAAAAGTCCTGTTGTAAACAATGTTGACAGCATGCTTGTGTACCAGGAAGTGCAGGCAGGATGCAGAATCTTTGTAGATTAAACACATCTGTCAAGGCCACAACACTGAGTCCATTTATTCTAGTTTTACATGCTGCATGCAGTCAAACTCTAACTGACAGCTAAATCTGCTGGCTTATATTAGAACTAAGCCAGTGTGAAATTGAAAATTAGTTAAATCCTGGTCATACTACTGTGAGTTGACCTAAAAAGAACATCTGTAATTGGAGGAATCTCAGTCCCCTCTTAGGCATCACATTTTGTCTTATACCATTACATTTATCTTAATTTAATTAGGTTTACATTTTCTCACAGCACATCTCCTTCAAATTATGATGAGTGAGCTTTAGAATATATTTTAAGATGGAATGGTTGCCTTTCAAGTAAAGATGGATGTGAGAGTCGTGCAGAAATCCTTTGACATTAATAACGTTTGTAGATATCACTGTGCTTCATAGAACTGTCATACTTTGTTTCTGTTTTGAATTGGCTTTTCTTTGTTATAAGGACAAACTAAAGAGTTACTAGGCTGTGGTCTGGAGAAAAACGTGCCATGTTATCTAATCTTTGCCGAGTTACACTACGCAGCGAGCTTCCTGATTAATCTAGAGAAGTATTGAAGTGTCTACAGGAGGACTTAAGCTTGGACAGCACTGTTGTTTGATATAACATCTCTAATTAAAATCCCTGTTTCCTCTTTGTTGTTCTTTGTATATATTATCAGTATCTTACGTTTCTCTCTCCGGAACAGGATGAATTGCATTAATTAAGTTGAGCTCCAAATAAGCCATTTTTCTGTGTTTAGTGGTATTTGTTGCAGTAGTTTGCCATGCCTGTTAATTGAAAGGCTTGTAAGCTAAGTCACAGCCAAGAGACTTCACAAAGCCCATCTGTATCGCTCGGTTGTTTCCTCGCATCACATTCACTGTGCAGATGTCTGCTGCAACTGTTCACTTCTGTCCTCTGTTGATCTGCCGAGGTGTGTGTGTCCTTCAGGGGTGCGTTGGGAGTTGTGTTGTAGAAACGCGGGTCAGAAGTGTGAAAGTCCCTCCGGTAGCATGCGCAGGATAAGGCAGAGAGTGAAGGATATGCAGGACTATTATCATAGCAGAAAAGGGTTTTTTTAATCATCTTTCATTTTTGCCCTGAAGCTCATTAATCTTCCCTTGTAGATGCTTCTCCCTTTGCAGCCTCTCACTTTATTCTCCTGCAGTAAGTGTGTGTGTGTGGGTGTGTGTTTTTTTTTGGGGGGGGGCCATTGCATTGGCATTTCTTTTAATAAACTATTCAAGATAGATATGTATAGATAACTCAATGTCCTTCCTCAGAAACCAACATGGTGATGCCGTAAGTGTAGAAATCATCGAATATTCATAGAGTTCTCTTCCTTTTATTTGGCACAAATTACACATCATAAATTTAACGTTTTAAGCTTTTTAAAACTTCCGACAAGAGTTCAAATGTCAGAAAATTATTTTTCAAAGGAATAAGTTAAAGTGGAGAAACAAACAAACAGACAAACAGGATCTGAGATATCCTCCAGTGAGCCATTATAATAAAGTATTAGAATCTGGGTATTTCAGTGGAGAAGATGGAAACAGGCATGATTGAAATGAAATGACGCTCATCTTAACACTCTCAGCAGGGGTGCCAGATAATGCTCGCCACTTAGTGACTAGACAGGAAGGAAGGACACAACTATTTTCCTTTTTTTTGTAATACAATCTGACTGCCAGATCTCCATCTGTTAGAGCCAAATTGCTGCAGTGCTGTGCATAATTCCTCTGCATTGGAAAACAGTGTCATTAAGCATTAGATACAGCGTTGTGAGTTTAGAAGGCACAAAAATGTGTTGCACAAAATAGGAATGAAATTACGACTGACGTGTTGATTGAATTAACTATAACAAACAGAGAAAAAGTCTCCATGAATGCCTTCCATTTCCCTTCTGTCTTAATTTTCCCTCTCTGTCTGAGTGTCCTTCAGTCCTCTCTCCATCCAAGCAGTGCTAGAGTTGACATTTACCCCTCCTGCACACAAAGAGAGCTGGCACAGTGAATGGGGAACGGAGGGAGTAGCCGGCAACTCCAGGGCACAGGCCAGATGGATTAACTTGAAAGGCATGGCATTGTAAACCAAATTTAAATTAATCCCTTTTTTTGTGTCCCCCCCCGATAGAACAATGCTTCTTTCCTGGGCCTCAGAAAGACATTGACGCTGTGGGGAGAGTCAGGCCTTCGTCGTATCCGACGCTCTGTTCACATCACTGCTCTCAATTACCTGCCACAGAAATACGGCACTTTTTGACACAGGGCTTTTACCTACCATGATTCAAAACAGCACGCACTGAAATACATTTGAATTTTAATTCACAGATCTCATCTCAAAGAAAATGTGAACCTCTGCTAACTGGTTTAATCACATGCCCAGCGCATTTTTCTCCTGGTCTGACATGCATGTTTAATGCCAACACAGAGCCAGAATTTCCATATAAAATAGTTCTCAGACAACACGTCTCCGGCCAGCTTTTTTTGGGCATGTCGGTTTCCCCCCGTGGCCCTGACAAATAAAAGTGAACTCCAAAAACCCCCTCCACTGCTCAAAATCCCTGAACCCCCCTGACCGCCTCCCCCACACCACCCAAAGTTCTGGTTTAAACCACTGTTTGACCAGTTTATTCTTCAAATGCACTGTGGCCTTCCTATTATTATTAAGAATGCCTTTATCTGCCAGCTCTTCTCCCTTCTCATTCAGTTTCTCAACGATGCTCGCTGATTCACTTTTTTATTTCTTTAAGACACTTTTCTGGAAAAGTCTGTCAGTAAATCACTATTAAATTCAACCGCTTCTTAATTCTTCCTCCACCCCCTTCTTTATATGTGCCTTTTGTGTGTGTGTGTGTGTGTGTGTGTGTGTGTGTAATGCGCTGCAGAAGTAGGACAAGGAGCTCCCACTGTTACAGCTTGTATTATTTGACGAGCCTATTCATTAATTATCTTCCCGGCGCAGTCTTCCTTATCGTTCATTGTTTTCCCTTTTTCTGTTTTTGCTTCGAGCACCTTGTTCGACGCTGCTCTAATCCCTGCTCTTTGTTGAAGCATTCGCCTTTCCAATATCCTTGGGAATAAAAGAAAACAAAGCTATAAAAAAATGCTATAATCTGACATTTTTAAACCAAAGAAAGAGGGGAATAAGTGTAAAACCTTTTAGTCAGACAAAGTCACCAGAAAATAAATTGTTCCCTGTAACTCTCAATGTGTTTTTTTCACATCTGTCCCTCAAGCAGTTTGTTGCCCACGGCACGAAGGACGGATTTATGTTGTGTTTAAGTCAGACAGAAATGTTTGGATTTACCACCAAAGGCTTAGGAGAGACCTGTGCACACATAGACACCTCCACCTCCTTAATGTCACACATGCTTTTACTCTGCTGCCCCACATTGTTGACGTTGGACTAAATGATCCATAGCGCTGTATATGGACCGCACCTCCTCTCATTGGTCACACACACTTGCTTTTTATTGAATCTTCCTGGCTAGTCCATAAAAAATGTCGACTCTTATGTAATCATCACTGCTGATCAATGCAAAGTTAAGATTTATGGCAAAGTATGGACTTTAGTCTTCCTGCAGCTTCTCCTGGTAACACATTCTGTTTTCAGACAGATGGCTGTTTACTGATGAGTAAACAGTATAAATGAGCATTCTGTATTCCTGTTGAAAGAGTTGCTTTTCTTGCCACTATTACCAAGAGCTTCCTCCTTGGTGGATTAATAATTGTTCTCTTACAATAATGTGTCATTTAGAATAGTGTTGTGATTCTGGGATTTGGTGAAAGGTGGATGAAATGAATTGATTGATTTATTAAATATTTGACTCCTCAGCTGCTGTACTCCTCCACTCCTGAGCCATTTTCTGAGGTTCACTCCCCAGTTTGACCCCTCTGGCATCCATCACCACAGCCTATGTGGCATTACACAAAATTTCAAATAGTTTATTCACGGTGCTATTAATAAAAAGCTTTACAGACAAGAACATCATCGTTGGGCAGAAGGAATGCCGTGCAGTCAGTAATGGACAGAAAGGCACATGGGGGGGGGGAGAGAATTATTGACAGTGGGCGACTGCAAGTATGTTGAAACCTGTTTGTGGAACAGGGTGTGTGGGGGAAACATTGATGTCCGTGCCCCTGCCGAGCTCTGGGTGCTGTGATGAATGGTGCTGTATTGCGTTTTACTGCCCTGTGCATTCCTATGTCTGGGCTGTTTACTGTTACCACACCTCACTCCTATGTGTGTAGTGGTAACCAGTCGGGTAACACATGCTGCTATCTTTGCCAGGAACATAACCCCAGCTCAGTTATTCTGACCCTGTTTTAAAAGTTAACTTACTCCGCTGCCCCGACAAGTCACATACCGATGGCATAGCTTTATTGCATGAGATCTGAAGTGTACAAACAAAACGCTGTTGCAGCTGGCCATTTCCCTCTGATGTCGCACTATTTTAGTGTTAAACTCCTTTGATCCAGTTTGTAAGTTGTGTTAATGGAGGGTGTATAGGGTTATTGTGACAATTAAAAACAACACATTTAAGACCAATGTGATACAGTAACATGTCAGCTAGCATTAGCATTCAACAGCTCACAGGAAGTGAACTGGCAACTCCCCAGCTATCAAACCAATTTATAAAATAAATATCTTAACCTTAGATACGGATCCATCCATGACCCTACAGATATGTTCTCTTCTTTTTTCTTTCAATACTTATTGGAGGAGGTGGTAACATGATAATGATAAGTCATATACACTACACTTTTAATTTGTTCAATATAAAACACAGACGAACAACATTAGAACAGCATTTGAGTTCTCCACAGTTAGCACGGTGGCTTTGTGAATCTGGTAAATGGGCACAAATGTGGAATTAAAAGAAGGGACTCAACTGTCAGAAGCTTTTTAAACCATTAGCTACTGTGCCTTGTTTTGTTCCTCTCACTGTCTGTGCTGCACAGCTGTTTGTTTTTTTTGTTTCTGTCAAATGGATTCCATGCCTTGTTAAGGCTGGATTAAGTGTCAGCAAATCCACATTAGCTGCAGGAAGGACAGTGACCTCTCCAACTGTAATTAGAACAGGGAGTCTGCAGCAGCTCAGTCTCTTCAAGACCGGCCTTGACTTCCATGATAACGTGTGGACAAACCCTGATCTGCTGGGGACAGGTGGGGATGTCATCATGACCTTCAGTTAGAGGCCTTTAACTCGGCTCTCTGGCTTCATTCAGGCTATCTTGTCTCTTGGATGAAATGTTGATAGTAACATTGTCAACTCCAGTCTGGATGTGTTCAACTGCTAAATAATACTTTAAGCCCACTTGTTGTGGAGAATGCTGACAACCATGAGAGAAGTATTTTCCAGGCTGAAAGACATACTTCGCCCCCTTTAGTCGGTTTACCATCTCGGCGCCATCCTGGCATGTCCCCCAGCTAACATTTGAGGGAAGAAAAGAGGAAATTCAGCATTCAACGACAACTGTGAAATCATCTGAGATGGAGGTAAAGTGGAGGATTAGGCTGGGATCAGGCCAGAGGAGAGCAGAGTGACTCAGGGAAAGAGAGAAAGCAGGATGGAAGAGTTCCCAGAAAAAAAAAAAATGCACTGAATAGATTTTAGAGCCTCTTTAACCGTCTTTCTCTTTGTCTGCTATGCTGGAAAACCACCCACTCCTCCTCCTCACCTTTTCTATTGGTCTTCCAATTAAGGTCTTTCACATTTTGCGTTGCATTTGCTAAAATCTCAGAGGTTTTAGCAAATGCAATCATTAATGTGTGGTGTTGCAGAAACATGAAGCTTATTCTAATCTAGTCCTCATAACACTGACTCTCATGTGCAGTTTCAAGTTGTGTGTTCCCCCTGCTGTCACATTGAACTATTTCTTGTTCCTTTTTAAATGTGTCTCCTGGAGTTGTTTATCTCCCTGCTGGCCTTTTCACATTTACCCCACTTTATGCAGCAATGTGTTGTGACACCCAGCACACTTTCAAGATGTTCTTTTTTCCCCTCTCTCACCTGTCTTTTGCTATTTCCTCTCAAAACCGGTTGTTTTCCTTAGAATATATTCAACTGACTAACAGAAAGGGGGTTTCCTTGGAGCTGTTTGCCCACCAATATGTCTGCCCCGTCCCTTCGCCCGCTGTCCATCATCTCGCCAGTTTCCTTTTTGCCTTTTCTGTTTCTTAGTGTTCCTCCTCTCCTTCTGACGTGTTTCTTCATCTTCCTGTTGGCATCTAGCAGTGGCACCGTTTCTTTCATCACTTCCAGCTCCACTCAGCTAGATGACTAGAGCCCTTGTTGAGGTGTTGTTGGGGTAGTTGGCCCTGGCTGTTTCTCAAGGGGCTCCTTCAGCTTGTCTCTCCTCTCTGAGTGTCCCTGGCCCCTGGCCCCTCAACTCCCACTCCCCCTACTTGCCTCACAAAGCTGCTGTCAGTTCACGGGCCACATGTGTCAGGCCTTCAGCTCTTATTTAAGACCCAGGTCCTGCCTAGGCGTCACAGCTCCAGCAACAGTGAGGGCACCTTGAAAGAGAGGGTGTCGGCAGCTATTCAGCCGCCCGGAAAGACACAGAGGAAGGCTGGCCGAGAAGTATAGTGATGGAGAGAGAGCAAAAGCACTCTGGCTGGAACAATCACTCTTAGCTCAGCTGACACTGTGAACTCTAAAAAAAGTTATCCTGTTTGCTGAGTGTCAGAGCGACTATTCACCCACACAGTGCTCCAAGTTCATAAGGCTTTGTAAAAAAAAAAAGTGTGAATATGGTAGTTTGGCTGGAAGGGACTGTGGAGCCAAGCCAGGCCAACACACAACAGCCTCTCTGTTAGGCTTTCTCTCTCTCTCGCCCAGACACATTAACAAATACAAGCCTCCAATAAAACTCCACCGCTGGACAATGTTCCTCCAGCTCTGCCAGTGGTCTGATAGGCTGTGTAAGAAGCACAGAAAAGCAGTGCCATTCATGCCATTTGGGCTCTGTTTTTTTCTTTACTACCCTTTGGTTAAACAGTGATGACTCATTCCATATTTGAGAGCGCCTGTAAACACACACTGAATTAATCCAATAGCTTTGTCTTAGCAGCTCAGGGGACAATCAGCACTTTGCGATGACATGGTCTTAAAATAGTACAAAAAGAAACCAGGTAGAGATGACTGAGCCTGTCAGCAGTTCCATAAAGCCTCTGTTTTGGGGGTCACCAGAGCTTGAATTGACAATCAGTGATGAGTGTCTAAACACAAAGTTATTACAGGGGGTGGTGGGCTTTGATCAGCCCGTGTCGAGAGACAGCAGGGAGTTGGGAAGTGTAAGGGTACAGTCAAGACGTATACCTTTTTTTCCCTTCAATTTCATGGGAAGATTGTCACTTTATCCCTAAGATTAAAAAATGAGAGATTGAGGTCCTAATGAAAGGTGACAGGAAAGGTTATAGTAACAGCTTTGGTTGTTATTCAGACTGGAGTTTTCTCACCCTCAGAGGTGGGCTTGGTGTGGGTGGTGGGCAGGATAGTGGTAGTTTCCTATAGGAAAGAAGAAGGATACGAATGTCAGTCTTTGTTTTAGGAGCAGAACCAGCAGCAGTTTGTGGACAGAAACATGCTGAGACACAGAAAGGGTAAAAAGGGGGACAGGGCAAATTATCGTTTTTGCCAAGACCCAATTTGACTAGTTGTAAAAGTTTCCTCGCTGTGGTCAGGAGGCAATATTAGGCATGAAAGGTCTGAATTAAAATGTCCAACATGAGCACTGGTGCATGTCTGGGCAATATTCCTATAATGGTAGCTATGTTTAGGGGTATGTTAGTGTTATTTGCGATTTCACATTTCATTACTTCCCAGACCCATAATAGTAAATCACAAGCTTCTGTTTAAAAATACAAACACAATTTTTTGTTTCTTTTGTTTCTTTGCAGAGTACCAATTCCATATAACACTGACATATTAAATGCACAAATCATTTCTTTGCTTGTTGCATTTGGTAGATCTTTTTGTTGGCAGGTATAGCCATGAAAAGCCTCTCCTTTTTCCCTCAATTATCCTCTTTTAATTCATTTATCTCCCAGGGCACATTGTGTGCAGTAATTAAGGGCTAATTGCTCTCAAGGTCAGTGATTTTTTTCATTTATCCTTTCATTTAGTTTGTAATCAGCCTTTTTTTTAAAGTAATTATAACTCTGTCGCTGTTTGGCATTTGAGTCCTTGGCTGTAGGCAGCCTTTCGTCACCTTCTCAGCAACAGAACACCACCTTAGCCTTGTAAGTTGAGTGGAGGTGGTGATGGCCATAAGGAGGAAACCAGTGACACATAAAATGTTTTGCTACTAGCCTCACAGGCCTGAGGGACCTTGTGCTCCTAGTGGGCCGCTGTAAGGCGGCAGGATGCCTCAGGACATACTGCCTCTGGAGGCAGTTTGATGCCGTGTTGGGTGTAAACAGTGATATGCTCCCACTGCTGGTTGGGGTCACTGATAAGCGGAGCTGTTAACATTTTAACTGCTTTGTTCAACAGATTGTGTTTTTCTACCCATTGATGTGTTCTATGTTTTCCCTCCTGGTTTCCTTTTATCAAGTCGGCCCTTTGTCTTAGCTGGATAAGGAGAGATTCCCTCTAATTCTCCCTATTTCCTGCATCGGATTCTTTATTGTGACTTGCATTATATTATATTTTGAGCATGGTTGTTCCAATACTGATACCAGTGAGGGGATTAGCTACTTCAAATATACTGTACAAAGTGTACCAGATATTGGTGAGTCAATATATCTATCCCAAAGCATAATCATCCAAAATGAATTTACCTATTTCAGGTAAATCCTCAACTATAACAAGTAATACTATTGATAACAAAGAGTTTAGTTGAAGGATAAAGCTACGTAACTGTAAGAAATTAAATACAATATGTTTATTTCATTTCTGGGTGGTATTGACCAATGCTCAAGTCTAGTCATCTCATCCAGAATTGAAAAGGTTTTCAGGTTTTAAACTACTACAACATATGAAAGTATAAGTCTTTTGCCAGTCCATCCTGACACAAATACACACGTGCATCCTTACACACACACAGGTACACATCAATAAAGGAACGGCCAAACAGACAACCTGCATGCCCTTGCACGTCGACAGTCAACGGGGTTCCTGCTCAGCATGTGTGCAATTGCCCACCTTGCCTCTGTCATGTTTTCTATATTGAAGTGCCGAGATAGTGGGCTCCTGCTGGTGGCAGGGTAGGGGCCCCGTCCCTGGGCTGTGCACATGGGCCTAATCCCCTCATTAACTCAGCCAGTACTGGGCGCAGATGGCAGGTTGGCACTGAAAACGGGTGCACACCCCCCTTCTTTCTACCGCTGTCAGACCCTGAGATCACTCTGACTGGTATACTCTCATTACTGTTAATGGAACGCCGCTGGTCTGTCCTGACTTCACTTGTGTTGTGTGTGTGTACATGTATGATATGTGTGTGCATGTTTTTTGTACCTGTGGTTTCATCTAGGGTGTTGACTCTGGTCAGTTCAGTTGTCTGTTTAATAAAGACTGATTAAAGATGATTTGTACAGGGCATTTGCCTCAGCTGTCACTTACAACAATTGTCCCAAGACCCATCTGTACATTATGTGCAGCAGCAGCATATCTTATCTGCTGAATATGTTCGGAAAAATTAGCAATATTGGAACAAGGCATGATTCGTTTTGATACAAGCTGCAGAGAGGCGGTTACACCCATGAATGTTGACCAATTATACCTCACTCTTTGTCTCTGCAGGAACGGTTTGAAGCTAGCTATTTTCATGAGCCACACTCCCTGAAGTCCCCCAGTTTATCAGAGGTCCTGAAAGACATTTACAAGCATCTCCCAAAACTGACTTTGCCAGCCCATAAAATATGTGTGTCTTAAAAGTGCTCATGCTAATTTTCTGCCAACATGCTGGGGGGAAATTTGAGCGACCTGACAATAAAGAGGTGCTTTATTGCATTGACACAAACCAGAAGCCCTGGAGTCCTTTGAGAATTTGTCAATGCTCTGCCACAGGGTAAGTGAACCGGCACTGTGCTTAAAAATAGCATGTGTTTATAAAATGTCAAATAGTCCCTTTTTATTTGCTTACTGACGGAAATTATTCCATTTTCCTGCAATAATACAACAGGAGTGCTAACATCAACTTTTATTGTTACAGGGAATATAACGGATATATAGTGCTGGAAATGGGCCAATCATAGACAGATGAAACCTGGTGTGTGTGTGTGTGTGTGTGTCTGTCTGTAACGGAGTGTGTTTGACTCTTTGAGCGTGTGTGTGTGTGCTTGTGGAGGTCATTCTGGGCTTCCTGTTGACAGCTGCAGGCTGTGGGCAGATTTACTCCACAGCAGATGCTGCTGAGGGGACACAACTCTGTCTTAAGTTTATGTTGTACCATTTGGCGGCATCTATTTATGGAGTAGAACTATACAATGTGGATAGGTAGACTAAGAAAAGCTGCATTTAGTAGTAAAAGTGTCTTGACAATGTTCAGTCCATGCCTTTGACTGTGGGTGATGGTCTTTTTGGATTGCATTTGCTAGCTTGGTTGGACACCCTCATTACCAGACATGCACAGGAAGGCACGGTTGATTTCTCTCCACAATAGGGCACGTTGGGTCCTGAATAAAGTCCACAATAGACTCACTGTGACATCCTGGCGCTTCCTTTCATCTTCTCCTTCCTCCATCCATGCCTACTTCCATGTGGCTGTTCTGCTCAATGTCTTTACAATGTGATGTCAGATGTAATTTGTATCGCTGCCTGCAATTTTGTAAAAGAGGATAAATCTGGATATTCTCACTGGGTGAGTGAGTGGCCAAAGCTCTGGTCAAGTATGTCAAAGACTGGTACAAAATCATTGGCCCTTGAGATGGAAGGAGTAGTCTGGCTTACCTCATGTTAATATCAAAGTCCACTCATGTTCGACGACCAAACATCCGAATCTAAGAGTACACAGATCTGAATCCGAAAGAAAGCAGTCATCTGTTCTCTGTGAAACCTTCATCATCTTTTCCTTTTTTTCTACTTGGACTACAGAAATGCTCACTTTTGGCTCCATCTGTGAGCCAAGTGACTTCTGGATTTGTACTATATGTGTTGGCAGTCTCAGATCAGAGGCCAAAATCCACACACATGACCTGAAGCCTTAAGTCAAACATTGGTATTACTCAGACAAAGGCTATTTGTCAGAAAAAATTAAAAAGCACAAAGTTACAGGGGGGAACATTTCAATTGAAAATAATATGTATTTTATAAATCATCGGAAATGATCTTGATATGCCCCACGACTTACCTCTACTTTCCTCGCCTCCTGCCAAAAAACCCTGCAGGTTAGTTCATGCTTTGCTTAGTGAACATGGATTATGTTTCATTGCTCAAACATTGACCATTTTCTTGCTATGTATCGGCCTTCAGTTTGACAAAGGCAGCCATTGTATTAGACGGACATTTTTTGACTTTTCTTTTTATTCTTCAGGCTTCATTGCAGCATACTAGCAGGGGGGGGGGGGGCTACATGGCAGCTATGTTTCACTTATCCGTCCAGCCCACAACAATCAAGGCTCTTTTGTTTGCAAACCTTTGTCAGGAAAGAAGATGAAAAGGAAGAAAACAAGTTGCATGTTACTCTAAACCAACAAGACACATGCCAGTGTTTGTTGTGTTTGTGTCTGCTTCTGTCTAGGTTAATTTTAATGTGTTGGCATGTTCAACATTTCCTCTTTTTTTAGACTAAAAGCTATGTTAGCCAACTTGCTTATTGGTGGCTTCAAATAGCAGTGAATGAAAACATATATTTTCCCAGAAATATTGCCAGGAAAATGTCATTGAACCATAGATAGCATGCTCATGTTTAACAACCCTAGCAGTCTGTTGTGTTGTACTGTTTTGGGTGAGAGAAGCACTTTCTGGATGCTGTTCTTGAGGTTTCTGCTGAACGAAAAACTGTTTCTATGATTATTTTGTGTTGGCAGATCATTTAAATTTCACAAAAAGTAAACAACTTAGATTTACATGAGAGAATCCTTTCTTTTTACACAATTTTTTTGTTGCTCAAGGCCAAAGTAAGTTTTAACCAGTCGGTGTATCCTGAACCAGTCGGTGAACATTTGATACACTATAGTCAACAATTAACCAATGTCATCATGTAGATAGCATTAGTTGTATTGGCAAAAAAACAGACTATATTTGGGTGGAAAAACTGTCACTTTTTGGTCAGACTTAATTTTAAAGGTGCATGTTTAAGACCTGGCATGTTTGTTATACTTGTGTGTCTGCAGTTGAAGAGACAAGGACAGACTAAATGAGAGCCAGACTGTTTTCTGTAAGCCCCGTGGGGTCGGTCGTGTTGACGAACAATATCCTGGCCCCCTTGGTCCGTGGCTCCTAAGTGCCCCTCAGCTACATGACCTCCTTTTCTCCCAGCATCTCTCTGTCATCATACTACTTATCCAGGACCCCCGCTATGGCAGCTGTCCTTTCATCAAACATGGCCCTTTCAGATAGATGTGGCCTGAGTAACAGTGACATAGCTCTGTTGACAAGCGTCATGGTGAATGATTTTAGCTGCCACTTTGGAGGTATTAGACAGCCTCAGGGCCCTTCATGCGATCCAGTTTATGTATTTATTTCAAATAAGCCACAGCTTTCTCCAACCTTCATCCACTCATCTACATTGAGGACACTCAACCTGACCATGTGATCAATCATAAACAGGATATGAGGTCACCCTCTTGATGAATCAGGCTCGCTGGAAAGCACCGCAGTGTCAACTCTCTCTAACTCCCTCTTTATCACCCATGAACTCCTTATCAGAACAGAGTGACTCTAATATTGACCTTGTGGGAGAGGCTTTTGGCCTTGCCCTCAGCACCAAGCTCACCGTGATTGCTGGCTATTGTTTGCCATTCTTTTCTAATCTGAGGGAATCGATTAGGCCATTTGCTGAGTCCACAGGCAGAGGTTAAGTGTCCTAATACTTCACTTGTGGATTCTCTCATAATGACGGTAACAGAGGTGCCCTTTGAACACATGACTAACAAGTAGAATTACCATCAAGAATTTGTCAGACATGGATTTGCTGTTGCTTAATACATTTTTGCCCCAAGCTTGTAATCGAGAAGAACTTCTTGAGTTTGGTTATTCATGTGTCTGTTTTCTTGACTTTTCTCCAAAGTAGTGTCAGCGCACTTCTCAGGAGATTTTGTTCTTTTACCGTCATCCCCAAAGAATCTGGCTTCTTAGTGTTTCCTCATAACCATTGTGTTTCATCGTCTACTTACAACTCAGTGGCAGAAGAATTGGACTGAGACGATCTGGCAAGAAAGGCCAATACAGGGAAACAAAAGAACACAGCAAAAGTCTGTGTATTTTTCCCTAAGGAGTAAAGAAGGTATTGAGAAGCACCCTATGGTTCTGTTGTAATATCGGTTTGGAGTATATTTAAGCCTCAAGCTATGTCTTACACTTTAACTTTATCATAATAACAAGTTTTGGACCAACTTCTTGCCACAAACTAAGAAAAGTTGTCTTCCTAGTGGAGGTATGATTGGATTCTTTGTCCACCCAAGATTGTCGGTAATATCTGTCTCTTTTTTTCTCGGTGACTCTTTGATTGGAGTGCTGTGGACCGTTCCTTTATGCGAAAGTGAGAAGAGGGAAATTTGGACCAGCTCATACCAGAGAAAGGATACACTTGGTCGGCTTATTGATTCCCCCCCCCCCCCCCCCCCACACACACACACACTCACACACATACACGCACACAATCTCTCTCTCTATCCCCATTCCTCTCTTCCTCTCCAATGGATTGCTGATGATCCTGCTCCCCACAGACTCGCCGCTAGCCACAGCCAGTCAGGGTTCTCTAAGACCATCTCCAGCCCTGCTAGGCAGAAGATTTCTCCCGAGGCCAGGGGGGAACAAGGCAGATTCTGTTACAGCCAGCGCAGGCGGAAGAAAAACGTACTGCTACTAGATATGAGTGAAATCAAATCTGTTTGACTTGCCCGGCAGCTATGACCGTTTTCCATGCAGACAGAGAACGTCAGGATTGAGTGATTGGAATGCAGTTACTCACTGTGCAGCTGACAGATTTGTAGCACTGTGAGTGTTTTAAGTGGATCTGATAAAGAATTATTTTATTTGTATGAAAGGCAGATAGATTTGCTTACGAGCAGTAGAAAGGCCTGTCATTTTCAGGTTTTCAAAAGAGATCAAATAAGTGTTTCATATATATTTATAGTCAATATTTTTTTTATCATATTACAACTTGGGATTCTTTGGCCTTTGGAGTCAGGCTGAAGTGCAATGAGGGAACCGCCGAACCCTGTACCCTGAGCAAAACCAGACAGATTGGTGCCCTCTGCTGTGGATAGGCTGAGAAAATGGGAAAGAGGCAACAAACAGACTCACAAAAGCAGGGAGGGACACAAAGACAGCAAGAACAGAGAATAGGACTTACTATTTAATATGCCAATAGTAGTAGAAATGTGACACACTATCAGTGACAGCCATTTAAATTGAAGAGGATTTAACTATGACTTATAAGTGAGAATTCTTCATTATCTTCATTCGGCTTGTTCAGTTTGTTTGGCTCGGATGACAGTGGAATTGGGCAGCAGCGACCGTGGAGTTTTTATCCGGAGTGTCTTGCCAAGTGTGCAATAAACGGGTGCAGAGCAGACGGAGAGGAGAGCACGCTTACTTCAAAAATGAAATGTGTAAACTAACATTGGGCCTTCACTTCAAAGGCCTGTGGGCGTTGACACAGTGCCCTCCTTTGTGTTAGCATGTATCTGAGTAAATTGAAATCGAGGAGCCAGAGACAGGGAGTGGAAAACAATGGGTCATAAACAAACCTGGAGTCAGGCTCTATAGCAGCTGGTGGTGTCTTGCGAGGATACAATGTTTGCTCCAGCAGTGTGACAGATGTACTTTTGCTGCTTTTATTGTCTGTGTGTTTTGAGTGTCTGTGTGTTTGTGTCTGGGGGTCTAAGCTGCTGTACAAGGTAAGAAGGGAGAATAAGGGCACATTCCGGAGGAAGAGCTTGGCAGATCAAGCCATTATGTGCTCTTCACTGACCGTCTGGCTGTAACAAATCCATAAAAAAAAAAGTCTCTCTCCTTTTCTTATTCTCTGATAAATTTACTTGTTATCCCACACACACACACAAAAAGAAGCCAGTTATCAGACGGCAAGCAGGAGACCTTTTCCTAATGAGAGCATGTTGCACATTACAGCTTCTTTGCTCGATGGCTCAGGTCTAAATCTCACTCAGGCCGTCTCTCCTTTATTTTCCACCCACCAACAAGATGCTGGATTGCTGGCAGACCCATTAATTGGATGGTGCGGTGTGTGTGTGTGCATGGAGCCCGGTGTCCCTACATATCCCTTCATCTGGGCAGATGCTGCGGATATGGTAATGTTAATGTGAGATGCCGCGAGCTTCATCATCTGGTATCAGTCACTCTGTAATTGGACCAGTCCTGGTGGTTGGTTGTACCCTTCCCAGGCCCCTGTTTTAACCCCACCCACGCTCTAATGGTGGATTTGGCTCTCCATTTCCAACCATGTGTGGAGGAAGACTTAAGGGAGGAGTAAAAGAAGGGGGAACAAGAGGCAAGAAAAAAGGAGCAAGAAGAGGAGGAGGTTGATCTCTTGCTTCCTGTCCGGGTCTCCGGGTCTTGAGGGTACCCGTCTGGTTGCCAGGCTGCTAACCCCTCTGCTTCCTCCCCCTTTCGTCCACCACTGCTACCCTACCCCCTCCCCTGCTTTTTGTCTCCCACTAAAATGATGATGATTGATCTCACTCAGCGGAAATGACTTTTTAACACCCCCACATTTTTTGGGTGCTGCGGTTTATTTGTTGTCTGTTGTTGTTGCGAAAGTGTTGGAGAAATATACGGAGATGAAAAAAACAACGTTTCCCTCATGAAAATGTTTCCTCTCAGACTATCCTTAAACCTTTTATTTTTGAAATATGTTTTTGCGTTTGTTTTGAGCACGTCTGTGATGGCATGTGCAAAATACACTGTGTGTGTGTGTGTGTGTGTGTGGGGGGCATGTTTCGGTGTGTGCGCGCTTTATAAAAGGCAGCTTGTAGTGCTAATTAAAAGGCCTTGTGTAGGACAGAACCATTCATCTTAGTGATGGGCCCAAGCTGTCACTTAACCCACAGTCTTGTGGGGGGAATGAGCTGCAGTTTCAGGAGTAAAGGACAAAACACACCCTCTTTCTCTTACTCTGCATCTCAAAGATCTGCCTGTTAAATATAAATCAATCTCTCATTGTTTTATGTTAAAATATTCAAATGAGGGGTACGTTATCTACTCATCATTCTTTGCCCCTTGTCTATGATGGAAAGAAATCCCCTCCCCCTGTCAACCCTCCCCCTCTAAGGGTGACAAGAACTCTTAGTGTTAATTTGTGCCACGTTTGACGGTAGGATAAAGATATGCAGACCTCTCCCTCAAGATTTTCTGTGCTCAGCAAGGTTTTTGGATCACAGGGAAATTTGATTAGCAGTGATGGGACTGACAAAGAATGCTGCCAATGGAATTTGTAATTGGTGCATTTTTAGTATTCATCTCAGGCCTGTATATCCTTTGGCCTCCTTCGCTTGCCCCTTGCCCCCTGCACCATGGCTGAACCCAGGATGCCTGTCCCCTTGCCCTCTCATTACCACCCCCATACCCAGGGGTGCTGCATGGGCACTGAGAGGTGAAGAAGCCGGGTCAGGGCACAATGCTGTTCCTGCCCGCAATGACACAAGGTATAGTTGAAAATCCCCCAATTTATTGTCATGGATGAGAAAATGTAAGGCTGTCTGTTATTGATTATGGATGATGGGAATTGATTGAGCATCTTTTCCCTGCATAACATTATCCATGCGAAGGGAACTGCATGCACGAGCAGTTGCAGTATGACTGCGTGTGCTCCTTTTCAGGACTGGTTAGTCATGACTAGCTGCAGGATACACACATTTATCAGTGTTAGTGGCAGAATGTCCTCAGGGAAGATGAGCAATGACACAAATAGTTGCTGAGTTTGTTTTTTTGTTTTTTTTTCTGGTATATGGTGCGACGCACAATAAATGCAAAAAAAAGGAAAACATTTTGAATGAATAAGCCTGAATCACATTAAAAAACATGTCTTTAAATGCATGGTGTATAAACAATCAGCATGTAATATTTGACTCAAAATCAAATTGACCTCTGGCAGGTTTGACCTTACCTTGAAGTAGTTCTTGTCACTTTGTGTGTGCTGGTTGGTTGGCTGGGAGGGTATAGTAGACAGAGAAGGAAAGTGTGTTGATTTGGACCTTGTTTTGCAAAAGAACAACTTCATATGGTCATCTCATTATTCAGCAAGTCGTTGCACACGTGTACTTTTCTTATTTCGTGCAAGTCAGGTTGAAACTGTCCAGAAGTCCAGAAAACAGATTTATATTTAACAGGGGTGAGAGGTAACTTGGACTACATGCATGACCTGGACAGAGTGCCACACCGTGAAATGTCCTTCATCACATGTGTCAGGACTGAAGCACTGAAATGTTTAGTGATTTAAAGTCGCTCTGGCATTTTGACTGATAGTTTCTCACCATGGCTCACAAGGTCATCTCAGGTCTGCCTGCCCCTTGCCCTGAGAAGCCCTCCCACCGTGAAACAATAGAACGTGTTTCTTCTGTTGTTGCACCATTGAAGATCATATTACAATAATTACACCCTTTTATTGCACTGAATCCTCTTCAACCCACTGAGAAGAATACGGTATTATATAGACTGTACTTGCTTTGTGAACAAATAGCCTGAGGTGAGAATGATACTTTTTCAATCAGTCTCAGAGTAGATAATGTTAAATGTGGACTTGATTAAAAAACGTTGCATGTCAGCTCTGTCTCTCTTTGTTGTTTGGAAAGGAAGAATTCCTTATCCTTCACCCTGGCCAAGCAATGCTGCATTTGTGTGAATGTTCTGGGAATTTGATTGCCTGACAGTGTGTTGAAGCACCTGCAGAGCACATAAAAGCAACACGTGTGTGTGTGTGAGTGTTATTTGTTTGTAAGGGGAAAGAGGTCGATCCCTGAGGGGGTCTGCTGCACTGGGACACGTTGGGAGCAAGGGGTCACAAGGAAGGGGAGGTAGGAACCCTCACCTCCACATGAACCTTCGACTGGTGAGAGAGGAGAACAGAGAGAGATAAAGAGGGGGTCGAGACTTGAGCTTGAACATACGTCTGCAGGGCCTGAGACAAATGATCTGGATTTCCTCTGCCTTACTGACCACGTCTGACTGTCTAAGCCCTTATCTTGTATGTATCTGTCTGCTGCTCTGAGGAGCTGAAGTTCCATCGAACTACTCTGCTTGATACTTAAAGTTGAGAAATATAAGAAACGCAGATTGAGAAACAAAACTGGAGGGATCAGAGAATATTGGCAGTAACACTAACTGTAAAAAGAAAAAGAAAAAAAGGGCTTGTCGGATATATATTTTTTTTCATGGTTGATGGCATTCCTTTTTAGATGTTGGAAATGTATTTTCACAGTGAAAGAAGGTCCAGCAAGTTAGACACATTTCTACTGGAACAAGTTTTTGAGTGTGGCAAACATTTACTGTTCCAACTTTGTTCACAAACGAGTAGAAAGCCACTGAATATGTAAAAAGTTGAACAGATCTTTTTTAATTTGACAAGCTTTTTTTTTTTTTTTTTTTTTGGCTTTGAAATTGAAAACACTTCAAACGCGTTCATTTACAAAAGCTCTATCAGACTGTTAAAATGCTCATGGTTTGAAGTGTGTG
Organism: Symphodus melops; assembly: GCF_947650265.1. Lineage (NCBI taxonomy): Eukaryota > Metazoa > Chordata > Actinopteri > Labriformes > Labridae > Symphodus > Symphodus melops. The sequence continues at coordinate 5,943,665 of NC_136700.1, read as the reverse complement.
TGAGACCTGGAACTGTTAATGGAGTAAAGCAGCATGAATCTCTCCACAGGGTAGGCTTAATGTCGACAATGACAAGAAAGATATAGCTGTCAGATTTGCCTGTGTGTGTGTGTGTGTGTGTGTTTGTGTGTGTGTATGCTGCTGGGTGATGGATTGACAGAGCCGGGGTTAGAGCGGGGTCACCCTGTTTGTATTGTTGTGTTTGGGTGGAGATGGGGTGAGAGGGGCCTCCAAGCTTTACTCTGTGTTAATAAGATCTGTTTGCCACACTTCATCACCATACCTCAAAGTCTGATGGGAGCTGTTTGCAATCTCTCCCCCTAACTCTCTCTCTCTATTTCTCTTACACACATATAGACACACACCTACACAGATACACACATACACACAAACTCTTAATTAAATAAGCAGTGTTGAAAGATACTTAATCACTATCTGCAGGTAAGTATGAGTGATTGTACCTAATAGGTAATTGGTCCCCCTTGGTTGAAGTTAGCAGTGTTCCTGAGCACCTGACAGCCTCTCTATCTATCAGCAGAACATCCTTGAGCTCCCCTGCCTGCCTGTAGACGAGCTATTATACCTGACTGTAATATCTTACCTTCAGAGAAATCCCATCCCTGGGATGGGAAAAAAACATTTTGATGGAAGTAAATACAATCTCACAGACTTTATCCCAGCGTATCATCTGTTTCTATCGCTGAAGCTTTTTTCATTGATGTTTATAAATAGGAGCGAAATCGGTCGCCAAGGCTGCCCTTGTGACCTGAGCTATCTTTACTATGGCAGTATATGAGGATCAGTTATCCATAATGGGTCATAATTCACATTTGCCACAGTAGGTGACCTGCTGCACAGTTTCAGTCACATTACTTCCACCAGCAGGTTTCACTATTACAGTGTAAGTGGGAATAACTGACCTATCATCGTTACAGGATGGGTGTGCGGCTCGCTCTTCCAAGGTTGATCTCCTTTATCTTGCTTTTTTTCTTCTGGGAAAAAAAAGAAAGGATGTAGTTCCTACAACACTTTCACATGTTCACTGCTTGCACTTAACTCTGATCAGTTGTGTTGTGAGTAAGAACTGTGTGTTCAGGTCAAGGTGTGCATTTAAAGTTTTTACTTTGGTGTTTGACTCTATATGCTATGTCAGACATCTTTTCCATTGTAATATTTTTGCAATGTAAGCCATCAACTTTGATCAGGGACCCTACATCAAACTGGCAAAACAAGTGTTTTAAATACTCATTTAAAAATGATTGCAACAAACTATTAAAAATAGACTTTTTTTGTTGTGTTTACCATGCTCTGAAATTCAGATGAGTTATCTGTTTTTAGCCTAAGATTACACAATAAATCAATTATTATTTTTTAATTTTTTATTTGGGGTATCGTCTCTTTTGCGAATTCAAATTCAGGATCCAGTTATAGTAATCTCAGAAATGATTAAGTATTGTTTCTCAGGCTATTGCATGATCTATCCTAACACTACAAATTGATTCATTTTTAGAGATTATATATTGATTTTTGAAATGACATGCAAATAATGTACCAGCATCCATCTCAACAAAGGTTCTTTGTAGTTAAATTATTCCACAACATCAAATCCTGACTTGAGTGTTGTTCCCTCCCCCGTCACCTCGGCAACGACGCTTCTGATCTCACTCCTGCTCCCTCTGATCGACTGTCAGCTGCTGCTGTAATCAAACTAAATGTAATAGCCAGAGCCCTCACCTGGAACAAGGAGGATCACTGGGCCATATCCTCACTTTCACGCCACACTGTCCCCCAAATAAACTCCGTACATGCTGGCAGTGGTCCCATGCAAACCCTGTCACATTTATCTTCCCAGCCTGAGTTGGCTTATCAGCGTTCCAGTACGTCAACCATGAAAAATTATCATATGAAGGGTACCATGTCAGAGTTTGTGAGCTGTGAGGAGGGTATTTCTATATCTAGCTCATGCTCTGATGCTTTAGTTAAAATTTAAACAAATAAAGTGGAATCAAATTGAGTGGCTTTGCTTCTCCCCAGCGTGAATAAAGCTATAAATGGAAATAAAGGCTGTTAATTTGTCCATGTCATTTTGTGCACCTGTTATCTGCACAGTCCCGCAGCCAAGTTGTGGTCAGACAGCTGGATTAATCCTCTCGTTATAACAAATCACCTCCCTCTTAACCTTTGTGAAAGGCAGGGGGGGAGAGGGTGAAAGAAGAAACGGGCAGGGATGTTCACAGGCTGACAGTGCTGCCGGGCCCAGCGCTAGCCTCAAGTAATGACTTTCACAAGGAAAAGATTTTTCTTATTTCTGTACCTTGTGGAAAGCAGAAGAGCCACTTCTTCTCAAGCATCTGAATCTCCCTGTGTATCCATGGCGGCGGTGTTTGTGAAAAACCGTGCGCAGAGAGTTTTCTGAAGGATAAAAGCATTCCCATCAGCCTTTCCCTCGGGATGTGGTTGCTCTCAAAGCAGCCCTCCTGCCGACACAGATTTGGGAGATTCCAGAGGACCTTAAAATCACTCCGAACATGAGGGAGGGCAAAGAAAATACAACACAGGGAAAGGCGTCCATAACCGGCATAAATGTGTTCTCATCAAAGCGAATATTTCCTCTGGTCCCCGCTCGTTTTATCTTTTATGTATTTTCTCTGACAAAACACGTCTTTGAGGCCACATTCTCTGACAGATATGTTGGCGATAATTAGGTTTACAATAAAAGAGCAGCAGACATTTGAGGATTTCCTCCTTCGTTTGAACATCTATTTTTCAAGGGGAAACTTTGGGTAACTTTTCCCTCTTGAGATAAAAAGTCGGAGAAGCGCTTCATAACTGTCTGTGAGTTCTTCCTTCCTTCTCGCTCTCTCTCTCTCTCTCTCTCTCTCTATTTAACTCGCTTTTCTTTCCTCATGTTTCCCCGCACCTTCTCATTTGGGCTCTTTGCTCTGTCATTACCTGGGACAGAGGTGGGTTCATAGTGCGTTTTGCACTCTGTAGTTTCCCTTGCTACCTCTTTTATTTCCCCTTCATGCAAATAAGCATGGAGCAGTGCATCAAGGAATCTGTTCCCTGGTTTTATGCTACAGTTCTCTTATCTCTCCACAGCGTCTTTAGACATATATGATAACACACCTTTGTGCTGTTCAGTGTGCATTCTTTATAATAGAAGCCAATGCTTTGCAGACTGGAAGGGCATTCTCTCGCCCACTTAGATTTCATTCACATATGATACAGCAATGCTCGGACTGCAGGGTTCGTCATTCAGATGTTATCAACTGGTTTAATTAGAAGTCAAACCAAATGTTCCTTTTCTTGAAGTTTGCTATTAAAGCCAGCTTACAAAATTAGTGTTGGGTGTTGTTAAAACTTGACTCGTCCTTGCTGCAAGGTAAAGGCTAATAGAGTAAAATAAAAGTTGTCAGGCCAGTGTGCCGTTTGTTTCCACACTTCAAGGCCAGGGTTTACTCTTAAATAGCATGTTGTATCGTGTTTGAAGCCAGGGCAATACGCTTTTGTGTTCAACATATGCACAAGCTGAATGAGGGTTTTTGTATTTTGAAATTATCCGAAGGATAAAAGCGAACTCAAGCTCCAGCATAAACAGCCATCTCAGTGTTTTGCTGTGTTTAGACAGGTGTTAGAAAGGGAGGTTAGTACGTCTAAGTAGTGTTTACATGCATATTCCAGTGAATCCGCCAATTCTGTGGACTCTGTTCCTTCAATAAATCACCCACAATGTCTATCGTGTGGCACTTTATTATGCTAATTGAGGGGCATTCGATGTGCTGTCATGCCAGTGTGCCATGAAGTGTGTGTGCATGTGTTTGTGTACAGTTGTGTGTTCAGGATCTGAACAAGGTTTAAGACCTTGCTCAAACATTGAACAACCATGAGCTACTTTTCTGTCTTCTTATTACTGTGTTTCCATGACTCACATCTGCAATCTTTTAACATCACTCGCTAACTCTGAAGTGGGATGGAGAGACTGTTTGAGTAGACAGAAGTAAGTCAAGCTGAGAATAGAGGGGATGGCAGTGTACTGGCCTAGAAGTGAGAGCTTTGGTCCACATAATCTCTTTTATGCCTTTAATTTGGGGGGATTAGTAACCTACATTCTCTCCTTTTATCTCTGTGAGTACAGCCTTTTATGGATGGACACTGAATGCACCCTTCATTACTCCCCTGCTTTTTATTAGACTCCAAACAATCATCCTGGTTCTCTTCCAGCTGCCAAAAACTGAAAATGCGTGTTACTTTGGGTATATAAGGTTTGGATAGGTGCTTGGAAATTGTGAAAATGCCCTCACATACAAACGTGGAATGATGTGATTTTCTTCTTTGACAACACAGATTTGTATGCACAAAATCTTAGGTCAAATACACTTTATTTGAGCAACATGGTTTCAAGTAAAGTAAGTATTTTAGTATAAAATTGCATTTGTGTTTGTCTTTGATTGGTTTGTCTCCTGCAGCGTGATTGGTCAGAGGGACAATTGCCAATCACCCCTCTTTTCTACCACTCGGTTGACTAAGTGCCAATGGGGGGGAGGCTGTTGTCATGCTGTTTGTGTTGTGATTATATAACACACACACACACACACACACACACACACACACACACACACACACACACAAGCAAAACCACTCCAGCATGACACATTTCTATCACCTACCAATGTCCTCCATTGATCCAGCAAACAGAAGCATCCACTGATTGCGGTCATCCACAGATTACAATCAGAATGATGCACTGTCCGAGCTCTCTTTTAAACCCGAGGACTCAAAAAGACGGATGCTTAGCTATGAAGTTCCTGCATCTTAATCCATCCAGATGCCACCCTGTAATCCTACTTGTCCATCTCACGAACTGTGCTCATAGATCTTGCTTTTTCTGTCTTTTGTTTTTGTACAGTGTCCTTTGAGTATCGGGTTAGGGGCTGGAATTATTGGAGCTAGTTGGTTGTGCATAAATCATGACATTTGAAGATAAATGACTCTGAGAGCAGCTTTGTAATTGCTGACAGAGAAAAAAGTTGGGTTTTTTTCCCACTACAGAACAGAAATGGATTGATTTATTAAAAGCCGGGTACATAATGTGTTTTCAGACTGTGTACTCAATTTTATTGATGTCCTCATTTGATATCCACCTCAGTATAGTGGAACAAACTGCCTCCCCCTCTGATGATTTACACTAAACCATCTGTGTCTGTGTGTGAAAGCAATAATTCAGCTCTTTATTTTGAAAGGGTCCATTAGAATATTTTGTATTATAAGCAGATACATTCAAAACTACAGGATTCAGAGAGCTAAAATGTCACGCATAGAATAATAAGGGCCACGGCTTTGAATTTGAGAATACAGTACAGTAAGCGATAAGGCCACATATAACATTGAATGTTGACAGATTTTAGAGGAACAAATGAGACAATACAAATCCAAATACAGTTTTTATTTCCACATCAAAAAATGTTAAAACAAATACAGATGTCCTCGGCTTGAATTGTCCAACATCAATGAACATTTTCTTCTTCCACTCACTATATTGAAAGTCAGACAATATGCTTCATTTCTTCTCATTCTTTGTCTGATTTCTATTTAGCACAACTATACCATCAGCCAGGGTAGTGGCCATGCAAGAAGAAGGAATTTGCTTGAGGGCTAAAAGACTGATGACCCTCTTTTTTTCCCATTTGCTTCTAATCTCTGTTCAGATGTGCAGTAAATGTATTACTTTGCACATCACCAAGCAGCCCCCCCCCCCAATTCCCCTTCTCTCTCTCAGGCTGAGAAGACTTGCTCTCCTTGAAGAGTTTTACGAAAGAGACTGTCCGCTGATCAAGCGCCAAGGGCCATCCTAGGTCAGGCCCGAGTGCCCTCTTGACCTTTGGCTGCTTAACTCCAAATTATGATGTATTAAGGCACAAAGGACTGCTAATGGCTTTGCATGTATTAAACATCTGTGCTGCTCCTTGTTCAAAGGGCCATTTACAACAAGACTCAGGATGCACACAGGAAGTAGTGGTGAGTAAAAAAGGTCAGGGGTCTTGGCGGGCGTGTGAAGTGGACCTGTGGCTAATTATTGGTTTGCAGGAGTCTTTGTACTTAGCCAGCTGTAAGACAAGAGGACTATGGAATATCCTTTTCGCAGGCCTAAATGTTTCTCTCTACCAAAGAGGAGCATTCCTGGAGGAAAGCAATGGAGGTTACTGCTTTGATGATGATCAGGCTTGTCCTCTAGTTCTGGAAGCAGATGATAATCGTGCCTCGGGAGAGATACCTCACCTCTGATTGCGGTGAGGAACATTTCCTGTAATCACAGTCTAAGATAGTGGAGCAGCAGCAGACTGGAGGGCAACCTGCTCTCCTTTCAAAGAGAGTGAGCATTGTCTTGGTTTAGAGTTTGTGGCTCCATTCCTGTGGTGTCAGAAATTATATAGTCGGTCTGAAATGACAAAATTTGCTGTTTGGACTTGACTTGGCCACAGAGTGCAGGGCTGTTTAACTCAAAACCCCTCAATTTGTTCTAACTTAAATGAGACATTGAGAAGAAAGCAGACATTCCTGGAGCGATTGAGCGATCACTCTGCATTGTCATGGCAGAGAAATGATGGAGGAAAGTAATCAAACATTTGAGCTATGGTAAATGTAGGTCACAGGTTCATGGATAACCACAAATATATTAGGAGTGTTTACTCAAATGACGTTTTCATAGAGGTGAGGTTTTATAACAGTGGGGTTTTTTGGGTGATTTCAACAATGCTTTATGTGGTGGAATGAGCAAATAGCTTAGTGTATTAAACATGCCTACACCCATGGACTCTACCTGAAAAATCCCCAATAGCATATACTGTATATGCATGTAGATGCAAGTTTTAAGCTTGAGAAAAAACAAGACATTTTAACAAAATCTCCAACTATAATAAATGTAATTACAAAAAAGCATATACTTAATCACCTTAACCTATCGAAAATTCTTCCAATTTAAGTACCTTTAAACTGTGCAATTATTTATGTTGTGAAAGTCAATAAGTCACTGACCCCTTTAATGAGAAAGTGAGAATGGATGATTCTTAATTGTTCCCTTTATCTCTGCTCCAAATGAGCTGGAGGGCTTGTGTTACGACAACATCGTACCACTTCACAGAATAAAATATCCCGCAGAGAAGAACAGGATCGCATTGTCTTAATAAGAAGCAGACTATATGTTCCTCTTTGTCTAGCCCCACATTCAATCCTCAGTATATTTGACAAGTGACTCTAAGGGAGACAATAATTATAGTCAGCCTTGCTGTAAATTATAGTGAACCTCATGAACAGTGACAGAAAAAGCGCAAAGAGCTTTTGTAGAGGGGGATACATGACAGTATTTATTAAGTAATAACATTATTAGCTGTTATTCTATCAGGGATTTGGCCGGGTGCCGTTTCTTTAAGCTTGTAATCATCGTTTTCTCTTGAGCTGGCTGTCGACAGATAGAGTGCATTGCATGGTAATTATATTCCGGTGTTTTTCTCTTATATTGTGTGTTCCTTTAAGAGCGGTAACCCACACAGTGAAGACGTGATGTGTGTTGCCAGGGAAAAAGGACGAGTTTAAACTGTGGGGTTGTTACCCTTACTCACTCAAATCATGCAAACATCAGGATTCTTTTCAGGAGAGGAGAGTCATAAACCTCTCGAAAAAATAAGTATTTGCAATGGGACTGTGTACAAGTAACCTCAATGCCGCCTTACAAGAAGTCGTCACCTTTACATTTCCTCACCTCTCGAGAAAGTGTTAAAGAAATATACTTTATCCATCCTTATCTCTTTCCATGCTTGACCTTTTTTCTCTCCCTCCTCATGTCTCTATAGGCCATGTTTCTGTCTGCTCTGCCTGCCTGTCTCTCTTACTGGGGGTATATGCTCACTCTGTGGCAGAGGGCTCTCCCCTTTTCCTCTAATTGGCCAGCTCCCCTCTCTCCTTCCTCGCCTGCTAGATAATTGGACATGCAACCCCAGCCCTCGCATCCCAATCATTGGCTCTCTCCAGCCCCCCTCTGCATTTCACACACTTCTCATCGCAGTGTGAGTCTCTCTACGGACCCGTCTTTGACCATCGGATCAAAGGGAATGTACAATCCTGCACTGCCCAAACACATTGCAGCTCACAGGCTGCTCTCGCCTCGCTCACAATACCAAATATCAGTGTGAGATGGATTTTTTATGTCCAGTATATTGCATACAACATCTCCCCCCACTACCTGAACCCCTGGAGAAAGAGAGAGCAGCCTCTCCTTCTGCAGTGTATCCAGAACAAGGTAATTCATTTTGGGGGAGCTGTCTGGAATTATTCATAAGGGGTTCAATATCAAAATATTCCACATTGCTCTGGCCCTTAATAATTCATGCTTAGCATCCGTCTTCATTGGTATACGGGGCGAAAGAGTCATCCATCACTATAGGGAGCCTTGGTTAAAGTAGTACCTTGCTCCAGCGTTGGTTGTCGAGGTTTACAGAGGTAGGGCAGGAGGGAGGGAACAAAAGAAGGAGGTGTGTGGCTTTGTCACACTGAGAAGTGGGCCCCCACATCTCTGGGAAGGAGGGCGCTCGAAAGGAGGAGAAGGCTGAGCTGTTGACCTTTGGGAAAGGACCATTGGCTTCAGATTGAGTGATGGTGTCAGCCGCTGGTGTAAAACACCTCTATTAGGAATGTCTGGCATGCTTGGGTGCTTCTAATTATGAAGAATGCAAAACAACAGTCAGGAGAGACAGGAGAGGTCGCCCCGCAGTCAGCCAAACGCCAGGCTTACTCACCGGCTACTGCTGTGTGGGACCTACCACCACGTGGCTTCTTTTCTTACCTCACAACGCTGACACATTCCAAGCTTTGTTTTACAGTAGCCTTGGAAAAAAAACAGTCATTTTTTAGCACATAAAGTAGATTCATATCAATGGCTGCTGTTCTTTACAATTTGAGCAGTGTTGCATCATATCGCATCATGCATTAACAGACTGAATGGCATCTTATTTATGTTATTGCATTGTATGAAACCCAAGTTTACTGAATAGGATTTCAAGCAGCCTCCTGCACACTATCAGTCCAAAAATTCACCTAAGAGCCTGAACCCGGTGAAAAATGACCTGAAAGGCATCCCTGTGAGGCTAAAACGCCTTGTAACAATATCAGCAGATATGCATAGCTATCGGGCAGCCAGCGATGAAGGGAGGCATGGACGGACGGAAGGATGGACTGATTTGGGAGCTAAACGAGGGCGTCCCTGGAGATTTTCCCACTGAGAGACGACGGAGGTCAACAGTGGAACACATTTAGTCTTTTCTAGTTTGAGAAATTGTGAGGGAGTGAAACAACAGTCCCTTGGACCCCCCTCCTCCACCTTCCTGTCTGATCGGCCTCCAGGAAAATGAGAGCTCATTATTGTGCACCACGGAGAAGAGGGGACGCAGTGACGAGACAAAAATCTAGCGTTAGACGGAGAAAAGCTTTCTCTTTGAAATGACATCACCGACTTTGTTATATATTCTATGTGTTAAGGCAAAATGTGTTTCCTTGAAGCATCAGGCTGTTACTTCAGGCATGCTTTTTCTCTCTAAAATAAAAATCAAGATAAGTTGGTGTATTTCCATCATAATACCACTCAGTATTCATTCATTCCTACTCTAGCAATAAAACATTTCCCCTCTGTGTGTAGTCAGAATAACCCAACCGGCAGATTTGTCATGTCATACAGTTTTACTATCACCAGCACCCATAAAACATCTCTATTTATTTAGTGGCAGCCAAGCGTTTCTGTTTTTCTCAAAGGAATGTCCTTGTGCCCACCCCAGTAACCTTGAGTCTACAATGGAGAGGGTCAATCTGAAACAAAATGTGGAGGAAGGGGGGGCCTTTAAAAGAGGAATACAAAATACAGTGAGGGAATAAAAGACTCAGACTTGCTAATGATAGTGAGGAGAGCAACGCTTTGAGCCAGGTGATTATTCATCAACTGGAAATTCATTTCCTGCTCACGCTCTCTTTGTCTCAAAAGCTATTGTTGTATTTCTCACATCTCAGCAAAAACTGATTCTCTTGCAGTAATTTCTGTTCCCGTCGTGTATAGGATTTAGTCTTTTATGTGCGTGCATCTTTAAAGAATTTATTGTGAAATAAGCGGAGCCTGGCAGAGTCAGTGGCAGGGGAGGGTAAGAAAACCCGAGTCACAAATGAGGTCCAGGTGTGTGGGTAATCAATTTCATGGAGTTTGGCTTTGCTAGGCTGCATGCTGAAGGAGACTGTCATAATTGGGCCACCGTTTCAGACAGGTAATGGCTTTACAGCATTCATTCTTACACACAGACACACACATACACACACACATTCCTGCATGGACCCATAGAAATCACAGGCCATTGAACACAATTGAGACAGATAGGTTTGTGGCATTGCCTAGTAACCCCCATGTTTCAAGGACTCGCACAAGCTTGTTCATTCATCATCAGGGAAGGGTGGAGCTTTTCTTTTACCTCGGTCAGATTTATCAAAGAGCACAACTCCTGTTTGGCTTCTTAACATAAGCTGGGAGAGCTTTCCAAGGATGCAGGTGTTCCAAAGTTAAAGGGCTTTTATTTAGGCTAAACTGCAAACAGATAAACATCCCTGACCTCTGCACAGTCAACAGAATTAATAATGGATTCACTTTAGTTTCCAGCTCTTGTTTTGATGCTTTTTCAAGCATCAGGCGTGCATATGTAACATTTTATGTTGTATTAGTGTGGCATTAAATGTTGTGTGACACATGTATGATTCTCCTCATTTTATATACTCACTTGGCAAAATACAGCAGCTGATCCCAAAACTGATTTTGATCTCCTCGCTCCCTTTACGCCTCATTGAATTCCACATTAAATTATTAAACTTTATCTTAATTGGTCCCAGTTATTCTGCCTGCATAGCAGAAATCTTCAAGAGGAACCAATGTTCACTGGATTCTTTTTTTTTTATGACAATGCACATACAGACAAAAGCCATGCAGACACACATAGAACATGCATCTTACAATCTCTAGCCTTTTTTCTCGCCTTAATGGATCCAATTACTCTTACAAAGACAGCCAACACTGTACCTTATTGTGAGCCAATTGAGATGGTAATTTGGTTGTTTTTAATGGACACACTCTCAATAATAAACCTGTGGGGGGAAAAGAATTTTCGAGACAAATTGCAGCACACGTGGTTAACGTACATTATGCTAATGTGAGGTGCAGAGAGGTCGTTGTGTCTCGTGAGGTAGGGGGTGCCATGTAGTCCCCTATTATAATGGAGGAACCCGTCCTGTAATTGCCTCTAGTTTTGCACATTAATGGGAAGCCAGGAGTGCTGAAGTATGTCACAATGTGCTAAAATAACACAGAAATTGACACATTCATGTGCATATCCCCGACTGAGGTTCAGTGTGTTGTGTTGAACCAATCTGCATCGTTTATCCATCATGGTTTGGATCAATAATACACTTCCCTGCTTTGTTTGAGCGAGTCTAACATTATTGTTTGAACTCAGTGAAGAACATGCTCGCTGGTCCAATCTTTGTCATCCAGAATCACACCCAGCTGGCTCTTGTTCCGAGCTTGTCTCCTCCCTCTCCCAGGTTCGAGATCTCTGACACTCACCAGACTGGAGCCTGGGATGGAGACCACCGGACACAGAGGAGGTCACTGTATCCCGTTTCACCAAGAGACGATGAATAGATCTGGGACAACCAAACACACACAGCCCCCCCAGACTGCCTCGGGCACCACGGTCCGAAGAAAAGAGAGGAGGGAGGATAAGAAAAGAGTGACTGAAGTGCATTCCTGAAAGGAGGAGAGATGGGATTGAATGACAAGGGAGGACGGGGGGCCGCTGGTGACACTGGCAGCCAGTAGGATCGGGTTTTCTGTCTGAAAAGCAAGCTCGCAACGACAATGACTCGTGCATCTGTCTGGAAGAGAGAAACAGACTGGGATCCTGTGAAGCAGAGTGAGGGTTCACGGGAATGCCTTTAATGTAACCCCCGCACAGGCTCTCATTGGATACTTCATGGCTCTCTTCATACAATCTTTGTAACATGAAGAAACGTCTATCACTGAAAGCGGCACACTCATTGACTGTGACACTCCCTCTTGTCACTTTAAAAACAGCCAAGGAGAAGATTATAGTGAACAACAGAGGTTGATGTGCCAAGATGACTTGTCTTGTCCTCAGGCCATATCCTACATTAGATAAGGATCAGCATTCCTCCTCTCTACAGATGTAGGTCATGTAGCCACAGTGAAATAAGCAGGATTTGAGTCTTGCTTCATTTGTTTTATTACCCATCACTGTGTACAGTGAATGTTCTGGCTTTGCACCTCGTAGATCAAATTAAGTATCCTGCTCCACTTAGTCTCGTCTATTCCACTGCACCCACAGAGATTAGATAAAAATCAAATCAACTCTTCTCTCCGGGCCAAGCAAACATATTTCACTCAAGTCAGACTATAGGGCACAAGTGTGTTTCGGAGTGTGGGCACTCCTTTGCAAAAAAAAAAAAAAATAGAAAGAAAATGAAAAGAAACACACATCAAAGAAAGAAACTATGTAAAACTAATATCCATCAATCAACCACCATTTACTGCACCCTTGCCTCCAGTCACCCACTTGACAATTAGGACTAATAACAGAATATTGGTTAGTTTGTGCACCTACTCTATAGGCTGTACTCATTGAAGTTGTCAGACCATTCAACTCCAACTCTTGGATCCTAAAACATGCATACAGGTGTTAATAAAGCATATTTCTGCTGTTGTAAGTGAACAGAATCCAGATGAATGACTTTTTTTTTTTTTTCTCAAGAGAGATTTTACTGAGTAAGCCCAGTGCAAAAGTTGAAGTAGGAACTGAAATAGGACTTTAAAAGGTAATGGTGAGACATCCCTAGTTTCCCCTGTGTGAATTATGCCCTCAGTCACTCATACTGATTCACACACAGAGGAAGTGTTACAACATCATGCCGGAAAGAATTTTTGAAAATGATCCGTTGGGGGTTTTGGGGGCAGGTCACGGGGTAACTCCTCTGATAAAGTATAAGGGCAGTTTGAACGGGTCCTTATGGTGGGAACTGTTAGAATCACAGATATTCATCAGCCAAGCCAGCTGCTGGTAGGCAAACACAGGTCAGGCAGTCTGCACCTTGCAGCTCAGCCAGGGGCCTGACACACCCTGCAGATACAGATACAGTCTACTATCACACTTCCCATTGCTGCTTACCGCCTATTTGTTGGTGGTATTCTGTGAATTTAGCCAGGGAATATTCCCCAGTATCCTTTCTGCTCTGGGACAGGAAGTGGCTTAATAGAAGCCAATTAGCTCTGATTTCTGGTCAATTAGCTTCTTTCTTCTTCTACATCGGATTGTATATTATCTTTGGGGAGGGGAAATGATGGGAGGGCTGTCAGGGACTCTTTTGTAGTCTGTGGAACTCAAGTTGTCTGTCCAAAACAAGTGCTTGAACCCAAACACTGAGAGGAGTAAATAAACAGATTGACATAAAACAAAATCCAGACTCAAATCCTAGTATGGGTGTTTTTTTGTAGTTTAGTGAAAACACAAACCCTCTCGTTGAGGGTTCATGTCGAATTTAATTGGATTTTCAAATTGAATTGATTTATTTTTAGGGCAGTTTTCTAAATTCAGGGATGTTTTTGTCACATTATGTTGTGCACTAAGTACTGGTTGACATGGGAGGAGGAAACTCTTTAGCTTTGCTGCAAAGGAAATTGAAAAGAAACAGAATACAAGGAGAGCAGATTTTGTGAAATAATAGATGTGGCAGAAATGAGGAAAGAAGGCAGCGCAGAGACCAAGATGAATTTTCTCTTTGGTCAGAACAAAAAAAGAGCCAGAATAAGACAAATACGATATCAGGGCCATAACAAATAGGCCATTGTGCAGGCAATTTAAATCACACTGTGTAGTAGGAAGCAAATATTGCTTCTGTGAAACTATTATTTGGAGCTGAGGTTGGCCTGTTGGCACAGAAATCGGATTTAGATTTCTTTGACTGCGGCACACTGCTGAACTTTTTCTCAGTTTCTTTCCTTCCAGGATTTTCTGAAAGGAAATGATTTTTTTTTCCCCTTTTTGTCAAGACAGAGTTCAAACCGAGCGTGGCATCCTGGATCAGGTCCATTTGCCTGTGGCTTTTGTGTTTTATGGTGACCTGCCAAGGATTCTATTCCAGAGGGTTGATCTTACTGCAAACCAGCACTGCTGTCTTATACCAAGCCTTCAGGCCACAGGTCAAAGGGCTTCTGGCTGGAGCTGTCAACTCTTGTTCTTCAACGTAGAGAAAACACACACACACATAGACAGAGGCACAGAATATGCATGCACGAGTGGTCAAACTCACATTGCAGGTTGCACTAAAACATCATCACAGTGAGCCCTCTTATGGGTGAGCCCTCTCAAGTTGGGAGTTGTCCATTTTGCCTTTAATTGTGTTTTTCTATGCATTAGCCCAGGGCTCATTATGGGCTTGTACAGGGCGTGGGTGGATGGGGATGCATGCGTGAAGCAGTGACAGAGGTGCTTTTAGTGGACAGATGAGAAGGTGGAGGGCCTCATCAGCCTGGGCATTGCTCTTGTAACTCATGTGGAGTGGCTGTGGATTGCTCTTACTCCACCATTCAGGCTTATCACTGCCAGTCCTTCACTCCAGCCTTGCTAAACAATGGCTTTTGTTAGCGCTGGCGACTCATTTCAAGCACATACTTTGGTGTACATTAGTGAGGGACGCCGCAGTGCACCATGTCCAGCTTATATTTGTGTGGCATTGGAAATCCAGTATTTAAATGCTTCCTTTGCACTCACATGCCCCTCAAAAAAAGAGGAAGAATCAGACTATGTGGACTCACTGGGGCTGGATGTTATGCTTCACCCGTTCAAATAAGTAACTTTATTTTCTTTCTCATCACTGGAGTTATGAAAGTAAAGAAGAGAAAATGAATCTGGGAATTATGTTTTCATGGATCGTATCCTCCCCTGTTGCTGGACGTGGACCAGTGTGTGCTGAACTGGCATGAGGTTAAGCTCCTGTGAATGAGAGAGATCACACTGAAAGCAAAGGACATCTCAGGGCACAGAATCTTATCCCCATGCCTGTTCCATAACTCTAATCTATGACAAGCAGCATCTGGCCCAGTTATCGAAGCCATGATTTGAGGGAGCGCAGTGAAAACTTGGAAACACAAAAGTTTGATAAACACACATTATGTCCTTTTCCTCTGCGACCTAAATTGCAATCCAAAATGTGTTACTGAAAGTAGGCCAAGTATAAACTCACTCATATCAGTCTGAAGTTAAAGCTGGCTGTGTCAGAATGTACTGAATTAAAATGAATTTGTTCTATGCAAACTAGGCCCAACTATAACAACCTCAAAGTGTCTTGAAGAAAACAATCACTCCTATATAATCAGCATGTAAAATGCACAGTACCAATCAAGAACAGAATTTTTGAAAAATGTTCCAGCTATTGAAATTAGATGGTGTTGCTGTAATTTCCAAATTTGGGTTAAAATTCCATTTAAAAAGTAGTCCCTAACCCGAAGCACCTTGAGGCTGAAACATTAAAGCTAATTTAGGTGCAGTATAGTTTAAAGGCTTTTGAATCCATCTTGAAATGTCATTGCGCAGGAACAGTAAGCTTTTGTTTCCCAAAGCACAATTTCATGGCTAGAAGGGAGGATGTTCAGTAAAATGCATGCATGTAGGAGACGCAGCGAGGCACAGAACCCCAGAGAGTTCATAACTTATCACTATGCAGAGACATACTGTACGGCCTTGTCTGTCACCGCCGAGGGGAGACGCACTTCTGTGACTGGTTCATTCCCCAATGGCTCTGACAGTACTGAGCTTAGGCGGGCAAAGAAACCCATCATGCAGTACAATATGAGAGTTATTATTCTCGACCTGTGCGCTGATGGTGTGTAGTTAAGTAGAAGTAGTAAAATAGATGGTGACAGATCGAGGGTCAGACGACAGGATTGTAAGGACAGCGCTGGCGGGGTTTTTAGCCACATGATGACAGAGTTGACACTGAGACATCGTCTGGCATGCTTGGGATGTCTCTGTTTGCTAGTCAAGGTTTCCACTCACTTGACTTTGTTGTAGCTCTGTCAAGAGGTGAGGTGTCCACTTCAGCAACAGTCAATCGCGTGGTTGCTCTGTGTGGTTTTCCAGAGTCTGTTTCGTCTATGTTTTTTCCGCTGAACTATGTCAAACACTTGGGGTGCTCGTACTTCCGAATGAGGAATGAATGGATAAGACAGAAAATGTATATATGATGTAAAAGCTAAACAGAGCAGCAAAAAAAAGAAGAGACAGCTTCAAAACAAAGAAGGACGCAGCACGATAGAGAGCAATATATTACCATCAGTTGCATCTGAATAATTCATAGCTTCTTCATAATGGAAAAAAAGAAACTCCTTTTTATGATGTTATGATACACAGCTAATTTATGGTTTGGATGCCTGTTAGACAATAGTCTGACAGCACAGACTGAGGGAAGAGATACTATATGGCTGTTATACTTAAGTGTGAAAGTTCTATCTTTGTGGGGTTTTACCACTCCAACTCCAACTTGGGTATAGTGATGGGTCATCTTCCAGGATTAGTCGTTTCCACACATTTACAGTATATTTTCTCATCTCTCTGTTTTGGTACCTGAGGCTAAATCAATTATCTGTGCATGAAAATGTAACATCTTTAGACCGCAGTGGATGACTACTAAAAGGAGTACCTCATTTTTTGTGTGCGTCTCTTATGAACACTTTGTCTGATGTGGACTCGCTGGTCAACCAAACACTTGAATGTCCTTAAAAAGCACCAGTCTACTCACCTCAAAGCCGTCTCTCATCACAAAGAGTGCGTGCTGAAACCACAGAGCCTGGGGTACTGAGCTCACATCCATCGCCACTTCAAAGACCAGTGCAATCTATAGGAGCCACTGCCATTGTCTGCCGTGCAGGTGTGCTGCCTCACACAGGCTCTGAAGGTTTTCAGAATGCCACAGAGCTTCACAGAGAGGGTGTGCTGAGATGCTATCGCTCCCAGATACAGACAACATGGTTGGGACTCAGACAATAGAAGGCATGTGGACTCTGATACAACAGGAGGGGGATTATAATCAGTGCTAACATTTGCGGGTAGAGTGGAATTGGTTGCAGGGAAACTTGAAATATGTTAAGGTTTCCATCCACCATAATGTGACCCTGGTGTTGCCAGTTTTCATCCCACATTCCGAAAAGATGCAAATCAGGTGCCACGAGCAGCCTGCAACGCTTCCAGCTTTTTAAATCTGAACAACAAACTTCACTTTAGTTCTGCCTTTGTGGTCCCTTGGCCATTTCATAGTTTCCATCTTTCACAACTTGCATTGCTTTGCACATTTGCAGTTGTGGAAGATTCTAGGGTGCACACAATTTTAGGCAGCATGACTTGCTAATGGTCAAGTGTCAATTCTTCCACATTACCAAGATAAAACCAGGTCACCCGCTGGCTATTTCCTGATGCTCCGCATCTGTCACCACCGATAACTATCTGGCTGATGGTATTCTCATTCCAGCTTAACTGGACTTTGGATGCATATGTATCGCACATGTTCTCTGGTACTTCCAGTTAAAAAAATACACAGGAATATAACAATTGAAATAGCGGCGGGACAAGTTATTGATAAAACATGGCCCATATCCTACGCTACCAGGCAGGTCTGGCCCGCATGACATGAACTGCTCTGTTTTCTTTTTTCCCCACAACAAACTGAACACCCTCATGTGAGACTCCAGAGGGCAACAAGCCCTGTCACATCCTCCCCCTGATTTGCTGTTTTCCCTTTGTTGAGCACAAAGTAGCTTTTTCGCTGCACACAGTCTTATCATGGCTTTGTGTGCATATTTTGGGGACTGGCAGAAACTAAACATGGATTTATTTGATGATTTGCTCAGGGGGACCGGGTTGCAGCATTTTGTGGTGAATTGTATCCCCACATGTGGCACGATTGCCATGTCTTATCTCAGTAAAAGCCGGGAAAAACTGAGGTAGAGTTTATCTGTTTGCTGAGTCCTGACCTCTCTGTGCTGATGATGTTGAGTTTGTTGAAGTGATACTGAGGGAGATGGGGATTGTTGTCAGGGCCTCTTACCCTGCTGGATGATCTCATACCCTCTCTCTCTCTCCATTTTTCTCTATTTTCCAGGCAACAGTTTGTTTGCTGGCACAGAGGATTGTTTCGTGTGTTTGCTTTCACGCTTGCTTGCGATACGCCACAGCTCTGCTGCCCTGTGAGTGCAGTGAACCGTTTGGGTCAGCAGGTGCTAATGAGATGTGTCACTGACCACACAAACTGCCAGCTCTTAACACACTACTGTGGACACTGACCTCAAAGACACACTGCCCCCGTCACTCACTCAGACCTGAATGTGGAACCTGGAGTCAAACACGCATCACTATCGATATCTCAGCCAAGCATCCAACAGCCAATCTGTGGAAAGTAATTTACTCGTATTATTTTGTGTATTTTCTTGGTAAATGTAAACTGACAAGATCTAAAATGCACTCCTCAGGATCTGGTTCTCTACCTTGGCTTGCCTCTTCCATATCCTAATTTGTAACAGTCCAGATCTCCTGCCTCTCTGCACCCCCCCTGGATTGAAAAATCCAACATCTGCCCCCTTTCAAACCCCTCCCCCAGTACCTCTCAGTCTTTCTTTCCTGCAGTCTCTTATCCTCCAAATCGCCCGAAACTACTTCTCTGTCCTCCATTTCTTAAATTTCCTCTTCCACTCCTTCTATTCCCCCCTCCTCCACTCCAGATGGGCTCCTCTTTTTCTTCCCAGTAATCTGTCTACGATGCATGGGGGGCTTTGGGCTGACCACATGCCTTTGGATGTTGGGAATGGCATCCATGTTGAGTGGGATTTAGTTTTTTTTCTATGAAGGGGGTGAACTAGAGGTTGCTGTTTCCGGTGTCCCTGTCGACACCTGCTCAGCCAATAACAAAGCAGGAAAGGAAAAAAGATAAAGGAATTGACATTTTATATGTGCAACTTTTTTCAGCTTTGAAAATGACATTTGTACTAACAACAGACAGGAGGTTTTAAGTGACAGCTGCATAAGAATGTGATTATTCAAACATCATAGAAGAGAATCATCTTGCTGCTTTGTGGAGGATGGGCTCCCTGACTGCATTGCCATTGAAGAAAAGATGAAGACAGACTTTGAGTGGACAGGTCCAAGACAATGAAGAAATCATCACAGAAACTAAATCATCATATTTTCATCGGGCTTGTATCAGGCTGCCAAGCTTGAATAAGTTGCAAGAGGAACCTTAAAGGAGGAAAATATTTCTCTACCACTTCTATAAATCTAGCAGATATTTTAAAAGTCATCTCCCAGTAGAGTTGGTGCATTCGCCTTAAATTTCCCTCACTGCTTTGGCTTGGCTTTGTACCCTGGGGAGGACGGTCATAAATCAGCTCACAAGGTTTCAGCCATGTTAACAGTAGCAAAGAAAACCATAAAACAAAGAAGCAAAACACTATAAAGCACTTTTTTCTTTTGTCTGTGCCTCATTTAATGAAAATGTAAAGATTGAAAATCCAGGCCTTAACATCCGACTTGAAACCTTACACAGAGTCAATTTCATAGGGATCAGGGTAATTTCTGGCACACTTACTGTATAACGCTCTTCTAAGTGTCAGCCATGTTTGAGATTGCATGTTGGACAACTTGACAAATGAAGTGAAAAGCTATAGCACCAAAGTGTTTGGCAATGAGCATGCTGGCTTGCAAACTTGTGTGGTAGGCAAGTGCTATAGATGAAATTTCAACTCTCTTATTTCTTTCTGGCACACTATCTCTAACAGCATTCCGACATTCAGTATCTCTTCCTGCTGTAACAGATCCTCTCTTAGATAAGGACGTGGACATCTTTTCATCTTACCAGGGTCCATATGGGACAGTTTAGGTCCATGTGGAAACCATCGAAATGGGAATGGCGACTGATCAGACAAAGATGTGCCCCTCTGGAGGTGTAGCACATGTTTGGATCCCTGTACCCTTATTTGCTTTGTCTCACCCTCGTTCACGTTCCCGTGCCCTCTATCTCTTGAGGACAGATTTTACTTAACCCTTTTTATCCTTTTCCTTTCGTTGTCCTTTCTCTTACCCTCCCTATCTCCCCTGCGTCTGGTAAAGTGATTGGAGAGGGATCAGCATGGTGGAAATGAAAGTGGCCATGACGAAAGGCTGAGGGATCTGCTGTAACATTACATTGGATCCCCTTGTGTTTTTTCATGCCCCGTTTTCCTCTGTGCCTGCCCGTTTCCTTCCCCACAGCCACTATCATATTACTCTTTCCCAGTCACCTCCGCAACAGCCGCTGATGTAATCCAAGTTTATAGTCCTGTCCAGACCAAGACCGATGTTTTCGAAGACCATCCCTCACTCCTACTGTTTCCCAAACCTCTGTCAAATTAGACTTTCATTGGAAACTCAGTGAATTAGGCTACAATTTCCATTACACCAATTTAAGATGAAAGGAAGGCTCTGAACTATTCTGCTTTGAATTAGCTTGTTTGACATTTGTTAGAGAGAGAACATCGGTACAATGAGAGGCGGTATGTCCACTGGATCTCATTAAACATGCATTAATAAGGTGTAGCCCAAACAGAGTGGCAGCAAAATCAGCAGATAAGTTAAACACAAGCAAACACACCTGCCTGCACGTCAATGCTTCTTCCATACTGTACTGTTACTGTACATGTGCAAAGAGTAATCACAGTTACATCTGTCGTCTAATTTATGTATACAAACACATGCCAATTTATAACACATGTCCAAGAAGGTGGAGAGCAGAAAGAATACACCGTGTTTCCAGGAATCAATCCAGACTTGTTCGACTGTGATGGACCAACTTGAATTCTGCAGGGGTGACATTTTTAAAAAAAATTAAAAGAGTAACACAACACAGCCTAAAACAGTTTATTTTAATATAAGTCCCTTGTCTGACTACCCCCAAAGACCCCAAAGTCTCAAGCCACTGCTCCCCATCGCCTGGATCCGCCTCTGCTTATTTCAGTTTCAGCTTAATACACAGAATTTACACTTTTCTTTTTTTCTTTTTAAATTTAAATAGAGCCTGAACTCAATAGATACTCACAACACTTGGAAAAATACTCAACTATGATTTCCTTAGTGACTGAGCATGTCCTTATTTATAATCTTAATGTCACATTGACTACGTTGTTATCCTCATCGGCTCTCCTGCCACTCCTAACAAAGAAGTTAGCAACTTATAACATCCAAGTTACTGTTGTTTAAAGTGACAACTTCTGCATAAATGTTGTGAAATAATCAGGAGAGGGATCGATGGATGTTTTCTCTGTGAAAACTAAAGTTTAATGAAGAAGATTCCCCCTGATATTTGAGCGGAGGCAGAAATAATCAATCTCAGGCAATCAGATTACAAACACTTTGCAGAACAATGATAAACTGTGTTGCAGTTTAAATTCAACAATACATTACAAAAACATTGTAAAGTTAGCATCTCCCTTCCATTTAGTTTAATCAGAGATCAGAGACAATCTATAATCCTGTTTTACAGCTAAAACACACTTATTGTTGTTGTTTTTTTTACTTATCACAATGTAGCTGTGAAAGACTTCTAACATTAAATGGTGGAAAGTCCAGATGAGCAGAGGCCAGCAGGAGCTGTTTAATATTTGTGATTTTCATTATCTCTGACATGAATCAAAGCCAGACCTACAGTCATTGTTTAAGGGTTCATCTCTGGCTCCACCCCAGGATCTCATTCCCTCTGCCCCAGCCCTGTTTGCACAGAGCCGCTATGGAATAACACGGTATCAGTCTCCACTGTTTGTCGATAGTATATCTTTGTTTTGGGAAGATAAGCGAGAGACTGGGGAGCGTCGAATAATCTCCTCATGAGATCTCGGGCTAATAGAGAAGTGAAAAGATCGGCTGCAGATGTTCCAAAATGCTCAGATGAGGGTAAGCGGCAGGTCAAATGGCACTCCACGGGAAAGCAAGCTGTGTTTATGGATGTAATTTCTCTGATGGTGTGAGTTAGCTGGCTGACAGGCTCCTCTTACAGTACTGCTTCCCGAGCAGGATCATGGGCTTAGGAAGGAGGACGAAATGAGCCCTTATCATTAGATTGTCACATCAAATTAGGTGACTCTGCCGTCCTGACTGGAGCATTTGTTGAATCGTACATCAGCTTAAGAGCTGCTTCTATCCTGGTTCCATTCACTAACATGCTCTGCAGATTGCCACACACACAAACAAACAAACACACATGTAAAAACAGATGACCATGAAGATTTGGGTTTCGCAGGAAGACAACCCCCCCACCCCACCCCCACCCCCATCTCAGTCATATTCGAGAGTCCCGTGATTGGTCCGAGTCCCACACAGCTTCTTTGTCATTGTAGATTCGTGGAGGGGTCAGGTCTGGAGGAGGTCCAGGGGGAGGGTTGCTTGGGGTTCCAGGGGCCAGGAATGTTAATTGGGAAGATTGTTTTAATAAGGCCCTCATCTCTGCAGATGCTGGGAGAGGGGCCACACAGACGGGAGGGCAGCTCACAGTGAGATATTGTCAGCAAACATAACTGACACAATGTGAACTGAGCTGCATAAAACACGCAGGGGGATTAAGGCACAAGTGGATAAAGATATTCCACGGCTCTTTCCGTGTTTACGCCTGCTTTTCTGGAGGTAAAGGGATTTACAGTAATGAGCATTCTATGGTGACGAATGCGCAATCTGCGTTTTACGCCAGCTGTGTGTTGTGTAAAATCCTATTACAGTGTGAAGACTCAGAGAGACGAGCGCAGTCTGGAGAAGCTGAGTGCAGGCGGAGAAGACAGAACAGCAGTGAGAAAAAGTGTCGACGTAAATGAAGAGGACATTTTCTGTTTGACCAAATTATAATCGAAGAAGACAAACGTAAGCTACCCAAAGTAGTTTCAAGCCATTCAGATGAATCCATTTGGTTTGTTTTTGGAGATGTCAACACTTATCCAGATGCAAAGACGGTAGATTTTGTTTGTGAAGCTCACAGCACTGAAGTATGTACATTTCACTCTCCAGAATCAATGTCCTCATTACTGTGGATGATCCACAAAAGGCGCTGTCTGAGGTTTTCTCTGGAACGTTTTCTTCAGTAGAAAGTGTTTGCAATGGAAACATTTACAGCAGGTCCTCGGAGGGATATACTTATTAGGAGCAAGCTTACGATGAGGCGCGTCAGTTCTTAATTTACAACTCAAGACACGTCATAAAAAAGGGAAAGGTGAAGCCAACAGTCGACATTTTAGAAGACAAAACCTCGAACATACATGTTGCTGCTCATATTAGCAAACGTGATTTCAGAATGAATGAAAAATGTTCTGCAGAACGTGAAGGTTTGTTTTTTTGCTGCAAATAACTCTTACCGTTAGTATATGCTCAAATACCAAAACAACAGTTATTTTTTCATGCCCATGTTTAATACATGACCATACAGAATGCATGTTTTTTCTCTCCACACAGTTCACAGAGGGCATCAAAACCTCATTATATCTGTACGTGTTGTGTGTGTGTGTGTGTGTGTGAGAGAGAGAGAGACATTGAATGAGAGAGCAGAATGTACAGGTGTACATGTGAGTGTGTGCTATAATGTTACATGACGCTCTTTTGTATGTCCATGCATAGAGCTTCAGGCTCTACACAACACAGCAAGTGGTGACAGCTAACTTACTGAGGTTTCTCAATATCCTCCTCCATGGTCCTCAGGGAGTACACAGCAGAGCTCCACCTAGAAATGAGGACACATGATAGACGCGCTTCTCTCTCTGCTGCTTTTGCTATGTCGTTGGCTTTTCTGGCAACTGCGCTGCAAATGAATGCAACGTGTACTTGTAAAATACTTTGATTTACCTGTCTCCCCCACCTTTTTCTCCCTCATTATTATTTTACTGCATTGTGAAACTTCGCTGTTTGGGAATGGAAACAGAATGAATTCCATTGGCATCAGCGCTATGCTGTGCAAACGGAATATTTGATTTAGCTTGGCCTGCTGTAATGAGAAAACTATATACGGCTTAGTGTGTTTAATAACCCAGACACTTGATGTTGTTTTTCCAGGTATGATAGTCTTTAGAAGGAACGCTGCCTTAAAATAGCTTGTAGACAGCACATATTGGCTGATCTTTCAGGAGCTAACAAAAAAAAAACCAAAAAAAAAAAACAATTGTTTATGTTTTAAGATTATTAAATCTCAATGTGATAATCCCATGCATATGTTTATACATAGTTTGCATTGTGTTTCTAGTGTTTTCTATCAGGATTTATGGGATTTTTATGTCTTCTGTCACATTTTTTGGACTACCTCTCGCCTGTTCTTTTTTCTCCAACATTCCTGCCTGCACTTGAAACTCTTTATTTTAGTCCACGTACCTCTGCTCACCCAGCTCTCCAATCACACAGGCACTGTTTATTGAACTATGAGGTGCCAAGTCACTCACTCACTCAGTCACTCACATAAACCTGCCTCCCTTGCTTGCCCTCCGTGCCTTTTCGCCGTGTTCGCCGAACGCCATCGCTCTCTCTCGCTCTCCGAGCCTGACGAGAAGACTTACGACCATTTAAACAAACACAGGCACTCAATGGCCTCTCTGTCTGTGCGGCTGTGGGCTAGCGTTCCCTTTATGTGGTGTGTGTGTGTGTGTGTGTGTGCTTGCCTGCCTGTGTGTGTGTCTGCAGATGTTTGTGTTTCTTTATGTACAGACGTAATTGCAGTTGGATACTGAAACCCATGAGGTGTGCATGTGTTTTTGAAGTGTGAGGATGAGGCGCTGAGGTTGAACCCTCTACCCTCGGCTATCTGCAGCCTCAGCGGGCCGCAGCGAGTGCAGACATGCCCTCTGCTGTGCCACAGAAAGGTCCACAAAGCCATCTGCCGTCGCTGCTAGTGCCAGGTTGTAGACTGTAATCACCTGGCACAGCACAGAGCAAATGCTTTTACCCCCCTCTCTTTACCCTTGCTTCAATCCAAACATCAAGAGCAAAAGCCATATTTTTTCCACTCCATAGTATGGTTCACATTTGTATCTGAATATCGCTACAGCTGTTGAGATGTCTCCCAATGATTTTAGATCAAATGCAACCATGTTTATTTATTAATTTCTTCCATATAGTGAAATGAATCTTGAGAAAAGTATTGTGGTATACCTCAGGCTAAATTCTATTTGTTTGCTAATGGATCCACATGGTTTCATTTACTCAAGCTAACAGGGGCATCCTGTCTCTGCTCTGTGACATGATGACATCACACGTACGTCTGTAGCATGACCTCACTCTCTTGGCCTGCAGGTGCAAACCCAAAAAGGCCCAGTCCAGGTTAAAGTGTGTCTGCACTTGTCGACATATTTACGGGTGTCCACACTGTGTCTTACGGTCAACCAGGCTCTTAGACTGTCAGGTGTTTTTTTTTTTGTTTTTTTTTTTGTTTTTTTTAAACCAATCTGACTCTGCAGATGTGACCTCGTCTTCAATGTCACGGTTGTCTGAAAAGCCTTTATTGTTTTTTTTTTTCCTTCAACATGATGTATTAAAAATACTTTAGGGGATAAATGTGGAATCTATAAATTAAATGCCAACTGGACAATATAATCAGGAAGAAAAAGAAAGGGACGACTTTGTTGGGATGTTTTATTTTGTTTTCAGCTTTCTTTCATGTCTGGTTTATCTCCGTTTTTATGTTTATGTCTGTGAGGTTTATAAATCCTCTATCTATAAAGTATTATGGGCTTGTTCAGTGCTGCTTGCGTGCTGCAGGATAGAATCAAGTTTCTGCATGGTGGGCAAGAGGGCATGAGCTCAGAGCAGAAGAACGAGAGCCAGATTGAGAAAGAGAGGGGAGCCTGCCGTGTCCAATCTCATCTCCCTGTTGGAGGGGTCAGAAGGGAACAAGGGAACGAGTAGGAGGAGGGAGGCAGTGATTCTCTAGAGTACAGTAGGAGTTCTGTTATAGCTTCACACCCACCAGCAAAACCACAGATTTATGCAGTGCAAACACGCACACTCCAACACACTCTCTGTACGTACGCCGCTGGCAGATTATCCACCTGCAGCAGCCTTTTGCAGCAGAGTGGCATGGGTTAGCGAACCATCGCGATGAGCTGGTCTTTGATGTAAGCTGCTCAGTGTGTGTGTGTTTGAGCATGGAGAGAGAGGGGAGATAAGGGGGTCAAACGCTGAAAGGAGAGAGAGAAATTCCGAGACAAAGTGGGAGAAACACGGCTGGAGAGGATGAGACGTGTTTGTCCCAGAGGACAGAGCTGGAGGCGAGGTGAAGAGCAACAATATGGGAGGCTTCAGCACATAGCTACAGTGCAAATAAGGCAGATTATTTGCCTATGGCATAAACAACACACATGTAGGGGCAGAGGAATTATGGTGTACAGAAAATAGAGAAGGAGAAGAGTGGAGCTTATGTAAGCCCTTTTTTATTACCTTTTTTTTTACAGAAGTGGGCCAGTCTTATTTTTATATATTTTTATATGTGAAATACTATTGAGACATCGATGAGCAATATTTTTCACTTATTCCGCCATGAAAATGCACATCTATATTAAATGGGAAAGCCTTGACATTTAGCATGTGGGAGAGAAAGAGGGGTTCTCCTGCAGCTCAGGTTGCCATCATATATAACCACAAACATCTGGGGCTGCTCAGCCATTTGATACTTGTACGTGTTTTTTTTTTTTTGCTATGTTCATTCGTCCATACCTTTCTTATGTCCTTGAGTAATATTTGACCATGTTTGACCCCTCATATCCAGCTATTGTATCATCTTGTGAAGCAAAAAAAAATAATTTGCTCAGTTTAAAAGAAGCAGGACTACCTGCAGGAGCCAGGAAGTGAGACCACAAGGAAGGGATCTAATTTATCCTCCTTTTATATGAAGCAGATTATTTATTTTCCCTTACTTCTACTTTTCTGTTTCCTTTCTTGTGTTTCCCTTTTTTTTGGCTGACAAGGTTAGCAACGTCCACTCTGTTTCGAGGGGAAAAAAACCCAAGCCAACGGCGAGACCCCTGCTGTGCTCTGTGTCTCAGCAGGATTGACTCCAGGTGCCTCCTGATCAATCTATAATTCCCTCGTGGGTCTGCTTTTGTATCCCTCGAAAGTTTTGTGTGGAGGCTTGTTGTACTTGGTTTAATTTCCTCAGAACAAAGCTCATCTGATCTTCCCACCCAGACCTGTGTGTGGCATTAGATCTCCATTTTCATTAATGTTGGAGGGCAGCACGGGAATCTCATTTTAATTTGACATTTAAACATCTGTTTTCAATTTCCTGAGGAAGAGTGTGTGTGTTTATATGTGTGTGTCTCTGTGCGCGTGTGTGTGTGTGTGTGTTGTGTGGGGGTTTGTTGGGGTGATGAACCTGGAGTTTTCAGCGCTGAGAGCAGCCATCTCAACTGACCTTTACAAGATCGTTTGGATGTAAGAGATGATGGCATCTAATTGTGTTAGCCTCGGCACTACTCCAATTTGCTACTTTGGAACAGGGGAGTGATTTATCATAAGAAACATTAGAGTGTGGTTAAGCTAGGCTTAGCAGGGCCCTGCAGATGTTAGCTACTTCAAACTAAACCTCTGCTTTGATAGAGTATGGTTGTTATATGCACAGTCAGCTTCTTTTTTTTCTTTTTTTTTTTGTGCCTGGCAGCGAGGCATTACAGCCAGATGAGATCGGGTGTGTTTTGTCGTACGAAAAAGAGGAAATGCAATGCAGAATAGATCCCTTTACCTCCACAAAGCATATACTGATATCTGTCCAGGCCGGATATTTACTCTGTTTCATCCCATCATCAGCATATTTGAGCAAATCCCGGACGGACAAAGAGGCGTCTTCATGCTGAGACCTGTGACTTTGGCCCATTTCCACACATTAAGCCACAAACTGAAATCTCTTTGCATACACAAACGCATACAGACAGAGACACACACACACACACACACACACACACACACACAGTTCGGCCTCCCTGTTAATAGCGCAGGAAATATTATCTGCTAGGGGACAGCTGCAGGCTCACTAGAGAGACAGAATGGTAGAGTAGGCTCATTATCCTAAACACAGACACAGACCACATCACACACGCACACGCGCGCACACACACACACACACACACACACACACACACACACACAACACACACTTTAAGGACAGTGTGAGAACCTGTCTATCCTATTTTTTCACCCAGTTCTGGAACAGCAAGGCAAGCAGTGCAGGGAGAAGGGATGCTGGTTGTCTTTTTGAAACCAAAGTCAACCGATCCCACCACAGCTCCGGATCTGATGGGGCTTCTGGCGGAAGAGTTTGGGCTTCTTTCCCAATCCAGATCTGGGTCTGTCTGTCTGTCTGACCGGCTGTCTGGTTGCCTCCGTCTCCCTCTTCCTCATTCTGCCTCCATCCCAGAGGATTTTGTTTTTTCCACTGCACAGATGTTATGGGCTGTCTGCTGCGTTCGATCAGCTGTGTTTATAACAAAGAGGTGTTGGTTTGGAGGAGGAGAGAGTAGCAGCGAGGGGGGAGGCGAGCTCTGGGGGTGGAGGTCATTGGGCTGTTGGTGTAAACACTGGTTGATGCCGGCGCTCCCTCTGGCCTCCAACAAGTCAATACGGCATCCTTTTTTTTCCTCTCCATACATCCTTTTTATATTTTCTAGACGGACATGGTATCTGCATGCAGGCTGAAAGAGTTAGAGTGAGGCCAGCAGGGGATGTAGAGACCTGCTGAGAGGAGACGACGTGCACTTATAGTTGCAGTTAAAGTTACTGAGCTTACTCAACCAAACATTTATTACCGACTCTGCAGGAAAAAGCATGAATACACTCTCTTTACTTTTAATTTCTTAAGTGCGCATACTTTAAATCAACAGTGGACCGCTCAGGGGAAGCAGTATGTTCAAACCTTTAATAAACAGAGAAAACAGGGATAACTGAAGAATAACAAAAAAATGCACTTTTAGGAATTATTTGAGCCCAGTCAGCCAATCATTCACCTCCATGTATTTACAGCTGACTTTTACAAGTCGGTGCTTTAGACTGTGTTTCTTCAGTTGGAGCTGTTGCGTCAATAGATCGGATGTTTAGTGTTTACATTTGCATTCCTGCATGACTGTATCTGCTTTTGACTAAACCAAATGAGCTCACTCGATCTGCAGCTGCACTGTTGAGTTTAAATTGGAACAGAGTGCGTGTCGAAAATGTAGGAGATCACACTTGTAAATGTTGTGCATGTTACTATGGAGTTATGCATCCTCTTCAGCGGTGACAACAACAGATGAGTCACAGATTATTGGATTCATCTTCTTCCTGTGCATAAGAATGACAGTTAGGGTAATATAGCTGTTGTATGTGGAGAAGGTGTGTGTGTGTCTGTGTGTGTTATTGTGCAGCAAAAGGGGCAACTCTTATCACCCATGCCAGCTCCCAGACCATGGTTCCTACGTCTGGATTGGATTCTCTCTCCACGTTACAAGAAGCAGAAAGCTGTATCTGGGCTTGGTGATGACCAATTAAGTGCTTAAAGGGTTTAGTAAGGAATTTGTTGGCTGTCAGTAGGTGAGGGATCCTGGGGTGAGCCTGACTTTGATCCGGGACAGAGATGACTTTAGAGCGCGCTGAGGAGTGTGAGACACTGGATGGGTAAAAGCCCAGATTC
Organism: Symphodus melops; assembly: GCF_947650265.1. Classification (NCBI taxonomy): domain Eukaryota; kingdom Metazoa; phylum Chordata; class Actinopteri; order Labriformes; family Labridae; genus Symphodus; species Symphodus melops. The sequence goes on along the minus strand of NC_136700.1, from coordinate 5,913,878 downwards.
ATCCCCCAAACACAGATACAAGCGTGCACGCACAATACGTTTCCTTACATGTGCACAATTCACAATCACACACTGCACTGACCTTGCATTCCTTGTGTGTGGCCTGAAATTTACAAGCTGTATTTTCGCATGTTTTTATATGTATATGCAGGGAAGCTGGGAAAATGATTACTGGCACAGCATTGGCAGAAGGGAGCCTGTTGCTTTTTCATTACTTTCTCCCCTCTCAATAAACCTCCAGTTTATCTTTAACAGCAGATATATGCAGTCCACAGATATGTGCTTCCTCTCTCCCTATGCCATGATCTGCCTCGTTGCAGGTGCTTGTTTGTAGTGGTATTGATGTGATATTCTGATACAGCTCGCAGGGAAAAGACTAATGAATTTACGTGGGGAACGTTCTGTAATTCAGCTTCAAATGAAAACTGGGATTGCTCTGTCTGTCTCCTTAAAGCTACTCATCTATTCAATACAAGATTGCAGTCTGAAATGAAAAGCTGTAGACCTCTTATGTCTGAATAATAAAAATCCATGGCTGTGTCATCTCTTTTACAACGTCTCTACTCAGGAAATCAATGCAAATAAGAATCACATCGTACCAAAAGTCTTTAGCACGGCAGCAGTGGCAGATTGGATCTAATGTAGATTTTCATCTACGATAGGAGGCACGCGTGTGTGAGTGCAGGGGATGTAAATATGAAGTGTCAGGTGGAGATGAAGAAGCGATGATGGAGAGGAGATGATCAGTGTACTGTATGATGAAAAGTGTGTGTATGTGTGTGCATCGAGGTTTGTGAGGTCAACAAAGAGGAAGGTCATTGGTGTGAAAGCTCAGGGGCACAAATGTGTGTTCACCATGGCTTCTGCAAAGCTAATTGACAGAAAGGTTTTCCAGCACAAAGCATGGCATTAAATAAGTAGTTCCAGTAAATAGAGTAGTATCCACATTTATCCCTTTGTTTAATTTCGTTTTTGGTGAGTTTGTTACGCTGGCACTAAATCACTAAAGATGTGTGCCTAACATTTTGTCATGTGTGCACAACTAATTATGTGTTTCAGAATCTCTTGACTGCTGTTTTACAAGCTGCCTTCAGCTTCATAAATGTAGCACCAGCTTTGAGTTATTTGCTTTTTATTTAACATGCAAGCATCTGCTTCTTTAAGTCTTCCATGGCTGTTGTTTCCCAAAGAATCAAACTGACATTTCTCTTCCTCTTCCTTTTTTTTCTGCAGTTCTACGTGACGACTTCAGACAAAACCCTGCAGATGTGATTGTGGCAGCAGGAGAGCCGGCGGTCCTCGAGTGTCAACCTCCACGTGGACATCCGGAACCCACTATATCCTGGAAAAAAGACGGAATAAACATAGACGATCGAGATGAGAGAGTCACGGTAAGGCTTTTTTTTTTTTTTTTTTAATTGCATTGACTTTTACATTGACGATGCTGACATGTTGATAACATTGATGCCTTTCAATGGACTTGTATATAAGGTTAACAGGTTAAAATGCATAAGACAGAACGAGCCAGCGATGCAGGTCACGTCATCACCAGCACTGCAGTGTTTGTTGAAAGATTGATTTGTTTGCCTCATTATTCACATATAGCAATTACCAATGTCCAAAGCTGCTCGTATCGGTGGCTGCAACCTTTAATGACTGAGGTAGATGGAATCAGTCTTGCTCCATCAGTCAGCAGCATTGCATTGATTTGGAATAGCCTGCTGATGAAATCCACGAGGAGAAGCACAGATCTTGAGGGAAAACATGAGCTGATGAGAATCAACGAGGAGAAAGTTGAGCTCAGCAGCAGCAGCAGCTCCTGCAGATCCTTAACAACTCTGTGCTTTGCAACTAAACAGGCAGTTATTTAGCTTTAATTAAAACGACAGCTTAGCCAGCACTGCACGGTCAATCAGCTAAATAAACTAGCTTAGCGAAGGCTTGTACAACAGTCCAAGTTCAAACGGTTACAACTTGACACAACTTTGTGTCCATCTTCATTTTCATATGAAGGAAAGGAGTTGCATTTGATTTTATTAATCGGAAATGGCTTTAGGGAATTGAGCTATTTTAGCTATTTAGCCAGCACAAGCAGGTAATGAGGAGGAAGTAGTTTTCAGAAGAGTGTAGCCTATCCCATTTACACACTGCTACCAGTTGGGTTTAGAGTTTCTGGCTGCATTTTTGCAGACAAATAATTTGGGCCCCAACTTTGATGATATACTTCTTATTACACTCATGGAAAAGCAGCTGTTCCCCAGATAATAAATACAAGGTTCTAAAAAAAATGTTCCACTGTGTAATCTTGGAGTGAAGCACTGAAGTCCATTTTTATTATTCAGATTCAGTGAGTAAAAACAGGGATTTGTTCCTGCGGGTTGAGGATTGTAATTGACTAAGCACAGATTTTCTCCTTAAGGACCTGTGGAGGCCGGGCATACTGGGACCTGATGGCAATTCAAACTCCTAAAGTTCAAACATTCATTTTCTCAGTCTGTTCGTCGGCCGCACAGGCAGAAGATTAAGAGTCCGTGTCTGGCTACTGAGCAGACTAATTGAAAGAAACAAGCTCTTAATTAAGTTTAGATTATGATTAAGAGAATCAGGTCATATTTGCTCCTGTTAGTGGTTCACACATGAAACTTTGAATGCACATAGAGAGCTCATGTGGCCTTTGATTTAAGCTTCTATCTTGTGTTTGTGCGTGTGTTATATTTTCTTGTATGTAATTGAAAACAAAACAAAAACCTTTCCCGACATGTCTATTAGATCGGCGACCCTAATTTTCTGAAAGAGATAATGAAAATGCGTGAAAATCTTTTTTATCGCTGCTGTTAAATGTTTAGTGTTAACGGTGGGGAACTTGGAGGACACACAGCCCTGTTTTAACTCAGTATTAAATATTGCTCTTGTGCCCCTGGATTTTCTCGTAATTTTGTTTAAGCTCCACTTAATACAAAATACACTCTCACATAAATACACACACATAGACACTTTTTTTTCTGTTGTTTATGAATCACTCTTCCTACCCCCCGCATAGTGGAAGCCAGCACTTATCCTTGCTGCTGTATGTACAATGCTGTGCACTGAGGGGGATAAATCCTCAGAGTAAACCATGTGAACATGGCTGCTGAGATGCAGGCTGAATGACTCAGAGTTGTGTCCTTGTAGCCTGCAGCCATGTTGGGCCTTCTGTGGAGCTGAAAACAGGGTCTGGTAGATTTAACCGTGCGGTGTGAACCAGCTGGTGTTACTCACTGTAAACTTCCTGTCAAGCACAAAAGCATACAGGCTGAGTGTTCCCAAATGAACACTTTAAAGTAGCACTAAGTATGTGTAATCAACTGTGCCGACAGATGCGAGTCTGGACGCTGTCCCGTGCACACCCGTGCTAACAGTGGAATTACAAATAGGCCAAATCATGGTGCGATAGCCGGAGTGTGTTTATGCTTTAGTAAATTCGGTGCAAGCAAAAATAGGACTTTGTGGAGGGAAGCAGAGGATGGAATCTTTATAATGTGATGAACAGCTGAGCTCGTCAAAGGGCCCCCTCATCCCGTCTGCATTGTTGTGCTTTCTGCAGTCCATTCCTCCCACCATGCGACATGCTGGAACGTGCAGTCTCCTTGGTGATCGCTGGTGATCAGAGCGAGGTCCCAAACCACCTGCAGCAGGGATTTTTTTTTTCTCTCTGTGCGCCACATTGCTGGGATGGGTCGTCTCGGTTTTGGTGGCTGCAGCGTAAAGAAGAGGGAGTGAACTTCAGAGGGAGGCATACACATCAGAGGGAACCCTTCTGTTTTTCGATCTATTTTAGTCGGCTGTGTGTAAACACAAATGACATGCTGGGTACCATCTCGCATTTATTCATGACTTCATGTGGGGCGGCTGTGAAAAGTTTCCCACTGAGCCATAAAAAGTGAAGCTGGTCTATTACCCTTAAGCTGCAGCTGGCTGCATTCCAATCCACTTTGTCAAACTGGTCTTTCAGGACCAACAAGTAAAGGATAAATAAACAGAAACAGGAGAGATTCCAATATTAAAGCCTTGACCATTGTCTGCCTTGAGCTGCAGACTGTCGGCATCATAAATGGCCAACATGCAGTATTGTCCTCCTTTTGTGTGATAGTTGTGGCTAATTATCAGCCTGGAAAATGAACCGCTGTGTGAATACCGACAGAGTGCACACTGAATGGGGGCTTTTTTATTTATCGGGGATGCCAAATGACATGAGACAAAAGGCAACAGGATAGAGCCATCTCCCTGTAATGCTGGGATAATGGTCAGACTGTCAGAGCTTTAGACAGACTGTGTGCTCTGCTGTGTTGTGTGGAGAGGATATGCATGCAGAGAAAAAGAGGGCAAGCTGCTGCATTCATTTACTTTAGCCCACTCTCAGAGTCCCTGCTGCTCTGGCACTCCAAATATGCCTGTGGAGAATGGGAAACTGCCACGGACACACATACAGAGGTAAGAATATGGATAGAGTGGATGCAGCCTTAAGTGGATCCTCATGTCTAAGCCCTGTGGACCCAACATAACTTCCCCCCCTCTTTCTCGGCTGGATGGTCTGCCCTGACCTTGGGCCTTTGTCAGTGTCACAGTGTTTTAGCTGTTAAGCCTTTACTCAAACAAACAGTAACATAATGATACTTCAAACCCCTCCAGCACCACAGGGTGCCCTAAATAAGCCGGGCTTCCACAGCCTCTTCAAGTGCCCCTTCCTCCTGAGTTACTATGAATATTAAGCAGGGGCAAGGAGCTGAGGAATGCTTCAGAAGAAGGAGAATATGTCCGGTTAGAAAGTTATCCCACAAGAATCTCAACTCACTTTAACCCTTGTGTGGTGTTCGGGTCTGTGGGACCCGTTTTCATTTTTTATTCAAAGAAAAATGATACAATTAATTGTTTTTTTAAACTGAGACTCGCTGACTTTGGCTCATTTTCTGTGAAGAACATATATCAGAATACATATTTAACACCCCCCTTACACATTTCTATTACATATAAGATGTCCGGGTCCACTGGACCCGGGGCTAATAGAAGTGTGGAAATTGATGTTCTGTGTACCACACACAGAACATCAGAGGGTCATATGTGCGAGAAAATGAGACATGGCAGACAGTGTTGACAAACAACGTTGCAACCTTGTGTGGGAACCGCAGGTGCAGAAACACAAAAGAAGCAGACCTGCAAAACTGCAAAGTGTGGTATAAAGATCTGGGCTGCCTGTGATGCCACGTCCTCATATGCTTGGAACTTTCAAGTCTACACCATAGACTGTCTACACAGGGAAACCTGATGGAGGAGCCCCCGAGAAAAACCACGGAATGAGAGTTGTCCTCGACATGTCTCAGGGACTCAGTGGACACCTCGCATTAAAAGCCACAAAATGCAACGGGTCCATCAGACCCACAAACACTGGCTGAGTAACAACAATATGAACATTACACAAGGGTTAAAAACCCTATACAAACTGCTTTTGGTCTGTTCGTCATGTGAAAGTGATGAAAACTGACGATTAAATGAGACATATCATAGCTTGCAAGTGAACACACATGTATGAGGGCTTTAACATGTCAATCACGGGGGGAAGCACATTTTTGCAATATTGTGTGTCAAGTTCCCTGTCAGTACCTCCCTAATGAGGGTATTGATTACATGCTTGCAGGTGGTGGTCCTGGTCTTGCCGACTGATGTGTGTATTTTAAACCTTAAGCCCCATCAAAGCAAAGAGATCATCGCTGCACCGTGCTATTGTCTGTCTCCGCGCTGACTGGCATGCTCGCGAGCTGGGAGAAGGACTGAGTGGCCTGTGCTGGGGCTGGAGCTGCCTCTCTGACTGCCTAAGAACAAAGCATCTCCTCTGGCCTGTAATCAAAGCCCTGGGAAATAACAGACATGGCATTCACCTGGACAAACACACATGCACTGCTGAGTGTGTGTGCTTCACTTGCTCTCACGTGTAGTTGTATGCACACAGACCTAATTCCAAGAACGCTATTCTCTCAAACACTCCCCTGATAAAAGATGAAACTTTCCTGAAGATCTGTGAGATGAATTCGAAAGAGCTTTCAGTCCTGCATGAGCCTCAGGTGTTACTTCAGGGACCTGCAGTTGTGTTGGATTGGGGAAGTGTTCTTTGGCTTGGCTTACCCTGAGGGTTACTGTTAGTGATTTTAGACTTAAAGAGAAAGCTGCGAGGGAACAGCTAAAAGAGAGTACAGAGATAAAATCCAGCTCTATCTGTTAAAGCCAAGTACAAACCCTCCAACAAACACCATTTAACACTAAAACATGATGTGTGTTTTCCACTTTATTTCCCCTCACTGTGTTGAAATGCTGACTAAAACTCATCGGAATTTCCAAAAGCAATCAGGAAATGTTTTGTGATCTTCCAACTTGTTTCTCTTTTCTCTCTGTCAAACCAGGCTAAGCATGTCTGTAATATTGCTGTTTCACCTTCTCTTCCTCTTCTGTTCCTTCAGATACGTGGAGGAAAGCTAATGATCACAAATGCCAGGAAGAGTGACGCTGGGAAGTACGTTTGTGTCGGCACAAACATGGTTGGAGAACGAGAAAGTGAAATAGCAGAACTTACAGTGCTTGGTAAATTATCCTTTTTTTCCCTATTTAAAGTATGAGAATGTGTCGTCTTTTTTACTGTTCGTCCACATTCACGCACACACACACACACACACACACACACACACACACACACACACACACACACACACACACATTTTTTTCTGTTTCTGTGCAGCTAGAAAAAGAATGGAGATAATAACTTTGATCGTCTATCTCCCAGGGAGCTAAATGGTGTCACTGACCTTTATCAGATAGAGTGTGAGATGACCTCCAATCTCACACTTAACTATGAATCCCACACCGGCCCCCAGTGGTTTCTCTCCTATGACCAGCTGCACCCTATTTCAACACAAGTGACCTCTGATCCCCAGCACTCTGCTGTGTCCCAAACAGAAAGCATGTCCAGACTCCTGATTTTCTCACCCAGCTTTTATACTTCCTCCACCTCTTCTCCTCAGAGAGCTCTTATAATCCATCAGAAGGAGGAAAAACAGATGCATTTTATTTATTTTTTTATTATTATTCTGGATAAATAATTCTACTGGTTGGTGATTCTGAATTAGTTACTCAGAAACAGATTCATCTTACATCTGATCCATTTCTGGGACGAGTTTGATGGAATGTGTCTGGAGCCACTATATGCTTTTTTTGTTACGAGAGTGAGCCAGAGACGGAAAGGGAGTCAGACTTTCTGTGTCTCGGCTTTTTTTTTTTTTTTTTGTGTCCTGTCCTTAATTAGTTTAGTGTTCCGTCATGCGTAATTTAAACCACACTCTACCACAGAGCAGGACCTGTTTCCAGTTCTGAGTTTGACTTGTGAAGACTTTGTACTGTCTAGTCTGGATTGTATTTTTAACTGGTTTAATTGGATAACCATAAATTATCTGCAACCTCCTCACGTCATGTATGGAGACGAGCCTAGTTATAACTTTAACGTTATTTCGTTGTTTTATTCCGGCACACCTCATGTGACCAAATGTGAAATATTTTAACTAAACTTTTTCAATATGTATTTTTCCAATGGGTTTTATTTAATTTTCAATTTGCATTAAAGTATTTCTAAAGGCTGACTTGAGAATTCCAAAGCCAAGATATACTGAGGGATTCAAAGCAACAGATTAAATGGCTGTAACTTAATTTGTGTGCTGTTTTTATCTGTGCAGAGCGTCCCAGCTTTGTGCGTCGCCCAGGTAGCCAGGTGGTATTAGTGGACCAAAGTGTGGAGTTCAGGTGCGAGGCCCGAGGTGACCCAGTTCCCACCGTTCGTTGGAGGAAAGATGACGGTGACCTACCTAAAGGAAGGTATGAGTCATAAACCTTCCTTCCTTTTCCCTCTACCTGCCTTTTGTTTGATCCACTGTCGCTTTTGTTTGCGGCCTCGACTGACGCATGTTGCATTCAATGAGTTTTTGTGTTTGTCGGCATTAATACATGAATGCATGCCTTAATCCAGATATGAGATTCGGGAAGACCACACCCTGAAGATCCGTCGTCTAACATCGGCAGATGTGGGCTCCTACAGCTGTGTGGCAGAGAACATGGTGGGCAAGGCGGAGGCATCGGCCACGCTCACCGTCCACGGTAAGACCGTGTGATTTTAGAATTATTTGTTTTTAAACATGTTTAAATTACACTAATTCTTAAAGCATTTCCATTCTGGCTCTTCTATGCAGCTTGATTCAAATGCAGTTTAGCCCAGCCTCATTGCAATAGCCTCCAGCTTTAGTCCTACACGGTCATCAGTTCCAACTTTTCTCTCTCAATTAGCTGATTGATTTCTAATAAAAAGAAACGCACGAATCCATAACAGCTGCAGAGTTGTGCACAAGGGAGCTCAGCAGCAATCGATTTAATTTGCCCTTTACAAGTGGCATTTCTCCGGAGGCCTGTCCTCCTTTATATTTACAGACATACAGTAGTATTTGGGAACCTATGGAATATCTGTGTCTCCAATGACCCTTTCTTGTGGACGTCTTATTAACACAGTTGGAATATAAAGCAGCTGGTCACAGAGTGTGAGCATTCAGAAAGGAACCATTGAAGAGGACTGGGGGTTGGGATCGCCCCCCAAACCCTTCTGAGAATTAGAGGAACACAGGAGCCATTTAACGCCAAACTAATGGGAGTGTTGGGAGTCGGGTGAAGAAGAAGGAATGGAGGAGGAGGGTAGAGGATGGGAGACGGGTTGGTTGGTAGGACAGCGGGTATGTTGGTCTTGGTGGCGGCTCACCACTGATGCATGACGGGTTGGGAATTGGGACTGGGGGCGATTATGGTGAAGAGGATAGAGGGGGAGAGAGGTTTCTGCGGTGAGGTCACTCATATTAATGTCACTCCAAGCAGTCAGCACAGCGGCGATATAAAGAGACAAGGCAATCCTATTCCTCTGCCAACCCCCACCCACATACACAGATACTTCATCTTCACTTGGCTACCCTTTGCAATTATTTCTTGATTTTCTACGCAACACAGCCACCTTAAGATTGGTTTTTGAGAGCAAGATTAGACTCACCTGCCAATACACCCATCAATACATCTGCTTCTCTTATTGCCTTTTTTCACTCTTTCTCTCTGCCCGACGAAGGCTTAGTTAATGAAAGGGAACAACATTGATGCACTGGTTCAATAAGGTGATCTTCTGGCTTAGAGACATATTTGAAATGCTCAAACTGTCCTTGTCCTCTCTGGAAATGAAATGTCTTAACCTCAGGCCAGTTCACTGTTGAAAAAGCATATTATGCCATATTGACCATATTAGATTGGCATGGACTTAAGTAATATCACTTGACTTGAATACACTTCAGCAAAGAATAACCTCTGCCATACTGTAGACATAGAGGGTGCTTTCTTAGAATTAATGAATGGAAAGTAAACCTAAAAACTAAAAAAAATTATGATATGTAATCTCATAGGTATATATTCGAAATGTGTCCCCAATCATTCAAAGTTCCTAGAACCATCTACTATTCGGATCCCCAAGCTTCATCCTGACCCAAACATGAGGAGGCCAGGCAGGCTGTGGGCACTGAGTAGTCCAGCTAATTAAAGACAAGCAGACCACAGTCCCACGCCCGGAAATGACATGCTTCTAATTACAGATGAGGGTATAGTAAAGGAAAGAAAATCTGGGTAATTGTAGGTCTAAACTGGCCAAGGAAGCGAAACGATGTGTAGGTAGCAAGATGTCGCTCAATGTAGCAGTGAAGACAACAGTGATGTGGGGGGGGCAGAAGTTTAGTCTGTGGGTTTAGTGGGCGCTGCTGTCGCCCTACATCAAGAGTTAAAGTATGGCAGGATTGCTAAACCGCTGCATAAGAATAACTGAGCAGCTGAATAAAATAACTTCAGTGGCATCGAGCTGCTGGCAGAGAGAACCAAGCTACAAAATGGATAATCTGATATTTAAGGCCAAAGTGGAGTTAATGTAAATATTCTTTCAACTGAAGTTTTTCCTCTAAATCAGCTGTGAGCTATAAATGGAATAAAACATTAATGGAATTAAAAGTGTTTATCATTGATAATGTTAACACAGTGTACATTTTCATCTGATGTAATCTCAGGGAGGGAAGTAGAATTGCTGTTTTAAAGTAATGAGTAAAGGAGATGAACGCCAAAACTGGCTGTTGTCAAACAGTAGCTAATTAATTCCACCGTTGCTTAATCGAGGAAAGGTGAAGTTATGCAGATTTGAAACCCTGCTGTGTAGTGAGTATTGTGAATGAAAGTATTTCCCTAAAATATAAAAGAGTGTAGCAAGACACAACATTAAGAAACCGTTCTTCAAAGTAAATCCCATTTAAAAGCTAGACAGCTCATGAGTATAATCCATCTCTGTGTGGACAGAGGCAGAAATCACACCTCCAATGGTCTGAATGTCAGTGAACAATGTGGACTTTGTGGAAGTCATGCCCTGGGCTGTTTTTCTTTCAATGTGCTGTGCTCTCGTAACTAACTTAATCCATGAATTATCGTTTTACACGCGTGTTTGACGGTCCACTACACCTCCTTCAGACTTATAAATATGTCAAGTAAAATACTTCATTGATTGATGGAAGAAACACATAATTAGCCAAGTCGCAAGCTGTATTTATTATTACATCGTAAAATCATTAATGTAAGCCACATGAGAATGTATTAAGTGAGATGGGCTCAGCTATTATGTCAGTCAGGGGTGCATACATGTGGGAGTGTGTTTTTAAGGATCTAACAAATCCCACAAAGGCATTTTGATCTGGCTCTGCTGTGGTTAGATAATGTTGATTCTGTATTTTGTTAATTGCACCTTAACAGTGGACTTCCTCCTCCACTATTGGAATGTAAATATAGTTTGAGACTGTATTGGACAGAAGTCAAAAAATCAACGTGTTATTTCTTCTCAGCTGGTTGACTTTGCCGTTAGCTGTGATTTATGTGTAGTAAAGCCTTGAATGGAACGGTAGTCCCTAGAGCAGCATTGCTAATAACCCATGTGAAGGGTCTGGATGGAGTCTTGGAATCGGTGCCAAAGGAGAGGGAAAGAGAGGAACTCTCTTGTCAGCAGCATGTGTGTGATGATAAATACCAAAAACTGGTCTGGTATAGAAATGTACTTTTTTTGCTCAGTATTTGAATAGTCTTTACCATCCCATATTGTGTATTACTCACTGTTGTCTGACAGTTAAAATTTGAGGCTCAGAATATTTTAAGAATGCTACAGACCTCCCAGCGGGAGTGACTATTAATCATGTTCAATCCTCTGCGTGCAGTCCTGCCCTTGTGCTGATTTGCGGCCCATAGAACAACAGCTAAGCTAAAATCCCTGTCGATATCTCCACTGTGCTCTTAGACACACAGCCTGCCTCCTGTTGGGCTGGAGGCCACAGTGCTCAGTGTGTGTTCTCAGCTTCTCTGATCAGTTTATTGATAGCAACGCCCCTCCGCGCTGTAAGCTAGCAGAAAGCCCACAACAAAGTACCGCAGCCAGATTTAAGGCTCACCTCTTCCTCCAGGTCTGCATCTGTGTGATCACAGCAGCATGGGAGAGGTTGGGTTACCTCATTAAAGGCTTAGACACACATGAGTGCATGTGTGTAGATGTATTGGGGGTGGGTTGTCTATTTGTGAGTGTGTATAGTCTCCTGATTGTGTGCATCTAGAGGCTTTCACACGGATGGCGGTGAGCGTCTTCTTCTGGGAGCTTTTGATGTTAGTCTTATCTGCATTTTAAAGGCCAGTAGGGGGAGGAGGGAAGGGCGGGTCATTACTCTGACTGACAGCGTTTATGTTTCCGTGGGAGCCGTTGAAGCAGACAGATTAGATAAGGTGAGTGATTGGCCAGGGGAGATTTATGGCCAAAGAGTGACAGTTAACATTCACCTTGTGGTTTTATGAACCCAGTATTACACAGGGCTGTGTGTGCTCCTCTGGGGTGATCTAAACCTCATTAAGGGTGCAAAGATGTTCACCTTCACACCACATCGAGACGAAGAGGGAAAAAATAAACAGAGCAAGGATAAAACATCTGTTCTGTGAGTTTTATGGTTGTTTGTGTGCCCTGTTTTATCATTTAGTTTTATTTAATCCAGAGGTTTACCTTTTCTTCTTCTTCTTTCCAGAAGATTGGATCAGATGTTCATCAGATTGTGTGTGTTAATTTGTGATGCATTTCTGACCACTCATGGTAACACTTTGCTTTTTGTAACATGTGCTCCTTGTGGTTTGAGCCAAGGGGTCACCTATGACGGTTCTTTACGTTCACAAAACATAAAAACATGACTTTTTTTGAATCCATTGACATCACATTGTTATGTTTCTTATATCTCTCCTCTCTCTGTCATGCTGTTTATTATTTATTTATTCATCTTTGGGTTTTTTGTTGTTTGTGTTTTTGTTTCCTTTTTAGTCGTGTCTGGTAAGTTGAATTGTCACCCGTCACCTATTCACCGCCCTGACAGAGACAGGAAGCTGTCACAACCCCCCTCCATCCACCTCCCATCACTACTCCACCCTCCAATCAGAACTCATGTTTCTGTTGTCATGGGCAACAGTGACAAAAAGGACATTAATGGGTAAAAATGTGCTCAGCTTGGGCCCTCCAAGGTAAAGCTGCATCATTTCATTCTATTATTTGCTCCTTTTATGCATTACCAAACAGCCCGTCTTATTTACGGACACATTATGTCTGTATTTCATATGACAGTTTTCAGATTGCTTTTCCCTATGCATCTCACAGCATCTGTTTGGAAGAATAAAAATGCTAGCAGATTTCAGGCATTTGAGGACATATCTAAAATCCTTTTCAAGTGAAGGTGCTCCGTCTTTGACCTTTAAATTCACAATGTGTCTCCTCACATTGATGGCCTATTAGACAAGCCAGGCCCAGTTGCACTATAGCTGCATAGACAACATTGGGCTACTGCACCACACTTAGTCTAAAATGGAATTTGTCATTAAGATGCATGGATACAGCATCCTGGTTCAGGCCTGTGCTGTTCGGGGGTGTCAGCATGGACAGATGGCTCAAATTTATTCCCCATTTCCATGTAAATTTTAACAGCTCATGCCCTTGCCCATGCAAATGAGGGTGCAGGGTAGTAACCCTTGTTTTTTCTATTCATTACATCTATAATATGCTTACATTTTGAATTTGGTCAATTTTCTGTTTCATCTGCCGCGCACACACCATGCAAAGTTTTAAAAATGAGCCTCAATCCTGTGAATGCAGGCACCACAGCTCTAGTCAAAGTTCTTTTGTTGTTGAATCAAATAACCCTAACTACATCTAACTGTAATATTATGATTCCTATCATAACAAACTATGGCATGTTTGTCTATTCAATGGCTAACCATTCTCATGGCTATCCTCCAGTGCCCCCAGTATTTGTGGTGAGACCAAGGAACCAGGTGGTTGGCGTTGGCAGAACTGTCACCTTCCAGTGTGAAGCCACTGGAAACCCACAGCCAGCCATTTTTTGGCAGCAGGAAGGCAGCCAGGTAAACAAAATGAACTTTAATGAAGGTTTTCATTTCAAACTGCTCTTTATCCAGTTTGGAGAACATTCTGGCATACTCATCCAAAGCTTTGGGGGAAATAATAGCCTGAAGTTCTAATTTTGAGTGAAATCTTAAACCTTTCCAATGAATGCATTCTCGCTAAATACTGTTTATGAAAGTCTGATTTTTGTCATCTGATTTCATCCCCGACAGAACCTGCTATTCTCCTACCAGCCTCCTCAGCCCTCCAGCCGGTTGTCTGTATCTCAGACTGGGGATCTGACCATTACTGATGCTGAACGCTCAGACATGGGATACTACAGTTGTCAGGCCCTCAACATAGCAGGCAGTGTCATCACAAAGGCTCTGCTCGAGGTCACTGATGGTAAGCAACCTTTTTTAAGAAACACTGTCTGCATGGAGAAAAAGCCTCAAGGGGAATTAGAGGAACACTGCGAGAAAGCCTGATTGGATAAATGTTGGTATATCGGATAATCTTTGGCTCATGACGATAATTCTGTTCATCTGAAAGGCTGTGGTCGTGCTGCAGAGCGTATTAATATCAAAATGGATGTTTGGTCTGGACTGTTCAATGTGTTCCTGTCAGATGTAGAGACTCTCTGGTGCCTGTGCACCCAGACCATGGCTCACGATTGGTATTCCATGGTTTGCTTGCTGCTGTCTACCGTTAAAGACTGTGGCTGTGTGGTGAGGTCTGGATTGGGTCCTCTAATTACTCTGCTAGCCAATCCCCCGTCAGCCTGGTGGACCAACCTTGGATTCATTTCTAGCATTCCCACAGAGATTTGGTCGGTTATTATTTCTTCTCCGGCACACCTAGATTCATCCCTTCATTTGCAAAATGTCCTTCTTCATTTCAGGCCTACAATGGTGTGCTCCATTCCTTTATCCGCTTCTTTCTCTCTCCGGTTCTGTCATGCTCTCTGGATAATAATAACAGTTATTAAAGTGAGCAGGCTGCTCAGAGGCCACCACTTCTCTGCAGGCAGATCTGGTAATTACAGGTCATGCTGGCAATGTTTTAGTAATTGCCCCATCTCTTGCAAAGACAAAGCATCCAAGAGATTACATTGCTGTGTGCTTCTGAGGATCTATGCACATGTACATACATCCTTTTGTGTTTCCTTTGCTCTTTGATGGCTATTAATGTGATTGCTCCTCGCTGAATGGAAGTTGCTAGTGAATCATTGAGGCCGTCGACAGCAATGGCCATAAACAGTGCTATGAATGATAATGATTATCACAGGGAGGCAGACAACCTATAGCGGGATCATGACACATAACACCACAGTGGTGACAAAATAGAAATGAAAAAATTATTGTTTTTCCCTCCCTCTTTGTCTCATGTTCCCCTCTTCTCCCCGGTTACGTCCTTTCTCTTTCTGTCAAATCCATGTTTTCTCCCTCTGTCTTTGCTGTGTTTACGCTTACTGGTTGAACACTTAGACAGCCAGGGAGGAGAAGTACAAACGTCCTCATGCTAATAATGTTGTCTGTTCAGGCTGGATATCGTTTTAGGCATTTTTCTCCCATGCTTTGTGTTTTGTGGCAGAGGGGGGATGGGCTACAGGGGGGATTTTTGGCGGGGAGTGTGCGCACGTAGTGCCAGGCGTCTGGTAGAGCTGAAGCGAGAAGACTGAAGTATCTGAGGCTGTTTCATTTTAATTACGCTGCTTGTATTTGGCTAAGTTGGACTCCTGCTGCTGAATGATTCGAAAATTGTTTCCAGTTCTTAAAAATTGGATGTAATTCCTCTTCCACTTGCCTTGCAATTTCACATACTTCCATTATTTTGTTAGATTCCCACCATGTTCAGCCTTTTGTGTTTTCTCAGACGAGCCGGATGTAATTGTCTGAATACGCTCCTCCTTCATACCCTTTCAAAATACATGAACACCTATCTAATTTTCCTCTTTCCACCTCCTCTACATAATTGCTCCTTCTTTCTTACACAGTTGTGTCCGACCGCCCGCCACCAGTAATCCAACAGGGTCCTTCCAATCAGACAGTAGCTGTGGATGGCACAGTGGTTCTCAACTGTGTGGCATCAGGAAATCCTGTCCCCACCATCCTGTGGAGGAAGGACGGTGTCTTAGTGTCCACACATGACTCCAGGATCAAACAGCTGGACACAGGTGCATTGCAGATTCGCTATGCAAAGGTAAGACACCTGCATATGTTCATAAAATGCTCTGATGCCTTTTGAACATCATGCAAAGTGAAGTACTGCTCTTTGAGTCTGTATTTTCACAATTAAGGTTTAAACTTTCCCTTGAATTCTATGTTCATATAAAAATATCATTATGTGTTTAATCAAATCTTTCTGTCAGGGTGCCTTTAATGTCTAAATTTATTCAAATAAACTTCAAAGCTTTCCGTATCACATCTGTAATGGGCCAGGAGAAGCCCCGCTGGTTGGTAAATAAAGCATATGTTCCCTGCCAGCAGCCATCCCTCAGCGTGCTGTCAGTCAGTTGTCGCGGGTTTGAAATGGAGTCTGTGAAGTCGAACAGTCTGTAGTTTCTGTCAGTCAGCGAGCACAGTGGGTTCTGTGTGTAATTGTGCGTGTGTGTGTGTGTGTGTATATGTGATGCTGTGCACAAGCACATGGAGACACATGTAGGGGGTGCTGACGTGTCTTCCAGATGGAGGCGTCACAGGGTCAGAGTTCGTGTCAGTCTGCGGTGTGCTGATGAATGCTGGCGTGTCTTGTGGTGACAGGACTGCGGTGCGATCAGGCCGCCGGAGCGAGGCAGACGGGAGGGGATGCATATGAACCCCTCTCTCCTGCTGTAATCGTGTAAACTCCGCAGGCACTTTGCATTAATGAACTTGTCAATTGTCCCTGACAACATTTTAATGAAGATGCTTTTGATATTTAGTGTGGTCGTGTGAGGGTTATTGTTGACAGGTTTCTACAAACAAAGTCTCACCTGTCAGACAGAAATAGAAATTCACCTTGAGGGTTACTGATAGTACATGTTCACACTCACTTCATTCAACTATCTCTTTCTGTGTGTCTCCTCATTTTACTTCCACAATGCCACAGAAGTATTTGTCTGTTTCACTTTAACTGTAATTGACAAAGCAGACATTTTTAAGGTGTGCAGCAGTAAGAACATATTCTTTATGAGTTTGGCTAAAGGTTGTGTTTGTGTTGGTTTATTATTCCATTAGCTAGCTGAATATCTCAAAAACCTGACAACTGTTTTTAATCGGATTTGGAAACAAAAAAAAAATATGTACGCCATGAGCCAATTAAAGCCATGAGCCAGGAAAGAAATCATTTATTTTGAGCCAGATCCAAAATCAAGGTGTCGATCAAAGTGTTCTGTTAAAGGCAGGGCTTTCACACAGCTCATTTTCTTCATGAGCTACTGCACAGAAAAATAAAATGTGGCACATTAACTCATCTCTTTCTGTGTGTGTTTTCGAAGCAGATCTAAATCATTTGCTGATCTCATTTCCATCCGAAACAAAACACACATAGAGAGGTATGAGTTCTCTAGACTTTAGACTTTTATTTTATTGTCCCCGAGGGGACATTCTTTTTCACCAACATGGTACAGTTTTAAGGGCGGCGCGCCGACAAAGGGTGAACATGTGAACATACATGTGGGACAACAGGACATACAGTGCATATGGCTCTAATGGATTTCTGTAGCTGCTTAGTTGCTGAATAAAAATGCAACTGAGTTTACCACTACCAAATGTAGACTACCACTCCTACCAAACAACAGTACATGCTGTATATAAATAATAATGGTTTTACCATACATGCTCAATACAGGTTGCTAACACATCTGTTGCACAGAGCACTCACTGCCATGTTACCCACTCAGGGGGAGGGTAGAGCGAAAGGTCTCCAATTAGTCTCTGATCCTGTGAAAATTTTCTCCATTTGACTAGAAATGCGCTGCCACTTGGCCTTTCCAGCTGCTTTCCCCCAGTTTCTGCAATGAAAGCAATGATATTGAGATTATCAGGCAATGACAGCTGCTTGCTACAGACTCTGCTAGAATTTCAATAAGCAGAGCAGTGATGGTGGGGGAGAGATAACAAGAGGCATAAAAAATGGAGTACGCCTGCCACCAGTTCCAGTAACTGTGGCACACATTTGAATAATTTCTATTTAACCAAATGTTCTCCACTCTACACTTCCAGCTTGGTGACACTGGCACCTACACCTGCATCGCCTCCACGCCCAGCGGAGAGGCCTCATGGAAAGCCTTCTTGGAGGTCCATGGTAAGCTAACGTCACTGCATTGTTTCATGGCCATCAACCAATGAACCTCTATTTGTATAGCCTCAAGTCATAACAAGTGTTATCCTCAAGACAGAGCTGCGAAGACCTTACTCTTTTATTTATTATTTACAACAATGCGGTATCTCATATTGCATGTTTAAATTCTATGCTTTGTTAAAGAACAGGTCTAACAATAAGGGGGGTAATGAAGTTTGTTGATGTGTGCATGCTTTCCTTCACAAGGAAACACCAAAAGCATTATTCTTCTGTTTGTTTTTTCTTCTGTTTTATATTCAGAGTTTGGAGTCCAAGTCCAGCCAAATAGACCCACCGACCCAAATCTGATCCCAAGTGCTCCTTCTAAACCCGAGGTCACTGATGTCACCCGCACCTCCGTCACCCTCTCCTGGAAACCCAACCTGAATGCTGGAGCCACGCCCACCTCCTACGTTGTAGAAGCCTTCAGGTAAAATGAAATGGCTAAATGATAGATGAATGAAATAAAGGCACGGCAGTGATGAAAACCTTTTAATTCTCTCCGTTGTGTGTCCTCAGTCATGCATCAGGGAGCAGCTGGCAGACCTTAGCAGAGCATGTGAAAACAGAGTCATTTGTACTAAAGGGCTTGAAGCCCAGCGCAGTCTACCTCTTCTTAGTACGGGCAGCCAACGCCTACGGGCTGAGCGATCCCAGTCCTATCACTGATGCTGTGAAAACACAAGGTGAGGACAGCTTCTTTACTGACAGCATTGTTTTGTGTTTTTAGAGAAGATATTCAATTCTTCTTGTCTGTGCTTCTGCCTGCAGATATCCCTCCAACTAGTCAGGGCGTGGACCACCGTCAGATCCAAAGGGAGTTGGGAGAAGTGGTTATCCACCTGCACAACCCCACCATTCTCTCCTCGTCATCTGTCAGGGTGCAGTGGACAGTAAGTATTATTTCTCTTTGCATTTTTTTTCATTGGTTGTTTTCTTTGGGCAGCTGCATACAGCTCCCGTTTCACATATGGATCATTAGTCATTTTGGTTACCAGAGCCGCCAAGATTAGCTTAGCCATACGCCCATGGTCAATTTGTCAGGCCATTCAGTCGAACTAATGTACTAACCGCCTAGCACCCTACAGAGGAAGGACACTGAAGCGAACCGCCTGGATCACGGTCCAAGTCTTCCTACCGTCCATCTGGCATGAGCCTGAACTGATCGACTGGCCAGAGACCAAAAATCTGTTGCTTCGCCCACAGTGGACCACTCATCTGCCCGAAAGTCAAAACTACAGCTCCCAGCATTCTGCAGGCCAAACATACGGCAGTGTGTGGCGTGCCAGCATGTGCCCTCTCAGATTGAAAACACTTGCTGGCTGTTAAAATAATACAAGTGAGAAGGAAGAGGCGGCCAACTCATGCTCTTAAGTGGAAATGGCTTACAGATGTTAAAGCAGATAGGTGGGAGAAAGACAAGTCCAACTGGAAGCTTATAGTGCTCTATTTCTGCTGGTAAAAACTGAACATGGAGGGCAAATATTGCCCAACAATAGATCTGGTTATTAATTTTATTTAGCTTACTAGACAATACAACCAATTTTCATTGACTCCCAAAAAGAAAAGTCAAAAAGTTTAGCCTTTTCATTTACAGCCATCCTTACATTCCCAGGTATTATGAAGTGCCAGAATGAGTGATGAATGGATCTTAGGAAATGTGAAAAGGATACTGTCATGTCAAGAATGATTTGAAAAGATTACTTCCCAGTTACTCTGTCTCCTTGGAATGTGCCAGAAAAACAAAAAAAAACACACGACAAGAGAGGGACTGACATTATAGTTTTCTTGTTCTGTGGGGTTTAAATCTATTCCCAATGTGGAGTTTCTTGGTTTTACATTTTCCTTTGTGTGGTGGTAAATGGTTGCACAGTTTTCAGGCTAATGAAGACCACCTGAGCCGGCAGCATGTTTTACAGGCGAGGGATAAAGAAATCACTAAAAACTTTACAAGCCTGGGCTGCTTGCCTTCCACAGGGACTCGTAGGGATATTAGCGTACAGGTTAGCAGTTTTTCTTTCCTCCAACCACGCTGAAGCACAATACAACTTTAACCAATCCTCTCCAGTTACATCTATCCTCTCCACTTTTCCATCAGATGCCCTGTAACTTGTTGTATTCCGGACTTATGGTACCCTGAATAAAGACCAGCTGCCCCCCTCTACCCAGTCAGTGTGCTAGAAAACAGGACAGGATGAGACAGGCTGCTCTGGGAGTCTGGGCTCTATTTAACCAGCTCCAGACTTAGAGGAACCTCTGGCCAATGACCTCATACTGTGGTTTGCACAAATCGCTGCTGCTCCAAATGGTGCATAGAAAGGCAGAGAGATGTAGATGTGGATGGTTAAAGCGAGAGGTGATGTGATGAGTTAGCACCCCATTCCTTCCAGCGCCTCACGTACCAGCTGCATGACTCCACATAGCACATCACTCTATTATTTTTCATTGTGAAGCAGCTAATCAAGTCAATCTTATCTTCACCATCCTTGTTCTTCTTTTCTTAATTTAGGCAGAGCAGCAGTCGCAGTACATCCAGGGCTACAAGGTGATGTACAGGCCTTCTCCTGAGGGTCTGCAGAGGAGCGAGTGGGCCGTGTTTGAGGTCCGCACCCCTGGGGAGGACAGCGCTGTCGTGCCACAGCTTCGCAAGGGAGTCACATATGAATTCAAAGTCCGCCCCTTCTTCAATGAATTCCAGGGAACGGACAGCGATGTCAAAATTGGCAAGACGCTGGAGGAAGGTGGGGGATGTGACTGTGTGCGAGTTTGCTTTGGTGCCTGCATGTGTGCATGCATGTTTTCATGTTTACACAGTTTTATATGCACAGCTTGCATGTGTGAGAGCATACAACAGCTGTTCACAGCAGGCAGGGAGAGCAGGATTATGTTCTGTTCAAATGTGGTGCATTCAAGCATGCTAGGGTGGATGCGCGGCTCTTTAAAAGGCCCGATGGATACAACACTCCAGTGCAAGTGTTAAACTGATTTCTCAAAGGGCGTGGTTGTGGCATTCTCATGAGGTTTGGTTGAAACCCAACTGCAAATTTTAATTTGTAGCGAACAGTCAAGAGAAATGGGAGAGCAGAGTGTTTACTGTAGAGTGTGTGTGTGTGTGTGTGTGTGTGTGTGTGTGTGTGTGTGTGTGTGTGTGTGTGCATGGGAGTGTTTTGATATTTTTCTGCTTGATACTTCTTTGTTCAGATTTTTGTTGATAATTGTTTTTGGAGCACTACGATGATGTGTGCTCTCCCCTAAGCAGAGAAAGGGACCTATTTTTATAACACTTGCTCACACTGTGATTAAGTCTTTTATGTTGACACCATAATTATTTTAGTTTAATTACTAATGGACCCAAGCTTTGCTTTCATACACTACCATACACGCCCCGCTAATATAACTCCCCGACTGTTTTGAGTAAACACTTACCGGCTTTTATTTATCGAGAAAAGCGCTTGTAATAAGCAAACACAGTTTTCAGATGAAAGCATCCTAATTTTGATGATTAGTCCTTTGTTCTGCGCTCATCCTCAGCCTCATGCTGGGATAAAGGAACGTTTCTGACAGCTAAATGTAATGAGAGGAGACAGGGAGAGACTACATGCAGTCATGAAAAAATATATCACATATGAAGGTGTGTTCTTTTTTCATTTTTTTTTTTTTTTGTTTTCATCTTTTGTCTACACCCCAGCCCCCAGCGCCCCTCCCCGTGAGGTTACAGTGACAGAGAGCGGGGACAATGGGACCGCCATCCTGGTCTCCTGGCAACCTCCTCCAGAAGAGGATCAGAATGGGGTGGTCCAGGAGTACAAGGTAACACAAAAAGCAAAACATTCAGCCTCCTGCTCAGGTCTGAGCGATTGGGACTTCTATTATAGAGACACAAAAGGAAACACAAACAGGTCTGCAGATAACACAGGCCCAGACAATGCACAGACATGGGAAGGTAATGAATTCCTGGTTGAGGCACACTTTTGTATGCTCATCCTCTGTGCAGCGACAGAGACCTCGACACAAGGGAGGAAAGAAAGCGAAGCAGGGTAAACGGCAAAAACTGTTGGGAAACGGTGCCATCTGGTGGGCATAACAAAATCATGCATCTTATGGCTCTACAAGGGTGAATGAAAGGTAGTTTGGAGCAATTTCTGTGGTGATTATAAAAACCTTCTTTTTTTTCTCTCTCTCTCTCGTAGTCTGATGGTGATTTAAGATAAATGTGTTTTAAGTGGAGATAAATGTTTGACCTCTCGTAGCAAGTCGGGCAGGCTTTTATTTGTTGTTTGTGCACATAAAAGCGTTCAAAAATGAAAATATTTAAAGCCACATAAATCTTAACTAAAGTGGAGTAGAGTAGAGACATCCATATCAAGGCATGTAATAGGATGTGTAATGGAGCGAAGGACAACAAGCTATTATAATAATGACCAAGGACAAACCAATGAAGAGACAGAGCTCTATTATAATTCCAGTCATTTTCCTGCTCGAAGCCCCCTGCTAATGCATCCTTCAACCTACAGCACCTCTCTCCTCGCTTCCTTTTCCTCCTCCATACTTGACAAAGTATTCTCTTTTTGTAATGGCCTCACTTTGGACAGCCTTGTCCTCTCATACATTATGCTACGGACGTCTTGTATTTTAATTGGAAAGCCTCTTTGTGTTACAAGGTATGTACTGTTATAGCAGCAGGAGGGAAGAGTTAAGCTACTGTTAATTTTCCAGGTAAACGTTTTCACATGATAGGCTTTATAGTAATTTCATGCTTTTTAAGTCGAGCTCGAGAGCGCTCGCTGCTCATTACCGATTACCCTACCTAGCAGCACTTACACTCGCAGAAATTTCTCGAGACACACCGAAAATGTCAGGACTTTGTAGTTCCATGATAGAAGTGCAAACACTGGCACATGTACACATGCATAGTACACACACCAGGAAGTATGTATGGTAACCTGGTTTACTATTTGGAGGAGGTGGGGGGTAAAGAAAGCAGAGTGTCAGGGCTTGGGGATGTGAAGGTCTGCAGGCCTCATGCTGAGGTGAATGTATACGTCTCTTTGTGACCCTGGTTTGAGTCAGACTGCTTTGCTTCCTGGTAGTGACACCACTTAGCTTCAACTCAAATTGGGTTATGGAGGCGATTACTGATCCCCATTTGTTTTTCATGGGCTTAAGGCCGCACTGAGCTGTGTTATGGCTACCTCGCCTAATACTGACCCTGTGTTGAGCAGAGCCTGTAAAACATAAAGGCATGCTGTAAAATGTTTTCCAACCTCAGAGGTGTAACACAATACCCGCGGCGTGCTGAAACGTAGCAATAGCAGCACAAACCAATTATAAAGACACAGATTGGTGGCAGCTACCAAACCGAATGTAGTCACGAAGCTCTCATAACATGGCCTCCATCTCCACTTTCTTCTTGTCTCTGTTATGGCAGATTTGGTGTTTGGGGAACGAGAGCAGATACCACATCAACCGCACAGTTGACGGCTCAACCTTATCCTTGATGATTCCCAGTCTCGCCCCTGGGATTCGCTACAGCGTGGAGGTAGCAGCCAGCACCGGCGCAGGTCCCGGGGTCAAAAGCGACATCACCTTCTTCCAGCTCGGTGAGTAGAAGCAGCCTTTAGTTCCCTCTCACAGGAGGACATTCACCTCTAGAAGATATACTTTTTTTTGTTTTTTTGTTTATGTTTACCCTATGGCGATCTTTGCATGCAGAGTGATACACAATCATCTGACAAATAATTATGGCATCAATCCAGTCTGACTTTCTGCCAAGTAATCAGACAGTTATGTAATAAATCTCTATAGTGTCAGACATGTTCAAGCAGCTACCTGCCTTGTCTTTCATTACCAACAGCTTTACTTAAAAACTGTAATTAAAGTGATTACTGTTTAACAATCATCAACTTTGACACGGAAGCATGTGATGAGTTTGAGTGACGGAGAACTTCAGCAGTTTTGTTTGCATTGAAATGGGTTTCTTCTACAACAGGGACACAATAAATTCCTGTGTGGCAGAGCAGTTTAGCTCTTGCCCCACCCTGCTCTTCTCTCCAGTCAAGGATGCATGCAAGGATGTTTTCGGCTTCTGCTCTGCTTCAAACAACAAATGCATGAATCCTGCACTCTGCGTGCAGACGTGACATGTTATTAATGTTAAGAAATACGCTGCAAATTTCACTGGGGCAGTTTTTCTCTCTCACGCATCTCTTTTTTTTTTTTCTTTTTTTTTTCTTCATATTTTGGTGTGTATGGACATCATTTTTTAGATGTTTTGCCAGCTTTAATTCCCTGAAGCGGTGGGCTCAGGAGAGGGATGGAAGACATGTGAATATCAGTATGAGGCAGAAAGAGAGAGACAGGGAGAAAAAGATGTCCGTCTAGTTTTAAATGTGTGATTGAGTGAGCTGGGATGGGCATGAAGAAGCATCGGCTGTGACTGATACAATTTCTCTCCCCTGAAGAGTTCCTGTGGTGATTGTTGCCATGTTCCAACACTGGAGTGGAACAATACGCCTTAGGGACCAGCTCTCCACCCAAATGCATTTGTCACACTTGGAGCTTGTGTGCGTCATCCCAGCCTGGATACCTGTACAGTCCCTTGTGGGCTGCTTGGTCACATTGGCATCCTGGGTACACGCAGCCACACTGAGGCACAAATTGAGAGAACTGAGAAGTGAGGATGGAGATGCAGGCAGAGTGACTGAGACAAAGCCAGACGGAGGGGATGTGGAGGAGTACATTCGGAGGGCTGGTTTGATTGGGGGGGGGGGGGGGGGGGGGGGGGGGAGTGTTTTTGCCTCTGGCTCAGAAAGTTGGTCGAGTCGAGTGGCTGCAGCATGAAAGACTCGAGAAAAGGGGATGAAGACAAAGTAACACGAACATGAAGACATTTCAGAATGGCGGAGTGGGGTGGGGCACGAAAGAAGTCTTTCATGTCTCACGCATGAGGGAGAAGCACAGAGAGAATAGACAGATGAGAAAAACAGACGAGCTGTGCTTGTTGTGAGCAGACTGAGCCTTTACGCTGTGATTCACAGCAGAACCAGCTTCAAGGCGTTCACACCTCGCTTTTCCACAGATGTGCCTGAGTTTGCTAATTACTGTGGTGTCTGTGTTTGAGGATGATCTCATTGGATTTATTTATACGATTATGAAAGCAGCATTGCTCTGTGTAAATGAGGCCTCTCTCTGTGGTTTCCTATCCAGTTGGATCAGGCTTGTGTGGTTCACACAGGCTGAGTCTGAATGTCTTTGGTTGCTTTTCTTCTGCTCACCTGCCGTTGTTGACGGGGGTTTTTGATGAAAGCATTTTGAATAATAGAGAGAAATGACTCCCATTTTCACATCCTAGCCTCATACACCCCTGCTGAGATGAAGATTCCTTTTGTGTGTCAGGTGAAAGAGGAATGTTCTTATTCATGTGTCACGCTGACTTTATTTTAAATATATATATCCTTCTTATTCTGAGCGTTTCCACAATATTTTAGTTTTTAAGTTTAGGATAATTTCCTCCTCTATACTCGCATTGTCGTTTGTTACAACAGTTCTTTTTTTAAAAATTGCACTGCCAAACGTACTTCTACGTTTTCTAATCCCGCTCTCTTCTCTCTTCCGTCCTTCCTTTCAGATGCATCCGGGCGCATGACAGAGAGCGTGATCCACGAGAACCCTCTGTCCCAGCAGATCTCAGATGTGGTCAAGCAGCCAGCTTTCATCGCAGGCATAGGAGCTGCCTGCTGGATCATCCTCATGGTGTTCAGCATCTGGTTGTATAGACACCGAAAGAAAAGGAACGGCCTCTCCAGCAGCTATGCAGGCATACGCAAAGGTCAGTAAATGTGGCCAACAACACCCATTTAAGAGGAATATCCATTTGAGTTTCTTTTTTTGGAAAGCTGGTCTGAGGTTGGAGCCAGATTCTTAACAGAATGCTATTCAATATTTATATCTGTTGTCCTGTATTTATAGTTCAAAGCCAGTCCTCTCTTTCTTCTTCTCCTTCTTTATTTTCTTGCTGAATTCTGCCAACCTCCCTCAGATCCTTCCTGACACTCACAGAAAGACGTCTTTGTAGAGCGCTCTAGGTGAAGTCTCAGTGAAAGTATACTCTCCAGTCGAGTACTTTAAGATGTGATGTGAGCCCCCGCTGAGAGTGCCGCATGAAGACGTCTTTTATTTCTCTTTCATACTTCTGTCACGCTGATTCTGCAGGCGTGTGTGAAGAGTGTTTTCAGTAAAGTACATTCTGAGGTCCAACAACTCCCCCTTTTAGCATCTCCCCTCTGACTGTGCTGGGAAAGAGAGAGTGGCTCGCTATAATCCTGCTTTATCAAGGACATACTGACATTTTCACATGCCTGAAGTACTCTTTTTCTGTGTAGACAGGGGCCTTTTTAATATGGAGGACTTCAGCATTTTGCATTCCTCTTTAATAGCATTTACTTCCCCTGTGTATTTCAAATAAAAGAATCAATTCCCATGTGCGTTTCAACCCTCTTAAAGTAGCCATGGCATAACGCAGTGCATTTTCTACCTGACTTGAGTCAAAGTGACAGAGTTCACGACATGCCCAACCTCTGCCTGCAATAGTTACAGTATAAGGAGAGCTATTAGCCTTTCTTTCTGAGCCTCATTTATGTGTGGCCTTGGGCTGTGCAGCTGCTGCCTGTGAGGACTCCCTGCGTCGACCCCTCTGCTGGGCTCAGCTTTACCTCCGACTGCCGGGGTTAGAGGAGATCCTCCTTTCAACCTGGAGACACACACAGACAATAGACTGACTTAGCTGGGGCTTATCTGTGGCTGTCATATAGAAAGCACATTCTGAGCTACTGCAGGGATGCTAATGGTGGGTGTTGTAAGTCTTATGAAAGTTAGAGACCTCAGCTAAGCTTTTGCTTAAGCGCTGTGGTTTTTAACGGCTTTTACAAATACCTACGTCATTTATCATGGTAAGAAATGTTTCTTTTCTCAGGGTTTACATAATCTTACACACACACACACACACACACACACACACACACACACACACACAATTCGCCTACACCTGTAGATTCAGTGATACCTTTTATAGGTTTGCTGATTTTGTCCTGTCCATGTAAATGTGTTTATATAATCCTGCTTATTTTGACCAGTCAAATGTATCCCTCTTTCAGAACCTTTAACCTGGAAAATATAGTAGAGGCTGTTTTGGCCATTACTTTATCTGACATCTTTCTGGCTGCAGTGATTCAGGCATTAGAAAGAAACACATAGATTGACTTTTGCTCTTAAAGGTCATGTAGAGGCATCAATATTATTTTAAGTGTGTGTCATAGCCAGCTAAAAACTGCTCATGGGAGCTTAAAATCTGACAAGACTTAAGTGCTAACAGTTTGTTTCAGGGCCTTGCAGCTCGTTCCTCAAGGATTTTTTTTTTTTTTAAATCTGGGAGGTTTTCATCCAATAGAATGCAACAGTCTTTAAGAAAAGTAATTATAGAACAGTTTATTTGGAAAGAATATTCAATTATAGAATAGTACTTTTTACAACTTTATGACTGCACCAAGGATCCATGGTCAGACGAAGAAGGGGGGGGGGGGGGAAATAGTCATCTGAGGTTCCCTTTGATTTTCAGCGATTCTATATGTTGATGTTTACTCACATGAACTCACACTGATCCTCCTGGGCACAGTAGGCAGACGTGTTCCCCCCTCTTCTCCAAGTGCACACAGACCACAAGAGGCCTCAGTCTTTGTTGGAACGAGTAACTAAGAATGTTTTGAAAGGAGTATAATTGCAACCACATGAAGCAACAATCTGCACTTGAAGTGAAATAGGCTGAATTGGGACTTTTGTATGTGTCCGTGTGCTACAATCTTTTCTGGTGTTACCCCTAAAAGTGCAAGCTCCAAAAAGGATAATTCCACCAAAAGCCTTTTATTGCTTCTTTGCCAGTGAATGAATTCATGAAAAAAAGGTGTGGTTGTTGTGCATGAAATGGAAACAGTGCAAAACTGTGCATTACACATACAGCAGTATTCCAAAAAAAATATCTTGCAAGTGCAATCATCTAAATAAACAGTCTGATTACTGCAACTGAAAATGTTCAAGTATTCCTCGCTCAGTTACAGCTTCACCTGAGTATCAAACATGAGTGAACGGTGTCGGCATAGAAACCGGATTTATGTGTTTAAATCACATTCTGGTTTGCTTACCAAGTGTTAGTCACACCTCTAGTTCAAAGACATTCATCTAACAGATAAAGCCATCCACATGTTCCTATCTTTAGACTTGTGTGTGCACTAAGAGGACAGATTCAAACATGGCAAGACAGCTGTGGCATCCAGAGGACACTTTTCAGCGGTGTCTCAGGTGCTTAAATTCAAGGTTGAAATAAGAATGCAACATTTTCTAAAATGCACATATTTAAGGCAGTGCACTGGATGACTTTCAGCTTGATGGAGTGTTGCATCAACTTTCATGCATTGTGCAGCATTCCTCAGGTCTTCAAAGACGGCAACAACAAACAGAATGCACCTCGTAGAAGATACTGCACAGGCTACACCAGCCCTCATTACTGAATCTAAATCTGCCTGCAGAAGTTTTACGTTTTGCACTGTGTCCCCTTCAATGTCAAAATGTGTGTTATTGATGTGTGCGGGTGATGATGTGAGTGTTAGCGATAGCAACAGATATCGCTAACACTTTGCAAGCGGGTTTCTGACAAGCCAGGATTTGAACCAGCAGCAACACTCACTGTCCCTCGGTTGAGGTCCATACATGTCTGTAGGGGGCAGCGAGTAGAGTGTGAATGCAGCCATCCTTAAACAGAAACTATGTGGAAGTCATGTGGTAGGAAGTCAACTTTAATTATCCATTATTCTAATGTGATTTTCCTTCTTTTTTTCTCTGTTCAAACAGTGCCGTCCTTTACTTTCACACCTACAGGTAAGACTTCACGTTTCATTTACAACAATGTATGTTTTTATTCATGTACATCCACTGTACAGCACATACACAATACAGCTTTCCCCCCCTACATGTGTGAAACTTTAAAAGCCCGAAGAGAGTGATGTCACCTATTGACTAGTCATTCAGGGACGCTCAATGTGTACCAATAAAAGCAGCCAATCAAGGACACAGTTTGAAGATCTACCCAGAAATATGTGTTCCACCGAATGTTTGGGTCTTGTCAGAATGTAATGATTAAGAAGAAGTGATGCCACACTCCTGAGGAGCAGTTATAACTAGTGGTAACTTGATCAAAGGGCTGCTGGCATCCCGAGATGGGATTTAAGATGATGACACATCACCAGCACTCCAACACGGCAATTAGATAGGCAAGCGGCAGCCGAGCTAAGGAGGTTATCTGCCAATTGAAGTGACACAGTGTAGAGTCGATAAAAGAAAAGCTCTCTCCGTGAGTCTCTATCTTTCTCACTGTGTGAGTTTGTATTACCAGTCCTCTCCCTTTTCTTCACGTGTTTGAATGAGTTCTTTGTTCCCCAGAGGTGTGTCAGGGGTGCTGGCACAGTTTAATGACATTGCAAATCTTAAAGAGTGAAAAGGTGAGGGGAAGTAAAACTAAAAAAAAGAAAGAACGCTCCACAGTTTGTTTGTGGTTCCACTGGCAGTTCCTGTCCGTGCAGAGGTCTTTTTCAAAACAGTAGTGGTGTTGTTTCTGACTGCCTTGAGGCTCGTAATCAGGTAGAATGATCTATCAAGTTGCTAAAGTGTTTCAAGATACGTTGGAAATCTTTCAGGTGACTCACTTTCTTTGTATGTGTGGATAGCTCTCTGTCTCTTTAAAGAAGAAAATATTTGTTGTGGTGCCTGGTTTAAAATCAGGATGTTGCAGTGCATTGTGTGAATTTGTATCTATAACCACATCGTGACATTTTGGTTCACATTAAAGAAAGCTAATCGTAGAGCTCCTCGGGGCAGCATGTAGAGGCCATAAGCACACTTCCTGTTTTGAAAAGAAAGACAAGGAACAGACACAGCTCAGGCCCTACCTTCCCCTCTCCTCTCAGGGAAGAGATTGTAATTAAAGTTAGAAGTTTATCTCTCCTTCACACACCGGCAGCTTAGAGCTCCATGAAAGAGTCCAACTTGCAGCGCAAGGAGCTTCAAACACGCTGAACTCGAGCCAGGAAACCAAAGAGCTCTGCATCTCTGTTCTTTATAAGCCTCTTACACATCCTCCTCCTGCGCCTGTTGCTGTCTGCTCTGGATGGGTGTGTTTGTGTGTCAGCCCGATAATTGTTGCCACACACATTCTCACACGCTGGCTGAAAGTGGTATTGAAATCAAAGCTTATCAAGCAGTGAATTCAGAGTCAAATCAGACCTTTTCTGTTAACTTGTATAAAAAAAACAAAAAAAAACAAACAAATGATGCAATAACTAAAGTAAAATTGTTGGAATCATGTTTATTAAAAACTGTTTTCTCTTCTCAGTGGCATATCAGAGAGGTGGGGAAGGTGTAAGCAGTGCTGGAAGGTAAGAGAAGAAATCATTGTTTTTATGAAATATTTTTTATGATTGTATCTCTCTGTACACAATGATATATTCCAACAAAACTCACATGCAGTATGACTGATGATTGCAATTTAATGGCAAACAAAACAGGCTGTGTAGGGTTGGGCACGTGCACTTCCCCTCCGCAAACACTAGGGGGAGTGCTGTGACTTTTTTTTACAGCAGCACAGCGCTAAGGAGGGGTAAGGAGCTGTATTCGGTTTGTTAGAACATGAACAAAGCCCCATGTAGTCTGCCAGGAGCCCATCCTTCCTCTATATGATGGAAAACCACATCCAACCACAAGGCTGTGCCATAACATCACCTTAAAAACAGTCATGGGGGCGTGCACACACAGAGTGAGGCAAAGGCACACCTCTATATGCTGTGGAATGGTGCATTGTGAACACATAATGACACTGTACATAATTAGTCAGTAAACACTGCATCAATTCACTAACACTAATTTGTAGATTGACTGGCTGGGGTTTTGTCACGTTTTCATACAGGTATGAAAACAGGTGAAAATTGTTGGCTGCAAAATGTTTGTGCTGTTCACGTGCTAATGAATAGTTTGCTTGGAGCCATCAACAGGAAATCCATATTCATTAAACTATGATTGAATCCCATATGCAGCAAGGCTGTGTCAGCACTGCACAAAGACAATGGCGATTCAATATCAACGTACAACTGCATGCCGGGTGATTGAGGAGCTATTGTGAGAATGCATATGGCTGTTTCTAGACAAATGTATTCATTACTAAAAAACGAATCCAAGAAATGAGCCATTTGAGAGGGAACAAGGAAACCTAATTCATCGATAATTCAGTGTTGGCATATGCAAACCGGGAGTCGTTCTGTTCAGATCTGTTGTTTGGCTTCTCAGTATAGTGGATTGATCCATTTCATGAGCAATACGAGGCTATTTATTCTGCGTTCCTTTAACTCCCAGTGGTTGGACTGAGGTCTGGTTGTATCCATGCTGAACAAGCGATACAGTATTGTTTTTGGGGATTAAAGCTGCAGAAATAGGAGCGAGACATGGAAACAGTAGAGATGGATTGCCAGGCGATGGCTGGTCCACAATGCCTACAGTTCCACCTCTTAACTTCTGTAATGCGGGACTAAAACTTTTTAAATGATAGAGACGTTTTGTGACACCATGGAATCTACTTGGGGGAGCGTTCATGGGTCACTGGCTGTTGATGACGCATATTTCGTAACATGGGGAGTGAATTTTATCTGGCTGTCTAATCCATGTGGATCGTTAATGCTCACAAGGGCTCGGGGAAAGTGTCATCGGCTCTGGGCAAGTCAAGCACACACAATTTATTTAGCTGGGCTTTTCTCTAATGTGCTCCCTGGGCCTCTGTGTGTGTGTGTGTGTGTGTGTTGTATGATTGTCTGTGTGCATGTGTATGTGTGTTAATGTGTGCATTTGGCCAAAAGGCAAGAAGAAGTAAGCCGGATTTCTATTTTTCCTAGTCTTAGCTGCTGGATAAATAAACACCACATAATCTTCTCTTTCAAATATTATGTTCTGCGGGTGTTTCAGTTCATTCACATAAATGTCATTGTGGCTTTGGCTTAGTCTCTTACTATTGTTAAACATTTAGTCCAATTTTTCTTCTTCTTTCAGGCCTGGTTTGCTGAACATCGGGGAATCAGCCACACAGCCTTGGTTAGCCGACACATGGCCCAACTCCTGCTCCAACCACAAAGATTGCAGCATCAACTGCTGCACTGCAGGCAACGGCAACAGCGACAGCAACCTGGCAACATACAGCCGCCCAGGTACTGTATGTTTTGTCAACACTTTAAAACATGGGCAACTACCAAAATAAACACTCCCCCCCCCCCCCAAAAAAAAAAAAAAAAAAAAAAACAGCAATGCAGTCTTTGACAAAATAACTATATAGATAAGAAATGTAGGAGCTGGGGGAATCCGCAGTGAAAAAGGAAGTCAAATCTGATATCTGGGTTAGCTCCCTGGAGAGTAGTTCTGTGTATCTCTCCTTTCTGCAGGTCTCCACTAGAAAAACCTGGAGAAATATTAGAATGAAGAGCGGCTGTGTGCTTGTGTGTTTGATTTATCGCAGGTTAAAGTAGAACTGTTTTAGGAAGGAAATAAAAGGAGCACACTGAGAGGGGGCTTATGGCTCTACTCGGTTGCTAATCGAATTGCTCGGCTGATTTCCATACCGTTGTTATAGCCGGTAATGTAATTTCCCTTAAGTGCTCAGTTATTTAAGAAATGTGCAGCGGGCGAAGAGGTCAAGGCTGGACTGCAGACGGTGGCCAGAAGCAGAAGAAGAGAGAGTGATGGAGGGAGGAAGGTGCACCTGAAAGAGCAGATGGAGGGGAGGAGGACGGAGGGATGAGGAATAAGTGTCTGCTAGAACATACACTGAAATGTAGGAGAGAGAGTGTGAGTGTGTGTGTGTGTGTGTGTGTGTGTGTGTGTGTGTGTGTGAGTTGAGTAGAAAGGGAAGTAATAGCAAGCACAGCAGGTGGCCTTTTTTGTGTTTCAGCATTACTGGAGCTAAAACCAAACAGGAGCAAACTCAAATGTTATCCACTAAAAAGTACACAATTTATACTCTACACACACTTTGCTCTATTTGAAAAGAGAACAAAGTCAAAGTTTGGGCAAAAAACTTCAGCTTGGATGACACAGGACTTAATGTTATTAATGTTCAGCTCTGACCTAACCCTTTCCTCAGAAACTTGGAGTGCAATGAAATGCTTTATGTTCTAAATTATGCACTTTGGGACTCCGTCTTTAAGGGCAGCCCATAATTCCTGCGCAGCTGTTTGGCCTAATATCCATCCTGCCCCGCAATAGTTCCTCATTACTCCAAACCTTTCCCAGGGAAGATTAATAATTCATTTTGTAGACTTTATAGTCATCAGGTTGAGTTTTTCCTCTGTGCTAATCACCCTTCTTCTGAGGTTGAAGTGTTTAACTCTATCTTAACATGATGTGAGATGTTGAACAGGGAATAACAGCCCTCACTCTTCGCATGACGCCCCACTGTATGACACTAAGGAGCTTGCCAGACGCATGCTTTGTGTGTGTGCCAAACCTAAACTCTGTGAGCATTAAGAGGATCGCTGACGAGGTGACAGAGCAACGAAATTGGAGTTAATGTCCCTTTATCTCAGCCATAGGGGCGCTTTCATACGTCAACCTTTGAAGTGTCGAGCTGATCGAGCTGTGAGGCACGTGGCACGAGCAGCACGCACCTATGGCCGTCCTTGGTATTTACCGCAAGGCTGGCTCTCAGATCTGCTGGAGGATTTGAATATTTTATGAGCCAGGGAAAATTGGATCTGTCAGTGAAGCTGTGGTTTTACTGCACGCCCCATTCCAGGTCTTTGATACAGACATGTCTCTCTGTCCCTCTCGATGGGTAAAGACGCTCCCGCTGTCAGATGGGAAAGAACAGTGATGACACCCACATTGAGTCATGGGAGAGGCTGAGCGAGAAGGTGTAATACAACCTGTGTGACTCACCTAAAGTAGATCATCATTTGACAAACTCACTGAGACTTTCCGCAGAAATAGAAAAAGGTCTCTTTTAAAAGCCTGAAATTAGTATGTAAATGTCTCTCACTCTCGTCAAATAAATGCCTTCAGCTCGGCAGTAGGTCAGATGAAGCCCTATTGTTTTAAAGCTTTTACCGCTCCGGCATACTGTTACTAAGCTGATCAGCGGCAGACAAGATTGACTAAATACCCTCCTCATGTTCTTCAGCCGACTGCATCGCCAATTATAACAACCAGATGGAAAACAAGCAGACCAACCTCATTGTGCCAGACTCAGGAGTCTACGGAGATGTAGACTTGTCCAACAAGATCAATGAGATGAAGACCTTCAATAGCCCCAACCTGAAAGAGGGACGCTTTGTGGGTCCAGGAGGACAGCCGACTCCGTACGCCACCACCCAGCTCATCCAGTCTGCCATCATGGGGAACAACATCAACTCGGACAGAGGAATGGGCGGGAGCGGAGGAGGAGGAGGTGGACTTGGGGTTGGAGGGGAGATGAACGAGAAACACTGCTGGAAGCCCACCTCAGTCCAGCAGCAGAAACAGGACATGGCGTCCCAACTTCAGTACAACATCATGGAGCAAAACAAGTTAAACAAGGGTGAGTGTGTGGAATACCCAGCAGCAGCCAACTCCAAGCCATGATCTTCCTCCACCTGATACTTCCCGCTTTCTTCTCATGGCTCTTTCATCCTTCCCCTCAAAGGCCTGTAGAAAAGTTTCATGCTCACATTTTCTCCTCCGTCAACATATGCGTCATCACTCTTTCTCTCTGCTTGTCTGTATGCCGTTCCTGTAACCCCTCATCACCCTCTATGCAATCATCTGTAATCTTTGCTGCTTAGAATGAGGGCCCGGGCCTGAATAGCTGTCGTTGGTATCTGGGTTTTTGTGGATGAAGGCAGGTGTGAGGGTTTATCTTTGGTGTCACATTTCTGAAAGAAAGACAAAGATAACTCTGGGATCTTCAGGGGGCTTTCAACAAGGCTATCATCACAGTGTTGTACCTGCAGAGGAGGAACCACAGCTGCTGTGATAGTTTTGAGATTCTTTTGATGCAGATGTTGCATGTGTTCACATACTCACCTGAAATTATACAGCATGGATTGCATGCTTCTCATAATACTGGACTCAGTGTTATGTCATATCATGGTATAATCTCGCTTTTCCATTGTGCTGTGTTGTTTTTGGGTTTTTTTAACGACTTATAAATATTCTGCTATAGTTGCTGTCATTCATCATGTAAAATGTTGGATTATATCGATTGGGGTTGGAAACCATAAAAATGTATTGTGCCTACCATCAGATCGCTACAGAGGAGGGGACAGCCCAATGCCAGCCACCATCCCTTACAACCAGGCACACGACAGTCACACTGGAGGCTCCTACAACAGCTCCGACCGAGGCAGCAGCAGCACCTCCGGTAAGACTGTTGGGTCACTCGGCACAAGAGCAGTTATAAAATCTGAGATTTGAAAATCAACACACCTAAGGACATTCTCCCTTTTACGTTTGTGTCGTGCTTTGTTTTAATGTACTTTCCAGGCTAATTACTGTTGTGGACCATATAATCACAATCGCTCCCCCCAGCTCCATTTCAAAATACTGAAAGCAATAAATCAATTTGAGATGCTCGTAATTAATGCTTTAAAATGGTGATTTGATTAATTTCTATGTTAGCGTTTCCTGAAAAGCTTTTGAAAGGGATACACCTCCAGAAGGTGGAACATTGCGGAACAAAAAGAGAAGAGGAAACTGACAACAATGCGTTGAAACAAAGCCACAAGCGCCACACTGTGATTTTTGCTCGAGCCTCGCGCTTGTTGAGTGCGCTGTCGTCTATGGGTTGTTCTACAGCATAAGAGATAAAAGGATATTTTTAAAATCAAGTCTGTGTTATGCTGTTGTTTTCTTGCTTTTCATATCTGTCTTTGTCCTTGCGTTGCTTCCATTAATTGGCTCTCCTTTAATTCCAGCATGGTGCAGCCTAATTTCATCAGGGCCTCAATGTCTGTCTGCAGACAAGGACAAATGATAACACATTGGAGGCGGCATGCAACGCTGCCACCCTAATGCCATGTATCCATTCTGATATTGCATTTGAAGTTCAAGCCATTAAGGCGATGCCTTTAATGCTCACTGCACCTCACACCTCATTGGTTCACTATTCTAAGAGTTTGCTTTTAATTGGACCCTTTCCAGCCATTTTCCTCATACCTTTTCTCTTGGTGCTGGTTTATATCGCTGGAGGGAAATAACTATTTTATAGAATTTCCTATGGTTTAATAACTGAGAGGTATGTGTGCATACATGCATAAAGTAGAGGGTTGCGTTAGCCTTTGCACCCC
The DNA here is from genome assembly GCF_947650265.1 of Symphodus melops. NCBI lineage: Eukaryota > Metazoa > Chordata > Actinopteri > Labriformes > Labridae > Symphodus > Symphodus melops. Next base: position 5,877,617 of record NC_136700.1, on the reverse strand, counting down.
TATGTGTAAAATGATCTCCTTTTTTCTAAGCCAGTCATGTTAAAACTGTCCATTCCTTACACATTACCTCTTGATTTCTTCAGCATCAATAATTGACGTGTTATTCAGACACAAAGTGAATATAAGTCGATGTGTGTGTGTGGAGGTATCTTGTGAGTGACAGTGCCTCTTTTTCTCCATCTTTCTTTTTTGAAAACAGGGAGTCAGGGTCATAAAAAGGGAGTACGCACCCCCAAACTACCGAAACAGAGCACAATGAATTGGGCTGACCTTCTGCCCCCTCCCCCTGCAAACCCACCCCCCAGTCGAAGCACAGAGGAGTACTCTTTGTCGATGGAAGAAAGGTGGGACACGTCTGCACCGACACGAAGACACAGACAATTTGACAGGCATGCACACACTATATTTAAATACTACCTTGTGTATGTTTTTTTTCCTGTGTCTCTCACTCACTGCAAACACTTGCCCCCAAGGGTTTTCTATCTATTAGCGCCCGGTTCTTGTCAAACCTTGATAGAAAGGTGGCATGAATATTTAGTGCATGTTTTTCTCTGCCTGCAGTATATAAAAAACATGCATGTTTTCTGTGAGTGATATGAAGGTAATGAGGCTTATTTTTCTCCGTTGGCAGTTGTGACCCAGACATGCAGTGCCCCATGCCCCCCTCTCACATGTACCTGCAGCCAGACGAGCTAGAGGAGGAAGAGGAGATGGAAAGGGGTCCCACTCCTCCCATCCGCGGGGCAGCCTCTTCACCTGCTGCTGTATCTTACAGTCACCAGTCCACAGCGACACTTACACCGTCGCCACAGGAGGAGATGCAGCCGATGCTTCAGGATGCACCGGATAGCCATGAACGCAGGTAAGTCTTCATATGATATGGCCAGCAGGGGTCATAACTTGTTGTAAAAGAAACGTGATCAAGAAATATAGCTGTTCTCTAAAACCTCATCGAGAAACATTAGCTTCCCAGTTCCACCAATTCACTCGTGTTTTCCATGTTTCAGTCCATTAACTCTCAATTCTGTATCCTGTATGGAACTGTTGGCCCTTATTCAAAAGCATATCCTCGCCCACAGATTTATTGCTTACTTCCATTTGAGCCATTTCCTCATTTTTAAAAGTGAAAACATTGTGTTTTAATCTAGCTGTAAGAAGTAACAGTTTTTGAAAAATGGTTTCATCATGTCCAAATCAGACTGATTCCTCGTAAATCTCGACATACCAAGCCAAATCTTTTAAAAATGAAAGCTATGTCCATCGTTTCTGTTTTCACGTTTATTATCGTGTTTTAGTTTTGATTCTGTGACAACACAGCTGTGCTCTCTCAGAGTGAAATGTGTGTCTTTTTAAATTATGAACAGAAATTTAAAGTCATTTTCAGTTCATAGCTAATACATGCACAGCCACTAAACGGTCCCGTGATAATGTTCTGGGGTCGTCGACTTTCTATTTGTGTTTCCAAATCCTTAAAACTTTATGTGATTCTTATGCTGTGTTTCACCTCCATGCAGGCGCCATGCTGTGAGCCCCCCACCCCCTCCGCGGCCCCTCTCCCCTTCACACACTTATGGATACATCACAAGCCCGCTGGCCTTGGACACTGACGGCATGGAGGAGGAAGATGATATATTGGAAGAGGAAGAGGAGGATGAGGGTGATGAGACAGATGCAGAGGTGGCCAAGATGCACTACCACCACACACACCCCCACACACACCCCCACCATCCCCAGATGCATCCGAGGAGATTGCTGCTACGAGGGCTGGAACAGACACCCGCGTCCAGCATGGGCGACCTGGAGAGCTCGGTGACCGGCTCCATGATCAACGGGTGGGGGTCGGCTTCTGAAGAGGATAATGTCTCTTCGGGGAGGTCCAGTGCCGTCAGCTCATCAGATGGATCCTTCTTCACTGATGCTGATTTTGCTCAGGCTGTGGCAGCAGCGGCGGAATATTCTGGCCTCCGGGTGGCCAAATATCCTAACACACAGGGCCATGAAGTAGGAGGAGCTTCAGGTAGGTTTTTCTAGGGTCAGACACAGCTACAAGAAACATGACAAAAAATGTGGGGAATTATAGAGCTAACTGTACCTTTTCTGTCTTATCCAGCACGAAAATACCAAATAAACCAGTCGGGCCACCGTCCTAGTAGCCCGGTGTCCACAGACAGTAACATGAGTATGGCAGCTGTACACAGGAGGCCTCCGAAGAAGCAGAAACAGCATCCTGTAGGACACCCAGGGAATCCACGACGTGAAGTCTATAATGAAGGTACGCATCAAATGTCATTTCAGAGGAGAGGCTTGTAACTCACCTGCTGAAGTTAACATCATTTCAATGTAAGCAACAAGGGTTCAGTTAAAACCCCAGCACACTGCAGCATGACGTGCCCTTTCTGTCCAACCTGAAATTCAGTTTGCTTTATCCTTCTGAGGCTAAGGAATTATTTTTCTTTCTCTTTCTTTTTAATAAAAAATATTCTTGGTTAAGCAAAACATTACTATACAGCACATTTCTTACACAGATAAACTTGAATGTATTACAGTTATTCATACTTTTTCTTACAGATTTTGACCCGACAAAAAATTAAGAGGACTGAATTAATGGGGAATTTCATATTGTAGTTATATTTTATATATATATATATATATATATATATATATATATATATATATATATATATATATATATATATATATATATATATATATATACATATATCGAAACTCTTTGGCAGAGATTTTTTGTCAGTGGTAGGAATAACCAAATACAGCCAACAGACTGATAAAGAGATTGACTTGTAGCAGCAAGTGGGTAAGCTCCAAAGTGCACAGATGGTCACTTTGTATGAATGGCTCAATCTAGATTTCCCTTATGGCGGGACAAGTGCAGTTTACTGTGATGTAGTATCCCTAAATGAATGAGTATGGGTCGGCTACAGCCAACATTTCTGACATTTTGTCCGCATGTGTTGATGCACATGCTTACGTGATTTCACTCCTCATCTGTGTACAGCTGAGCACATTAGGCGACTGGTGGTCTTGAGGCCAGAAGGCCAAAGTGGGGAAGGGTGGAAAGGGGAGCTTTGCCCAGCCTGGCTCTGCTGACACTGGAATATCTCTCCACTCAAACATTAATGAAACTGATCCAGGTGCACAAGCTCATACAGAAGTGCCACCTCTCACTCTGCGTGGTCCGAACATGAACCAAACAGAGGCTAAACACCAGAGCAGAAGGAGAAGCTTTAACCTTGTTAAGTAAAAGGGCAACTGACTTTTTACTGCAACATTTTTTAAAACACAAACCACCTACCCGTGGCTGTTCTGGCTGATTCCTCTCTGCTTTGATCTTTTGAAAGATCTTTTTTGAAAAAATATATCAGTATGTGAGTGTGTGCTTATACTGTATGTGCTGCTGTCCCAGTACTGGCTCTCCTCTCAGTGTCAGGTGTCCTTGAGTGTTGGAAGCACTTGGCAGGGAGATTTAATATCCAGCTCACTGGGAGCCAGACCAGCTATATCACCACTGAAATCCCAGCCCTCTACCCCGAGCCCCCACCGACTGCCATCATCCTTATATCCTGGCTCCCTCTCCATCTACTGCCCCTCCCCTCTGGAATGATCTCTCCATCCCTCTCCTCATGTCTCTCCTCTTCTCCAGTGCTCCTCTCCCTCTCTCCTCCGTCTTTGTTTGAGCAGCGAGGGGGCGGATGACAGCTCTGCGCCTCTGTCTGTCCATCAGCCCTCCTGCTGATTGCATTTGATCTGAATGGATTGTTTTTCATTTGGAGGTTATTGCCTCGTCTGCCCCCCTCTCTCTGTCTCCTCATCAACCCCCACCCTACCATACCATGTCTGTGGTGTTGAAGGCTGGTGCTGAGGTGAGAGGTGAGAGAAGGTGATTTCTCAAAATGCAAAGCAGAAGACAAAATAAAAAAAATCTGACTCATATGTTTTCCTGCATTTCTGATTGAGACTTCTGTAGAGGCTGCATTAATATAGTATATAAATGCACATGAATACCATCAGACAAAACAGACAAAGAAGTGAGCCAGAGAATGAGACGACCCCCTTAGACCCAAGCAGCCTACCTTCTCCATTCCTTACCCCCCCCCCCCCCTTTGACCTGCTGTCTTTACTTACGTTTGCACAGTGGATGTGGAAACACCCTAGTTATATTCCCCCCCTCGATATATATTGCTTTTGACTCTACTGCCTTTGTCTACCTCTCCAAAGTTAACCCTCTCCTGTCCCTTTTGATCCCTCTCCTCCCTGTCCGTCTAATTAACCACCAGGCCTTGTGTTACACCCTCCTTGGCAAGCTCAGAGCCAAATTTCAGTCCTGAGCTGATATTTCCTCATAAATCTTAACCGGCACTCTGCTCTTCCTGTATTGTGAGCTATATCTCACCGACTGTGGCATTGATCGGACACAGACCGAGGCAGGACTCAGGAGGCAAGAGAGATATTAAAAAACTGCAGACGTCTCTCCGCTGTATGATATTGACTCGCCCCCCTTTTGTATTCAGGACGAGTGGATGGATGTGGAGGATAATCAGAGGAGTGTATTGAGGCTGCCTGATTCCGCGGATGAGACGCAGCAAAGACATCACCTGCCCCATTTAGCCTTTTCGTGTGTTAAAAAGGAAATAAAAGCTTTGATTCTGCATCACAAGGTCTACAAGCGCCTAAGGTAGCCTTCAGGCTCTAAAAAAAAAAAAAAGGCGTAAGAGTTGGCACTTGCTGCGTTTATTAAGTTTCTAATCCTACTGGATTATGTGCATGGACGCTGACAAAACCATCCTTCAGGTCGGAAGCTGATTAGAAGATGAAAAGCCATCGATCGAAGTCAGACGAGCTTCTCCTCTCGGTGTTCTGTTTAGATGTGATGTGAGAGAGGCTCGTCGGCCCACCGGATGGTCTCGTATGAATAATGGCTCAAGGACGAGCAGCATTGATTCATCGACGGGAGGAAGTCGAGCAGGTCACAGAGCCAGCTGCTGACCGTCACGCTCCCCTCTTCCTCCTCGCTCAGATCTCATAACTCCTCTGGCCCTATTCCGCCTCTGTAATGTCATTTCTTCTGTTTACTTTGGAGTGTACAGCGCTCAGAGTATGTACACACACTGCAGCTGTGTTTGTGTATCACCTTGCAGGTGTGAGGCAGCTGAGTGACAGATTATAAATATAAAAGTATAAAAGAGAACACACTTGAGCAATTACATAAACTGAAGTCACTGATGTCGGTGGTTGATGTTTTCTTACCTCCTGTGTTTATCTTTCAGATCTCCCACCTCCACCCATCCCTCCTCCTGCAGTGCTAAAGTCGCCTACACACCCTTCAAAGGCAGCCCTGGAGGGGAGAGGAGTCCTTTCTCCCAAAATGGGTGAGGGTCGAGACAAGAGAGGGGGGACGGGAAGCTATCGACCCCGGGACGGCTCAGACACCAGAACCAGCTCATCTGAGCGCAAAGAGGCTCAGGAGAGACAAAAGACTGCTCACGGGGGGAAAGGGAATAAACATGAGGGGAGCATGGCCAACAAGGCACGCCAACATGCAGGTAAAAACAAACACAACATGAGGGGAATCTTTCATTTTGGTTTTGAATTTAAAAGTTCAATTTGACGGATGAATGTTTTTGTTTTTGGGTAGGTTCAGAGGATATTTTGCCCTACAGCCGACCACAGTTCCCCACAGTCAACAGCCCTCGAGACCCCAGCTCCTCCAGCTCCATGTCCTCCAGGGGCTCAGGAGGCCGGCGGAGAGGAGAGGGAGGCCGCAGGAACCCTGGAGACATGGGCCACAACACCACGGGGGCCTTCACACCAGGAGATGAAGAGCTAGAGGTAAGTCCAATGAGTAACGCCATCATTTGTCTTTCCTGCTCTAGTTTGAAAAATAGAAGTAAAGAGAAATGTTTGTTTGTTTTTCAGATGGTAGAAAGCTGAAGAACTGGGGAGAAAAACAAGGAACTGTCCTGATTTTTCCAAGAGTGGAGCACCATTGTTTCTCTTACAATTTAAATATCTCAGTATTTCACCATCATGTTTGCTGCCATCAGTAGTGTTTCTTTACATCTGAAAAACAGACCAATTGTTTTTTTTTTCTAACTTATCATTTTCTATGTCCATATAAAAAAAGAAGAGAGTGTCTGAAGACAAAGGAATGGTGCATTCAAAACAACATACGCAGTAGTATATTTATGTTTAATTCCAATGCAATATGGAGGGAAATCTAACTCCAGACATTGACATGACTCGGCTTGCCTTCGACCAGAACTGTGTAAGCCCATACAGTCACATGTTACTGTAATAAAATAGCTGCAAGCAGAGAGAGGGGCGGACTGTCTGTAAATATACGTGTATACATGATGTCTTCTTGTTTTACCCATCGTGGTACCTCAAATTTGTCTTCCTTGTTTTTATTTTGCAAAATTCTAATTTTATTATGCCAGTAAATATAATTATTATTTTATCATTTCCATCCATGTTGTAAATGCTATATTATTTAGCTGCCCCAAGAAAGTGCCACTTTGGGATTTTTTTTTTTTTCTTTGGTTTTGTTTTTTTGTAATGCACTGTTATGTTTTGTGTTGTCGTCAATGTTTGTTATTTGTTTTACTTTGGTTTTAAAAGCACAATCACTAAACTTTATTTTAAACCATTCTATCTATTAACCTTTTTGTCTTACTGGAGGAAAACAGGTATGACAAAAGAGTCTAGTTAATCCCGATGATGATGATGATGATGATGTAGGTTAAGGTTGCTGTTTACGAAGGCTGCGCTTGAAAGGAGACTCCTTGCGTTGTGATTGTCTCCCTCTCCAGTTCTGACGCGAGCTCAAGTGATGAAAAAGACAGTTAATGTGAGTCTTAGCTGCAATGTAAATATCTTTTTTCGCATTGACCATAAAACTCAGCTATTGCACATTAATGGAAAAACGGTTTCATTGTCTACTAATGCACTTAAACGAATGTCAGAGACAGGAACGAAGACTCACTTTGGGAATCTGGAGAGGTTGTAATTGGACAAGAAGAGTCTCTTTTCTTGACAGGGCAGGGGTGGAGGACCCCGGTTTTTAAGGAGAAAAGGGTGCTGTTGTTTATTCATAAGACATCTGCAAACATTTGTTTCGTAAAGCAAAAAAGCAAAAAGAACTAAAAAAAAAAGAGATGAATAAAAAAGTTCAAACTACATCTGTTGTTCTGGTCATTTATTTTCTCTAAAATGATTCATCTAATCTTCCCTGTGCTTCCTGAAGATAAAAAGAAAGGCTCATTCATAGTGCAGTAACATCCTGTATCTGTGTTTTGAGTCTTATCATATAAATACAACAATTAGAGATGGTGACACAAAAATCCACAAAAGTAAATACTACATAATGTTTTCAAAAGCTACATGCACTTTTTGTTATGCTGACACTATGAACGTATATTTAAAGGGAAAAAAATGGCATGAAAATGTACTCTGTTCAAGATCTGTCTGTTTCATAAACACACTCTCCAGAGATGGTGAAACGTGGTTCTATCTTCTCTCTGTTTGCGAAAAACCTACCAGATGCAGACACAGCCACAGCTTTCACTGAGAAACTGCACATACAGGAGTCTGTTTCCAATGGAAACGTCCTTGCGTATGAATACTTTAGACTACTCTGTAAGGCTTTTAAACTTTTCAATGAAAACATGAGCAACAAATGAGTGGCACAGTTTCACTGATGGTTTATCAGTAGCAAGTCTCATAAAAGTGTGTACAAGCAGCTGTGGATAACATGCGACTACTTCTAGGTCCTAGCAGTAGTACTGCTAGATTTCATTAGGTGATCTTATTTGCTCCACCACCAATATCACAAAGAGTCATCATCTTTAAAATGATCATGTACCAAGTATGCTTGTAAAACAGCCGATTTATGATTCTCTTACTATGCATTGTTCAACAAAATTCAAAATACATTACAAGCTCAGAGGAAATTTATGACACAAAACACCCAGGCTAATGCTAACGCTACACATAGTCACTTACAGACTGATACTTCTAAGAAATGCTGCAGCTACATTCTAACAGAATGACAAAAGGCTAACCACATTGCAAATGCACATGGTAATTGCAATGTTCAAACAGGACAGAACACCTATATTAGAATAGTTTACATGTTGAGCTTTTGGGGACTCAGATTCGACTTTGATACACATTACACATTGACTATTTTACATTAAAATATTTGATTTATTGTTACACATCAAATATATCTTGTCGGTCAGTCACCTGTTGTTCCACAGACTTGAGTGCACTATTCTCTCTTAACCAGGATGTGTCAAACAGGGCTGAACGCAGCCCTGGGTTTAAATGGGGGTGTGTCAAGTGGCAGGTGCCATGTTTGGTAGAAGTGGAGGGATGTTTAGGTTGTTGAGATCAAAAATGTTATTTAAAAGGCAATTTTATTTCAGTATCAGTATTTACTTGACTGAAATGTATTTTGACATTCTTTAGCTTTAATGCATATAGTTTGTGTTGTTTGTAGATCAGGTACTACTCAACTGAGAGTTAACTGATTTCCACCACCTTATGGTTGGTTCCAGCTCCTATATAACAGGAAACTTGAGGGACTCTGAGTCAGATGGAGTTTAAGAGTTGAAGTGGAACATAACTGGTATGTTTCAACAGTTCATTGAGGAGTGTACAGAGCTACAAGGGCCCAGACTGGTATTGTTTAAAGCTGAGTCTCTTCGTTTGTTTGGCCCTTTTTGCTTAATTTTTTTTTTTCTTGCAAGTGTTATTTTCATTTTTACAAAGGAACAGAGGAGGGCCTACAGGCCTGGTGAATACCCAGGAAAGGTAAGTCAGCAGAGGTGTCGGAGTACTAAAATATTATACTCAAGTAAAAGTATTGTTACTTAAAAACACAATTACTTAAACTCAAGTAAAAGTACCAAAGAAATTTAAGAAATTACATTTATTGAATACTTATATACATAGTTTAAAGCCAAGTCTAAGCTGTGTCTATTATACTCAAAACTACAGAATAATGAAGTTGTATTCTTAGTTGCACTGACATTATAAATCTTTAAAATGCCGACTATAGTTCCTTTATTATCTATAGTGCCTATCTATTGTAAACTGTCATAAGTTGAAGTAACATCAAAGTTCTTTACAGTCGCTGTGACCTCCGACCTCCCCGCCGGCCCTCCATCGTGGGTGTTGGCGGCAGGCGGGTTCAACAGACGTTGTCTGAAAAAATGGGGGTGTCATCATTATTGCCACTATCATCCCTCGACTGGTTGACATCTTTTGTCCAGATCAAGACAAATGCATGAAATATTTGTGGAATATTTTTCTGCTGCCAGCTCTTTACCGTGATATCTATTTCATATTTTTGTTTAAATTTGGTTAATTTGTTTGTGTACTCTATTTGAATCTACTAAATTTAAACGGGTAATTCTTTAGCAACTGGTTTGAGTTATATAAACTCAACTTTTAACAAAGTTAGATTTAATTAATAATAATGCGTGCAATTTGTTGTCTCAATGTTATTGAGACTAGTTAATGTGCATCTCTTTTTACAGTGCCATGGGGGAGAAAGGAAAACAATTCATAAAAATAACAAATGTATTTACTGACATGTTTATTAAGGCTATAATTGAAGAGCAACATAATAAAATTCAATGTCAATGCATCACATGCATTCTAATTCGAAATCATCTGAACCGGTCACAACTGAGAGGACACAATGTAGATCATCAACACAGTGAGGGAGGAAACTATCAATATCCTCAGCTCAGAGGTTAAACAGATATTTCTGTTCTTTACTGTAGCTGTTCAAATGTATTAACTCATGCTAGTTCCATTAGTGTTCTCCATTACTCATAATATCAGCGTCCCACGTCATTCAGTGAAGGCATTTGGAGCCATAGAGGGGAGGCTAAAACCAACAGTGAAGAGATTATATTCAGTTTGACAAGTCAAGATTGCTGCCAATTAGGCGTAAGGAGGCTTCAATGAGGTTACATAAGAGAGCCAATACAGAAGTCCTTGCATTGCTCATCCTTCACTAGCCGGTGGGATAGCTGCTGAGGCGGCAAAACAAAACCTCCAGAAAACCAGAGGAGGACACAGAGTGACTCTAGAAGCCGCCCTGTCCTAATTAGAGGACAGAATACATTTGTTTCAAGAGCTTTTTTTTTCACTGCTTTACTTTCAGTATGCATAGGTGCTTGTTTTCTTTTGGAAGGGATTTTTAGGCGTGTTAATGTTCATGCACATTTAAAACTCGCCAGTTTTATTTAATTAGGCTTTTATAATAGTGAAGCAATGACAACTGTGGTGCCTGAATTCCTGCCCCCTTCCTTTTCTCCTCTTGTAGTTCCCCTCCCCCTTCTTTCCCCCAGGTGTTCCCCTAATAAGCACCTTTTTAAACAAGAACAAATTTGGAACAGGGTAGAGCATCCCCCTATGCCTACATCCATCATTTTAATGATTGGAGGTGTGTCCGGGCCCCACAATGAGCTGCAGGTGATTAAGGACATTAAGCATTCACTCTGTCTGCCAGAGTAATTCAGCCCATAATGACATGAATATGCAGGATGAGGGAGGATGGTCTTTGGTTTGGTCCCTACAGTTACACTACCTGTGTGCTAGGAGAGGCTCAGCGTTGTAGTGACATGTCCGAGAGATTGAAACGGGGGAAGGGAGACAAAAATGGGTGAATCCGTAATATAATTGGACAGTCTGAGAGCAGCATTACACTGTGGGGTGCTTTAGCATGACGGGTACTCTGGTTTCAAACTTAATTAGATCTGGTCGATGTAGTCATACAGGTATTTCTCACATATGCATGTAGCACTGGGTCATTTACATTACTCTACTATTCTTAAATAAGTTTTTGTTACATTAATGCATTTTGTTGAATGTTATTTGTTTGGTTACTTTAATGTGAGCTTCATACTACCAAAGTGAACAGTTGTTATGAATAGTATTTTCACATTGAATACGAATAGCATGAAAATATGCTGTTTCGGACACATCCACAGATATTCTATTAGTTTAATTAGCTCGCGAGTTTACAGCTAAAAAAAACTCTGCCACCAACAGTTTTCAATTAAGTTGTACATACCTGTAAATGAAAACAAGGACTTCATATTTTAAACATTTTTCATGAATTTCAGATGCTAAATCTTCCAGAGATCTGTGGGGCATTAACAGTCAGCGTTATTTAAATAATGTTAACTTACGGTAGCTATATCATGTCACGTTAAGGTAAGATAAGATAATCCTTTATTCATCTCACAAACAGAGACATTTACAGTGTTAAAGCAGCAAAACAGGATAGAAGAAGAAAATCACAGTGGAAAATTCAATTAGATAAAAAGCAAATAAAAAAAAATGTTTCATCACTACTGTCATGTTTCGTTGTGCATGTTACAGTATGTTGTGCCTCTTACATTGAGTCATGTTAGGTTCTGCATGTTTTGTTGTGTCATGTCACGTCATGTCATGTTGTGCATTTTGTGTTGTCATTTTCGTTGTCTTGTTTCACAGGAACCTGATTTGCAGGGTGAGCTGCAGATATCCGTTTCAATGTCTTCTCAGCTTCAACAAGTTGAAGTAAGGTAATGAGTCTGATTACTTATAATGTGAGGCCTCTATTTGCTGTATTATAGAAAATGCTAAACCTCAACAGTTTTGTGTATCACACTAATCTATCCTCCTCCCAGTTTCTTCTTTCTTTGTGTTCGATGGTTCACTTTTTTTTTTTTTAAATCAATAATTTAAACTGTGTTGGCTTTCAACTCTTTCCCGGCAGCCAGAAAGTAATTTCTTTTGTGCACATTCAGGCTGTCTCTCATTTCTGATCGCCAAACTGCTTCATTAACCTCCTTCCCAAACTAGGAGGTAATTAAGTGAACAGCTGTGCACTGTCTGACAACTCGGCTTACTGTCGCTATCCACGGCATGAATGCCGGAGAGGCGCCCGTCATCACAGGTGCACAGTGTTTAGACAGCTTACAGCACCTCTCCACAGCCATTTACACTACAGCTGCAGGTCAGACGCCACCTCTTCAGACAGTCAATCAAAACTCATTTATGTTTAATGATCTCACCAACCGTCTCATCGCAATTTCACATCATTACAAAAAGTTGTTTTTAATCAATGTTAAACACTTAGGCTTGTATCAACTTGGGAACACTGAACAGAGATGAGTTATTGTGAAAGATAGCCATCAGTGAAGAGACCACCAGGCATAATGAGAGGGAATTCATGGAAGTCAGCCAAATCCAAGTTTTTTTAATAACTGGGAAGTAATCTTGGTGATTTGTACATCCATTTGTCACTTAGCCAGTCATTCTAACCATCCTTATTTAGTGCCGATGGGGTCTGCACAATTAACCCAGAGGAATATGGCCTCCTTCTGCCATACTCTAAAATCTTTCCTCCCTCAGCGTTTTGTCCGCCGTTCTCTTTGCATCTGTGAGTTGATCTTACATTTAACAACACCAATGAGTAATGGTCTTCATCAAAGTGCTTATGGTAATTATTAACCTTGATTGGCTGGATGAATGTAGCAGATTTAAAGGGACTAGTAATGGACTAGAAAAGGAAAAAATCTCAAACAAAAACACCAGATTAGGACTCTAATAAGCATTTATATTTTTAGGAAAAACCTTTTGAGAAAAAAAAAATGTTGAAAATAAATGAAAGTGTTAAATCACTGCATTAAAAAGGGACCTGTTCATATTTCTGGTTACATTTTTATGACTAAGATTTGTCATAAACTTTTTCTTATCTGCGCTTGCAACAGGGGGTGTAATGATTTTAAAGTGACAGGGAGATTGGTGGAAACTTTAGAGTAATAGTAACTTTAGAGCTCTATATTAGCTACATTATATCTCTCTTATGTCATCCAGTCTCTCTCCTGTGTGTTCTTTATCAAGTTCCTGCCCACACAATATGTCCCCCATTACAATTCTAATTGATTTCTGCTAAATTACAAAAAAGAGCACTAATTAAAGTCTGCTTCCCAAACATATAGGGTTGGTGTGTGGCTCTACCATCCACTGATTTCCATGTCATTTCAAAGGCACATATTACACAGCTCTTGTCTTATATTCAAGGTGTTGAGTATATACATAATGACAGTATTGAAAAAACCTTTTAACCCAGCTGATTCCTCCCCTGGGTGAGGAATGCGTAATGCAAACACACAACCACACCATTCAAAGTGACATATTTTCATAACAGCATTGCCACACACGCTCAACAAAACACTGACACGACCAATCATAGAGGCTAAATGTAAATGATGATGGACAAAAGGCCTGGCGGTGCTTCATGTTCAGAGAGGGCACATAATAGGGATAAATTAGGTTGTTTTCTTAATCAAATGACATGGGGAGTGCTGGTGATTTCAATGGCTGCTGTTCCTCAGGCAATGAAAGATGGAAGGTGAGGACATGGGTGAGTGGACTGTGAAAGCGAGGATGGTGTTGGTGGAGTCTAACCCTTTGGCTCCATCCTCCTTCTCATTCTTTCTTTCTTTCTTTCTTTCTTTCTTTCCATAGCTGACAGACTGCTGACTGAATGAGTGCGGGAGATAAGACATGGGTCCATCACACTTTGTGTGGCCTTGGGGCTTTTTTTCCCTCCTCATATAAGATGGCTTATGTTGCCATCTTAAAATGTTGTTTTACAGCCTCATTATTTTTCTCTTTTATGACTGTGACCTACTTGAGAGCAACAGCTAACCTGCTTTACCTCCTTTTATCTATTTACTGTGATGTTCATGTTTTATCAAAAGAATTTCAAGTACATTAAGTATATTTCTAAAGACAGGGCAACATCCTATGACTGGCTTGAGGTTGTATGTTATTTGACTGCAGTGTATTTATAGATCTTGTCCTGAGCTTGTTCTATCGATTATTATTTTTCTCCCTCTCAAAAAAGACTAATGAGCCCAGTGAATTCCACGAGAAAGGTTAATACAATATTGAAATGTCAGGAGATTAATGATATTGTTCTTTCTTCCTCTGGTCCTGCAGGAGAGGGTGACAAATGTCTTGCCCTTTTCACTCTGTTCTCACTTATTTGTGATCTTTTTCTCTCTGACCTCTCATTCTCTTTGTCATAGTGTCTGTTTCTCTTTTATTCTCCATGTCCTGTTTTTCTCCCTTTGTCTCTTTCTCGTTCTCCTCCACTGACCATAGTCTCCAGATACCGAGGACTTATCCCCACCGCTGCGTGTAAACGCTGTAGCCATACGTGGCGGAACAACACTGGAGATGGGCTGTGCTGTACACTGTGTGTGGCTGTCAGTAGATGAATAGCATTGATCCATCTTCATTAGGTGGCGGTGAGATTTCATTGGAGGAAGTTTGCTTTCTGTCAGGAGCAGAAACTCTTTCTTATAAACCAGACCATCCACTGCATATTGTGACTTTCCTGTTCAATCACAGGGAGAGAAACATTACTTCTTTCTGTCTTCTGGTCCTGGTGCTGCATGTAATATCTGGTCATATGTGTTAAGGGCCTCCAACGGTGCACATCTTGACTCCTCCTATGCTGCTGCAGCACCCTGGCATGGGGTCCAAGTTTTAATCAACTCTGCATAATTGGAGTGATTCCCTGTCTTGCTGTATATTTCAATCCATCTATATAATTACGGTGAATTAAAGTCTTCGTCAGAGGGAACCGGGAGGGAGAAGCCTCACACAGGCAGAGACACAATTACCCACTGTCTTGAGACAAAGAGGAAATTACCTCTTTTGTCATCTAATTTTCCATTGGTGGGGGCTAAACGTGCAAGAGCGTCAACCATAATTAATGCATCGCAACAACCTGTGCATAGAACCTATGTGCATCGACTATAACAATATAAATATCTCAGATGAGGAGATTATCTTCACACATGAAATGTTGTTCTTTGGTGGAGTTGTTCTGAAATCATGCCAGTCTCAGTATTGGCTGTCGATGCAGGCCATGCTGTGTAGGACAACAGAAAATGTGCAATTCAATGCAATGATTGAAGGGTTAGATAGTAACCTTGGTTCTCTGAGTGAACAGACTGTCTCTCCAGGCTCATACATATTATGTAACAGGTTGGCGAGATAGTCTCGAGACGAAAGAGAGCCAATATTATAACCAATCAAAAAATTCAATAAACTGGTTTTGGGTCAATTGTTTTATGATAACAAACAACATTGTTGAATGTAACATTCACTAAAACCAGCAAAATGTAAGGGTGACACTCAGAATGGCCGAAGAACTCAAGAAGGAAAAACTAGTATCCAAACATCTGTATACTCTTTGGCACAGTACCTTCTGCTGTAGGACTAGTGTTTGAGGAAACAACAAGGGATAGTGGTCTTCCTCTTTGCTGAGGGGCCTTGTGGCCAGCCATGCCTCAGTGCAGTAATTGCATCGATAAGAAGAAAAGCAGTAGCTTGCAGGCGAGCATGGGTCATCATTACTCTGTGTGAAGCTAGCAGCCCTAAGGTAGGCCATTACTGCAGTATGTCAATAGCCAGTGCTGTTCTTTGATAGAGGCAGGACGTTAGACCTCCCAGGGTAAAGTGACCACTTCCTCCAGGTTATAGGTACAGGCAATTACAGTGATGCCAATTTATCATCTGTCTATACTAAGTGAGGCTTTGTAATTGGTTGAATTCGATGATGTTGTGCAACTTAGACAAAAATGGAGATTTAACTCTCATGTCTTCCCTCTACTCGCCATTCATGGCATGGCTCCTTTGATAGCATCATTGGCATCCTAGTCATAGACTGATCCCTGGTCTGTGTCTCTCTCATTTCCTCCTCTCATCCATCCTGCAGCAGACAGCTACTATCTCTTCCTCTATATGGCAGACATCTGCAGAGTACGGACAAATCACTTTACTCCCCCACAGGGGGACAGTCCTCCAATAACTTCAAACCTCCATCCAGGAAGTCCTGCATTAACCATGAAGCTAGTTTGCCAAGTCATAGGGTTTCATTCATTTTATCAGAGCTGCCAAATCCTTTTGAATAATTGCTATTCTACAGAAGGGCTCTTTCCTTTATTGTTCTGAATCCAAGCCAGTCGTTGTTCAGCGTGGAGGTTGCTGTTAATGTTTATGATTTAGATCACAGGAGATTATGCTGTACAAGTGGAACATTTCAAGCACTAAATACAATAGCACGATCATTATGAATAGGAAAATGAGCTGTAAAGCTTTGTAGTTGATTGTACTCTAAATGTATTCCCTGATAGGAATCTGATAACCATGCTATGTGTTGCTGTCTTTGTCCTTTACTGAATCTGCCATCATCTACCAATCTGAAAACCTTGATGAGACATTTAACACTGACCTCAGCCTTGTCACAATTTTCACCTCACAACCTCTCACCTTTTGACCCTCCCGTTATCTTCCCTTCTTTTTCATCTCTCCATCATTGTCACCCTGCCTCGAACTATCCAGCAATTGGAGCTTTATGTCACGCAATTCTTCCAACAGACAATTTAGACCATGGCAGGATGCATCTATCTCCCAAAAGGCTGTGTGATAGTGCTTTGTCTCTACCAGCTCTCTGACTCACTCACAATCGTACCTGCAGCCCTCGGCTCTCCGTGACTCTGTCTCAATGCTTCTGCCTCTAGAGAGTTGACTTTGAATTTGGCAGGTGTGAACTCTAGATGCATAGACCAAGAGGCATGTCACAAAGGCATTTCTAAGAGTTTGTGACTTGTTTCATCTAAGACTGTTGATTCTTACTTTCTGGAGCTCACATTTGGCCTACAAAAGTCTTTTTGTAGGCCAAAAGTTCTTCTTATGTTGTCAAAGGTGAAGAAATAAAATGATCTGAAGGCAACATTATTTGAAGAGAGGGACATTTATTTCTAGCTCAGAAACAACTACAAAAATGGTTAAAATCGATTAAACCTATCAGTCATTAATTAATCACTTGTCTCTAGTTCACAATTTTGTCCATCAAATATTAGCATTTCAGTTTTTTAGTTGTGTGGTTAAACACAGCACAAAGCAGGAGCAACAGCATAGCAAGCTTATAACTGTACAAACTAAAGCCCTGTTCAGACTGCAGTTTAAGACGCAATGTATACATACAGATGCCCCTGTGACATTCCACCTTCAGAATGAACGTCACAGTGGCATAAAGGGGGGAGTGATCCCCTCTCTGTCTTCAGACGTAATAACACATGCTTTTCAGGTGAGAGACGGTCAGAAGAGCCAGCAGGGGAGAACAGTGTGTGTATACTGTATGTGGAGGTCCTGCCTTTTCTCTACAGGTCGGGGTTCTGCAACGTCGAAACGATATGTGAATTCACAGACTGGGACACCATTAGTACAACATTGAAGACTCAACAGTTTATTAATGATTGATTATGACTATGTGTTTTTTTCTTGTTTAACAAGCCATATGACAGTCATTTCTTCTGAACCTTTCCTCACACCCAGACTCTAGTAGTTCCCACAGGAGCTAAGGACTAAAACAGAGTCCTTCCTTTTGCCAGAGGTAAAACACATGATCACCTGGTCATAGGAATTTTTTAAAAGGTCTAATGAAGCCCAACTGGCAGTGACAATGGACCTACTACACATTTTCTTACCTAAATGTTTTTAGGGTTTTTTTTTAAATATATTTCAGTGACAATTTGCTTAGTTTGTTCATACAATCAATCAATTTATGAAGATGTCCTTCGGATTAAAATCGCCCTCCCATAGTGCACATCTAGGACAAAATGTTTGATATTAGAATGTAAAATATCTGCCTTTATTACATCCGTGTTTTTAATCACTACCTTTTCTGTATTATTGCAAAAATTGTTTTGCCCAAATGGTCCAATATTGACAGCGACCCAAAAACAAAATCTGTCTCTACAGTCTCAGCTGTTTTATTGTTTGGTAGGGGTCAGTTACTCAAAAGCAAATTAAGAAATAACATTCATTGCGTAGTTTACATGGTCTGGGTCACCTTAGAGTTATTTGTTGTTGTTTTAAGTGGACAGTAGCAGCAGCGTCTCTGCTGCCAAAGAGAAAGCAATCTGTGAAAAAGAGAGCAGCAGTCCGTTTACACAGCGTTATGTCTTTTAAAAAATCTGTTTAAACTTGTACAGGGTCTTTGTACATTTACACAGCTCTTCAAAGCCCTGCACTATGTTTGATAACCTAATATGCTGTCTTTTACTCTGTATAATCAGTCATGTAATGATCCATGCTGGTACTACAGTTAATATGAATTAAACATCAACCCAATTAGACACAGTACATCCCTGCTACAGCTTTGTGTGATTACAAGACTGGTAGAAAGATAAAAACTCTTCACATTTTAAAAGAGTAGACTTGTTTCTCTCTGATCACTTATCTTCTTGAGGACACTCCGTTGAAGTAAATTAGAGCAAATATTTTTTTTTTGCAAAGACGACAAATCCCACGGTCGGTTTTTTTGTCACAAGCTGCATTTTTCCAATTTGTGATTGTAATTAGGGTGTGCAGTGCCCCGACATCCAGCGGATAATCTGGCCTTTCTGTATTAGACAGGAAGTGGACCGTGAAAGTAATTGGTGAATGGTGCACAAATTGGATCTAAGCATGATGCCATTTTTATATCTCTGAGGCAATATTTGCAAAGCGATTAGAACAATGCTGCTGCTGCACATTTCCAAAAGCTTTATTATGTACCTGTTATGTTTTTATGGCCGAATGTTTACAGGTCCAGTAATCAACCTGAAGGAGGGAGGCAGCATGTGACTCTTACAATGAGGAAAAATAAATTTCAAGCATGACTTTGGCTGCTTTTAACAAGAAATAAATAAATAATAAAAATCAAATCCAAATGGTTTTCATCACTCGACTGTTTCAAACTGTTCCAATTAGGGTTTCGATTAGATGCCTCAGAAATGAACTGCCAAATCAAGCAGAAAAAATATGGATTGCATGTTGTTTTTTTTCTGAAGAGAAAAACCCCACAGTGAGACTTTGAGTTTCTGTTCCTGTTGTGAGAACTGTAACACGTTTACCCAAAGTTGTGTGAGACACTATGGAATAATGTGATTAGGGACACAATGATTAGCAGCTAGCACCATTTGGTAATGAGATCTTGAGCTGGAGTGGGTAACCATCAGGGGTTCAGTGAGCCAGCCAGAAATCATGCTGGTGTGACCCTGGGATGAAAGCAGAGAGATTGGAAATATCTGCAGATTGTGGACGCTTTGCGCTGATAAATGGGGTTTTATCACTACAGCAGAAACCTGGCCAGCATGCCTAGCTGAAGACTGAACAGCATGACTGTATGACTCAGGTTGATGGGAAGAGATTTAACTCTGAGTAGAGGAGGTGTGACAGAACGGAGGTCATTAGATTCATAAAAGGATTGTGCCAACATGATCTGAAAGCTCTGTTTAAGACACAAAAAGATCAACAAGTTGCAAAATAGAAGTTGAAGTCGAGTTTGAGAGAAAATCCCCCCCCCAAAAAAAGACTTCCAAAACAACAGGTTATGGTAAAGATATTCTTGTTTGAGGAAACCTGTATTGGTAAAAAGTTGCCAGCAAGAGAAGAATGTTTTTAAACCGTGCCTCAGAAAAGTGAGCGATAGGATTATTCCCCATCTTTCACTGTCTTTATTTCCCCTTATTGTTTAGAGTAAACCATCTTATAAAGGCCTAACGTTTTGTTTGCAATATTCATAAGAAATAAGAGATCAGACAAAGCAAGAACAAAAAAAAATGCTTGGCTTGCAAACAAAGGATGCCTTTTGAATAGCAGGACATGAAGCTTTATATTTTGGTCTTGATTTTTGCTCATGCAATTTAATTTTACAAATATTGATGATTAATCATCATGGCGTCATTTTTAGAACTTGCAGAAGAGTTCAGTATTGGCACAGTGACATCCTAGCTCAGTGTCGGTTGTGCTCCTCATTAAATAGCTTAGCACTGCTATAATCAACACTGTTTCCAAGCGGCTAATGTGATTGTTAGAGGTTAAAACAGGTGGGTTTCCTCCCAGTTTGCTCCGCGCGCCTGTGGCAGTAAACCCCCCATCAATTACCAGCTATAGTGTGCTTCATGCTGAACACAGAGGAGCGTGTCAACAGCCCGAGATACCACTCCGCACACACATGAAAGCCTGACTGTCCAGAGAAAAAAAACTCTTGACAGCATAAATTACTGGGCGGAAAAAGGTGAAGGGATTGTACATGTATCATGCCTTGTTTGCTGTCAGAGAGAGGAGACAGGCAAACAAAGGAACTCACTGAGGCCAAGGAAGGAGGAAGCAGAGAGGAACAGGAAATGTAGATGCAGGTGGGGCAATAGACATAAAGTTGGGCAGAAAACAGGCAAAAAGCATCTTCCAGGCAACTGTTAGGCGAGGTGAGAAAGCAGGAAGAGAAAAAAATAGCCTTCAGTCTTGTGTGGTGGCAAGACAAACAACCGGCAGCACAATCCAGTGTGCTTATTGTGTAGTTTGTGGAAGAGGGGCTGTGGAACTATTTGATGAGGGATATGTCTGGGTGCCTGTGCTATTGTTCACCATAGTTGAGAACCATTTATCACAATAGGAGCACCTGGTGTTCAGAAAAAAACCCCCAGCTTTAACAGAGCGGGAGCTGGAGCACCACAAGCCGAGCGTCTCAGCGAACAAAGAGGGTGAAAATAGCAACATCTTTCTCCGCATCTATCGCTGTTCCCCTCCACGCATCTCCCCTTCTTCCCTCCATGTCTCCAGCTCTTCCCTCCCTTTCTCTACTGCTTTTAACATGCCTCCATCTCCTCCTCGTGTTAATTTGCTGCTTCAGTGACACGCATCATTGGGGGAGTCATTTCTAATAACCCCGCCAGCCCCCCCATACAAGTGCCTTTGAGTCATGCACAGAGATGTCATTCAAATTATGAAGCATAATGGTGACAATGATGCATTTCTAAAGCTTGCTTCCTTCCTGACATGACTGCAGTTAGCTCAACATCCTTCTCCCCCCCCCCCCCCCCCCCCCCATTTTCTCCACAAATGAACCCCATTTCTCCTTTTGGAGGCAGAGTACGCACTGAGCTGCGCGGGTGAATCTTTTCATTTCCCTGAGCATTTTGTCACGGGGAAAATCTTTTGATTTCTGCCAAATCCCGGCATGTCACAGCCTCCTCAGTGTCAGCGTCTTATCATATGTCATGATGATGCGAGGACCTGTTTGAAAAGCTTTCAGAGTAAGAGGGGTTACAGGCTCCTACGTATACTCCCGCCCCCCGCCCCCCGACCTGAGTCAAAGCAGAGTAATTATTCATTCATGCCAGGCCATCAGGGATGATGCGCGGCTGACATTTTTCCTCGGCTGCTTTGTTGTTGCAGATCCAAAAGCAGAGAAGATTGTTGGAGTCTAACTGCTGTTTTTTTGCTTTAGCCATGGCTATGTACAACACGTCATACATTTCAGAGAAAAAAAACTGCCACAAGGATACATTCTCTTATTTACAGACATTCAAGTAAATGCAAGAAAAGAAACGATGAAAATTGATTTAGTAATGTTTTATTATTGGAGACACATAAGCCTTAATGTAAACTTGTAGGTAAGATATTTTATTCTGATGTTTTACTTCTTCAGAATTACAACTGAGGGGGAAAAAAACAAAAAACAAAAAAACTTGTTTTGCTCATTTTGTCTTTCACAAACATCTCCTTGACGTCCTGCATGATTCCACTGTGTTCCGGTTAAAAAAAAAATCAGAAAGCAGATGCTTCGGTTATTAAGACAATTAAACCTGCAGCTGCACCATCTGCTTTTGTCCGTGACCGAAGTAATGAGAGGGGAATAAAAGAGGAATTTTGAGAAGGTAGCCAAGTGTAGCAGGTAAATCTTTGGCATCACTCAGGACCTGCAAATGCACGGCATCTCAGACCTATATAATATGTAAGATAGCATCGCTGACATTTAACTCGACGGACACAAAACAGATTATAGATTCAGGATAATATGACATATCTGTTTAACATAATCCCCTGCATGATCCTCACCCCTCCTCCTGCCTCCTGTGTGGCTGAGCTGCAGAAGATAAGTGGTCGTGCAGCGTGTGCATACAGTGACCTCGCCTGCCTTGGGGTGATGGTGCTTCAAAGGGTGGTGACATTCATGCATGGAGACCAATATGGTCCTCCTGGATAGGACCACATCCTGGATACCAAGACTTCAGATCACCAATGTGCTTTGTTTTTGGATGCTACTGCAGGAAATCAAGCGAATTATACAGCGAGCATACAGCCTTCACATGGACTTATTATCAAAAGATCTCTTAAGTAACACGTGCAGCACACTCTAAGTGCTCTGATTGGATTTAAGCAGCCTTTTATTCTGAAGTATAAAGTTTATTTTATGAATAGCAATGCCATTGAAAGCAGCCACAGCCTTTTAACATTGAAAAGATGAGGGCCGATTTCTGTACAAGTCCTTGATAAAGACCTCTTTCTGCAAAGCTCTGCCCACCATCTCATGCTGAAGTGCTGCAGTGTGAAAAACACGATCAAGGCTTCATAAAAGTTAGGCTTTTGATTCATATGTATATCAGGTTTGTGTCTTATCACTCTGTGTGTGTGTGTGTGTGTGTGTGTGTGTGTGTGTGTGTGTGTGTGTGTGTGTGTCTGTAATAGGCAGAAAAGGAGGGTTTGCATATTTCACCCCTCGCCATACAAGCAGAGACAAAAGCTGGCCTTCACAAAGCTGCTTCTTCTTCCCTTCAGTGTGGTTTTCAAGCAGAAGGCAGAGCGTGGGTTTAAAGAAGCCTTTTTTTCTGTGGATGAGATTTGAAGGACATGCAAAGGGACACACGTAGTTTGGGCTCACAGGCAAACAAAACGTTTTTGAATTCATTTGTGTTACTCGGCTTGATATGAAATCTTTAGTCATGGATAAATATTTTTGGTCTCCATCAGAATGTTTCCCAAAATCGCCCCTTTAGATTAAATATTAACCACAACCGTGCTGCCTAACAGCTAGCAGACAAACAATACTCTTAATGATTTCTGTTAGTGTTTCTATGACATTATTCGGCCTAATCCAGTCCCAGATACTGCAGGAGTCAGCCTTTAATTAACAATAGGCAGACAAGGTTTTGGGGTGTCTCCCACTGTGTTCCTTAACACACATCATTAATCAAGAGAGGGGGGCTTCCATTAAGCGGGTCACTCAGGATCATGCTAAACAATTAAGCTTTGATTAAGAGATTGTTCATCAAGCCCACAGGAAAATAGACACCTAAAGCTCTGGGCTCAGTAACACTCACACACTCTGTCTGTATGTGACACGTGTACTTAGAATAAGACATGGAAGAGGACGTGTGTGCTGGTATCAAACACACACACACACACACACACACACACACACACACTCACACACACAACTATTCATGTCAGCAGAGTAAAATCATGCGCACTGGTTTTCTTTTCAACAGCTTTTACCGTCCCTAGATGTCATTACATTACCTGACAATCAATTCTGTTTATTTCTGCGAACAGTTTTCTTTTCTCTTGAATAACATCTCTCTGCTTTCATGAACATCGTTGCCCTCAGCTTGTATGAAAAGACTCTTTTGAAAAGACTGGCAAGGTGAAATGCAACGCCTCCGCACGCTCTACATTTATCACTGAGCGATCTGTCTATCAGCAGCAAGCAACAGTTACAAAATGACTTACAAATTAGCAAAAGACACACTATAAAAGGCACATCACAACAGGAGGACTCTCTTCAGCAAAGTTTCTGTTCATTTGATTACTAATTAGCAGTAGGCTAGGCAGTACTTGTTTCAAAGAGGTCCACTAATCAAAACTCTAATGAGGAGTTGATAAAACGAGCAGAGGCTTAAAAACACCAGGTCATCTTTACCTGAGGTGAAGACTTCACAATCATTTTTACATAAACAGATAAATCCACATCCACCTAGCATGGCACCACTTACACTCTTTGGCTAACAATGAGTCTACATAGGAGATGTGAGCATCATGAGTCCCTGTCTTTGTGTCTAAAAGGTTGTGTTCAGGGACAACACTACATTTCTTGGTCACCTGTGTTTTATAGCCATAAGCCCAAAGTGAAACTTTCAACCGCTTTTAAATCAGCACAATGGATGTAGTATAATCCTAACACACTGAATTTAGCTAACAAGATTCAAGCAGACCTACAGCATCCCCTCAGGTCTGAGTACTCAAGGCTTCTCTGCATTTTCCTGAACTTACCACACAAATCCCTTACATGTAAGCATGCATGCATTTGAAATCATCTACATGTTTATCATGTGTTGTGCTGTATGGTTGTTGCTCTTTCTTATTCATGTGTTTTGCTTTTATGTCCTTGATGCAAGACACATTTCCCTGCCGGCAAAAAAAGATTTCATCATGTTTCTTTCCTTTATTTAAAGCGCACCAAAAACCAAAATCCTCCCAATCTTAACTGAAATCCCACCACATCAAACAACATTTCTATTTGTGTGAGCATGAAATTGATTATGATTAGGGGGGGGTTTGTTGTTGTTGTTGGTTGACCGTTAGCGTGCAAATGCACAGGAAGTGTATTTTTTGACAAAGATTATTTTTAATTATCAAAAAGCTAATGTATGTTCTGTACCAACTTAGTTAATCAGGTGGGAAAAGATTAGAGCTGAATCAAGCAGTTTAGGAATCGATCAACATTAATCAGCATGAATCAATGGTAGTTTCAAAGGTAATTCTCATGCAGAATGCAGAATATATCCAGTTTTTTTTTTTGGGCTTAGCTTATTTGAAACATTTAAAGACACTCTATCTGACCACTGGAAACTACAAGAGTCCATTTACAGAATGTTAAAACATTAATAAACTCGCCAAAAAAGAGAGAGACAATAACAGTCTTATTATCTAAGAATAAAAACAAGTTAGTTAAAGCCAAGTTAGAGCCTGATGTTGTCCAGCTTGGCCTATTCAGCTGTACCCTTCAACACGTTTACCTGTATCATGTTCATTAATGTTCCTTCACACACTCATTAAGGACTCTGCAGCACATAGACGCTTCTCTCATCAGAAGAAGTGCATTAAACCATCTCGACAAGTCTCTTTGTCGGACAAAGCTCAATATATGGAAAGTGTTGCTCAATAACAACATGTTTTCACCCAAACAGGTGGAAAATGATGTGTCTCCCAGAGTCATTTATCAAACATGGAGCAATGAGGGAAATGTATAGAGAGATAAAGGCTGAGGCAGACAGAGAGAGAGAGCGCAAGAAAGAGGATGAAATGCTAATTTCTGCAGCTTGTCCCCAGCAGCTGCTCTGGCTGTTTGACATGTGTGATGAATGGTGTTGCATTGGTGCTGCTGCCCTCTCACCTCCATTCATTGTCACCAGAGCAGAGACAAAGAGGAGGAGAAGCACAAGGAGGAAGAAAATCCTGCATGAGGATCAGAGGATGCTTCCTTCCATCAGCATACACACATACCCACACACCAGCTCGTTCTCTCCATACAAAAAAAACCAGACTGTTACAGACATCAAAGCAAACCCACACACACACACACACACACACACACACACACACACACACTCTGATAACTCAAATCTTACTGCAGCATGTATTTGCTGAGCAAAGCTCATTTCCTCATCCCTCTCTTTCCAGTTTTTCTCTCTCCAGACCATTTCCACCAACATCTGATGCAACAATTACACTGCTGGGTGAAAGCTTCTTCTGGGAGCACAAACAGAAACATCTCAGCAACTTGCATATTAGCTGCACACTCAGGCGGAGGTGAGAAATGAGGAAGAGGTGGGTAAGTATGCACTGGTAAACAGTAGGACATAAAAGATGGGAGCGCAGAGGCAAAGTTGCTTTGTTGGCAAAGAGTGAAGCAGTCATTACTCGTCCCGCCCCCCAAGGCACCGGCAGAGGAAGAAGTGTGAAATAGGAGCAGCTCCTGCCTCGTCTGCACTGATGGGTTTGTTTAAAGGGTCAGGATTGATCGCTGAACCTTTTCAATAAATATGAATTCAAAAAAGCTTTCAACCGGCTCAAAGAAATATCATGAAAATGTGTTTCTCACACATGAAGCTTGTGTGGGTTGTTTTACATTCTATGCATTAACGGTCCAACAAAAAGGTTCTACCCTCCACTTTCTGTTATTTATTTAATCTGGTTTCCTTAACATCATGGAAGTTAATATTTTCTAAGTGAGGGAGGGGGTGAGGAGAGACGCTTCAATTTAGCGAGTTTTTGGCTGGAACATCTGAATTTCTTGGTCATCTAGAACTATTTGTCACCTGCATGACAAAGACTTCAACAACAGGAGCCCAAAGCATGGTAAGAATTGATCCTTGATTAAAGCAGTGATGTGTTGTATCCAAAACATTTGAATCCAGTCTATTTTTACATCAGTATGTGCAGTAAGGAAGAACTTTGACTCACTTTGAGTGCAGCGCATGCACCCACAGTTTGAACGCTCTGCAAGAGAAACAAATAAAAGGCTGCATAAATAAACTCTCCTTCTGTCTCTTACAGCTTGGTCCAAAAATAAAAAGAGACTTAAAAAAGAGCCATGGAGAAGATGGCTGAAAGAAGAAAGTGGGTATAAAATAAATTAGCTTTACACATGTCATGATTCAGACATGCCAAGAACGTCTCTATTTTTAAAGACATGAAGTGAGTAAACTGGTAACCTTTAAAATCATAGAGGTACTCATACAAGAGTCTTACTACAACCACACGACAAATGACAGCGCTTCAGAGAATTCAATTTGTTTTTACTCTAATGTGCCAGAAATAACATCACCACATACAGTAAATCTGCCACACAGGGCCTACATCTTGATGAAGAGAGAAATCCTATCTCCTCTCTAAGAAGTTTCCCACAGCCGATTTCGATTTGATTAGAAATTCCAGCAAGTTCTTTCACAGTGACTTCAACTACAACAAACAGGAAGATTGAACTTTGTCCCAGGTCTCCCTTAAAAACAACGCAGAGACCCTTCCCTTATAAAGTTGATTGATTGATCCCATGACGCTAATTGACCAATCACGTTACACGTGTCTCAGTGAGCAGAATATTTTTAGACAAAGTCACACAACCTAGTGAGACTGCCTTTGTGATAAAACATTTTAAAACGCCAGATTGTCTGGTGTTGTAAATCCTACCTCACCAGGTCTAAATCCAACAGTTTAAACATCGATCCCTCTCACGTGATGAGCCAGTTTAGCAACTATATGTTCCCTATAGAGTTGTTTTTTAAGTATGTTTGTTCACTGCTTTCCTGTAGTCAGTCCCTAAACCTCAATAAGCATTAAAGATGTCTGATGGAGAACAAGCACATTCTTGTTAATTTCTATTTGCCCATGATACTGATGCAGAGGCCCTTCTCGTGTGTAGCTCGCCTTTTAATGCGAGCTCCACGAGGAGAGAGGTTGAAAGCACACAATCTGTCTCTGTGATTTAGGAGATTTGGATTTGTGTTTGAAGCTGCTCCTCTTGCAGGATCAGGGTATCGGGATTAGTTTGACATAAAAAGAGCCGCTGAGTCAGGAGCTTTTTCACAAACACACAAAAGGATATACACACTGCTAACCTAAGTATTTCAACACACACTTTTCATGTCCATACTGTACTTGCTGTAGCTTTAAGTTAAAAAAAAAGGAATAGTTTTCATTGGTTTATTTTTTTTTTAAGACTAACTGTCCAGAAGTATATCTATCAAAGACAGACTGAATTTTAAGCCTTTTCATTTTTCAAAAATATTTTATTTGATATTGATCCAGGTACAAGGAAATAAAAGAACATGGATTTATCTTACAGGACATGGGAATGAGACTGTAAAAGTTTATTTTCTTGATTCACTCTCTTCTTGGACGAGGACATGCAAGTGAATACAGAAGGTGGTTTACAGAAAAAGAAACAGAAAAGCAGGATGTACTGTAGAAATGGCATAGGACCAGGGTGTCACTTCACCCCATACTGTACAGAAAGACTTCACCCAACAACTTCCTCTTTTTGTCGTTTTTAAATCCTCTTTTATAGCAAAAAGGCAACACACAGAGAGGCTACAAAGAATCAACAATATTGAGAAATTGAAAAAAAAAAAAAAGAAAAAAAGAAAAAAAAGAGGGAGTGCCGAAGTACTTCCATCCTTCTTCAAAGACATTTTCTCTATCGTCTCCACGAGCAAATTATGAGCGCTTTCACTCCTTGCGTTCAAAAAGGTTTAAAGTTTCTTCAGGTTCGACATGAGAGGAGCAGTGTGGTGAACATGCAGGACGAAGAGTGAGTCGCCGCTGTGTCTCCCATAATCACCTCCTTACAGCCCAGCTGCTCACTTCTGACAGCAAACTTTACAAGGGACATAAAAACACATCTTATATCCCACCAATCTTTATGCATATTTCACAATATACTTTTATTATTATTTTAATAAATACAAAACGACACTGTGATTTGAAAGAAAAAAATGAGTATTAAAGAGACACAGAAACCCATTAGACATTAGAAATATCAATCTTAATTTGGTATGTTCTTTTATTGACATCTTGTCTTAAGGTGTATCAACCAGCACGTTTTACTCAGAATCAAAATCCACAGCAGAAAAGAAGAGGGGACGACAGAAACGGGCATGACAGGGATACTTTAGGAAATGAAAATGGAATGGCATAATCAATCGGAGATGCGTATGGATATATACACATATATACACATACATAAACATCACCAGAATGTAAAATAACCTGAGATACTCTTTGCACCTCATTTCCAGAACACTGGCCACTGGGTGGATGATAGAAAATGACGATGGCATGACGACAACAGTACAACAGCATCTGATGGCCTTTAGTTTCCACCCCCACTTTTTATCAACATTAGCAGTACAAAAAAAGACAAAACAGTCATCGAACCACAAAAATCCTGAACATTAATCTTGAAAACATTGTAGTAAGCAGCGTTTTTGGAGTCCATAAAAGGCATACAAAGAAACAAGCTTTTCATTTTAAAAAAAGGACAACCAATAAAAAAAAAAAAAACATTGACTGAATAGACAAAAATATTGAGATCCAGAGGCTGAGAAGTCGAAGTGGCAGAGAATGTGTGTTTGTGTCGCAGATAGAAAGTGATCTGCTGCACAGTGTGGCTGTAGACATGGAGGCAGTGAGACCTGCTAGTGAATAGTCAAGGCTTTTCTCCATTGTAACTCCACTGTCTGCTTTCAAACAGTAAATCAAAGCTGCATCGTAAATCATACACATTTTTTTAAAAAGTAATTCACACACAACACTGTGCAGATTATAGTGTGTTGGTGACGGAGGCACCAACGTTAAGAGACCCTAAATTTAGCAGCACTTAGCTGGACCACACATGTCACTGTTTTCTTACAACATAATGAAACAAACATAAAACAGTAAGTGCTCTAAAAAAAGCAAAGCATATTCAAACGTTTATTAATGATGTAAACAAATCGTGTTGCTCCACTGATATTAAATGGAGATATGGGAGTATAATTTCTACCTATCATAAGTGTTTGATGTCTGCTTATCAGTTAGATAAAAGAATCATAAACCAGCCTGTAAGCGCTGTGACTGAAGACAGCATGTGCACAGATTTCACTGACTCTCTTTTAATTTGAAAAGTTTTCTGCTTCGTTTGGCGTTTTTGTGAAACCGGAGCGTAAACTTAGAGTAGTACATTTTTAGGCAGTAAATCAAACAAAACTTGAAATGCATGCAGACTCTCAAACCTAGAACCGTTCCAGTCTGTCTCTGTAAATATTTAAATGTCTAAAACTCGGAGCACGTTATGTTTCTGGTATGAATTAGGAATTATTGTACTCGTTTAGCTACAGCTTTGTGTCCAGTTCTTCACGCTTCATATCTTCCCCTCAGACTCTCAAACCTTGTGTCTGCCACCCAATGGGTCTAACCTATGGGAATGGGTGCCTCGTTAGTCAAAGCCTTACTCTTTAATATCTCTCTGTACATAAGTATATAATTTTCTTCTCTTTACTTTACAGTACAGAAACTCCTCTTCACATATTCTTCCGGTTCTTCATGTCAGCAGGAGCTATGTTTTTTGTGCTTATCACCAAAAATTGCAGTGCAAAAACAATAATTAATAATAATAATAATAATAATCATGATAATAATTAATGGTAACTATTAACAAACAATGGACTATAAAACAAATATTTTATGGCACAACAGCCACTTAATTCACATATAATACAAATGACCAGATAAAACCCACTGTTCCTGTTAATGGAAATAAAAAGTTAAAACTGATTCAGGCTTGCATAGGAATGCAACAACAACTCAAAGAATATATTTACAGGAAACAAAATTCCCTTTATCCCCCTCCTCCCCCCTCCCCAGGACAGTTACCACGAAAATGTGTTCTCATATAGATGTTTTCCTTTTTTTTTTTTTTACTTGCCTTTTTGTAACAAAAATGAAAATAACAGTAAGGTAGGAGGTGGAAAACATTTTCTTGAGGACAAAAAAAACCAAAAACATAGTGAGATGTACAGTATGTCTGTGTCTATACATCACATTTACAGTTCTGTGACACTGCGTTTCTCGGACGTGCCCTCTGCTTGCTCCTCTTCCCCTTTGAGGGCACACAGAGACGGACAAAGTTCGGTGCCCACACTGGAAGGGCGTCTTTCCTCCGAGGAAGGACCAACGTTTTTTTTTCCAGATCACATCCCCGGAAGATCACTCTGTGGGAAGATGGGGGAATAAAAAAGTTTAAACTTCATTCCATTTATGCCCAAAAACAAGATTAGGAAAATGATACCAATCTCATTTCTGTGCATAACAGAGTCAGAACTAGCTCACACAAGTTCTTAATATACGCAGAACACAGCAGCGGATACCTTTACTGTACACATTTAGCTAAACACAGACGCCACATCAATCTGAACGACTAAAGGCTAAAACAACTAGCATAGCTTTGTCTAAAATGAACACTATTAAGCTCATTACAGCTTCAAAAACCCTCTAATTAAAATGCATTTTGTTTGTTTTACATCAGCCAGAGGCACTGACCCTGTTACTGTGTCGTAGTGAGGGATCCAGTGCTACACAGAAGTACTCAGCAGATGGATGCATTTGTGCTTTCCAGGAGCAGTTAAAGTTATATCAAGGCCAGATAATTCCACATTGAACCGTGATTTTCTTCACTATGTACATGCGGCGCAGTGTAATGTTAATCATCGGGACACTCACATAACTCTCCCGAGTACTGTCCCTGTCCGTTGGCCCCCAGGAAGTCAGCGTGCTCCAAAGCCGTCCACTGCTGCGGCTGTCGTGGACCCTCGGTTTTGCGTGGCCCCGTCGAGCCCTTCGAGGAGGCTGTGCCGGAGGAGCTCTGACCGCCGGGGGAGGGGAAGGATGGTTTACTGTATGGCAGGCACCCCTCCTCTGCAACACAAAGAGGATTTGGAAGGCATTCATTAAGTTTGACACAACATGTGACTTTTATTGTTGAGGTGAAACACATTTGACATCTGATGCATGCAGACAAAGAGCATTTAGAATCACCCCCTCCTCCTGACATCTGCAGAGTGCTCGTGCCAACAGGCGATGCCAGGGCGCACCACAGAGAGGAATCTCAGCCTCACACATGGCCCTGCAGCTTGCAGCCTTATGACGGGGTAAATACAATAACATAGAGACCTCTGGCTGCTGTGCCCACCGACTGCTGCAGGGCAACGCGACATTGACCCTCAGCAGCCTCCATCTTTGCGTGAAATCTCATCAACTGCTCCCCACTGCTCAGCTAATGACTGTACTGGAGCTTGCCCCGACCTCGCAGGTTCCTACTCCGAATCACTCAGCTTTCTGACACATGAGGGAATTCATCTATGGGTTTTTTTTTTTTTTTTTTGCAAATTGCTGATCACTGCACCTGTCTTTGTATCACAGTCTCTGATGAACTGTTTGACAAAGTCGTCGCATAAAGAGGGCATGATGCACACAAACAAATACATGCATGAGCACAGAGCCACACAGATGGGGTGTGGAGTGGCTGCTGTTTATGTGTGAAAAGAGAGCTGAAGCGACTAGAGTGCATTTCAGTTGCTGTGGTTTAGTTAGAGCCGAGCTGGCCAACTTTGGCAACAGTTATAGTGGCGTTGAGGAGGCGGGGAAGAGGAGGGGGGCCATTCTGGAAAATGGAGCAAGTGGCAGACAGTGCAATCTGTTCATGGGAGCTCAGTCTGAACGCAGAGGGAGAGCTAACTTCAAGCACAAGAACAAGAACGGAGAGAAAAACCCCACCACACTCTTAAATCACGGCAGCAAAACTCAAGAGTCCTGCTTTAATGAAATTAATTACCTCTTTAAGGAAACAAATCCTTTAAGTGGGAACAGGAAAGTTTCAACTTGTTGAAGCAGTGAAACCTAAAATGTTTTGATTGCTTTTTTAATGAGCAGTTTCACGTTAGCAAAACCATTTTATGGATTTTGTTGAGCTGTGTGGTCGAACAGAACACTGGACGTCATATTGGGAGCGTTTCATTTTGAGAAGTGATTCATGTTGCTGTTGCCTTAAAGCTACTTTTTTAAAAGTTCTGCGATTGGCTTTCCAGAACATTTGTAAACATGCTGTTAGCACAGCCACAGCAATGGGGATGTTAGTCTTCAGTACGTCGTCTACATGTGTCAGTTCAACGCTTGATTAAACCGGGATGACAACAATTGTGTGGAAGCCTAAAATTGATTAGAACAAGTTTGGTTTTCTTCATTTGACTTTGATCCCTTAAAATAGATATTTTCATTTCACTGTTGGACAAGCGAGTGTCACAGGTAACGACTTCCTGCTTCATTTGATGAAGATGTTACGTCTGCTGAAGATGAAATTTTAAAGGTCATGTCGGAAACATGTAGTTTGTAATAATTATAGTGCGGCCTGTGAAAAAGCAGTACTTTTCATTTTGTCCCTTTATATGTATAGGTAAGGCTTTAAAAAAAAAAAAAATCCACCCACTGTCTGTGAACTGTCTCAATCTTTGAGAATGTTAACCTTTGAAAAAGTATGCACTATGATGGTTTCAAGTATTACAAATATCTACTGTATATAGAAATAGTAAATCTTTATGCTGACGCTTTCGGAGCTCACAAAGAGCATCCGTATGAATGTTGTTTCAAAACCAGCTGAAAATCCTCCATGAGCTTTAACTGAATGCTCGTTCGCTTACATGAATGTTAAGATGTACCATTATAACAATTACACTTTTTAAAGGGCTGTTTTCCCTGAGTGTGAGATTGTTTTGTCTTAGTCATACCCGTTTTCTGTCCCCTGCGTCCGTCATCAGCTCGGTCCATGGAGCCCAGTCTGTCTTGAGCCTGGCGATGATGCTCCAGAGTCGTGCGCGTCTGTCTATCCATGGAGTTCTTTATGTCATCAGACAGGACCCCTGAAATTGGCGGGCGCTCCAGAGATGAAGCTTTTCTATCTGTGGGGGGTCCCATGCTGCTTATGCTGCGGCCCCCCTGAATACGGCCCTGCCCCTGACAGGGAGGAGGCTCCGGAGGAGGAGGTAGGTCTGTATTATGATTCATATAAGCATAAGTCATAAGTCTTTCAATAAGAACAACAGATGTTCAAAACTTTATAAAAAAAATTATTAGAACATATTTCATTCGCAGCCTCACCGTCTGCACCAGGATCTCTCCGGTGGGGTGCTGTGCCCTGGCTTCGGGGTTTGCGTGTGGGCCTGGTGGCCCTCTGGTGGCCCAGGCTGTGTGTGCCGACTGTGCTGCCATCTGTTGAGAATGGGCTGCTGGGCCGGGCCCTGTGGGACAAGCCTTTACCTGCAAGACGGGTACAAAAGCACATGCCAGCTGGTTAATAAAGGCACTGATGAGCCAATGCAGAGAGAGTGGAGCTGAAACTGTCATCAAGGAAGGGAGAGGTTATCAATCAAGAGCCCAAACCTATCAGATAAAACAAAGGTTTGCATTAAAATAGAGGAAGCTTGAAAGATAAAATATCAACCAGTTGATAACAATAACCCGAAAAAGCCTGACTCAAAAGCCATATTAGTTGAAGAGAAGCTTAGTTAAAGTCAAGATAGAGAGGTATGCAGTTCAGCCATTTAAACAGGTGCCATGCACAACCAGGGTACCGAATCCACAAGCAGCTGAGAGAAAATCAAGCGCCCACATCAGCCAATGGATGGCAGGAGGAAGGTTTAAAGCGGAAATGAACAAATGGTGTGCCCCCAGGAGAAGTTCCAGTCCAGCAGAGAGGAGCTGATCTCCACACCAACCTCTCTTGCTGAGACTTGTGCCATCGAGGCGGTATCCCGCCTTGTCTGCCGCTGCCACCAGGGCCTGGGCAAAGCTGCAGTTAGTAAAGATGGAGCCATCGGACGAACTGCCCAAACTGGACCTGTGGCTGGAGAAATTACGGTCGTCCTCCGAGGCTGAGCCCCACCCATTCACCATGGACCCTGAGGAACACCACAGACTTCAACAAATGTGCCTACAGTACGAGTGTGTTGGACTGCTCCTGTGAATGGATTCTTTCATACTTCTCAGCTCAGTGGCCATAACCTTTATAGAAATGTGTTCTGACATTTGAAACATCTGTGCTGTGATTGAACATTCAGATGGATGAATGTAAGGAGTGAGCTTATAAAAAAAAGAGGTAATATTAGCGTCCTCCACTTTAATGATTTCTTGTTGGCTGCAGGGCATGTCTATTCTCGCAGCTGAGTGCTTCTGTGTCGTCATTCTGTTCTGGCCTGTCCTCTTTCTTATAGGATGCACACACATACACACACACACACACACACACACACACACACACACACAGGTGCACACAAACACACTGTAACGCACACAGTGAAACAGCAGGACTGGCATCGACTGATTTGCTCGTCTTTTGACAAAGAACAATGAGCACACCTGTGCTGAGCAGACTTAGCTACAAAACCGCCTCAGGTGACACAGATGAAGCGTGCACAAAGCAGTGTACTGAATCAAACACCTGGCGGTATGTTCCTTTTTAAAAGTGCAACGCCATTATTGTCTAAAAGATGCAGAAACTTTAAGAAAAAGGAACTTTTATAAAAATAAGTCAAGTACATAGCTTCTACAGTTTTAGACACCTCGACTTAAATATAATACTTTAAAGAGGATTCACAACTGGGGATTAAATTAATTCCCTATTTTAAATGGCTGCAGTTGGTAAGAGATAAAGAAGCATATGAAAGTACTGAGTCTGCACACGTAAGATGTGGACATACATCACAAGACTGTTGGACGTACATTTGTGCTACTGTTAGTGCTTCTTCATGCACCGATTTTTTTTCTTTACATAAGCAGCTAGACCAGCACTTTAAATATAAAAGTATCAGTCTGCCAATAAAAATATGCCACTTTGGCAAGCAAGAACACAGCGAACAGTCGGCTAATGTGACAGCTTTCAGTGGGACGGGTTTGGCAGACTTTGCTCAAGTGGCACAAACCCAAGTGCTCCGCTCACACACACACATACACACACACACACACACACACACACACACGCACACAAACACACACACACACACACACAGTGTCTCTCCCTCATAGAACACAAGAAGAGGGATGTGATTGAACAGACTGCTGTAATGGAGAACTGGGGAGGTGTGAGAGTAAAGGTTGTAAAAGGAGTGATGGGAACAAAAAGTTCACAGCAGGATTTATTAAAAGGTCAGTGTGACACAAAAGGAACCATAAAGCTTGGCAGCATGGTTGGCAGAGTTCAGAGATTCAAATCAACACAACTTCTCGACTTATTAGCTGTCAAAATAAGAGATTGAGGTGCTACTTCTCTGTGAAATATCGCACGTTCAAGCTTTCTTTGAACTTGAAATATGATAATGTACGGCTTCATAATCCTGAAACACTGAGAAAGAGCCTTCAAAAAGCTTTCCAACCTCCACATACGAGGGTCTCTTCACCTTTGGTCTCCAAAAGGTTGTTACTCAGTCACTGGTAGTGACTTCAGGGAATTGCACCTTTAACAGCCGAAGTTGCACCAGCTTTTCACTCGTATTGCAGTGAAATTCCCTCCGATTAAAGGAAACTTCTGTAAAAAAAAATAAGCTTGCATACCCCTTACACAACCCCTTTTTACGGCGCTAACTGAAATCCAATGCAGTAACTACTCCGAGGCCTCCATCTCGCACAGCTATTTTCTTTGAAATTCTTTTCAGAGAGTTCTTCTCTAAAGAAAGAAAGACAGCAATTCCGCTGGGTCCAATCCTCCCACAAAGAATAGAGCAGATATTGAAGTATAGGCATGCCAGCCAACGCAGTGAAGCTTCCAACTCCTCCGGCTCGGCGAAGGAACACTGCCTCAGCAAATCACATCACAGAATGACTTTTCACTTGCACTAACTGCCACTTTCTACTACTGAACCTCTGGAGCACTTCTATTCTCTGACATAGCAGGCCAATCAAAGTGTGATCATTGTAACATAATTTGATAAAAAATTCAATCAAGTTTTCTTTTTGCCCTAGAAATGGGGGTTTTTCTCCTGTAGCTCCAGACCCAGCTTTGCAGTCATTTTACCGTGTCTACCAGAGCAATGGGCCAAACCATACACTCTAAAAACCATTGGCGGACACCTCCCAAGCACCACGCACTGATAGAGCAAGGCCAGTAAACGGGAGCTGGTTTGGGGGCAGTAAAACCAGCCCAGGCCTCTCCTGCCACTAAAACTGATTTATACGCACGGAAACACCTAATCTGCATGTCGTTAAGATGGAAAATCATTCCCCCTGACGAGAAGGCGTCTCTACCTGCCGTCGAGAGACGTGACCTCGCTCCTCACCAACGTGGAGGGCTTTATGGGAGAGTAATCGCCCAGAACAGTCCGGCTTTCAGCTCACTGTAGGCACACCAGCCTCACAGCTACAGCGTCTCAGATTTACACGACCTTTACCGCCTACACACAAAGCCAGGTAATACCTTTGTGTTCACTTCATCTCTCTGGCTCAAACTACACATGGCTTTATGCTTCCCACCACAACATCAGGATTTACATTTATCCGTGAAGAAAAAAAAAAAAAAAAAGGTGCTGTATTATCTCAGAGCATAGAATAACACATCGGGAAGCCGGTGCAGACAATCTGCTGGTGAAAAATGGTCCCTGAGGAGAAGGTGGCTCTTTTATTCTGGGGCATCAGTGGAAGTGTTTGATTTACTGGCCTTTGGTGTAACATTAGGAAAAGAGACCCATTTCCATATTATTAAACAATGACAAATCTATCAAGCGAGGCTCGACAGGGATCTCGCTCCTACCCTCGCTTATTTGTATAGCCTCAAAATGGTGGCAGCAATAAATCTGAGCAGTTTCTCCTTTCCTCCCTCTCTTCCTTGTGCTCACCCCGGAGCTCAAACCGTGTCTGTGTTGTCAGCGGACGGGGTGTGAGGCAGACTTGCAGAGAGATAAGAAGAAATAGTGCTGTCTTCAGAGTAATACAGTGGAGGAGAGATGCAGTAGATTAGGGCCCAGTTGCTGCTTTATATTCCTCTAAATACATCAGCAGTAGCATGTGTCAGTGCTACCAAAACCACTGTTCCATCATCCCATGGAAAACTACTCTTTAAGGCTGCCTCTGACAGGAAAGAGCAACAAACAGCACTTTCAACCCTCTTATTCTCATGCTCTCTCTGTTACATCAGATTCAGAGTATTTCTCTGCCTGCTACTTGTTTCTTTTCACCCATAAATGAACCGTAGTTAGAGTTCATTTTTGAGTTATCACAGCCCAAAGGGAGCCTTGAAAGTGTGAAAGGGCTAAAAGCAATATATATTTGTAATCATCATAATGTCCTGCTGATTGTACTGCATGATATCCCAATGCCGCACATCATTCAGACATGTCCGTTCCAGTCTTGACTCTATAGTGTACAGATGGAGCGGGTGGCCTGGTCAGTGTGAGAGCAGCGGTCCACAGCCCAGCTCTGCAGCTGCAATGTCGTGCCCTTCATTTGTCCCCTTGACAGACGGCTGTAAAAGTTTTCAGTGAGTTGTAAAAATGGAAATGGTGCCTCTGGTCTGGAATGGAATATGTCTCACGTGAAATTTATTTCAAATCTCCTCGGGAAGATATGGGCGGTGCTGGCTCCTGTGTGCGAGTAAAATCGCAGTCGCTCTCCCCTGCTCGCTCGCCAGGCCTTTCTCTCTTCTTAATTTCCCTCTCACTATTCTGCTTAAAATTCATGGACTTTCTTATCTCTTTTTTTTTTTTTGGGAGGGGAAACTATAATTATAATTCTCCAGAGTCTGCCAAAAGTGCTTAAAAATTTTGATTGAGGGACAATCGGTAAGTGTGTTCACATAAAAAAACGTATGCAGAGAAGACTGATTAGGAACAGCAATCCATCTAACGTCGGACAAGATGCAACAACAATAGGAAATTAATGTTTCCCCACTCATAGTCCATGGGCTCAAAAGAATAAGTCCAAATAGATTAGTGTCTAAAACAGTGAAATAAAATGCTATTAATGGTAAAAATACTGTATGTAAATGGAAATTATACAAAACCAACAGGGATTTAGAATCACATGTACCTGTTAAAGAGCTGTCCAGGTTGTCCATGCTCGACCCGGGTGTGTGCTCGATCCCGCGGGGATGCCTGGCTCCATAGCCTTCATCCTCCTCCTCTTCCTCCTCCTCGTCCTCCTCATCCGGCAGGTCAGTCTCCAGGTCAGAAACCATTGTGCTGGACACGTAGCCCACTGGAGGAGCTGGAGCCTGGGGAGGAAGGGAGCCAACCTGCATGTGCCTGGGAATAGCAAGAGAAAGCATTGTAACTCAAATGAGCATGTTCAAATATGTCAAGAAATGTGAAATAATAATGAAGGAAGAAAATTAAAGGACTATTCAGGAGGCTTTGTTTTGCCACAGGATGGAGAACAACTCAAATGTGTGCAGAGCTATTTTCAGTCCTTTTAAAAGTAAACTGCTGAATAGCTTTGGACAATTCTACATAATTCTATGTTGCTCCTTGCATGCTCACACAATGACCTACTAATTGCTGCTGTAGATGGTACAAAGGCATGCTCTCTAAACCCGCCGACACATGGTTGTCACCTCAGCGGCAGCCCGCTCTGCTGACAGACGCGTTTGTTTGAGGAGTGCAATGTCTTTGACGCTTTTTGCAGGGGGAATTGGTTGTAATTACTGGCCCTCTGGTGTTGTCAGAGATGCTCTCTAACCAACATAGTCATTACTGGGTAACATGACATCTCCTGCCTGACAAGGCTTCCCCACACACACACACTTCACTATTATGAATGAAGGCCAGTCTCTCGTTCTTTCTGCGTTGCTGACAGAATGAAGCATGGACCTTCATCTGACTTGCATGAGAACAACAATAATAAAACGTGCCGTTCGGGTGTGGAGCGGGGTAAATAACTATGGGAAAGAAATTGTGTCTCTTAGAGGGAGCAAAGTACAGTAGTCGCAAAATTGGTAGCATGGGCCCATTAAAATGAAATGATTAATGGGTTTATCTCCGCTGCACACACAGTTGACATGAAGAATGCTGCAGGACCCTGGGACCGATGCATGCAGAAAACAATATACAGTATGCATTTAAAAAGGACAGCAATGCATATATTACAGACAGGATAATTACAGAGATAGATCAGATAGAATGGAGGAATTGATAGACAGAAAAGTATCATATATAATTTATAATGTACTTAATAAACATATGTTTAGATTCTGCAGTTTCTACCATGTCTGTTTTGCCATATCCAGTTGGTATGCTCTGGTCAGTTCATCCAGATGAGACTGGAGCATGGGCTGCATTTCATCTCTGGGAGAAGGGGTAAGGGTGGCAGTGGACTGTTGTCCAAAGGAAACAGCAGCAGGGGAGGAGGCAACCCCTCGGATGGGTGGAGTGGGCACCCTCTCCTCCTCTTCCTCCAGCTCATCCTCCATTCCTTGGTGAAGATAAGTCTGCACAGGCATGGGCGGGCCCCAACCATCACTCTCATACCTAGTGACAGATGAGAAGCATTGTTGTGCTTAAAAAACAAAAAAAATCCTTGTTTTAACTGACCAACAGTGAAAAAAACCCAAAGAGGTTACATGAACTGCACTTTTTCTTAAATGTGAAGCTGATAAGAATTTTAGAAATGTTTACCAAATACAAAATGAACTTTAAACATGGAGAAAAGCAAACCTTAGATAAGCTAGATAGCTGGATGGACAGATACTTTATTGATCCTGAGGGAAGTTCTAAAGCTCTGTGATATAACAATAAAAAACCGTGTAAAAG
This sequence comes from Symphodus melops, assembly GCF_947650265.1. Lineage (NCBI taxonomy): Eukaryota > Metazoa > Chordata > Actinopteri > Labriformes > Labridae > Symphodus > Symphodus melops. Next base: position 5,837,364 of record NC_136700.1, on the reverse strand, counting down.
GAATTAACAATAATAAAGATAATATAAACACTAAGAATAAAAAACCCCTACGTACACACACACGGCTGTTTGACCTCGTCAAACTTTAGCAGGATTTATTAAAGGACAGGTCTGAGAGGAGTTATAGAGCGAGTCAGGCTTCACTTCCTCATGGCTGTGCTTATACATCCTGAAATAATACTGGCCATAAAGAAAATGTTCATTAAAGAAATTTGTCAGTGCACACCCCATAGGACATAACTGTTTTAATCTGCTGCCATTAAGAGCTGCCTCAGATTTACAGTGTAGGGTACTCTTCATTTGCCAGATAGCCTATTAAAGCCGATGACTCTCGCAGATAGGAAATTGGAGTAAGAGGACGTAGCACCTACTGGACCAAGGAGAGACACACACTCATAATTAACGAAGCTTCTGTTACTTTGTTACTCCTGATGAGTATGTTTGAGCCTCTGTTGTTGGATTCACTTTGCTTAATTAAGTGCTAATTGATTAAAAGAAAAGGCATGCATGAATGGAAATATACACTAAAGAAAATGTTGTAATGTAAATTTATAAGAACAGCTTTCACGGCTATTTTAGACTCAGAGGTAGATCAAATTCTTTTTTTTTTCCACTGTGGATATCAGCAAATAGATTAATCTGAAACCATCTGTGTTTCGATGAGCCAGTAACAGCAGGGGATTGCTAGAACATTGTTCTTTTTTTTTCCACTTCTCCCTTTATTTTCCTCTCATAAAGTCATGCTGTAGATTGTAGACAGGATCAGCAGAAAGTTTGATTTGAAGCCATCTGTACGTGAGTCTTCATGTGCTCGTCTGTAAATGGCAGTATGTGTGTGAGTATCTGGCTGCCTGAGGAGCCCATACACACACAGTGATCCTTCACTGTTCTCCAGATGTACACTCGTACAGTAATTAGCTGCAGAGAAAACAGTTCTAAACCCTGTTATTACACAAAGCAATGTGTGGTGTTGGTTCTGTTGCCAAACACTGCCTTGTTTGTTCCAGCAAGAAATAGACTAGACTGCTGAGATAGTCAGACTAGGAAACGATTGACTGCATGGTGGAGTCATTGTCTTAAATGGTGAGAGCATTATATGAGGGATCGCTGTATTCCAACGCTTCACTGGTTGTGTTTAGTTAGTTTCGACTTCCTTTTTTCTCAATCTGAGTTCATCTTTAAGTTCAGCAGCTCACAATATGACAATAACATGTAAGCATTTTACCTCCATGAATTTCATCTTATACATCAATTCTGTTTAAACTCACTTTTACAACAATACAAAGTCCTAAAGGCTTAAATAAGTCCAAATAAAAGCTGTACGAGTGTGGATGGCTTGTATCAAGAGACAGGTTTGGTTAGTTAATATAAAATAGAAGGTTCCAACAAAAGTCAGTATTTCAGTGAGCCTGTTAAATGTTTTCTTTAAAGATAGAGGTTGTTGATATAAGGTAAGCGTCAATGAAAAAGAAATGATGAACAATGATGAAAAATAAATCCTACTGCATAAAATGTTGGATTTTCGTATCTCTTCAGGGCAAATGATCTTCAAATAACAAAATGCATCAGTGATGACTTAAGCCCCTGGTAGACATACCCTGCTCCTTCATGAAGCTCATTGGGATAATGGTCCATCTCAGTGCCAGGGAGGGGGTGAATAGGAGGAGGGGGAAGGGGAACATTGGCCCAGTTGGAGCCATTAGCTTTACTAGGTTTGGAGCCAGCCTTGGTCTTCTTCTTCTTCCCTCCCTTTCCACCTTCAATGAAGAACACAGACATTTAAGAGACACAGTCGTTGAAAATGAGATTAGAAAATAAAATCAATTAAAAACTAATAAACAAGTTGGATAGCATTGCAAATTACAGTAGCATCTGTTGCCAAGTGACAAATGTATCTTCTAGAGAAACTCAATTTAAACCACACACGCTCCTAAGATTACAGATCCATCCGGACTCAATTTCAACATGCCCTTGGAAAATCATACACAATTTCAGAGCCAACATTTCAATGGGCTCCTGCCTGTCAGTGCTTACATAGAAAAGCTCAAGGTTGCCTGATGAAAAGCATGCTCCCATTGATTAATTGCCTGAAAAGCCTCAAATCTCCATAGAAACAGGAGAGAACGGCGGTAAACGAGGCTGAGGCAGACCTTTGTGCTCCACCCATCCCTCAGTGTCCCCTTTAACACCAGGCTTTGGGCTCCACAATGAAATATCTCACTTCACGGCATCATCATAATGAATGGCTTGTGTAGTGTCAGTGTGTCCCTAATGGAATTTACTGAGAGTCTATTACTACTTTCATTTCTTTTATTACACCGGAGAGCCGCTAACCCCATCCATTTCCACTCATATCCCTCCAACACCCAGATTCTCCTCCGACCCATCCATCTTTATAAATCTGCCAGCCAGGTCAATACTGGCTTTTATACGATTTGGTCAATTCGAAATAAACTTAAAGCCCAAATCTGTTTAAGGTTGAGGCAAATCAAAACAAACAAACAAACAAACATACAACAAAAAAAAAACACATGAATACAAAGACACGCAGATTGCAAATCAAATTTCAAACATTTAAAAGTCGATTTGGCTCTGTGGTTTATAAGTCACAACCCTCATTTTCTTTGAATCAATTTCATCGTATATCATATTTTTTTATGAAGTGAAACGATGAGGAAAAAAACCGTTTGTATCTCATGTTTTTGAATGATTTCTTACAAGATCCAGGAACAATGTTAAAGAAATAAAGGATTCAAACTCTATTTGGATTGTGTCTTGACTCCCTTCATACTCTTATATTAGGGCTGCAATAAAAGTCATTGTTTCCCCCATAAATAAAGTATAAAAAAAAACCTTTGGTCTACAAAATCTGAAAACAAATCCTGCAAAAAATGAAGAAATATTGAACGACTTAACAACTAATCAACTGATCAATACATGTCATCAGCGCTGCATCACTTATTGAAAGCAACTAAACTACATGAGTTTATAGTTATATGTGCTTTCACAACTAGTGGTGCAGCAAAGTATATGAACATAATCAAAAACAACATCTATTGATCCAGAAGTATGAGACATGGAACCTCTGTCTGACAAAACAAACTGCCCATGTAAAATTGAATTTTATAATACAGCTATCTAAGCTGGTCACACATTATGTAGAACTTGATTTGGTGCAATCATTTCTGAGTGTTAAAGTTTTTAAACATCTTCTTTTCTCACACTGCTAAGATTGAGCTAACGTAAAAAGAAAAGAGCACAAACTGTTCGGCACTGTACTCATCTATAGATCCATTTGTGGCACAGTGACTTTCTTCTCCACCAGTAAGAACCTTAAATCTCTCTCATGGAAATAACCCACACTGACGTCAGCAGCCACACAGACTCGTGAAAGACATCTTGGGGAAACTCTGTTGAACACATTTGTATCTGTCATCTGATGGTTAGCGCTTGCTGCCAAAGGCCTGTAATCACTTTTCCTCCTGCCACAAAAAAAGCTGCCAACATTGCATGGTGTGCAACGTAAAATCATGCACTCTAAAGTAATCTAATAAACTGACTTTACTCACAGGCAGTAAAAAGTACATCACTGCCATCATAAGAAACTTACAGATGTTCTTTTGTTCTATTGATTATCACGGACGCCAAATGACGTAAACTCTAAAATAAGTTTTTAAGTTATTTTATGGCTTTTAAACTCAAGAGGAACAAAAAGAACCTAACAATGAGAATGATAATGCTCGGTCAGAAGATGAAACATTAGGCATGAGGAGATAGAAGGGGTGTCAGTAAAAGATTAATCAAGAATGGAAGTGATAAAAGAAACAACTGTAAGCCCATGGCAGACAGCAGCCCAGTGCAAGTATGGTCTGAATGTAATTGGGTTTCCTAATCGTACCTCTGGGCGACGCTCGACTTTTACCAATAAATGGGGAGCTGACGTGATTGTTCAATCATCCTTAGCCCTTCACACAAGACTAGCCATCAATATTGTAAATGAGCCTCTTCTAGGGAAGGATGGTCTGGCGCTGAAGTTACAACAGCTTAGTCCAAATATGAAAAATACAGAGAGAGGCTGTGGTTAGGAGCTACACAGGAATTAAACAGTGAAGCAATCTCCTGTGACAAAACTAAGACTTTCTTCAAAGGGGAACACATACTAAATATAGACTCAGCTCTGGGTATTTATACTCTAGGTTTGGGCACTCCCAGCTTATAACTGCAGGGCTGTATAGCCTTGAGCTTACTTTGTTTTCATTGGATGTGTCAGTGCTGAGGGGGAAAGCCACAGAGCAGAGACTCTCGAAGGACTATGCAGCTGGATATAATCGTTGAGTGGTAGAATCATTTCAAAATGGATATCAAAATAACACAAAGTCATCATATTTTGTGTAAAAAAACAAAAAAAACAAAAAAAAAAACGGTTACATAACAGGGTGAGATGCAATATAGGTGGAGTGCAGACGAGAAGCAGGTTACACACAACCATGGACTTCAGATTATCAGGGATTTTGCAGCTGAGAGGAGGGCAGGAGTTTGCAGGGTCCCAAACTGCCTCAGAAAACATCAGCTACCTATTTTCTTCCACACTAAGAAAGCTTTTAATGAGCAGTTTCATGTCCCCAGTGGAGATCCATGCTGCCATGAAAGCTGCTCTATTTCTGTTCCTTTTCATCCTGCTCTCCTCCTTCAGACCTGACATTCATTATTCCTTCCATCTCCTTAGAGGCAGAACAAGGCACTCTAGCTTCAACTCTTCCCCCCTTCAAAGACCAAATCTACTTTGATTGAATTCTGATAAAACCTTTTTCTTGTGCTGTTTCAGATCCATCCCTGTTTTAGGGTGTAGAATACAGTGTACAGCATCACTAGAATATGTACAGTTTATAGACAGACACAGCTATTATTATGCGTCTCATAATCAAAATAGCAACAGGTGTAATGAATATATCACACTCAGTTAGTTAATTATTTAAATATATCATTTTATAGCACAGGTTTTAACATACACTCCACTGTAACTGTCTCTTTAATATTATTCCTGTAGGCAAGGCAAAGCTACATTTTTGCCAATTCTGCAAGTTTTTATCTTGTGCTAAGCTAACAAACTGCTCGAATGCCGTATTTCCTGTTTTTTAAGGTATATTTGTGGGCTTTTTCTGCCTGTACTTAGAGATGGGACAGTGGATAGAGTCAGTAATTAAGGAGAGAGAGAGAGAGAGAGAGAGAGAGAGAGAGAGAGAGAGAGAGAGAGAGAGATAATAGAGAGGGTGGGAGAGAGAGAGAGAGAGAGAGAGAGAGATAATAGAGAGGGTGGGAGAGAGAGAGAGAGATCGCCCGCTCGGAAGACTATCGCCTGCAAACATTGGGCGAGGGTACTAACCACTATGGTCACCAGCGCCTCTGGATGTCACTTTTTAACTGTACAGAGGAGAGATTGTTGTCAATTTTCTTCTCTTTTGAAAAGAATTTGAATGTTAAGATATTCCTCGAAAGCATATTTCTAAAAATTTTCAAGAAGATATACACAGCGAAGCTAACTTATTTTTTTCTTCATCTCATGAAACTACAGCATAAAATAGCATGTTAAGGCCCAGGCGGAGCCCTGAGTAACCTGTGTGTCAATGGGACAAATCTGCCTGAAAGGCATGGTCACTTCCCATCCTTCTATCCAGTCCGCTGTGTGCCAGAGCATTGAATTAGAGACCAGTTAAGGCAGTGGATTGTAACTAGATAAAAGAGAAGAGTGGAGAGGAGGAATGCAGAGGGCTGCCTTGGCGTCCTATAAATGACATTGTAATTCTCTGAACATGGGTTTTAGTGTAGTCAGCCACCATTAGGGGAAGAGGGAAGAAGGGAGGTATTTTTGCCACTTTACCCAGCCAAGCATCTCTAATGGTGAGTGTGTGTGTGTGTGTTTGTGTGTGTGTATGTAGTCCACTCTGTCTGAAAGACTCCCTCTGCCCCTATTCCCGTCTGCTCAAAGAAAGACAAAGCCTGCACAGTGATGGCAGAAAACCAGTGTTAGCACTTGCAGCTATACTCAGTCAGAAGATGATAAGCACTATTCTTTCTCTCTGATTTAAATGTTCCATTTTCTTTATGCTCCAATAAGCTGTCAATTCCTATCTTTTATCCCATAATGGCTATTGTACACAGTACCCTGAGTAACTAAAGAAATTGCTTGAAATCATTCACATGTAATGAACTGTAAGAAGCGAAGTCTGAGTGAGAAAAGCATCTTTGGTGACTGAGAGGGACTGTGTTTATAAAATTCCTCTTAGATGTCAGGTTAGCACATGCAAATAACAGATCAAAAGCGCAATTAGGACATCAGTCAATCATAAAGTCAAGCGGCAGAACCCCCGAGAGTGTCCCAGTCTGATTTGTAAGATCCTCTTCTGCGTAAACCAACCTGAGAGACTGCCGCTTCGCTCTGAGCTGTTGTGAGAGCTGGTGGTGCTGAAATCTTGTGATTGGTTGTGTGGGATTCTATTAGACAATCCATCGGCCAATCGGTAGTCGGGAATGAAAAGGAGGGCTACAGTGGGGGTTAAAGGGCAAAAATCACAGTGGCATCAGGTGACTGGCAGTTAGCACAAGCACATGCAAACATGCAGTTAGAGCATAAAGCAAGCAGGAAATATTCAGGGTTCAAACATTCAACAAGGTGCACCTGGGTAACTTTTCTTTGACCTTTTTTGTAATGTTATGCACAAGACAAAACAGTCGTAGAAACTTCTGATTTGCTGTTGATTAAACAAATAATGCTACCATCAGCAACACTTTATTTTCATAAAATTGAAGATTTGACTCCATGCTGTTTACCCGTTTGAGCTTTTCATTTGTTTCAGAATCAAGGCTAGGGAACATAACAAAAGCTTTTCTTTTAACAAGCAAATGCAAGTCAGAGACATTGCTAAAATGTATTACGAATTTATTTAAGACTGTTGGAAAACAAGATCAATATATCATAAAAACACAGCCAAAGAACATTTACTACACCATAAGTGTGAAACTCGTCTTAGCTCTGATTAATCCTGCCTCAAATCCACGGTAATTCATTTGGATTATTTTCTTTAATTTGAGTCAAGATAAAAAGGATTAGCAATTACTCAGAAAGTGAAGGAGGAGTGATGCAGATATGGAAACCCAGCAAGAAATAGATGACTTAACTTATGCACCCTTTATTCATACAGGATGTGTTTATTCAACCTTGGAGAGTAACCAAGATGAAGTCATCGTGGGGGGGTGAATGACTCTTTTTTAAGAAAACTCCCCCAAACCACAGCAGGTTTGGAAAGGCTACAGAGACCTTTTAATGAAAACTTTACATTTCAAATAAAGGTCTTTTTATAACTGTAAATGTGTGGCTTGTGATTTATCTGCTTTGTTTTTGATGTTGCTGTATGAGGATTTTCTTTTGGGGACTGGATTATAAATACATCAACGACATTTGACAGACCTCACACAGAAGGGCAACCGGTACCTACAAATTGCCTTAAGAACATTTACTTTCATGTCTGACTTACTGTTGTTGCAGGAGTTCTTGTCAGGCAGGGAATAGCCCAAGCTGGCCATTTCCTGCTTGGCCTGGAGTGAGGCCTTCCACTGAGCCTCGGGCAGGTCTACAGCCAGCTCGTGGATACTGCTGGAGTGAAGAATCTGGGTGGTGGCGTAGGGAGTGGCTTGGGATGTCTGACCAGGACTGTTGTAGTTGGCTTTGGTGGTGAAGTCTATGCTGCTGTAGATGGCTCCGTCAGATAGCATGGTGCCTGTTTTATCCCCTTGACCAGAGGGGAGATCTAGAAAAGGGGGGTGGGTGGTTAGAGGGCATACATCTTCTAAAATACACATTTAGCTTTATTGTAAGTGGAGCAATTAAATACCACATGTGGTTTGGCTTTGATGCAGAAAAGAGGACTACAGTATCCCTCTTTAGTTTTGGTCATTTCAGTGTAGTTCAGAACTTATACGATTGCACTTAACAGGCTCATCCATTAAAAAATAAAAAATAAAAAAAAATAAAAGGACTCCAGTTATGACAAATAGCTTTTCTTGAAGACGTATGAATATCTCAGTCTCCTCCTCCCTCTGTTTGTGTACATGAGGAATAATACTGTTGCTCCCCTTGTGTTTGTTGCAGGAGGAGAGAGAGGGAGAGAGAGTCAGGGAAAGAGCAAGCAGACTCACTCTGCAGTGCATGGCTTGCATGCCCAGTGAAGGGTAGATGATGTAGAGCCGTGGCGGAAGTGTCCGCATCTGCGCCAGTCAAGCTGCGCCTGTCCTTCACGACTGGCTGCACAGGACCATCCTTTCAAAAACCCATCCACCCCCTGCTCCTCTGCCCAGCTTCTCTCACATTCTCTTGCTGTGAGGTATGGGCTATGACACCAGGCTTGACTATTTGCCATTACTCAGACTGGTGACAGCAGAGGCCCTGCTGTTAATGTTCTAGCTGTCCTCAGATGTGATATATAAATATATACCCAAACACACGTGTGATATGCATATATGTAAACATGATGCATGCATAAATATACATGATGAACAACAGGAGGAACGCAAGCCATCATCTTTCATCTTTATTGCCTCTTTCTCAAAGCCTAAAGGACAGCATCAGGGCACTCACCTCCTCGGCTAAAGTTACTCAGGTCATTTGGTCCCCCGGAACTGCTGTTGACAGGCAGGCTGGTGGCCGGCCAAGAGTCCGCTAACCAGGGGTAACCTGGGTCACTGGCATTAAGTAGGCCCGGCCGGCTAGGCAGACACACAGGATGAAAAGCTACATTACACAAAGGCTGTGAAATCACATTATTATCAGAGCTTTATGTGGAAAACATTTCCAGTTACTTGGTATGCATAGTCTTATCCACATTATGTTGGATTCAGAAATTATGAATAAAAACATGACATTAATCAGCAGCGAGACAATGGACGGACAAAAATTCAAACAAATGTTTAAATGTAAGAATGTGCACGAGAATGTGTGTTTGTGAGAGATAAGGCTGCTTTAAGCAACAGACGCTAATGAAAATATTCAGAGATAGGGGGAAATACAGTACGGATACATTTCTTCTACTGTGAAGTTGAAATTCCTTCAGGCAAACGCAGCCCTTTATCTGTCTGTTCCTCCTGCTGTGTCTTTGTCACATTCCTTGAGTTATTAATGCAAAATCACACTTTGCAGACACTAATGCATGCATTTGCTCTCTGCACACAAGTACAGCATTACACAAGGACACCCACATGTGCATGTTTCCTTATCCATTAATTTCCTGTGCATTCTGCTGTGTTTTCCCATCAACCCCTTGTGGTGATGTCCAGACAGTCTAAATCTTATCTGATGAGACGTCAAACGTCGGCCACAGACCCAACATGTTGCCCCGACCCACTTGTGGGATGCCCGTACAGTATGTGGGAGAGGGCAGCTCCATTTAACAGGTGTTGTGTCCCTCCTGAGAGGGTGAGACCCATAAAAAGCAGCCATTAAGACTTTAACCTGCCATGGGTGACTGCTGGGAGGCCATTAGGGCCACTTTGCTGTACAATCACGTCTCAGGCTCGTTACCATGGCTAACACAGATGGAGTTAAATGAGAATGCGACGGAGCTAAATGCCTTTTTGTAAGTGTCACTTTTGTTGACACATCACACTGTGCTTGTTTTCAATGACTTTACATTCATATAGATACAGAAAATAGGATTATCAAATCTAATAATATATAATAAGTAGTAAATATCAGCAGAGGAAGGATAAAAAAATAAAATATTTTTTGTATCATAAAGAACCCTGTCAAGTTCAATGGAAAGTGCCTTCTGAAAAATCCCCCTGAAAGTCAGCCCCTGCAACTGGAAGTCAAACACCACATATGGTGCAGAGGATGGCATCCTCTCAGAAAAACAGAACACCCTGCTGTCAATACCAGGCAGAGCTAAATGTAGCTGTTTACAGATACACATCCTGAGAAGCTGCAGAACTCAGTAGTAAGCGGCCAGGCTGTGTCTTAGCTCCAGTGGTGAGTCGTGTTGGCATTGAGGCACCGGGTAAGAGTGAAGCCCTGAGGACAAGGACAGGTAATGGGTGTGTTACAGTCAGCCTCTCGCTCAGCCACAGGTTCTAATGAGAAGAGGGGGTTTAGTATGAACTGCAGCCCTGGCAAGCTTCGAGCCCTCGCTGTGGTTCCTGAATGCTAAAACAGGCCCTCGGGGGAGAAAAGTCATTCAAATTGATGGCTGTGCATCAGACAGATGCACTTTTATAGGGTAATACATCTCTCCCTGTCCTTCCTACCTCTGTTTGTTGCTGCCATGTTTTCCAACTGCCATCATGATCTCTCATCGTACCATATTTCACTGTTTTCCTTTATTTATCCATCCTACACCTTTGTCACATTTTCTATCCATCCTCCCTACCTTTAATTTATAAGGTATCTACCAAGTAAAAAAAAAAAAACTTTGGTAATAAACCACACCTTTGTCTAACTTATCCTGTGGGCACTATATGTATCCTCACCAAGCCTTCTAAAGAAAGACCATTTGAAGACATGGAGCTGATAGTGAAGCTGTCTGCATTGTCATTGTATTTATGACACAATTTTTGAGATTGGTATAATTTGAATAAGATTGATTCCTATATTAGATATTCACTCTATCTAAGTGCATATGTGTCTAACTGTATGTGAGAAGTGTGTGTGGTTCAGTAATGGGTAGCGGTTGAAGGGATGGACACCGGGTCATACATCGAATGAAAAGTCAACACATAACTTTTAATCCCTGGCCATCCGAGGATGGATGGCAACCTTGGCAGATAGAATTTGATTTGGAGCGTTTCCTCTCCCTGTTAGACACTTCAGTTACTTGTGATGGGTAGGAAACCATAAATACTGCCCAAGATGCCTGACACTGAGCCTCCTATAAATAAGCCCAGTGAGAGGTATTAATTCCAGAGCAACTTCATAAATCAAGTGTTTACGGTCCCACATAATGGTGAATAGAACTTGGATACATCTAGACATTAGCTAAAAACTCAAGCATTGGGAAAAAGATGACTTTATAGATCAACTCACAGGCAACACACAATCATTCAGCATTCAGATTCAGGACACTAAAGGAATCTCCATAGCAACAGTGTCAGTGAAACCTGTTCACCGCCATGCTCTGCCCATGCTTCCCACCAATAGGCGAGAATCTGCTTAGCTAAAATATTGATCAGTGCCAGGATAGGAAGTTATTACTACCTCCTAATTACCATCTCCCTATTGGCAGGGGGATAAGGAATGAGCCCTTATCAGCTTTTATCAATTTCAATTGAGCAGCCAAGTCAAGTCGTGCAGGTCTACCAATCTGCAGCCTATTCATCTTCCATGAATCATTTATTTTGTGATCGATTAAGTGTAATGTTCAGTCAGGGCAATTTGGTAGGGGCCAATGAGAAACTAGAAACAGACGCGGCTTCATTTGCTATTGTCTAATTAATGCAATAAACATCTCATGTAACAAATGAACACATTTTCCTCTGATACCCTGCTGCACATTTCCACTTTCAGGGCAGATGGGCAAGTTGCAACATCTGGGATTTGATGGCACCAGAGTGACTGACAGATCAGAGGCTCTGGTTGGATTATGAGTTTCAGACTGCATCCTTTTTCAGTGATGGAGAAATTGTGGCAGTTGCGACTACTGACTAAAGATATGACAAATATAGAGCACCAAAAATACAGACATTTCAAATCCCATTCGCTGGAGTGAGAATCCGAACCACTTATGTGGAAAATTGAAGAAAAAACACTACAGCAGAAAAGTAGATGAGAAAGGGCTTGGCAAGTGGCGTGGCTAATTCATTGAGAGCGTGATGGAAGCTCACAGAACAATATAGGCAAATTCTCTGTTCTGGCATTCAGTCATACCCACACAGTAAGGAAGGGGGGTGGAAGTATGAATATAAAAAAGCTGCAACCAGACCACAGAAGAGACACATTCGCAAAAGCCCTGAGACACACAGGGTCAGATTCAGCTGGCAATCTCTTGCTGAGTGTTTGAGCTCTGGAGGCTTTACCTAGTCAGGTGTGATAAGCAGTCAGTAGACAGAAGCGCAGGATTCTCAAGGGACTTTCTTGAATACCCACAAAGGCTCAGTAACTGGTGTCATTGAGATGTGCCCTATTGTCTGTAGCCCCTCTCGCTGTCACCAACACACACTGACACAGAGCAGGCTGTATGGGGGTGCAAGTGGGGTACCTCCACACACATCTATCCCTTGGGTAATTATTTTTACATTATTACATGTGCTCAGATCCCAGCCGCCCACGCAAGGTGACAGGCAAATTTATCACTCCGAAGGGGTTCTGGGTTGCCTGTAGCCAGCAGCTGAAGATAAATGACAAAATAAAAGCACTCTCTGCTTAAATTGTTTCTGTTAATTCTGTTGAGGAGATTTACGAGTTCATCCATCGATGCATGAACAGAGATGTGGAAGAAATGCGCATTTGCACTTCAGTTTGCATGGCAGGAACACAAACATATTGGTTATCTACAGTATCTATCAGTGATTTATCAGGGTTGTAATCAGATGCCTCTCGCTGGAGACTTATTGCTTGACTCAGGAGGAAAGGTTGTGTTTGAATGTGTGAAGCTCAAGTCACAGAGGATGAAATCATAAAGATTGAAGTTTTGTATTTGCTCAGGTTATTGAACTCAATAAATGATGGCTCTTGTGTTGTTGTTGTTGGTGGGAAGCTCACCTTCCATTGCTCATCAGACCGCCGTCGACCCTCTGGAATGTCACTAAAGTCAGAAAAGAAAGAGAGAAGAAAGGGACAAAGCCAGACCTTAAGTTTTAATAACAGTTTACATAGCAAAAAAAACTAAGGATTCATTGTCTTTTCAATACTGTCCAGTTCGCCCTTGTGATGCAATGCTACTTTTTTTAACTGTTCTCTTTCTCTCACACAGCTAGACAGTGGATGGAAAAACTGAGGGATGCAGATGTCCCCACTGCGTCCAATGCCTTTGATGAAAATTAAAAAAAGAAGCGCAATGATGAGGATTAGATATTGCTCGGCTTTGCATAAGTGGAGGCGTCATGTGTTCCTCAAGGACAAGATGCCTTATGAGAGGCAAAACTCATTTCGTCGTTCTTATTTTGCAGCGGAGTTATTATCAGATTTGTGATTAAATCTCAGCCCAAAAATGATTAGAAAAGGCAGAGGGCTCATTAATCACGTGGAGTTCTCTATCTGCAAGCGCTGAGACTGACTTACTGATCTTTCAGCAAGCAAGGCTCCCCAGAAGCCATACATGTGGCCTGTTCCATTACAGTGATCTATAGATAACAAGGGCCGCTCTTTGTCAGTGGCTAGTAAAACTCTGTGGCTCACAGAGAGAGACGGCTGTGAAGGATCCATTTCATCTCTGCTCAGTGACCATGATGACAAAGCAGCATCCAGACTTCTAAGCATGTAAGATCTTCAATGGATCACACAGGAAACACAGAAAAGCGTCAAGTTTTGGAAATCACCTCATGCCGATGAGAGGAAAAAAAGAGAGAAGGGGAAAAAAAAGAAAGAAGAAAGCTGGTTCACCCGAGAGAGAGAGAGAGAGAAGGAGAGCTGTTAGTAATTTAGCTCATTTGTTTCCACAGATGGAGATTAAAGGGAGGAGGAGGCTGAACATTCCTCCTCTCTTTTCTGTTTCATTCAGGTTGATTCCACAACAAGCCCAGGCATGGACCCGAGAAGGGGCTTTTCTGTGGCTAATGTAGTAACGTACATGACAGGGAAAGGAAAACTCCCACAGTAGATTACAAAGGATGCTAACAGGACATTTTAATGCATCCTCAACATTACCTAAGCATGCTTAATCCCATTTTGTCTCTCGGGGAAATATTGTCGGATTTTAACGAGAGAAACACAGTTTGAAGTTTTCTGAGGTTGCTTGTCAGAACAGTTTGTAGTTTGCAGCATTAACTGCAAACTAGCAAATTGAATTCTTACTGCTAAAAAAGTTTGAGATAAAACCAATATTGCAGGTCCGTCTGAATTATATATGGCTTTGAGACAGTTTGAGACAGAGTTGGTATTCTCTTCTTTTTTTTTCTTCTTTTTTTTTTTGGCAAAGCTCATTCTCTTTGTTCCACCAGCAACAAACTTGCATTAGAGTATTTTCTGTCGTTTGAGGGAGACGACTGACAGTGGGAGGAGGTGGAGGCGAGGGGAGGCTGTGCAGCGGGAAGGCCTCTGAAGTCCCTATCTGTGCTCAGGCACATTTCTGGGTTGCTGTGGAATACTTTCATGTTAGCCAGAGTGACACGGCGGCATTGCTGTGCTTCTCGCCTCCGTCTTCCAGATAAGCACTTTCTCCAATATGAATACAGATTAATCCCTTTTAATAAGCATTAAGGGAGGGGTGGACGTAATCAGCATATAAAAATTCCATCAAATCTCTTTCCTGCTGGCTGTGTGCCTCAACAGTGTGCTGATTTACCTCTCCTGCCCTGACAGCTTTAGGGGGCCGAGATAGGACACTCTCGATACATCAACTAATTGTCAATACAGGGAAGAGCAGCGCTGTAGGACCCCTCAGACACACTCTGGCTCATGTTCTAAATATCACCTCACTCTAATGTTATCATCTCTCCTATACTTCACCTTGTTTTGTGTTTGCCCCTTAAAACTTTAGTGAGATAATATTCGTCCTTTCTGGCTTCTGTGTGTAAGCCTCACAAGTGTGATCCATATTTTGAAGCTGATATTCCATTAAGATATTAGTGTTCCCTACTTCCTGTTGATCCCAAAAAAAAGGGAGGGGTTTCGGCTGAAGATCCAGAGGAAGATTTCACTAAAACGTGTTTTCAGTTTGTCAGTAAACTTGTAACTTTTTACCACAGTGTCTATGAAATGCTACTCTCTGTTGAGTCCACTCAAACTCCAGACTGTAAGACACACTGTCAACAGTTCCTCCAAAGTCTTCTTAAAAAGAATAACAACATGGCTAGTTAAATATCGCCACAGTAATAGTGGATATTGTCACAATAAAAAAAAACAACACATAAGTTAAATTGAAGAAAAAGGGTAAAGAACTCATCAAACAGCTCCCTTAAAGACACCTAAGGAGAACAAACAGGGACAATACGACAGGATCTGAGACTTAAAAAAGACAAAAAAAAAAGAATGAGCTCATTAGAGGAGGAGAGAGGAGGACACGCTTACCCTATACCACTGCCACCAAAAAAAGATACACAATACATGATGAAACTACATTCAAACCAGGAGCAAGAACAAACAGAAATACAACACAAAATGTAAAGAAAGCTGCAGGGCTGCAGGGCTCTGGTCATGGCCAATAGAAAATCCAGATTTTTTTAGTGGTTGGCGTTATATGTTGGCGTTATGGCACAACGGAAAGATCGGTATATGCCATGACCATAAGTCTGACAGTTCAAGCACATATACTGTATACGGTTAGTGGGCAGGAGATGACTCTGCGTAGAGGTGGGGTGAGGAGACAGGACAAATGAACAGTACCTGCAGGGGTGAAGGTGAAGGACTGAACTGCAAAACAAGAAGACAGAGAAGTTGTGCGTTAAAAGCCTGCAGAGATAAGCGGTGCTTTAGGGGAGTCTGCACACTGGGCACGTTGTTGAGCAAAGAGGTGGTGAGGGTCATTACAAGTAGGACCTCATCGTCACCCAGCGTGCAGAGCTTCAGCCAAGAAAAGCAGCCGGCTCAAAGGCCACAGAGGTGTAGAAATGGTGGCGAAGCAACAACGAAAACACACAAACACATAAATGTAACAAACAGAAATGAAGAGCAAATTATTCAAACCAGAAGAGCAAAATATGGTGCGTGCACTTTTGCGCAAAAGTGCTTAAAACGACTAGAAAACAAACGCTACATGACTTTGTTTCACTTAAATTCTGCTTTTTAATAAGGCAACAACTAATTCAAGAATTATGTGGAGCACTGACTGCAGTGCTTATGTGTGTCCGCTCATTACCATTTTCTGCTCTCTAATTAAATCCTGTACACTTGGCGCTGTATGTGGACTTGGTGGTTGCTCGTGTTGACCAGGGGTCACTTAGTAAGATGTTAGGGTCAGTGTGTGGGAGGTGAGTTGGACCAACTCCAGCATCAGTGACCAGAAGAGAGTCCAGTCTGCCCACTCAGCTCAGCCCACCCTGGGCTATTAACCAACACTGTGGGTGGATTTGTCAAAAACTGTAGCCTTCTGAAAATGAGTCACACTGACATCTGTCTCCCTGTTGAGCTTTAACACCACAGCCACCTTAACCAACTGCTCACAGCTTCTAAACTGAAACAAAAAATAGTGCACTGATTGAGAATAAAGTATGATCATTAACTTGAGAAAGTATCTCTTCGGCAAGGAAAAAAAAAAAAAAAATGTCTATTGTTTTCTAAAGCATCACATCAGATTGTCAGAATAACTTTGCATTAGTGACGAAGAGGCTTTGCTCAGGCTAACCTGCGTAGTTGCTCAGACCCTTTCTCTTCTTTCTTCTCCAGTACAGCCAGATGCTGAAGCCCATGAGGATGACCCAGCAAGCCCCACCAATACCGGCAATAAAAGCAGGCTGCTTCACCACATCAGTAATCTGCTCTGTGATGCTGTTGTTCCGGTTCCCATGTATAATCACGTCCCGGAACTCTTTACCTGAGGGCACAGGGATAAACAGGCAGCATTAGTGTGACGCTGGTGGATACTTGCTAGAAAGAAACAGTGAAATAACAACACAGTTATGGTCGATATGCTGCTTCAAGGTGAAAGCTATCACAGGTGCCGGTGAAATAAGGGCTTGAGAATGTCCCACTTTTTCATTGTGAAGAAATAACACCTCAAGAAAGGGGGTTAGTGCAAGATTAAGCTCAGAGAAGGAAGATATGATGAATTTCAGCCGAGATATTGACCAAGGGAGCAGGACATAGATCCAAAGGATGTGCAGTGAAACATAATGTACAGACTGAAAAAGGACAAAGCCTAAAAGCTTATAACAAACCCCCGAGGTGAGCAGGTTGTTTGCTTAGCTCAGGTCCTAATTCACTCTGTTGCCGATAAAACACACCATGTGAAATGAGAGGAGAGGATACCGGTCTGTATTGATCGTCTATGGCAGCTCACCCGGCCTGCTCTACTTGACACTATTCCACGGAGCGTGATGAGACTCGAAGCACAAACAACAGTTCCCACAAGCTGACAGGAACAAATACACACTCATAAAGATAAACACACGCGCATTACATGGGTTGTGTATGCACGCAATACTACACATGTGCTCTGAATTTCTTTTTATGACTGTGTCACCGCAAAAAACTACACACCCATTTCCACATCCACAGACAAGCAAACACACAACATATTATATCAGCAAGCTCGGGGCTCTGCTCCTGGAGATGGATTATGTGAGTGACACTGGGGAAATAAGAACATGCTACAGGCCAAGCCATCAGTTATGGGTCAAATCAGGCACAATCTGCCCCAGCTCCACATAAATCATATGTGGTCAGGACACATATCAAAAAAGGAGTATTTTAACCATATTATTCATTTTTGCACTTCCTAGTCTTGAAAGGAAACACTGACGCTATCTGTTCTTCGGCCTCAATCATCCACTAACAGTGAAATACAAACACTGGTGTCAACACCTCGATTCGGAACGTTTCTATCAATGAAACTCACCGATGATAATAGACTGAGGTTCACTCTTGACGCCAACCCCAGCACTTGTGCTTGCCGCCACCTCCACCCGGTACACCACGCCCACCTGCAGCCCGCCCACCACCACTGAACGTATGGCTGCGTCCACTGTCTTATTTACATGGAAGCGTGTCTCATTCCCCAGACACCAGATCTACAGCAGAGAAGGAGACAAAACAGAGATGGGATTCATTCCATTTGGCTTAGTGGAAGTTAGATGAGAATCCTGGTTGAGGATTGCTTGCTGCGTCAAACCTTGTACTCCTGGATAATGCCGTTCTGGTGGTCTGGTGGAGGAGGGTCCCAGGAAATGCTAATTGAAGTGCTGTTCTGGTTTCCCACAGTCAGGACTGTTACCTGCTGAGGAGGGGCACTTGGAGCTGAAAAAGGAGGCACAAAAAAAACAGGTCAACAATTACATTACCTTCCATGGAGCCGAGTAGTAACTAAGTAACACTTAGAGACAAGAATACCTGCCCTGCAGTGTTGTACATCTGAATGTGTTTGAACCAATCTGTATGCACAAATGCACATACACAAAAACAGACCAAGACTTTTTCAAAGAATGTTTTACTTCAGAGATAGCAAAGGTGGCTGATGACTGTCAAAATGGCTCATTAAGGGGGGAGGGAGAGAGATTTACATGGAAACCCAACAGGTCTGACATGGCTATAACCCGTCTTTAGGGCTTCACTATGATTTAATATCTCATCCTCTGCTACAGCCCGGTGGATTTGTTCAGAGAATACTCGTATTGATTTGTGGAATGAGGCCTGGCACAGTAAGGCAGAGGCTCTCAGTCAAACTAAGACTCCCTCACTGGCCGAGCCAGGGTGGCATGAGGGTCAACAAGCTTATAGGATGAGTCGCAGACGAGAAGAAAATGTGAAAAAAAAAACATTTACTGGAAGAGGAAGGAAACAAAGTCTGAGTCAACATATTGACTGATTTCAACGATCAGCCAGATGAAACTAAAGCCAGTAGGTAAGGATCAGAAAGAAGGTTCAGAGTAAGGCACCACTAAATGAATTGGCTCCATCCACAGGCAGACAGATAGTGGAAAGAAACACGACAACTCCGAGCCTTAATACACCTCACTCTGTTGTTATTCTGATGGCAACAATATTCTGACCCCACAAGGGGTAACCGAGGAAAAATAAATAACAGTTGGCCCAACTTGAAATAACGTTTTAAAAATAATGTTTTCTCATTTCCGCAGTGGCTGGCAGGGGAGCGGCACCACAGCAGAATACTGACAGGTCAATTACTCCTGGGCTGCCTCTCCCTCACCTCGCCGCCATCCAAAATGGCACGTGTCACCCTGTAAATCTGTGCTCATCCCTCAGCGCGATTGGCCACACCGGCCCCCAGAGAGCCAGGAGGCCCTGGCATGGTGAAAGATGAATGGGTCCAATGATGAACCCAACACCTTGGCCAGATTAGAAACAATCTACCAAGGTAGCATCTGATCAACCATCATGCTAGAGGCTCTCCAACAGTGCATTACATCCAGGTGACAAAGTGCCGGAATGGTGCGTGGCAGCCATCAGAGGCAATGTCGTTCAAAGTTAATGTTATGAATGATTTAGCAGCTTATTATCATGCATATTTGGACTAAACAATTCACATTTTTCATTAGAGGCCTGGGAGGCTGCACTAATAGAGCCATTAGCAGGATGATGTATGGCCAGCAGAAATGTGACCCCCTGTCTCTCAAGCACACATAGCACTGTGCTACATGGAGAAGGAACACAAACATGTGATATCCACAGACAAAGGAAGCCAATAAGCAACACAAAGCAGTGGGTGGTGAGGGAGGAAACCTATGGACCCTCCCCAGAGATATCCATCAACATGACTATAGATTAATCTGAAATAAACAAACATGTATACAAACATTACTTGTTTCCCCCTCTCCCATATTTTGCATTAAAGATTAATTTAAGGGCATCATTTAGCAGGAATAAAATGGCAACTAGAAGTAGCCATGACATGACAGTCCAGATGGAGAGAAAGAAAGATATGTGAGAAAGGAGTAGGAAGACAAAGACAGACACAGCATGGGCTGATCTTACTGTAAGCAAGCATCCGTCTGGACCTGCTCTCGGGATTCTCTAATTGTGTTAGCTAATGGACTACCTTAGTTTTAATCACCCTCTAAACGGAACTTCTCTATCCATCTCCCTGCCCTTCTCGGTAGTCCCAGGGTCTCGGAGGAGCCTAGAGCTGTGTGTCTGAAGGTGTATCAGCTATGACCAGGCAGCAGCGGGGTGGTAACAGAAATAGTAAGGGGTCACTGCTCACTGAGGGACTGGGATGCAGATAGAGCAGAAGCAGAGAGCGTTATCAGCATTCGCAATTGCTGGGACATGCAGATTCTGAAGGCCAGGTGGTGTGCAGGGATGTATGTGTGTACTGTATTGTGTGTGTGAGTGTGTGTTTTTGGACAGCTGTAATGGGATGGCAGCTCCACTACAGCAGTGTGCAGACTGGCTGGCCACAGGAGATACGGTCCCTCTGAGGATGGGAAAATAGATGGACCTGTCACACGGACAGGATGTGAACTGTCTCCTATACATGCAGGCCTAAATATGTTGTGGCAAGATGGGCTTTGTCTCCAGTATAAAAGGTCTGTGTTTGTCTTTTTGTGTTTTTTTTTTTGTCTTTCTTTACTTCAGATCAACTCATTGTAAAATTTTGACTCTGAGACTTGAAAGGTGAAGTGAAGCTGCGCCCGGACAGGTCAAAAAGTAAATTCATCCAAAACCAGACATGTGTGTGCGTCTCTGTGGCATGCTGGTTTATGTGTGTGTATGTGTGGCGAGGTATTTTTTTTGCGCCACATAGCCTTGTCAGAGCCTGTCTGAATCAAGCTTTGGGCGACAGACCATATTCGCAAGAGGAAGTGTGTGCTGTGTCCAATCACAGCTCAGGCCTGTGGCTGCTGGGTGATGGATTAGAAGAAGGTTGGCACTAACACTCACAATCATAAAAAGCACAGCAGGAAGGACAAAGAGACAAGCACAAACATGCATGTCCTCACACATGCAATAACACATATACCCTCAGTTTTCAATATGAAAGGACGTAGCGGCATTGTTTGTGATATTCTGACGAGAAACAACTTGAAAGCAGTCTATGAGATCATTTGTCACCTGTCACTCTTTGTTCTCGTGGATCTACATGTACTTTGGTTTGACTGACTCTGACATATTGTACCCCAGCATGTTCTTCATACCTTCCTCAGTTGTGCGAGCTGTTCTTGATTCGCTGTCCATGCCTTGGAACTCGTTGAAATAAGGGCGGACTTTGATCTCATACACAATGCCCTTTTTCAGCGAGGAGAGGACAACACTGCGTTCAGAGGGGACCTTAACATCCTGGATCTGCCAGGGTCCTGGTGAGGGGAGTCCGGAGGTCTGCCTGTACAGAACTCTGTAACCCTGGATGAACTGGGACTGACGATCCACCTGAGAAAGTAAAAGATCATAAAAATAAAAAGTGTAAAAAGACCTGTATCGAGGAGACTGGCACATGTTACCTTGGGCCAACCACGAGACAATATGGCACATGTTACCTTGGGCCAACCACGAGACAATATAAAAGGACATGTTTTTGGAAATGTGTTTACTCCTAATACAGGATTGGATTCATGACACTTTAGACGCTGTTACTGGTTTAATGGGCCCTTCATCACCAGCTATGACACACTTAGCTCAATTAACAGCCTGACATTACCTCATACACTCAGCTCGCATCCAAAGTGGTCCCTCCTCTCTTAAAAAAACACAGTGAAATGCCAACTTAAAGGACATATGCAGGTCTCATATGTATTATGAATACTAACTAGTGGTCGTGGAAATCCGTTCCCAACACATTTAGGACGGGCTACAAGTACAAGAATGTCTTGCTGCTGCCAATGCAGACACCGCAGGGACATTAGGAGAATACACAGCAGAGGCTTTAACAGCAGATATGTCCCATAGAAAAGATGGACAGACTAGAAGTGTTTGAGCCGCAAGCATCCCACAGAGGCCCCCTCACTTCAAACTTGTGCCCATTTAACCAGACAGAAAAAGCTGAATTTATGCAGAGCAGAAGCAGGCGCATAACTCAATGTAATGGCTTGTTAACAGTAGAAGAAGTGAGCAGGGCTTTTAAGTGGGATATTAAGCAGCTGTTTTTCTCCAGTGTGGCTAGAGTAAATCAGCAAAATGTATGTATGACTTTTATTAATGGAAGGATTTGGGAATATAAAAACTCTCTGAGTAGCCTCGCTATTGACTGAAAGGGTCCCTGATTGATTAAGCATCCATGTTTGTGTTGTACGGTACGTTCATAAAGCAATGCTTTAACATCAAATTAGCTACCATGTCTCGGGGTGAGACTTATTGCAGGGGTCAATATACATGTCATTAGGAAAACTGCTAATGTGGTGCATTTGAGAGTGGAAGCAGAAAGCCATAGCCACAAAGTGAAAGGTGCATTAAGAAAATACTTACACCAGTATTTATATCACCCAATCAAATAAACTAGTCAATCACCTTTGCTTTTGATAACATGAATCAGTATTTTGTCCTCATTACCATACAAATAAATCAATCCCATGAAACCATGACTGAAGCTGTAGATCTGCAGAACTGTAGATGTAAAAGAACTGTCTCAATTGCGTGCATATATTCTGTACAATGAAGAATAGGTGTATGTATATTTTTCTATTCATGAGTAAAAGAAAAAATACTTACCTCATTGTTGTTTAAAAACAAATCAGGAAAACTCATATTCATCAAATTAAGTTCAACCAGCAACATTAATTTAAGTTAGACAAATTGAGCACTTAAGAGGGAAGCAGCTGACTTAAGGCAGAATAATGAACAATCGGATTTCTCTGACATCTCGTTTGATGTTCAGTGTGGTTAAAAAATCTATTTCCCTGCTTTTTGATCTCCAGATACTGTGAAGTAACCGTTAACAATATTTCAAAGCAGCAGACTTAGGAAACAACCTTACTGAGATGTTCTAGCATTAAACAAGTGGTAGCCTCGAGCAGCACCTTTCTGGCTTCAAAGAGGGATCGTCTGTATCAACTAGAAGGATTTTATGAGTCAGTATGACAAAATCAAAGATGAAAAAGGAATGTAAAGGGATAAGAAAACCCAAATATGAATCAATCAATTACTCCTCCGAATACTTTCTGTCTTTAATTGCAAATATACGGTGCACATTTTAGGTTAACTAATACTTAAACTTAAATATAGTAGGGTTGTATTAACTACATCAAACTTGCACTTACCGTCCATGTGACCTGAATAGCTGTGGGACTCAGGACAACAGGGTTGTGCAAGCGAACTATCACTTCTCCGAGCTCCTTCTGCACGTGCCTGTGGTCAACACCCTGAGCTGGAGGACTTATATCTATGAGGGACCAAGAAAGAACTTTCAGAAAAACAAGCTGGGGTAACAAGGTCAAATATGCTCAACTTGGTTTTAACAGAGTTCACTTAGTCTCTCATATTAGAATTAGAATCAGCTTTATTAGCCAGGTATGTTTAACACACAATTTGAATTTAACTTCAGTAGACTGTGCTCTCTCTGTACAATGTAAACATTGAATATGAACAATTAACTAAAAACTATCAACCTGGCTTTACCACTATCAGAAGTGCAATGGTAAAATAGTGACAGAACAGACCAACTGGTTCACACAAAGGAGCTTTGACATGGTGATCACAAATTCTTTAAAAAAAGGAGAAACCCCATCAGCATAAAAATGGCCTGATTCCATTTTGTATAATGGCCCTTGTCTGGTTTGAAGAGAACAAAGTAGACCTGGGCTGGCAACAGTGAATGTGAGACTGAAGACATACTAGCTACAAGACGAATGAACAATTCAACACTATTTTCAAGATCATTTCCCATTCTGCACTTGCATGTGTTTCAAGTTACCAGCAAAACAACACTTCAGAGTATGAGATACATGTGGTTGAATAATCCACATTGTGAGTAATTTATTGAAAGGAAGAAAAGGAAATGCAAGAAAAAAAAGAAACTATCATATAAAGATCCTTCATTTAGACAACCCAACACAGTCATGAATCTCAGGAAACACTAATAGAGTAAGACAGGCTAAACAGTGTTAGAAAGAAATGAAGAATCAATTAGTCAGCGATGCGTGCCATCATCAATAAACTCATCCATATATCATCTCAATACCCTCACCTCACCATGTGAGATTTAATGAAATTCACATTTTAAACACACTCTTGGCTTGCACTCGACAAAGCTTGGCCAGATGTTGCTCTTTTTATTTTTTGGTTGCTGGCAACGTATCATATCAATGTGATCTGTGGGTCTGTGGTTCAGTCCGATTCCATAATCAAATCTTCTATGGCTATAAAGGCAATTATTTTCTCCCATTGTGATCATTAACATAGCAGGGAGCACTAACCCACTTAAGCCTCCCAAAAGTAGAAATTCTAATTTTCCATAATTGCTTAAGTGAGGCTTTAATGAGCTGAGATGGAGAATGTGACCTCTGAAAAGTTATGCAGTGTTTCAGTATAGATATTTGAGAGGGGCTGATAAGTATCCCTCCCTGAAGAGGAACACACTGACCTTACCCCAACAGTAGGAATTGAATTCCAACACATAAAGTTAAACACATAGCGACAGTGACAGATGCAATGACAGCTTATGAAATAACTATGACCAATGTCAATATAATGAGATCTTTTTACAATATTGTTAGGGGAAGTACCTTGTGTTCTGACAGGTTCTGACATAGGGCTTGGATCACTCAGGCCCTGGTTGTTTACTGCTCGCACCATGAACAGATAGATCGTGTTGGGACGCAGTCCTTTGACGGTAAACTGGGTGGTTTTGATATGATCTGCCACTGTTTGCCAACTGTTGCTCACTGACTGACTGCAATGCAAGAGAAAGAAAGGATATGTTATCAATGTCTCTTGCCCAGTGCAAATTAGTAGCAATAAAATAGTAAGTAAGGCAGTGGAGCTATACCTGAATGCTTCAATGACAAACGAGGAGACAGGCGATGCTCCGACCATCCCAGGCTGCCAGGATAAGGACACACTGTTCTTGGTGACATCAGTGACCTGAGGTTTCGATGGAGGACCTGGTAGCTCATTCTCATCATGGTTCTTCACGAGCAACAAACCCCCTGATTCTGAATGGATGCAGACAGCAAAAATAAAAAGTGTTTTCTTAAGGATAACTACAGCTGACATGTTAAAAAAAAAAATACATGGAGTCAATACTAGATTTCATACCTTTGACTTCCAAAAAAGCACTCCATGACGTTTCACCACTGGAGCTGGTAGCCACACATGTGTAGATCCCAGAGTCTGAAAGCTGGTATACAGTAGGATACAAATGCATCAGACACACATACAGTACAAACACTGAGCTTAATGTGTCCACAAATAACACTTTCAGTGAGCGAGCCTTTTCACTTCACGCAATCTGAAAGGAGTAGCAGTGACTGTATACTTAGAGTCTTATGGCTGAAAGACTGAAAAAAGATGGGGGCGACTTCATGCATGCACTGGCCAAATTGTGTGTCATTTGTGAGTGCCTCAAAGTGCTGACGCTAATTTCCTAATGAATTCTATTTTCTACTCACCACCCTTCCATCACTTCTCCACTCCCCCTCCTTATTTCCCCACCGTCCTGCCGACCACAACAAAGCTACGCTAATTAATTTAGGGAAGGCCGCTGGAACCCCCTGGACTGATGACAGCTGGCTTGTCTCTCCATCCCTCTTAGGAACTTTGTTTGTTGGTTTTTGTCCCTGTGCCTTCCTCCCATTTATTAAATAACATGTCAGTGGTCGGCAGCTCTGTCAAGTGTAATAGATATTCCACTGAGGCCTCTGAGTGGGGAAAGGAAGATGTGAGCCTTTTAAATTTAATCTACTCTAAATGTGTATGTGTGTACACGCGTGTGCCTACGTCTATAAGCACATACATGTTTCTGTGCTACATTTGGAGCCCATCCAATCCTGCACAGCTGAGACCGGATGATGCTGTTGTGGCACTAAGTGATACCATCAAACAATTAAAAAAAAAAATCAATGCTGCCTATTCATCTCTTTGAAGACATTATGGTACCTTGTTTAGAGGTTATATATATATAGCACACTTCCAACTGTGTGTTAATCACAACAATGCATTTACTGCAACTACAAACACATTGAGAATTAAGACACATAATCCAAGCTACGAAAACTGTATAAAGCTTTAAGGGAGCCAGCAGTTCATTGTCAATTGGTCTCTGGTTCAAGACAAAGCTGTTATAGTAACATAATCTTATCAGTTAGTTGCTATTTACAACAATAATACCACTGGATCCTTTACCTTGATGCTTTTGATCTGCAGGCTGCCCAGCTCCTGCAGAGACATGCGTGGGTCCTTTCCTAACAGACTGACCCCATCCTTCAGCC
This sequence comes from Symphodus melops, assembly GCF_947650265.1. Taxonomy (NCBI): domain Eukaryota; kingdom Metazoa; phylum Chordata; class Actinopteri; order Labriformes; family Labridae; genus Symphodus; species Symphodus melops. The sequence continues at coordinate 5,811,192 of NC_136700.1, read as the reverse complement.
AGCTGATGGAGGGGATAGGGTCTCCTGACGCCTGGCACTTCAACAGAGCCACACTGTCCACAGCCAGCGTCTGATTGGACGGACCTTGGCGGATGATGGGTGGCGGTCTGTCTGTGAGTACTGCAAAGTAAAGAACAGAAAAATGTCTCACTCCAAAAGAAGCTGAGTCACAGCTCAGCATTGATCATAAAATGATCAGGGAGTTGATGTGGGTCTTCTTCATAAAATAGACTTTTTTCCCCGCAGGTCTAGTAATTGCGCCGCAGAACAATGACCGTATCCTGTATTTCCAGGAAGCAGGGAAGGAACAGCTGAGTAGGGTTTTTTAAGTTTGCTTGATGTGGCAGAGGGATGCTAAGCAGTTTCCAGTTACTGCCTGGGTAGCCTTATTTTTATACACTGCTCGAGACTTGTGGTGCAGTTTGGCGGTTTGGCTTTTAACTCAGTGTGGTGTGGATAAATACTCCATTATGTGCAGTGTGGGGCACAATGAAAGGTGAACTTCAATTTCTCACTGAAACCACATCATGATACTCGTAGATGGTAGAAAACAGAGTGAGGAGTACGGTTACTATTAAGAAGAGACAGTCATTTAATAGTTTGTTCTGGTTTCACTTTGGAGACATGGATGTGATACATTTCATTTACATGGGCAAACACATTGGTTATAATGTGCCAGCAAAAAGCATTTGGCTTCCTTCAATGAAATAGTGTGGATGTCAGAGGTGATCTCAGAGAGAGTAAGCACTCTTGCACACAGTCAGTTTATATATTTAGAGTTGAATAATGTGGAGTCCCCCTGGCATAGCAGAAGCCACATTAATTAGAAGGTATGGATTAATGATGGCAGACCTGCAGGGGCTAATTACCAAGTCTACCTCAGTAACCTCTCAACACATTATCACACCCTCATTTTCGACCCTTATTTTCTCTCCAGCTACAACACCTGACAAAAGGAAGTGATTTCCAGTAATACACTTTTGCTCTGTTACATTCAGCCTTTTGCTTAGGGTCAGCAATCACAGAAAAAAGAAACGCTGTGTGGAATATTAAACATCAGCTGAAATCATTAGAATGCAACTTTTGTTTTAGGCTTGGGGATGTTTCAATTTGGAAAATTCTATCAAATGACTCAAAGGTGAGGCGTGCACATGTTCCATGAGAGGATTTAAACCATCAACTTCCAGGCCAGGGACCCATGATGCTGAAGTATATCTGAGCACAACAAACCCTAAGAAACATGAAACTGGGAATTTCTGTATTCTATCACCTTTCCTTGAAGATTCCCAAGTATATAATTAACCAGAACAAAGCATTTTGTTTCACTACTTAATAGTCAGAATTATTCATTTTATTCAAATATGGATTTTAAGTTTATCATTTCAGTTTAATATATTTGAGAAATGCCAGTAAGCATGGACACATGTTCACTGAATAAAGTGAGAAAGCACAAGGACTTGATAGTTTTAGGGATGTGAGATGTCTGATGTGTGTGTGGATGGCATGAGCGAGTGGCAGAGGGAGGAGGCTCGGCTTGGTGAAGGCCTTGAGTCTCTGGATCAGGAATTTCTCATTACAGATCTCCTTGAACTCCACAGACTGTTGTCAGGGCTCTGGGCAGTAAATCACACAAAGACTGTGGCAGGTGTGGCCATGACCTCAGCCCGGCCCTCCTGCACTCTTTACTCCACTCTTTCCCCTTTTTTTTTGACATGCCTAAAACCCTTGTTGCAGGATTCAGTAGAGTAATTGATTTTTTGAAATGATAAAAGAGGAAAATAGACACAGTGTTTAGCTTAAATGTAGCCATATTTTAGTCATGGTTCTTGACAGACGTACCAATTTTGGAACTGCAGCAGGACATTCTCTGCTTCAGATTAAATGTTGAAAAAAAAAAGTGTTTCTGCAGTGTTTTTAATCTTTCTGCTAGCAGGTACTTTAGCAGACATATGGATGGCCGTCTATCTTCACATCACAGCAGCTGAGCAGATTAGATGCTCCCACACCTCGCAGGACCACATAATTCATTCCACAGAAAACCACTGTCAGTAACTCACTCAATCATGTCCCCCCACCCCCACCTCCTCCTCTTTTTCTCTCTCTGGCTCTTCCTCTCTCTCACACATACTTGCACCTTGCCCACTCACCCAAGCGCTGATCATTAAACTTGAAGGAACTCAAGGGCAACGCTTTATTCCTTTGCAAAAGCAGAAGTAGAAATTTGTAATTGAATTTGTCGCTGCAAAATACACAGTCACTGAAGGTCATGGACACACTCGCATTTCTCAAAATCGAAACTGAATGTATTCCTGCAGAAGAAATAACAACAACTAATCAACTTTGCTTGTTTAAGTTAACTTTCAAGGGCGTTAGAGGCTGAATTATCATTTTAACTCAGCCAAGCAAGGATGTTAGAGCAGTTAAAAGAATACCTAAAATTTAACTAAACTAAAATCAGATGTACATTCTGATGGTTATAAATGTATTTGTTTAGAGGTGAATGTTTAACCTTTGTCAGGAGCATCAAAGCTGCATATTAGAAGTATATCTGTTTTTACACCAACTTAACCACATTTGTAATGGTGCATGATTGGTGCTGGTGTGGTGTGCGGTGCTGGCATGTTAAAAGGAACACGTCCGTTTTTCCTCACCATCTGTGACCTCCAGTTGAGCCTTGGCAAGGATACTGCCTGCTACGGTTAGAGCCTGGCAGATATAGTAACCAGCATCTGCCCGTTGTACAGATGAGATGGTGAGGTCTCCGCTGGGCGACACAGAGAAGCGACTGTTGGGCTGCTGGGGTTGGTTTGGAAACAGCAGATTCTGCAGGACGAGGAACAAACGAGCAATTAGAAACAACATGGAACGAGTACATTCTGGAAAATAAACGACAAAACAGGCACACGCCCAACACCAACTATAAGGTCTTATAAACTGTGCACACTCATGAACACACATCAGCTATTACTGCAACAACTCACTCGATCAGTTGGTCAACCAACCTCACAAACTGCCCAACATCAGAATCATGGGATGGCTTGGTTTACTACTTGTTCTTGAGCCAAGCCAGAGGCTCCACTTTGCTAGAAAGTAGACTTTTGCTCGTGTTGGCTTCATGAACGTTTTTCCTTCTGAATCAGTTCCACAACTGTGTTGAACTGCTCTCTTTCCCACAAAGACCCCCACCCCCCCATTCCCATACAAGTAAGGCTGCTGAATATAATATAATTCATGTTAATACTACCTAGTATTAAGTTAATGAATCCCACACACTCAAAAGTAAATACACAGGATCAGAGGACTAATCAAGCTGAAAAAACTTGATCTCTAAATCTTTTTTCCATTAGCTATTTATCCACTTCATCCCCGCTCTTTCCTTTTTGGATTCTTTTTCGTATGATCACCAAAGGTAACAAGCAAACAATTTAGCAGGATTTAATTACACTTAATCACTTTAATGCAACAATTTACGTTTTTTTTTTTTTAAATACTCAGAGCATCTCCAGGCCATGAGAGATCCACACTCCATTATCCTCAAGTGTGAGAAAAAAGGTCTTTCTGTCATTTAATTGCCACACTGAATTAGCTTTAATTTGTTCTTCACACCTTTTATACATTAGTGTCTGGCGACATGCAGAACACACAGATAAACACAAGGACAGAAGCGGGACATGTAACAGCTTGTTCTAAGGTGTTTTTAGTGCATTCATTTCAAAGGGCTCATCTTTAATGACAATGTAAGACGAACGCCAGATATAAATCTGCTCTATCAGAACAAGTTCACAACATTACTCAGTGTGACTGAGTCATCAGCTTTGGGTCATACAGTGGTGAGAGGTAAAGTGGGTGAGAAGTACACCAAATGTTTGTGTGAACAGGTAAGCATGTGTCTCACTTCTGCTCTCTTTGTGTTAAGAACTTTGCTGTAACTGTTGCCCTGCAGGCTTTGTGTGGCTGTGTGTGTGTGTTTGAACCTTAGCCAGAGCTGAATCATATCTCTGGCTCATCTACAAGCCCCAACAGGTTCCTAATTGGCACTGTTGTCTAGCGTTGTGAGGACACCCAGGTATTTGAATGGGTTATCTGCTTGAGTGAGGGATAGGATCGTTCTTATCAACGCAGGGTCACAGGGAACCGATTAACACTTTGCCAGGCACACGGTCGTTTGGCAGCTCCTGAGAACAAAGGTGTTTCTGTGTCTGCTGTAAAGATACTGATGACAGATAGTGTACTTTCAAGTGCAGTGTGTGTGTATGTAAGAATGTGTGTGTGTGTGTGTGTGTGTGTGTGTGTATTTGTGTGTGTAAGGGAATTATAAATAAGCAATGCAAAGGGGAACTAAACAAAGAGCTGAGTGTTGATTACATAAGATGCAAAGAAGATAACAAAAGCTGTCAACTGAGAGAGCAATATGTGTTGTTCCTTTGTAAGAAATAATGTGAAAAGCAATAAAAAGATAAAAAAAAGAATTTCCACACAGTGGCTTTAGTGAGACTGTTTGCTCTTACCTGACTGCCTTCCTTCTGCCAGAATACGGCAGGCTGAGGGTTTCCTTTGGTTTCACACGGAAAGGTGGCAGTGCGGCCCTGCGCCACAATTTGGTCCCTTGGGCGAATGACAAACTGAGGAGCAGCTGAAGTCAAAGGGGCAAAAACACAAGTGTTAGACGAGCAGTGGCATAAAGTGATACCAAACATCAAAGCTGGAGAGAAACACGGCTCAGGGATCTCAGGCAAAGACGAGCAATAAAGAACACGGTCAAATCAAATAGGAGTGCCGTACAGAGCTTCCATGCAACCATATTTAAGTCGTTTGCTCTTAAAGGCACTAAACAGAGGGAGAACACCAACAACTATTAAGACCATCATCGCCATGGTAACCATGTTGGCCATTCATCCAGGTAAAGCTGAGGCTGGATGAATGACAGTCACAATGGCATTCACACAGGGAAGCGCCTTGGTCACAATGGCATTTCGATGTGAGACAACACGGCACGCCCATGCCTTGGAAACATCCAAACTATGAACAGACACAGACAAAGAGGGCTTAACCACGTCTGACTTTCCATATGAAAGATTGATTCGGCATCAAAATGCATCTCATAGAAAAGTCAAGATCTGAAGTGGCTCAGTACTTCTGATCAAAGTTGTATCAAAAAGGAGCGAGAGCGAGAAAAGACTATTCCTGTTTGCCACACTTGTAGCTAACACCTCTCCATCAAACTTTGAAATCGCAGTGTGAAGATTTCTCAGTCATTATTCACGAGTCCATCAGCAGCCAGACCAGTTGTCACACACTCACAGTCGAGTCAGAGTGAGACGTTTCTGACTGACAACTTGGCGGTTGCAGTTCAGTACAAACAGGAGAGGATCCGAGTTTAGACATCAGAGAAAAGTTATCTGGTAACCTCTCCTCACTCTGACCATTCGCTGATTGTTGGTTAGATAGGCAGGATTTTAAATAAGGCTCCTCTCAAATGTACACATTGTAAGGCAAAATGGCAGATACTTTCTACACAAGCCAGCACTGACGAATACCAGTTAATACTTTTGCTAAAAGCTAGTTGAGATAACATTTTAAATACTACTAGTTGTATCGTCTGTACCATGTGGTTGAAAATGCATTGTGCATTGCAACACAGAGACAAAAAAGTATCTTCACATAAAACTCAGTTTCCATGTGCTAATCAAACAAGCAAGTACAGAGTATATGTTCATTTTTTTCTGGGCAGCAAAAGTAAACCAGATCTCTTAAAATGTCAAAAAATCTTTTTAATTAGTCAGTTCAGACACTCTAGGGTCTTAGTCCTGGGTTGATACATTGCCTTATTTGCCAAGAAAAGACAACTGCTACATTTCTGTGAGAGGAGGAAACATGGTTTCTGCAGAGCTAAACAAAGTCACCAAATGAAAGACTCAAGGAGTCCTTCCTATAACTTCAAGCAAGTGCGTTCATGTAGGATCTGACAGTGAATTTCTTTACACAAACAATACCACAAACTGTAAAATGTATAAAGTTTGTTTTAAAAATTATAATCTGACAAAAGAAACAATCTGAACTGTTGCAAAGCACCATCTTGCACTCTTTCTGTTTCCTTTTATTTCTTTGTGATCTTTTCACTGACAAGCCAGCTGGTTCTAGTAAGGCCAAACCCTTCCCATTTGGCTGGTTTCTGCATGTAATCCCTATTTGGGGGTGTGTATTTGTCAAAGATACACACAGTTGGGAATGGTACAGATGGCTGCAGATTTGCTGCCTTCCCAGTTGGCTTTCTGCAGCTTGGATATTTCATGGCTCTCACACAGTAGGTCTGATACAGAGCTCCTAAATCATGCTCTGGCAAGGACTTTACTCCCTACCTTTACTTCACCTGCTCTGTTTGATACTTCACGGTGCATTACTAACTAATTGCTAAAAAATGGTTGAAGACTGGCCACCAGCACTGCATCCCACCACCTCTTATCTAAGTTATTCCAAGTAAGCATGGATCTATGAAATTATAAAAGGATTAAACAATGTCACATTGTGGTTTAACGTTTACTAAAGCATCTAATAACTGCAAAATCAGCAAACTGAGGAAGACGATAGGCTCGCACACTTCCTCAAATGCCACACAAAGTTAGAATTCTTCCCACATACTATGTCCTCCATACCACTTTAAACATGGACAGAGAAATAAAGGTCTAAAATACTTGTGAAAAAAAGTAGGAGGGTGGACCTCAAAGAAAAAGTGATTCCTCCAGGGAAATATATATCAAACACTCCATCAAATCAAGAGGAAGTCAGTCTGAGGTGGTTTCACAGCTTGGCTCAAGGCTAACTCACACTGGCCCTGTTTTGATTCAGAGGCCCTTAATGACATGTGAGAGGCTCCTTCCTGTCCCCTCTTAAGAAAACAAATGATCAGGTGCCCCATATTTAATTCATGACACAGCCGCATCTTTCTGGTTTGAAGAGGGCTCGACATAAAACCGGAGTCAGGGTGCAGAGAACAAATGGACAGAGAGGCAGGCATACATTTAGTGCACCAGGCACACCAACTGTGAAGAATTCCCCCCCCTTTAAAATCCCACGTTCATCATATTTTATTCAGAAGTCGACAGCAATTACTGTCTCTTCCCACAGGCAGAGAGAATGTGTAATTTCCTCCGTCTTCTTGAAAGTTGACAGTTTGACAATCATAGAAAAGCTGCTGCTGTTTTGGCAACCCAAGTCCTGCCACTGAGGCAGTGTCTGGGTTTTTCTGCCAGTTGACGCCTGTCTCGACACATACTTCTGCCATTATTTTCCTCTCCCTTCTTTGTCCTTGCGCCTTCTTCTCGTACCTGTATTTCGCCTGTTTCTGCCCTCAAAAAAGCTTGCCTCTAGATTCCCCTATTTAATGACTTATTTTGACAATTTTACATCATTATTGTATCCTATCTGCTTCTGTCTTGACCTTCTTCCCCAATCTATGGGGAAATAAAACGAGATCCCAGCTCTGCATTGTGGGGCTCAGAAGGAGAGAAACTCATCCAAAACAAACAGATCTCAGCTTTGTGTTCCAAAAATTCACAGATGGCCAAAAGACTTGCAAGTCACACACGTCCTGCACCATATGAGATGACAATGTCTGAGACTCTCAGTCTGCCAGCCCACTCAGTCATTGTATAAGACATGATGTCCAATCTAAAGAGCCTCTACTTGGAGCTCCACAGGGAAATGAAACTTTCAGTAACAACAGTTGTGAAATCTGTGTTGTAGGGGAAGGGTCGTCAAAGGGATGGATTAGTTATTTTGTACACTACAATGTACACTGCATTGGAAAAATTCACAGCTTTTCCAACCAAATGCCAATAAGTTTTAGCAATACTTTACACACCACCTGAAGCAGACCAATCAGACCAGTCTGATAATAACAAACATTTTACTTTAAATCCGAAACAAGCTCTGTCAGAAACTCTGAGGTCAAGTTTAAGCGACAGAAATCCAGACCTACAAAAAGTATGTGCAAGTGTCAAATCTTGTGGCTATCATTTTATCATGTGTGGTAAAACATATGTGCATATTCTAAGAAATCATTCATTACTAGTTACTGTGACAGCAGTTTGTTGACATGTACAGTATTTCGAGCTAATTCTAGATACTCAGTTGGTTAAGATTAAGCCCTTAAAGCTCAGTGAAGTTGCTGCAACCGGAATATGGTGGCTAGCTGCAGTTATTAGTCTGTTTTATTATCATATTGAATGAAACAAAGGTCTGTTGCTACAATCTAAAAATGTTTGTTCATGTTACTGATCCTCGTAGAAATGTGAAATAAGATAAGATATAACTTTATTGATTAATTCGGGCTTATAGCAGCAGCAGTACAGAATCAAAAAAAGTCAAAAACCGAATAAAAGTTGCATACCGAAAAAATTGTAAGATAAACGTATATACAATTCGGAAATCATTATATGCAAATAACAGTTTCAAGGATAAACAATGTGATGTTACAGAACGAATAAAGCAATGCAATTTGATTGTCAAGCAGTCATATGCAGAGGTTTGTATGAAGGGAGCATGCAGGATGGATTCAAATCAGAAGGATGGGTACTTACCGACAGGGCGAGCTGGAGACACAACAATGGTGGAGTGGATACACAAACCAAACAAAATCACGACACAGACACACAAACATAAAACAAGAGAAGAGGAACAGAAAAAAAAAAGCACAGAATGAAATAAGACAAAAAGAAATCAAAGTCAGAATGAATGGCATGTTGTGTTGGGGATAACATTTGTTCGCACAGGGTAAGGATGGCAGAGAGTATCCAGTAGCTTCTATCAACTGGACAGTTTTTATCTTTCTCCAGACACCTGGTTAATAAGGGCAGCCTGGTATAAGCGCCCCCTGGTGGTCAATAATGAAAAACATAAAAATAGTTTCAGGTGCAGACATCTCTGCTCATCAGAGACAAAACACTAACTGGATCTTCACTGCTTGCATTTAATGAAATACACAGGTCTCTGTGCTGATGGACAGAGCAGGGAAAAGAGCGAGAGGAAGAGAGAGAGCATTTCAGAGAATAACTGAAAACAGCATGTTGGTTAAAAAAAAATGGAGTTTTTGATAAGCCACTCTCTATTTAGGAGAATTAGTGCAGGCGTTGGATCCTACGTGTGTCCTCCACATTACCAAATGTGTCCTCACCATCAAGTGAAACACTAAGATGCTACTCTCCAAAACCCCCTTACTAACATAACATGAAAAGCCAACCTTGTTTGTCTCCCTCTGGCCCCGTGTTGCTCCAAAGCGGTCCACAGAGACCGTAAACACTTGCGTTTAATGGGAAGAAGAGGGTTGAAAAGAGGGGAAATTATTGCTCGAATGTTGTTATTAACCTTACAAACCCCAGGTGTGGGACCGGCGGTGTGCACCAGTAATCTGTGAAATGGCTTTGCTGACTGGATGGTTACTGCATTGAGGGCTGCGTGGCTAGCAGACCACCAGGAAGGGGGGGGGGGGGGCAAAGTGTGTCACGCTGCACTTGGAAATGTAAATAATTAAATAGATTCATATGCTGTGTACATCTCTCTTTGCTGTGGGAGTCAACATTCTGGATCTTCATTGGAGTAAAGCAGAGCCTCTGGAGTAAGCTTTCTATCTAAACCTTATATGGAGTACAAGAACAATAACCTCGGGGGTTCATGACTTCTCAAAGTGGTGTTATGAGCTAGCTAATGTGAAAAGAAAAAGAATAGTGGTGTTTTATACCTCTGACTGTGAGAGTGGCGGACGCCTCCAACTTGCCCACGCGGTTTTCTGCAACACAGGTGAACGTGCCCTCATCGTTAACGGAAGCCTTCTTCACCCTCAGCACATAGTCGTCCTTGTCGTACTTGATCTCGTACCTGTCAACAAAAAAAATACAACATTAGCTGCCTTTCAGCAATAACATGCAAAAACCACCAAGTCAGATGCCAAAGTAACCCTCTGAAATACAATACTTCAGTATTTAAGCCATGGCTGTTGAGTTTGCCGCCAGTTGCAGTGGAAAGTGCATTTCCTCCTAGAGGGGAACGCAGAAGCACAACTGTTCATTGTGACAAATGGAGATTGCAGGGAGAGAGATCAATTATTCAACAATGACACAGAGTACACAGACAAGTGTGCGTTCAGTCGGAACCCTCAAAACTAGTTCAATATTCATGAGATGTTTCTCTGCATGTGTGTGGAAAGCTTGAAGCCACACTCGGAGCTTCATGTGGATGTCATTGTAGTCCGCGGCACGTGTGTTGTATGGAACACATGTACACAGTAACTTACATTCTCATAGTGAAGCATCTGACTGAATTTAATCTGGATTCTACACAAAGACAAAAGTCTGACCAAATTTCAATTCCACAGCAGTAGTCAAATGTTTGTGTTTACGTGTGTTTGCCGATGGTTGCCTGTGTGCTTAGACCTTTATGAAATGTATGGCGGGTGACAGAGGGATAATGCTGGCCTGGTTTGTTGTTCCAGGCTGTAATTGAAGGAGGGGGGAAGGCCTGGCAGTGTGTGAGCAGTGTGCTGGAGGGAATGGTGGAGGCTCTATGATAGTGGTCTGTCAGCCTGACAACCGTCTGCCGTCCACAAGCTGTCACTCACAGACACTGAGAAGAGAGATGAAATGAACTGACGTAGGGCCACTGTATCAGCGCTTGACATATTTTCCTCTTTGCAAAAGTTCTTTATTCTGAATAAAAAGAGACAATTCAGTTGAAACTGGTGCAGTCTATGTGCAGCATTTGGCCTCTCCATGTATCTAATGCACTCCATTAGTGTCTTTCTTTTTAATACTACCACAAGAATCCCCAAAGTCAGAAGTTTTCAAAACCAACAAAGGGGCTTTAAGGGACAAGCCTGAAGTTATATTATCCTTTTTTTTTTATAGCGTATGACTCTGTTCCATAAAACTCTAAACTTGTAGTCCAACAGCTATTAAAAACAAATAAAAGAACCGAGAGCAGCGATGTCTGCCCAACATGGAGCGGACCCTTTAGAGAATTGTTTTAGAGCAAACTACCCTGGTCATGTTCGGTGTAATGGAGAAACATTCTACCCACTGCAACAGAAGTACTCTTTTATGTGTTTTTAATATGTTTTGGACGACATCAGTGCTCCGTGGCACAGAGGAATAAGCTGCATGGGCTTACACTGAGGAGGATACATTCCGTTCTGTTATTTTGATTCTGTCGGGGAAGAGTTCAAAGTTAATAAACAATTGTTCACAGTGGGTAGCCGTTTGCTGTGGATAATACATTGCACAATTATATTTGGCAGAAACCCTTGGTGTAAAGCAATCGTCTCTGGTAACAGTATGTTCTGGTCCATTTCCCTCAGAGTGGGGAAAGACCCCTCAGCTCGACCTCAGGTGTTCTGATGGCTGCTTGCCACGAGCAGCTGCAGAACTAATCTGTCCTGTCTATCCATGTCTTATTTTTTCGCATGCTGTTATGACATTTCCTGAGCAAGCTTTCAAAGGCAGCTTTATTGAATCACATTCCTCAACTTTGACTGCCAGTTCCTCGTCTCTGCACAGGTACTTAAGGAGCCATAATGATTATTTGACTGAGTCATGACTGAACGCTTTGTTCTACACAGAGGGGATGTACAGTTCAGGTAATGGCTGAGGATGTGAATAAAGCATTTATTGTTGCAACAGAATGAGTGGCAACCAAAGGAATGAGACAGCACCTTTTGGGACTTGCCTGTTGTAAGAGGAAAAACAAACAAGCCAACGGAGTGAGCATCCTCCCTCACTCTGCCCTCTGGCTACGATGGGTAACTCAACATGAGTACCTGACATTGTCAGGGCGGGTGGAGAGGCTAAAAGCATGGTAGGGACAAGTCAGGGCTTAGGGAGAATGCCATGACTTCCACAATGAGATACTGTGAACAGGGACATTTTTCCCAGGACTCTCAATCAAGCCGCCCAAACCCCTTTCTTAACAAGTCGATGGTTATGCGAGAAGAAATGCATTTTAAGCCAGCGTGAATTGTTCAGAATATTTCCTGCTCGCCCCAACTCTGCAAGGAAATGTTACCAAACTTCTGTGTAATGAAGGGGTTGAAAAAAAATCCTCTGTGTTCAGACATGTAGCTGACTGATTTTATTTGGGTGAATACGCGACAGCACCGACTGAACAACATGCTTATTGTGTCTTGGTCTAAATTCCGTCAATCTCTCAAACGCAACCTCGGGGCTGCTTCATGACTAATTAGTGGGAAACATGAGCCCAATCAATCTGTAATCAACTTTCTATATGGAATCAGCCTAGATGACAAGATGAGTGGAAATACTCAGGGATAAGAGGTAGCTGTAGCCACACACACATGCCAGTGCACACCAAGAAGGAACAGTAGCTCTTTATTGAGACTGGATTGGAGTAGAGCTCTGTTCTCTATTAAAAGAGGAATGTAGTTGCACATCTAGAAGGGCTGTGGATAGGATAGCTGAGCCAAGCTCACCCCGCCTGACTCTACCTCCTTTACAACCCAAAGAGGAACCCTGTACACTGGGGGTAAACTCACACAGAGAACAAAGTATACAATCCTCTTACACATATGCACACATGTGCAGAGTCATTCCCTCGTGCAGGGAGACGAGGAGTGACGGGAATGTTCGCAAACGCCAGGACGAAGCTGCATTTTTCCTCGGTTGTCAACTTGATGTGTTTGATGCAAGCAGAAGGCTGTGAAAGAGACGAAAACTTTATTGGACAAACTTTATAAGCATTACATCTCAAAGGATTTGCCTTGAGACCGTGTGTCAGGAACACGCTCACTCATGTTCCTTCTTTAGATTGTTTGCCAGCTCCCTTTTACATTCAATGAACCTTATCTCTCAGTCGATTGAATGAGTGTGTACATTTAACCGCAAAATGACCCGACCTGAGAGGATCTTATCTGTGGCTCCCTTGTGATGTGTGGCTGCGGTAGGCAGAGTGTGCCAACCCGGAGCACATGACTCACACTGAAGATACAGCACGACAGGACTAGTTCCAGCTGGCTCTCTGGCCTGACCGCTTTGACACAAGTCCCCTCTCTGCTCCATTTCATTCTGACAGTCTGATCCACTTTCACACCATCGGACTGCTACTTTACCTCATCCTGATCAAAAGAGCTGGAGTCTACCTGTCTGGGCATTGTCACCCATGAGAGGGAATCAATTAACCGCTATCGCTTCTCATCTTCCTTTCGTAAGGCCCTTAGCCAGGACTTCGCTCCCTCTTGGCACGTCCCACGCCTTAGTGGGGGTCAGGGCCTTCCCATCAGCCCGTCTGAAATTAATCACCTTATCCTACATTAATCAAAGAACAGTTTGGCAGGAATTCAGCCCTTGTGGTAAGGCGAGGGGTTTGTTAGAAGAAAATTGATCCTAAATTTGCCTTTTAAAATAGCTTGTCCTTTTTGTGCCACGGCAACGGCAGCAGTAGAAACCTGTATTTAATGAGAATGGTTTGGAGCGGACACCATGGCTGTCCTGGAAAATGTTGTGGATTGAGAAAAGTTCAGCACATTGATCGATGTCTGGAAGCAACTCTATTTTCCTACTTTCTGAAAGCTTTTGTGTAAGAAACAAAGGACGCACAAACACACTAAGCCTGGAAAATGTCAGAGGCTGAGATTTCTTTGTAGTAAGGGTGTATTTGTCTGTTATTCATGAAAAAACTAAAAGCAGTAAGACATAACAGATCTGCACATCTTCTGCGTTCATTCTGAGCCACTCGGTTTCTAGATTCTCGATCACAAAAGGTTACTTTTCGTTTTATCTAAGTCTAACTCTGCTGCAACACACCCTCACTTATCCCTCTGTCATTCCACTCACCAGCCCCCTCGGACAAGCGCTCTCATAAACAGCAGATGTATCCACTTATACATCACGATGGAGACAGGAACCATAGCCTGCCGTATTTTAATTCTGCTGACTTGTGGAGGAGAGAAATCACAGAAACTGGACGGTCAGCACAACACAGGCGCTCCTGTCACACCGGCTTTAACAGCCCTCTCAAATAGAATGACCCACACACCTCTATCATCCACACACCCACACCAGCACACACGTACCACAGAGGGGTTGAGTCAAAAAGAAAAGGCCTTTTCTGCTGAATGTTGCAGGGGCTGTGCTTTGGAGGTCATTGGGGACATGGGGGACTGAATACAGATAGACTGCAAGACCAAAGGGGCTCTGATAAGGCACAGGAGAGGGCACAAGGGTCCACAGCAAATGAGGAGGGAGCGAGAAACCAAAGGAAGGGGAGACGTGGGCCACACACTGAGCTCCAAGGCAGTGAAAGATAAAAAAAGGAATACTGCTCAAGTCTTCTCGCTGAGATTCAGAGACTGTGGCACAAACTCCACAGTATGTAGACTCAAAGCTCTGTGATGTCGGAGCAGCTTTGGTGCTTTTCCCAAGATGTTGTTGAGATGCTTCACAGACGGATAATAATCTGATACTTAGATTAATCCAAGCCAAGACACTTTCTAATAAAACTTTGGCTTGATGATGCCGCACTGAGTGTGGATGATGACAATTGAGCCACATTTTAGAAGGGCATTGTAAGCCGTAGAGACCTTACATTAACACTTTCAGCATTTTTTATAGATTTTGGAGAGGAGGTAGTAGACACTCTTCAGTCTCAATCTTATTTAATGTGTTCTGGTAAAAATGTATGAGTATGAGTCCCATTTTACAACCATGTACAGTATGCAGCCTTTTATAGCTGCGTGTTGCTGCGTTTGTTCTTACTTTTAAAAATTCAACTGTGAAATTCTCTAACTGCGCAATTACCACTGCCTCCCTATAGTTCATTCAACAATGTTCTTCTTCAACAATATTCTCATTCAATGTTAATCATACATTCTGGCATTTATATCTGAGTACCTCTTATCCCAGCATTTCACCTTATTGGATGCATTTCTCTTCTGTTACATATTAGTGTTATATTTCCTGTCTATTCATAAGTTGTATCTATATTTTGATTATGTAAAATGTGCATATTTTACACATTTCAGATTTCATCTGTACAAGATCAATTGTAATGCTTAAATTTCCTCCAAAAGATGACTAAAGTTTGTCCTGATCTTGATTAGAATTTAATTAAGTTCTTTCGGGGCGGTCGGGGGATTTCAATATAACACGCAGGTCAGTGACTTCAATCCTGCCTGGGGCAGATATATGAGAATGTTCTCCTCCCTTCCTCCTTCCCTGGTGATAGTTAAATCTTAATTACCTGATGTTTGTTCTCATAACTATTGGTCCTTTCATAAACTCACTCTTGATGAAACAACACCTGAGCACAAAGTGTACAGTTCTGAGTAACAATGGAAGAATTAGTGATGTCCTTTTTCTGACCTGATAGCAACACACTGTACAGTCCTGTTCGAGAGAATGGCAGAGATGATGAAGGAAATGGAATAGCCATTATGAAAGTAAGAACCCGCAAGCTTGAAAAAAAGGGCTGATCTAATTTCAGCTACAGGTAATTATTCTGTCTTGGCTCGTCTGCCTTTTATAAGTAATTGTATGTGTGGTGGACTCCGTCTGTTGAACACGGACACAGTGCTCTCTTTGAAGTCAAAGTATAAAAGTAAACAAGACAAAAGCATACATAGAAAATATTCAAAATATTATAATTGTATTTTAAATCAATAATTCACCTGCTGTTTTGATGCACCTGTTGTTTCTTGACATACTTTGAACGTGATTCTAACGAGTGACAGTTTTCTTTTCTTTTCTACTGATAACTGAAGCTTTCTTAAAATGATCTTTACAGATTATAACATTAGATTGGTAATATGCATTACATTACACTAGCAAAATCTGTTTTCAAGTGCCCTAGAGTATAGTAGCTTGTTTGGTGATTTCGATTTTGTTTCCAAACTATAACACCCACACAGAGGTAAAAGAGCAGCACCATTGTCTCTGTTCTCTAATTGAAACCTTTCTTGTGTTGTCTCTATCTCCTCCTCTATCCCTCTGAGACTGAAGCCAGTGCCATCCTGGCGCGCTTCATGTCTGTGTGCCTGTGTGTGTGTGTGTGTGTGTTTGCCTGGGAGTCTGCTGGAGCCACTGAGCATATTAAAGACCTGTTTACTCAGCTGAGGTTCCTCCTACTATAGAAGTTGCACCCACGCAAACACCTACAGAAGGTCACTAGCGTGCACAAAGTGTGTACGGGGAATAAAGGACAAGTTCAAACTATTTGATGGTGAAGAAGAAGCAGCCTGTCTAAGTCTCTCTTTTAACAGCTTATCATAATGATAAGGACAGTGTAACCTTTTTTGCAAAAAGAGTAAACAAAGATCCCTCCCCATTGAATTTAGAAGTGCTTGATCTTTGGTCATCTTTATTCCTACAGTGAAGAAGTCAGCTGATCGACCGACAGATGTCCATAGTGTGATGAAACAATGCCTGTGCTACCGTAGCTTCCTTGTTTCTTTTTTCTATTGTTCTCTGTGTTTTTCAAACACTCCTTCTGTCAGTCAGACTCAAGCCCTGTTTGATGTTTATTGAGTGAGGATGAGCAGAAAGCAGGAACAGCCATTCAATAATACCAGGTCTTCTCTTTTTGCCACGAAAGAATTAGAATATCACATCATACATGCTTGCTGTCTGCTTGAAAGAACAACCAGAGAATTAAATTTAGCGAGGAAAACAAAAGGAGCTCGTGTTTTAATCAGAAACTGTGCAAGGTTTATTCCTTATTTATTTTTACAGTGTCTTCTTTTAAGTTATTTTGCTGCATCCAAATAAGGCCAAACTTCAAAGGGAGGATACATGAGACCAGGCCTCGTCCTACTCCATTATAAATCTGTTAATTAGTGAACAAAATGAACTCATTTCTCGAGCCAACTCTCTTTCAAAGACATGAGTGAAATACTTTTATGTGTTTGCTTTGGCACCACACTTGCGTCCCACTGCCCAGTGAACCAAATCCTTATCGGACACAAACAAGCCTCCCACGCTCTGCTCTGCAGCGAGCCTTGAGAGATGTCAGGTCCACAGAGAGTATGTTTTTTATGAGGTGATCCAAGGAGTGTGTCACTTGTCTGTTGGCTGGGGAGAGAGCGCTTGTCTCTTTGAAGTCCACTCCTGACAATGACGCTGCTGTTGACTGTGGGTCACAGTGAAGCAACGTGCAAACACAGCAAGCTCCATGACAGGGGCAATATCACTATGTCATCAGTGGCTTTTTTTTTTTTTTTTTCACAGGATGTGAGACAGACTGTAGCCGGTCATGGTTTGAGCAGGAAATTACAGAGTTTTAATGTTCTTTCATCAGTTTCAGTTTTTGAACTGTGGGGGAAGGCCTCATATCAGCCGAGGCATAAAGACTGACCACAGTTAAATGAGCAGGGAGGGAGTGTATCTGTCGGGTTTCTGTGCCAACACTGTACCGGAACAGCTGCACCTGTACACAGACACAACATTAGCTGCTGTTCTCTGTCTCTTGTTATTTCCTGTCATTGTTTCTGCCTGTCTCTCTACCTGTCAGCCTATTTTTTTTACCACTTGTCTATGAGCCTACCGTTTACCTCACCTGCCCACTTACCCGTCACTCAGTTTTAATTGTATAACTCAATATCTGTTTGTCCTCATACTGACATGTTTTTGACATGAGACACTGTCACCTCCTGTAATGGTCCTCTGGTGCACCAGAGGCACCTGAGCCATTTCCGTCTGAATGTACAATCTGCACTGAACACAGCCTAACAGAGCTCTTTCAGCCCACTGCTGACAGGCAGTACAGAGGAGAGCTTGCTGTGTGAGTTATTGTTATTTTGAAACAGCCGCTCAGAATGAACTCTTGCCTCCACAGCTTCTTTTGCGTTAAGTGCGACCTGTCACACAAATTTTACACAATTGTAGTGGAATGCAGAGAAGCACACCAAGTGGAAGCTCATCGAAGAAAAGACAGCTTTCTATAAATAATCTCGTAGGCGCACGTACCTCCCACGAGGAACGTCCACGTCGTCTTTCCTCCAGCGTACATTTGGCTGAGGGTCTCCTTGTACCTGGCATCGGAACTCCACACTCTCCTCTTCCAGGACCACCTGGTTGATGGGCCTGCGGAGGAAGGTTGGTCGCTCTGCAGGACAGACAACGAGAACGTGTGAAATTAGGCCAACAGAATATTTGTCCTCTCTTGCATTTTCAGTTTCCGTCTGTCATTATCTTTCTCTTTCTATCTCGCAGCACTATCGCTATGTCTTCTATGATCATTGTATGCACACAGACATAAAATAATGACACTAAACAACAGCATTAATGATATTCATCCCCATATAGAACAAAACAACAAGTGACATATAATGAAAAAAATGTTAATTGAAAATGTTTCCGGAAAACTGGAGTAATAGAGCTCACCAAATACTGTGACTTGTGCTGTCTCACTGTCCCTCTCTCCGACCATGTTGGTACCCACACAGATGTACATGCCAGCGTCGCTCTTTCTTGTGTTGGAAATCATCAGTTTTCCTCCTCGAATCTTAGGGGGAAAAAAACACACTCCTTAAATACACAAGTATGTCCCTTTCAACGATAGTTGGTTAAAAAAAAAAGTATGACTCATTACTGTAATAAACACCTTAAACACACATTTTTAATGGCACTTCATTACAGCAGCAAAATCTTTTTTTTTTCCCTATGCTCTCACACACTTACAATAAAGCTCCCATTGGATCAGAACAGATGGTAATGGTACTTACAGTGATCCTGTCATCCTTGTCCTCAATTCGCACTTTGTCTTTCTTCCAGTAGATGGTGGGTTCAGGATGGCCTCTGGGAGGAACACACTCAAGGATTGCTGGCTCTCCTGCTGCTACCACCACGTCTGTTGGGTTTTGTCTGAAGTCATCTCGCAGCACTGAGGGGAAAAAAAAACAGTTCAGGGTGAGCACATCGCTGTAGCATACCTAACCTTAAATTGCTTTAAGAAAAATAAATAAAAAGTTTCCCTTGTATGAACTAAGTTGTGTGCACAACACAGTATGAATGTGTGCCACTTTTATCCCCCCTATTGAAATGAGATGTGCAGCTTCATCTGACAAGGCGAGCACAAGTGAAAGCTAATTGGAGCTAATGGAGGTCCCTGTGGATGTAGCAGAACAAACACAGACAGAATGCCCTGAAGCCTGGTGTCATTCACATGTGAGAGCTCACAGTGGTGTTACACTGCTTCACTTTGCTGGTATAGGGACACACACACACACGCTCACAGATATGTGCAAACACACAATGACAGTGGGTGGTCTGTTGAACAACTGTGGTCTTGTATCCAATCACCCCCAGGTAGGCGTTTCATCACAGAGACTGCCTCTCACTCTGCATAGTGTTCAGTTAAACAGCAGCTCATTATTAAACAAGGAGAGCTGCTGGGAGATACACACACATGCAGGATGAGACAAACACAAATGTGAAAGCACAGACATACTAAACTATCCGTTAGGAATTCAACTCAAAGAGCAGGATTGGTCTTCAATAACAATAAATAAATAGAAATCATATGTGCATTGAAGTTTAACGGTACAAACTAAAGGGCATGCTTCCTCTCCTGTTGTGTGTACTCAAAGATATCTGTCTTCATTTGATCTCTAATAAAAATAATCCGTAGAGTGGGACATAAGGAATTTCAGCTGCAGTGAAGGAAGTGTCCGTCCAGCCAGCAAGAGATGCCTTATTCCTCTGAAGGATAAAAAGGACTAAGCTTGTTGGAGGATGTTTGAAGATGCTTGAGGAGGGCTACATTAAGGGCAACACCACAGGTCCTTATGTAAATTCCGCATGGCGCTGGGGACAACGGCTGGGAGTGCCGGGATTATAAGAGGGGATAACTGGTCCCTGCGCTCCAGGCTTCTCTCATCTCTTCATTCACTCTTCTTACCCTCTTTGCAGAAAGCAGCACAGCCATTGTCTTCTTATTTATTTATTTAGACGAAGGAGAAGCGGGCGCAGGCAGAAGGGAAAGCTTTCAACCCAATTATCCTGAGGATGCACAGGGGTATGGAGTGGGACTTTTGTGTGACATGAATTCAAATGAAACCTTTACACAGGGGTAATAGGAGTGAATACAGAATAGGTAGAAGTAGAGGTTTTCTGTCTTTCATGCAGAGCTGCCCTCTAATCTAAAAAGCCAAGGTAATTAGCCGGCTTCAGAGTGGCCGACCCTCTGCCTAGGGTGGGGGTAACAGCATTACCACTGAGCTCAGGGTATTTGCATTACAAACGGAGGTCCTGCTGTTTAAAATCATAGCCTGGTTGGGACTATACACTGCCTGTTGTTTCCAAGATCAGGTTGGATTTAATTGCTCCCCTCCATTCATTGCGAGCACCCACGGGATCTACCCATAATCGATTTCCTCTGAAACAGAACGGCGACAAAAGAAACACACATTTCGTGCCTCATGTGCCATTCTGTCTGATCTAATCTCACACGGCAAGGGCTGTCACAGTCAAGGCTCCCCTGCCCTATGGTCGAAATGAATACAGAACATGTGTCGAAACAGAAAAAAAAATACAAACAGAAGAGGCACACACGAAAGCAAATAAGTAACCGACGACACACTTGTTGAGGACAGGATAAACACAGGGCTACAAACAGCTACAAGTGAACTAACAGATAACACAGCAGCAGTGAAAGGATTAGGCCCTGTGTGTTGGTTCAGGACTTGTTAATACAGAAACAACACAGTGAACAGATACAGTTAGTAAGCAAATGAGGGCAGGGGTCAGTCCAAACACTCTTTTGTACACAATTTAATCCAAACAAGGCGATAGCCGTCAAGGTTCACCTCCGACAGTTTAACAATAAACACACAACTCAAATATTCTTCAGTGTACTATAAAATCTGCCCGGCTTTATTACGGCACCAGCATACGTCTCTCCCACTGTTGCCTTCGGGCACCTCCATGCATAAGTCCACACAACGCTTGGGATCATAAGGCAAGTCATTGCACTTGCGTATATTAGTATCATAACAGGACCGCATTGTCAGTTAGTCTATAAGCATCTGATGTGCGTGTATCATTAAGTGAGTCTGTGCATTTGCTGTCAGAGACACTTCTTCAGCCAGCTTTGAGGCCCTGTAGGCACTCAGGACCCGATACAGCCGACAGACGTAAGGTAATTGCCTTTCTATCCCCTTGAAACACCCAGCTCCTCTTCCACTGAAAATATCTCACCTCCCATGGAGTTCCAGCAGGCCCTAAACTCTGCCTTCTTGCTTACCGCCTTATTAATATTTATATATTTTTTACATTTACACCCCTCTGTTGGCAAGTGCTACATCTGTCAATCTGGCTGGAGGCTAAAATGAACTCATATCTGAATAATATTAATCTGCTTTTGCCTCTCGTATCTCGCTTATTTATTTATTTCCCAAATATCAGAGGAGATTTGTATGAAGGAGCATCAGGCAGGGGGGGGGCAAAGCGTGGCAAATTTGCAGCTCTTTCAGCTGGCACTGATTCAACACCTCAAACTTCAAGGGGCGGGAGTCAGGTTGCAAAGTTGTGCGATGAAACAGCCGAGGGGGCTGAGGGTGGGGGTCTTTGCCAAAACATAATGCAAAGGAGACACCCACGCGGTTGTTTTGCAAACCAGATTGTCCTACATCGGCAGGGGAGTCCTGTGCCAGCAGTCATTAGGGGAGTCTCACCTGGGTGTTGTTCTTCTCAAAGACAGACTCAGTTTACAAAAAAAAAAAAAAAAAAAAACTTCCTGCCACAGATACATGACTGCACAAACAGCTAGCATCGTAGCACAGAGGTGGCAGGGCAAGGACAGCATGACGAGAGATATTTTGTACAGTGCACCCTCTTCTCCCTACCTAAGATATTATTCACAGGAGGGTGACACGGCCTGCCTGGGAGATTAGTGGGGAGCCTTGACTGAAGTGTCCGGCCTGCATGCTGAGATAAGTGCTGACAAATGTATTCACCTACAGGAGCACACAAACATACCTTTGGATCACAAAGGTTGCGTTCACATCCACAACACCACAGACTGATGTCGAAAATCCAATTTTTTTTTTTTTTTTAGTCCTGGATTTTGACATTCAAATCACTTTGATAGACGTGCACCACACACATCAAATCGACACGCACAACCCAGACTGTGAGACATTTCTTGAAAGCCGCAGGGCTTGGTATCCTTTGTATTTTCTGTAATACTGCAAATTTGAATGTTTGTGTATGTTTGTCTGGCTGTTATTACTTCTCGCTCCCTTTAACAGAGAGACAGACCTGAGATGCTTTTATAGATATTCTCCTGGGTCAGGGTTTAAGAAACACAGAGAGCGATTACAAGAGTGGGAAGCCCCAGGCCATACCCTGACACCCAGACCCACCACCTTCTACCCACACTCTGATTGGAAAATAAACCATGCACACACACACACACACATACACACACACACAAACTGGGAGAGTGTTAGAGATGTAGCTCCAAGCTATAATATCATTTTATTCGAGTGCTTTTTGCGCTTCACCCGGCAGAGTGCTATTACAATACCGCCATTTTCAATTCTACCCTAAGAGAAGAGACACAGTATATATGTCATTTGACAAAACACACCAAAGCTACTCTGTGTGCTGTCATTGATGTTTTGTATTACTGTTGATGCTGAAGGCAGGATAATGCTACACTGTATAATGCTACACCGTGAAAGGAGATGTGCTCCATTTGTCTGGATGCAAGCTTTCTCCTCACCCTGTCTCACTCATTTGCCCTCCCGCTGGACGGAGCTAACCTTTGCCCCCCCCCCATCCAGATGCAGAAATTACCCCCTCAGCATGCAGGAAAGCAGCAGGTTCACCTAGATCTGCTACATGCCTCCGCTGAGGGGTTGCAGGTCAGACCAGAGAAACAGCTGCAAAAATATGGCCGTCTGGCGGTGCCCAAGGCTGCACCTCCTCTGAGAACTGAGCCGAGACTCTCATCATTAGCACAACTCATCACCATTCCTCTCTGTCCATCTTATTCTCTCCGATCACCATCAGGGGTCTTCCTTCCGTCTTCCGTCTTCTTGGTTCATCATTCCCCCCCCCCCCCCAATCCTGCAGCTTTGTCCCATGCGTTGAATCTTACCCCTTTACTCACTCTCGCCGGCTCGTCGGGTTTTCTCTCTCCACCGACTGAAGATGAGATTTTCGCGGATGAAGCCATACACATGCACACCAGCCTATCATTCTTCATAGACCATGGCGAAGCATGATATGATCTCCACCACTATTCTCCCTATCTCCCGATCCAGAGCTAAAGGATTGTAAATAACACTGTCACTTACACCGATAAGATGCAGGAAATATGGAAAAGAGTGAAGGTAAAGAGACTCGTATGGCAGGCAGTGATACCACAGTGGTGAGAAATCACAAGTGGTGATATCATATGAAATGTGAACCTTTAATAGAGCCTTGGATTGAAGAAAAGAGATGTGTTCTATAGTGACAAAGCCTGGAGAAAAGAGGGAAGACATATCCAGAAAAAACAGGGGACGACGACAGGATGTCTAATCAAGGTCAAACTGAAGAGAGGAGCACGAAAGGTGCTGATAGATGGGGGCGAATGGAGTGCATTCCATCAAACTCACACCACATGCTGTGCTTCTACCGCTGATTCAGAACATAACCCCAAACAATTCTCCATTATTTAAACAGCAGCCTCATTCGATGCCCTTTTTTTTTAAACTGCACCCCTGATTTGGCCTAACAAGCCCCTGAGCAGCACAGCAATGACAGGAGGACCACGGTGAGAAGGTCTGCTGGCCAAGCCAGGAAAAGTATGTGCTGCCACAACCAAGAGACAATATAATTAACTCTTAATGAACCTCTTTCCTTTACACCCCTCTACAATACCAACACACATATACACAGCTACGCACACACAATTCAATTTGGTCTAATCCATGCTTTATGGTAATGTATAGCTCATTAAAATGTTAGTTAAAAACTCATTAAAATTCACTTGAAGAAGTAATGGCTTCATTACAGTAATATGCTGAAAAGCAAAGAAAAAGACAAGTAAGGACAAGGAGAAGAAAGAGAGCAGAGAGCGACAGCTTTCTAATCACTTAATTGTGTCTAAAATGGAATACATTTGCATAATAAATAATGATGTGCTGTATCCTCCTCTCTATCTTTTCCAATTCTCATAGCACTCTGTAATTAACAGGCGCTACAATTAAAGATGCATTTTGCCCCAGAATGATTCCGGTGGCCACTCCAGTTTTCATTCTGTTGTCTTGTTTACGGTCATGAATGTGTTTCGGGGGCTTGGCAGATGCAGACAGTGCGCTGAAACTGGAGCTGGCTGATACTGACGAACAATGTGCCTATGGGCCTTTGTGCCGCCTCTGATAAGGCATGATGTTGTGCTGATGCTTGTGCTCGGTCCAGGATGGACACTTTACAGCCGGGAGGGGGAGTAAGACATGAAGGAGGGAGAAGGAGAGGGAGGGGTTGTAGATGAGAGCGGGATTGATTTTCTGCCAATTCCAGCACAGAGACAGCACAGACAGAGGTAGTGAGGCGTCATGATGGAGCAGGTGGGTCTGTTCCTGCGTCTGGTAAAGGTAGAGAGGAGAGGAAGTAAAGTGAGAAGAAGAGGAGGAGAGGAAGTGGTGCACTCAGGCAGATGGGCAAACGTCTACTGCTAATGTCTTCCCTATTAGTCTCCTATTGCATCGGCCCTATATTAACATGATCGATGATACTGTGCAGAATCTGTTGCAGTAAGAGATCGAGTAAGCATAATAAAAGGTGAATAGTATTGTTTAAAGACATTGACAGCTAACTTTGAAGTTGAACTCGTTAGACATGGTCTACTTTTGGTATGGGCGTAAATTCCACTCTGGCCTCAGATGTCGACTGACAAGTTACTTTAATCAGCCTTCTGGAAAACCCACAAAGTTAATGCAAAGGACTGGCCTGTTTGGTTATGAGTCACCGGCTCTAATAAAGCCTTCAGCCTTATTAACTGTCTCCACAGGAACCCACAGGTGTTACCACCCATAATCTGAAATAGAATATAACTCAAAAGAGAGAGAGAGAGTCGTTTCCACATTTCATGTGCAGGTATACCTCCCACAGTTTTCTCACAGTTTTCTCACAGTTTAAGTGTTACAGATGTCACAAGTGCAGCTGTGACGCACTGACGTATGCACGTGGCGTTATTTCCTATCAAACAGAAACGTTGTTCGACGCGACGAGAGTTAGAAAAGAAGCTCGATCGGAAAAAGAAGCGTCTTGATCGCACTGATTGTTTTCAGCGTACTTGTGTGAGCGCTGGTCTAATGACATTGAGGCAGTGACCTTCCACTGGGAAAGATAATCCCTGGGATGCTGCTGAACTGTGTCCAGGCTGAGGGAACTGAGCTGGATTTCCTCTGAGACCACACACACACACACACACACATTACTTACACAAGCATCTCTGGTGGAAATGAAACCCTTGCAGCCCAGTTCTGCAGTCCACAGAGCGAATCTTCGTATAATCTTTAATAGCTTCCCCCTCTTTTACTTTATGCCAGCCTATTTGCTGCAGCTCCTTCTGTATCTATTTTATTGTTTTAGTCTATAATTGGATTGGCAGTAACGGCGAGCACAGAGCCGTTAGGAGCTTGTAAAAAGGTGTCACTCTACGAAGGCAGGGTCGTTTTAATTAAGCTCTCGGCTGGAGTTGAGCAGCTTTTATCTGGCTTGATCTGATGAGCCCCAAGTGCAAGTGAGCTCCACCACTCTGTGCTGCAGGACAGGGAGAGGGAGGTAAAGGAGGTGTTCACAACAGCTGTAGATAGCCCAGTTTACTGTATTCAGCATCCCTCCCAAGACACCAATCCACAAGCCTGGACCAGGAAGATACTGGGAAACATCATAAAAATGCAGTGTGCTTCCGTGTGTTTGTGTGTGTGTATGCCATTACTGTGTCTCCCTGTACTCATTGTGACAGAGCCCCACCCATCAGCAGAGTGCAGTCATGTGTGCACCGGTGCAGACGCAGAGCCAGCCCCACAACATGGCGGCACAGAATGGGAACAAACAAGAATCTAAACAAACACAGCAGTGGGCTAATCACACGCTAAAGCTGTAAATTCTGGACCAATCCTGCTTCACGTTCCAGCTGCCTGTGTGTACATGTGTGTGTGTGTGTGGCAGAATCTGCATGTGAGGCTGATGTATAGGCAGCGCTGGCATAATGATGAGAAAGGTGTTCATCACAGCCCTACCTCGTCAGTTCTCCCCTCCTCAATCCTCCTAATGGCCTCCTCAGATCATCTTTCCTTCAATCAATACTGCCTGAAAGGAAGAATCCCACACCTAAGGACACACTGTTCCCCGCTGTAGATCACAGGTGTCACATTTTCCATAGCAGGAATCACCCTACACTTCTGGATCAGAACCTTACAGAGGACTTTTGAACCAGTTCTGATATCAATCAATGATAAAGGTCTGGACATTTTTAGGCGTGTAGGGGGTGATAGAGCTCTGATTTGTGAGCAGAGGAAGGTTGAGATGTGTCAGTGTAGCGAACAGAAACCAGCCAGCAGATGTGGCGGGGTGTTAAATCACATGCAGCCTCCATGCAGAGACATTTAGAGAGATTTATTGATCACTTTATGGATCTTAACTCTTGAGGAAGAGCAAAAATTAAACTGGATATGAGGATGACCTTTGCAATAGCCTCAACCACGGATGGGGATTTTTTTTTTCCCTCCTCTGTCTCCGTGTCCCTGTGTGTATGTATATGTGTGAACTGTTTATGATTGAGGGGGAAGAAGCAATTCCCCATTTAGTCAGTGTGCATCTGAAAATTCCCCTCTGTACAAGCAGCAGCACTATCATCCCAAAGACTTGCGATATACTTTATGTGCATCTGCTGAAGCATGATTGAATGCGGCACATAACATCTAAATACTTGGAATAAATTGTAGCCGTGCTGCTGCCTGCTCAGCAAATCACTGCTACATTAGGCTCACCTAAGTACCACACTCTCTCCCTCTCTCTCTCTCTCTCTCTCTCTCTCTCTCTCTGACACACACACACACACACATACAAATTACAATATTGAGTGTCTGTGCTGCACAGTGTCAGTTTGTATGAGGAGTAGTTGCCTTGCACATGGCAGAGCAATGTAGCAATCTTGCTAATAACACTGATCACCAGGCACTGCAATGGTAAAGCACACTATAGGTTCATATACAGTCACTTAGACCGTGGCATTAACAGAAAACGAAACATGGGCGACAACAAACTGGTAAACAGATGGTTTAGAGAGGAGTGGATCCGCCGTTTGTGCAATATACTTCCAATGCAAAACACTTGAGCATGTGTGCTGAAATGCTCTGACGTTAACTAGCTTAGTGGAGCGTTGAAATGATTTATCTGAGCTACTCCGGCGTCAGCGTGGAGGAGCCCCACATCTTTAGAGAATCCGCATGACAGTCCGGTTGCTTATTTCACAATCCAATTCATGTTAATTGCATTACAGGGGGGTAATTGTGTTAGTTCCATCTGTAATCAGCTTACTGCCTCTGTGCAGCTGGATATACCTGTACACCAGGCTTATGTAACCTCCCTGCTAATGGGGGGAATTTCATTCATTTCAGGGCATGAAGTAAAAAAAAAAACCCTGGATACTGGCTCAGGTAATCTGGCCTGCTGGAACCATCATTCTGTATGAAATATCCCTGATGTGTGCATGTGTGTGTGTGTTTGTGCGTGAGTCAAACCATGGTCATATTATCATGCAAATAGAAACAATCTGAAACACACCACTGGCTGCCATGCTGAGGATCAGTGCAGGGAGCTGTATCTAAACCATTCCTGTTCTGCCTCTCAGCCCTCTTTTTTTCCCCTAACTTCTTCATATCTTTCCTCCTGGTTTATCTCAGCCCCCCCCCCTTTAAATATTTTCAGGCAGTAAATCAAGAAGGCGCATTAAACAGCACAATTTCATACTGTGTTGGTACAAGAAACTTGTCCAATTCATCTGCGTAGGCTGTAGCGATGAGGTTAATCATTTAGGCAAAGGAACACAATTAATGAGGCAACTTCTAATCTGAGGCTATTTGGAGTTCTGTCAACAGTATTGACTGCACTGCAGATGGGATAAGATATCGTTGGAGGGCACTGATGACCTACATAGCAAGGACAAGACAGTGGCTCAACAGCAGCACAGCACAGTGATCCCACAGCTCTCCAGGGCACAGAATCTGCAGAAAAGACAACGATAAAAAGACTGTGTGTGTGTGTGTGTGTGTGTGTGTGTGTGTGTGTGTGTGTGTGTGTGTGTGTGCGACCGTTCTCCACTTCCTCCCACGAAGTGTGCTTTATCTTTACAGTCCCCAGCTTTCATATATCGTAGGAGAATCTAGTTAGCAACCAGCTTCATACTACCATTACCACTAGCTGCTGTGCATCACACAATCAATACTGATTCCACCTGGCAATTAGCTAATAATTCAATGAGCTACAACTACTGAGCTGGAACTGCTAAAGATAGAAAATGGGAAGGGGGTCGTGTGGGTTTTGCTATGTCTGAACGATGCTCATGAGGCTTTGATACTGAAGCTTTGTGCATGAGTTGAATAAGTGCAAGATAATGAAATCAAGCGTTATCCTCTGGTGTGTTTCAACCACAGAGAACATTAAGGATGTTTGCTGATAACAGGCAGCAAGGCTTAACTACCCTACCATTATTAAGATGCAGATGAAGTGATCATGGGAAATCTATAATTGAGGAATTAGGGGTAATGCTTACCTTTTTCAAATGGTTGTGTAGTAATTACAAAGTGAATAGAAACGGTTTAACTCTCACACTTCCTAATAGAAGAAGATGAAGAAGAAGAAGAACACCCCAGGTCAGCTGAGGTATTCTGACAGGAGGACCATAGTGGGAAATATTTATATAATGAATTTGTATTACAGAGACATCATTTACACATTCGATCTCCATATTCATTTAAAAAAAATTTCATGTTCATAAACACAACTTTTAAAGAAAAAACTAAAGGAGACAGACTGTAGAGTATAGACAAAGCTTTCACACTAAATTCAGTTCTATCTAATATGTGGATCAAAGGTGACTATTCTTGCCATTTAAGGCAGAAGGCCATTTTTTCTTTGATTCATTTCAGGTTCATGAAAGGTCACTGTGAAACGATGACATTTGAAATTGTCATGTCAAATCCCAGAAAGCAGGACGTCGGGGAGCCATTAGGGAGGGAATTTTGGCGTAGTTGTTTGGGACAGTTCGTGTGACTGCAGACACCACTTGAGCTGGGGGGGGGTTTGTTTGCCCCTGCTGGAACCCCTGATTGCACACGAGTACCTCAGATCAGTGGGGGTGTTCGACACACATATCTATGATACACACACACACTGATGCTGTAAAGCCCCTGTATTTCTGAACACAGACAACCAGACTCACTGTCCCCTGGGTGATGAAAGAGCATTGAACACTGTGGCTGCTGTAAAACCCAATTAGTGTGTGGTTTTATCAGTTCTCTCAGTCAGAGCAACATATACTGATAAGCCTCCCCATGTCTGTGGTTTGCATGTCTGCTGTTCTGCCCCCTGCTGGACAAAAACAGACAGGCCGCTACATGAGATGAATTAGAGTCGATGGTAATAAATTACTGTCATCATGTATTCTGGGCTAATTTGGTCTCCATAGGAGGTTTAATCAGGAATGTAAAACAACTATGTGTCTGTTCATGCAGAGGCTAATTCACAACACAATGCATAAAAACAGAAGCATCATTCCTGAATGAACAGAGAGCTACAGCAAAGACGGGACCACATGTTGTATTTTCATCACACATTGTCATGCATGCAGTTATTAGTGATGCAAGGAAACCCTTACTCCCCTGAATTACATACAATTAAACATAGATCAAAACTGTTCCCTGGTTTCTGCTCTGCATGTTTCTGAGCGGGATTTTTTTCTTCCATATGATAGCAGGAGAACGAAGGATTGGCTGACGGCGTCACAACACCAGCCTTATCCCTGTCTTCAAACACCTCCATCTCGCAGAGCCACATAAAAGAGCAGAACAGAGTGGTGGCAATCGCAGCCGGCGTGCTGTGCAAGCCTCTGCTCAACTGCAGCCGTAAAAAAAGGAGCTGCTTCTGTATTCATGTGCCGCATCATACTGGGCTCTCTTTGATGGCACGGATCACTGTCAAGATGCTTTGGCTTGCAACACAGTAAGGCTTGAATATTGTGTAAAACGCAGCATTCTGATGGAATAGTTGTGTTACTGTGCTGCTCTGTCACACTTTCTCGAGGAATTTGATTAGTAAAGATTAGCTAATCATTTTCTATTTGCATTAGCATTAATGAATATCAAATGACATTATGGTGACTTTTCTACCAATATTATTGACTTTGTTGAGGCTGAGAGATGCCCAAGCTCAATAGGAGTCAAGAACTAAGTGGCAATCCAGTCAAGAGACAGAGACAGAAACAGGGAGTGAAGTGTTTTCTTCACCATCTTTCATTATTCAGCCTCAAGCCATGAATAACTGAATAACTGAATCCATGATAGCAAAGATGGAGGGCTGTACATTTTCATATACCATGTCTGAATGTGAGGGGGGGGCAGAACAAGCCACAGGAAAGCATCCTCCTCCTCCTCCTCCTCTAAAAGAGGCCTTTAAATGAAGAGCTAGGAGCGCAACTCATGCGTGACCGCTTACTCCACATTCATTTCAGCGTGGAAAACCTCTGCACCCCCGCCCTATTTTCACTGGACAAACTGAAAAAAAAAAAAAAAATGCTTAAAATGCCTGCTACTTGCATGCTACTTCTAAGGGGTGTCTTTCATTAATGAGTCGTTGATCATGGTTTGGGTGGTTGGCGTTATTATGGACGCTGTTAGGAAGGAGCCTCAATCGTAGGACTGACCCGCAGTAAACCACACGCAGTTGACAGTATTTTGTACCAATGTTAAACAAGAGCGAGGGAGGAGAGAGACCGAGAAAAAAAAAGGAGGTAGATAAGAAGAGATAGAGCAAAGTGTCTTTGTTTAAATAGCAGAAAGATGACATGCAAGCACTCTGCTGGGGGAAAGGGACCCCTGACCTCACCGTGCCACAGTGACAACCAGCACTTAGCATTCTCCACAGGAGTCTGATCTCACCAGGTAATTGTTGCATGTTTTACACCAACATGACCCTGCAGGAGCCCGCGACTGACAAACACGCTCAAACAAACAACAACATTCAAATTCGCTTTGTCACACTAAAGAGCAACCACCGTTGTCCAGATAAAAACCTGTCATTAAGGCAGATAATTCAAGCCCACTCTACCCCGGCACACTCAGATGATTGAAGTCGATCAACTCATTTGAGGAAAAAAAAAGCAGTTAAATTGCCTTTCGAATTCATCTGCTGATTACCATAATCACTTCATGGCTGACAATACAAAGTAAATGTGTGTGCGATTAATGCCGGCAATTATGTGAGCTAAATGCAAATGTGCTGTCAATGTGGACGGACTCATCCATGTGATGGACGATAGAAACACAATCTTGTGTTTTCCGCTGCAGAGTGACCCCTCATTCTCGCTTCCTCATTACACGCTATGAGTTCTGACCAAGCAATCGAGGAGGAAAACTTTGCTGGTGTTTCTTCTCTGCATGGCGAAAAATGGGCCCTAGACCAATTTTATCGGGGTAATTTTACTGTGAAAATGGATTCATTCTGAGTTCACAGTGAATGCCTTCTTGAAATGGAATGGCTGCTCTCTTCTACACCACTCCAGCATCTGCCTCTACGACTGTGCCTCAAGCTGTAGATCACTCTCCCCTGCGAGCCCTCACTTCACTGTCAGGCCAGCGAATTCCACCTTCATTAATAGCAGCCACTCATGTCTGACTTAAATTAACGTACAGGCTATCAATTAGCCCCGTCAAGCCAGGCTAGTGTACTCAAGGGGAAAGAAGAGAAGCTGCCTGGATACTGGACAGTGGAGACAGATGACACTGAATCTTTACCATCATTACACCTGTTTTTTTCTTTCCTCTTTTCTCATTATTCAAAACTATTCGCCTGTTTGACAGCATTTTGTTCTTTACACTCCAGTAATTGACCTTCTTTTGGACGGGATTAATTCCTCTTTCTTTCAAGCTGCATCACTCAAAAACAGCTGCATACCGTATGAACATGCAATATGCAGGACGAAATGTCCAACGCTGCATGACGCCTCTCATTTGCATGCATGTTTGCTCTCCCACATCAGTACAGAACAGGTCAAGAGTAAGAGGTTCATTTGCATGAGGGACATAGTTAATTCATGTATTCATTCACAAATAAACAACCTTCTCACCTGATGATACCTGACTGAATTACTTTCTGCAGAGCCTCAACCTTTTTTCCCCCTCTTGGTTATTCATGCATCCATCCATCTTTCCATCTTACGCTTTTCAATGATGAGTTAATTTCTCTCCCATTGCCTGTTGTGCGAGTGACCCTGACGACCCAGGAGAATCTCCTAACAGGCTCCCAATGCCCATCAGGATTGATCGGTCCACAGCACCCTGTCAGGCACGATCAATACATCATTCCTTCAGTAACGAGCCCCTGCTCACTTGCCGCCTCTTCCTTCCCTGCATCGCTTTGCTTCCATTTTATTATTATTTCTCACAGCGGATCGATGCAGGCAAACAGGCCCACTGTAAACCACACCACAATTAGAGCAGCGCCTGATCTTCTTGTTGACTTCATCTCCTTCACAATGGCCAGCGTATAAAACACAAATTATAATGAAATCTAATGGGATTCTATGGAATTAAATCACCTGAACAATGAAGAGAGCTCGGCCACAGTACTGAACCAATAAAGATCTGAACGAGGTATACCAGTCAATATCGTATATGCACAAAGGCTCGACAACTCTTTGTGTTGATGCACCATTTGGCCTCAAAGTTTATAAAAGGTAAAGGTGAATTAGTTTTTTTTTTGTTTTTTTTAACAAAACAACAACATGTTTGAACTGTATGTTAACACCCAGGTACATTTTCAAAAACATGTAATAACCTACAGCTTAGAAAGTGATGACACACGAGTGAACACAGTAAGAACTTTGGATCTATTTTCATCCCGTTAAGTAAACCTCAGCAGGATAAAATTACATTTCTAATATCGAGCGCAGACAATGACTTGCTTTGTAAAAAGATTATTCAAAGAACTCCAGTCTTAATTAAGCTAATTTTGTTAGGGGAAGCACTAATGACATACTTAAAGTTATATCGTCAGCTTTTTTTTCCCCCTCAGGAGCTCCAATTACATCATATTTCTCAGACTTTGTCTTTGAAATACAAGAAAAGACTAAATTAAGGTTAAAACTTTCAGTGACTGCTAGAGAGATTATTCCTGCAAGTCACAGCCTTAACAGCTGGTTTGTGGGGAGACAAAAATGGGCATAGGGCTAATTTGATTATTGAATTATAGATTCAACACGCCTGTGTAGTTTGGCGTGGGTTTGAGGGCCTGTCTAAGAGACGCAATGGTTAAGTGAGAAAAGCTGTCTGCTCGGCTCAGTCGCTGCACAGAGCAGCAGCGTGGAACTGCAGGAGTAATTAGCAAATCGGGCCCCTAGCTCCCTGTGAAGTCCGGCCTTTGAAGGAGGGAGCTCAGACCGATCAGTGGCCCCTCTGATGTATGTTTGTGAATCTTTCAAGGGAGTGAGAGCTGCTAACGAGGCCTCATCTATTACCATTTGAGATGTAATTAGCGTTGTTGGAGGAATGGAGCAGGGCCAAGCAAGAGTGGCTCAATCTGGGCTCTGTGTGCCTCCAAGTCCCACTGGGCAGCAACAGCAGGAGGATGAAGTGTGCGAGTGGAGGGAGACTCCCTGGAGAGGAGACAGGGCCTCAGCAGTCCTGACACATAGGCCAGCCAGACACATAGCCCCCATATTGGAGCACATGGGTGCATGAAGGCTGAAAAAACACACCTCTTTGTTGGAGAAGAAAAGAGTCTCCTAAACAAACACATGCACATGTTCTCGGGCCCAATTAATCTGTTGCATATGTGAGCTTGTTGTTCCTACTGGTCAAAGATGCTATGTTTAAATGCCAAAGCAAAGACAACATCCCAGAAATTATATTTACCGTAACATTTTTGATATCTACATTTTTTCTTGCGTCTTTGACTCAAATTTTGAGTTCGTATGGTACATCATGTGTGTGTGACAGTGTTGCTTCCACACCAATGAAAGATTCTGATAACCTCCTCCACACCCCAGAGGGACAGTGAGATGACAGCTTTGTTTCTCTCACTCTATCCGTGTCACAACACCTCCAGTTCTCCCCTCTACGATTCACGGCAACAATTCACTATAGCCTCCTCCGGCACTCATAATCTTCTATAGGTCTACGTTCTGTAGAAAAACGAGTGGCAGTAAAACGAGTATTCTAAGTGGCAGCAATTCTTTTCCACTGAGGTTACAGCGGGGTCAGGCAAGGTGTGACTCCTGCACCGTTAACTGTTTCAGCCGACCCTTAACCCCTGAAGTTTTGGTTGTCTGAGCCCCTGGGTGTCCGGAGGGGCCATGAGGGTCATGACTGCTTTCACTGAACATCAACAGCGATTAAGTGAAAGCTAATGAGCCATTACTCTTCATCAGGACTCACTTTTTACAGACGTACCTCCAATACATTACAAGCCTACGGTTGTGTGGATACACCTGCTGAACACATCTTTTTGTTCTCAAGCTTTCCTTCTAAACACGTAACCCTGAGACGACTAAGCTTCAATGACAGCTGGTGAAAACTTAAGAGGCCAAAACATGGACCCAGCATTGTGCAGTCACCTCTCTGGAGAGTGGTGCTGTAACTGGAGTGGGGAGCACGGCAGCTATTCCCTGGAGACAGTCATCTGTGTGAGGCCAAGACATTGTCGTCCCCATCTCCCTCAACGTCCCTCAACCCTCTTGGGTGGTTGAATTAGGGCATAAGTCATCAGAATGCAGCATGGGGATGGTGAATCAATGGCGCCTGGAAGGCTTTCCACTCTTTCTCCACCGCAGCCCAACTATTAATGAGAAGGAACCAGGGCCTGTCCACTCCCCTCGTGCCCAAACGCTAAATTGCCAGTCATGAATCAACACAGCGTTTATGGGCAACCACATATTAAAGTGGCTAAATCTGCAAGGACAGCCAGACCTTGTATAAACAAGAGGCACACAGGTGATGCCTAGAATGGGATGCAAGAAATCCAATAACTGTATAAATTAACAGAAAATAAAATAAAAAGAATACAAGGGAAAGTCGCTTCTTCCAGTTCTCAGAGGACATATTTGGTCTGGTGTTAGGATCAATGATAGACTCGTATAAATGCCAGGCCAAGCACCTGGCTAGGCATTCAGTCTTTTCAGAGCACACAAACACAGTAAAAGAGAGAAACAAGTGAGATATAAAAGAGGAAACAGGAGAGACAGAATGATATTACAACAGACTGTATAAGTGAGAGGCATGGTAACATAATAAATAGCTAAACAAACAGTAAAGCTAAAGGGGAAAAGGCTTTTAAACATTTAAGCACAGCGGCGGGAGATGCCGCAGGATGACCTGTAATGGGAGAGAGGGGGAAGCGGAGGAGTGGTAAAAGCCTGATAAAATAAGAGACTGTAACCTCACTCTACTTAGCTGTCAGACAAAGAGATGCTTGAGGGAGTGCATGAGCAATATCACCATAAAGTCACAGCATGCTGTGTGTCTGCAGCTGTCTCTGCATCCAGTCTTTTTATTTGCACGCAGAAATGACGAGTTAAAAACACCTCTCTCAAAACTTCTGAAATAAATGTTACATTTGTGGTTTGAAAAAGGAAGGGGTAGAATATAGGGGTACATATGGAATGCCAATAGTTAAATATGAAATGATCTCGAGAGCAATGCCAAACCTTATAATCAAGAGCTTGAGAAGAGAGAGGGCGGTCGTGAGATTAACCTTGACATGCATGTTCCAATGAATGCATAGCCCCCTTAATCCCATCTCTGAAACCTTAGGATGCAGCAAAATAAAGTACTATTGGCAGAAACAGACGTTTATCCAAAGCTTTGTGTAAAATTATTACAAACCAAAATAGGATACTGTGCATTATGTAATAGGACAAACAATCCAAAAATCATTGGGGAGTGGATGGAGTCTGACCCCAGTTCAAGAATCTGGCTAAAACCTTACTCAAATAAAATCCCTGTATTTGAGCGACACAAGGTATTATCCCCACTGTGTAAGGCAATCAAATGGATTGGCTTACTGGAATTGGAGCAGCTGGTGTCTGAGTTGGTGCCAAATAGAGGTGTTTAGATAAAATAAAGAGCCACTGCTTGCCTGATTTAATGGACGTATGACTTTGAGTACGTGGCCCCATGCTGAAGCTTTGCCATACCTTTTTGATGGAGAGTACCGCTGTTTGTAGGTCATTGTGCTTCTGACAGTGTGTCAGTGTGTGTCAAACATTAAACGCTTCAAAATGGGCCTCCACTAAAAGTGCCTTGGGACCAGAGCGCTCACCCTCCTTCCATCTCAGCAGTGACAGTCCAGCACTGAGGGAGAGACAGTGTAATTTCACTGCTCGCTGACGTCCATTCAACGTGAGTGATGAGAGAGCAGGCCCTCACGCAAACGTGTGCACACGTGGCCAGAAACACACAACATAGCATGGGCACACACAGAAAAGGATACTAAAACAGTAAACTCAAAGTAAGATTGGCTGTGTTGACAGGCCCATTAACTCTCCTCTGACCGCCATTCCAGTCTGGTCTCTCACCCACCAATTCCAGGGAAATATACTGGACTGGTCTGCAAAGCCATACTGTACGCTCCAGTGCACCACATCCCCTCTGAAGCAATCCTCATCCAGTTCACCCACCTCTGTTTGCACTTCATTATCCCTCTTCATTATCATGCTGAAAACAAAACTGCATCAGAATAATAGGTTTCCCTTGTGTCTTCTATCAGATGTTTCTCAAGGTAAGCGTCGATGAGAATATGCATGGACCTCTCAGGGAACCTTAGACCAAGTGAGTGAGACATGACCAGAGATGGGGGGGCCCCCTTTGGGGCTAGGAGGCCTCCATTGTGATAGACCCTGATGAAGACAAATGGACAAGCCCAATATGGCCTCAATGTGGTGGTGCATCATCGACAGGAAAAGTGGGGGGTTGGGAGGTGGGTTGGATGATGGACATTCAGCCTAATTGCTGACCTGCAGGGTTGAAGAGTCGTGAGGAGGCCTCTATACTGACTGAGTGGCATGAGCGTCGATCTATCCTGAGCATGGGTCAGATGTCAAGTGATCTGCAGAGGCACAGTTCAATGGATGGGGATGCATGTCTGAGAAAAAGTCTGTTTGCTACGATCAGAAAGATCAACACAAGAGCAAAAAAGAAATGGCAGGAGTACAAAATCGTAACTCTGCTTAAACTGTTTGAGGATTGTGTTTGTCGAGAGTAAGACAAAGAGAGAACAGAGATTATGATTGACAGGAAGACATTGCTTTCTTTGCATTAAATCTGTATGTTTAGCTCAGCAATGAATATTGCATATTGTGTCCATAGAAAGACAGAACAAAAAGACATCTTGTTGAACATTAATCCTAAGCAGGATTTGAACATTTCCCTCTGTGATCAGTACTTCTGCAGCAGCTGGAGGGAAATCGATCCCACGCCTGAATTAATACTTAATCATAGCACCCCAGATGCTCTTAGCTGCAGCCTGTGTCCACTGCTGGGCAAACATGGGCAGCACAAAAAAAAAGAGAGACGAGTACAAGTGAAGCACTGACGCTAAGTGCACTACAGAGTGGAAAAGACTTGAACAAATACATATACTGTGCATGCATGTCACTATGCATGAATGAATGTATACACACAAACGTGGATCACAATCATCACCACAAGCTGTCAACGTCACATGTAAATCTAGTTCATACAACCATAGGCTGGCAAAAGATGTGGTCCAACAAGTTACATCTTCTAGTGAGCTGACCAGACAGTCTGTCGTTTCATCTGCTTGTCTGATAAAACCCATTTCCATTGAAGAGCCTTAGTGTATTATTATCTGCTAAAATAATATGGAGCTCAGCCCTAATGGACAGTACAAAGACTGACAATAACCCTGTAGAGAAGAACGTCAACATGTTTCCTAAATCCACATCACTAAAGTGACAATACAAAAGAGGATGTGAATATGAATGGCTCCTCTGTCCAGGCTGCTACTGGAGAGCTTCCACCCCGAGTCTATTCAGACAGAAAACTCCCGAGCCACGGTGTATGAGGGGCTTTCACCATTGACTGACATGGCTAATCACACTGGCCTCTGATTGGAGAAGAATGAGACAGAGATAGCCATTAGGGGAATCCATGTGAGAAATGGTTTTAAAACCCTGTTATTTGCTACCAAGGCAACAGATGGGAACACATTTATAGTTGTGTGTCATAGACAAAAATAATGGCAGCCCAAGGACAGTGTGTGACAATAAATCAAAAAACCTTTGTATGCAACCCATGAAAAAGATGATGAATAGTATCCCAATGAAAACCACTTCGCTTTAAAAAGCTTCTAAAAGAGTAAACAGGGCAGAATAATCAATTATATCCATTTGTTTTTAACACAATGGACATATTTCTTACTCCCTAAAATGTTCTCGCTAAGTCTTATGGGCAGTGAGTACAGCAATCATTTTCTTACTATCTCTTATTTTGATAAATTTTAAATGCCTCTATTAAAAATAGCATGAATCATTTTAAGACATTAATGATTAGTTCTATTGGGAAAATAATTAAGTAACATTTTCCCATCAGATTTCTCCCAAAATGATTTCCATGCAATAACTTTGAATAAAAACTGCTATGATTTCATTTATTTCAATTGTATCTGACTGGGCCCTGAAAGATGATGCAGAAGAAACACATAGGGCTTCTCTCTGCTCCAGGAGGAGGTATGAAGTACTGCAGCGATTACAGAGAGCACAAAGAAACAAAAGAAAAATGAGACAGAAAACGAACCCATCTGAATCAAAACGGCTTTGGGGGCTTTATCTGGCGGCACCATGTGGGAATGATAATGACCATCTTGGATCCAAAAGGACAACCATTCATCTTAACCCTGGTCTGCCTGGCAAAACTCATAATCCCCCTAACACCCACGACCCACCACTAGACAGACAGCAGGGGAAAAAAAGGCACTTTGAAGGCTGGGATAAGACAAAACAATACCCGTTCCTCCTGTTTCTCTTTAGACTCAGCATGATTATTTAGCATTCCCTGGAATACGCTCCATCTGCCAGGCGGCATTAATTCCTTCTTTTACCAAATCTTCACCTTTACACCACTGAGATTTTGTCACTCTCTGGCCCCCCCCTTTCTTCCCCTCCCACTCTTTTACTCTCTTTACTGGTCATTCATTCACACTAATACCTTTTCCCTTGTGATGAATCACTTTATTCCTTCTTTATTCCTTCTCTCTGCAGCCACACTAGCATCAAATGCTCTCTTCCCTTTAAACATCCTCTATCCATCATAGCAGGAGGCCTGGACTGAGTCCCCCCCATACTGTCCTCTTCTCATATCCAGCTCCCTTTTTCCTCCTTCTTCCTTTAGAACGGCCATCAGGAAGAAGGATGGTGAAGGTTAGATAGCTCCATTTTAACCCCCCGTGGCTTCTGACCCCTCCCAGCTTGCCCCAGGTGACATCACTAAATACTGCTGTCTCCAGGGTGAGTTAATAGCCTCTGCCCTTATTTTGAGAAAGACTTATCCTCTGCCTTCACAGCTGAAAAGATCTCAATGTATATGTGTTTGAACATGTATCAAGATGTGTGTATTTTTCTGTATTTGCAGCACAAAACTAAAACAGGATTTAATTAAGCGTATGATCTTTTAATAGGAAAATAACTGTTTAAATGTGAAGCCTGTGAACACATGAAAAAAGCCACTTTATAATGTTCTAAATATAGTTTTATTCCCCCACGTCTAATCCCTGAAAAGTCATGTAAAAGCATGACCAAGTTGTGTAAATATCTGTTTGAAATATGTGTGAGATATGGGTTTAAGTTTCTGCATCTTCCTTAAAGGATCGACGGGCCCCAGGGTTACTGTTTGTTGACTCAACTTCTGGTCTGTAAACAGCAATTAGATGAAAAACATCCTCGAGCATCTAATGGATCAAAGAGGATGGAATTCGTGACCTAAATTACATCGCTATCGTGTTATCAGAGCCACTAAGAGGAAAACAGTGAAGAACTAGCTGCCACAAAAAGAGGAGACAAGAGAGATTGACAGTTCCAAATAAATGAAAGCGTTAAAGCCACGGAGAACAAAATAGAGACTCAAACAGTCCTAACAGCGTGGTAAATCTGATTAAGCGTCAGAGCGAGGATGACAAGCGAGGCTAAGTGACTGAGTGAGTGAATAAATAAAGGAGGGAAGATTGTGGTGGCCGCCTGCCACAGCGGCACGTTATTTGAGCAGCCTCGTGTGTACACAAGCCAGGTTGCTACGGGACTGAGTTTTCACACTCAGCGCAATTACTCAGGCTACGTTCTGTAGCGGTGAGCTAATTAGACCTTGGCGAGCCTGGGACCAGTAAACTAGAAGATGAGTCGAGTCACTGGGGATGGAGATGGAGGTGATAGCCTGTTTTCCACCTAAAGCCCTCACACACACAAAGGGTGGTTTACACCGCAGACTGTAAACGGGAAATGGCCCCGAAAGGAGAGGGAGTAAATGTGGCGGAGAAAACGGTTGAGCAGTGGCAGTTAAAGCGTCTGTGCATGCTCCCTATTTCTCTTTCTTTCTCTCTTATTCGATGTGTCCCTCCCGGGCAACACACATAAACGCACGCCTTGCTCCATCCTGTGCCACCAGGAACACCCAGCTGTCCGTTCTCTGCCCCCATGCTAATCCAAGTCTGCCGAGTCTACTCCCACCCCTGCTGGAGTAACCCAATAACGCTGCGTGTACTTAAACAGCAGTGCTGGCAGGCCTCCTACAGTCTCAATCTCTACTCGCTGCCAACAAACACACAGAGCTCTCTTTCAACAGTCCTCCGCCGAACTCAACTCCTTCTGAGAGTCGCTGTTTAAACAAACACTCCCCACAATGCAGCTCACTGTGGCATTTCTTTCAACGATATAAAAAAAAGAAAATAAGAACGGATCATTGCCCGGCCTCTCTCAAGGCATTATTAGGCAATATGTTATAATTAATTGAATTGTGGTCTTGTTGGTACATGAGGGTTCTTGGCGGCTGAGCTTTTCTCATTAGCTACACAGATTCAGGCCCTAACCTAATGAACGATAATAATACTTGCCGGTTGAAATGTGTAACAGAGATGAAACCTGATGGCCTCTGCTGGTAATTGGGCTTCTTCCACTCATTAAGGGGAGGAAAGCAATAAAGAGCAATAACACTCTTGAAGTGCCATCACAGGAGGAATGTGGCACTTTATTTTTTGACAATTCATCAGGAGTGAAGCCCTGCCTATTAGCAAAATGAGAGCCCAGGGCCAAATAAACATCTCCCACTCGGCACAGACTGTTTGATGGGTAAACAATCTTTGATGTGCTCGCTTGGAGGCACTGATATTCTATGTGGACATGACCATCAGGGCAAAGATAGGACCATGGGAGAACTTCTGATGGGGTTAACTATAACAGCAATATGGTAATTCAAGGTCTGCAGTGTTTGATTTGACTGCTACGTGTGTTCTTCTCAACCTGTAGGTTAAACTCTGGGCTTCCCACTCCTATCGGGAAAGATAAGAGCACGAGTAACGTTGACTGGAAATGGCTGCAGACCCCCAGCCGCCAGTGAATCTTTAGGATTTTGCTTACTAGCTTGTGTTTGTTAATGATGCTCAGTGAGCGTCCATGTGAGAGGTATTTGTATTTGAGCCGTCCAAATGAGACAATAAAAATACACATAAATCTGACATTGTCTTCTGTCTGTGCGAGTTTATAAAGGGATGTTTATTGACCATTGTCATCTGTCCTGATTTAATATAGTCTGAGTACTCAGGTTGTGTTTGACAATCAGGCCGTACAGTGTGAGCTCATAATTCAAGAGCATTGGCTGTGTGTTGTAAACAATTCCCTCGTATAGTGTGAGCTGATATTCAACCACAACATTTATACAATCATACAGTGTATGCTCTGCCTAAAAGTGAAGAATATTTCAATCTGTGTGTACAAATGTGTTTACCCAATTGCAGTATTTCCTGCCAAGTCTTGCACTCAAAGCTCCTTCATCAACCCATTTCTCTCAACAGTGCTGCTCATGTTAATTTGTTTTCTGAGAAATTGACAGGAGGAAGTGGTCATGGACCGGAATATTCATATAAACAATTACCTCTGACTGGCTCTAGAAAAAATGACAGGAATGCTACTACTCCCACTGTGTGTTGCAGCTTGCCTCTTCACTAAGCCTGTGGCTTTCAAGAAGTGAAAGGAGAGGATATAAGTCAAGAGTGACACACAAGTCATCCTCAGGTCTCGTACCACCAGAGCCCTCTGTCTGGTCCTGACAAGGTTGGCATGCAGGCAGTGCAGGGTTCCACTGCAGCTTGGCTAGGGAGATAAAAACCTGTCTAAATGTAACACCCTCTCCTGCCCTCTCCATCCGTTGAGGCGTGGAGGGATGAGGAATCAAAGCCAGAAGAAACAAAGGTGATGTTAGCCCAGGAATTGCAAAATACTTGTGGAAATTTTACGGGATCATATTCAACTGAGGAAGCTGCAGTGGATTGGCAGAGATGACAAACACGTATATGGTTGCGCTAGCATAAGTCATCTGAGAAGGAAACTTTTCAGGCTTTAAGGAGTGAGAATTGTAAAATAGAGAAGCATGAAAAAGAGGTGAAAAAGGCTACTGCATAGCCTGAAACTTAATCTCTTTTCTCCCCCTGGTGTTTATGTATGCTGCATAAACACCATTCAGAATCATGAATATACAGATGGCCATTTACGAAGTTTAGACTTATGTAGTGTTTTGCAAATATTCAATGCAGCCTGAACAATTTGGCACTAAACTTCCCCCCAATTCCAAAAACTAAATGGAGTACTTGCAAATAAGTGAACATGCTGCGTACGTTATTACATTGCTTCAAAGAGTAGTAATAGTACGAGGCTTAAATGGGCATTTCTGCTTGGTGAAGCATTCATTGCTTTTTCTTTAGCTGCTAATTCACTGTATCGCAAACATGCAAATCAAGTCAGGGACAATTTTCCAATTAGAGTACCTGCAGTGTAATTTCAGTTGAGCAAGCATGTCGACCAGCAAAAACAGGCTTCATGAAAAGTTGTTTAGAGGGTGATTTCACACTCTAGCTGTAGATCTAGTCAGCGCTGGTACAGCATGACCCTTGATTGTCCAAGGTTTTAGTTCAAGATTTCTCAACACTAATCTGATTTTTTTTTTTTTTTTTTGATGCCATGCACACACAATATATTATAATTCATATCCACTTGTTCCAGTGCAGTTAGTAAGATAATTGTGATTCTACATTCAAAATGATGCGATCCAACCCAAACACACACATTGACAGAAACACAAACACACACAGGGCAGACTTAAATCTCTTAGACATCCAGGTTGGGAGAATCCCTGCTGGCACATTTGGACAGCTTCA
The DNA here is from genome assembly GCF_947650265.1 of Symphodus melops. Lineage (NCBI taxonomy): Eukaryota > Metazoa > Chordata > Actinopteri > Labriformes > Labridae > Symphodus > Symphodus melops. Next base: position 5,767,549 of record NC_136700.1, on the reverse strand, counting down.
CTGAGATACAGGGTGTCAGCCTGTCCAGAAAGTCACAGAAGAAATGGAGACGGCCATTAAAGATGTTCTATAGACAAAGCTCCCTGCCTTCTCCGATAATCACCACAGAGCAGATGAAACATGCCACTTTTATGGATGGCCATTTCCTCTCCCCCTTTCTCTCACTCACTCTGGTTATGTCATCATGTGCCTCTGGAGAGAAGTAAAAAACAAAAAAAAAGGTCAGACTACATAAAGCCTCTGATCCATTGTGCATGGCTTCCCAGAATAAAATGTTCAGCTTGTATTCACTGGTTATATGTTGTTTTGGTTGTTGTCGATTTTATGAATTTTAGTGTTCCATGCTCATGGGGATCCAACATTCTGCTAATTGAAAGAAATAGTTTTTCCTAAACAATGTGGGCTACCTAGGTCGTTTGTATTAAAACTTTATTAAAGAAGAAATGTTTCATGACACATCGGCTCCCTGAGCATGCTGCGGCTGTCTTATCAGGAAACTGTCAGCATACAATCTGTGCTGGATTCAGACACCTCTTATATATACTGCATCGCTGTCTGGTGAGTGAAACCACCTGCTGTGGTCAACCTTCCCAGTTAAAGTTTAGTATTAAAGACACGATGAAAGTATCCAAAGAAAATCATTAAACCTTTTAAAACATCTACTACTTCGTTACTAGTCCACAAAAACAAACACTGACGTCACACCCTATGTCATTATTTGTTTGTTTGAGTCTCTCCCTCTCTGATACAAAAGGTCATTGGAACAAAGGAGAGCCTCACTCGCTGCTATCTGCCTGTGGTCCAACAAGATGGACCCTGTCTAGATCACCCCCCTTTCCCCCTGACAGTAACCCTGGGAAGATAACACCAAGCTAATAGGAATGTTGTTTTTTGGGGGGGAAATGAGACTGAGAGCAGTGTGATATGCAACATGTGGCCCAGACAGAAGAACGCTTAATATGCATTTCAAAAAGGGGAAAAACAATTATGTTTATAAAATGTGGGTGGAAAAAGGTGGCTTAATGAAGAAACACCAGGAGTGTGCCCAAGTGGGAGAATCCGCTAAAAATATCTCAAGATTTATGGCAGATGAGAAAATTGAGTACTTCCTCTATGGGAGTGATGTATGTTTTATGGCTGCAGAGGGGCTCGTGACCCTGCTCTTGGCCTCTTTGTGACCATGGATATCGTCTGCACCAGCTGTGGAGGGTAGGAGTATGACCGCAGATGAAAGTTTAACAGCACTCCCAAGGCCCGTATACCTCCAACCCCAACAGAGCTACATGTAGGAAAAGCTGCCATCTTTGCACAGGGCCTCACTGGGGCTCATCAGACTCCTCAGCTGCTTCTCACTCAGGGTGCCCATATGGCGCCAAGAAACCCCAAAGAAGTGGCAACACTAGCAAGTTGCTGCCATGCCTTCGTTCACAGACACATACACATATTTGTACAAGTGCACCGTTCCAGATAACCTCGCTCCACATCCGCCCCAATTTCTCCAGTGCAGTTTTAATCTAAGCCAATTAAGCTGATTTTCTAGATGTTATTTTCTCTTCAGCGTCCCGCTCGTGCTGCCTCTGCACTCACTGGGATCCCAGCTGGGCTTAAACACACACAGACGGGTCCTCAGAACAAATATTAACTGCTCAGCCTGGGAGGATTGTGTAGAATCCATGTTTAAGTGTCTAATTTGGGGGGCATGAGAACACATGTTGGAAATCCTGTTAAGGGCATTAGTGTTAAAACAAGTGGTACTTAGCATGTGTGCTAGCTGTCATGATCACTGTATATATCTCTATGAACATCCTCATCGATTGATGTTCTTTCCGTGTTGTACAACATAAAAATGTCTTCAAATACATACAAAAGAATATGTTTCTATTTCTGTTTAAGTTTCACTTACCTAATGAAGGCAAAGCAATTGTTGATTAAGGCACAGCAGCGACAAAGGGATTGTCAGGAACACATAAAAAAGAAGGAAAATAACACGTTAGTTAGAAGCAAACAAAAGCAGCACAAACTTTCAGTAAGGTAGAGAGTGATGAAAACCTTGCAATTTACAAAGATTGAAGAGGAGCTCGGGTAACCAGGGGTTACTTTTAAAACGCAGTCTGAAACATCATATTCCCTATTCTTCTTCTACATGCCCTCTACCTCTTCTCTCTCTCTCTGCCCCTGCATCACCCCATCCTCCCAGCTTTCCTTCTGACATCTGCTAATCCCCAGACCTCTGACCCCAGGAAATTTACTCCCTCAACCTTGACCATTTTCTTTCTCTTTCCCTTCTTTATGCCTGGCGGATCACCATTAGCCATTATCATTCCATTGTCTGAGGCCAAGAAAAACAATTTAAATTCCTGTGGACTGACATCCACTTGCAGGCTAAAGGCGATGATGGCTAATAACAGGATGTTGGGCTGGAAGGTGGTTTCTTACTGTGGTTTGATAACTTAGCAATGTAATTCTTTACCAAACACTATAATAAGCTAGTGCCTTTGGCCTAACAGAAAAGAGCTATTTATTACATATTTTATCACTGTCAAAGACATCTTTCACACTGCCAACATATATTTGTAAAAATACATTTTACTTAATGCCTCTAGACAGTAGGTAATTTGCATAATAAACCTACATAAAGCATACATGGTGGTTAGCTTTGGTCAGGCTGGGTGCTACTGTAGTAAAGGGTGTCAAATTTAGTGAGACACCTGCGAGAAGGCAAATGTATGGATTTGTATGTAATTTTCCACTAATTTATCAATATGCAAGAATTACTTTGATGCTTAAAGAAGCTGTTCACAATCAGAGGAACATCAGGATCCTTCTGTTGTTTATATGTTGTCTGTCTGTGCTGCACTGGCACCCATCCAACTGTGTGCACTCTGACCCCCGGGGCAGAGAGGCCCTTATACACCCCACTGTTCCTGCCCACCCTAGACTCCTGGCACCACATGGCACACTCCCACATTAATTATGTATCTACTTCATTACTGTCCACATATATTTACTGACACACTGATGCTGTTGCTGCTGGACGGGCATTAAGCTGCTCCTCAATAGAAAGGTGGGTAAGAGAGATGAAAAGGAAGATGCACCGTCCAGTGTCATTTCATTCAGCCTCCTCCCTCTTGAAGCAAAGATGACTAAAGTGAACAGAAATTGGGGACTGAAGTGGAGTGCTGCAGCGAAGTGGATTTGTGTGGAAATTGCCAAGAGGACGCTGGCCTCATCTATCTTAGGTCAGCATGCTAAGCGCTAAGAGAAGCTCGGTCATTCCTAAGTAAGGATATCCAATCAATTCCAATAGCCCCCAGGGCAGTCACCAACCCGGGACTCTATGTGAGTGCTGTCTTTCTGCCTCCCAGTGCCTGTAGGCAGGCAGCTTATGTGTTGGGCTGAGCTCAGTTAATTGCACGAGATAGGACCCTGTGTGGTTTGTGGGAGCGTTTTTAAGGGTTAGTTGTTGTGGTTGGAGAGATATTCTCTGGCTCATAAACTAAGAGATTAGCCTCTCAATGGGAAGGTGCACAGCACAACTTTCCTGTGGGACTAAGAAGATATGAGCCCTCCATTAGCACAGTGAGGGAGGCAGCAGATTTAGAGTCTTTGCTAAGGGTGTTCCATGTGCAGCTGTGTGTAAGGAAGTGCTTGTGTGTGGCACAAATTTCAGCTGGATTTCAGGATATTTAGAGTTAAAACTGGATAGTAGTGCACAGGTCAGAGCTGTTGCCTCACAGCAAGGAGTTTCCTGGTTTGACTCCCTGCCTGAAAGGAGCCTCTCTGCGTGGAGTTTGCATGTTCTGCCCATGCATGCGTGGGCTCTCTCTGAGTGCTCCGGCTTCCTCCCACAGTCCAATGACATGCTCATTAGGTTAATTGTTGACTCTAAATTGACCGTAGGTATGAATGTGAGTGTGGCTGGTTGTCTCTTTCTGACAATCAGCTGGCGAACAGTCCAGGATGTACCCTGTTTCTCGCCCAGCGACAGCTGGGATTGGCTCCAACCCCCAGTGACTTCAAACAGGAAAAAGGAGTAAAGATAGTGGATGGATAGGTGAATTGAGTTAAAACCTGATTATGTGTTTCTGAACAAGACGAGAGGCATTTGCAAAGCTACAAAGATATGTTTTTATCTATTCCCTTTCTATATTTATGTTCAACATCTTGTCAAGAATTGTAAGATCCTTCTGCCAACTCTCTTGGCTGAAACAGCTGAATTAAAACAAAATTAGAAAATGACAGACTTAAAAAGAAATATGATGCCAGTTTTTATAATTACACTCATTTTCTATCTAGATTATTTTTCCCATTTCTCATAAACCAGAGAACTGTGGTGTCCATGTTTATTTTGGATAACATCATAATAATTCAATGTGAGCACTAACCCAGCCCCATAATGATTTCCCTTTTCTTTGCTGCTATTTCTGTGCAACGTGAGTGTGCCAGGCTGCTACAAGGCTCAGCTGACCACAGAGGAGTAACTATGGTCTGGTTGTGGTTCTTGGACCAAGTTCCATATTGGGAGTCCATTCCAGCCATTTTCCTCTTCTTTCCACCCTTCACTTCACGTGGTCAAGAAACCAGCCCTACTCCTTTGGACTGGCTTTGTGGAGACCAAGCCACAACGTACTCACAGCTAACAATTTTCGAAATAAAGAAACAGGCAAACAAGTAACAAATGCATACGTACATATGCACTCTCCATTTTCTGTTTATACAATATCTGCTGTGCACATCTGTGTCTGTGGTGATCATTAGCACACACTTGGAGTACCCGTTCTAAAACAAGCAAAGTCCATCTCTAAATGATCAAAGCTTCTCTGCTGTGGTTAACGCTAAGCAAAAATCAAAGCTGAGCTCACAGAAAGACACAGAATGGGACGTTTCTCCTGAAGAAAGAGAAAACGCCATGAAAACCTAAGCTGAAGATGTGAGAATTTAAATTAATTTGGAAAAAAGCAGTTTATAATAAAATATTTCAGAATAGGGTCCATATTCAGAACAGATGTCAAAGGTAATAATTCAAGGGCAATCACTATTTTGTACCCACAAATGTTGGATTTAATTAATAGATCGGTTTCTGTTAGGTTGCAAAATGCCCTAAATACTTTCTATTGTTGCTGTCTTTACAATAGCAGAATACATTTATCAAAATAACAGGGATATTCAGCCCTTACACAGCCGCAGGCTGTAAAGGTCAAAGGTGAGGAAATGCATAGGGATGAGAGTAGGCCTCCATTAATTGCAGGACTATACATTACTGCAGAGTAAGTCAATATGTACACATTGTTAATCGATGTATGCTTGGACAGAGATTGACTTGAGTAGAGGCAGCCCAATGAAAAGTAGGGGCATCAAAATTACAGATAGCTGCACCCATCTTTTCTCGACAGTTTAATGCATTACATCTTTTCACCTTAACGTCTTTAACTTTCTTACTTTAATGAAGCTTAACTAGTCCAAGAGGAGGGATGTAAACCTGTGCACATATTTCAAATGCGATACAGAACAAATATCTTGTATAATTGTCCTCCTCCCTAGAAAGTGAGAAAGCGGTACTGCCCTCCTGTGGGGATAAACCTGTTATGTTGTACTATAGCAATCTTTGCTTCTAAACCTTCAATTACCTTGCAAGCCCCCAATGCCCCAACAGGATGCACAGCTTTCATTTGGCCATAAAGAAGAGATTGAAACCCTCAGCATACAGTCACACTGGGTACAATTATAGACCACTACCCGCTCGCCTGCCCTCTTAGCCCCACCCACACACAGGGGGTCATTACCTCCACCCTCGCCATCAGGCTGCTGGCATCCAGTTGACCCATGCAGCATGAACAGTGGTGCCTACATGTGGATTGAAGGAGAAGCCATATGCATTTTGTAAGGCTAAAATGGCATAATGTAACACCACAGCAAAATGTTCCAGCAGTCCTGCAGGCTTGAGAGCCAATTAGATTAGAATAGGGCAAAACTGTGGTTTCAGGAAGTCCCAATTCACTTAACATCTGCTGAAAGAATATGAGGCAGTACGTGGTAAACTTCATCAGCAGACAAATGATCAATCATCATAAGTCAACCATGGAACAAACATAGTGAATGGCACTAAGAAAGACCAAAAGACCAAAATGTGTCCATTCAAAACAATGATAACACAGGATGCAACACCCTGTCATTCACTGAGTTCGGCTTCTCAACAGCTGAACCCATTTTTCCTTGGCTCCAGAAAGAACCTCCAGCTGCGTCTTGTGCCACCATATGCATGAAAAGGGGCCATCAAAGAACATATTTCTTTCATTCCAGGCAATTTCCCTAATCCCTGATGAGCTGCAGGGGAGAGGAAAACATTATGGATGTGGGTTAGCAGGTGGTGGAGAAGGGATTTTGTGGGTGGTGCATCAGTGTGCGAGTTTCGACCTGTGCAACATGAGTTTATCTGAATAAATTTGCATTGTGAAGCCTTGTTTAATGACTGAAATTTTATTTATTTGGTATTCCTGTTTATTCTTGTGTTTGTGCCTGTGGGAATGTGTATAGGATATTAGACACACGCAAGCCCATGTCGCCCTGGAGGAGGGACTGAGGAGCCTTGAAGTAGCTCCCAAGGATTAGTTCATCCAATCTTCTACTAATCGCAGATAAATACTTTCCACTAGCGAGTTCTGCGCAAGATTCCTCTCTTTTAAAAGTCCTTTCATTTAAGCTGGATGAGAGAGGGTAGAGAAAAGTAGCACAGACGCCTTCCTCTTTTCTTAAGCAAATATTCAAATCCAAACACTAGTTACTCCTGCCTCTAGTTAAGATATGACCGCTATTTTTCTGTAATATTATAGCAGGTGATGGTCCAGTGACCAGTTGCCCTTCTCTCATATTTCAGGTCGGGCGCAGCAGGGGGGGAAATGCCCTCCAGAAAGCAGTCAGTCCAATTTTCCCACTTCACCACCAGCCAGCTCCTGACAGCTCTGAGATGTGGGTTGCAATAACGAGGAACAGCAGCAGCCCACGATGTCAGCGTTTTCCTCTTGGTGCTTTGAAAAAACCTCTGGTGCCAAGGGCGGGCTTGTAACAATTTAATAAGTGTCATTGTGGGGCATTATGTCAACTGCACCACAACGCTGCAATTTCTGAGCCATGCATCTGCAGTCCTTCCATGGATAATCTTTGGGCAGCAGGGTGAATTTCTATCTCTAATCTTTCATGTATGCAGTGGGCAACTGAGCATGACATTTTATTTTTTCAGTACCTCTCTGTTTTGCATTCACATGGAAGATTCCCAAACTACTACTGTTTGCAAACAAAAAAAGAACAACTGGGAGTAAGTAGTGGTTGCAATATATTGCTCTTTCACTTTTTACATCCATATTTCCTGAAACATATGGGAGTCAAATTGGGGACCTTCCTGTCCCAAGCTGACTTCCCTCGGTTATTCTTACTCATGTTTTTCTGCCAGAGATTTATGACTACGTCTATAGAAAAAAATATAGCAACCATTTCCGCAATTCCTCTGAGTCAATGAGTGTCTGGGTGGAATAAGGAGTGCAAATGAAAAGTACAGCCAACATGTAAAAAGCTAAATGTTCATTTTAAATGGTGTCAGATACAGGGGAGAATTTCATTCACTCTATGGCAGAAAACTGTTTACGCTTTGCATTTAAGACAACAACAATCCAAAGTGGCTTTTCAACAAACTCACTCTTCAACTAAACCTCTGGAACGCTAGCTACTAGGGAGTTTCCATTACTTTTTGGCAAAAGATCTTGGCACTGACAATAAAAGGGGGGAGGGGAGAAGAGGGAGTCAAGAAAAAAAAAAACTGTGAAATCTGACTGGCTGACTTCCAAGTCTCCTATTCTTCTTTTTATCTGAACCCTGCCCTCACACTCTGCCTGGCTGCCTGCCAGAGAGACTGTTTTATTATTCCTGCTCTTTTTTCCACTTCTCTACATACTGTCTTCCTCCTGCTTTCTCTTTGATTCAGCTCAAACCCTTTTTGCTACTCGCTTCTTTGCAATATTCCTTAGCACACCTTCCACAACAACTGTGACTCCATTAGTCACTTAGTCTCTCTCTGCATAGTCCCACCATGCATCTTCCCACCCACACTCATATCACAAACTATCAAACTAGTTAAAACTCTGAATGTGACATTTCCCTACATGCAATAATAGCCATTAAATATTTGACAGGGGGAAGGTTTAACAAATTGTGCCCTGTTTGATGGATTGGATCAATTTGCACTTCCTAAGGCTTCAGTTGTGTATGAGGAGGATCCCAAGTGTGGGACAGAAGAGCAGCTGTGGGTGCTTAAAGAGCGCTTCTTACACTGCCTGCCAATTTCCTTTTACAGAATACGACAGAGTGCGGCAATGATTTATGAAGCAAACAAATTTAAAAATGAGCTCACGCCACTTCCACATGCCACACCAACAAATGTGCTGATGAGAGACAAAAAGAGCAGAATGTGCAGCCTCAAAGACACACAATTCTGTCTCTAGGGATCTATAGCTTCTATGTACCATGTAATTCCCCATTAAGAAGATGAAGTTAATTCAAGCGTGACAAAAAGACTCAAGCACATCAGTGTGGCACAGGTGCAAAGCCATGATGATCACTGAATGCAGGTGCTACCAAAAAAGAACAAAAAGAGGCACAGGTAATCATCCCAGCAAATGAAAGATGATCCACTGAAATTATAACGTCTGTAGCATATATCGTCCCAGTTGGTTAGGTTGGCTTGTTTGTAGTTTTTCAAACCCATCATATCATGCTGGCATCCAGCAGGGGACTCATGAAATGCAGGACACTGTCTGGTGGGTGCTGTGATGGGTGGGAGGATGAGGGTGGAGCGGGTGGCAAGAATATCAGCTCTGTTCTCTTTCCTCAGGGCTGAGATATGAGGAAGCAGCGGGTAGGGGAGAGCAGGTGCATGGGAATTCAGAAATCATTGCATATGCATGGTACTCAGACTTATACAGCTAGCTAGAGCTTAGGGAAAAATAATGCACAAGAGGGTCAGGAAGAAGGAGATGACCCAAGTCGAGGCTTTGCAAATCTAGTCTGTCTTGCTCTCCAGACTAATGAAGGTTTCAATGGGGCCAACATTGCACTACAAGCCAGACTGGTCCTTGTGAGTCGTCCCTCATCAACACTGGAACTAATGTGCTTGAACAAGACATCTAATGGTTTTTGCCACTATCAAAGCCCTGCCCCTGGAAAAGACCAGCTCCAACAGGGGCCCCGCCGGCGACAACATGGGGAGACAACCGGATTTGGGGCTCCCTACATGTTTAGATCACAGCACCATCACACAGGGGACACAATAGGCTGCTATCGTGACAAGAGCTAAATTGAGGCACCACAGACCCCACATTGAGATCGATACAGGATATTGTAGATTTGTATTTTTCAGAGAGATTTAATTTGAGAGAAGTGCAGTCTTTTCGCTATTGATCATAGCCTTCAGAAAGTATACTAAACTGTGTACCAATGAAATCTAGGACAATCAACTAAAGCAGAGAAAATCAACAAATCAAACCTCTGGAAAAAATATGGAAAAGATGTCTCTTCTTCCCCCCCAGGCAGTGTAATAACCTTTTAAATCATGTTTGACATTTTTAAGTTGGCAATGGAGATTCTGGCAATATCCAAGCTGTGATATTAAAACCAGTTACTGGTAGTAATCTCATTGCTTTGTTTGATGATTTGCAATATGACTCCCATCCCCCTTGTCCTCAGCCACCACGTAGCCTCTCGCTCCCCCCCTGGAGACGAGCTCCTCCCGCCCAGATTTGCCCTTGCCCTGACACTGGTTGCTAATGTTGCTGCTGTCAAGGCAAAGCCAGTGGCAAAAACAGGATGAAAAGACCCGTCTGTTGAGCTTCTTTTGGATATTCACATTTTATGTTCTGAAGGGACGAGACGGGGCCTCTGTTTTTTACAGTGCAGTTAATAAAAGCCTGTCCCTTACTAACAGCTGCTCGACATGACTGTTGGGGTCGCTGACTAGCCGTTGGAGTGTCTAGTCGGAAACTTGCATTCACCCTGATTGGTCACACAGCTTAATCAAGCATACTGATGAATATCAAATCACAACAGTGTCAAACATCTACGCCGAAATGTTTTACCCACTGACAGGCTGCTGTGATAGATTGTCACAGGGTTTCTGATTTATGGTTGCTCTTGATAAAGGGTGAAGTCAAATTAACTGTCAACACTTGTGGGTTGTGGATGTGTAGCCGTAACCTGAAGTCCACAATCTGGTGGCTGCAACAGTGCAAGGACAAATGTCAGGCTGTGGGAGCAGGTGGGAGACCACAGCCTGGACTGGATGCAGGGACCGCAGAGGGAAGGATAGAGGAGGTTGAGAGGCACCACAACAGGTTTGTTAATTAGTGTAACACAAATGTCCTCATAATGAGGCCTAATCACCTGAGCATGGCGGCGACTATTCTGCAGTGCTATGCTAGCTGTCTGGTTCATGCTGGAGCAGACACACACGGGAGAGAAACCCAGATGGAGAGGGTTTCCAATGCAAAAGAAATGCAAAATGAAGGAGCAGGAGAGCTTCTGTGACTGAAAGGTGTATGACAGCAACCGCTCTCTGCGTTGCTTATGCATCTACTCTCTAGTGGCATAGTCAGGTGTTGTACCTCGGATAAGAGACTGGTCTAATTGGCCCATTGGGCAAACAGGCAAGGGCTGAGGAGAGAGCTGCTGTGACAGCGATTTCCTCAGCAAATAAATCATCTAGTCTCTTTCCTCAGCAAACTGCGAGATCTCAACACATCTGTCATTAATGCCAAGCCCACTCAGCTCGAGAGACATATTTACCAGCGTTGATTTGATTACGGTTATCATAGATGGAAACACTCCGCAGCAACACCCCACATGGTACACAAATCTCCCGAGGTAGATGTTACACTGTTAGAGCATTATGTGGTTTGGCTGGTGTGTCATAATTAAGGGAATAAATTGATCTCTATAAGAAAAATGTACATCTGAGATTTAAAGCTCAGCAAGTAGAGACAAGTAGTGCTTCTGGTAAACAGTAGTCACACAAACAGAAGCTAGTACTCCCACAGGTGTGTGTGCATGTTGCCATGGAGAGTGATTTGTGGTAAACTAGTGTCTAACAGGGACAAGAAGAGGCTTGTTCTAGTCTGCCAGCATCATTTCCTTCTGTCTCTGAAAAGTGGCTGTGGCAGGAGAAAGACCACAGGGACGTCCTCAGCTTCTCCCTCAACTGAACCCTCTCATCACCGCTAGATAGATAGCTAAGCTTTAAAGAGAACATCCCCACTATTTGCCACTTACTCTTTCCCGGATTATGCCACTGAACAACCGGTCTGGTGCATGGAGCACAAGACGGAGGGTCTTGACATTATGTCATCAAGAGAAAAGCTGCCACGCACAGACGGAAACTGAAGTCCGCAACCTACCACTTAGTAAAGAGGCACGCTGAGATTTAGATTGGATGGGTTCAAATTATACCCGAGAGCTGGCAGCTTAGTTAGAGGGAGGATTAACATCTACTTCACGTCAAGAGCTTTCTGGTTGTAACATCCACAAGAACATAAAACCACACACAAACACACACGCTTTTATTTTAGTTATCCTTAACAGAATCAGAGCAGGGCCATTGGCAAAGCTGCTCACTATATTAAGACTAAAACCCATTTCATAAATCCACTAAAAACATTCGGAATCCAGGCCACAACGTCCAAGGACTCCTTAGGAGCCTGGTGGATGGTTCAGACAGCTGGTGCATCATGGTAATCGTTCTAGTATGAATTGAATTTTGAATTATTAGTTGTCAAAATAATGATTTCAACGAGAAGCAAGACAAAGAGGATTGTTTTGAAACAGGTCAGAAACTGGTGACGGTGATGAAACCTTCACTAACATAAGCTGTGCACACGTCGGTGGAGTATAAAGGAAAGCCTAATCTCCACAGAGTGCCTCATAGGGGTTAAAACAGTGAACAGTAAAGCCTGGTAAACATCTTTGGCCTCTTCGCTAATCAGCCCTTCCCCTCCCCTTCCTCTCCCTCTCTCTCTCTCTCTCTCTCTCTCTCTCAGAGGAGCTGCCACTGCCAGGGCCACCATATTGTCATTAAAGACCATGCCATAGCAAGGGAGTGCAAGTAACCCCAGATCCACATCTCAGGAGGCCTGATTGCTCCGCTGAGGACGCCGATGGGTCCCAGCAACAGCGATGCTCACATAAAGGCGCAGATAAACAAGCAGAAACACAGACTACCAAGCAGACAGACGTGTGTGTGCGCACATTCATTATATGCTTCTTCAGAAGTGAAGACAAAAAAAAAAAATCTGGTTTCAAGGGTTTTCCTTTTATCTCTGGAGACAGACTGTAGAATGGATCAGGATGCTATTTAGCTCCTCGTAACACCTAAAACTGGATCCTCAGCTGCACATTTTCTTGGAAAAAACCCAAAATGCGGGTTTTCAACTAAAATCCCTCCCGCAGGCTTTTTACCAGGAAGGCTGGAGATTAATTGATTTCAAGCTGTATAGTCCGCTAAAGAGAAGGGTTTAAGCAGCAATAGAACAGAGCCTCTGTCTGCCTTGAACTATCAGTAGGATCTGTCTCCAGTGGATACTAAAAAAACTGGAGGCAGGGCCGTAAGACAAGGAGGACTATAATCATCTCCTGCATATATGTGATGTGCCGGAGCGGGGAGATGGGGCGACGGCAGTGTCTGGGTGGTCGAAAGGGAGGAGAGAGAAAGATACCGGGAGGGTGAATCCAAACGAGGGGCTTTTCTGCGGACTGAAAGCGCCTGCGTGTCTCGAGCAGATGGACTATTGTCTGTTGAGTCCTGGGGAGTGGGTGCTGAGAGTTTTCCTGTGCCCAGGGTGGCCCATTCTTTGTCCCATACTTCACCTCTCTGTCTCCCTCTCAGCCTTGAGCTTTGTTACACTCGGTTTTGTTTGCTGTCGTTTTGTTCCTCACTGTGTATATCACTTTTGTTCAACTTTTCCCATACAAAACAGAGAGATTGTCTTTTTTTTTTCTGTTTTAGCAGGGAGGGGTCATTTTTCTCTGTCCACGTTGTTTTCTGAGGAACAAGTTGGAACGCCGATTGTGACAGGAGAAGAATGCTGAGTCGAGCTGTTGCAGCCTGTTCGGTGGCTGTCCCTCCCTAAGGACTGAATGTAAAGACCTGCACATAAATCACCAGCCACCCAAACAGGCGGGGAGGAAAACAGCCGCCAGACAATGCAGTTGATTACAGCAGAAACCATCATCCATATGCACCACCATCACCCATGCACATCTGACTATCTTCGCTGCCTTCGAAAATCTTACCACTGTGCAGGGTAAAATATTTCTATAACAGGAAAGACAGTGGAGGATTTTCTTTTATCAACGACTAGATACAGAAAAATATAGTGGCCTTTTTGCTGAAAGCTGTGCATGTGTCATCATGTCCAACATGTGCGTCCTATTTTTTTCTCAGCACATTATAGAGAGGTCTGTCTTTACTTTTCCCATATGGTAACATTTTCCTGTCCCTTTGTGGTTTTTCTGTCTTGCGCTGTTAGAGTCATTAATTACATCACTATTCTAAAGGCAAGTATATCAGAAACATTCAGAGGGATCCCTTACCGCACTTAGAAACATTTCCATGAACACCAAAGACCCAACATCCTTTAACCCCCCTCTACTACTGTGTCAAACATCCCCAAACTGGCAAGACTTGACAAGATGTTCTGACATCATGTTGTTGGGTAACCCCACAAAATCCCCCTTACCCGTCAGAAAAACTCAAACCGGCTTTGGGGTTGTCTGCATGAGTGGGAAGTTATGGGGTTGAATAAGGTAGGTGGGAGGAATAATAAGCATAGGTCTCCCTGTGTTACCTCGAAACAAACCTGGAGCAGGGTAAGAAAAGCGTAGAGCAGAGAAGTTGGCTTTATAAAAAGGGCCAGGCATTATTTATGACCTCCTATAAAAGCTGATGTTAATTACAGTGTTTTAGACTTATAAATTACAGATTGTGAAGCTCCTGTTATAATTAGAGCAGTGGAGGCAGGGCCTGGGCTCGGTCTCTGGGTTAGGAGGTGGAGAGGAGTTGGAGGCAGGGCTGCTGGATGAGGCATCTTGACTGATGTGGTAAAGCCAGGCCAAGGAAACATCCCCAAACAGGGCCCTGCCTGCTGCATGTGGGAACACTGAGGCTACTCTCCAAAAGGCTCTCTAATTCTTATACTTCTCTGTCTTTTACCAAGCTGGGACCACCATGAGGGGGGCTGCTGTACAACATGCAGTGTGAAGTCTGCATAACACTGGCAATGCACGACAGGCTTTTCATTTGGGATTTCTTTGCAAGCAAAATAAGTGTTTTCTTTTGCTCAAAAAGCCTTTAGTGGTAAATCAAATCAGTAGCCCTGTGTGGCATATCTGAGACTATTGATTTTTTTATTTTTTTTTTTAAGCGGCTCAGTGAGGAAGAGCCAGACAGGCAGACAGTGGGATGCTAAAGAGGGCTAATCCTAGTTGTCCCCTTACTCTCATTAGCTGAATTATCAATGGCCTACTGAAAAGCCAAGCTGCAACGTGTGGACAGAGAGTGGACTCAGTATATTATGGAGATTTCCCAACAGCCAGGGCATGCCCTGAGGATGTCCCTTATGTCAGAGGTCAAATCAATGGCCTGCCGTAATGCACTGCGTATTGTCTACTATATCGTTTAAGGTATTAGGGGGATTTTGATGGCCCGGCAGAACTTATACTCAAAAGCATGAATGTTTCAGTCCCATTTGGAAATAATCTGATGTTGGATTTATTGCTCACAGTGTGTGTAGAATAAGCATGTGCACTAAATCTTTGGGCACTGTAGGTGAGTCCATCTGGGGCACAGGAGCTGGTTGGGAGATCAGCGTTGCCATTTCAGGTTCGCACACATTTGGCTTGAGTGCCTGAGGTAGAGAAGTAGGTGTGATGTTACACCATCACCTCACACTAATGCCGAGCTGAGAAGAAAGTCCCTCAGGTGGGAGTGAGTGCGGAAAAACTACTCAGGTCTACAGGGCATCTTTAGAGGCTTAGTATAAAATGAGACTAATCCCTGGGATTTCGCCTTGTTTGGAGAAAATGTTGGGAAAAAAAATACCTTGATTATGTGCATCTGTTTGAAATCAATAAAGAAACCACTGCTTAGTGACAATAAATTTTAAACATTAGAAGTCATTCCAGCTCCTTTGTTTTATGAATATTCTTTTGAATCCACTTATTCAGCATGGGGTTGTTACAGCTGAATTTTGAATCAATAAGCAGCATAATTTAGCACAGCTGAGACAGCGGGAGGACATTCTGTGTCGGAGTGAAAAGGCGTCAATCCTCACACAGCCTAACAGCCCTAATCAGGCGTCCTCAACAGCAGAGTGGATGCACATCTTTCCTGTTTCCACATCATTTCTGTACTGAGGAATTCAGGACGGATGCTGTGAAATAGCCATAAGGGCAGTGTCACTAAAGACAGATGTCACCACAGGCCCCCCTTCAGTGCTGAGTGCAACCCCCAGCCCCTTCCATATTCCTTTCCAATTCCTGAACTTGGCCCTCGGCTACAGGCCTTCTCTCATTAGGGGCGCTGACAGACCCTGTCCTCACCCTGATCCCTCATCATTAGAGCATGTAAATCTCCCTGTCACACATACAGGTACACACACACACACACACACACACACACACACACACACACACACACACACACACACACACACACACCTGAGGATGATGATGGGGTAATCACATTCACCTGAGAAATAGGAGCCACTAACCCCAGGACCAAGAAGAAAGAAAGGTTCATGCAAAATGATAAATGTGAACGAGGGAAGGATTAAGGCAGGACATATAACTATGTGCACGTTTCAATGCAATCATGCAAGATAAAAGTCCCCGCATACAGTTTATTTTTTTTCTCTGATCCAGTGACGTACACCATAAATATCTAAAAATGTTCAAATAGGCCGCCCACATAAAAACACAAAAAGACAATAGAAAAGCACAGATACAACAAGTGCGTGTAAAGAAAAGCAAAAGAGACAAAAGCAAGCAGTGAATCTGGAGGGCAAGCATCTGGTGGGTCTCGCCTGGATTGGTGGACTACTGCTGCTGCATGTATAATTCAGACTAGCCCTATCCTATCCTCTCTTCTTCGCTCCTTTCCTCTCCTCCAGCTATGTAAACGAGCCCAGACACAGCATATGGAGACAAGGATGGCAGGCGGAGGAGGAGAGGAGAAAGCGGGAGCGAAGGAGATGGATAGATAGTTGTGTGTGTGTGTGTGTATGTGTGCGTGTGCGTGTGTGTGTGTGTGTGTGTGTGTGCGTGGGGGTGGGGGGTGGGGGGGGGGGGGGGGGGGGGGGGGATATGAAAACTAGGGCTAGTTGGGAAAATGGGATGCTAGAGGCAGGGGGATATGTGAAGGAAAAGGAAAATGAGAGCAGGTACCTCATGTTGTAGATGAGCAAAGTTGCAAAAGAAGAAAGTGAAGGTGGCGTGGAAATGTGGAGATGTGTTTCCAAAATGCTTGCCTAAATCGCTTGTGTTTTTTTCCACATGTATTTCACAGCACAAAAACGGGGCTCCGTGCTGACAGGGTTTTTTACTTTGCGCTCTAAAGAGGCCGTCAAAGGAAAATCACAGTTATTTCAGCCAGAGCCCTTGGGACTCTTCTAGAACCCATTAGCTTATTCAGGGAACAGTTATGAGTGTAGGTGTGACTGTGCTGTGCATGTCTTCAAGTTCATGTACTGGATGTGTTTACATGCGTCTTTGTGTATTTGAGGGTGTTAAAATATAAGAGCAGGGAGAGCTGGAGAATTACATTTACACCTGGTTTGTAGGATTTCTAATGAGCAAAGAATAGACCGTGTATCTTTCAATTACATCCTGGAGATATTTATACACTCACAATTAACACAATTAGTTGTAGCCATATTTTTTTACTGTACATATAGATGACATTTCTTGAAAAAGGCCCAAAAAATGACTTACCTGAATGATGAGATTTGGGTAAGGCAGCGTCAAAGGCAGGCAAGCAGGAGGAAAAGAGAAGAGGCAAGACAGAAACATTAGGCAGAGTACTGAGGCTCAAAGAAATAATTATTTGACTTTGCAACCATAAAGTAGATAACAGGGGGAAAAAAAGACTCCTTTTAAGAACTTTCATCAGCATGTTTTGCTACAATACAGATGTCTATCTAAAGCTGTAAATGTAAGGTGCACACTTGGATTGGCTCATGTACAAAGAGATAAGAGTAAAAAAAAAAAGAGAGAACAGAGAGGAGCAGAGGAACAAAGCTAAGAGGCAGAGAGAGAGAGAGAACGGAAAAGGCAGAGCAATCATTAATGCAAATGGACCCAGAAGCCAGATAGACTGAATTTATCGGAGGTTACTGCTGTTTTTGGAGGGTGTTAATAGTTATTCATGATGCTGGGACTGGGGCTGGTTGTTTTTGAAGTGCTGGATCAGGGAGGGATTTATTGAAGATCGCTGCTGAGGGTACAGGCCCACAGAGGGATGTCAGCCAGAATGCAGCAGGAGGTCAGGGCTGTTGTTGGGAAGGTCAACCATCCAACCCTACACCTCACACCTGCATGTCTTTCAGTGTCTGTAGCTATGCAAGTGCATCACTTGTGTACACAGCAGACAAGAGGAGCATCAGTGTCTGCTCCTTTTTTTTAACAATTCATCAGCATTTGACCTGCAGACGTGTTTCAAGAAAGGACTCCTGAAATAGCAATACACAACAATAAATAACCACCTTGTAATAAAAATATCACAGAGCTATGGTACTTCCTGAAAGACAGACTGCTGACATTCTTTAAGAATTCATCAATCTTTTTCAGGCTCCCAGTTGAGTATATTTCAAGCACACAAAGGCACATATCATTGCTTTATGTGTCCACACAAATAGCCTGCATGCTTGGAACGATACGTGCATGTACATATGTGCACAGACAGGGGATGGATCATGAAAATACCATTGGGTCCGTAAAGTGACAAAGCTGAGCTCCCTTGCCCCCTTTCAAGCACACACACACACTTGCATGAGTACACACACGAGGACAGAGTCTGTCAACAGGCCTGTCAGAGCAGAGTAGTCCTGACAGCCACTCACTCACCACCAGTGCTACTGCACAGCGCTAACAGCATTATCTGCATATTAGCATTGCTATCCAATAATAATATTTCCTGTCCAAGCCTCCTCCTGCTTTGCTCACGCCAACCTCCACTCCACAGACAGACAGAGAGACAGACAGACAGAGAGACAGAGACAGAGACAGACAGATAGACAGATAGACAGATAGACAGATAGATAGATAGATAGATAGATAGATAGATAGATAGATAGATAGATAGATAGATAGATAGATAGATAGATAGATAGACAGATAGATAAATAGATAGATAGAGCGAGCATACACAGAGGAATCAGAAGGAGTGACCTCTCCCTGTCTATAAAATGACCTACTTCAAAGGGAACAGCGTCGGAGGGAGAGAGGGAAGACATGAGCAGAATCTAAAAGGATAGGCGGGTAAATAAATAAAGAGCCCTTCTGGATGATAAGATGACAGTGGCCTCAGTGTCTTTTTAACCTCTTAGCAAATATACACAGGGACAGGCAATGCTTGCTCTCAGGTAAGGCAGTAAAAAGTCCAGATAAGAGTCCTAAACTAGATGGTATCAGGGAGCATATTGCCTTAGCTTGTTGCTAGTATTATCTCTGCTAATCCCCGGGATAAAACTCGTCTTAACAGGGAATTTTGGCTTGCTCAATGGTTTTAAAGAAAGTGGTAACATGAAATTGCTTTAAATTGTGTGTGTTTTGACAGGAGTGGTATTCAGAAGATAATGCACTTTTGTTGAAATGGGCCTGGTTTGTTTGTTTTTGCAGAACAGGATAGCCAAAACATGCCAGAATGAAGACAACAGTCTGCTCTGGGATGAAACTATTGTATTGCGATGATGCAGTGCCTGTTAATATACATTTTTTTGTTCCCTTCAGAGTCACTCTGTGTCCCGCTCACCACTTGACCTTGCCTAACTCACCACTGGGTTTTCCTCTGACAGTGGGGCAGCCAGGCAGAATTTATTTGTCTGGGATCAAAAAGGGGGAGAGGAAAAAAGAAGCCAATGGGTGCGAGCTGAGGAAAGATTGCATATCCAGGCGTGAACCCCAGGACAGCCACACAGGTCAACAGACTTCCAGCACTGACAGATTCCATTCAAGCACACTACGATCAGTTTTGGGAAGAAAATTCACTCTTGTAGATATTGTGACTGTCACTTAAGCATCTTTAGCTTCATCCTGTCCACTTGTTTTTCTGTCACTTACCACATAAAAGAACACACAGACTAAGATATATACACACATGCAGCATGGACTCTCATCTGCACTACACTGGTCTCAGGGGGATCCTGCTGACGTGTGAAGAGTGTGATGGGATCATAGCTCGCCATTGCCCTTCTCCTCCAATTACTCAACAATCTGGCCAAATCTTCTTTTTCAAAACACCTGGTTTGAAAACAATGTGGAAAAACAGCAGGTTATCCACCAGGCCACACAAGCTAATCCCGGAGCACTGGAGTGTGTTCACTCTCTTGCTTTTATAAGTATTAATACACTAATACTAAAACTGTGCCTTGCGGGTTCATGTACACATTTGGCGACACCTCCTCAAAGGAGGCGAAGATTCTTTATGAGAAGCTTTGTCCAAAGCTGTGTCCGTGCATTGAATGGTCTATCCTTAGGCCACCTCTTAATAGGTCAGACATGAGATCTAACCTTTTAAAAGCACTGAACAAAATGCATAGTAAATGATGCACACGTAAGAAAGCTTTTACAATGTAGAGTGGTCAAGTGTGCCATGACCGGAGAGTTTTGAGCGTTTACTGTGCAATCTTTTAACGCAAGTACTAATGCCAACAGTATTACAAAACATAAAACCAAATTAGCCTGCAGGAGGTTATGTTTACCTTGTCAAATCGCCTTACTGAATAAAAAAAAAACAAACAAAGCATACAGGGTTATTAAAAAAATCAATGGAGAATCAAATTGAATTTCAGTCAACATCACCGTGCTTTATGCATCAGTCATCGTCAACCCAAGTAATCTAATGAGAATTAACACCTCAAAAATAGCTTGTGATTTCCATAAGTTAATCAGGATTGAAAATGACTGATGGCTTTAAAGGCAGCACTAAAAATACTGAGCAGCCCAGAGGCCTGCCTTTGATCCCAAAGCTCAAATTAAATTGATTCTAACTGTTTCAGACAGCTTCCTCTGTGTCCTTCAGATTCAAACAATGATTTCATCAGGCTCTCATCACACGACTCTGCCTAAAGCTATCTGGATGGAACCCCTGTTTCTTGATCCTTCCTGTGCCAGGAGGAGCAAAATGTCTTCGTCTCTCTAGGTATAAATAAGTGAAGAGTGAGGGTCGTCCGTCTAGAGCGGAGAAAATAAATAAATGATAAAAAAAAAAGGTAAAGGGAATGTCAGTCAGCAGGAGTGTATCGTTTCAGACGGCTGCAGTGTTCCAGGGGCCTCTTATGGTTTGGGTTTGTAGGGTAGATCCCGAACCAATCAAACTCTCCCCAAAAGTGTAGTCTTGGTTCAGCACCACATATGAACCAGGATAGCCTACAATTTTGGATGCCATCACTTCAGCTTTGCTAACAAGGAAATGAGCAGAGTATTTATACCCAGGGAATGCCATTCCAATTCCAAAGCAGCTGTTCTTCATCCTGTGGCCGACACTCACATCTGGTGTCAAGGCCCTGAAAAGACTCAAATACAGAGGCTGTTCTCTTACACAGAGGGATAGGCATCTTTTGACATGCAGTCATTTCAATATAGCCTCGGGGCTGCAGTGACCTCCCATCATTCCCCTCAGCTGAGCACCTGTCTTCGATGTATCGAAGGTGCTCCCCCAACACTAAGGTGAAATGGTATAGGTCTTTTTTATTATGAGGATTAAGAGCTCCTTCTCCCACTGGATTTTTCTCAACCACCACGCCTCCTGCACTAAATTACTCCTCACAGCATCACCCTGGCTCCCATTAACACTTTCAATCTGCCTGCCTTCAGCATGACGAGCCCTGGAGCTATAGGGGATGGTAATGATCTGTGTACACTCTACAATGTACAGCCCCCCCCCCCCTTCTTCTTCCATCACCCCTCTGTCAAATATCCACCCTCTGATGATATGTCCCACCTCGAAACCTCAGCGCTGTATTCAAGATTCGCCCCGGTATCTTTGGTAACCCCATGGCGTGGACTAGACGCGCAGCAAATTGAAGTGGGCCTTTTTTTTTTTTTTATCTGCCACGGTGGCAGAGGGGGGTCTTCAAGAGGCAATCCTCCAACCCTATCTCGAGACCCCGCTCAGTCTCTGAGCAGACACCCCCATCCATTAGTGACGGAGAGGGGTGGAGACCTTTTAAATTATAGACGAGTTCTTCACAGTGAACAATGGTGCATCCACTCTGCATTCACTCCGACATCTGCATTCCTCTACAGCCCAAGACTCAACCTTTCAGATGATTTTCCTTTCCTCAAGAACCCAGCAAAGATATAGATTAAAGACACATGGTTAAGATGTTGTACGATCTTTACTCTGAAAGCAGATCAATCGATTGTCTACATGAATATTGATTGTCTACAAGGCATAAAAAGGATACCTTTGAGACGACTCTCCACTAAAAATAAGACTCTTTGTGCTTTCTTTATTGTTGACTATAACAGCTAGAAAGGTAGATCAGATATAGCTGTACACTTAGCTTAAAGAACAAGAAGCCTGAATCATCCTCAGTTTTCTGCTTTCTGTCAACAAATGAATGATGATTATTAAGTCGTCTCTTTAAACTAGCATTAATGAAAGCTCATGATAATGACTTGAAATATTCTGTCTCATTCTCGTTTGCAGAATGAGGCCATTCTAAAACTGCCATTAGCAATCATTCTTCCAACATCCTGTTTTATCTTGAATAGCCCTCAAGGTCCTTCAAATCAGCTGAATGAGGATTGGGATATGGCTGTGAATAAGGGCGTGCCCAGCCATACCTGTTTGGAATGGGGCTCATCCTCTGCAGCCACAGCCATGCTGCTTTATTCCCAGACTGTGACCAATAGATTGTCTCTCAGAGAAAAGTGAATTTAGGATGAGGAAAAGTGAGAGCGATTGAAAGGTAAACACAGCATGAAGCCGCTGCTACAGAAGTCTGCAAGATCCCTCCACCATGAATTCCCTTTCAGCGCTCTCTTCCTCTTGTGTGTCCGTACGATTCATCTCAGACGTGTCATTTGAATCAGTCTCCTTCTGCCTGAGCTTTGTACTGAAAAAAAAAACAAATTTCTTTCTATGAATTGCAATAGTCTTGATTATGCATTGTGAACTCTATGTGACCATCAGGTAAGGATGTAGTGTTGAAAGGATGTTAAAAAGAGCAGAAATGAGATGCCTTCACTCTCTACATCCCCCCCTCTGCCTTGTTGGGTTATATTCCCCCTAGATGGGCTTGCGTCTAATCCTCAAACACCGTGTACGTGTGTATCCATTAGTACTGTGGCCTGGAGGCCTTTTTATTGCCCCTTACCCAGGCGATATGGGTATACCCCCTCCCCATACTCGCGAGATCAGGTTCATATTATATTGGTGAGGGAGAAGACATTTCTTATTTATTGAAAGGCAGTCTAGCATGGAAGAGTGTTTGCAGACAGGCCAGTGGAGTACCTGACCCCCCCCACCCCCCCACCCCTGTTCTATCAGATCACCCCAGACCCCAATAACTTGACGTTCTTTTACTGTGAGAGGAGGACAAAGGAGAAGATAAACAGCAGCTTTCTTAACCTCTCAATCGCTTCATTGACCACATTGACACACTACTGTATCAGTGACCAAAGACATCAGTACAGCTAACCTGATGAGAAAGAGAACTGGTCAAAGACTTCGAGGTGTGATATTTGAATTAAAGCTAGGTATCTGGAAACATCTATCTATTATTTGTATCCTTAAATACAACAACATGATAGAGTGACTTTCTATACAGTTTAACTTGATTTCAAATTATTAGTCAATTGGATACACATTACGACTTATTGTTCCTCAATCAAATCCACTGTGATTTATTTTCCACCGAACCATTTTCCCACTTTAGTCATTTGCCCATTATTTGCAACATACTTCTCTTTGACATTGACAAAGAGAGGGCAGGGGCCATGCTGTCCATACTTCCGCAATTTACAGCAAAACACGTTCTCCCTTTTTACTCCTTGGGAGTTTCAAGGGTCATCGTGGACAGCGTATTTGAGACACACAAAGACAAGAACTACTTGGTCTGGCTATTCACTCGTGCTGGAGGAGAGTGGAATAATGAGGAGAATGAAGGAGAACAAATGGGACATCGAGAGAGATAAATGCAGGAATTTAGTATGGAAATAAAGGAGACAGAGGAGTTGGGGGAAAAGTAATCATGACCTTGAGAAGACCAAAACATCATTGAGCAAAACTGTGTGAACAGGTTAAGAAAAGTTTTGATAAAGGGTCATCGTTGACTTGTTTTTTTTTTTTTTATGATAGTGTGTACAACATCACTGTCCTTGAAAAGTATGAAAATACACAGTAGCTTGTTCCCAGGAAGAATAAAGCCCTACAGAGAGGAGACACATCATCTTATTAAAAGAGCTAATCAGAGGCAGATTGCCTTTAACAAACTCCAGGGCCAAAAAACTGAATGTCCATGCAGTGCTTCTTCACTTACTGTTAGCATTAATGGCTTTATCTTGTTGACTATTTAAATACATCCTTTCTATCTGTGCCCACACAACCCATGAAGATGGAAGCAGTCTAAGTGGTGCCAACACAAGGACTCTCTAAATAAGAGTGTTATGGTGCTCCTGGCACTATCAATCACCTACAGGGGTTAAAAATGAACAAACGAGAGATTGCAATGAGATCAGTGGATGTTTAAAAAGATTGGCAGAAGGGCTCTGCTTGCTCTCATGTTACCATGTATTATGTAAAAGCACTTACTCTGTCCCTTCCACTTATTTCACAAGCACAGCTTGTTCCCCTTCCCTCCCTGAGAGCCCCCGGTTTCAGAGACAAACCAACGGACCTGACTTCTGTTTCTGCTCGACATGATTCTTTACCCGTTCTGCAGATCTTCACTCGTAGTCCTTTGTTCAACAGAGCCACTCAGCAGAGAATCAATGCTGAACAAAGAGAGTCTGGAAAGAAATGGCTGCAGGAACACTTTTATATTAAACACCCCCTGCCAATTAAATACTGTTAAGAATTTGCATGTGGAATTTCAATGTGCTGAGCAGGACCGTAGGACACCGAGCGATCAAAGCAAAAGCCTGTAATGCTGACTACCACAGTGCTGCACGCCCCGGCTATATTTCAGCTGTTTGCAAGGATTCAATTTTGATGTTGATAGGAGCAAGGGCATTATCCACTTAGAGTTATTAATTTGGCTGTTCTCAGGAGGAGCAGGGGGGATTGTTGATGCTTTCACACTGCTGCAGATCCGTGGATATTCACAAGCTCTAATTGATTCGACCAGTGTGGATTCTCAGCTGATAAGATATTGTGTTGCAGGCGAGGTATGCATGGGCAGGCAGCTGTGCAGTGTTTGTTTCTAATGGCTGAGGGAGAAGGGATGGGGGGTGGCCAAACACTTCTCACTCCTGACCCACATATTTACACCCCTTTTGACAGAGCCTCAGGCTGAATGTGATAACAGCAAGCAGAATATTCAGATTGAAGATGGCAAAACTGGAGCACTCTTCTTATTTTGGTAGTGAATTACATTTGTGCAGAGAGAATTATAAAAAAAAGATAAAAGAAAAAAACAAGTCAAGATTCTTAGGGTAAAGATAAAACAAAGGCCTAATGAACCGCCTCTGCCACTTCAGTCGTAGCCTCTCTGAACACAAATAAGGAGGGGGCCCTCTTTCCAATTAGGGGTTTTTGTGTGCACTGTGGCGGGATGATTATCATGTATTTTTCATGTGCCCCCTCCATCTTCACGCTTGGCCTGCAGGTCTTACATACAACAACACAACATCAGCATCCGCAGAGCCTCACTTCAGCATGTGCACACACTCACACACACACACATCACACAGACGCACTCATTCACAAACCCCACATGCAAACCAAAGTTAGAGGCAAAAAGGGTAAAACAATCATGAAGTCACGTCAGAGAATAGCACTAGATTTTGATTCAGCTGTCTCAAGAATATTAACAAAGAATGCAAAGTGTACACGCACCCCAAAGCTAGATAAATAAATCAATTAGGTAAAGTGTATTTTGACAGTGAGGTAGTAAGAGAGGAGAAGCAAGAGGTACTCCTGAATATTTTAGCAGATAACAAAAAGGAGTTGCAAACGATGCAGGCAAAGGCACGCCAGATGTCTCAGGATTTAATGGGGGGTAAATGAAAATCAATCCTTTTCACTGCTCAAGACGCCCAATCATAACACATTGTTTTAATGGGCCCACTGGATGACATCCACATTATATGTGGAAGGAAGACGGCTCCGCTGCTGACTATTATTATACCCAGTGGTTTTATGCAGAGATTGACAGATAAATGAGGAACACACTTAGTGGATAACTATGAGACTGACTATGTGCAGGTTTAATGTCTGTCCCTTTTTTTAAGAGCCTATTGTGTATGAAAGGAAGTGAATTATTGATTTCACAGATTTAGTTTTTTTCTGCATTGTCTTGTGTGTGTGTGTGTGTGATCATGAAGTCAGAGCAATGTGAGAGGATAATAGGAACATGGAAGTGAGTGTCAAGGCCAAATATGAGGGAATGATGAAAATATACTTCCATTATTTTATTTCTTGTATCCCAGCACACGACATTCAGAATGCTGTCAGAACTACGCCCAAATGCAATAATGTACAAACACATGGTGCGTCGCATGCCATATGTGCCATAAAAGGGGACTATGCTCTGATTTTCGCTGTGCCTACCTGAGCTCTTCTCGTCTGAATAAAGGAGTCAAAGAAGAGCATATAATGGGAGCCGACACTATGGGGAACTTCATGTCACAAGAGACAACACAGCAAATTAGCTGATAATTAAATTTTTCTCCATTAGGGAAAGAGCAGAGTAATAACTCACACAGTAGGACTGCCAGCTCCATTAATGTCTCTATTCTCCTCATGTGGGAGGATAAAGAAGCGAGATGGGGATGTCAACAGATGAAATTTTTTTAAAAAACTCCCGCAGGAAGACGAGAGGAGATGTAGGAGGTCACATCCACGTACAACCTAATGACTGTATAAACAGTGTGACACGGAGAGGATTTTGAATGCTCTTTGTTTAGTTCCTGGAGTGCACAGCTTTACGAAGAAAGAGTGAAGAAGTCGGATAGCTGTGCTATTGACTATCACAGCACTAGCCACTTGTGTCTTTTCAGTGCAGGTAGGGGTAATTCTCATGGACTGTGCACATGCATGTATGTGTGTGTGTGTTCGCGTAATCACCCAGCTGTTGAAGGGGCTTCAGCCTCCAGCTGTTAGCTGGGTGATGACAGCGGCCCATGGCCCCACCTTCATGCTCAGTGATCCGGGTAATTACCTCGTCCATCTGACCACCCTCCCTTCTTGATGCAAGTCTGCTACCACCATTTCCACACCACGTTGACCTATAGCTGGCTGTCAAAACTCCAAGAATGGAGGCTCTATGGATAACACCATGACACAGTCTATTTTAAAGATAATCATCTCCACATGTTAAACTTGTAATATTAAAGCAAAGACAATAGAGAAAAGTAAAACTAATTTTGATGTCCGATAGTATAAATTCATTTCTGAGGGGAAAAAAAAGCAAAGAGACATTTAAATTGGAGAAATCTCCTCTGTTGGTGCTGAAGTAGATTCTCTGCATGCATGGCCCTGTGAAAAGCACTGAGCCTGCCTTCATCAAAGGATGTGGGCACCATCAGTCTTGGCAAGATGGTCCTCAACATCTGATGACAGTGAAGAGGAAGATGGGTGACAGGGAACACATGCTGAGCCAAACCTTCACGTTCTTTTCTCCTCTATCGCTCCTACCTAATGGTCTCCAAGGCTCCTCTCTCTCTCTCTCTCTCTCTCTCTCTCTCTCTGTGAGCAGAAACAAGAAAACCTGGATGATCAGTAATTTCACAGCTGACAGACTTTCCTTTCCCTGATTTGATATCATTTGTATAAAGAAGGTAAATCTCCCCGCTCTACCTCTCTCCCCACTGGGATAAATGCATTCTGTTCATCTCATTTTCTGGAAACCTGGGAGTGCGCAACAGCAGGCCCATCTCGATCGGAGCCAGCCAGGAGGGGTAAAGGAGAGCAAATGGAGGGAAAGTGGGGAATGAAATTAAGACAATAGCTGTGCATCTGCCCCCTGAGGTCACTGGTGTGCGCGTATACAGTTTGCGCGTTAAAAAAATGTGATGGAGAGCAACTGTCTAACTGCAGCCCATGTGAATATAATTAAGGCTTTACTATCAGCAAACACCTGGACATTTGGCCCTGATTCTCAGAGTCCTAATCCTCCTAAAATTCTGTTTTGTTTAACACAACATCTTGTGTTAAAGTGTGCGTGTGAATGTTCAGCTGTGCATATATGTATGTTTGATTAAATGTACAGTAAAAAGTGATTAGTATTCAGAAGCAACACTCCGCAGCTGTGTTTCTCTTCACGTTCCTGCCCTGCACTTGACTGGGTAGCTTGGCTGTGTCCCAGTTCCCCCAGTGACCCCTCCCTAACCTCATTCACCCTTAAGGGGCTGCGTCAGCCGGACTGGACTGGGGATCAATGCAGGGAAACAGCCTCATAATGGGCCGGATTAATGATGAAAAATTTGGTGTCATCCAGTGAGCTCCTGGATATTTATCACTGGGGACAGCTGGGTTGCCAATAGGAGCCTCTTAGCACCCTCCTGACCTGGGAGGCTGGTGGCAGGACTAGAGTGTAACTATGGTTGCTACTGTTTCCAGCTGGGGCCCTAATGGAGGTGCTCTCTGGGGCATTTGCCCTGAGGAGGATGGATTCTCTAAAATGGGTACTAGAGCTGTTGCTGCTGCTTTTTATAGGCCAGAGATGGAGCCACTGCTGCCACTGTTTCCAGTTGAGAATGCAAGGATAAACTGTCTGCAGTCAATCTCACACATCGGGATGCTTTGCATGACTCAGGTGCTCTCTTCACCTTCTTCGTGTTATAACCATTTAAGGACACAGAAAAGTGCAAAAGGGGGACCTTTTTAGGTCCCCCTCTTTCTCCCCACCGAGAAGCTTAATAGGGAGAGAGAACACAATCTAAAGGGGAAAATGCAATGAAACGCATCAGGAAAGACAAATGCCCATCTCACTCCATTTTGGGAAAGACAGATAATACACAGAAATAGGCTACAATTATGGTCTCCCGAGAGAGTTCTTTTGCAAGGCCTTGAGGATGGATTGGCCCAAGTCATCTACTCTCCAGGTGACTGAGAGACAAGGCTATTACAGGGCCTGTCAGGGATGGAGTGGTCCTGAGCCTGAACCTACATCCACAGGATTTCAAATGGTTCTCCAATTACGTTTAGACAACCCAACGTAATGTTGCCCTCGAACGAAAGACCTCAACAAAAGCCTGGTTGGCCATTGGATCTCCCTTAGGAAGAGAAACACTATCTAATGTGATCTTCTCTTTTTATTGAGTTTGATTCAGGATAGTCTTTCCTACAAAAGAAATAGCTCGAGAAGGAATCTGTGTACCTTTCAGTATCTTTCGTTGGAAATAATCCTTTAAACTAAAAGGAAATCTATCTTTTTCCATAATCAAATAGAAAATATGTCATCATAAAAGCAAAGTGAAAGGTTTACATCGGACAGAGCAAACCTGTGCTACCCCTGTGCATCTTGTGTCTTAGGCATGAGGGCCTGTTGTTAATGTGACCCTCACTCTGGGACTGTCTGTAAGGCTCTGTGTGGACAGCACATCTATTTGCCTCCATGCCTTCGGTTTTTATTTGTTTTATGTTCTTTCTCCCTCCTTGGTGGTATGCCAGCTTCGACTCTGAGCACTTGGGATCTGTCAGTCGTGAAAATCTTGAGCAAATGTCAGCACTCCTTTTTCTTCTACACTGCAAAGAAGAAAAACTCTGACCTCTTACTCTGCCCAAAAAACTCAACCCCTCCTCCTGAGTTCACCAAGACGACAGCTTCCCCTGCCTAACCAAGCCAGAAATGTGATTCTTAGCTCTCGTCGCAGAGTTATAAATCCCATGCAGCCGTGGCACTAATGGACATAAGGCCTCCATCCAGCAATGTGAGGCATAAGCAGATATCAGGCCTAAAGCAGGGGTGGGGGTGCAATTAAGTGTGTGGTGCAGGGAGGGGTGCAGGTGTGTGGACTGGTGATAAGGACAGTGGTGCTGCCATTACTCATCCCCCACCAACAACAGCAAATAGACTGCCAGCAGATGACGAGTGTGCTCTGGCAGCGTCCAAACGCTTTTCCAACGCTGCAGCAGAGAGTGTGTGGCGGAACAGAGGGGATAAGGAATAGATAGCACCGAAAAGCGCATTTCATCACACCGGGAAAGACAGGGTGAAATGTGGTAGTATGCAATTTTGTCAAGGGAAGAGCCGTTTAGAAAAACGAGGTGATTCTGCAGGCTGGCTTGTTTCAAAGCAATTAAGATTAATTAAGTGTTGCTGGTGGCACTTCATTTTTGAGATACTGTGTTTTATTAGCACTGAATTGCTGCATAAAAGGGCCACACAGAAACATAATTTAAAGTAGAATGTATTTACCAATCTTTATAAGATATAATATATTATACCAGAAGTCAATAAATCAACCTTCACAAGATGTTACCAAAGAAACAGATATTCCATTTTCCCCCATGATTTATCGAAACCAGTCTAAGCTGTAACTGATAACTCTGGCTGCCACTACGCAGAGGTTAAATAGTTGTAAGCAACAACTACAATAATAAAGGCAAAGTACGAATTCAATACTGGATTAAAAAAATTAAACAGAAGGGAGTTGTTCCATTGCAAAGCTTTTTGCTCACACTTAACCCCAATACAGGCTTAATGAAGCAGGTGCAGTTTGATATCTCTTCCGAGGTTATAATTTATCTGTTGGACTAGTTATAATTAAAGTACAATACTTCTGAAAGAATAGATGAGGAAAAATGTAAGTGGTCTTTCTGCATGGTTATCATCGGAACTAAGACAATCCCAACCCCCCGATGCTTGCACATTCCCTTAAGAGAGTAAGTTGGTGAATAGCCAAAAGGAGTCAGTTTGAATATCACTCTGCTGATATGCTGACAGAGTCTACTTTGTCAACTAGATACAGAAGTTCACCCACAGTCACAGCCATGCATCAGTCTGCCCTGGGGATCTTGGTGGCCCGTTTCTCCCGGTCAGCAGATCCTCTGTTGTCTCCCTGGCCTTGGGGCTAAGGACATCCTGTCTGCCTGTCTACTAGGGCAGCGGTGGAGCACGACAAGCAGATGCATGCTGTTTTATGTGTAGCAGCATGCATATGGATGTGCAGGTTCAACCACTTGACAAGGGATTGAGACCTGTGAAGAGAGCATCTCTGCTGAGGGACTGAGGGAAAGGGCACTTTGTCGTTGGTGACATTTATCATTGTCCGCTGCATATCTGCGTCTCATCATCATTTCACTGTCTTGCTTTAACAACTTTGTGGGTGGCAAGATGTCACACCAAATGGAAGCATGGCTAAAGATGTGTACCAGCAACCAGAAAAATAGGGGGCATTTCAATTTTTCAAAGGAGAAAACTAGGTGGGGGGACATATTTCAGCCAATTTCAGTTTTTACAGAAATAAATCTATACCCTTTTTTCACTGCCACCCCTGCATGCTCCTTAATTTGCCTTTTGGATGCTGATCTCAGCATTTCCTTATTTTCAACTGCAGAGCCTGGAAATCCAAGCCTTCTCCCTCCCAATGGCCTCCGGCAGTCTTGTAGTGAGGGCGAAGCAAAATAAAAAACTGGGTCTATTTAACCAAGAAGAAAAACAACTTGGCTCAGTAGACAGATTTTAACTTGACTGTACAAACTAAAATTCAAATGAGCACAGTAATAGTACACAAAGACAGCAGGCTATTTGTGCAGACTGTGGTATGTGGAGCGAAGAAGACAAAAAAAAAAAAAAAAAGAAGGTCTGGCTTGCAGACAGGGACTGATGCCACATCACTGTTCCATCCCTCCGTCACCTGCTTGGCATTGACTCTGTTTAATTAGCTGTTGGTAATCAAATGGTAGGAGATTAAGACTCGTAAAATACTGTAGGCAGATGATAAATCCTCAGGAGACAAAAAGGTCTCTCAGAGGAAAACAACACTGAAACTGTTTATTATGTTGAGGTGGAGTGAAGACTGAGCGAGACAGAAGGCAAAGGAAGGATGGGAGAGGAGGGGAAGAGAGAAGTGCAAGAAACACAAAACAGAAGCACACATGCGTTACTTGTTTTTACACTTTCCAATAGATTTTGACAAATATTTGGTTTATTTTATATGTTAATGTAGATTTATCACATGAGCTAAACGTCTCTATTGTGTGGCCCTTGATCTAAGCCTTGTTTGTTTTTGCTTCATGTTTCACACAAGTGTGACTTTTGAAAGACACATTTATCAGAAGGAGTGTAACAACAGTTTTCCCACATCTGTCAGCCACATCTGCCCTCGGGTAAATTCTTGTGGGCTGATGTGAACAACTGCTGGAAGTCATTATCATGATATGTTGCTAATGTATTTGTCAATGACAATATCTTAATGCACAACATTTAAGCTTGTAATAAGAGCATTAGTACTAAAAGAAACTCCTCTCAAGTGGATGCCTATACATTTGATAAGACTGCACTTGTATTCATCAATGTGTTGTGGCGCATGTTTGTATGTGTTTGTTTGTGCAACTTAATGTTGTTGCCGGTAGCTTCAGAGTCTCCGAACACGTTCTTAGAGATGGGTGGAAAGTGGGGCTTACAAGTGTCTCCCTCATCTCGTCAATGGAGCTCAAACAGGTGCAGCAGGGATTCTCTATGTATGTCGACCACACACAACCCAAGAGAGCCAAATGCTCATTCGCAACCTTGACCTTTTCCCATAGAAATTAGAGGTGTGTGTGTGTGTGTGAGGAGGGGGGGGGGGGACATTGGGGGAGGATAGAGATCGCAAAAACGTGAGGTTGAATTTGAGAAGAGAATCAAAGAGGGACATCAGGAAACAGGTACCTTCTAAAGAGCTCCAATGTGAAAGAATTGATGCAGTGCAGAGTAGACTGATGAGGACATTTGTGTGAAAGTCTTTAAGGATATGCACATTCTCTATGTTGTTCATGACTCTCAAGTATTCATGACTCATTTTAGTCGCAAATTGTTAAGGTTAGAAACTTCTTCACAAAAATCTACAGACTATACACGAAAACACATTAAAATTATATTGCTCGGGGTCGCCGGTGGCGCAGCGGCAGTGCGCGCGACCCCATGTATTGAGGCTCAGTCCTCACGCGCGGGCGGCCCGGGTTCGCGTCCGGCCTGTGGCCCATCTCCCGCATGTCTCTCCCCACTCTCTCTCCCTGATTTCCGACTCTATCCACTGTCCTACCTCTATCATTAAAGGCAAAAAGGCCCAAAACAAATCTTTAAAAAAAAAATTATATTGCTGTTTGTAGCTGTAACTTTGGTATAACAATATGGAAAGAGACTTAAGCTGTGGCGTTTCTGCCTTTGTTTTAGCTAGGAGTCAGTGGGCGAGACAGGCCTTCGTGGCTTTGATGAGTGTAATTATGCTTTAAAGAGTGCCGCAGGAGTAAATTCATTACCCAGCCAGCTAGCTCTGGTTGCCTGCTCTCTCTCTTCTCTTTCTCTCTCTCTCTATGTCTCAGTCTCTCAGTCTCCCCCAGCTCCATGCACACAGACAAGGCCTGCAGACAAGCACACACATAGTAAGCTCCCCACAGACCAGCCAGCGCTATAGGGCTACAACTCTGCAACCACAGACCCCCTTTCTCATCTCAACTCTACGTGCAAGCTAGTAATATATCGGTTGAATATGTGGAAAGGAAAGATGTGTGCTGGCACACACACGTACTGATACAACTACATGCACACCCTCCTCAACACCCACCCACGTTGCTTTGGGCGGCAATCTCCACTTCTTTCTGGATGTTCTGTGTAAAATGTGCAATAACAATGACCCCAATTTCCTCCCACGCACATCAACACAGATGAATAGCACAATGAAGTTTGCCTTAATGTCCATACCAAATAAAAATCCCGGAGAGCGTCTCATACATTAACAACTGGCATGTAAATATTTTATAAGGCCAGTTTATAAAAGGAGAGTCTATGTGCTTAAGTCTTCAATGACTGTGAAGCTAAAGCTGATCAAATACATTGATGTGATTAATTCTCCGGATCATATCACAATTGGAAAGGTATTATGTAGAATCAAGTGGACAGTCTCAGCTGATTGGTCGATGGCCAGTGGCAATAGACCATCACAGTTAGATTGATGTGAATCAGAAGAACCCTCAGGTCTCTTACAACAAAACAACACATGACAACAGCAAAGACATTTGAACTGTTTACTGCACTGACGTGTGTGTGTGTGTGTGTGTGTGTGTGTGTGTGTGTGTGTGTGTGTGTGTGTGTGTGTGTGTGTGTGTTTGTTTATGGTTAAGCCCTAAGCCATGTCTTATCACTCTGACCCTGGCTGAGATGCTGCTACCCCTTTTCTCCTTGTCACTTTTTTCCACATCAGGGAGCTCGTCGATTTAAGACCTCACAGCGGGGGAATACTGAGTATTAACAGTCCATCTACACAGGGCAATAGCTGCCTTCCAACTTGTAATTTTTCAGCTTCTATCTCAAATGTGTGTCTCAACAAAAAGCTGCAGCCATTTTATAAGACCTTCATTATGGCTGTCAGTACGTCTGTCTTTGGGAGAAAAAAAAAAAATGTCTGCGGCCTCTCATCTCCTCCCCTTTCTCTGCATGTCGGCCCGTGTGTCTGTGAGGATTCATCATGCATCCTTAGGAGTCGATCAAGGGGAAAACACCTCCCTCTTTCTCCCCCGCTCTCCCTCTCCCAGCTCCTCTTGCCCTCATCTAACATTAATGGCTGTTGGTTTTTTAATGAGGAAGTGGGTGTCCCTGTGCTGCATGTCCGTGGAGGGCTTGAAGAGGGGGGAGAGGGTGGGGGGTGTGTGGGGGGTGGGGGGTGTGTGGGGGGAGATGTACTGAGATGTGCTGGTGCAAAACACATCCCCCGGCTGTGAAGCTCAAACGCCAGCCTAGCAGGGTGGGACCGAGGGGGGGCACTCTCTTAGTAAATATTGCCATGCCCTCCTTCAGCCTTCAAAGAGGAAAACAAGCCAACTGCAGCACTCTGCCTCTCATGCTCTCCTCTCTGCACTGTGAACAGGCTGTGTGCATTAAGATAATAGACATCCCTGTGTAAAGCTGAACCAAGTGTTTTTTGTGAATTAAAAAGGCCTTTGTAAGTTTAACATAATTGCATACTCCCTTCCTTGCTTCACTTGTTACTAAAACACAAGAGTTGCCTTGTCTAATTAGAAGCAACACAATAGACTGTGTGAAAGACGTGTTTCATCAATTAACATTTCTGTGAACTTTTGGATGCCTATTTAAAAAGTTGGTGTTTTTCTGTTGTCTCTTTCAATTAATTAATTCAATTTTCTGTCCGTAAAGAGCAGAACACAACTTCATGTATAAACCATGTATTTTCCAATCTTTCAAAGACAAAGTAAGACCATCAGAATGCAGGTCAATGCACTTTTCATATGTTGTAAAATCAGCTTGTACTATTTTAAGTTTTTTTCTCAGGCACGTGACTTCCTCATTACAGATCAGTGATAGGTTAAGAAAGCATTTCATAATATTGTAAGTAACACCTCATCCGGCTGACAATTTCCCCAACAGTCATGTTTTTTTGTGGTAGCTCACAAAATGAGTGTATAAATATGACACCGTAGCTTGCAGTTTCCTGTCGCTGTGAAGACAATGAACACTGACGACAGTGCACAGAAATCATTCAGTTAACAACTGTGAATGGAGAAATATGTTCAAATGTATTCAAAGTCATTACTTTCAATAACGGCTAATAATGGACCTCCTTTCTGTGTGTGTAATCGTTCTCTTTGTGTGGATGTGCTTTAGACAGGGCATGTTCTTTTCCCCTCCCCTCTCCACTGCCTACATGTGGATTCTGCTAAGCATTCACTGCTACATGTTTCTAAACAGCACTTGCAAATTTATAGTCTCATAGAAACCCACCCAGTTGTATACAGGAAATGGGCAGTTCTCCTTATTTCCAACCTACTTTTTGTTGTCAATAGAAATAAATAAATTAAAAAAAACTACTGCAATTACAGCTACACTGACCAAAACAATGCATGACAAGAAACTGTAATCTATTTGGTAAAAGGTGAGGTGGCAGTATGCCACAAAAAACAATTAAAGTTCCTGGTTGAATGCTTTAATAATTCATCTATTAAACTTTAAATTGCTATTTTCAAGCAATCTACAAAAGTATGTTCTCCAACTAGTAATACTTAGTAGTGATTGTTAAAAAGATGTATGAACAAATAAATCAATAAGGATGATAAAAGGTAAAATAATCTATTCAATGATCTATTCGTTGTTAAATTCAACGATTATTTTTTTTTTTTAAATGCTGCATATTAGAGTGAGAGGTTTATTTACTCTATATTGTTCAGGCTATCAGTCATATGCTGTATTCAGAAACAAAAGACACTTGTTTGATGTGTCCTAGAGCTCTCAGCTGTACCCTTTTTCTGCACTCTGCTGGCTAAAAGAGTGGAGCAGGCACAAGTGTGAGTCTGAAATAACATGCAACAAAGACACTGAGATACTGACAGCCAATTAAATAAAGGAAATGGCCTTCATCATTGTATGATTAATGGAGCACACCATTAGTGCCCCCGCCAATACCTACCTGTGTGAGCATTCGGTGCATTTGTATTTGTCTGTGTATGTGTGTGTGTGTGTGTGTGTGTGTGTGTATGTGGAGATGAGACGGGGAAGGGGAGGGGCGGGGGTTACCAGAATCCCCAGGGTGTTGTAGCTGGTGGTATTCATCGCTCTCTCTCCTCCCTCTGAGTGATAATTCTGGTGTTATTCAGGCAGGAGTGGGACGGCCAGTGCCGGGACTGTGATGAAGCACCCTGCCCTTTAGAAATTCATTTCCACCCAGCCTTCATCCCATTCCCATTCAAAGCCGGTCTACAGGCTGCACTCCCACCCAGACGCACAGAGAGAGTCATTACAGCGCCATGATCCGCACTCAAAGGCCCGTCTCTATCCACCAATTATAAAAAAAAACAAAAAACATCACCGGATATGATAAAAAACAGCATCAAGCAAGCACCAGAGCACTTCTCGTAAACTATGCATCGAGTAGAAAAGAATAGAACTTAATGCTTACAATGTAGAAAAACATTACTTTGTATGAATGTATGAAGAAATGCACCAGGATGAAGGAGAAAGATAGATAGGTAGGAGACTGAGAGATTTCTACACTTGATGTTTGTTTCCAAAGTACCAGAGCATATGTCCAGATCAAATGCTGTCAAGAATCTGACAGTTTTTCAGCCAAAATGAAAATCTACAATCTGCTTTTTTGCTGTGCACCAGAGAACAGCAGAGAGAGAGGCTATAGATGGCTTGGGACGAAGAGAGTGCTGTAATGAACACAGAGCATCATTTCTCACATCAAAGTTAGATGCCCGTTCACCAAACATTCCCAGTAATACAGTGTTAAACTGCATAAATAATATTCAAGTTTAAAGTCCTCTGATTATAGTAAACGTAGGACTACATGGAACAAAGAAAAGGGGTTAGCTTGAACACCCTGACCTCTGATAGAGGGTAGAGATCAATCCCAGATGTCTTGTCTGGAGCATCACCTTTAACATTTTCAGATGAGTAGCTTCAGAAGGGCAGTGAGCTCAACAACAAATGTCTTCTCTATAGTCCCATGACTGCCCTTCACTGCCTATGTCACACCCCCTAGACAAACACACACCCCTAAAACATCTGCTCACGCTCCATCCCCCCCATCTGTACAGAGTACACCCCTGACCATTTTCACTTAACAGCCACACCCCTATACTGCCTCTCAATGTCCACTTAGCAGTCTGTCCACACTGAAACCCCCCTCTCCCCCAGCAGATACTTGCACACGTGGTCGGACTGAATGAGCCTGGCTCAGCTTGGCAACCAGCCCCGCCTGTCCGTCTGTGTGTCCACCCCCTGAGCCAGCGCATCAGGATAGCCTTCCCTGAGGTAAGGCTGTTGGGAAGTTGTTGTGTTGGCTCTGCAACAGTACCACAGAAGTTTCATAGTGCCTCCATTGGCAGGCACGTTGATGGGTCCCCAACCGCTGATGCCTGCCAATGGTGTGCTCCATTGCTACAATCATAAGGCCCACGACTAGCATTCAGCAAACTCTGGGAGACATCATTAATATAGAAGTGTTAATAGGTGGAGCTATACACTAATTGCATACTGGAACGGTACCGTGTTTAATATTAGAATCCATTACGCACCGGCTGTTGCAATGGGAGGCAAATGAATTAAGACAACACATTATTTACTCGTGCACAGGGCAAATGGAGACTGACAGCAGTGAGAAGGTTGACACTCAACATGGCAGCTGTTACTCACATCTGTTGGCTCCCTGATCTGCAGCGCTCAGCGGCCCTTTGATAAGATCTGCTCCTGCAATTAGCTGACTTTCCTCGGTTTCTCTGCTCAGCCAAATCTAGCTGTAGTGGGCAACACAAAGATGCAACTCTACCGCAGAGCCCAAGTTGATAACAGCTTCTTTTCAGTCGGCGCTTATCTGTAGCCTTAAAACAAGGTCAGCAATATGGTAAATGTAATTACAGAAGACCTGAAGAGTGGTGGTATACAAACAGCATACCATTTAAATAAAGCTTAATGAGATTTTGTAATGAACAACATCCACAATGCTAAGATAAGGTTTTTGTTTAGATGCTAAAATATAGCTACTGCCGGTAATTAAAGATGTCTACCTTCACCAAAGGTCTGGATATATATCCTTAAAAATAAAATGAAAAAATAAAAATGAAAATTCAAGGACAAAGTCATAAAATATCAATGACACATTTATTCTCCCATCTCTCTTTCCTTTCATCAAGTCCCTAATGAGCATGTCGCTGGCAGAATTAATATTGTATTGTTTAATTGATCCCCAAACAGCTCTCATCCATCATAGGTCCGTCCAATATCTCACTCTTTTAATCTCTGTCTGCCCCTCATCATAATTCTATAGCACAAGCCATTACACATTAAAAAGAGCGCTCACACTGTGCGGCGGGCATCTTTAACACTACCTCAACACCAACGCTGACACACCAACATACTCATGTACACACAGAAGCACTATACAGTCGAATCAATTCTGTTTCTATTAAATATGCATCCCAACAAGCGCAGCAGTTGACACTGCAGTGGTGGAGACTCCAGCAAGGAGAGCTGGTGCACCAGGGAATCCGTCCAACATCTGTTTTACATTAATGATTCCTACTGCTGCTCACAAACCCCTGTAATATTCACAAGGGCTGTGAGATAGCAGACTAATTGGGATATGTTTAGTATGTCTTATTATGTATTTCAATCTTAAAGCCAACAGCAGGCCTGCTCACATTTTGTTATCTTAAGAATCCCAAAATATGTACTGTAGGAATTCAGTACAATACTGAACAATACTGTTTAATGTGTATTTACTGTAGTTTCACAAGAGCAGCAAAAAAAGTATTTACTTAGCTGTGCAACTAAAATGAATGATGCTTACTTGGCTGGCTGTGGAACAACTAAACGGGGATTTGGCCACACAGAGTGACGCTTGCTTGGCTATGCTACACACAGTAATAGTGTTTTTTTCTTTAGATGCAAGAAAGATTGTAAGAGCCTAGTCATGTATCAGCACCCAGTGACGAGCCCATCCCAGGGGCGGCCACTGCACCATGTCCTGTTCCTGACATGCCAACATAATGAATGGCTCAGCTAATGAAGGCTTACTAATTGATTATGGAGAAAACAGAGTATTACTCAACCAATGATGGCAGCTCCAAGGGGTGCTGAGACACTTTGTCAATCGTCTGTTTTTCCAGCCTGTCCAGCCCAGAGGGTCTGTATATTGACCTTCTGACCAGCATAGATGCTTACACAGGATGGAGTGAATAGTTCCGATAATATTTCATTATCCTTTTACATGTAGTATGTTTTACAGCACAGATCATTGGGTATTTCCTTTTTCATGCATCTATTAACATTAATTCAGCAAATTAATGTGTTGTACATCTTGCTGCAGGCATACACCAAACTCAACCAGGTGTGTCCGCCAGGGATGGGAATGAATGGGGATTTCAAGGTTTTACACTCTGAGCCGTTGTTCAGTGAAGCAGACAGAAGCTGCTAAGGTGGGAGGTGTATGTAGAAGGCCATTGTCTTTGATTAACTAATTAGCAGACATTATCAAGACTAAACAGAAGTCATTACCAGTGGGGTTTATTGAGGAGGCTTTCATTTCCCCATGGACCTCAAACCACTGTCCCCCTCAATTTTGCCCAGTCCACCACAGCCCCAGTCCCTTATTAAATCTATAACAACTAATTTTGCTTTTTAAATGAGGCTCTAATTGACTTTCGTGTGAAGAAAAGGCAATGTGAATGACCCAGCTTGTATTATCTGAATCACTGACTGTACCGCTGATTGAATGTGAATCAGTGATGTGGGATTGGGTTTTCAGACAATGGAGGCCAAGCTATGGAGAGTGCTGACCTGACTGCTGATGCTTCTCCTCCTTACACGTGTACAAGCACTCATTATTAGACGCACAATCATTTATTCATCCGTAATATCAGCCCAGCCATTTCTTGGTTGGTGAAATGTTCTATCTTGTATCGCAGTCTTTGGAGACACACTTAACAGTGTAAACTCAGACTGTAAACTGCAGTTAGGGGCTTGCAACATTTCTGAAAGTAATTATCTGAATGGAAAAAAAAAATGCACCTGCTGAGTTTTCATGATGTGCAAGATACAGACAAGTACAAAAACAAGCAACCTGCTGCAGATCCAGCAGGTTGCACATGCTCCCCGTGCCATCCTCTTCCACACTCAGACAGGGAGTGTCCTCTGGCTCACAGGCAGGGGCCAAACCATAATCAAGAAATTATCATAATTCAGTCTAATCATAAGTGAAGGAGGGCAAAATGACTGAAATTAAGTTCTGGGTTACTGCCTTAGACTGCAGGGATCTTACAGTAAGTGCTATTTTCTGCCAGTGTTTTAAATATACCTGTGCTGTTCTTGTGCTGCCAATTAACCCATTAAGTCAAGGGGAGTGCCACATGCTTACTGGTGTAAGCAACACACACATAATGTACATGCATACACACATCCTGGTGTGCCCTTATGCTGCTGGTGTGTAATGAGAGGGGCAAAGGCTGAGCGATGTGATGGTTTCCTGGGCATTAGGAGGCTCCACAGCAGTGGTAGAAGCATGCTGGGAGAAGGAAGGAGGCAAAATAAAGGCCTGGTCAGAAAGGGCCGTTCTGGTCTAATTGAGTCCTTTGGGCCAAGGCTCCACTGATCAGAGACTTGTTACAGGAATCCGGTTACATGGTTTCCAAACAATGAGATTTCAGTGGAGGGATTTGTAGTCCCATTGGGATTCCCACCTAACCTTTGTGATATTTTTGTGGTTCACTCTTGGTTGTCTGCCCTTGTGTTCCTCTGTTTTAAATCCGATTACTTTAACAATATGGAAAGGCTGCGGTTGAGCTCAGCAAGTGTTGTTCACATATAAAACATTGCAGTGATGCTGTCCAGTGAATGTGAATACACTTTTTGATGTCTACAGCATGGGTTCTTTGGTGTCTTTTTCAACATGACCAGAGCCCATCCGGCCTCCATATGGATATCTTGCTTTTGATGCTGACTTACCAGAGCAATCACAGCGTCTCTGGCCATTGGAGAAGAGACACACAGGTTGGAGGATCAAAGCTTAAAGCCCTTTTTTTTCGAAGGTAGCATAAATCCTAAAGCCGTGTTTTAGACCTGCTGTCCAGTTGATTAAATATTGATGAGGATTGACAGGGTTGAACAAACATATGGTGTTGACAGAGTTTGAATTACAGCACTTAAGATCCCCAAAAGATAAACACTTTTAAAATATCAAATACTTCAGAGCAAAATCTGTACAGATTTTGTACGATACTTATATCTAAAACGTAGGTTAAGAAAATCCACAGCTGTTGTTCGAGTCAAACCGAGTGAAGAGAAACCTCAAAAGACGTCCCAAAATAGAGAAACAACAAAGAACAATATAGCATTCAGTAAAAAAGCCCATATGAGAAACATTCACAACATCTATAAAAGATTCCTGAGAGAAAGGCATGTTTTCTTATGCACTCATACGCCCTCTCACTCTTTATCTCTCTTGCTGTCTCACTCTCTAAACAGTCCCTGGGAGGAGAAAACAACAAAGACAAATGACTTTGGCCTTTTAAAAGAAGCATCAAACAAGTCCCTCCAGTGGGCAAAGGATCCACAGAGGTGTCCATGTTTCTCGCTAACCCCCTGCAGTGGCATTAACTAGCAGAAGCCCTAGATGAGCTTCCTATGGAGCCGGAAAGGCCAGGACAAACAGACGCTGTGCTGGTTTTAATAGGCCTTAGGCCCACTCAAGTGTAGCAGTTCATAAATTAGAGAAGAGAGCAAAGACAAGAAGATGGGAGACGGAGCAAATACAAGCAGCAAACACATGACTGAGAGTGTCCTGCCCTCTGGATCATCACTCACTTCAGCATAATGTGACAGAGAAGGAGAGAAAATAAAGGCCAGAACAAGCGTGGAAATATGGACTCTGGAAAAAAAAGATTTTCAGAGACTTCAGTGAAAGTTGAAATGAGCTTCCAGCTACATAAAACACAAGCAAGGTCCTAGTCATGAGTATATGTTTTCCTGTCATCTAAAGAGAGACTGAATGGGAAGGGGGTAAAAGGGGGACAGGCGAAGCTCCTCATCCACCTGATGCCACAATGCTGCCTTGCATGACTTCCTTTTGTAGCCCAAAGTGCTGGGCAGAGGAGAAAGGCAGACACAAAGAACAGACAGGACACTCTGCAGGACACGCTCTGTGCCATCGCCACTCACAGGCAGCAGGACAAAGCCGTCAGCTGCCCAGACACCTCGTTAGCCCACTCCCTGCAGTTCTCACATGGCACAAGACTGACTGTGACCCTCCTGCTGTGACTGGCTCACTGCTAAAGTGGAGCTTCAGCCACAATGTGGGACCAAAGGACAAATACAGAGCAATAAAACACACCTGTTCTCTATAAGTTTTAGGGCCCTCCTTTCCCAAAATTCTTTTTAATTTAACAGCATTAAATAACAACAGATTCAAGTATCTTAAATTGCTGCATGTACCCAAGCTGATTTGCAAAGGAATAAATATGTGCTTCCTCTCTCAATGATCCAAAACAGTTTGAGCCGTTTTTTACGACAACCAATAGGCTGTTCCTGGAATATTAAGAAGGGAGAGAGCTTAGCTTGCTTAGACCAAGCCAGATAAATATGCGGGAATTAGTTCCAGCTTCATATGCCTTCAAAATAGGATCCACCTGTCAATGCACCGAAACAACCCATTCACCACACTTCAACTCATTCTGGCTGCAAAGAAGA
Source organism: Symphodus melops (assembly GCF_947650265.1). Lineage (NCBI taxonomy): Eukaryota > Metazoa > Chordata > Actinopteri > Labriformes > Labridae > Symphodus > Symphodus melops. The sequence continues at coordinate 5,724,731 of NC_136700.1, read as the reverse complement.
GCAGAGCAAATTTCACATTGACACAAATAAATAAATTTATGCTGGGAGCTTTGAAAGGACAGGGAAAGTGCTAAACATGAATGCAAGGCAAATAACGGCCCAAATCAGGGATTAACATTGGGTAGGTCGCACAAACACACATCCACATACTGTATTTACAACCCAATTATGTTTTATATACAGTGCTTTAATTTCCATAAAATTGTGCAAAATGACAGGAATGTTATTTTGAAAATTATATGCCATAATAAATTATATACAGTATATATTTATGGATATGGTATGTATTTATGTCTATGTATGTGGAGTTTTCTCCACCTCACCTGTTTATTCCTACTTTTCACAACATGTGTTTTTTTTTCTTCATAATGTCTCTGTTACCGTCTAATCAACTACAAATAAGAAAACATGTAAATATTTGAATCAATCTTGAGCTCATACAGATGGCTTCTGATGCACCTCTCATGTCCTGTGTAGGGTGATGTTGCTGCAATTTTGTGTCAAACTACTTTCACGGTGCAGCAAGTCCACCATTGTCCAAGTAGCAAAATGAGTTAGTTTTGTTTTTTTTATTTGTACGTTACAGAGTAGAGTAATGTAGACAATTCTAAATGTTCTTAACACGTTGCAATGTATTTCAAATATTAAATTGTTATTAATTTATATATATACACTGGTATTATGATCAAATATATGATATAATCAACCTCTCCCAGTGCTCAATCATAGCAGGCATAGTCTTTACAGCCATTACAAGGGATGATGTACCAGAAGGCAGCAATCAGTCAGCCTGCCTGTGACCACCTCCCATGCATCAGTCTGTACATCCTTCCCATTCAACAGCTGTGGACTCATATGTTACTGTCCGTCTACCTGTCATTGTCCATCCACAGCCACACCAACCACAGCAGACATCAATCAGCCCACCCCTGCTGCTTTTTAATCTGTTCCCACCCCCAAGGACAGTACGCTTGAAAATTACAGTGAAGAAAGGTCACCCCATCCAATTAGAACATCATCAGGGATGCACACTAGAGGGTCATTCCCTGAACCCTTGTAGCATATCATAAATCCTGAGCTGCCCAAGAAGGAACACCCACTCTGGTAGAATCAAATGGCTGACTGATTTCAGCACTAGTAAATGAGGGTCTAAGATACATACTTACACGTACTGAAAGGGGGGGAAATGATATGAATTGTTGTTTGGATTGATAGGAGGTGTAATGGCATGTGAAAGTGCAAGATAGGCCCATTCCCCAAAGATGGACCATGTTTTCATCATTCCTTGTATTGACCCCATGACAACCCCAGGGCCCTGATCAATCAGAACTCCAATCAGGCTCAGATCAGGCTGCCCTCTGCATCCACTCTCATCATTCTTGATGCCTGCTACAAGCAATATTTAGCTCTATAAAAAGAAACACATACAGGCAGAGAAATTGACAGGCCTGTAAGAACTGGAATTTTGGATCAAACGGTCCAACGGTAAGGGCAATGCGGAGGCCATTGTTTTAGCTTGGCTGAGTAACAAGAGCTAACGAGAAACGGGTTGAGGGAGACAGGGGAAGACAGAGAGGTTAGGTCAGTGAGCTTTGAGCCTCTTGTGGATTGATCTAAGCCAATTAGAGACAAGTGACATCTCAGCTACATGCTCTTGACACAATTAGACCATGGCATGGCTCTGAGCCCCCACACCCAACAGTTCAACATGACTTGGACCCCATCAAGCCTTTCACACCCACCCTATGAAGGCTTAAATATTCCTCAACAGCAATCCTCATCAATCAAAAAAAAAGCCTCATCACTGCAGTCGGGAAGAGTTTGCCAGACAAAAATGCTGTTCTCTCCCCTTCTGTGCTTTTTCCTCCGCTACCCAGCAGGAAATGTTCGGCCAAGCAGAGTACCCTGCCTGCCTCCGTCATGGTTGGCCAACTGTCTTGACGTCTGATGTTGTGAAGAGTTGCCTTGACAACCTGGCAAATCCACTGACCTTTGCCCTGATGGTTCAAATCTTGTGAACCCAAGAAGGGAGATACCCAAAAAAGTCTTGGTGGGGGATATGTGAAGGGAAGAGTTTCAATTTAAAGGGGGCTGGGTTCAAGTGACCACTGGCAGCTGTCATTGCTGTGTTGCCTTCTTCCTGGGAGGAGATAATGATGCACAGCCTTCCCAGCATACAAAAGGGGAGCTGGCCACCAGGTTGTGGCTTGTCAGGGCTCCGGCACAGGGCTTGTGATTAATGAGACAGGGCGTCGAACCACAGGGAGCTAAGCAGCACGTGCCACACTGGTGGCAACAATAAAACCTCTCAACACTGTGTGGTCAGGGACCCTCCACACTTTTAGAAAGAGCTAGTGTCATAATGCTTTAACAGTTACATAATTGTAGATGGATTTATCCCACCACACATACCAAAGAATACCTACAAACTGTGAACATCAACAATAATTTGGCAGAGGCCTGACACTGAAATTGAATATGTTTACACTAATACATCTGCTCATTCACCCTTGACTGAACGTCAAGTGTATGAAATGTGGGCTGATTTGGGGGGAGAAGAAACAAGAAACACAGAGATGGATGATGACAGGTAGGAGTGATGGGGCATGAGGGACACCCAGCAGGGGGTAGGACAGGACAGCCCTCCACACGTCTAACGTCTGCCACTCAAAAAAGTTAATGATGCCACGTTCTTGGGCCAACCATCCCCCTGCTGAGTGTGAGAAAAGAGACAGACAGTGAGAGAGGACTGACGCTGGTGTTGCTGGCACAAGGATGTCGTCTGAAGAGGTGAGATGATCTCGCTTGAGTGAGGTGGGGGTAGCACGTGTGGTAGAAAATTTAAGGTCCAAGAATACTAATGACAGTTTGCATGATTCAGTGCCCCTCCCCACCCCAAAAGAGGGGGAAAAATGCAATCTCCTGCCCTAATAAGGATGGTTTATCAAGTCAAGCTACTTAAGGAGGCATATGAGAAACTGCTAATGTCATTAGATGGCTGTCACTGAGCGGATTTGGATTCTGGGCTAAAATGTATATCGTCTACCACCAGCAAGGTAACAACAGCTTAAGGGATAAGAGGGAAAGGAAGGATGGGACTTGAGGAGACTCAAGATGCTGAATAGAGATAGTGCAACATCCTGCCTTGCAAAAAAAATGTGAATAGATTGTGCTGGGTTTGGTTTAAAAAAAAAAATAAAGTCTTACAAAGCAGAAAAGGCTTTTTTTGTACTCTAAATGATAGAATGTATTGCAAAGAAAGGGAATAAAGGTTCATGGATGTCAGAATACAACCGGTGGCTCAATTTGTCATAAAGTAGGTAATTTGTTGAATCCTGTGGCAATCTAGTTTTGAGGATAGTGCTGTAACATCATAACTGGAGAACTATAAGAATGAATAAGCTGACAGATACTCATATCCCTTAGCCGATAATTGAATTATTTGTGCTTTCTTCCTCCGACACAAGAATAACCCTGCCTTCCCAGGCTATTCCTACTTTCATACATCTCCCAATAACCCTAAGTTAACTATGTTATGTGTATGTTAGAGATGTTCTCCAGACTGCCAAATGGAACTGTATGCAGCTCTGTTTCAAGCAACGGGGTCAGATGATGGTCAATCGATGGTCAGTCAGAGGTCACAACCAGAGCTGGGCAAAGGTCAGCCTATCTGAACTCAGAGGTATATCTGGCAGATCAACTTCCTGTACTGGTGTGAAAGAAGCTAAATCATGTAGACAAGTCCCTGCTGTTACGAGTCTGAGGATGCGATAACAGGAACAAATTAGCACACCCTCAGATTTCACATTTAGAAAAAAGATTAATCATCCCGGGATCATGAAACCAATTCAGAATGTGTCTACAATACTTTTAGATCATAGTTTGAAGGTTCAGGTTGTCTTTTACGGAACCAGGGTGGGTTTGAGAGGGGAGGAGTGAATTACCAAAAACAGGCAATTATACTAATAACATTAGTTGCATAAACCAACAAACAGCTAATTGCAGATGTATCCCACTCAACATGTTTTGAATAACATGGCAACCTCCTGTATAGCAACAGCAGCCAAATCAATATTAATGTAGTGTCAGGGTTGTAATTCATGTGTCTGTTCCAAAAGGAAGCCCATAGAGACCTTTAAAAAGAGGGACAGGAAAAAAAGCCAACATGTAAATTTCACAGTTAATGCCTGGGTTTGGCTTATGTTGGCCAATTAAGCTGTTCTTTTCAGCTCCATTACAACGTGGTGTCTGGGGGTTCATTTTTCCCTTACTCTGCCATTATAGGCTTCAAATGGGCAAACGTTCACTGCGCAAGTTGGACGACAGAGATTGACTTTGGAATCTGTTACAGATAGTGTGTATGTGTGTGGCTACTGGCTTGTGCATATGTGCCTGTGTTGTGTATGACTTCCAAACATGTATGTGCTGCTGTGCCTGTGTGTCTCGGTGTGCAGGCCCAATATGTGCATGAAACAGGAGAGTGTTAATGGCTTTTGAGGATCGGTGGAGTCAAATGAGCGTGCTCATCAGTCAGCCACACACCCCCTGGTGATCACTCACTGTCGTTAGATTTCATTTCCTGTGGAATAAGAAGACATCGTGGTAAATTCAAGACAAATCCCTGCAATTACAACCACGCTTAAGATGATGCACTGCCTTCATTTTGGTCTCCCTTGGTGGTGTACTGTTGTGAAATGCACCATTGAGTTTAGACTAATATATCAAAAGTAATACACTTAGAGTAAGATACATTTCTTGAAATTTTAGAAAGCAAACCCAGCTCATGAATTTAGAAAAAAAAAAATTGCAAAACATGGAGAAACATACACACAACTAACCTGAAATCAAAACACACAGAGCAAAGCATAGGGGGAACTGCATTTTGGTTAATAGCTTTGCCCTGGACAGTGTAGAGCATGGGAGCCAGCAGCAAGAGGCATAGAGATAAGGTTCTGCTTAGCATTTCAATAGGGTGTTCTGATTTCTGTTCAGTTGGCCTTTGGCCAGGCTAGTGCTTAAGTGGTCTCGGCGAGTCTGTCTGGTCTATACTGTGCCAACCAATGTGCAGGCTCATATCTGGCAATGTAAGATGTCTCTCAGTGTCCCGGTCTGTCGGTCCTTTTGGCTGAACCGGTGCCTGGCTGGTTAATTATCAGCCTGGCTTGCTGCTAATCATCATCCCAGCTGCAGAAGCAGGTGGCCACACATACCACAGCTCCCAGTCTCATACACCATGTGATGTCATCTCAGTGCACCTGGTAATACTGCATCCCAGATAACTGACGTCGCCAGTTACCCTGTATGAAATCATGTGTCTCTGCTGGTCCTGACGCTGACAATGTTGACATTTATTTCTGAACTCAGTGGATATGGAGGATCCAGCAGTGAGCTGGTGGCTGCTGTGCCCCTTCTTCCACATCAGCCAAGCCTGAGACTGATCCCAGTGCAGGCCAAGGCAGCAGTTAGGACACACTCTACATCAAAATGGGAAGCTATTAACTCTGCGATGCACAATGTCACCTTCAACTAGACACAGCACCCACTCTACTTCCTCTGCTGTTACGCCCATTGGATGCAGAGGTGCAGTCATGTAAAGGTCAAGCTGTAAATCTGAATGGACCCACAGCTGTGTTAGAAACCACACTCTGAAACATTTGATCTTGTCTCCCTTCACTTTTGAAAGTGATCAAAATGCTTTGAGTATCACTTTCAAACAGTAGAAGAGGAAATGAGAGAGAAGAGGGGGGTTGAAAAAAAGGAAAGAGGAAAGAGTGATTGAGAGAGGGAGACGCCGAGAGAGGGAGGAAGCAGAAGTGGATGATCAAGTTTCAGCTCTGGTCTGCAGCTGTTCAGAGTCTGATGGCTGATAGGTGTCCCTTACAGCAAATGCAATCAAAGCCAAACACAATATCTGTCTTTGCCATCAAGAGATCACCAAGTCATAACACGTCCGGGCCCACGATAACTTTGCTGTGGCCCAGGGCCTAGTGAAGCCGAGTAACGGTCTAACGGTCAGCAGAATAAAAGATAAACATATTATGAACTTTCAACTTCCGTGATCCAGTTGGAATCCCACATGCTCATTTTACCTTCCCACAGAACTGCACTTCCTTTCCATCCGCACAGTTCAGTTGAGAATCAAATGAAGCTCAAACTCTGTGTCTTCTATATTCCCAAAGGACTACTTCAAGGAGGGGCTATCCCCAATGTTTGCACAAGCACAGAAAGTGCTCCAAAAGCCATTTGCCTTTAGTATTTCAGTGTGTGTGTGTGTGTGTGTGTGTGTGTGTGTGTGTGTGTGTGTGTATGTGTGTGTGTGTGTGTGTGTGTGTGTGTGTGTGTGTGTGTGTGTGTGTGTGTGCGTGTGCGTGCGTGTGAATAGTGCAAAACAGCCTTCAACAGGACACATCACTCAGAGTGTCAATGTGCAGCGTGACAGCTGTAACCTAAAACAAACAGACTTAATCGTGGGTCCTGCTGAGTCCTGAACCATACACAAGATCAATTCAGAATTGTGAACCTTAAAGTGTCGCACAAAGGCATGTACCCGACTGAATGAATGTGTGTTTAAGGGTGTGTGAGAAAGTAACCAAGGAAATAATGGGCATTTGAACTTGGAACATCAGTGCACAAATAACACCGCATTCCACACATCAGAGGGTGAATCGATTTCAGCGACATTCGATTCGAAGCCATATCAGCTAGCGCCTGAACTTCAGCCCCACCGCCCTGTCACCTCCCCCCAACGGCTCTGTATGATGGATTACCATCTCTGGCAGTCTCGGAGGATCTCAGAGAGAGAGAGAGAGAAAGAGAGAGAGAGAGAGAGGAAGGTGGGTGGGGGAGGTCAGTCACTACAGAGACATTCATTGAGGGGAGCTTTGGGTTAAGGAATTATGGTTTGACAGAGATCTGGGGTGGATAGGCGAGGGCAAAAGGTTCTCCAGGGGTCAGAGGATCCAATCCCGGCTGGACTCAATGGCAAGCCACCCTCAGTACACAGGTCTACAGGGATTTCACTCAGGGTCACACTTTTCGATTAATATTATTATCACTCACTTGTCCTGTTCGCCCACTTGACAGCAAATAGAGTGCTATCAGACATATTCATCTAAATGTTGCTGGTAAGCATCCCACCTGTGCAATCATTTAGAAGGGACTAAGAGTTGAAACCCCCATGTGTTAGGCTATCTAACTGAAGCCTGATGAACTGATTAATGGACTGATATGTTGGGAACATAAATATAAATTGGAAGACATTTTTGAAATCATCAAAAATAAATGTTATAACTAAAAACTGCTAGCTACACAGATCTTGAATAAATTACAACCACGAGTCGATATAAAACCAAAAATCAAAGTGCAATCCACCCGTGAACGCAAAAAGCCTCTGAGCCTGTCTGTTTTAAAGCTGATCAATAACCAGCCTGCAGACAGGTTTCAATAATTTACAGCTCAGTCTAAATTCAAACTATCTGAAGAGAGTAAAAGAAGCAGCGAGACAGGGTGAGTTTATTACAAAGAACATGCTTGTCTCAAGGTGCTTACTTTTAACAACAGCGATGTCAAGCTTACACAATTTAGGGACCACATTTTAATGCAAAGATTTATTTATCAGTGGCTGCGGAGCGAGCACCCAGAGTGTGAGGCATGGTTGATGAGACACGTGGGGGTGGAGGGAGCGAGGAGAGACGAGGAACGAAGAGGCAAAACACAGGCAGGCAGGGGAGACAAAGCAATAGCCCTGCATTGTCAGAGTGGAGAGGCCATCAATAACAGTGTCACTAAAATAGAGAGAAAGAGGGAGAGAGAGAGAGAGAGTAAAGGAGCGAGAGCAGGGTGTATAAAAGAAACACAACAAAACCTCTGTGCGACGGGTGCTTCATCTTGCCGGGCACTAATGGGCGTGAGAAGCGGCTGGCTCAGCGTTCTTCGCCTGATGGCTCACTTCTCTCCTGACGGGCAACGGCATCCATGACGGAGCGCCTCACACTTGTTTAATCCAGTTTATACACTCGAAGGTGACACAATTGTGAAAGTAGAGAATTGGAGAGCGAGACAAAAGGGGAGAAAAAGAGGCTGGGAAGATGGTCAAAGGGTCCTGTCAGACTTAGAGCTCATTATGTCCTGCAACTTCTCACCAAGCTTTCCATCTATGTGCTTAGCTCTCGATGTGCTATATTCCATCATTGCTGTTATTATTAAGCCATGAGGTGCCTAAATCTAGGGTTTGCTGTATTTTCCATCTTCAGCAACAACTAAACTTGCTTCGTCTGAGGGTAAGAAGGTAATACAGACAGTCTATTTCCTGTCGCGGAGCTGTGGAGGTCAGAGCAGGGACACAGGGCCCGCTGAGGATAGTAAAACTGCAGTCTCAGGACATATCACGTGTGTGTGTGAATGTGCTAGTTTGTGTGTGTGACAAGGAAAGGTCAGAGTGCTGTTAGTGACTGCAGCATATTTCGATGATTTATCTCCCTGTGAGAGTTTTCCAAATTTCTGGTCCATTCCTGCAGGCCAGCGGATTTCCATGCACTGCAGAGGACCTGGGTTGAGGAAGAGTTCTTCATTTACCGTGGCCGTCTGTGGCTGATAAAAGAGAGGGCAATCTGCATGTTGCTGTATGTGGCTGGCGAGAACTGTGTGTGCAAGTTGTTTTTTGGGTTGTTTTTTTTAACACTGTGTGTGGACATTGTGTGAATAATTCCAATAGATAACAACAGCAGTTTACAGAGGTCAGCAAACTCCAGCAGTGCAGACCCAGAGCTGACAAATGCAATCAGGGACTCACAGTTTATCAGGGGGAGATATTCCCCACACCTTCCCTTCTCGTACCATCTCTCTTATCACAGGAAGACAGACTTACCTTTTGCACATCTAAATATTTTCCTTTTTTTTTTTTCTTCCACTGTTAATTTTTGTAGAACTATAAATATGGTAGTTATACAGTATGCCAAATGGTGTAGGGAAGCCTATGCTGTCTGAAACATGATTTCTTTAAGTAACTTAAAACAGATCCACCGTAAAAACGTGTTGGACACATCCCACCGCATAAACAAGCAACACCAAACAGACACTCTCAGGGTGCTCTGAGAGTAAAATAAATGAAGATGAGCTCTCATTTTCAGTCAGTGTTTTATTTCCTAAATGTGGCGTGCATCATTAACGCGGCGAAATGTTGCATCATTCCTTCTTCCTTCATTACCCTTCATTATTTCTCAAGGACTTCGGCTCAGATTAAAACTCAGCCTACTGGGGTTTATACGAGCGTGTGGGCAGGTGTTTGTGTGCACATGTTCTGCGTGTGACAGTGAGTAGCTGTTGTTTGTGTGCACTATCACTCCATTCTCTCACTGCTGAAATGGAATAATGAGCCCAGATGAGCTTGTGAAAGCCTGGGCAGCGCAGCTCAGCCTGACTCCCCACCTGGCCTGCTCCTCCTGGCCTGTCCCTTTATTAGCTTCCCCTCATGCTGGACACAACAGGAACAGCTTGGTGCCCTCCTCCACTCTTCTCCACTCACACCTCTCCCAACTCTATTTTCCTGCTAATTGCCTTGTTGTACGAGCACCAAATGCTAGCTAACGATTCACTTAATTGCAGAAGTGGTACATTAGATGATATCAAAGGACCTTTAGGAAAAAGTCAACCAATCCCATTCCAAGCTGCATTTAGAACCAACCCCAGACATCTGTTTCATTTGTGTCATTTGCATTTTTAAAGGTTACAAAGTGAACACAGCAGCAAAGGATACAGTAGATGTAAACCTCAACATCCTGTGTCTTCATTCCTTTGCACTTTGTTTCCCCTGAGACAACAACATCCATGTATAACCACGCACACATGGGCCAGAGTGACACACAATTAAAAGTGCAACTGCTCACCCTAGGTGTGCTTTATCTGGAGCACGACAAACCTGTGCTATCCATCCACCTGAAAAGATAGTGCTCATTAACATTTTCTTTGGGATCCTTTCGCCCCAGGTGTGCCTTGTCAGACTTACATATACACAGATATCCGCAGCGCAAGCAATTTATTCAGCAGTGGTGGCTGCAGCTAACGTTTTTGACACTGGCTTCACAATGATTTATGAACCTGCTCATTGACCCAGTTTATTCTGAGGAGAGGAAAGGGGGCACAGCCCCTCATATATGCTGCATATCCAGCCCATGTAGCTGGCCTGCAGTCAGTTTTGGAAGACACTGGAGTAGGAATAAGATAACAACACAAACTGCTCAGATACCCTCCAGGTAACATGTTTTTACAACTTCTCCATCTCCTGAACTACAGGACAGTGATTAATAGCTACAATTAAATACCTCCAAAATGCAGCAAAGTGCATGATCCTCACACTCTGCACATTCACCGCAGACTAAAATAACACGTGGAAAGTCATGCTCTTGCCCATCCATTTGTGGACAACACGTGTTCAACCTCCAACACTAAAATAAGACACGTTTGAAAGACTAAGCCGTGGAACAGCACAAGTCCACCCAATCTGGCCCATATTAATAATGCATTGGCACCTCTCAAAGGCGTCTTCCCCCTCTTCCTCTCTGCTCCCACCTTTCCTCCTCTGACAGACAGAGTGCTGAGTGCTGCCCAGCTTGATGTCCAGCACGCAGCAGAGCCACTCCACCCTGTGGACACTGAGTTCAATCTGTTTCAGAGCTGCAATTCAATTATCTCACCAGGTTCCTGCTCAACCACTCGTAAACAGAAGGGGGCAAAGGTGTGTTCAATACGATGGAGGGGGGAGAGGGAGGTGGATAGTGAAAAGGGGGGGGGGGGGGGGGGGGGGCACTGAGACATATCATAAACACAAACCCAGTTCAACATGGTTATGGATTTAAATGCTCCTTTTTCTTGTGCGATTAGCTTTGGCTTTACAATCACTAGACGGATGTCAGGACCTGATAAGGCTAATCACTGCAGTAAGCCAATGCAGTGGGATTAAGCACTCCATCCCCCTTCTGCTCCCCCAGCGCCCCCTGAAGACCTGGCTGAAAGAGAAAGCCACAAATGCCCAGGGCCTGAAACAAGCTGGGCACGGCCCATTCTCCACTTTGGGATCTATGACAAGTTCAGAGAAACAGGAAAAACAAAGAAAACACTATCTAGACGGCCATTGTTTTGTCTGTTAGGTATACTTGCATGTAAATAACATTCACCTTTCTTTATAGTTTAATAGACTGATTCATACTGTATATTTAAAAGCGTTGAAGCTACAGTCGTGTAACCAGTCTGCACTGATTCTTTCCCTCCTGCTTCCCGAGGCCACCCACTTGATTGGTTCTGACACCAATCCTGCAGATCCGCTCGGGGACTTCCAACTCAATATTTCTTAGATCACTTGTCATTAAAGTTGCAACAAGTCCTTAATGCCTTAATGTAATGTCTTACCTGCATATTAGTTCTTTCTCCTCATCCCCTTGGTTTTCTCTCAGGGCTTTGGAAATCAAATAACAATATTCTACTTTAATAAAACTTCAGTGATCTGTCACTTGATGATTAGGTCGGTGTCTCTGTTGGACTGCAATCGGCCCACAGGCACAACCGTTTCTACAGCCACACGTCATCCCTGTCAGGCCAACACTGCTGTCATTTATAAAACTACAAGTGTCTCAGGTCGGCTCAGGTCGGCTCAGTCAAAGCAGTGTGTGACGTAGAGTTTCTCTAGAAGCAGTCGGTCTTCAGGCGACCACTTTTTTTTTGTCTGTTCCAAAAATGTGGACCTGGTTGGGTGCATCAGTGCAGAACACAGGTAGAAGATAAACAGCAAACTATAAAGGCTCATAAAATGCCAAGCTGCTGCACGCTTGTTTATACCTCCAGCTCAATGTGAAGTGACCCGTGAATAAAATCAAGGTAGCAGGGTATATGCAAGGTGTTTTTTTATGCATTGCATGAATTTTGTACTTTTGTTTGGCCTGTGTAATGTTTTGCCTAAAGATGAAGGTGTACTTGTTGTCATAAGATAGACCCTGTAGTTAGATAGAGGTAAAAGATGCAGTTCTGTTTCCTTGTGTACAGACAGTGTGGCCTGAGGCTTTGACCTGAACCTCTCTCTCTCTCTCTCTCTTTCAAACCTAGTATCACTGCTAGTACTGTTCTCTTTTTTCTTCACCTTTCCAGCTCTTTCTTATCCCCTCGTCTCCAGCCCTCCTGACCTCTCATCCCTCACCTTTAAGCCATTCAAGCAGTCAATGACTTCAAGTCAACCCCCCTCCTCTGCTCAACCCATATTACATGCTCAAAAGTACTGAAAATAAAGGCTAAGTAACAATATGAGAAGGGGAAAATAAAATAATCTTGAGGCTTCATCAATTTTTCATGAATTTTCATTCAGACAGAGGGGAGCCCTCTTACAGCGATCGATAGATCAAGCTGCTGTCACGCAGTTAGCACCTTGGGGCAGCTGGAAGGACCTCAGGAAGGCAGGGGACCGGATCAGAGGCGGGGACCAACCCCCTCCTCTCAAACACAAAAAAGGCAATTTCCCAGGATCGCAAACCAACTAACCATCCTTCTACCACTGGTCATTGTAGTGAACCTACATATACAGTCAAAGGAAAATATTTTTATTTGTGTTTACATCATATGTATGTTGTAATGTGCCACCTTGTTTGAATGTATTACCTTTTGCTTTATATGTCATATTTGCACAAATAATTTTCAATTGTTAATTTTCATTCCAACCCTTTTTTATCAGAAAAACAAAAATTGAAACTATTTTTGAAACTAGCTTTTCTGTCTTAAAGAGGTTTTAGAGGTTATGTTTATGTCACACACAGTATGATTTGGTCTCTGAAATAACACGAATCAAGAGAAGCATCAAAGACTACCACTTATAAACACATCCTATAAACCTCTCATGAACATACTCCATGTTACAAAAAGTGTCACTCATTCAAAGAACATTAGGACTTCCATGGCCAGTTGAGGCGCATGGGAGCCACTCCACAGGGGGCTCAGTCTAAGCCCGCTGGGGGGAAACTCATCTTCAAAGGTCATTTGATCCACAGCTCAGGTTCTGCCTGCTAGTGTTCATCAACACAGCCCAGGCAGCCCGTGTCAAATGTCCATCAGGACTTTGATCTGTGCCAGAAGACCAACCCCCGACCCACCAACCTGTGAGGGACCCATGTCTGCCATCCCATGGATAGCGTGTGTAGTTTGAGCTTCTTTTTATTTATAGATGTAGTTTACATTTATCTCAAGTCCTTGACTGACTCATTCTGAACAACTTCTTTGCCCACCAAACAATGTCATACATTCACGAGACCACCATGGAGCTAGCCCAACCGGAAATGACTTCTCAAATTAAACAATTTGTTTGCCGTTATACCCCATAGACCTGGACATTTCCCAGTATGTACAAAATATGATTTGCAAATTGTTGTTTATAGGAGATATTTCCCCTAAACGTTCTGAATGTATTGAAAATCCAGTCCTTTCATTATGAGCTATTACATTTCGGAAACAAAATCAATTTAGCAGCACAGGAAAGAGGAGAAATCCAAAGGAGAGGAATCAAGTCCTGACTTACATGCTACTTCCAAAGATGCATTACGGCTCACAGCTTCTCCCAGGTAGTTCCGTGCCACGCAGACGTAGGCTCCCTCGTCGGGTTTGCTCCGTCGTCCATGAACAATGCGTAGAAAGAAGAGCGAACCACTGGGCAGCAGCATGCGGTGAGAACGTGGGTCATCCTTGTCCGTTTCCACCCGCTCTCCATCCTTGTACCACTCCACTGTCGGGGTCGGCCGCCCCTCTGCTTTACAGTTAAGGGTGGCAGGTTCCCCTTTGGAGACAATCAGGTCAGAGGGGTGCTCCACAATCCGGGGCGGGGAGTCCTCCTGGCGTAGACGGGATCCTAAAGGAGGCAGAAGAGATGTGATTAAACATAGAGGAACAGGGAAGTTTTGTTAAAATGTTTTTGCTTCAACACAAGGACATTGTTATCCTCACTTTAATTACAAACGGGTAATTTCTGCCAATGAGCTGAAGATAAGGAAAACTTCAAAACAGGTGGATGAAGAAAAAGGTTACCAAAACTCATCGTAACGTAAAAAAAACATGTTTAATGTATATCAGAACCTTTAATCCCCTTTGCAGACTGGTCAAAGAGCAGCAATCTGTTCTTCTCAGCCCTATCTGCAAGAGCTTGTGGGTAATTGGACTCAGGGGTGAACAGTAAATAGAGGCCTGCAGTAAGCCTACAATTGAACTATACACACCCAAATTATACATTTGGCTTTTCAGAGGGATGCATACCAGTAAAACTGCTGAGTCCACTGCTGTGGAAGTGTAGATGTGATGTGAATATGAATGGTGGAGTCCAGACTAATGTCAAATGCTAATCCCCTGTGGCTGAAAACCTCGGCCCACTCCATTTTATTAGGGCATGTGGTGGATGAGCGCTGGGAGTCTGGCAGCAAAGATAAAGCTCCACAAGTCAGGGTGCTACGTATTTCTGCGACCGGGTCTTAACCACAGAGATAAGATGCTAGAGACCACACATATTTACACCAAACAGGCCCTGATCAAAGAGTCTGATCCAGCATCAAACAAATTAAGACAAAGGCGAGAGGAGAGTATTGAAACATGTACGATAGCTTTCTTTATCCTCCTGCTTTTGAACCAAATTCAATAACCCATTAGTAACGCTGATGCAGTCAGCAGTCAAATGTGAACCAGTCAGTGTTGTATTAAGAGTGCCCGGCTCTTTGTCTTAAAATTAGTTGTTGCAGGTGCGCGTGTGATGGAGCTGAGTTGATGACTTATGCCCTTCCCCGGGGCGGTGCAGTTGGGTAATAGGACAAGCCTGCTGCACAGAAGAGCAGTGTACCACATAGGTCTTTGTGATTAAGTAAGGGGTAATTTTTAAATGGCACTGAGGCTAAACAGTGGAGCTTCCAGCTCTTTGTTTGCCTGGATTTGCACATGTTCCACTACTCCCTTATTCCGGAGGCTCCCAGGGGAGACCGGGACACGCTGTACCCCGGTCCTTTCTGCTCAAGAGTGTGGGGAAGGACGGGCGTAGTGAGAAAGCCACCGATCAGCACAAAAAACACTTCAAAGACTCTGAGTGCAGCTTCAAACACACATACACACACATGCATAGACACTGTGAGTACTGTGTACCATTTGTTTTTAAAAGGAATCAGCAGCCTGTGGAATATTGACCCATGAACAGGAGGTAGTCTGTATGCTCTTCTTCCTAATTTGGGCTAATTCCCTCCATTTCCCCGTCATTGATTAGGGATCAGGCCTGGTGTCTTGCTCTAAGAAGGACCACAGATAGGGGTTTATTATGAAGGAGGATACCCTGCTCCTTAAGTGTGCTATCTAATTGTATTGCTGTTATGAAATACATCTACGAACGTGCTTAGGGCTAGAGACAAATCTATTTCATACATTAATCAGCTGTTTCAAAATTTGGATTTTCAATAACGAAAATCAAGATTTACTCTTCAACTTGCTTTGCTACAGATAACCAGCTTCATGTAATTTGCTCTGCCTCTTCTGCATTTTCAATGTAGCGCCTTTTAAGGACAAGCTTACAGCTTTCACTTTAATCTTAATCATATTTAATTTGATTAACAAAAAAAAAAGCCAAACTTGGTTTATGGCTACAGCATACATGGTAGTGGAGGAGAACTACAGTAGGTTTTGTTTTCAACAGTGGTAGCTACCAGTACACGAGAAAAGGTCCATTTCCCTGTCAGCACAGAGGCAGGGGGGCAAGTTTGTATCCTGGCAGTAAGTGACCAAATAAATGAAGCAGTAATTAACACTGTGACATTGATAAATTGAGGGCAAGATAAAGGAAGGACATGGAGACCCCCCTCTCCCTCAAATGAAGTGTCAAACACACATTTATTCTTATCTCATTGGAGCATCTGCTTCCCTCATAATCCACAGACCCTGCGGTGGCTTTTCCACTATGACCAGTGCGCATGCACAGCACTACACTGCTGCGACTCTTCGATTTATATCAGTCTAATTTCTTTAAATCCAATTTGTATTCCAATCTACTGCCTTCTAATCACTTAAACCTTGAGTCTCCATCTGCTCTCCACTTTCTGGTGGAAATGAGCACAGCAGATGCCTCTACAATTGTCCTTTCCCTGCCAAATAAAACTGAGCCGGGTACACGGAGGGCCGGACGTGACTGGTCAGTGTCCTTCCTGAGTGGAAGTAGTCAGGTGTAGAGGTAAAAAGGTTAAGAGCACATCCATATGCCAAGGAATTTGATTTACAAGACAAATGTATTATTTGTGTCCCTTCAATCTACTTTTCCCTCTTGTGGCTCCATGTCCTCAAGATGCTGTCCAAGAATATCAAATAAAAGCGCTTATGTAAATTCCCACTGTCCAGCCACAAGATAAAGCTCCGAAAAGAAGAGAAAGTCAATTTTCAGCTTCCAATTGGGCCTCCTTTTTCGGTCTCTTTACGGTAAATGGGCTTTCTGTTGCCCTTTTAATGTGATCATTGGTGCTGTGCAATCAAGTGCTCTCTGAGCTGGGGCGAGTGCACTTCACTGGGTCTCAGGGCACACGCTCCAATCAAAATGCTGTGTTTCCCCCTGTCTGCAATAACACCACCATTACTTTTCACCACCGCTGTGCAGTCATCCTCTCCTGGAGGAAAGCAGGAACCAGAGAACAAACAAACAAGCACACAGACAGAGGATGGAAGTAGAGAGAGAAATTACTGAACCAGAAGCTGATTCTTTTCTGCCTTTTCCTTCACTCAACTTATGTCAGCTTCAATGAAATTGCAAGCAATTTTGTCACTTTTGCAAGAAAAGTGGAATTTCACAGCATGTTTTGTCCATCTTCAGTATTTTCTATCTTAAGGAAAACATATCATTTATGTTGGACAAAACCACAGACGAAAAGTGAATTAGTTGAAAAAGAAGTTTTCCTTTTTTCGAATCCAGACAAAAAACACAAGAGGCTATTATAACAGCTTGTTTTTCCCCTCGTTTTACCACTGACCACACACATAGAAAGGCTTTTCTATTATCTTTGCCACATATTTATTCATGTGTGTAACAGAAGGTCAGTCCTTTGATGATCTTTTGTAATTATTTTTATTAGCTCCCAGGAGAAATTCGAGCCCACCAACCAAATCAATACCCACACCAGTCTCAGCCAGAGCATAAAAGGAAGGGCTCCCCAAAGAGGTATTACTTATTCTGCCAGCAGACATCTGCAATGATCATAGGTAACCAACAGCAACCTCGGACCAAGGCAAAAAGTTTCAGTCATTGAGGCTCCATAAAACATCAAACATGAAAACCAAGGTCCGAGACAAGATTCAGTAAAAGTGTAATGTGGATACTGAGATGGTGGAGACACAAACTGCTGAGGCCCAGCAAACTGACTTGATATAGAATTTCTCCCCCAAAAAAAGTAAATAAATATAAAAACCTCAAAGAAATTTCATATGGAATGCATTATGCATTGGATCCATGTTGTCCATCCTGAAATATATTCTCCCTCTTCTTCCTTGTTCTCAAAAACCTCCCACTCCATCCCTTTCTCTCTGTACATCTCAGCCTCTCCCTCCCAATATCTCTCTGTCTCCTTCACTTGCTCCCTGTCCTATTACATCCTGCCCTCGCTGTGAGGGTGACAGAGTCATATCCGTCATGTCATCAGAAGGGAAATCTGAGCTAGCGGCAGGGGGAAACTGGGGGTGGCGATAGAATGATGTTACTGGCCAAACGCACCTCCGCCGTGACCCGCCGTGACACTTGCAAGCAGCCTGTTCGGCACCCGAGATTTATCTTCTTTACAGGGGGCTGTCAGTGTCGTCACAGCACTTGAGCACCCCCAATATCAGACGTGCAGCTCATCTCAAAGAGGTGTCACTAAAGACAACCTGCTGTGTCTACTGGAGTCCACCCTAAGGCTCTAGAAAATGTCTGAAATATCCCAAAGAAATTACTCGCAAGGAAGATGCAACGTCCAGCGATGCAGGATAGGGAAACAGTTCACGCTTATAGCTTGCCTTGCAGGAAAACATGTTGGGTTCTGTTCCACTTCCCTGCTCTGCATACTGCCCCCCCCCCTCCATCATCCTCCTAAGATCTATACTCTGAAAGCAAACACAGGGGTAATTCTAGGAGCCGCTCTCAACATCTCACTGCATCCATGCTTGCCTCCGACAAATATCAGATAGAATTGCAATGTATTTCAGGCAGTGGTGTAGCGGGGTAGTATTGACTCTGCATCTGAGTATTTGCCCCCTCACCCCCATGCAGTTGGAATATATAAATAGATTACGGTGGGAAACAGAATATCTGATTTTGCTGTGAAAGGCTGATTCACACAGCTTGCATTTCAAGCACTTACCACCTTGTTTTCTTTTTTGTTGTTCTTCTTCACTGTCTTCATTCTGATATCACTAACAATGAACAGAAAATGAGTCATAA
Organism: Symphodus melops; assembly: GCF_947650265.1. NCBI lineage: Eukaryota > Metazoa > Chordata > Actinopteri > Labriformes > Labridae > Symphodus > Symphodus melops. Next base: position 5,706,283 of record NC_136700.1, on the reverse strand, counting down.
CTGGGTTTCTTTCCCGGCAGATGGACTGTCTTAAAAGAGCTGAGACTGCTAAGGTTGAAACAAGGCACTCGAGAAGAGAAGAAAACAGAAGCCATAAGGCCAGTTTAAGAGTCTTTATGGTGAACTGCAATGTGTTTATAAGGATGCTCCTTGCTCTCTCTACATAGGCTGATTTGTGTGCGGAGTACAACACCAGCTCTGCACAACTGTCAACCCACTGGTAGGGACACTAAACTGTGTGATGCAGATTAAATGATTTCCGATGCCAAGGCCACTCAAGCATGTAGCTCGCTGTGCAAACCCACCTCCTGCCTTTTTTTTCCGCTCCTTCTCAACAGCCTTTGCTCAGTGAATTTTCTTGCCTCTGCTTTGCATGGGAGTTGCTTTGATGTTGAAGATGTACTTGTGTAGGGAAAATCAACGAATTGATTCCAAGTACATGAAGTAAAAAAAAATAGCCTGGGAACCAGACAAATCCACAAGCTCATATTTTATTTGCTTTGGCAGATGCATCTGGTCGACCTCCAGCTAAGATACGTTTCCAGCTGACCTGGCCCTGATCAATACAATGTACAGAGGACGAGCAGCAATGAGGAATTTAGTGAACAACCAAGATGTCTGCTACTGAAGTCTAACGTTTGAAATCCACTAGTGTGAAACCGACTTAATTGTAGGCAACTTTACTTACTGTGTTGATTATGTAGAATTAGATACCATATACATCACATGTTGGTGCTAACTAGCCACGGAGCCTACAGCTACAATCAGTTTATCTGATTCGTTATCAATCAAGAGTCACTTTGTTCTGTATTTATTTATAACATCTTTGCCACTGATGAAATGAATTGAAAGGGTAACAAAGAAGTTAACCTTTGAGCGTTTTTCTGGAGATATTAACTGAGTCTTTAATAACCTTCCTCTTTCGTGTAAAGTGCTTTAGCTCGAGACTTAGCAACATGTCCACTTGCTTAAATCAGGCCTCGTTTATCAGGAGAAGTCTCTGGCTATTCGCATATCTGTAAATGTGCTTTAAAATTAAATTCCCAAGCAGTAGTGATTACTGTATGTTGTTGTTTTGTAGATAAATATCTGTGGATGTTGAGTATCAATAGTACGCACAAAATTCACATCAACAATCTTCTCCTTTCAAGTGTGGGCCTCTCTAAACAGTTCCTACTGAGGGAAGTGCAGTGAAATGATTGGTTTCAATTGATTCTCCCTCAAGCATTGTAATCTCTTTACCTGCATTACTGCACTGCCTTGGAAGAATGAATAGGCCAAAATAAATAAACGCTTTATTGCTTTAGAAATGAAGCTGGTGAGGAGGGGAGGATGGGGGGGGAGGGGTAGCCTTAAAGTATCCATGATACACTGTTTTGAAAGATGAGTGGATAATTGGAGTTGTGCTCTGGGTGCTGACCTGTAGTGAGCACTCTACAGTGTCCCTGCATGTCAATGAGAGCAGTCATCACCTCCAGCCACTCCACTCAGCTGTAGCCGCACATATGGACATGACGAATGAATAACTCTACGGCACCCACACCAGTTGAAGTGATGGACCCAGAGAACTGAGCCACGTAATCAAATGGCACCTATAGTGCACTGTTTGTGTTTCTTAAGGTAGCACTTACCAAGTCAAGAAGAGATTTATTAAATTTCTATTCCATGGGACACTTCATCTGGTCTGGCTTAGGCCCGACAGGGTCAAGGGTGCTCGCAGTAAGTGGATGAAGGACTTGTTCAATTTACTGAGGCCCATAAATCCATGCTAACACAAAAAAACAATGGGCTTTGATGGTTATTAATGGTGCTCACAAACACATTCACACCCACTACATTTCATAATTCTAACACTGGCTGCATGCTACCGAGCTCCGAAATGACAAATGCCTGCGAGCAGCTCTCCAGAAAAATCATCACCATCCTGGAAGTGAAACCGGAGAGTTCAAACGTTCAAGGATGCGATTAAGGCTTTCTTCCTCTCCGCTGCAGTGGTTGTGACACTTGGCTCTTGCCGTGTTCCACACTGAGACTTCAACCACAGAGCCATTCCCACCAGGAGCCGTTATATACAGTAAATCAACTCACTGCTGGCTCTGGTGGATCTGTTTGCAAAGCAGTGTGGTGCCATGTTTTTTTTGCTTTTTTGCCACAGGGACAAAACAAGGACAGATTCCCACAGCACTCACTTACCACGCTCACCATGTTACTGACCAAATATTGTATTATGTACGTTGTAATGACATCATACTAAAAATGTTTTATAATTAAAAAAAATACAGCCAATTAGCTGTCTGGCTTGTCAGTAATTTTTTTTTGCAACTGATATGAAACATAAATTAGCATTTCACACAATATTACAGCATATATTAGCACACAGACACTGATTACACAACAAGGTTATTAAGAAATACACTGTCAGGGAGCACTATGTCTCATTACCAGTTTATATGACAATGCATAACAATTGCGTTTTACAGTATTAGCAATTCATAGAATAGTCTCCTATGTCAACGGTGTAGTTAGGCAATGAGGTCTGCTTTACTGTATTTAGACGGTTGAAATTCCAGCATTGACATACAGGAAGACATCACTCTGTTCAAAGGAGGCCAAGAAAGCGCCACAGAAGACCTCAAGGTTAAATCAGTTTCCACCCAAAAAGGTGATACAGCAGGGTTTAAAGTCCGTCTACTCCTCTAAGGTTAGATTCCTTGGTTAGTTACGAGGAAGTAAAGGCACAGAGCTGTCATGGCTGGGTGATCCACAGACCAAGCCGGGGGATGGAGATGGTGGAACCAGACACTTATTTACTGGCTCCACCGTTCTGAGGGGCATTAACGCCGTGCTGGACTGCTGCTGCGTGTGACGGATGTGTGCTCGAGTGTCATGCTCGGGCTGTCCATCTTCACACGTCTCGAACGGAGACAGCTCATGCATTTTTATCAGCAGGGCTGACCTCCTCTTCAAGGCCCTCAGCTCAGGTACAACTGTCAAACAAACTCTTGACAATGGAGAACAAAGAGGTAGACAACTGACTAAAAACAAACAGAAAACAAGAAGGAAGGTGATAGGGAATATAAAACATGTTGATATATGGATTTAGCTATCTATCCCGGCCATCATTTTCAATATATGTATAAAAAGACTAGATTGTTTTTTATGTAATGTACAGACTAGCTGAGTGGTAAAATTGTAAAGTCCCATGTGCTGTTATATTCTGTGCATTTGTATGAATGTGTGATTGTTTTGAATGATTTTAGTGTTTTATTTGATGGTCACAAATCAAAGGCAACTGAATTATTTGAATGAAAACCATAAATGTTGCATTTCTTATGGCAGCAAATCTTAAGATGAAACTTTACAAAAACAGGGATAAACAATAAACACACCATGTGCCAAAGACTTCTTGTGAGTACTGACGCACTGCCCCCGACTTGTTCATCTTGCTGAATAAAGTCTTTCAACCATATTGCCTTCACGTGTGCTACATGCATTTGAAGGTGCCTGCGTGTTAATGGTGTGTTAACAGTGTGAATGTAGCCTTGTACCTATAAACACACAGTCATTTTGTTTTAATGTTCTTTTTGAGTCTTTCAAAAAGAAGACTTTTTGCTGCTCGGCATCCATCCAGAGGGCAGAGTGAAAGCAATGCTTCGAGAAACTCTTCCCGAGAATTCACACAACTTTTCAGTACAGCGTGCAACATAAATCACTGACAAGGCAGACATGCTGTCTCTTACAGAAAGTTAAAAGCATGCTGTACTCAATCCCGTCTTTCACTTTGCATTGTAGAATTTTCTTGAGAAAATATTTTTTGGGGGGGGATAAACTCGCAAAATTATGTTGTCAGTAATCTGTCAACCTCTAAGTCTGAATCGGAGGCAGTGAGAGCGAGTGAGGAATAGATCGGTGTCTCGGGGCCTAGAGGGGATAAGCACAGGTGTGTATTCTGTACAGGTGTGTGAGACAGGTGAAGGTCCTCCTGACTGCTTTCTTTACATCATAGTCAGCACGCTCAGCTCATCAAAACACTCCTCCCCCATCCCACACTCCACACACACATTCCCTTTATACAGCCATCACAGGTGTACAACAACCCCCCCAGTGTTTGAATTCCACCCTCATGGACAACGCCAAAAACTCATAGACGTATGTGTGTGTATGAGTGTGTGCATGAGTGCTAGCAAAGAGGCAGGTGTGGGGAAGTTTGGAAATACAAACCACACAAAGAAAGAGCCTTGTCCTTTACTGCCGCCTGCTTGCGAGAATTAAATTTCTATCTCTCCCAGCTTTAACCTCACATCCTCTTTTCGTTTCTCCAGGCAAAAGCATTCAGGAAACAGGTCTTTTCTGCTCTGTAAATGTCAGGGGTATGCTTGGCTGATGCTTAATAAAGCGAAGGTAAACCAGGGGAAAGTGGAATTACCTCAACTGCTTTCTGCTGGTGTTACAGCAAAATCAGCCATGTGCATCGTCTGATGCTGACATTTTCTCTCCCACTTTGCACTATGAAAATCTAAAGGCGTTAACCGACATGATCCCCGGATAACAAAAAAAAAAAAAGAAACTGCCGTGAATTCTGTTAGTTTTGAAGATCACATGGAGCTGTTGTGTATTTAAAGGAAGTATCCACAGCTCAAAGTCGATCCTTTCCAATCCGAAACACGTGGGGCGACGTGTGCTGAAAGAGGATCCACAGGGTAGCCGGTCTTGGCTGCTAAAACATCATAAGAGTTGACAGGCTCGCCGTCACTGGACACGTTACACTTTTTGCTCAGCCGCACTCAAAGGCGTGTATGCTGATTTTCATTGAACAAGCGCTCGCCTCTCTCTTTGTTCCCTGCTCGTTCACTTCCTCTTATGATCACCACCTTTGACGTTATTCCCCAATCATTTTTTGATGTTAATAAGAGAACAAACAGTCGCGCGAAAGCGGCTTCCTTGACATTGATGAGACCGTGGGAGACGGTGGAGAGGAGCTTCCTGTAGATCTTAGCCGAAGGTTCATCGTTAAAGCGTCACCCCCCCCCCCCCCCCCCCCCCCCCCCTTCCAGCAAATGAACCGCAATTACAATAACGCTGCCTAAACGCTGCCAACTCAAGCAGAACAATCACATTTAGGGCGAGACATTGCGATGACTCTTACACAATGACTTCAGCTTCCCTCATCATTCACCTACACTGTTTTAATCTGGGCTTACTTTCCATTATAGGGCAGTACTTTCAACTGCTCTCATTCAATCGTGACCATCAACAGAGCTGCACGTCTCCAGGGCGATTTAGTTGTATAAACTCATCTCAGCCATTTTATCTCTTTGAAGACCGTGCTTTTAAACAACGCTTCATTCAGTTTTTAAATTTGAGTACACTCATTTCGTTTGTCCCTCCCCTCCTCCTCTCCCTGACGCAAACACAACCATTCGCTGGGTTTAAGTTTCTCTTGACTCAGCGTTACTGTAACCACGACCCTGCTGGAGAAAGAACAGATAGCTGCACAGCCCACACCAGCAAACGCCTCAAGTGGTCGTCTCCAAAAGCCGAGGAGTAAATCTCAACACCTCTCGGTGTGTCTCCCAGGATTGATGTGATGTCACCAGCTCCTACATCAGACACAAGCATTCAGGGGACCTCAGAATAGCACAGGGTCAGGAGTGCATGTCCACTATGCAAAGTATGTTCTAATCCTGCCTCAGACGCATCATGGTGGACTTTAAAGAGATAACCAAGCAGCTGCTGGCTTGTGTATTCCTGGAACTCTCTTTAACTGCAAACAGTCTGATTATTTTTAAAAGTGTTGCAACCATGAATGCATGTCTAGGATTTATGGGGTTTTTTAGGCCGAAAAACATCACACTCATCTTGAGACACTCTCTTTGCGTCTCACCTTCTCTCTCCTCTCCTACACACTAGCAGTATTAATCACAGAACACTAAACAGAGACTGACGCCATTCACAAGGTTTGGCTTTGTTGGCTGTGCTGCCCAGAGAATACAACTCCAGACCTTTTTGTCTGCCTAAGTGGACTCTTAGAGGAAGCTCCTCCCTCTCCAAGGACCCTCAGATTACCTCTGAAAAGAGCCGGGTGATGGGTGAGTTTTGCAGGGATGGAGTTGAAGAGCGAGAGAGAGAGCGCAGAGGGGGAGGAGGGTGACAGGCAAATGATTGGGAAGATCCACTGCTCCCTGGGAGAGGTACACCCTCTCCCAGTGGACTGCTAGCAATGCCATCCGCCACTGCTTAGCAACCAGTGGGTTTGGCTGAGCAGAATGAAAGACACGAGAGAAAAAAATAGGTATAAGAGAGAAGAAAAATATTCAAATCCCAGCCGAATAGAGGCTTGATTTGCTAACATCAAACTGCTGCACAACCAAAACTTGCAGCTGTGAAGAACAAAAGCAGGAGTTGACAGGTGAAAGCAAAGAAAAATGGAGACTTGCAGGCTCTTGCATTCTGTGACAACAAAACCCTGGCTTTACATAATGCTGTGCAAACAATACAAAGCAAACACATGTGTGAATCATCCCTTACAACATAGTTCTGATATAATGTCCCTTTCAGTGACTGGTCAGGTGTTTTATTTTTTACATTATATGATCATGAGTCTTCATTTATCTGTAAATGTCCGTGTGCGTGTGTGAAAATCACTAACAGGCAGGTGTGCCAAATTCAAAGGAAAAATACATCTAATCAGGATTCAGGTTTTTGCATTTAAAGTAATACAACTTTAATGAATCCATTCATTCCATCGGTCACAGGTTGGACCAATCCCAATCCCAATTTCTGTCACCTTAGCCCTCCTATTTGGATGATTGATGTGAGTCATCACATTCACTTTGCAGTTGAAGCTGTTTTAATTCCTCCATTAAACAGTTTTTCTTGTAGGCCAGTGAATCCAATGAAGCCTTGTAAAAACGTTTTTTTTTTTTTGAAGTGCTGACTTAGCACTCAGCAGCAGATTGGACAAAAAGGGCTGAGGCTTTTGGTTGGAGGAATTAAATAGTATCCATCTCATTTGCATTATTATTAATGTTTAATCAAACAAATGGCCATAATAAACCTGAGCATTGGCAAAGCCTGGATGTAAGCTGCTTTACTCTACAGTGCACAATTGCAGCAATGAAATCCTGAGGCAAAAATGACCACAGACATACCATCCAGTACAGAGCGGAGGCAGGGCGTTCACTACATCAAACACCTGCAACACACTGAACCTCCACAGGTCTGCTCATAGAGTGCTTTGTCTCTCACCGTTGCCATCCAAAATACAAACAAAATTGTGTTTGTACATGTGTTAATTAGTTACAAAACTCTTTTTTAAAAATGCTTCCTTCAGCTGCCTTAGATGGAGATGGACACAATCCGTGGCCACATTTACAGATCCACAGAATCATTCATATAACAGATATTACACTGAGAGTTTCAGAGGGAGAGACACGGCACATAGCAAACCTGTTTATCTGCTACTTTCAATCATAATGTTTACCATTCAGCAATGTTTAAATGCAGTGGCAGCATGTTGTTTCTTCTATCTGTTGAGTAGGGAAACGAAAAGATGGGAATCAACTTATCTCTGCATGATCTTAATTCACTAAAGGAAACACTGATTGGGTATTACTGAAAGATTAATTGATTAAAAATAACAATATGAGGGAAAACACGTTTTATTAGCCTACATAAAAATATGAATCACAACTTTTGGAGTTACTTTAGGGTTTCCCCCAGTTTAAACTGTAGCCTATATTTCCTGAAGTATCACTTCTCAAACAATCAACACTCCATCCTGTAAAAATATGGCATTTTCCCAGCAAACCAGATTCCAACTACAGAATTGTATAATATTTCTGGTGGACCAAACATGTCAACAAAAAAAAAAGATGAACTGAGTGGCAAACATATGCTGTCTTCGTTAAACACATGAAGACCTGAACATATCATTCATAAAAGGAAGTTTTACGCAACAGCTTGGGTTTGTGAACTTACCATCAACTTGAAAATACAGTAATCCACCAACAAGGATGAACGCTAGTGGACCCATACTAGCATATTAAACATCCGCGGCGGGCGCGCAAATCCTCGACTTCACTGCAGAAATGATGTCCAAAATGACTTGAAAAAGTCGACTCCGTGTTTATGAGAGTTTTGGAAGGAACCTACTTACTGACACAAGCCAGTTTCAATGTCCAAAAACTAAAAGGATCCATTTCACACAGCAGGTCACCCGGAGCTGCTCGGGGTGTTCATACCCACCCAAACCTTTGAGCCAAACTCTCCGCGTTTTCCCTCCTGGCACCGCGAGTTCATCCGTGATATCTGCCTCTTCTCTAAGATGACCCACAACACAAGCTGAAGAAAACAGAGCCACAGAGAGAAAATAAATTAAAGTCCACAGTTGGAAACAACCACAGGCTTCTCCGCAGCTCCTCGGCTCCTTGGGACGCTCTCCGGTACCTCTCCAAATCTTCAGCGATGTCTCCACACTTCAGCGCATGGCTCGGCTGATTCACTGAACACAAACCAGCTCGAAACTCTCAAGCATTCCCCAAAAGTTGTTTTGTTACAACAGGAACCAGCTCCCAAAAGACCCATGTGCCTTTCCTGGGATAAAGCGCTGGAAGTGTAACATTACAGTCATAGTACAAGTCAGTTAGACATCCTCCTTTCCTTTCCCCTCTCTCTCTTTCTCTCTGTGGTTTCTACAGCGCAGCCGCTAGGAGCGCACCACCTCTGCGCACCCGGCACAGCACCACAGCAAAGACCTGACACCCTGCATGAAACACTGGCCGGTGAGAGAAGACGGCAGGGAGAAAAGACATGAAAAGAGAAGGAGACCGAGGGAGGAAAGTCGAGGAGAGCTTGGATCTTTAGCCTATGTCAATGAAACTAAGTTTAACCCTGATCGACTAAGGTTATCATTTAAAAGGGGTGGAGAATAAACCCACATCAACTCTAAATAGCATGTATACATGTTTAACTAGTACCAATTGTTTACCTTGTATTGTGAACAATCCAACGATTTAAAAAAGAGGGAAAACGCTTAGTAATCATGATGTAATATATGTGGAAAAATGAGCAAAAAACAATATCCAACAGGTAACAACTTTACTAAAAAGAATAGCATTCAATGAGTCAACACATCATCAGGGGAAAATGGTAATGTGATGAGAATCTGATGAAATGACGAATCAATAGCTTCCATATCTATAATGTTTACATATTCAAGAGGAGTGAGAAAGGTGCTGAATGATAAATGAATGTTAATGTATTTAGATATTGAATCCGAATTGTAAATATGATCTCTGTCAGAAATCAATGACTGATTGAGCGAGCTTCTGCACCAAGATGAACACAGAAGAGGCCTCTCTGCATACCAATATTGCAGACCAAATACATGCATGTGTTATTCAGGCCAAAGTGTGCACATAGACAGACAGACTCATGATCACTACATGTTTTTTTTTTTTTAATCATGGAAACATATTGGCGATATGATTGGACACAGTAGTCAGGGGCAAAGATATGCTGAGGTGCAAAGATTACGGGTAGGGGGTGTGTGTGTGTGCGGTCAGCACTGCTTCCCTTCTGCCCAGCAACCTTCCACATGTTATCTCAACGCTGTATTACTGAATAAGCTGTGAGCTGTGAGCTCCCCCTACTGGTGACAGATCAAGAAACTTTCTTGTTTCCATGCAGCTTTCTTAATCTTGTCCTATTAAGTGGTGTAAAAAGGAGACATCAAATGAATCCCTAACACAGTTATTTTATGATGTTATAACCTGGCATGTAAAGTCATTGATATATTGTCAGGGAACCATGGCATTTTGGGTATAAGATTGAAGTCAATTTGATAAATACCACAACAGAAGAGCTCACTCAACATGAAAGGATTTCTTTTCAGGTGTATTTTTCATTTCCCATTTACAGCATCACGAGAGGTATAAAAGAATCATTTTGAAAAGCTGACTTAAGTTACAGAATTTGAATAGCATTTCAGTAGAAAATAAATCTACATATATTAATAAAAGAAAAGATAACCCAACATACACAAAGACGCAATCTAGCAGGTAGTCACTTTTGTTTCAACCTGAACAGACATTAGATGAGTACAAAGCACAACCTTAAAGGCTCCAATTTCCCACTTTATGACCCACATCAAAGTCACCATAGAACAAAGCCATCAAAACTGCTAGTATGAGCCCTGAAGGTGTCTGTGAAATCCATACAAACTCCCAATAAAAAGATATAGAGACTAACACTATGAGAGGACGGCTTTGGCAAAGGGAACCACATCTATTGCCTTTAATAATAGCTTTGACTGCTCCTGATGTTTCTTTTTTTTTTCCTCCTTCCGTTTGTTTGTCAAGTTGCATGTTTGAGCGTGCCCTATAAAAGGCCTTACAGGGAGTGGCAACATGTTGAGAGTTCACTCGCTCGCTCCTATTGCAGGCAGCGCTGTCAGCTGGCCAGACGCAGTGATTTGTCTTCATATTTTAATATGTTTGTGGTCTGCATGCAAATGCCGTCTTCTCTGTTCATAGTGTCCTAGATTCTGGCGGATGCATACACACACACACACACACACATCCACACACACACATTCACTCACACTAAAGGCAAACCTAAACTGAAATTTATTGTGTCATCAGTGTTGCTGACGGTTCAAGGCAAATAAAAGAGGGATAAAAAAGGGGAATTGGAGAAAGGTAATTTACTAAGAAGAAAAGCCCACTTCAAACATAAACAATGGAGAGTATGGCTTCATTGATGAAAAAGTAAGTAGAGTGTAATTCTCCTGCAAGCCCTGCCTTTTATTCCCCACTTTCAATCACTGTATTTGTAGTGGAGGCAGTGATATTCCCCATGTTTCTAAATATCAGCTGAATGTGGATTTATTTTAATTAAACTGGAGGCTGTGTTTACTCAGGGTAAGGCACGTTACATAAAAAATGAGATGGTGAGGCGAAGCCATGGACTGATAACTCACGGAGGCTTTTATCCACGCGTGTGCTTCATTTGACTGCTGGAGGAGCCCTACTGATCTTTTATTACGCTGACATTTATGATATTACTGACAAACAGGGATTTCTCAGCTGATTAGTTCTTTCATTTTAAGAGCTGGGAGCATGCAGATGAGCTGTAACCACAAACAAATAAGTGTGACATCACTGTGGGGGGAAGAAAGGCATGATTGGTGGTTTGGAACGGCTGCATCAACAGATAAACCCAAGAATATTCAAAACATGTCCAATGCCTGCAAAGACGATTTCAGTGTGCTAGCAGATGCCTAAATGCGTCGTTTGTTATAACCTAAACTAATCCTGCCACAATTGCTGTCACATTTTGGGGCAATTATGTGTTTAAAATTGAACGTAAACTAATAATCAATCACATTATTTCCAATTAATGTCCTGAGAACATCTGCTCATTGATGGATCCTGGGTGGAGCCGTTCATTAGGAGGGTTGTTCTGCGCGACCCACATCAATCCTCATCCACTTCTAGAGTGGCATGACTTCAGTCGGTCAAGTTGATGGCCAAAGTCCTCTGATTGTTGTGGAAAAATGTTTAAACAAAAAGATATAATGACATCTCCATTTATGTACAGTGATCAAAAATCTGCAGTTTTTGAGAGACCAACTTGTAGCAGTTAAGATCTGAAGTGCTGTATTTTGTCCTCCAAGTGATTAAATAGGTTTTATCTACTGGCTCATTTTGTAGTGAAGCAAGGTGTACTAAAAATGATGCAGTAGTGGTGTTGTTTTTGTGGATGAAAGAACAGCTAAGGATCAATAGAGGGTCCACAAGTGGGAGAGTGTGATATCTACAATACAACCAGGAGTGTCTACAACAGCACAAACTCTGGGGGTTTGGATGCACATTCCAGCGGACGTTTTCTCTTTCTTAATTGCGTGAAGCTGAGGTCCAATTCAAATGCAAACTATGAATCAAAGGCAGACAGTGACAGAATGTGTCGTTTCAGAAAAGCTGCGTCTGCCTGCATACATGTGTCTGGAGGGAGAAAGAGAAAAGTGTTTTTAATTGTAAGCCGGGTCAGAGGTTCAGGTAGCAACATCACTCATGATCAGATCAGAGTGGTATTTGGGGAGCTCTTAGCTGGAGATCTTTCATGGCTGAGTATCCCCTTACTGGGTTTAGGTCTCTGTGTGGGGATGATTAGGAGCTGGATGTAGGGGGGTGCTGGTGTGCACAGGGAGGGTGATGTGTGGAGAGGTGATTAATGTAGATGTCAGTAGCGGCCCTCCCTCCTGTGCTCCCTCCCCAGCATCCGTAATGACACCTGGGGAAGGTAGAATGGGTCTACCTGCAGCCCAGGCTCCCTCAGCAAGGAATGATTCTTCCCCATGATCCTCCTCTGTCAGCAGTCCTGTCACTGGGCTCGGATCAGGCCCTTATTAATGGGTCTCTATGTCAAACATAGATATTAAGCTGTGCTCTGCTCCGCGCTATCCCCGGCTATAACACCCACATAGGCACACACGGTGACACAATCATTTCTGTACAATACAGTGACGAACACAAACACACCCACACACAGCAACGTGGAGCACACCCATAACTCATAAACACATTACTATGTGAGCTTTAACATTCGCTGAAATATTACTTTCTTATTAAGCACTTTTTAAGGTTAGAGCCAAGCTTGACAGCCTCCACAGATCTATAAGATATCTCTGTTCCTGTCCTCTGTTCCCACTCTTTTATGTATACACAACAGAGTATCACATTATGCTGAAAGGGGTGACAAACCTTTCACTATGATGTATCGTCCAACAATTCCAAACTACAAGCAGCAACAAAACGGGTTATATGGCTACAAACTCAATGAAGTTTTTGTCCACGAAGGAGGCTGGCTGAACGCGAACAGGCTAAATGTTTTGGCGCCGACTCAGCAATCTGAATCACATTTGCAATTCAGGTTTGGGGCTTAATATATGATCGATGGAGCGGGGAGATCTGAAAGAACTCAAGTTGTTGGAGCCATAACACAGCAGATCTGGGTTTATTCAGGGCAATGCGCTCTTCAATAGAAGTCAGTGGGACACAAGTTTAAGTCCGTACTCTGTGATACTCCCTCAGTGCAGGCTGTAAGAGGGGGCCCGTCAGACGGAGGAACTATGGAGGACACGACACCTGAGCCTCATGTGGAGAGAGGCTTCTATCAGCAGGACATAAAGTCTGTATGTAATGCATCGCCCCGTCTTCCTCTGTGCTCACTGAAAGGCACAGGAAGTGAGATAGGAGCTCCCTATCGAATGTTGAAAAACTGGGGATTACTGTGCAGAAATTCTTGCTTTCCACTTTTGAGTTGAGCTCTTTCTGTTTCTTCTTCTCCCTCCCACTTTGATGCAGGGCAAAGTGCTGATTTAACTAGATTAAAGTGTGCTTTTATTGGTGTGAAATCATGTATCTCTGTGTGACATTATAGAGCAAATGTGTGTGTACACATGTTCACTAATTTGTAGGAATTGAACTTGGCATTTTTTTTTGCTTGTAAAGCGGAGAGGGAATCATCAAAGCTTCATTAAAACTTGTTATCAAAGGTTGAGTTGTCCTCCATTAAATATTCATGATTTAAGAAGCAGAAGGCAGAGTTTAAGTTGGGAAAAACATATCCTCAGATAATTTTATAGAGAGTTTAAAACTCAGTTTATGTTTTACCAAGACTTTGTTGGTGGCGTATGATCAGAGGTGGTCTGAAACAGAAGTAAACAGCCACAGGACTCCTCATATTTGGATTCACATTCAGCTAAAAATCCTGATCATATAAATAAGCATGAATTCACACATTAATGTGACGGAGGTAGTTCTCTTACGGGTTGACCAAAACGTATGTTTAAACTGTAGCTGAATAAATGTGTGCTTTGATAAAACCTTATAAATCACTGCAAAGTAAAGAAATACATTTTGATGAGATTTCTTTTTTTTTTTTTTTTTTTTTTTACAGAAGTAAAGTTTATTTATGTTTGCAAACTATTAAAGTAACTATTCATTAGATACATATTCACGTTTATGTTCATTAGTGTGTACTCTCTCTGTTTTGAAATGTAAGATAAATACAATTCAGCTGCAGGGTATCCAAAGTTTACAACTCAGCAGGATGATCTTTCTCCTCCCTCCATTTTATCTACTTTATGTCAGCCTTGCTCTTCCTCCCACTCTCATTACATATTCCAGCCGCTCTTCTTCAACCACATTCCTGTCACTTGTGGAATTTCCCCGTCTAGGTGAAAAACAGCACACTCCCAGGGTCCTCAGAGCTCAGGCTAATTAGCTGGCCTACTTTTTCCCCTGAACATGGCCGCTTTATCTTCCTCTGTGGAAACTCATCACAACTGTCATCCCCCACCTAGGGCAGACCTTGATAACAGGGTGCGAGTGCTCGTCATGACAGGACGGGGTAAACAGTTTGAGCCAGTAAACGACGGGCAGCAGCTGCTAATGAGTGAGAGGAGTGAATACTTGAGCTGTGACGGGTCAGACGGGAGAGGACGAGAGGAAGGGAGGAAAAGAGCTTCTCGAGTATATCTTCAGCCTTCTTATTAGTTTGGACATTGTCCTTCCTCTCTGCAATCCTCCTCCTCAGACTTACAGCTACAGTATGGACATCATTAGCATGGAACTTAAACCGGCTCGGTTTCCTCTGATTGTAAATCCCTTCATCCTGTGCCCTCCTACCTGACTTTATAGACTGATAAGAGTGGTTTCATTTATGGCATGAAAAGCCAATGTCTCAAATGTGTTTACAGCCATTTCTATGAAAGTAGGAAGATATTTATTTTATTACCCCCCGCAGGAACATCTGAAAATGGCAGAGTTGTTCTCGTAAAAAGGCAAACAGCTCAAACAAATGGACTTTATTTAAGCAATCATTTGTTCACAGTCATTTCCTTCCCCCTCATTAAAAACATTATGGCAAAGAAAGTCCCCTCAAGACTTGGCACGGGCCAATCCTCAATCGGGGCGCGAGAATTTACAAGTCACCACACAGGCAGCAAAGCACAGCTCGCTATCAGTGAAATCTATGATCATGCTGTAAGCTTTCTTAAATGATTTCAAGAATGTAGAAGACAATAATACACCATGTATATTCACAATGCTGGTGTTTGTTTTGGCCGACAGTTACCTACATCCCTATGTTAATAATGGTATTATTTTCAGATCAGAGGGGTGTAATAATGATTGATAGCACTTAGCTTCATGCCAGCATTGTCACACTTCCATGAGCACATATGTGCTTGCATGTCCTCAGTGTACATCTGTAATCGGAAGTGTTGACACACAGTATTGTCATTAATTGCTTTTGCATTATTCCTCCTAATCTGCATGTGTTATCACAAGCAGCCAACGCTGTGAATGTGAAGGCCTTTACCCAGACTGATAGAGCTCGTTTTATCAACTAGTCCTGTTGACTTTACTTGAGATAGATGTCTGTATCAGCTGCTGGAGTTCTTATTCTTTGTTAGAGGACGCCCAGTGGGTGTGAGCATGAGCTAAGGCTTTAATTAAATCTGCTTCTATAGTGGTGGCATGTGATCAATAAACAGTATTTAAGGATTGCTGGACGACCCAATTGTGGGAACTCATGCAATTTATTTCCTGTGTTAGCAGGTAGAAAAATGTGCGGAGAAAATAACATTAAAACTGCAATCTTCACAAAGGGAGTGCCTCTCTATTCAAGGTGGTGTATTTATATGGGTTGGGTTTTTTTTTGCTTAGGTGCTCATCATTTCCTGTTTGCCTTCTATATATCTGGAATATGAATCCATTATTTTGCAGACCAGCTGCTCACACAGTCATGGAAAGTCATGTTGACTGAATTCTTTAGTATTTACTCTCAACAGTAGCTAAAGACTAAAAATTAATAGGTAGTGTATTATTTTTATTATTATTATTATTAGTTTTTGTCTTCAACACGGCATGTACTGTATATAGTCTTTAGTTTACTGTAGCACTCTTTATATTTGACCAAACATTATATTTATATATAATTATATATATATGTCTATTTATTGCTGCAATTCGCAATTTTCAGGGGATACAAATGTGTATAAACATTTTCTAAAATCTTGCCTATCATCTTACATAGAGCTGTTTCTATTTGCACACAGTCAAGATTGCACTGGAAATATGCACCCCATTACACTCTCATCTATGCAGTTCCCTCTTGGAAGAGAGCCCAGAATTAAAACTGCTCCTCTCATTGCTTTTCTCGTCCCTACTTAAACATTTTCAATTGCTCTGTCCCCTCTGTACACAGTAAACTGGCTGTAATCATGACTAGAAAAACAACATTATCACCCTGTGTCCTTTGCATTGTCTGCTTGGCTGCTTACCTTCAGTCAGCTGTTAGGAAAGGGAAAACATTCATCTCAATATTTGGATTTGTTTACCTGTGACCTGGGACAATGAGAACATCTGCTCGTTTTTAATCAAACATTTAAATTGGTTACACACTTACTGTATGTATACCACACTGTAGTTGAAGTTTCATGGAGCAGCTTGACACCCAGGAAAACAACTACTTTATCTTACAAAGTTACTCCACAGCACTCCACTATAAAAGTATATAAAAGCATCTTGACTCCCAACTGTGCCAACGAATTGGAAATGTGTTGTTTGATGCAGTTGCTAACATTGTGATCTTGTTTATCAATACATTTTGGATTGGACGTGACCACTGCAGCGAATAACACACATTGACTCTAAAATTGAGGGGTATTGCACTTAAACAGACGGCCCCGCCCCTGAACGCTGAGTGCTATCGACACAATCAATCGAAGGCAGGGTACATCAGAGGCTCAAACTTAATTGTCCCCCAAATGGAAAGTGATTTAGAGCCTAAGGTCAAACTCAGTCCCAAATGACACATTAGGGCACCCCTTCCCCATACTCGATGAGGGACACTATGACCCTTTGGGGGGAGAAAACTATCCAGACATTGGGGGCCCTCGGGCGGGCCCAACTGCAATAAATGCCTCAATGTCACCAATCTGAGCTGAGTGATGGTCTGAAACAGAGAATGCTGGACACGACCATGCTGGCCCTTTAATTATTTGTAGGCATCACCTCAAACATGCAAGCACAGAAACACAATAAATGGCAACGAGCAGCAGGTGGTGATGTTAAAGAAAGGGCTAACAAATACGACTCTTTGTTAAAGCGCGGCACTGGAGGAAAGATTGATTCTGTCTGTTATGACAGTTGAGATGTTTCCTGACAAAAGGCTGCAGCCCTGCTGTATCACTCAGATTTATCTGCCCTAAACCCTCTGAACTGCTAATAAAACAATGGCAGCATCTAAGTGGATTCCACAGGGCGTAAGTGGATTTCACAGCAAGCAACTTTCCACAGCCACTCCTAACCTGTGACCTTTTTCTGTGTTTGCTAACTGTCTCCCACAAATAATACTAACCCCCTCAGCTGAATGAATTACACAGACAGTATGGATCGTCATAGTCTCTTCAGGCTCTAATGAAACTGGGCTTGTGCCCCTGACATTTCCATCCCCCAGGGTATGAGCCTCACACGGCTGCAGCCTCGTACCCTGGCCTTGCCACTTCACACTCTAATTGCTCCCTCATAAGCAAGCAGCGCCGCAACAAATCCAGTTAACGACAGTGCCACATTGATCGGTGGCAGTCTGTCAGGTAGGCAGGCAGGCAGGCAACACCTCTGTCCCAAGGTGTGGGAGGAGGGGAGCTCTGGCTTTTACAACCTGAGGGATAGCCTGCACCCAATAAAGAGCAGGTCCCTGTGACAAAATAAAAACCAAAAGAGGGTCAGAGTGATACAATTACCTCTCGGCAGCTCTGACCCAAACTGCAGGTGAACAATGGACTGCAAGATGATGGTAGGAGTTAGGGAGGGAGGGGGTGTGCAGAGAAGAGGGAGTCCTCATTATAGACACAGGCCAGAAGACCTGTTCAATTTGCTCCATTAATGAGCGCTGAAGAAGCACTTTCACTCTGTCCCAACTGAGCCATTACAGGCCGGGTCTGATCGCAGAAGAAGTCAGAGTTCGCACTGTGCCACAAATACTGCTAGCAGCGCGGGGACATAAAGCCAAACAGAGCTGAAAGCGATGAATACACAGAGGCTGTTCAAATAGCCGCCTGTAAATCCATGATGTGTCTGATACGTGGATCCTGCAGTGGTAATTAAAATGCTTTATGGTTACATAGGAGGTTATTCATAACTTCCCTTTATTGATTGTGTTTTATTGTATTTTAAATAGTGTTAACAACGCTTAACATGTTACAGTGTATGCTGCCTAGTTCTGCAGAACTTTGGGTGTTTTATGTGGCACGCAGGGGGCCTAATTGGAAAATGAAACACAGCATATTAGTCAAACTACTCATTTACATACTCAAATGGCACGAAGAAAACAGAGCTGCATTTGCCTCTAATTCATTTGTGCAGCAGAGCGCAGGAAAAGGTGATAGAATGAGGCCAAACAATGGGAAGCTTAGTGATCCTGCTTAAATCTTACATCTATCAGAGATGTTATTTTTCACTGATACTGTACGTCGTACATTGACTGAAGATGAGAAACATCAAAGTTGTAAGCAATCATCAAAGAGCATTTTTGCACATTCTGTAATCTGTATTAATGCAGCACTAAATTACTGTTTTCCATTGCCTTTGTTGTCTAATCTGGCTTACTTTCAACACCCACACTACCGTACCGTCTCTCCCTCTAAGAATAGCACATTCTGCAGTGTTAAGCTGTTACAACAGACTCTCTATTCCAGGCACATTATAAATTCTGCTTCAAACGTTTGTTCTTACTATAGTTACTAAATCCATATTTCACAACCAATGTGTTCATGCAGATTTCTATCAGATGTTAAATACTGAGTAGATTTGACACATCGAGGATTTCAGTGAAGACAGAGCAGCGCTCGTTTCTGGATTATTCTGCTCAGATAGAAGTGTCCACTGATCCACTGACTGTGCGTCATTGGTTCACTTTTTGAAGCTTGTGTGGGCAGTGAAAAGTCTGTTACTTGAAAGCGTGTAAAACAGACCTCCTGTGCTGATTAAATAAGACACTGATTCCTATGGAAAACTTTGCGTTACAACAAACCAGACACAGCAGTACACACTGGTTTCTGGCACCATCTCTATTTATCTTTCTGTCCCCCCGCCCTCCCCCTCCACGGTGTTGACCTACAACTTGTCGATGGAGCAAACAGTTCTGAGTAGCCTGTTGATTTTTGGCATATACAGACACTATTGTAAAACATTTTTTATGTAGCTCTAGCAGAGCTGGTTACTGATTGACACACACACACACACACACACACACACACACACACACACACACACACACACACACACACACACACACACACACACACACACACACACACACACACACACACACACACACACACACACACACACACACACACTTTCATTTTCATTGTATGCATACATTTATTAATCCTTTCATTCCATTCATTTTGATTATTTTTTTGTCAAAGTGTACCAGAATATTTTTTTTTACAGACAATTGTGTCATGTATTTTTCCTTTTTTTTTTGCTTATGCTGCTTCCTCCACAAAAAAGTGACAAAAACATGAGGCAGTGACTGTGGACATAAATTTGACTTTGCATGCTGCACAATGAAAATTGCTGCAAATATTACATTATCATATTATATAACAATGCATGCATTTACTTACTGTCAAGGAAATAGCTTGACACTTTTTTTGATCTACAGTTGACCCACACAGAGGAAAAAAAAAAGATGAGCCTGAATAATGTCACAGTGCATAACCATAAATTATGAAAGCATTTCCAGCAGGAGAGAATTCAATTGTTTTATTTTATTCAGAATTGAGGTCAGACTGAACATCACAATGTGGACACAAGGGAGTGAATTACTTCTGCGCTGATGCTATGACTCATAAGCTTCATCCAAAACGGTTTAAAATAGGAATGAGCTGTTTGAAGTGTGATGACCAGCCATGTTCAGGGTGTTTCCACTGCAGCTGTGGGTCCTGTAGCAGCCTTGTAGGAATGAAAAAAAAAAAACCCACTGTGTGGGCACGCGGCCTTGGGTCAACAACATTATTTGGATTTTACTACACTGGCTGTGCAATGCTGCTGGCCTTGAGACTTTACTGTGTGCCATTAAGGTCTAACACATAAAATGGAAAAGGTCATTTCTGCTCCAAAAGCGTGAGGTTGTTACTTTTACAACAGAGAGAGAGACAAAGATAGAAGAGAGCGAGAGGAGGTAATGGAGATCTCTATTTGCTCAATTTAAAACAAAGGATGTACAAGTTGTAAGAAAAGGAGAAAATAAAAATCTCTGCAGCTTTATTTGTGATACTGTGAATCACTATATTGATGGGGGTTTTTTCTTTCCTCTCTGAAGTCTTTTCTGTTGATATTTATTGTGGCTGTATGAGAGAAGAGCTGATGGTTTGTTTTGTCCTTATGTTGTGCTAGCTGTAAAAGGGGAAAATTCTATACAGTCTGGTAACCTACAATTACAGCTGATCGTGATTGTTCTCCCGCTATCTACAGGATCAAAGAGAGGATATAAGAGAAAACAGGAGAGGATGTGGGGGTCAAAAGGGATTGCAACAATTTAAACGTTGTGAGCCGTTTGAGCAGAGCTTAATGATTTCTGTGAGACAGTGTCATCCAAACACCTCGCAGAAAAAGGACCTGTTTTAATAAGGCCCCTTGTTCTGAAACTACCTATTGATTTTCACTGTGGCAGGTTGTGGGGCAGTGACCTGCTCCGGTTCCTGGCTCCAACAAAAGCTAAATTGAGCCATTTAGAAGCTGGGTCCATCTTGAGAGACTCCGGCATAGCACTGACTCCCCGGGCCTATTTATTTCCATCAGGTGGAACTTTTGTCTGGAGCAGCAGAATACCAACACAATGGACCTGAAGATCCTGCCACTCAAAGTCTAGCTTCTTTTCTTCTACCATGTTTGGATCTAAGCCCTTTGCTTTATTACAACTGAACATTTTACACATCTCCGACCCAGCTGCTCAGCAACAATAGGCTCCAGTTTTCTTTTGTCGTATTGCGAAAACATTTTCTAGCCAGCAAAAAGTTGGATGAATACTCTTTTATTAGGCTGCCACCTGAACTCCCAGCAGGCCGCCTAATCTATCAGCGCATCACAGCTGAAATGCAACTGACGTGTTGACGTGGCAAAAAAATGTAGAGAGTGCAAAACAGCCATCAGCAGAAGTAACAATGTGACATGCACACACTGAAGGAATGCACATTCCTGTCGCTCACATGTCTGCCCATACACATGTACCTTGCATGACCCGAGAGGTGGGAATAAGGGCTCAGGATTGATGAAGAAAAACAACAGGAAGAGTTTGAAAGGAGAGTTTGAGAGTTGAAAGGCTTTGAGTTATCCTGCTGTAGAATTCACTGATTAAAAAACTTGGGTGTGTGAGGGGAGGTGAGGTACTTCAAGCCATATGTTTGTTGTGTCTATATTTTTGGGCTTCTGGTTTGCTGCACAATCATACATCACCTGTTTTTGAAAGCCACTCTTGACTTAGTGCTTTCAGCGGTTGCTGCTCTTGAAGTATCTGTACTGGATACCTTAAAGATATGGACTAATACAGAAATCAATCATTTCAAAATGTTTGATCACCACAAGCGTTATTTAGTTCAATGAAACACCCGATTGGGGTACTGTGTGTGGTTTAGTAAAGTCTCTCATGATGTATCTGATGTTGCTGGATGCGAGCAAAGCCTTTCAAAGTGTGATCTTTGGCAGTCATTCTTATTCTCTACAATGAACAAAAACTGACTCTGGAGGAAAAATAAATCCCATCCCTTGCACAAATAACAGTTAACCACAGCTGTTGCTATTGTAAAGTTCACGGCTGTCTGTAAAATTAAACAGCCAGCTGTGGCAGGGATCTTTCTAATGCTGCTATTTATGAAGCTACGAGCCATGTGATGTAATCAGCGAGTGAGGCTAAAGCTACGACAGCTACAAACAGTTTGTTTACCACAAGTGTCCAAAGAAGGTCATTAGGTATTAGAGGGGCTTCCATTATGAGAGGCTTATAAGCAGCTGTCTGCTTGTTACATTCTGTATCCACCAAAGTGTAAAGTAGTGCAGCAGTGCACTATTGAAATCCTGGTCAGGGATCGCATACAAGCACAGCATACTTTCCATCTGAATGAATTCTTGCTGAAGGAGATAAAAAGATGAAAGGATGCAGAGAAACTTTCCTATAAATGATCTGAACGATGGATCCATAAAGAACCGCTTTATATAATTTCCTCTATCATCAGGAATAAATCAAAAATAATATTGTTTCTGTTTGTTTATGAGAAGGCATGAATCGAGGGTGTAATTCAGGTTAAGAGAATGTGAATACTGTAGCATACTGTAGGTCACTGAAGTTACAGCGTACATGAGGATATCAGAAAAAGCCATGAAATAGTGCTCACAGGCAAAATGAGAAAAACTGATATGAAAGTACGAGAAGGGGAAAAACATTCAAGGTCACCCTCGCTCTTTTCCCCCACGGCTGCAAAACATTTCAGGGTACAGTGCTGCAGCACATTCATAGCTCAAACCAATTTTACCAGAGGAATCAATATGGCTGAAATATTGGGCTTTTATGAGCTGCTACATTCAGCTGGGGGCCGTGTGAGCGAGCTAATGTGTTCAGCTAGATTAGATTTAAACAGCCTGGACATTGAGAAAAGGTGAAACAAACTTACAAGTGAGGAGCAAAGAGGAGAACAAAGGCTATAACTATAATAATGATCATGAATATTTTCATTGATTGTTGCATCAATACTGTTCTGCAGCTCGTGTTCATTACGTTTAATAGTGGAATGATGTACATGAAGTTACAATCTGTAGTTAGAACCTTGTTTTTAACAGCGTGTGATTTTTGAAATTGTAAATGACTCTAGCTATATCTTTGTGTTACCGCTGTGTGGTGTTTGCAGCCTATGAGCAAACCATAATTGATTGTTATTCATATTTTATGTTGTTAATTAAAATAAACACAAGGCTCTTTTGCCATTCATTATTTATTTAGACATGTTTCATTTGTGTTAGCAAATTGCTTCAAGGCCTGAGCTTAATGATTCATGCAGGCTGCTGTACTTCTTGAAACGTAGCTATTTGCCTTCTTTTCAGAAGGGCATAAATAAACCCATGCAAGCTCACTGCATTTCTAATAAACGGCCCATTTGTTTATTATGTCTTATTTCAAAAATATTTTTTATCATCGTCAGAAGTAAAATTTCTTAAATGAGTTATCGCAACCAGAATTGTACTTCCAGTTTCCTTTGGGCCATCATGTCTGTTCAGTTTGGTACAGGTGGATCTTGTGTTTTCTGACAGCAGCTTCTTCAAGACCTCATATCGTCTCAGAGGTGTGGAAAAGAACATCATGTCAGCCATGCTGCCACCAAACCACTGCTTACTCCAGTGTTTGAAAAAAGAGCAGCTGAGGAAGCCATTACACAGCCATGATGGTGCCAGGGAAAAAAAAAAGGGTGGGCCGCTGGGGCCCCCTGGCAGTGTTACAGTCATTAATGCCCTCAATTTGCCTTAATGGCTTTCTCAATCCCAGCCCTCAGTTCCATTCGTCCCAACGCCAGACTGTATTTCGTTTCCTCTCACTGCCTGTAATTAATCCATTCATCTCTAAAAGATCGGATCAATGCTGTCTGGAATGAGAGCTGCCATGCCATGGGAGTATACAGGGAAAACAAGGGGACCAAGATTTGGGCAAACACTTTTTGCAATTCTGTATCTTCACGAAAAATGAAATTATTGATGAAACTGTAAATACTGTTGAGCTGTATCTGCATATAGTAATACATTTACTGTGTAATATCAATAAAATGTGACACAGAAATAAATATTATTCTCACAGATGCCATAAAAACCCTTCAGTGCTTCAATACATGTCTGAACCTCCCACGGCGAGCTATTACAAAACTCAATAGGATCATACAGTGAGCATTCCTACTCGGGTTGATTTTCAATTCCATTCCCATCATATTACTTTTCCGTGTTAAATGTCATGCACGGTATACATAAAGAAATCAATTTTCAATTTATGTATTTTGAGGAAGAGATGATGTGCTGCGGGAGTATTTCATATGAAACCAGATCCAGTTCCCATCACATCTATCAGGATGTTTTTGTGAACAGAAAGCTTGTTAGAAGCACATGTTTGGGTTGTAATTGGTTCATTTTGGGGTAAAAAAGGCACAACACGAACATGGATGTGTGTGTGTGTGTGTGTGTAGTTATGTGAGTGTCTGTGTTTATGTGTGTGTGTTCATGTTTCAGGAATGCTGGCTAGCAATCAGGCACCACGGGGCCCTCCCACTGACCCCACCACTAAATCCCCCTCCTCGGCCTAGCCTGGGATCAATAAGTAATTTTTTGGAGCTGATTAGTTTGCAGCAGGAAGGTGGTCACTGTCTGATCTGTCCTAAGGATATAATCAAGCACTAAAAAGTGGCGTTAGTGCTCCTGCGTTGTTAGCAGGATGGTAGTAATAGCATGATGTGATGTGTTTAAGAGAGGATGTTGATAATGGAGCATGAGCTGTAAGTGCTTCGTGGACAGGACACGGGTCAGGAGAGTCTTAACACTGGGGAAACTAAGCAGAAATTGAAATTAAAAAATGGGCCTCATTCATCAGTATTTTCCAACAATTTACTTGAATGTGTTTTTAAAGGAAGAACATTCTACACACCAACACAGCAGAAATTCAGTATCCTCTTTGTGCCGGCTCAGCATGCATGGGATCGAAACAGAATCTGTAATGCTCATACAAAGTCTTGAAAATATATGTGCACTGGATGCCAAGTTAGTAATACTGAAGTAGTTCTCAAGTGAGCAGAGTTCTACACCACACAGGTGGATTTAATTACATTGTAGCGTCCGTAGTGGATACAAACTATACATAAACAGAAACTTCAGATAATTCCTCTCGTTCTGAAAGGGCCGTTATCAGAAACAATGTGTAATCATAGACAAGCAGAGGGGCAATGTTGTGAGAAGCCAACGACCCATTGCACAAATTATGACTCTGCTAGCGTTTACTACCCGATTCGACTTTTGGCGTAAAATGTATTTATTTATTTGTATGCAAGCCTGAGATACTGTATAACTTTGGAGTGGAGTACTTTCTGCACCCTGTAAAACTGCTAAACATGAAACAAAGATGGGCTGCCAGATGGATTAGCAATAATGTAAAAAAAAAAAAAAAAAGGACTACCTACAACTGATATGACAGGATGTCACTACTTACGCTATTTAACTGTCATCATAGAATCTTACTAAGTCAGATTTCACATACATATGGATTTACCAAAATACTTTTAAACAGCTGTTTTTAGATTGTGTATTGTATATAGTGCTCATTTATTGGTTTGCTCATGTACAAGGCTATAGCTATCGTCGCAACAGATGCAGGTTCGAATCCCACCTCGACCCTCTGCAGAATTTCGTTCCCCTCTCTCATCACCCAAAATTTCCTGTCTCTCACCAGCTGTCTTATCCAATAAATAAAGCAACTTAAAAAAGCAAACAAAAGAGACAAAGGTGACAATAAAAATAATCCAGTTTAATGTTATGGTGCAAGTTGTTGCAAATACATCCACAGGAATGGGTGAACATCCTGCTTCTAGGACGTCTTCCTTTTTCTCTTCCCAGCTTCATCCGTAACCGTCTTTCTTTTCTTAGCCTCAGCAATTGTATCAAACAGTACAGAGATGACTAACTGGCTAGTGCTACAAAACTGTAAGCACTTTTCGATGAATACAATGTTATAAATCTGGCAACATTGGAGAGACGTGGAGTCCTTGGCCACTGTGAAGAAAAGTTCTTCCAGTCAGAATTTTAAACATGAGACAAACAAACAAAAACAGTTGGCTAAAAAAAAGGAGTATTCAGCCTGCCAAGAAAAAACAACACTTAAAGGTGGCAATGAGACGTCTTTGGTAATTTGGAAATGAAGAGAATATTTGTACAAAATAGTAGCAAGGTTTTCTGAGAAAAAAAACACAACAATATTTCACCAAATAAACAACAACATTTTCTTCACTCAGTAACCAAACTGTGCACATAATGAAAACCTGAGGTTATTATTTCAGCTTCAGGATATTTACTGTGTTCCCTCTGAGAATCAGAATGCAACACTAAGCTCCCCTCAAGTTGGATATTTTTCATTTAGATAAGAAAATGATTTTTGGACATGTTCCATCTTACAAACTACTTCACATTCAAGTTATTATGTTTGGCACCACTTGTAATGCTTTTTTTTTTCTTATTGATGTGTACTTGTAGCGTCTGCACTCTCTCTTACTCACAGCAGGTTGTCTTTCATGTGCTGCGTTACACAGGCTCTGAGGAAGCATGTCAACTCATGAGACTTTCCAACTCTCTGATATTACTTACTACACGGCTGAACAGCCTTATCTCCACTTATATCCAAAACTACAATAAACGCTCAGCGCTATTTCAGATAATACAGACAGACACGATGAAATCCTGTGTTTCCATAAATTGTTACTGTGTCAAATTGTTACTTTAGATACAGTTTGGTACATGATGACAGATTTTAAAACTATTCCATTGAGATGTACAAAGGCTCATCTGGATTGCAGGCTAGACCCTGATTCAACCTCAGGAGAGAATATTTGTAACAAGTTATTGTTTGTAAGTATTAACTATAATACTGAGATTGTTTTGTCCATCATAGAAGCTACAAAGAGAGCAGATTAAAGAAGAAAAAAGTAAGAACGGTTGTTATAGCGTGCTATTTAACAGACAGGACTATTTCTTACTGAAAAAAAATGGGTATAAAAAAGATAAAAGTCTTTCTAAACAAAACTAGTTTGGGCTACTATGTCCTCTATGAAAGATTTCAGATAAATGATTTATTGTAACTTACAAAGGTCATAGAAAAGTATTCTATACATCTGCCTTTGCAAGCTGCATCAATTCTAAGAACTGCAACCCACACACTCGTCCATTTCAAAAGGCCCTCTCTTCTAATGGATGCCATGAACTCTGAGAGCCATGATCCCCAGACGACATTTCTCTTCTATGAAAAGCAACACAGTGAAAGTTAAAGAAACCAGACGTACAGCTTATTCAAGAGGATTCAAACACACATTTTCTGAGGGGTTTCAAAGTTCAGAACTCTTAATCTATCTCTGAGTTTGAGCATTGAACTTTTGACTGTAAATGCGTTTTCTTTCTGCTGTGTAGCCACAGCGTTAAGCTTTTCTCCCTGAGGTGTCATGATGGCGGTCATAAATTGGGTGTGGGTTTAACAGGAAGGTAGCCGAGCTTGTCACTGCACTTCTCTTACCTTACATTAAAGGGACGTTCATAGCACATGATTTACAATCTGAGCACTAAATTGACAGCAAGGAAAAGCATGATGTTTCAGAACATGGCGTAAGTCAACCTGCGAGGGCAGCATTGGACTTTTCTCCCTTCTTTTTCCTCACTAGGCACACCCACAAGATGGCTCATTCCTTCAGCGGAAATAACAGGTTAGACAAAGCAGAGAAAAAAAAGAACAATGATAAAAAATAGTGATGATCAATCAGCCGTGTAGCATGTGGAAATAAAAAGATGTCAGACTGTTTCACTGTTTCCCAATGCTTTTACCCTGTCACGGCTGCAGTTTAAGTTCAATATTTGATTCTTGCTTTATATTCACTCTCTGCAGAGGAGGAGGAGAGAAGGGAGTTAAAACAAAGTGATTTAAAGCAGCTAGTAAAATGTGCCCTCTACTGGATTCTGGCAGTAATGTTTAAGGAGAACACAACATACAAGACCAGACTTCAGTGACGGTGCAGCAGTCCTTCATTTTAAAATCTCAGTGTAAATATACAACACAGAATGAAGATGCCTAATTTACTCTTAAGGGTGAACTGTTAATAGAATTAATTGTAGACATGTTGGATTTGTTTTCTGTGTAAAATATGTCCTGTGAGAGAAGGGACCCATACCTGAGAAAAATTAATCCAACTGGGGAAACAACAGAGACAGGAAGCCCCCGGACAACACTGCCATTGTCCTTTGAATGAAGACAAATGGTCAGAGTGATTTCTTTTGACAAAGCCATCCCACTCTATCCACACTGAGAACAAAGAGACGTTTCTCTTTCGAGGTAAGAGGAAGGACTTATACTGTGTCTTTGTTTGCAGAATCTTGGAGTCAACAGACTCGTATTATGTCACCTCTAAATCTATTCATCAGAGCAAATAAATGCCAATGAAACATAGAAACCTGTTACTGATCATACTCACTGCTTGTGATTTAACTTTGGGGTTTTCCACATTTAAAGTTCGTCACAGACTTTCACATCAAAAATCCTTTAATAACAGCTACATGAGACATACTGCTGCTCTGACTAATGGAGTACTTTGTGCATAAGAATGAGCCTTTTCTTTTTCTCCAAACATGACTCACTGCAGCTGCAGTCATCAAAATGACTTCTGTTATGCCTGTACTGAATTTAAAGCTAATGTTAGACATATTTTCCTGTAGCTTTGATTTCAGATTAGCCTTCTTTGCAAACAGAAGTGAAGATGTGGTTGGTTTTGGAGAAACTGTCCCAAAACTATGCTCATTTTCTTTAATGCTGTTTATTCTGGTTAAGCCAGATGTCTGTTTCTACAGACTGTTCATGATAGATTTTGGAGCGGCTTGTAAAACTCTCGAATAAGAGAAAATAAAGATTGCTTTTTAACTGAAAACTCATTGATAGATTTAGAAATGTCAGAAGCAGCGATGGAAATACAAACACACCTGAATAATCTGCTGTCAAATGTGAACTCTCCATGCCTAAACCAGAACACTGAGCTGTAACAAAAGCTACAAGGGGTGCAGCAATTTAAAAGCCAACGTTTAAACACAGTCAGAGCTGAGGTGTAAGTGTTGGCCAGAAGAGCTGCAGAGGTGTGGTAGGAATGCATTACAGTAGCATTACCACTTACGCCTCGCAGCACACAGAGTGATCTCGTCCAGGGTTTAATCTATTCCATGTCAAAGGATCAGGCCCCAGGAGACCCCGAATACAAGGTGTTTTATGTGGTGAACTCACAAGACCACCACCACAGCACACACACACACACACACACACACACACACACCTACACACACCTACACACACACACACACACACACACACACACACACACACACACACACACACACACACACACACACACACACACACACACACACACACACACACACACACACACACACACACACACACACACACACTCGTGAAAACACATGCATTCACGTTTCCTGCTTTTAGGACAACAGTGGAATGGATGCAATTTGAGTTTTTGTGAAGAAGGAAAGGTTTTCCCAACCGTCCATTATGAATAATTGCAATCTTGTGCCACATCAGTGAACGGAGGTCTGAAGGGGAAAAACTCCCCCCCTGCTAACCAAGCTACAAGAGTATATAAAGGGGATGGAAAAGATCGAGATGGTCTGAAGAGCACCACCACAAGTCCAGTTTTACAAGCAGGATCCAAATCAAAGCAATTAAACCGTAGTGTGCACCATAAACCTGGGAGAGAAGGGCCACTGTGAGGAAAAATGGCAGAAATACATTGCCATGCCCATGACTTTAAAAGGACTCCAAGCTGTATGAAAGAGAAAATGAAATTACTAGCCCATAGCTTAGACACTACATCTTAAAGCCTCTGCTTATATGGCACTGTGGCAGCCTTCATGTTCCCAAACGCACACACACTTACCCTCTCTCTCATAGTGTATTACCGCTTCCCTGTTGTTTTCTGATAGAAACCACAGGGGTTTAAATGTGACCAAAAGGATTTCAAACAATCTCGACTGCCATTTAGAGGGGTTAATTGGTTGGTCCGGTGCCAAACACATCCAAAGAAAGCTGAATCTGAGCCACAGCTGTAAGACGTACTTCATCTGATATACAGGAAAATGCCATAGCAGTTGCTCTTAGCAATCAGACACTGGCAAATATCCACAACCATGATCAAAACTTCACTTCTTGACTGGGAAAGAACACCGAGGGAAAGGTCAGCACACTGAAGTCCAACCACATCACAGATCAGGTATTGATAACAAAAGTATAGAGTATAACTGCTTCGTAGCAACACTGAGGGTCAGGGCTCTTTTAACAAGCTCTGATTGATGGCCAAAAAAAGGGTTGTTTCCTTTCTGTGACTTCACCTCGTCCACTGACTAAATGCAGCCATAAACAAGACAGACCTAATAATAATGACAGAACCAAAGACAGTCTTCCTACAAAGCCTTCTATGGGCTTATTAAAAACAACTAAATATATAAAAGCACTTAAGTATCCTTAGCTGAGCGGGAATGACACATACTGTAAAGTGCTTTATGCTGCACAAGAGATGCTGTTTTGCTTACTATATAAATCCAACTCTACAACTCCAACAACTGTAGACACAGAAACGGGATGTCCTCAACCCTCTCTAACCTCCCCCAAGTTACTACAGTAGGTACATACATAGCAAAACTCCTTCACAGAGGTATTACATTTCCCCTAACCTAATCGCTCCCCCGCACAATAAGAACCATAACAGATAGGGGCCACATTTCCTTCATGCCCCCATTCTGGACTGGACCTTATCTGCAGGGAAACACATTTCAGCTGCGGCTTGGCCTCATGCAGGAGACTGGCCTGCTGACGGTGGGCTCTGAGGGCTTAACCTGAGCTTACTACAACTCCTCTCCCTCTAACAAGTACTCCCAATCTCTCCCAGCCCCCTACTCAGCTCCAGATTCAGTCCATGGACCGGTCCCTACACAACGCAAGACACTAGCTCTGCACAAAGGGGTATTTACAGAGCCTGTCAAGTTATTAAACTTTAATCCCACTAAGAAGAGCATATTCTGACAATGAATTATAGATGACACAGGTTAGAGTCTCCTATATGACCTCCATTCCGCCAAACCCAGCATGGTGGGTTTTAATAAACTGTATTATCAACTGAGTGAGGATGCTGCCTGCACCTAGATGGGGTTTCATATATATCATATGGAAAACATATAGAAGAAGCATGAGGGGGAAATCTAATCCTGATGTGAATTACAGCTATGGGGGGTCAGGGTAGGACTAAATCTGTGTGTGCAGGAGTATCGCGCTGAAACCTACAGCACACATTCGAGAGCAATTATGAAAAAGGGCGGTGTTAATTCAGTCACAGGAGCCCCGTTTGTGACCCCTCCATATTTCATTTGTTTAGTCTTCAGGGAGCCAAACAAAATTGCCACTTTCCCATCTGTCAAAAATTGGCAAAAGACGCTAAATGAGTTTTAAAATTCTGCAGAGACCAATTGTCCTTCCTTGAAATTATTTTATCAGTTGCCCCCTGAGATGAGCTATACAGGCTGTCCTCCTGACAATATCACACACACTGTGATTTAGAGCGCAGTCCCTCCTGGAAATGTTTCTTTGGAAACAACATTTGTTACAGATATCTGCTGGTCTGTGTAAGATTGTTTTACATTAAAATACACATGCTTTATGCCACATCAGACATTTGATTGTAATTTCAACAATAAATACTACCAATTGTCTATCTCGTACATCTACTTCCAAAGCTTTAGGACTAAGACTCAAGAAAGCTTTAAATCTGGGTTCATCTGATCTTGACTTTGCATGAATAATTGAAAGTTGAAGTTGAAAGTTAAAATATTCCACAAGCCTCCTGTTTTCGGTTTCTAAAGCTCTGTCTATAACCAGACACTGTGGATGGACAGTTTGAAGCTGTCACACTGAGGTCAGTGTGTGAGCTGTGTGACCTGGAGTCGGGTGACTTCCTGTATCACATGTCTATCCCGTGCAGCCTCGACCAGGGGCCTCTCATTACAGGCTGGGATCCTGCTTCTAAATTGCAGGGCATGGATGTTGACTCCCTGATTTTGGAGTAATGGAATCCAGGGTCATCATTATCAAGTACACAGGACCTACATCATAGAAGTTTTTATGGTCTTCAAACAGCTGCTGTAAACCCCAAAAAACCACATTCCACTCCCATCCCCTTTCAAAGAAGCTCCCTTCCCCACAGTGCTAATCCCAGTCAGTCGAGGAGCCTTGTATTTATGGAGAAGCCTGAAGTAAACATCTTACGGCTGGGGCCATGCTGTGAAAATGTGCCGTCTACCTGAGGAGTTAAGAGTCGTCCTGCGTTTCTACCGAAAGAAAAGTCGCTAATGGTGTTTCAAACCCCGACAATTTCACTGACTGAATTTTCAGTGTCAATAAAACGAAGAGCGATGTTTGGATTGCACAGGAACATAAAAACAAGATGTGATGCATGTTTTTCTCTTTAGGGTGCTTAGGATTCAACAAAATGATAAACAATAATGGAGAGGCGCATATGGCATAGCTGTAGAGCCTTTGGAGACCCAGCAGTAGCTGTCATCTTTGGACATGACGATCAGCATGGTGGAGACACAACAATGTGGAAGCAAACATAGTAATTACCTAGTCACAGAATAGGACTGTTTGTGTGTAAATGGCAGGTGGTTATGAAAAGTGCTGAGGCTATTGTGCCAGCAGGCCTTCCCTAGCCCAGTTAAAGGTGGGAGTCATGCAGGAAAGAAGATTACTCCTGCAACTCTGTCTCATGGGCTCCCTCTGTGTGCAAACCTCATGGAGAAAAAAAGAAGCTTGATAGCTGCCATTATCTTTGCAATAGTGCATTCAGAGGCAAAACCCCCCCCCAAAAAAACACCTTGAGCAGCCTCTCCTCACAACACAAAAGAGAGAAGAAACTCAGCATCAGTAATTGCATTAGCAAAAATGCATGTTTGACATAAAAAGTCTCAGTCCTCTCATCACAGTGGTAGAGTTTCACAGGGGTTATAATTGTACAATTTCCATTTAAATGAGGTTCACAGAACACTGTTGGAGGCTAGAGTTGCCTGTGCTTGACAGTGTGTAGTGCATATTAACAAAGGCAGAGCAAAAGCTACCCTTTGAAAAGTCACAGTAAAGTGAAAATAAAATAGAATGTAATGGCGTGACAAATACAAAGGGCAGTTTTTAAGACTAACATCACCTGGGGGCATTTTATGGAGAGTTTGGATCTAATTCTTTCTTAATAGCGTATCCCTGCAGACCTCCAGCCTCTGCTCCTCAGGAAAGGTAGCGGCAGGGTTGTTGTTGCAGGTTTGTGAACAGCCCCCCCCCCCCTCCCTCCCCTCACAACATGTTGTGTGTGGGCGGTGAGACTGCTACAATTGGTTGTGATCTAAACCCCGAGGGGCCAAACCGGAGCGTGATCCTCGGGTCAGCAGTGCTCCTCGCTCTCTGGTCTATTCTCTGCTGTGCTTCTTTCATCCAGCTCTCTCAACTAGTCATTACAGGGGTTCCTCTTAGGTGGAGGTAGCCTTTATGTGGCCCTGCGCTGTGCACACGTTATGTGTCATGGCCACTGTCGAGGCAAACAGGGAAAGCAGGCGAGCACACAGTGGGCTATGTGGGCTTGACACAGGCAGTGCAGGAAAGTGGCATATCCAAGTGATAGATTGTGGAGGCAATGGAAACTATATATTGGCTTGACTTCTTAGCCTTAAAAGTAGGAGAACACATAGCCCTATGTGGAACAAAGGGAAAACTATAAAGGGGCAACGTGAATTCATTTGATGTGATATAAGAAGAGGTGACTTATTGTTTATAGAAGCATACAAATATGTACATAAAAGAATTTCAAATTTTGATGCAGATTTTTTTCTAGGCTGAACCGTCTGTCTGTCCTTTTACATTTCATGGTCAATCAATCATAACAAATACTGAGATAAATACAAATGCATTTACATCCTGACAAAGGGGAGTCATTTTATTTCCAATGCATGGCCGCTTCAGGATATATACAAGAAAAACAACGATCTCGGAGCGCACAGAAACACTCTCACAGCACAGATTCATCAGGATCGTCACTACACTGTGTAATTGATGCTTTAAGTGTAAAAAGTCACAAAGGAATTTACAAGGCTGGACTGCTAACACAATAAAGGAGCGATCTGGATTCATGAAGCTGTCACTGTGTTACAAATCTAATGACTATTAAACTTGAAAACGAGGGCCATTTTGCTGCTTTCAGCAGAACCGTCTAATGGAAAGATCGGAGGATAGGTGATGGAGAATGGTGCTAAAATGGCCCAGTGGCTGTATTGGTAAATTAGAGAAAAATAATATAGAGACCTTAAAGCAGTTATTTATCTCATTAATCATTCATCATGACATATGTGTAACCTATGTGTAACCTATGTGAGACGTGGGAAATGTCTATTCTTCGCCAATAATCTTTTATCAGAAGGCAATAAGGCTGTGTTAGTGGGGGTTTTATCAGAGCCCAATGAGCAAGTGAGCATATGCCATGGACCCCCAGCGCATTTCTTAGCCACATTACCCAGCATCCACCAGCACAAATTTCATTATTAACTCATTACTAGACCAAGCTCAGCCATGAGAGAGCAGCACTGAATCATAAAGCGCTCATTTAGCCCCAGATCCAGCCGCAGATTACCCGCTATATTGGCCTGAGCTGCACTGTGGAAAAAGGGTGTTTGTTTCAACTAAGCTCCAACCTGTGTGACATATTAGCAGGTGTAATAGAAGACGCATTTTCAATGCCTATACAATCTTTAATTGTTCATTCTTATTTCAGCACTGCAAAGGAAAGATATATTTCACTGAAGAAGTTTGGAGGTGCTCAAAATCAGTAATGGTATGAACTATGAAGACATCAACACACTTTATGTCTTTATTTATTTTACAGTGATTATTAAAAGAGGGTCTAAGCAGGAGACAGAGCAATGGTGGGAGCCTGTCAGTCAGAGGGATTCATTACACTGAAAAAGACTGCAGTCCACAAAATCACAGGTCCTGCCCTTTTTCTACTCAGATATTTGATCAATTGAAGACACACGTCCAATATGTCCTGTGATATTCTGTGGTATAACTCATCAATATGTCTTCACACAACTATATTATAGTAGTAATTCTATTTGTGCACTTACCTAGTTGTAGAAAGGTCCGCCAAAAGAGTCATCAAGGGGGCAAAAAGAAAGAAAAGGAAAGCATAGTGTTAATGTCAGTATTGAGGCTTCATGCTACATTCAAGAACTGTGGGAACAAAACACTCTACATTTCTACTCTATGACAGCATTATAAGAAGTGTATTTAATTAAAACATGAACAAATTGTTACTGTTTTTTGCCAATATGTTTCTTATATCACAACAAGTGAAAAGGCAGCGCCTTATTTATTTGGTGTAAGCAGGTGAAAAGATTAGCCTGTGTTGTATGCAGCATCACAAGTAGTTCCCTTCTGCAGTTAGCTACAATAAAAACCCCATGGCTTACTTTTTTGGCTAAAAAAAAATTGGCATAAAACACAGCACAAAGTATTACAAATAACGGATAACGATCTGTGATTGGTGCAGCTTTGAATGTGATATAATTGGTGATTGTTGTCTACAGGTCTTAGCCTCTCAGACAGTAATCCCTGCAGATTTTTGCATTGATGTATAAAATAGGGGAAATATCCAGTGGCTGGTTGTTTAGGCTCATAATAATGTGAAGTTGTTTTCCTTTTGTTCTGGGAAAAAGGCAGCAATTGTGTATACAAACAAACTTTGACCAGTTATGATTGTTTAGGACTTGCTAGAAAAGGAAAACCTAACTTGGATTCTGTCTCAACCTGTTCAGGCTAATTGAAGGTAAATATTGGAAATGTGGTATAAGCAAAGGAATAACTAAAACAAATTTGGTTGAGTAAATGGAAACAGTGAAATGAACAAGACAACCATTGTCAACTGCCAATCAAAACATGACAAATCAGCAAAGAATGAAGAAACAATCCTCTTTTATGTTAGCTGCCATTTCCCATTTCCATTTTTATAGCCGGAAAAGATGTTTAAGAGCTGCTGTCTGTTCTAATGAGATGTCTCTTGATTTAGGGTCAGGCCGCTCAGAGGCTACAGTGTTTCACGCAGGCTGCTGACGGTCAATAGAAATCAATACAGCCGATGCAATTATTAATACAGTGCTAGGCAGTTAGATGTGAATGAGACAGATGACATTAGGCCAGATTGATCTAGAGGGAAATGGATTTCATGAAGCACTCAATGCCTTCATTATATTCCACACAATGGAGAGTCTGGGGGAGCTCAAAAGCATGCACACTGCAATTCTGTGCCTCCCGGTGCACTAACATGAAGGGAAATTACACTGGTGAGTCTAAATGTTGTGTTATAACACTGTGTTACACTCGGATACTGTTGTTCATCTGGTCCCCATGACTTCAACAATATTGCAGTTTTTAAAAATTAAACCAAAATATTTATCCCTCGGCCTTACTATGTCGGCTTCATAAACACTGTTCTTCACAGACAATAACATGGTACAAACACACGTGAATAATGAATGAATGTGTTCATATTTTACTGAAACCATGCAGTCAATGCTGTGCCTCTATCACATCTCTGATGAAGAATGAGGATGTGCTGTGGAAGAAACAGGAGAGTCTCAGGTGTCAGTCCCAAATGAATATTCAGCGTGCTCCCTGTGGGCCTGTGGCACTAAATAACACAGCATTAATGCTGGTAAACAGAAACAGGGCTTTGTGTGCTTTAAAGGCCTCTGTTTGAATAACCTCGACCACTTCAGCTCAAGACTTAGTCTAGTAATAAAGACTGCTTATTGTCCTGAAATCCCCACAGCTTCATTAACAATAATACCTAATAAAGGCGTTTATTTGATTTTTTTTTTACCCCCCCCCCCCCCCCCCCCCTGTGTGGATGACATAGATATTAGATATGAGTTTGTTTAATTTATTAAAACCTTAAGTCCTGGGAAGGACAACTGTGAATGTCACTATTAGCATGTTTCTGATGTAATTAAAATGAATACACAATTTTTACTGAAAATGGCCACTGCTGATACATTCTATAAAGATATTATATCCAAAGGTGTAAAAACTTAGTTGAGAAATTGGACTTGAAAAGTTGCAGTATGTGAGTCTATCTGAAAATGAAGTTTTTAAAACACAAAATGAACCTTTGTTCATTTTGATCAAACCATGGACTACAGATTCTGTAATGTGGGTGGGATCGCTTGTAGTGATGACCACAGAAAGACTCAACTCTAAAGATACAAAACATTGATCTTGACGGCCTCTTTGTTACAGACACAGGCACATTTTTCTGATAACACAGCACTAATAAGCCGATGTTAAGACAACAGCCCGACACAAAATGTGCACAGGCATCACTGGAGACTAGCAGCTTCAGCTCAGAGACAAACTTCAATTCAAAAGATGTTCAGTTGCTAAGTATCACAAGAAACAAATTTTGTTCATGTGTCTTATCATCCCCTCAGGTAATACCAATTATCAATAGAACAATCATTTCATTCCAAAACAAACAGAGAAAAGCTTTTTTTAGACACTGAACAATCTAAGCTACAGTAGATGCATTGTTAAAAAAATATTTTTTCTTGAAGTTGAGAACAGCTCTGGCACTATTGTGAAGACAGGAAACTGTGGTGTACTGCAACCCTTTTATTATCTTTATTTTCAGTGATGTCAGTTTGGTAACCCATGAGAGAGGTGAACAGCCCCAGGAGGTGTCTGGCCAGTGAAGAGTATAAACTGAGCGAGTCAGAGTGTGTCCTGAAATGTGACAGCAGCTGGTGTGTGAGCCAAGCAGAGACTGCATCTCTGCCATGGCCGGGCAAACAAGACAGCAAGGCTGCCAGGTGTGTGTGTGTGTGTGTGTGTGTGTGTGTGTGTGTGTGTGTGTGTGTGTGTGTGTGTGTGTGTGTGTGTGTGTGTGTGTGTGTGTGTAGGTGTGTGTGTGTGTGTGTGTAGGTGTGTAGGTGTGTGTGTGTGTGTGTGTGTGTGTGTGTGTGTGTGTGTGTAGGTGTGTGTGTGTGTGTGTGTGTGTGTGTGTGTGTGTGTGTGTGTGTGTACACAGGTAGAGTGGAGACACAAGGACACACATACAAACATTCAAACAAGTGCACACACATACAAGTTTTTTTTTCCTTCTAAAACAGCTGCTCCCACACTACCATCTCTGCAGTCACAAACATACAAACAAAATCTATATTTTTTTTAATGTTTGCATTCCTGGAAATGTTTTCAAGCTCCCGGCATTTCCCCTGCACTAATCCGGCTTTTTGTGTAAGCAGAAAATCCTGTGATGCTAAAGCACTATTAATGCTCAATGATCCCATTTCTGCTGAGTCTTGTCCACCTCACCCTGTCCGGAGAAAGGATGCTCAAATCCAGACCAACACAAACCTGTTGACTCAGCACTTAAATAATCAAACATTTAGGGAATAGGTGTGTCTCAGGGGGATTCTGGGTGTTTATATTTAAAATGTCTACACTTTTAAACGTCGCCACAAAAATATCACACAGACTGTTAAACTTAGGTGCAATGTTTCTTTTTATACCAATAATCCTTTTGGTACGCACAGTAAGAACAAGGAAGCCCTTCATCCCTGTCGCAAACAGATATCAGTGGAAGGATTTTACTTTGCAAATGAAATTAAAGGAAGAAGAAATAAATCAGAACCAACTTGATAACCATCATAATGAACTCTTTCTTCCATCAGCAACCTGATGGATATTATATTTACGGACAATGTTTGAGATGTAAATATCCTCACAACGTAACCTGGAAGTGAAACAATCTTTCTTATCAGTAGAAATAATGATCCATAGATTATCTGCATTTACATTTAATTCAGAGATTATCACCTATCTCCGGTGAGAATAGTGATATGAATACTCAAACGTGAACAATTTGTTCTCAACTGACTTGGATATGACAATAGTAGTATTTTAATGAGATGCTTCAATGTCAGCAGTATTCTAATTTCAATGACAGCACAGCTGTGATTACTTATCAAAGTCTCAGCTTTATAGATTAAAACAAAAAAAAAAAAGGCTCTGCAGTTTTTTTTTTAATCACCAGCGTCTGAATACATGAAGAACAGCACTAATAATTCTTTAATTAACATGTTGACTTGGAATAGCAGAGGGCACCATCACTCCCCTCCCCCTGCTCATGCCCGCTCTGACACACACACACACACGCGCACACACGCGCACACACGCGCGCACACACACGCACACGCACACACCTACACACACACACACACACACACACCTACACACACACACACACACACACACACACACACACACACACACACACACACACACACACACACACACACACACACACACACACACACACACACACACACACACACACACACACACACACACACACACACACACACACACACACACACACACACACACACACACACAGTTACATGACATGCTCTTTCCTTCAAAGAATACAAGACTTAATTTAAACATGTTGACTTTCAGTGTGAGGTAGACTGAGCAGCCTTTCTGTTTGCACTCGGCCATGAGCATTGATCTCACTTAAACTCTGTAATGAACGTTTGGAGCCGCAATAAACACGCTTTTATCAGCATCTTTATCACCCGTTTTGTTCAGCAGTAGAACTGTGCCTGTGCTGGCAGAATATTGGAGGAAGCTGTGACACTGAGGTTATACTGTAATGCACTCAGTCGTGTTTGGGCATACAGCTAAAGTGAGCTATAATTACTGGTTTGTAGTACGCACTCCCCCTTCCCCCACCGTTTCCATTGCTCTGAGACCTTCTGTCACCATGACTGGTTTTAAGGCTTTTTTTTTTTTTTTTTAGCCCTGAGACAGCGCTATTGCAGCGTATTTCAATCTCCACCCCTGCTCCCTCTATAGATGGGAGCAGAGAGCAGCTGGTGAAAAGAGATAAAGTCATGTTCTGAGTGCTGCACCCTTCCAGTCTCGCTTGCACTGCTCACCCGGGTGCTGCGAGGACAATGATAGAAGTGAGAGAGGCAGAAAGTAGATTAAAGAAAGTAGGCGCTCTCACTCCCATTACTGCCCACATGAACACCTTGAACATGTGAGGTTCTATACACCTCTGTGATTCCAGCGGCTGAATCATGTACACACTATCTGATTTCACTCAGCCTGCATGCTGTGTTTCGGTATGAGGGCCTGCAGAACTATGTATTGATCATCTTGTTCTTCTCTCCGAAACACTGATGTAGTCTGTAATGATATAAAATAAGCTCTACTCTGAGGCGACCACAACCCATCCCCCGTTTCTTAATGAAATTAGCTTTTGCCTCACTGGAAACATCGCCGGTGGCAAAGAGGGGTGACGAAGAAGATCATCTTCAAAGGTTACTCCCCACTTCTTTGTTCTTATCGCCTTTTCTCCCACAATCAGTACGAGTTCATCTCTGTCCTGAGGCCATGATCAAAACATTTCAGCGGGGCTTAAATTACATCAATAAAACATTTTCATATAATTCCAGCACATGAAGTGAATATTGAAGATGGTATAATTCCTCAGTAATCACTTTGCTGTTTTTTAATATTTCATGATTAGAAGCCATAAGAAATTTGTCAAACCATCTAACGCAGTGTTATCACCTGGATAGATGTCTGTGCTCATGGATCACTTATGACGTTAGCAATGAGGTAAAAAGAAAAAAAAGAAGTTGTAGAGGAATGTGTGCTGAATGAAAAAGCTGCATGATGCTGAATATTTGTGGGTTTGAATTTGAAGTAAAAGTGTCATGAGTCAGTTTTATGGCTTCCAATGATCAGACAACAAAGCGAGATGACAACATTCCGCTGCACCGCAGATCGTACCAATCTACCAGAAGAGCTCGAGAAAAGATGATCCATACAGCTATTTGATTGTTTATTGATATTAAGAAGAGATGCATCCAGCGGAAAATTATCATTGAACGCAATGATCTCAGCTTTAGT
Source organism: Symphodus melops (assembly GCF_947650265.1). Lineage (NCBI taxonomy): Eukaryota > Metazoa > Chordata > Actinopteri > Labriformes > Labridae > Symphodus > Symphodus melops. The sequence goes on along the minus strand of NC_136700.1, from coordinate 5,665,357 downwards.
GTTTAAACGTTGCAAACAGCCAATGGAATCAGAAAAAAACAAACAAAAAAAACAATCAAACTCAATCAAAAATATTCCTGGGGAAAACATAAACTGACAAAAGACATTCAAATGACAGAAAAAAAAATCTAAAAGATCAAAATACTGCCAAAGCCTTCTGTGCTACGAATCCACTGCGCAGATTAACATCTGTGCTGGGAAGCATTGCGGAGGTGTGGCAATAGGTTTACCCAACAAATGTATTTAAATACTTGCACATGCACTGATATGTTCGTTGTTATATAATACAGTCTTATACCTGTTTGGTTAGGTTTCAACCCAAAAATTAAATTTTTTCATTTAATAGGAAAATCAATGGAAAAGTAAAAAAGTGTTAAGTGAGTCTTGGTCAGCCAGCAGGGCTGTGTTTTTTTTTTTTTTTTTTTTCTATTGCCCTCGACCATCCCTCCAAGCAGAGCCTCTTGATCTCTAACTATGCTATTAGAAGCAGTTTGTTTACAGCAGAATGGTGTACCGGTACATGACAATAGGTTGAAAGCCTGATGCATCTCAAGCTGAAGCTGAAGGTTAACCAATGCATCAGTATTTGCTGCTGAAGTTTAGAAACTTGGCAAAAGCAGAAGAGGGTACGTAATCAAACACCTGGTCTTGGAGCTGCCATGTTGGACCCAGTGGACTCTAAATGACCCAGTGTGAGATGCTCTCCCAAATACAGCCTGCTGTTCATTAGAGACATCCAATCACTACAGCAATCATCTCGTACATTTGAATCCAGAGGTGTTATTGGAGTGATCAATCTTATCCTGGGTCCAGAGGTTTATGTGGTCACCTGCCGTCCAGTTGGCAGCTGTTCTGTATTGGAAGCTGGCACTGTCTTATATCAGTGTGGGGGTGATGTGCTGAGCATTGAGGTTAATGAAGCAGATGTTGGTAAACAATCAGGTCATGGGTGAAATAAATCTCGCTCTGTATAAAGAAATAAAACCTCGACCACTGCACATCAGAGCACTCATAAAACTGGTGTCAGAAATGAGCACATGTGGTAAAAGAGCCGACATGTGGCAAATGACAGCTTTTGCTGTTGTACTGTTAGCGTACAAATGTTTCCATGGCAACAAATTACAGATTAGGGGTAACAGTTCAACTCCCCAATCATTCAAATATGCAAATACATGAAACGAGAAGAACTGTATTTGGAAAACATATATATCACTTTTCTGTTTCTGCAATTATGACCAGCAGAAAATGAAAAAAAAAGGAATATTCAGCTGTAGGAGATAAATCAGTTAATAAAGCATAGAAATATATAGTAACACACTCATGTAATGAAAGCTGGGATCAGGATGAGGTGTGTTGCTTGAAAAGATAGTCGACACTCTCAGGAACACACTGCAGACGTCTGTATGTAGGCACAGTACAGATAACCTGAGGTGTTTATAGGTTAGCTTGTTCAAGTTTCCTTTAACCCATTCAGGGGTAAAGACCATAAATCTAAACCTCCACTTTAATTCCAGCCTGTATATCAATACAAGTATGCACACGCCAAATAATGCCACCCTTTGCAATGTACAAATTCAGCTTGTGTAATATGTAATTGTGTGCCGTACATGAATAAACCGGCAGTTTCACTTGTATCAATCAGCCCTTTACGCGGAAACATTTGTAGTGACAGTGTTTGTTTTTTGTCCCTCGTGGATGACACAGTCTTCGTCTCTTTCTCTAACCAGCTGTTTGTGTTAATTGCTTCTCCTCTTGCTATTGTCAATCTAACACGGCACCCTCCTAACTGCCTATGAATTGATGACAATAATGGAAATCAGGGGAGACAATGGAACGCGATTACACCCCGAAAAGGCCATCTTCTCCTCCAAAACAGGAGCACATCGAGAGATCAGAAAGGACTGCGTCTCTTAAAATAGACAGCGCCTTTCATTATATGCTAAACAAACGAACAGCTGTACAATTAATCCTAAATGGAGAATATAACTTACACTTAGACCATCTGGCATGGTGGGAGGGTATTAAAACGAAGACTGAATTGTCCTGACTGGAAGTGATGCGTGCAGAGTGACTGAGTGAGGAGGATGTGTTGCTGTTTGTCAGCACTGCTGTTTTGGGTGGATGGAGATATTGACCACAACCTGAAAGCTCACTGAAGTTGGCTTTCACTGTGACCATTTTAAAAGAGGTAACAGTCTGACCTGCCAACACAACACCTTGTCTTTGCAACGATTGCTGCAAAAAGCCCCAAGTCGACACATGGATCCCAAACAGAAATGGATGCAGCTCACTCTGCTGTTCGAATTTGCAAAGCAGACGGATGTGACAGTTAGATGTCTCCTTAAACAAACCAATAAAGACGTTGAATAGAACAATAGAAGAATGAGCAAACATTCTAGCTCAGTGATCTTTCAAAGTGTCAGTCTTCAGCTTGTTGTTTTCTTCTAAAACCCACATCTCAGTCTGAAAGAACACAAACTCTGGAGTTTAAGTTACCTAACAGGCGAGCTTGTAGGTCTACTTCATAAGAAATGAATATTTCATAAGATGTACTTCCCTCACACAATGTTGCGCTCTGTTCTGTTCTCCTCCCTGCCAGGCAGACACAAAGAAGCAGAAGATTGGGTTTGGCCCATCAAGGACATAATGGTGCTGGTGGAGGAATATTAGATCTCAGCTACAGCTGGGGTACAACGAGCATGTGGCTCCTCCGCAGGGACCAACTCCTAGCACCTAATGCAATCAGGCCCACAAATCACACATGTGTTTGTGTGTGTGTGTGTGTGTGTGTGTGTGTGTGTATGTGATGTGTATTCGCACACGCACATGCAACACAGAGCACAAAGACTTCTCAGCACGTCTTTCTGTAAGTCAAATCATCATCACTCAAATGTGATTTGGGTCCAGAGTGTTCTGACTGCAATTTCCTTTATTAAAGCAGTCAGATGCGCATTCAGCCCTGTTCGGTGCTTCTGGGTCGCACAGCAGCCACCAACTGAAGGGCAATCTGGGGGTGGGGGGTGGGGGGTGAAAGCCAGGAGATGTGTAATTGGCAATCTGTATAATGACAGTTTTAATGGTGACAAACATAGCTCAGGAAGGCCACAAGTGCACACAATTCATTCTTTCTGTTGGTATAAAGGACAGATGAGTGAGTGCGTCTGTCAGTTTGGGATTGGTGATGCAATTATGCTTGATCTAACAGCAGAAGTTAAGCTGTCTTACACTGATATCTGGGAACAAGCTCACTCCAAGATTTTAAATTATTAATGCTGCTGGCGAGAGTGCTCAAAAAGAAAAAGATACCAGTAAATAAGAGAGTCTCTGCTGGTACAAATTCTAAAGAAATCCGTTGAGGAAACAAGAAAAGCACAGTTCCTCCTAAAACTGTCTGAATGCAAACATCCCGTTTGTGCAGTTTCTTCACTGACCACTGACCTCCAGAAAGTGTCAAATCTCATATTCAAAAAGACTCAAATAGAATAGATTTCCAGGGTAAACAAAACAGAATGACCCCATCACTTTATAATCATACAAAGCACACAACCTCCTGTGGAAAGTGACAGCATTTCACATGCATCCAATCCCATGTGCCAGAATGCCCATCTGTTGTTGTAAATTATGAATGAGCCATTAAATTTTTATCCACATTAAATGTCTTCCATTTTTTAATTATGAGACACTGGGGTGTCTCGTCCTCAGAAATGTTTTTGTGCAAAACCTTTCTGCATGTCTTTGTCAGGCTATAGGGCTCTATATAGATGAGTGCAGGAATTCAGATCCCCTGCAGCTTCTGCCTATTCTGTACATAAATGCTGCCACCTGGTGATATATCACAGACATGTGTGTGCAGTAAAGATGCTGCTGCAGAAATCTGTAGAGGCATCAAACAAAGATCTGATCCAAGCTTTAATGCCATCACCATCACGTGCAACATTTCCATTTTTAATTGGAAAGATGACCAGCTGCATACAGACCAGAAAGGTCATAGCAATAAAGACAACAGTGGGTTTAAATACACACATACAAACACACACGCTACATTCACTTCTGCTTGCACATCAATCAAAACGGCTGCTTTGGGAGGTAAGGTTAATGGCTTTATTCGTGATGCCAACCAAGGATGTGAGCATGCGTGCCCATCGGACGTGATGTCTATATTAGCAGACATGACAGCAGCCAACTCACCAGTCTGTCCTCCATGAGGAGCAATGCCAACCAGTTAAACCCTCAGGGTTGTTTAACTAACACACAGACAGTAAGTGAAGCGATACAGGGACTAGGGACTAATCGAAAATAGCAAAAATGTTATCAATGCAGATCGGTTTAAGCATTTCAACTGACAAAAAAAGAAGGGTTTTGTGACATACAGAAAAAAAGGCTAACATTGTTAAAGATTGTTTATACAATTTTTGTACGATAATTTAAAAAAAAACAAAAGCTTATAGCAACATTTCAAGGAGTAGTTTGAAATCAAGCGTCTACTGTGCAAGTTTGTTGCAAGTCTCATTTTATGCACGAGACAAACAAGTTATTTCTTTGTAAACCTATAATCAGGAAAATACTCCCTTTGGTATGTCTGTGTTATGCCGAGGTATAGAGGCAAATGGGATACTATACACATTTTACACATTCTATGAAATGTATTTATAGCTGCTCCTTATGTTAAGGGTTGTTATTCTCGCTCTTTGTTCATGAATGTCAAGAATAGGAGTGCTATACATGTGCCTGGGAAGCACTTACCAAAATAATGTGTCAAAAATAAACAGGCACAGGAGAAGAATGCCTTACTTGAGAAATATGACTGAATACAAAGACGTTGTTTAAGAGCCAACACTGTGGATGGAAACGCTTCCTGAGACAGGAGTGAGATTGCACACCGGTTATTTACTATCCTCAGGGTGTGTTTTATCAAGAGCGAGGACATCAATTTGTTTTCCATTGGAAAACCAAAAACAGGAGCACAGCTGATAGGAATCCAGGAAGTTAAAAAAACACACACAATCTGTCATTTGCTTTATGGCTAAACTGGCAAATGATAGGTTTTTGCATTCATGTAAACAGTGCATTACCATAGAAATGGTCTCTTATATGCACATGTGAGGGCCAAAGTGGTTGAGTGGGGGATGGAGTTGTTAATCCGATAGTTTTCCTTTACCTCTGTGCTGCTCCTGCCACCAGCTGGGTACAATAATAACTCAGAGACACTCAGGCACTCATTCTAGAATTCGAGAGAATTCTGACTGCTGCAGGCTTAAAGCCAGGCAGCGAAACGTACATCTTATTCCTTCTCGTCAATGTGCAACTCTGTATTTTCACCTTTCCCTTTTTAATGGCAGTCTAGTGCAGTATAACGAATACTGCTGATTGCTCCATCCTTGAGTGAGAGAGAAGCAGAATACATATTGCAGAATTTCAAATCGCTGTCAGAAGGAGAAAATGAAATCTTGGAAATTGCCTACAGTGTAACAACTTTTAATGTTTCAATATGGTCCCCCCAGAAACTTGAAGCTATTTTTTTCCCCCCAACTTCTCTGTAGTTGCACTTTGAGCATAGGTAGAAAAAGACCCTTTAATTTTGCCATGAAGACAAACTGAGACAATTTATGGAGCCGCACAATTAGATAGAAGTATGTTCCATCTTATTGTGGTGCTCTATGAATCGTATTATGACATAGAAAGTTAAATCAATAATAATTACTTAACTAAAAGTTATAATCCCTGATCTCTCTGACCCAGAAAGATTGACACCAGTCGACCACAGCATCATCTGATCTTAGGAAAAAAGATTTTTTAGTAAAGAACCAATAAAACGTGTCACAAAGGAAATCCCAAGGGATTTATATTGTTGACGGATCAATCTGAGTGCTGTCATTTAACACAGGTACCCACAAAGCTTGATATAGAGCTGTTGTTTTTCTGTCATGGCACACAGCTATCTACTACTTCAACTCAAATCTGAGATTGAATACAAGCTGTCCATCTTTTAAATCTACCATTTTTGTCTGTCCAAGTAAAACATCACAACACAACCCTACCCTTTTTTAATCAATTCTTAAAGAACTGTTCATCTCATTAGATGTGTCTCAGTCATTTCTTGATGTCGATGTGTTTTCTCCAAGCACCGTTAGTAATGTTATTTATATCAGCATGCACATTTGCTGTTAGATGGATTGCAAAACCAAAGCCATTAGTTGATAATATGCTGTCTGTTTCTCGCTGTTACTCATCGCCAAATTGCATTAATGTGGCACGCGGATCAGGGAAACTGTTTGTCTTCCTGTCTGTATATGTGTGTGTATGTGTGTGCGTGCGTGCGTGCGCGCGTGTCAGTGTGTTTGCCGATTGTTCAGACCTTTTTGTTTCCCCTCTGGAGCGGCTGTGTTAATATGTCTCTCCTGTCAATTTCATGAAAGTTTATGTCAAACTGAAATTCCAGTTTGAATATTAAAGGTCTCGGCGTGAGCTCATGATTGAACTGCTTCCCAAACAACTTGTTTACATATCTACCCCCATTACTCACCTACAACACAGCCTCAGGGTCCTGTATATCGCCCACATGATGGGATATAGTAGCCTACTAAACAAGAGGAATGCATATGGCTATCAAAACCTATTAAATACAAATGCATGTCTTCTGGGTTTGATAGTAAACGTCATTAATTCTCTTCATGTTCCACTTCAAGGGAAATATCTAAAAAAAGCTATATAAAAACGTAAACCATCTTGTCATCCATTAAAACAGTGAATCTAATAATAAGTAACATTATGTAAGTCATATGGAGGAAAATAGAAAATAGGTTCTAAGAGCAAAGGTGAGCAAATGATATCTTTGTTTGTTCACAGACTGTGTGATAAAGGCTGTTTTCCCATCTCCCCCCATGGTTGCTGTGCTGCAGAGTGAAGACATATGGCTGGTTATGTGTCCTCCTACCCCACCCTGTGGTCTGCCTTTGACATGCTCTTACTGTCTCAGCAGAGAGGAAGCCAGACTGAGCGGGAAGAGAAACAGGGAGGAAGGAGAAAATGGGCTGACCCTGACCACACCAGAGCCACATTCACTGTAATCTCTGCCCACCTTGTGATTTATAAGGCACAAGAAGGTGATGTTTTATTGTAATATATCTAGGTTAATGTTCCAGCTTGGGGTCCAAAGCATTAAAGGCAGGCATGAATCCACTGGGTTTGTTTTACCAGGTCCTAATCAATCAGAGGCATTCAGTGGGTGGAACGGAAAAGAGTGCTGTTCTCATTAACAGACGAATCACACATTGCATATTATAAATGACACTCCAACCCTAGGCTCAATTCTCCCGACCATCGTTTGCTTCAGAATGATGGGATCACGAGAAAATATTTGGTTGATGTTAAAATGTAAGCAATATAAATAGTCTCAAATGTGTTTGTAGAAGGCAATATGAAAACAGAGTACTCTTTAGACCATTAAGGTCTTCGTTATGAAAACAGAAGGCTTGAGACAAGAGAGCCTCAGGAGGAAAAAAAAACAGCCTGCCACATAATAAATGATACAACATGAAGGGAATATGAAACGTCATGAATAGAATTACATTTTCACTTTGCAAATGTATTGCTTTGCACGGCCTCCACTATCAGTTCCACTGCCAAACATCATTTTGTGGGCATTTTCTTCAAAGCAATAACAATGATACCTTTGCTTTGTGAGAACCAATAAAAGTCCATCATGTCTGCCTCTCTCTTACTAAGAGGCTTATATGCATGTTCACTGTAGCCTCTGACAGAAGAGGAGACAAAAAAGGCTGGACCCGTCATATAAGCTGTGCCTCATCAGAGTCACATCATGTCTCAGAAAAGAGGAATTACATTTTGTCTTCATGTGAAATCGTTACATGATCTTAAACAGATCAAGCTTGTCCATGTCGTCCAGACAACAACAAAAAAGAAAAACCCGACAGACACTGACATCGTAATCAATAGCTTTTTCACTGTTCGAAGGAAAGGCTAATTCCATTTTGTGAAATTATTCAACCACATCCTTCTCGCCCTGACAAACTTGACATGGGTTATAATTGCACTACACACTTTCATTCAGCTTGAACATTAGAGACGCAGGGTCTTTCACCTTACAACAAAGATCAGACATATTTTGTCAGTTTTTCTTTGCTCAAGCTGACACACAGACCAGGTAAAAGCTGGGCTCCATGGGCTCAGGTGTCAGACAAGTTATTTTAAAAAGTGTGTTCCTGCAGCTCAGTCTTTTACATAAACGGCTGCTAGCGTTGTTTTACCACATCTGGTAGGCAGTAAAAAGAAAGAGGCACCACTGTGTGTTCATTTAGAGGTCTATCTATCATTGCCAGACAGTAAACAAACAAAAACAGTACAACAGTAAGCTTCAACATAAAACATAAAACACGTTTGTTTGTTTTTTTAAGGAAAAGTGACTTTCTGACAGCTAACCAACGCTTCACATGCATGTGGAGGTCAAAGGGCAGATGGTTTCCTCTTCTTAGATCATGTAATGCAAACTGCTCACATGACTTGTCATTAAATGATCGTCTGACGCATTAAACCGTGTTGTGTTCATATGTTTGCTGAGCAGTGACTTTATAATCCCCTCCCTCCAGATCCCTGCGTTTACTTTGGCAACCGGAGTTCAAACTCAGCAGTGAGGAAACAGGGAATCCAGCCAGGGACACGAGAGGAGACGAACGGTGTAGATCAGCTGCTAACATGACGTTAAGCTTCCTCAATCATCACATCTACAGACCTCAGCTGCATTTTTTTTAAGTCATGTAGGTGAGAGAGCGAGAGAGAGAGAGAGAGAACAAATCGTGGCAAACCTTGAAGCTTGTACAAGTGTTTGATAGCAAAATGCTAAGCTTTTGATGTGAAGTATGCAAAAAAAAAACACATCTGCTTAATGTGAATTGAAGTGTATGTTTGTGTGTGTGTGTGTGTGTGTGTGTGTGCTCATGCTGATGTGTGTGTAAGTTCATAAGACTTCTTTTTTTTCCCCCCTCCACAGTGCCAGTCAGGCAGTAGGAGCAGGAGACTGCTGTGGAGGAAGGGAGCTTGTCAGAGCTGTCTCACTGGGTGATGTTAATATGGCAATGTTAAGCTGGCACAGGACTTAAGCAGCTTACAAAGTACAGGGAAATAAACTTGATGATTCCACAGCAGTTTGCAAGACTTTTTAAATCCTAAAGAGTTTAAATACACATCCCACCTCATGCTGGTCGAATGACAACTTGGCCGATGCACACTTCATCACAAATGTACATTTGGCTTATCCATTAGTCAAGATTTTAAACAGTTTAGGACGTCATCAGATACATCAATGTTCCTTCTTTTTTTCATTGGCTGCTTCAATGGCCTGCGAGAGCAACTGGCCAATTGAAGCCTGATTTCCATTAGGAATCAATATTCATCTAGGTCATGGCAAATCCCTCAATTAACTCAGGGAGCAACTCTGTATCAGCGTTTGTGTATGTTCTCTTTTATCTTTTCTCCTGATGGAGGGTAAAAATATAGAGCTGCCTCGAAGTAGAGGATCAAGGGCCAAACACCTGATCAATAGGAATTGGCAAACACATCTAAAATACCGGCTGTGCTTGTTGCCAAACAGTAAATCACCATCACACACCCAAAAGTGTGAGGCCGTACATTTTCTCAGCATATAATAGATCATCTCACATGCCATGGATTCACACAGATTGCTATATAAAGCCATCAATCACCCAAATAGCCGTCGTACTTCTGATGAAATGTAATTCCAAAAATTGGGTACAATATGGAGAGTACTGTATGTCCATCATTGTTCAGTGATCTGATGTCATATCGGGCTGTAAGAGCTGATGTTTTATTGTTTAAGCGTTGCGGTTTTATGGATTTCCTGTCACTTTGTTGAATATCAGCAGCGACCTGGACATCGACCTTGTCAGAACAGGGGTCCACTGATGGTTTGCTGAGCTGACCCCATCTCTGAATTCTCACCAACCCTTCCACTTCTCTTACACCCCGCATTCCCTAACCATCTGCCAGTCTCTGAATGTCACTGGTTCCCAGTTGCCCACACTTCCAACCAAATTTCTCCTGCAATGAGAATATCCCCAATAACAGTCCTAATCCCAGCACGCCGCGCTGCTCAATTACAGTCTTTAGGACGATGGGATTAGGAGCAGAGATGGTGGGAGGGGAGGGGGGGGGGGGCAGCAGAAGGATGGAGGAATGAGTTGAGATGAAGGGTGAGGGTGGGGAGAGAAGGGAGAAAGGGGATAAGGGGGGGCTGCTTTTTACTGCCATGAAAGGCTGCAGATGAAGAGACAGGCACAGCAGCAGTGGGTAAATCCCAAATAGCCTGTCACCAGCCGACAGCGCACTGGAGCGTGTAGAGCGCAGAGCAGCACGGCAGACTGGCAGCCCGGGTTGAGCCCGGCTACGGGGAGAGGGAGGAGGTTGTCTGGTGGGGCTGTAGGAGATGTTAAGGGTTGGCCAATTTGACTCTGGCATGGAGACAGGAGGTTGGGGGAAAAATACATCAGGTGACGGAGACGCGGGACAGGGTGGCTTGGGTCACGATTTCAAGCTTGGCTCATAAACATTTCTTTCTGATTGTGTCGGGGGGGGGACTGAGGAAGAGGAAGCAGAGTAGAAAACTGACAGGGAGAGAATGAGAAGAAGCATGAAAGAGGGAGTCGGCGAGAGAGAGAGAGAGAGAGAAAGCAGGGGAAGTTGAGCTTAAAAATAAGGCATGGGGCTTATGCATCCACGCTGGCATTTACAGAATCCAGGTCCAAGTAAACATCCCTCTTCCTCATCCCTTTAGTTGTGGATGTTGATTGAGGGTGCTGGCAGGCAGATGAGCCATAATCAACTACCCATCACAACAGCAGCTATCTCACACAGTGACACTGGCAGCCGTGCGAGGGATTCTGCAGCCAAGTGACAAATCTGGGTTTGCGGAGCAGATTATATTTACACACGTCAATGTTCACAGTGTTTCGGTAGTCGCAGCACGTTGGAAAACTATCCAAAGGTAATCATCATTTGAATATGGAACTAGTAATGATCCTGTTTTACTATACAGAAGCAGTCCCCCGTGAGATATCAGGACATCCACTGATCTGAATGAAGATGGTCATTTATAGAATACAAAACGTTCTTAAATAACAGCTGAACAAACAAGCATTTCCTGAAAATCTAAAATAATCTCAAATATCATTTAAATGATTATCTTTGGGTGTTGTCTCTGTAAAAGCTTAGTTGTTATGCTCACAACATTAATCACCTTACAGGAGCCAACTGATGTAAAAAAGAAGAAAAACAATAAGCAAATAATTTATTCCATGGTGAAATCTGTTGTCTATGTGTTCTACATTTGTTTTTTTTTGTTTTTTCATTTGGATGTGTTCTTTTCTCCAATGACACAAGATAAGTGCTGCTGAGCTGTTCCATGTTTGTCCTTCATTTTGGTTTATGAGATGCTGCTATTAGTTGCGTTAGCCTCTGCTTGCCATCTAAAAAAGTAACAACAAAAAAGGGATGCACAAACGATTGTAATAGCTCTGATGTTGATCTTTTCGAATTGGCCTAATAGGACCTTGGCAGCCACTAAAACCACTTGTGTTTGTTATCAGAGCTTTTTAAGGGCTTTGTTTGAAAAGGGCCGCTCCTTCAACTCAGGAGAGACAACTGCTTATAGCTCTATAGCAGAGACCTTTACCATGATTGGTTGTATCTGATATAATGCAAGTTCCACTAACCCTGGAGTATGCACCTCTAAACTGTCTGTCTTTACAACCGGACACTCTTCTTGTGAGAAAACGTTGTAGTCTATAAACCACAGCTACATAAATCAATTAAGATATTTTGTAAGACTTCAACAACCTCAACCCAAGGACACACCAGCCATTCTACAGCCGTTTTACTGCACATTATACTGACTGGTGGGTAAATTGACATTGACATGTAAAATTGGTAAAGTTCCCTTTTAGTGAGAGGACATATTTTGCATTTTTAAGAAGAAGAAAAGTCCTAAATGTTTTGTCCAATGGAAACATCTGTAGTTTCATTTTCTGCATTTAATTGCAAAAAAATCCCAACACTTTTGAGATCCACAGCGCTGTGGCAAGGCGACGTTGATAGGCCATTTGTCATAACCCATCAAAACTCAACCAGGAGCAAGAAGTAACAGAAGATCAAAGAAACATTCAATGAGATGTTTCCCCCACAGAGAAATAGTCTTTTTTCTGTCTAGCCTCGTCCAGAGGGAACCTTCGTGTTCTCATGTCAAGTTCTGTTCCACTTATTCTCCCACTGATCCTGCACTGTCCACATGTCAAGCCCAAAGTACACATACAGACAGGCCCCAGTCAACAAAGCCGTGGCTACCAAAGCATGAAGTGAAAAAAGAAAACAACCCCCCCCCCTCCCTTCTCCCTCTCCTGGGCACTGCCTGACCCCTGTGAAACCGCAGCACAGCACCTGATGAAGCTGATAAAGTGGCCTGATCGGCTACCAGTGATAGTCACTGGTCCGGAGTAGCTACAATGCTGTGCAGAGGGAATGTACACTTGCTGGAGTAAATCCACACAACACTCAAACTGCAACTGGCTACGCAAATGGAACAACTCGGAGTGACATGGATTGACACAGTGGATAAACAGTGGGTCAGTGTCTGTTATTTACTGAGCAGATTATAATTACAAGAGTAAATGTTTTCAACCACAGACTGCATTTTCATATTGAACACTATCTTGCTTGTATAGCCAGATATAACATTTCATGTAGCTTGTCATATTTGTACTCTGAGTTTCATTATTCTTTAAAAAAAAAAACTGAACTAAAGATGTCGCACTCTGATGAGAGAGAAACAGGTTTGGAATATGAGGAATCATCTTCATCAATCACCCAAAGCAGTTTGAATGCTCACCTATTGATGAAGAAGAGACTCAAATATTAAAGGAGATAACTGTGTCACGATATTTTGGACAAACAGCTCTTCAAGGTGTTTCTGTTCTCTGAACAACCCTGATAAGATAGACTTTTTTTTTTTTCCCTCGGGCTGCTAAATGTAAGCGAGTCACTTCAGGATAATTTATCTAAAGCTACCAGCTCCTTTGCTAGTTCACAGGCTCACTTTGAACTGTAAAAAAACATCCCCAGATCTGGTCTGAAATGTTTCATCCAGTTCTTTTAGGCAAACTCATTGAAGTTGTTCTTATAAGACAGTTACTCAAATAAACAACTGACTTATAAGACGTAGACACCCTTTACAAAGGAGGGGGAACCAATCAAATGGGTGGCTAACTGTTGTCCAGACTGGGGCCTACTGATTGAGGTTGATGAGAGGAGGAGCATTAAAGGCATTGGGCCTAATTAATCTACAGATAGCTTTGATCCTACACAGTGGGAGGTCACTGGACATTACCATAGTGATGTCTCGGCTGGGCTGCCTTGATTACTTTCCAGCAGATTGTTCTCTTCCTGTGCAACAGCAAAGCATCAACACAGTTTCGAGTGTGAGGAGCAACTGGTGCAGCATCTGGCTCCCAAGTTTACATGTGAGGGGACAAGATTAATGGAGTGGATTAGCATATCTATGTAAGGACCTCGTCTGCATTCTAATTACTTCCACATCCAACACTGCCAACACCTACTAACTCCTTCGGTCTTACACTGAGCCATCTTCTCGTGTTGTTCTGACAGCAGAATAGAGAACGAGGGGACCTGGTCGATGAGCTCGTCTGTCTGGTTTAGTTTCAGTGTGAGAACATCAAGACAATTACGTCGGAGATCACCAAGGACGCTCAACGCAGGCCCAGAGACACAGCCCAGTGACGACAGTACTATTCTTAACATCTGTAACTCCTATGCACTGAGCTCTACTGTCCCCACTTTAACAGGACAGCCACAGAGAGAGAGACATCAGCAGAGGTTTGTGATCACATCAATCTTACAATTCCGTCCGAGCAACACGCTACGCTACAAGGACAAGTGGTGTTGCAGGTTCACTGACAGCAGAATTATGAAGGACAGACAGATGGATTGGCTGTCAGTGGGATCAAGGGTAAATTATGCAGCCGGTGTCATCCAGTAATTACCTGAGTGGACCTGTGCGTGCAAAAACAGGATGGTTGGAAACCATCTTTAAGCTGATAAAGAGATTGTGAAAGATACAGTTGTTCCCCATGAGACACATGTTCCTCATGAGACAGTAAACCTGTTGTTAACCCAAGAGAGGAAACATGTCAACATCAAGATCCCAGACAAGCAGTGAGTGCATGTGTGTACGTGCACTGTCATGTGTGTAGAAGTGGGGGTTTCTTTAAAGAGAACAGACAGAGGAGCTTCTTCACATGTGACAACATGGCTCATTACTGGAGGATGCAACCATTCTATGATGGCTCTGAACACTTAAAAGAGCCCTTTACAGAGAAAAGCTGCCAGTCAAAACCAAAAGGTCAGGACAGTTTCCTCAGATGGAGAGTGGTAGCTAACTAAACACAGATAATTCTTAATCTATGGGTATGGACAGGGTGAGAAAATAACATAATCTTTATGTTTATAACATACATGATTGGTTTGCAGAAATGTATTATTATGGCAAAAGTAAAAATAGACCATTGCTTTACATCTGCAAACAAAACCCTTTTAGAGTTGGTTTTCAGATTTGTTATAAACATTGAAGGGCCTCTTATAGTCTACTTCCAAAACTGCCTTGATGCAGAACTTATTGCAGGAACTCTTCTAATTAAATTTTTATCACTTTTTTAATTTTTACAAATTGTGAAATGTAATCATTAACATTAGTGTTGACAAACGCAGCTTAGAAGAGCTGGACGAATGGTATCATAATGTGCATGTAATGCACAAGAGTCACAGAACTTTCCATCAACGTTTCTGCCAAAATTGTCACAAAAAATATTTTCTTCTCGAATGGACCACTTGAGGAATGTTTGATTTCATAAGGGAAAGCAGCGCAACGTCAATACCAGCTCTTCCAGCCAATCCCTAAAACACAGACTCTGGCTTTAAATGTGCAATATGTTAGCCCCTGTCTGGTATTTTGGCTTCATATTTGTAGAAGGGATGAGGCAGATTGTCCATCTTTATACTCGGTCTATGGTCTGAACTTTGATGGTGAGAGAGAGTGGGCTACATGACATCATTTAGTTTTTTCAATCACAGGCTGAATGTGTGCTTGTATATATAGCATGAAGTCTTGGAGAATAAAATAACACAAGGTTGATCACTGTCACTAATACATTTACACAGTTAAATTATTTTTAAAGCCATAAAAGCAATGGCAAAAAAAAGAAAAGAGGTTCTAAATGGACATGATCGTACACAGTCATATACAGGTCTCCCAAACCCACCACAGACACTGCAAAGTACAAGACGTACCTTTAACTTTCTCCAACACAGTTGACAAGCACATGGGCTTGAATACACGACTGAGCTTTCAAAGGGCTCTCTACATTATTGAATACCTTGGATTTTAAATGAAAGCATTCCTCATGGTTCTCTCTTCGCCTGGTTATCCAACCACTTCCTTTACACAGTTCAGGTCTTCAGTCATCCATTAATCATGAGCCCACTTGTATTTTAAAGATGTAGCTATTCTACAGCATCTATAGAAGCTGGAAAGGTATGCATACCTTTAAGTATTGAAGATAATATACTGTAGTTATTCATCTGATATGGAAATCATATGAAAAAGGCTTTGTTAAGCTACACAGCACATGTAACAGGTACGTAGAGACATATGCATGCATATGTGTCCATGTACAACTTTACACGTATGTGCACACATTGAAGTGGAGAGCTAAATTGAAATAAAGGACATCCATGAATCTGCCCCACCCTGTCCACATATCTGACGCTGTGAGAAACCAGTAACTGGGTCAGCAACATAAACATGTTTAAACACGAGCTGGATCCTCCATGTTGCTTCCAAAGACAAGATGTAGAGTGACACTAGAGATACAACCCTGAAATATGGATGAATTGGGACATGGTTCATATCCCAGTATCCAGAAATGGTGTGTATGTGTGTGGGGGTGAGTGCATGTAGGGTTTTTTATAGCTATAGTAGGGATGATGGACGAGGAAGAAAGAACCAAGACTGAAGGATGTTATTAGGATAAAATAGCAGATGAGGTGACTTACTTGGAGATAAAAGCCCAGCATACACAGTAAAAACAAGGACATTTTAAAAAAGTTATTAGCTTTGACTGCATGATTGAGCTTGGATTGTTTGTCAAAGATAATGTTCTGAAGGTTAAACATTTTCTTATGACAAAGAAATAATGGACTTCAGTTCGACAGTCTCTCTGAATCCACGTTGCTCCAAACCTTTAAAGCAACTATTTCATCTTTAAAAACAACAGCTTGAAATTACTTTGATGGTGGACTGACTTTTAATCCTTCTCCACGTCCAGAAATTGTGTTCCCACATTGTGTAACTTAGGTTGAATGGGTACAATGTCCCACGAGTAGTGTGTAATGCTTTAAGGAACAGCTTTCTGGCAGAATGCCTGGAGGCAAATTTCTCCTGTTATCATCGCACAAGCAAAAAAAAACTGGAGAGGATGTTGATGGATGGAGCTAAGAAGAGAAAGAAAGAGTGCCCGAGTAAGAGGCCGGACAAGCGAAAATCCAGGATTGACTTCCAAATCTATGGAGAGACACTGAATTGCACTTGAAATATCTCTCTCTCTCTCTCTCTCTGAGAGAGAGAGAGACATATAGGATATATATATATATATATATATATATATATATATATATATATATATATATATGTATATGATTGTACTAATATAGTATTTAACCGTTGCTCTGTTTACATCCCACATCATTGTCCTATGAGTAAAATAATACCAACATGAGTTTAATTTTGCATCAATATGTAGACCTATAAAACATAAACAGACAATTTAATTAGATGCCAGTGCATTTTGATGAATAGTATGCGTCCTTTCATCTCATCTCACATTAACAATGAAATCAATACTTACATTAATCACGTTCCACGGAGTCATTCTTACGACACAGTGTGAGGTACAAATTATGAAAAAACGAATGAGACATGAGAGCAAGTTGTAGGCAGGGATGCCAGAAACATCCATACTGGAAAAACCTGGAGGTCATGCAACATAACGATTTCTAACCAAGTGGCATGCTCAGAGTGACTTTGACTCATGTGGCACAATGCAAGTTTCTTGCAAGGAATGGGAGTCAGTTTTCCTGCCGCTCAAAAGAAAATAAATGTGATTTGTTATGTCTCTGTTGGAGGAGAATGCACAGAAAACAATAATCTGGGCCGGAGAGGCATGATCTAAGAACAGCGGGCGGAATAATAGAGAAATTCCTCAGGAATGGGTTGAATGGAAGAACTCTACTGTGCATACACACTATTTCAATATCCTGCATGGTTATTGCCAAAGTTGAAATTGCTTTTTAGCCGCTAAACAGTGTGAGTAAACTCGTTAACACCACTTCTCCACAAATCCATAATAATCATCCTCCCGTTGCGATGGGAATGCTGAGGTAGGGGAGGAAATAATACCTCTATCTCCAACTATCTCCCGAAATAGTCTGAGATTTATGAAATGTCAGATTAGCTCCAAGTCTCCAGCAGCAGCCTTCAAAGAGAGGAATAAATATAGTTTGTCTAAGGTATTTATAAATCATTTTCTACACATACGCCACCCCTGTGTGGCAGATTTACATTTTTATGAGCTTTAAACTAATCTAGAAGAGCAGATGTTTAAGATTCAGAACAGGAGATTGAGGCCAGTTGTCCACATTTTCAATAATATGTCATTTCAATGCCGACAAGGCTTTAACTTCTACTTTTAACAGGCAGGTGAGGAAGGTTTGTGAATTACATATTCTCATAGGCAACCTGCCTTCTAAACTTAGCATCTACAGTTCCTATATTTCCCTGCAACATTAATGAGGGCATATGGTGTGTTTCTGGATCCAGTGTGAGAACATTAAGGCACTTGGTTGGCAGAGTATTAAATGCATCCATAGAAGGGAGCGTCCATCAGCCTGTAAAGCCTGTTTAAGGTTAAATTTTGGTTTAGGAGAAGAAATGAGAAAATAACAACTCTTGCCCCATAGCTAACCACATCTGGTGTAGGGCAAGAGAAATGTTCAAAAGGTGCTTTCCAATTAGGCATTAATTTGTCACACAACCTCGCACTTTAATTAAATGTAGCACATCAAATGGGGATGTGAAATGTGGGGTTATTAATGCGATGACCGATAATGGGTGTTGCCAAACTGGGGCCTTCATATCCAGTATAAGCCTGCACCCTCTGAGGACTGGTGGCATCACAGCTTAGCCTTAATCCCTCTGCCCGTCAAAAAGACACATTTTCCTAATTGCCTCTTAACTTATATGAAATTAGCGCCTACGTAAGACAAATTATCATTGCATGATGTGGATAATGGAGATTGGGGAGGGCGGTTTCTGCAGCGATAGGCTGGTTGAGCTCATTAATTATTGTGTTGCTGGGGACGGCACCAGGGAGCAGAGAGAGCACTGCAGTAAGGATGCGAGGATAGCGCCTCTCATGGGGGTGATCCAGGGGCATTAGCCCTCTCCTCAAAGGATTATCCATGCACTGTTCGAGGCACTGCTAAGGGAACAGTGTGATGAAGAGGATTCCGGATCAAGTCCATAGAAGGAGTAGGTACCATGAGAAAGTCTACTCAACCTACAAAGCATGACTTAAATGGTCAAAACATAAAAAGAATGAAATGTGTGTTATCGAATTATCCAATAAATCATTGTGATCCATCTCTGAGCAAAATAAATCGTTTTAAATGAATGAAGATGACCTAGTTGATAGCACCAGATTGCGATTTGGGTCTTTACATAATTTGGGATTATAATTTTTGAGGGGAATTATTATAAAGACCCCATTGTAGTCTCTAAAATCAGTTGAAGAATAGCAGTTCTGCAGACTTTTCATCCGAGACAGGCGCCAGGTCATTAAACTTTTTAATATTAAATATACAGTCCAAACTGTTTTCTTGATAAAGCACGAAGGTCTTATTTTATTTGCAATGGTGTAATGGTTGATTATCATTTAGATTGACCTACATATAGTGATGCATGTTTCTGACAACATATTTAATGACAGATGGCAGAATTCCCAAAGTGATAGATCAGTTTGGCAATAAAAACTCATCAGTGAATGGAAAATAAAAAGAGCTTTGATAGGTTTTAAATGATCTGTGAGGCATCTGTGAAATTCACAATGAAATTGAATCTTAAAATGTGGTAATACAGGAAAGGAATATTACCATGAATGCAATTAAACTGTTCAAAAAGATATATTCTATTATGTTCAAGTCTCTTTACATTTTACATAAGCTGGCGTAATTTGTACTTTGGTATGTAAGAGGGATCTATTTCTTTGCATCCCCACATCAAGACTAATGCAGCGAACAAATACCTTGTAAAGGAAATAATAAATATGAAGAGTATTCAGATTAGCTTTGTTGTACACAGAGCAACAGAAACATCAGACTTCTGTCACTCCGGGCTTATCGTCCTCTCCTCCGCCGTTTCCTTCATCCCCATGGCAACTACTCGTCTTCTTATCCTAATCACTACAAGTTAACCTTGATATGAAACAGTGCCCAAGGGACCACTCACACTTTTGTGTCGGCTTCTGAAGACAGACACCATTTCTAATAATAGCCATAAAAGACATCGCTGTCTGAATATTATGAGAGGCTGAAGATAAATGATGAGCTTAGCAAGACAAGTTGAGAAGTGTCAAGCAGAGAGATAGTTTGTCGTAGTCAACAGAAGACTTGAAAAGGATGCACTTGAGGACAGAATCAACTGTGTTTTCAGAAAATGTGTTGTCTGGAGAATAAAGCTTTTTTACTTTTTGTGTTTGTTTTTTTTTTGTGAAGATGTTCTTTGAGAGGTTTAAAATTGAGCCATAATGGTGGAACATCACTGCCCTGATCCACTGACACTGGACAGTATTTCGACCTCAATTTTCTGACATGTGAAACACACAATTACACTCGGTTTTCCCCTCTGCTGCTATTTGTCGAGCTAATTTACTGTGGAGAGCCCATAATCCTGCAGGTTGAGTGCTGCAAATTAGAACTCTATTGCATTTTAAAGAAACTCTGTCCTACTTTTCAAATAAAAGGTCTTTGGAAGCTTAATGCCCTAAAATACAACACAAGGCATCTCTACAGCACTTATCCTAATCCATCAAAGTTAAACTCATGAACCTTTAAACCTGTCAGAGACTAACCTTTTGTTACATAACACCCGTTCGCTCTCACACTGATAGATAAGTCCAAAGGTTTTTCAAAGAGATGGATTTCTTAAGAGCAACATAAGTGTGCCTTGATGAGTCATGTGAAGAAGATTTAAAAGGAGAACATGGCAGACACTGTATTCAGTGACACCATGATGCTACATGCATCAGTAGTTTTAGAAATATTCATAGAGAGGAAAAAAAAAACATGTCCGACTCTTCACTGCCCTGGGACAGACAGCTTGGTGTTTTATAGAAGCACTTTGTTAAGGGTCACCGAACCCGTTTTAACTAGCACTGTAAAAACTTGCTCAAGAAGGCTGGAGATTGAGATGACCCCTCTGGCTTTTATTGAGCCCCCAGGCAGCAGGCCGGCTAATTATGACTGACCCAAGCTAGGTGTGGCCGCTGGTCACCTCTGGCCTTGACTGGCCTTTTGTGACCCGCCCTCTCCTATTAAACAAAGCCAAGACTGAACATTTTATGAGACCGATGCACTACAGTGTAAAATAGATAAAAGGGGTTACACACAATATGGGAAGTGACAGACTATTTTAACGGCAAACGAAAGCATCATCAATGAAGATGACAAACTGCATTAGAGCTGCCACTCACCATGGTATATGTTAAGGATTGATTTGTTTATATACGTTTATCAATAAAGACAGGGTAATGGTCATTTTCCAGAGCGCTTTGCGACATCTTTAAAGTCGAGAACTACCTCTCAAGGCTCAGATGACTGAACACAACACTTGGGCCTGGTTAGTTTTGTATCTGATACAATCAATTCTTAGCTATAGGTTACTTTGTCATCATGTTTCCAGTAGATTCTTGTTACATTTGTTGTATTTCTTAATGAAAAACCAACTCCATGAACTTTAAACTCCACAACAATTGAAACCTTGAATTGCCCCCTGGGAACAAATAAAGTTTTTTTAATTGAAATATATTCATATAACTTCTGTAAATGTGTTATTCCAATTACTAAATAGTATTCTATCATGATTATATAAAAAACTATGAATTTATCTTATCGTTAAAATGGAAATTTAACTGGTTGATAATCATCTCTGCACACTTTGGTTAATGAGCAACCTAATGAACTGCATCCAGAGAAGTAAAAGCAGTGGGGAAAAAGCTTGAACACAACTGCTCTTTGCTGATAGAAAAGACAGAGGAGTTAGTTAGTTAAAACAACATTTAGATAGTTGGAGAAAGTCTTTTCATTAAGACACAAACATTTTCTCCATTCCAAACTTTCTACTCATGGCTGTCGTTCACTTGAATAAACATGATTACTTCAGCTACCGATTGCACTGAGATAATCTTATTTTCAAGGGCCAGACTGAGAAAGTGCATTCAATGTTTTCTACAACACAAACAGAATGAAAGGCTGCAACCACTAAAATAGAACTGTAGGGTCAAAGTGTATTTCACATGTTTGAATAGGAAACAACTCAGTGCACGATTCATCTCTGTGATCAGTGGGTGTGATAGTACAATGGGCTGACCTGCTAATTCTGGGAAACACAATTACGCTGGCACAGTAATGGCTCATGCAGGACGTGATGGTATCATTTAGACCCATTACGTTTACAATTCACAGGCACATAAAAAGAGTCAAATCTTTTCTAGTTGAGAAATATGAGACAATGAACACTTAATCACCACATTAATGAGATCAAGCACCCACGACTGTCTCCTCTGAGGCAGGAACAGCGATATGACCGGGATAAAAAAGCTTTGCCTTCGTGTTTACAAACTCTGCCACCTCTACCCTCAACTCTCAAACTGGTATTAATTCATCCTAAATGTGTGGGTGTTACATGTAGAATAACATCATTCCAGGAACACAAGTTAATGTTCTGCTCTAAAACATAAAATACACACAGGGGGTCAATGTGCTGCGTATCTGAGGTGTTTACTATGTATTTGACCTCAAAACATAATTTTCAGCAACCCTCAGTTCATCCTAATTGCACCCACAGCACAGACCCATGTGTAAAGCCTGGCAGTTAACAGAAAATAATCATCTACCAGGCTAGCATATTACCCCAGAGTAGAAAAACACTGAGTAAACGTTTGCAGCAAAACATCCTTTTCTGATTCGGCAAATTATACCTTGAAGCAACTTAACAGAAGTGAAAAGGAGCGTTGTGTTTCCGAGGCAAATCGTTATCGCAGCTCTTCAAAGAGAGGCAAAATAACTCCAGAGAAGGGAGGCAAGAAAAAAAACAAAAAAAAACGAGACCAAGTAGGTGGGGTGTGTTAAGATTGAGAGGGGAGAAACACTACGGCAAAGAGAGACTGTGTGAGGGTGTGTAATGGAGTATACGAAGCATTGAGAAGTGGCTCTCTCTGTAAGGCCATAAGGTAAACTCTGTGGGAACTGTGACTCCAAGCCAGAGGTATTGAAAAGTCAGGCGATAGCAGTAATGAAAGAAATGCAATAATAATGCAATAAAGCTGGTTGGGTGAGTCAGCTGGGCCTACGGCATTGTGCAGTAGATGACCTGGTTTCTCTCCCCTGTTCCGTTCCTCCACTGCAAACACCGGGCCAAGGTGCTAGCCATCAATAATACATACACACACTTACCGTTACCGCGGGCCCCTGAGCTGCATGGGGCTGAGATGGAGGCTTATTAAAGTCCCCCTCTTCTGTTATTGTTTAGCCCTGAAAGAAAGTGTTATTATGAAAAATAGGACAACAAAGAAGAGCTCGGCTTGGCACGGCGTCAGAAGCACGCACTACTAAATTGCCATTGTCCTTGGGTAGCAAATTAAGGCTGGGCTGCACACATTTAGGCTTCATCTGTCCTACTGCTTGTTCCTTGTTGTCATGGCACAGAGGAAGTGCAGACATAGCCAGAGTCACTTTTAATGGTCACTTACTCACTCAAGGATGCTGAGCCAGGAGACAGTTCATGTCTTTCTGTTCAAGGACATAGTACCACACCTCAAAACTATTCTGAAATGTTTTCTCAGCACAATGAGTTAAAGACCGCCAAATACATTTTAATGAGCTTCCCGTAAGAAATTGTTAACCACTGCCTTCTTTGCGTTTTTGCTTTTATTGATGTCTTTTCTTAGAGTATTGGAAAAAAAAAGTGCCATCTGAGGTTGTCTCTCAACCGGAAGTTTTGGGGTTCCATCCCCAGCTCCTGCAGTAACATGTCCAAAGTGTCCTTGGGCAACTCCAAGTTGCTCCTACTGCTTAGTCAGCGGCGTATGAATGTATATTAATGGGATCAGTCACTTTACATAGCAGCCTCTGCCATCAGTGTGCGAATGTGGAGGCGTGACCTGCAGTGTTGTCAGAAAATCAGAAAAGTGCTAAACAAGCTCAAGTCCATTTACATGTGCTGGCTTCTAATTTCACAGGTCTATGCAAACAGACTAACTTTTATCGAAGGCGATCTACTGAAGTATATATTGTCGCAAAAGAATATCATTATGTAACCGTTTGCTATTTAATCCAGCTCCACCACAGACAATGAGTAACTTTTGGAAGAGCCCTCGTCTTAAACAGACTCACTAACTTGCTCTGTCTGAACGGGCTCTGTGCTGGTTAGTAGGTCCCTGATAGACTGAAGCAGAACAACTTGTTCAAGGTCTGATGGACTGTGGCTTTAGCACGTCAGCACATCAGGGACAGACAAGGTCCTGCAGCACACCTGACAAATGTAACTTTTCCTCATGACTTCCTCCCCGATACGGGCATCATGTCCTGACTGTCCTGCTGGTGTCCTGGCTTGCTGTATGCTGTAGAAGGTTCAAATCTAGCTTGTATGTTTGTGCAAGTGTTGTCTCTCCGTGGGAGCTGTTTGTCCATGCATCCACTCTGTAATCACTGCCATAAAAGAAACAAGAGGCGACGAGAGACAAGCAACGGGCAATAAATGACATGTCCTCCCAGCGGTGTAATAACTTCCCTATCCATCAGTCAATCTCTGTTCAGGCATTTCTCTCCCTCTCTGCCATTCGACCTGCTTCTCCTGTGCGGCTCACTACAGCGTTCCTCTCAGGGGAAGAATTACTTGGACGGACAAAGGAATTGATTGAGCCTGGCCACAGTTTGATGTTTATTTCAGCTTGAATGAAAATGTCTTGTCCCCTCAATAAACTTCTGGCACATACATGCTTGTAGGAGAGAACACAACCACGTGATAAATTACAATGCGATATCACACTTTAATACGTTCTCCCTGATTCCGACAGGCCCCGAGTTCGCCAAAAAGACCTTGAAATTAATCCACAGCCCTCCCACCAAAATTTACTGTAGCAGCAGGGCTCTCCATGAGATCGATTTTCACACCATATTCCTGTAAATGATTGCTGGCATGTCAAAGTCCCCTGCTCCCTACTGAGAGAGGGGTCAAAACAAAGACGACCAGAGGTGGGAGAAGAACAGGGGAGAAAAGAGGATGGTACATGATATTAAAAAAGGAAAAAAATGTGTGCGAACAAAATGAAAGAAATAAAGGAAAGCAAACTGGAAAGACAAGCAGAGAGCTGTTTGAGAAGACAAAAAGAAAAGAGTAAAGGCACAAGAGTACAAGAGTAGGAGCTATATCTGTTCTTTCACAAACATGCAGGGGTGAGGTGATGTCTACCCCAGGGCACCGCTTATTTATCTGCAGGGAAAGTCGCGTGTCATCCTTCTCTCTGCTAGCCACCTAGAGGTCATAAATTACCTGTCTGTAAACCGTCAATCTGCACAAGGGGCGACAGCTAACCACAAGCTTGCACTCAATCTCACACCAACACCCATGTCTAAATATGTACAGTACACACAGACACAGACACACACACACACTGTCCTGCCTGTGCTCCACTGGCATAGTTTGCATTTCACCAGCACTCTACTACCAAATTCCTCCTTTCTTGCAGACAAACATTAAAAAAATAAAACAGTAGACTTTCTGCAAAGATGAGTTTTAAAAAAATCATTTTGATATGTATTTTTATTTCACTTCTTTTATACTGTGGAAATAACCAGGTAGCATAAAATGGTGCCTTACAGGTGTGCAATTTTTTTCCACTCTTCAATGTGGAACCCAATGATTCAAATTACGGTATCAGTTCATGAAGCTAACCCACACTCACACGATATATATATATATATTTTTTTTTTCAGCAGGAACGCCAGCAGAAATTTCCAGTCACATCCAGTTAGACCCCCTCAGCATTAATAATGCACAAGCCTTTATCTTCCTTCTCTGACCTCTTAAATCACTATCACAAAGCTGCTGGTCATGAAGTTAAGACCCCCTCCTACTTCCCTCTGCTTTGCCTCAATCCATTCCTCTTCATTACCTATAATCTTATCTCGCCTCTATTTTTTTCAGAGGAACAACCAGAATCGCCAGGATTACTTATGGGAAGAGTATCTTTTCTCTTCGCAGCCACATTTTCCAAGTTACAAATGCCTTGTCTGACACCATTTGTAAGAACCAGTAAAGAAGTGATTGATTTCTCCAAGGAACCGTCCATCTCAGTGAGGACTAAACAGTATCAGTGACAAAGATGCAATGTCATGCTATTGTGTGGAAGATTTGCAAGATTTCTAATTTGTCAAGCTTTCTGTGTGTGTGTGTGTGTGTGTAGTGTGTGTGTAGGTGTGTGTGTGTGTGTGTGTGTGTGTGTGTGTGTAGGTGTGTGTGTTTGTATGAAACTCAAAATGAGAAAGAGAGGGGGAAAATCTGATGAATTGGCTCATACATGGAAGCCATCAGCAGTCAAGTGATTTATGGGGTTAATAACGGAGTCTATTCACAAGCCTGCAGTCCTGTTGTTTTCTTGTTTGTGGTGGGATGACAGAAATACTACAGCCAAACCACCCATTTGCTCAATCCCATCCTCATTGGAAAACCCATAAACCATAGTCCTTGCGCGCATCTGTAACATTTGGCACTGTAGGTAGGGCCATGTGCACACATACTCAAATGCTGGCTCTGTTTGCATTTACTAAGGCAAACATAATTACAAAGCTAAAATTATTCTCCCAATGTTGTATGTTCAAGATGTGAAGGCTTAGGACCAACAGGCGGGGAAATTTAAAAACTGGGGAAAAGGTTATTAAAAGAGAAATACTTTGCAAAGGCATGCGTGTGTAAAAAAAACTAAACTGTAAGGACTGTAGAAGCTTGCTGTAATGCCTGTGCCTTATGTAAAATGTGCATCTCACTCGTACCACACCTAGTTTGAAATCATACAATGATAGCAGGTAAATAGCTATAAAGACAACACTTTTGAAATGATATGGCTTCACAGCAATTCTTTAAACTGCGTCGTATAACTGATGCCCTCCCGCCTATTAAACTTCAAATTGTATTTACAGACAGGTCTCAAGGTTCCCAAAATAACACATTGTCTACATAATATGGTAAACACTGCAAACAGGTGTGCCTGACAGTTAAAGAAAATTGCCATTATTTTATCCTTGACGCTATAGCAGTGAAGGAACACAGTCATCGTTAATGTATGTTTACCACGCTGTGTTATTTGTAAACTAACATGTTTGACAGAGAATCAGTCATTTCAAATGAATAAATAAGAAGATTGAGCATGTTATCAAAAAGACATCAACTGGAGTGTACAATAGATGCACCTGTTTCAATGCTGTCTGGGGTAATGTAACCGTGTACGTCTTCTTGAATGTTATAATGGGGGCAGTCATTATACATGCAGAGTAATGAAAAGATAATTATGAATCCCCCAACCGTGTTCTGTCATTTGGCAGGCTCTTTAACACAAAGCATACGTTCCAATGAGCCTCTGCTAATCTTCACAAGAGAAGAGGAAATTGGCTCTCTTCGACCGACTCCATTCCACTTTCCATCTGTGGATTTGCCGGTTTTGAAATCAACATGAAAGATTGAAGGATGAGGGCAGAACAAGAGCAGGAGAGCACATGAAAGCAGAAAAGTAGAAGCAAGAGCCACGGACGGAGCCGGAGAAGGAGCCAAACAGAAACGAGTTGTGGGGGACTAGAAAGAAATGAAAGGGGGAGGAGAACAGCAGCAGTGCTAATATGTTTACCTACTTAATGCTACTGAGGCACTGATTGCTTTATCAACCGAGTCAGCCTCGATATGAGATGGACGAATTGCAAACAGTAAGATAGATGAGAGCAAGAAATAGGGTAGCTGGAAAATCCGAAGGATGTGTAATAATAAAAAGAAGAGAAAGGGTTGGAGAAAGAGAAGCGGAACAGAGAGAAGTATCAAGCTGAGCTAGTTATTGCCTCGTCTGCTGAACACTAACTGTAGCTGTCACAGCAGAGTACAGGTTACAGCATGTGACTGTGGCAACTAGCCTGAGCTGGCAAGAGTTAATGGGAAGCTGCAACCTCCACAGCTCTCTAATTGCTGTATTAAGTGGTGGGTAGGCAGATAAAAGGGAAAGGTGTGGGGCTAAATGTATGAGGACTCATAATGTTTGAGGCGCAGACGGAGACAAATTAGCCTGTTGATAACGGCAGCCATGAAGGGAATGATTGTGTGTTTGGAACATTGTCGCAGGTTGATTGATCACCATGCCACAGTGTTGTGTGTGTGTGTGTGTTTGTGTGTATGTATGTATGTGTGGGTGTGTGTGGGTGTGTGAGAGAGTGAGAGAGTGAGTCTACTTTTGAACAAACAAAAGGAGCCTGTGATTAATTACTTCTAGTATCATCCTACTCTGGTTATTGGGACACAATTAAAACTGAAAAGGAATCAGCAGCAAGCACTGTCAGAGTGATACAGTTTCATAGAATTTTTTGCAATATTGAGGACACGCTCACTAAATCAAAAGCAAGCTCTATCAGCAGGTACCTGAATACATCTGTCAGGACACAAAACGAACAGAATATTCAAATAGCCACAAGAAATAGGCTTTGTCAGTTTTGAAAAATAAAAGAGCACAAGAAAGGTGTTTGCATTACAATTTGCTAAAAGTGCTAGCTTGGATTTGATAAAAGACTCTTTATTCCAGTGACGGTGCTTTCAACAAGCCTTGAATGTCTTTTGTCATACTAATGCAATTCTTTTTGACAGGCACTCTTTTAGACTAAAATAGATCCATCAGCATCCTCTGAATATATTCAGCAAACAAAAACACATTTTCACTTGTGCAGACACATTAAAATAAGCATGCACCATGAAGTTAAACTGCAATAACAACAACAGCCATGCAGTATAGATAAAACCTAAACACACACACACGCCCACACAAACCTATAAAGAATCTGCAGCTCAGGCTAGAGGCCTTGATATGACAAAGACACAGCTCAAGGATAGAAAAGCACTTTTCCCTCACCAAGGCCGATTGCTGTGAAATGGAATGGAAACAATGATACCTATAGCGAACAACAAGCGAGCAGATAGACAAACAGAGGGAGCGAGCTAACATCACATCAGTGCCGCTGCCACAGCCTCGTTTCATCGACAGTCAAAAGCCATTTAGACAGAAGCTGTTAGATGGCCGGACCCAGGGCTGCTGCTCCCCCTCTCTCCCGATGACTTCACAGGGCATATTTATCTGCACCGAGGATTAAAGTATGGGGACAATCAGATTGGAGATGGTTAATTCCACAGCTGTCTACCCGCAACAAAACAGTTGATTTTTCCTAAGACTTATCTGTGTGTGTTTAGATGAAAGGGCTTCTTGTCTTTTTTTTCCCTTCCCCTTGTGTTTTCCCATTGCTTGTTTATCACCCAACCTTCGTAGTGCATCCCGACTGGAAGTGGCGAGGTTCAAACAAAATGCCTTCCTGCTAATTATCTGCAATTCCTCATCTTCATAAGACCACTCTCCCCCCCACTTTTGCAATTGAATGAATTTGAATAGTAATGACTTCTTGGCTCAGAGCAGTGTACATAACTGGCTGCTTCAGGCTAGTTGTCCTAATTTCTTTACTTGTTGAGAAACAGGTTAGGCTCCTGAAGGAGTTATTGGCGGTTATTACTGGTGCCAGGTGGAGTGAACAAGGCCAGAATCAAAGTACAACTTTTACTTTGAATATTTCTTTGTAGAAATGCCAAAAAATTACTGAAGGACACCCAAACAAATAAATAATCTAATAGATTCTTCACCCGAGCAGTCAATAATTGAGCTCTTGGTTTTTGGTCAGTATTATCGTAAACTGAGGGTTGACCAGAAGAATGAAAGTTTGTGCCACTTTGGGTCTCTATCAAAAAACAAAGGAAGTTTGATCACACTGCCAAACAGCTAGACTCATCGTAAGTCGTTGTCTTCATATCCAACACTGAGGATTAAAGTCTCTCACACTTGACTCAAACAGAAACTACTTTGAGCATGGACATGATGTATTAAAATTCCTTTTCCTTTGAGTTGTATTAATTAGACTGGTGTAGTTTTATTCCAGTACAAAAAGCTTCGAATAGCATTAACAAACTTTGAAAGCGACATGAATGATAAACTGCAGGGCATCAAAGTGTCCTGGGAATAGAGGAGACAGGTTGAAACCCACAATAACCATTAATAGAGTGGATTTCGTCTTGGATGTGTTTCAGAATATATATCAAAGCAAACTGTAGATGAGTCATTCTGATGAAATTCTTCATTCATTTCTAGACATGTCATGCAGTAAACTGATATTAAACCAGTATCCAATAATGAAGAAACAATCCTTTTTATAAATAACTGTTGGCTGCATACGTCACAGTATTCAAACATCTGGGGTGTCATTTGTAGAAGCTCAGGTGCGAGTGATCAGTTCAAATTAAATCCATCAATGATTCAGTCCTGAATGTCAATCTTCTTGTATGCTATTCATAAATCACTACATCTTCATCTTCATCCTGAGTACATATTGAAGGAGATTGTTCAACAACGTGTAAGCCCACGCTCATCACCCTCTTCTTCCAAACATCAAATTTCCGTTACTCAACACTGACCCTCTCACCTGTTACCAAAAAATAAAACTTTCCTCCCACTTCTCTTTCTTACAATCTGTTTAAGTGCATCCTTAATGATGAACTTTGTGAAATATCTTAGTTTGCAGTGGGCTAACTTGTAGACAGGAATAAACAAACAGTACAGTTTCTCCAAGTTTAATGTGCTGGTGACATGAGGGGACCACTGGCAGAAATACCCCAGCCCTTCCTCGTCGTGTTATTTATGAACCTGACTCCCATTAACGGTTGCAGAGAAGACTGATGGGCTCATTCACCAATGCACACACACGCACACACACACACACACACGCACGCACACGCACACACACAGAAAGAGCAACACATACAAGATGGATGTATTTACCATTTTGAAAGTTCACCCAAATGTAAATAATGTCAGTAAGGTATTTTTTTTCCTCACTGACTGACTATTAACGATGTCAGAAGCACAGAAAATTGACAAGTCGTTCTTCAATAATCTGCAATGGTGGATTTATGCAAATGAGAAAACAATGATACACTGTGAACTTAAATTGATTTTAGTCTAAAGAGATCCACTCTAACATTCAAAGAAGTCTTTGTTTGTTACATGTTCTTTGGTTCCTGATTAAAGCCAAAAAAAGGGAATATAAAAGCAAATAATGCTTCTGCAAATGAACACGTTCTATTAGTTCTTTAAGTCAAATCTAGGCTCCAAAATCAGATCTGTCGTGATGACTAATAAAGGCGCCAATTTTAAAACTCTTCAATTGTGTCACATCAAAGAGATCAATACCAACAAGACGGAGGAGGAGTAATTTGCAATCAGCATTAGGAAGAGAGGAGACGAGGATGCATCTTTAAAACACAAATATTATTTTAAGACCTCTTGAAGTTACTTGCTTTTGCACACATCACTGTGGCACTCTAAAGCTATTAAGAAGAGTCGGTTTGTTCTTCATGTGAGAACAAACTGACAGGTCAGTAAAACTTTTGACAAGACTGCACTGACACATGAAGGCAAATGTTCGTCCTCCTTGAATGTAGCAGCCTTCAGAGGAAGCACACATGATAAATTGGTCTGCTCTCGCTCCAGCAGGAACACTACAAACTCTGGAGGCTGTTGAGCGCTCACTCTTCCTTTAAGGGAATCCTTTATTAGCCCCAAAGCGCCATCTCAATAGCAAAAGATTTAAGCCTATCCTTTTTTTTGGATTTCAAGCCTCACATCTCTGTATTATTCCTCTTTCCCTGCTGGCCATGATGAGAGCAGTCCACCCTCCCTTGGCGCTCGGAGCCCCTTCTCACAACTCTACAACCTCCCACCCAGCTCCACTCTGCACAGTCCCTTCTCTCCTCTAATCTGTGATTCAAGCTCCGCTGTGGGTTAATGCCATTGGACACACTCCCACCCGAAAACTGAAACTCACCTCTGAAAACAGATGAGGAGCATGTAAGAGGGGTGGGGTAAGTTGAGAGAGAGGAAGAGTAGGGCGGGATCTAGCTGTGTGATACGACTCCACAGCAAGGAAGAACTGTGCAGATCTACTGAGGAGTAAATCAGGATTACGATGGGGAAAAACACGCTCTGCCTGTGATATGACAGCTGTGGGGATAAACACTACGCGAGGCCCACGCGAGCTTTGTGTGAAACAGAGAACAGGTGACTGATAACACCAGTGCAGCAAGATGGGGGAGAAACCAAAAGGAACCCCTTTGAGATTTACTGTTGAAGGCAGGAGGATGTGTCAAAGGAAACGGTCACCTTGTGTGAGTCAAATCAAAAACACTTCAGGAGCAGCTGCCTCTTCAGAAAAGGAGTCTACAAGACCCCATATGTCTGCAATACAGTGTGTTGTAACAGACTCAGGTGCAGACTGGGGGCCTGTGGCATCCTGGCTTGAGTCTAACTCCCTGCTTGCACTGCAAGAACTCACTGTTCCAGCTGCAGTGCCCCAAGAATAAAGTTAAAAAATGATAGCGACAAACTCAGCTGGATACAGACATAAATCACTGCAGGTGAACAACAGACAACACACTAAACAACATGAAGCATAAACCTTCCAAGGCTTCAGGCAACTTGCAAAGGGGCCTCACTTTTAGCTGTTGTTGTTGTTCGCTTTGGCGTGGGTGAGTGGGAGTTTTTGCCCAGAGGGAATGTTTCCTACTTCAGTTGGGGACTAAATCTCACATAAATCTGCTTAAAACTGGGACACCTCTGTTTTGAATAAGACCATCAACAACACATAATGTGTAAAGTAAAACTTCTTAAAGGAAAAAAGCCTAAAGTGATAGTATACATATTTTTACTGTCAACAAATGCTAAAAAAAGACCAACAAATAGATCTTACAGACAAGCATTGTCTGTTCATCTCACATTTCTTTTGTGCACTGTACTCAATGTTGACCAACAACTATTAAAAGATTAAATATGTACATATGTGCACTCTATGACATGTTCTTTTAGAACAATAATTGACCCCGTCAGCCAGGAGACAAAAACGGTCCCAAACAAATACATGTATTGAAATGTATTGTTTGAAACTACACTGCCCTGCTGCTTTAGCAAACAAATTACCATGTTTTATTACTATTATTTAGCTTCAGCCAGGTTAGAGATGTCAATAAGTGCTTAAAAATAATGACATAAACAAACCTTACCAAGAAGATTAAAGAATCATTAGAACTTAATCAGCATTTATCGATTTCTCAAACAAGGTGAATGAATAGTTTTATTGGGTATTGGCTGTATTTTACTGTAAACTCTTTGTGCTGTAAAAATTGTCTGAAAATACCAAGGGCATCTTGTTCCGATCAATAATAACAAAGGTTTCACAAACACTGAGATAAAGTCTACTTTAGAAAAGGCGAGCTTGTAGAACAGTGGAATGATACATGTAAATGTGTTATGTGCTATAAGTATCAGTCACTGCTCTCATGGTAATCGCACATGACACTTAATTGTGAGCGAGCTATGCTGTTTAATCAGATGTATCCTTGAGCATCTAATTAGTCTTCCCCAAGAAAAGAAAGAACCTTCAAGAGCAAACAAGCCCCCCTTTGTTTGGTGGTGTTTAAACACAGTTCATCCCTTTATATTTGATGTGGAGGAATCGTTGAAAGAGTACTTTACTCCACTTAGTGTGACTGAATTGATGCCTGCCTTCCTATATGAAACACAGTGTGTGTGCACGTGTGTGTATGTGTTATTATGTGTCATCCTGTTGAGCTTGTTATTGACATCTCAACCTTGCAAATGGAAAACTTCTGGCGGACTCCTGTCCACATTCATTACCAACCCCCTCAATGTTTGACTCAGACTCATAAAATGACACTCGTGAGGGTAAAAAAAAAAAAGATTTTCAGGACTTGAGAAAGGCAATTAATGTCAAGTGTAAAATTTCCAACCCTGTTCAAGCCTGGAAAGTATGGCTAATATCCCTCATTAGTATGATAAAGGTTTTCATTCTCCTTCAATCTCCATCACGGCACACTTGCTCTTCAATGGTCACAATATGTATTATCCAAGATTGTTCAAGTCAATCATGTGGTCCTTTCTTCTAATGTGCCCGATACATTTCCGACAAAAGTACCTCAAAACTGTTGGAAGGTATGAGATGTTTCATCCACCGTATGCGTCAACAAAAAGCAATAATATTGAAGTTCTGCATTGTGTTTTCTAGAATTGGAGTTCCAGTTCAGCCATGTCTCCTCTACATTAACATGCAGCTCAGTACAGGAAGTGCAGAGGCCCATACCTAATGAGTCATGTTCCCTGTCCTCCCCATCGCAGGTTGATGTTCCCAATGAGCTGTGGCTCCATTCCCATCCCCTTCTCCAACTCCCACTCCAAGGACCCCAGCCCCTCTCCTCTGCTGACAGACTTCAGCAGCCCCCGCTGCTCGCACGGAGCTGCTCACATCAGCACCACCATAATGGAGTGTGAAGTGTGAAAACATTTAACTGAGAGGCAGGTTCATTTGAGCTGCATCGTTTCCAACCTGTCCAGACAGGAGACGTGTGGCTTTCATTACACCTAATGTCCAAACAGACATGCAGGTGCTGAGTGCCAATTGCGGCTTTTCCATTTATGGTTTACCTTCACATAAATAAGAGCCAGGGGGCTCAATAGCCTCAGGCATTGTGTATTCATCGCTTGGTTTGATAGGTCTGCAACACCCTGCTTTCAAATCATCTGTATTAACTTCCTGAACCTTTATTGTCTGCCCACTTTATCAACACTGACCTCTTGAACCTCCGTGTTCATTTCCCTGCCCCTCTACTGCGTGATGACTTGTGCTGTATTTTAATCCTGGTGATGGCGTTTGATCAGAGCCTGATGCAGCAGTGTAGCATTACATTATTTGGGCTGGCGTTCATTTACCTTCATACATCCTCATCCTCTTGGAGATTCTTTATTGTACATTGCTGACCACAGGAACATTTTCACTGAGCGTAGCAACCTAGTGTCCTCTTTGCTTTTAGCAAAAAGCATGATCAGCGCTGTCATAAGGATTTCACAAGAGCCTTTTGATTATGGAATCCCCAAACTCTACGGTCAGCACCCTTGCTTTCTTTGCTCCTTTTGATGATGTCACCAGGTGGGCACCCCCCCCCCCCCCCCTTCTGCTCTGATGGCCAAGTTCCATTGCTTGCACTTCAGAGAGCCCTTCTGTCTAATCACTGCTGCCCTACTGAGTCTCTTCTCTGCCCCCAATCCCATCCGTATGTCCTGCTCCTAAATTACCCTGGCTAAGCACCCTCTCCTGCTCCACTCAGGGCCATTACATGCCTGCCCCTCCCTGTTTGACTGCCAGAGTTTCAGCACTGTATATGCTGTGAGAGTTGCCTGACAAGCCAGGGGTCAGACATCCAGTATATCCTCTTTCTCAAATTACAGCTACCTGCCAACACAGGCCTCACAGGCTTGGTATAGCATCAGCAGCACACCAAAGGGAAGGCTTTCTTCCTCTGGTCTCCAAACATTACATATTTTTATGGCTTGAAAGATATGGTAGAACAAAACATCATAAGCAAATTTAGAAACAGAACACAGAAACTGGGAAGACCAGCCAAAATTTACAAAGGGATGGAAGATAGACAAGTATGGGGAAGAGGCTTCTAGGGCTGTTTTTTAATCAGGGACTGACACACTTCCCTGTAATGTGCGTTTTTACTGTCACACAGCCCATGGCATCCTAAACCTTGAGGCCATTTCAAGTCAGCTTGTCAACCATTGTAGTGCCCAGCCTGATGGTTTATGGCTGCTTTAATATTTCATCCCCTCATGGAGAGATACTGGTCCTCCCTTCTGGCCTTTTAAGCAATGGGTGACGGATTAGAACTGGTGGGGATTCTGGGCCCTAAGCTAGCCTCTTTTTTATGGCTGCCTTATTGCAAGCTGTTCCTGGACCTCTGCAAAACCCACTGTTTTTTTCTCTTACTGTGCTAATTTATCTAAAAACATAGCACCCTGACAGCCAGAACCCCAAGCTGCCTTTATGGTTTAGGAGGATGATTCTTATCCAAAGATACTTGGCCCATCCATCTGTTTGGCCCCGCAACCTAGGCATCTGCTCACTGCTATTGTTAGGCTTCGTCAGATGACAGGCCAAGCCCCTCATGGGGAACCTTGGTCAACTCTCTTGCACAGTTATGTGTATGTATGCGTGCACATTGCTTATGTGTGTGTGTGTGTGTGTGTGTGTGTGTGTCTGTGTGTTTGTGATTGCCCACAAGAGCCAGAGAGAAAGGCCAAGTGCTGGCTCAGGCCACTGTCTTTGTTATGGTGGCCGGCGGAGGAAGCAGCAGTGGCCAGTAAGCATGCTGGGAGCCCTTTTTCCATCCCAGCAGACCTTCCTGGGTGACCTCCAGCCACAGCTACAACTCTGTTTCTAGAAGTCTCAGTCAGACTACACAAGATTTCAAAGGTGGAGGTCAGGGTTTGGCACTGTTTTTTTACCCTCAGATGGACCTTCAGAATACATAAACTTGAAACAAATTTACATGCACAACACAGCGGAGTGGAAACGCATTCACTGTTTGTTACATTCGGCTGTTTAGCCAAATTAGAAGCCAATAGTAAGAGCATAGACAGCATTAACATGAACACCAAGGGCTGATTGACTGAAAAAATGTTGTGAGTTTCACTTTAAGCTGACATGAGCACCAAATCTTTTGACCACTGGTCCAGCTCAAGATCTCTCATGCTCTTCCTGTACTTCTTTTCCCCCCATCCCATCATCAACATTTATCATGTTTCTCAACCCAACTCCTTTGCCGGTTGTATGCGTTTTCTCAAAATGAAAGTTCAGATATAAAACCCTACTTTACATCTCCACATACATTTTGCTTTGCTTGAGCCTGTGTTCAACCATTCTGCCTTATTCACATTTAACTTTCATACATTTTGCAGTTTTGAATAATTAAGAATGTTGATTCCCACATCATGAAAGATTAATGTGTGAAGGATGCATAATTAAGTACTTTAATTCTAGGCATTCTGACGCATTCCTTGTTGAATTATCATTTTGGGGGGGCAGGGTATAATAGGAGGAGACAGACACGATTCACCTAAACAATGTGACCCAACAACAACAAAAAGACTCAAGGAAATGAAAGGCTTATCTCATGAGTACTGTTAAGCGTATAAAGTATGAGATTGAGTAGCTGATTCAATAGTTCACAATATGTCATTGTATGGAAATATCTTATTGTTAAAGGGCTAATGCCGTCTCTGTATTACGTCACTTTGAGTTTTGCTTTTCTCACTGAAAATGAAGTACTAAATAAGGGCTTTAATGATTTTTTTTCCCAAGAAAAGCTTAACACCAAGTTCCAACGGCTAATTTACCTCGTGTTTTCAATGATGAATGGTGGCCATTATGCAATGAATAATAGGAGTC
This sequence comes from Symphodus melops, assembly GCF_947650265.1. NCBI lineage: Eukaryota > Metazoa > Chordata > Actinopteri > Labriformes > Labridae > Symphodus > Symphodus melops. Next base: position 5,628,283 of record NC_136700.1, on the reverse strand, counting down.
AAGAGGATTTATTACACACAAAACAGTAAAACTTCAATAATGCATCTAGCACTCACTATACATAAACATTAGCAAACAACTTTCTTTATAAGTGGTCGCATTCTTCATGTGCGATATTCTTCACTGAAGCCGCCATAGATCCAACAATTCACATGAATCAAGAGTGAATCAATGATCCTTTGTCTGTTATTCCTAATATTTACACTTCTTTGGCCTCAGATACAAATGTTGTACATACATATGAACTTCTGCATGCATGAACACAAAATCACAGTGACAGTGGAAGATGATTTGATTTGGTGTAATAATTATTTAAAGCAAAACAATGTGAATAATATCAGTCACAGAAGTGAGGGGCTTTGTGTTTGCATGATGTTAAACATCCATTAACTAATAAAGGGCTAACATTTGCATTTATGATGTGATGTTTCCTGGGGTCACAATAATAAAAGGAAAGTGCTGCTATAAACATAGGCTGGAAAACAGTTTTAATCATTATGAACATAATGTCAATTACTGTGATTTTAAAAAGACGGTGTGTGTCCGTTTCATCTCCTTCGTTGGAATAACGGTTTAGTGCAAATGTAAGCAAATTCTCCAAGTTGAGTTCAGTAGATCCATGATTAAAATGTATTAGGTCAATTCTTTTTTTATAAAGGTGTCAGCCAAAAATTAATTAAAATATATTCTGTTTAGTGTTTAGTCAAGTTTCTTCCATAACAGAAATGTGTCTTCTGTGTGTGTCGTCAATTTAAGCTTGAGGTTAAATGACACATTTTGGACAAATTGCCCCAACTCAGCAAATGTGTTTTTATATGAGACACGTGGAAATATGCAATATGTTATTTATGAATAAAGTTATTATTTTGTGAAATGGTTGCAATTTCATCTCCCAGGACTGTATAAAAAGCTGTTTTCCATTCAAGCCAAATCGTGACTGATTGATACCAGAGATAGCATGTGAGCACTGAATTATAATTACATTGCTCTGGAAAAGAGGCAGCTAGGTTTCTCCTATTTTATTTTAAAAAGAATAGTCTTAGCTCCACTGTGGTACGTCCTAGTTTATGTGTGTCAGTGTGTGTTTGTGTCTGTGAAACTTAGGTAAAATAAGAGAGAGTTGAGACAATAAGGAAAACATCCAGTGCGAACATGAGGGACTGTAGGTGTTTCTGTTTTCAGGTGCAATCAAAAGAAACGTCTTCCGCCCTGGGAGGAGCCATGGAGACAAACTGATGCTGCTAAAATGTGGCTGCTGGTTAACTTCTCAGCCTCCTCCACACATTAATTAGTACCCAGAGGAAAAGGGAGGGGGACTGGGACAGAGGAATGGTGGGAAGGATGACTGGGGGTTACAACTGGGATCCCCCAAGGGCAGGTACAGAACAGAGAATACTCCAGGGGACACATTAGTGATACATAGATGAAGTTCTTGCCCTAAAATATCATGTTTCTTTTTGTTTTTGTTTTACTGTTACCCGGCAAGTTCTTTTATTATTCACACATTTTCAGTTTTCCTCAGTAATATAGAAACAAAACAAGTTTGTTTTAAAGGTGTGCATGTAACAAAATAATAAAGACAATGATATAACTAATAATGATCTCTCCAGGTCTCTGAAAAATGATTATTCAATCACTTATCTGAATGTTTAGGCCCATTCAACTATGTGCAACCATCTGAGAAGTGAAGCTGGATTTTTCAGTCATCAAATAATAGCTTAGACAATATTTTCTAATTTGACCTTCTCAACTGCTCGTCTTACTTCTAGCTCCTATAATTTATAAGCTAATGACTTGAAAAGTACATTTTAGGTCCAAATTACTGAGCATCCCTGCTTTTCTTCCTAATTACAAACCTTCTGAAGCTGGCCTGGCCATTCTTCAGAGAGTTAAAACTTAGCTGAGCTTTTCAGAGCAACACAAATCAGAAGCAAAAGTCCTTCAGATCTGACAACTCTTCGAAATCAAAGCTGGAGCTGGATCTAGTTGTCAATGCCTTTAACTAAATTTGGGTTTGTTTATTTCTGTCGTGTATTTGAACTGAAATGGCACTACACTTTTGTGTTGTGTAAAACTGCTCAGTGAATAAAAAGGTATGAGACTGTATCAGGCAGCACCATGTTTGTGTTTGTGTGAGTGTGTGTTTACTGCTGTGTACTGTTGTGTTGTCCCTACTAATGTGTGTCTAAGTGTGACTGCAAATGTGTGACAGGATGTTTCTTTCATGCGAAGTCAACCCATGAGTAACCCAGAAGCTAGTCATGATCAGAAACAGAGAGTGGGGATAAAATAAACAATACACCTGACAAGTGTTCTTTTCATGTTTTGAAGAGTACAACAATTACAGTACTTGCCTTAACAAATACAGTATATAATATTCATGCTGCAGCTTTATATAATCCTATTTTAATGAACTGTCACTGTATCCACAAACACTAGACTTAAATTCTGTCTCCAAACCATTATACATGCAACACAACTTCCAGAACATTTGAGCTAAAGTCACTTGTTGTGACTCATTTTGCAAAGGCTCATGTACTAAGTGTATTTACTGGATTAGTAAAAGAATCAACGCAAAAAGACTAAAGTTTTGAGTTGATATGTAAAACTCTTTCTTGTGTTGACATTCTGTTTGATTTGTAAGTTTAAGTAAATAATACAGATGTAAGTATTCTCACATGAGCTTTCCTGTTGTGTTGTCAAACAAAACCGAATAACTTCCAAAATGTGACTCTAGTCCAAGTTCAAGATTCTTTAGTGATGCTAAACAATAAGAATATATTTAACAAATATGTTCAATCTCATTTCAAAAATACAAGGTCAGTTAGAACAGTCGTTTGGAATCATGAATGAGTAATATGATGTACATGATCTTCTTTCAGTAATGAAGTAGTTTGAGAGCAGCCAATCATAATCCTTTTTACCTAATAAACACGGGCTCACAGCCAGCAGCATCCAGTTCATATGTATCAGCTGACACTTCTAAGCAGCTTTGATCATGATTCAAATAATGTTCCAAACAATGCCAATCTTTGACACCTCAGAGTGTTTCATCCAAACAGCGACATCATCTGATGGACATTGTTGAATGCAGAATGTCAAACAAACTTTTAGCTCACATGCCAAAACATCAAATACATGTAAAGCCTTCTATATAGGAGGTTTCAAACCAGTTAATACAGATAAACTGTCACACTGATTGGACCTGTGCAATTGATGATCACGGAGAACATCCTGACACAGATAAACCTCAATAGTACTGTGTTGTTGAACACCAGAAAGCTTAAAAATGCTGAATTAAAGCCATTACAGACTGTGGGAATCTTGGTAAGGCTTAGATGAAATACTGGAGTCGAGATCATCAGTCGCCCAAAGGCAACATTTATTTTTCAGGGAATAATTAAGCCTTACATTATGAGGACCAAGGGTGTATCCCCGGTAATTATCAACCGTCAGTATTACATTCAGCAAGACTGCATGAAAGCCTCTTGCCTAATACGCTGATGTTTTAATATTCGGTCTTTTAAAAAGACACCCAAATGGTGAGATGAGACTAATCCTGTCATGCAAAATTGACACCCGCGTATGCCTTCTGTTTAAATGCAGTAAATCTGGTTTAACATAACCGGCTCATTATGAAAAGCAAGTAATCCTGTAAATTGGGGCAATGAGAGAGACCAATATCTTGAAATGAAAACTCTGTTTCAGCGCTGAAATTTCATCTTGGCGGGTCGAGCTCCTGTGTAGCCTAATGATGCTTGGTATAATTTTTTGTTTGATGTGTTGTACGGATTCAGGTACAGTTTTCATTAAAGTGGGTCACTCGACATGTAACTGAATCCTGGATGTGCTTACAGTAAGGCGAATAAGTGCGGTGGCAGTAAAGCAGATTATTAGCTACCTGCTGCCGATGAGTAACGGCAAGCGCCAGAGAAAGAGGTGAACAGAGAGGATGGGGGTGCTCAGGGATCCTGCAATTTATTATCCTCTGGCAATTAGCCAGGAAATGCTACAGGCTCTTTGATTGTGGGATGTTTAAAAATGGGAGAGATAAGAGAGAGCCACAGATGTAGCAGCCCTTCCTCATGGTAGACACTGGCTACAGGCGCAAGAGATAGCAGGAGCTCCGATAGTCTCCGAGTCAGACAGAAAGGTCCAGATAGGCAGTGCTGAGCTGATCCACTGGTGATAACTCCTGTCAATCACGCCTTGGGCTTGATTAATACATGAAGCTCATGGGAAAATTAGGCCAAATGGGAGGTTTGATGTGAGGGGTTAAAGAGAACGGAGTTTTGGAGGATGAGTAGAGAAGCTGCAGTGCTGCTGCTAGGCTGTGTTTTCAGCTAATGACAACGAGGGAAAGAGAACCATGCCACTTAAGGTTGACTCTTTGAGGGTGCCGAGAGCTCGTCATGGGTGAGGCATTGTGACTGGCTCACCCATCATGTCAGCTAGGGTCAAGGTCACAGTGAATCTGTCACTGTCTTATGGTTTCAATCAAAATGTTGATGAGGGACTTGGTACTGTCCATAACCCATGCCCTTCGCTGTCATGTTTGAAGTCCATCTTTTTGGACCCTGGCCGGAGGGACATCGACACTCTCCCTCTTTTTCATGGAATTTGTTTTAATGAAATGTATAGTATGCGGCACATGATCAAAAACTGCCTTTTATACAAAAAAAAGCTTACATTTATTGCAATAAAGTGATTCATATGACTCACCCACTAACAAGAAAAAGGCTATCATTAAGTTATTTAAAGACCGTCTGGAAAGTATATATGCTTAATATAAACTTCCTTTCCAGCTGATATTAAAATGTGGTATGAAATAGGTTCTTTATCGATAATGACATCAGATCCTGGGTCTTTACACAGGTCTTAGTATTAACAAGTCTTGTTATCACTGTTTTGCCAGCCTATATGATTGGATCTCAATATGTACATTAGGGACATGCAGCGAGATGGATTCACTGGTCCCAGGTCAAGGGCAGTGAAACTATTAACTTATGGAAACTGTTTTACCAAAAAGCCTCAAATCATAATAACAGCCAAAAATAAAAACAGTCAAGTATTTATTAAGGCAATTGGCGTGGCAAACAACAACAAATTAGTGCCAGCCCCCTTTTCTAAGCTGTGAGAGTATTATAATGGGTCACCTTGAACATGCTAGTTCACACACGTTTTCTGTTTTAAACTGTGCAGCTGGTAATGTTTTGTAAGTGAAGTCTATTTTAAACTGCACTGTTTTTCTTCCCTTAAAAAGGTAACAATGATCGTACAACTTTCTATTCAGTCAACCAAATGTTTTACTCAGACAAGGCATAGCCAGTGAAAACAATAGGCAGGATCATTACAGAGGAAAAGTAAATATCAAACATTTATTTAAAACAGTCTGGTCCGTGTGTTATAATGTGCTTGCGATAAACGTGGCTATGTCAACCTTCTCTACGAACCAAAGATCACACCTTTTAATCAATCAGACCAACTCAAACCCAAACTGAGGACACAGAAAATAAATGAACTAAGAGTTTATTTTGATCACGAAGCTGTTGATGCATTCGCTTATTAACAGTGTGCCGATAATGTTCCCTGAAAGTTACTTTGGACAAACCTTATCCAGATGTGGGGTCAACCAATTAAAATCACATTCTAAGTCTAATGTTTACATATGTTTTTATTTGCATTAACATGCTTTATTGTCCGTACTGTTTATTAACAGACATGAATACCGGATATTCCAAAGTGATCTGATGTCAGTTCTAACAGTTGTGTACATCTTCAGCTTCGTCACAGCTCATTCTATGCACGTCCCCACATCCCTGACGAGCTTAACCTGCTGCCTGTGTCAGATGTTCCAATGGTTACAGTAAATAGGGAGCAAGTGTTATGTAATCACTTAGTCAGATGCCAAGCAAATAATGGAGCTGACTTCTAAACAAGAATGAATGTTAAAGGATTTTGACACATCTTAACACAGAGAATTGTACGCCCCTGCAGTCTGTGGTGAGGATATGAATAAAGCAAAGTTTCCAAGTTATGAAATTGACATTTAACAACAAAACAGCACTAGTTACATAGAAGCCCCAGACATCAGAAACAAAACAGACACTGCTGTAAAGCATAGTATTATTTTCTCTTGTGCTTATTCCTCCATGTTTTAGCAGGTGTATTCGATTCAAGCTGTCCTTGAAGTCATGTACTTCACACAGAGACAAATCTCTCCTACATCCTGTCCCTTCTTTTCAGTGTTAACCTTAACGACCTCAGTCAGAGAGGAGCGAGAAAAACTAATTCTGTGTAACTTTTTAATGTCTGCTGCTGATTAAGATAAAGCCAGCCTGTCTCGTCTCCTCGTAATTCTCCTTCCCACTCCCTTCTGGAGCCAATTTTGTTTGGTTGGGAACAGTGGTAGATAAAGCAGAGCTGGCGAGTTCTCTAATCTGAGGAGCAGTGTTGGAGCAGTTGGGGTGACGTGGGGGAGTATTGTGCTCTCACAGCATGGACAGATAAAAAAGGCAATGATTGAGATCAGGAGTTTGATGTTGGGTGTGAGATAACAAAGGCAGCTTGTCATCCCAATGGGACGAGGGTGAGGATAAAGCCGCCCCCTCTGCCTCTTGTCTGGATTTACTGAGTAGGGGGCTTATGCCAACAAAAGTATTGTGATGAAATTGGAATTTTAAAAAGAAAGGTGATTTTTTGCTCTTCCTCAAAATGTGCTTTGGAAAAATATACATGCACAACATACTGACATTTTTTCCACAGTATTAGAACATTTACACTCATTGATGTGGCCATATATTGTGGACAATGTTGGTGACCAAGGCTATAACAAATCATGCAATCATTCAACATTTAGAAGAAGTGGCAGTAATCTAAGGATAGGAAAATGCATAAAGGGATTTTATTTTTATTATGGACAGCAAGTAGCACGCACACTGCAAAAAAAAAAGTTTAATTGGATATAGATTTAGGGAAAAGATACTACTTCTGATATATTACTTTAGAAAAGCAAGGCTTTTTCTTATCAGGGTCAAACCGATCAGGGTCAAACTAGATTAGAAGTCATTTAGCAAGTGACATGACGATCATTTTGAAATACCATGGGCCAATTGAGAGTATGTTAATGTACAAGTGTACGAGTAACATACGTAAGGGTATTATTTAAGACATTGCTACCTCCACATTGATCTGTCAATCAAACTAGGAGGTGTGGGATCCATATATACCTTCTTGTTTAAATATGGTCACAACTGCAAAGAGCTTGTTCAACAGTAAAAGAATGGGATTTGAAACAAACATACATGTGGTTTGGCTATTATCTAATGCAATGACAGACTCATGAGCTTAGTGAGGAATTCTTCAAATGTCTGCTTATAGAGACACAACTTAGGACTACAAATGATAAAAGACTAGAGACACACAAATACTTGTTCTGCTATCTGTTATATAATTATAGAGTTTAGAGATTATACACCACTGTTTAATGAGGGTTAACCTTCAGAGCAGCAACGATTGCTGTACCAGAAAGTCATAGAAAAGCTCTCTCCTTGAAGCTCACTAAAGTAACCCATCACAGCACATACAATAAAACCTTCATATGTGATCATAATGGCCTATTTACAGTAGCATCACACCTTCCATTCAAGCCGACATACAGTACAGCTAAGTGGATACAGAACATTTAGGCCTCATTAAACAAAATAAGCCACTCTGTTACCATCTGTTTGGAAATCTGCTGTTAGCTTAAACCCCAGTATATGTACAGTTACAGTCTAAGTATGATGAATATGCATTGTGCCCCTGCATCTGCCTTATAACTATTATATACTGAGCTTAACCATGATAATATCTAAAGCTAAGATATTTTCTACTGCTCTTTTAAGTACACATCCATATGTACCATTGGCAAGCGCTCAATTTGAGCATTAATTATACACAGCAAATAGAAACATAGACGGACAGGAAATAGAATTGAAATATAATCAATCCAACGTTTTGTTTTGTGTGTCGGACAATTGAACAATGCCTTTCATTGTTGAAGGAGAGGCTCTTTTATTATTCCTGGGTGGAACTAGGTTGTTTTTCCATAATATCCTCATCATGAGATTCACCTGTGGTCGCACACTGTCACCTCACATCTGCTCATTCATCTGTCTGAGTCAAACTCTATCCTCTCAGCTGTTACTGTAGGCTGCAACCAAGCACAGATTTGGGGCATGTGTGGGCATGGGTGAAATTATCTTCATTAGTTGGAACAGTGCTCCAATATGCTAATGGAATAGTTTTAATCACAAACGCATGTCGACTGCAGAACAATTTCCACGGGATCGACAAACTGGATAACTGCATCTCTGATGCCGTCCAAGTAAGTGCTGGAAATATTTCGAGCATTATTAGCAACACAAGTGAAACCATTAGAGTTTTTGTGGCTAACAATCACAGTCAGCAGCCACTTGAGTATCACTGAGATTGAACCTGCTTGTCAAATTGCAGCTTTGCAGTTTCACTTCTCAGCTCTTTGCAGAGTAACACCTCTCCTGAGCTCCCGGTTTATAAGCAGTGACACTTTCCAGCAGCTTTTCATGGCTCCTTAGAGACCCTTATTTGCTATGCTAGCGTGGCAGAGCAGCAAGTTCAGCCTCCAATGATTCTCCATGATAAGACGTGAGGTGCCCTCCTTTCTTTTGTATGAGCAGGTTGTTCAAACTAAGACCTGCTTGTCAAGGCCTAAAATAAGATGACAATAAGAATGTTGACAGAATAAAGGATCAAAAATGTTTATTTATAGCCAGCCAACGTTATTCAGACCACCAAGAACAGAACAGAGAAACAAACACTTTAATCTCTACCAAAGGGTCCAGTTTTGTATGGTTAGATGGAAAACAAGCATTTTTCCAAACAGCACCTTATACAGTAGCACGCTAAAATCTTCTAGCTCTTTTTACAACTGAGGCTACAGAAAAGGATAAGAGCTTCTCAGGGAGCCAGACAGCCATTCTTCTCCTAAATTTGCATATCCTACTGAGACAAGCTTGGCTTCAGATCCAAAAGGACAGAAAAAGAAACAAACAAGCACAAAAGCGAAACTCATTCACCAAGCTTTTGTATTTGAATAATCCAAGGCTCTCTGTCTCAAATATTTTCCCTTGGCAAGAGAAGCAGGTGTTTAATGTATAGAAATACGAAATGGCTGGTATGGTGGATATTGAGAATGGATGAAGAGATTAAGCATGACCATTATAGCAACACAGTCTAGGACATCAGCAGGAGCATCTCGGCTGTTGCCGTTGTAATTGAAAAATGTTTTAGCGAAGAGGTATTTTTGCTGACTGATTCATTCCTGGGCTCTAATGCTCTTAAAAAGAGGTTGCAGAGTTGCATGTTGTTGCTATCATGGCAGTGATGCACTGGAGCTGATCCCTAAATAAGATTTCATCCCCTGCTCTGCGGATTAGAGTAGTGAAAAGATTCAGCTGTAACACATTATCTACTCCACATGTGGAAAAAAAAAATGGAGCGGAAGCCACAGCTTTGAGACGGTGATATGTCTGTTACAGTCTCTTACCGCCCTTCTCATAGTCTCTCAAATTTCAAGGTCTGCTGAAAGAAACGAAACCAGCACAGGAGAGGACTACAGCAATGACACACGGGGCTTACCGACTTCAAATCAAGTTTGGAGACTGTGTAAGCTTGCTAACCTGATCTCTGCTTTCTCACACCTTCAACGAGGCCCGACACTAAACAGTATAGTGGCATCTGATATACCACCACACAATGTCCCCGAGCTCCTTCTAATAATAGCATGCGTTGGAGATGGCCACATGACTGTTCTCTGCACTTTTTTCTGAATTTTCGCTTTGAAGCAAAATGGATTTTAATCTGACATTAAAAAAAAAAATCCATCAACTTCAGTTATTCAAGTGTCTTAATTTCAACCTTTTTTACCATGCTTGCCTGCATAAGTGAAGATATGCCAACACACTAAAAGCCCCTTTTCGACAGCATCTCTTTTGATGCCGATTTGACTTGTCTATCATACCGCTTAATAACTTGCCAGGTCACGTTTACCTTCTGTGAAAGTCAGAAAGGCAATAACAGGAATAGGTCCTCAATGAATTCAGTCAGATTAATGTAAAGGTCAAACATACTAAATGAGAAATCAATTGCACACTTTGCACTAAATGTGATGATATATCGGGTCAGATCGGTCTTTTTCACTCCATGTCATGGAGAAATCTTATCAACATTTTGGATAACAGGATGTTATATGAAGCAAAATTCTCTATCTATTGAAAATGATTGAGGGATTCACACACAGTGCTTACAGTCATGGATTCAATATTCAAACAAAAGTAAATAACAGAAGTAAATAACTGATGCAGCATTTGAAAATGGAGACAATAATCTTCCTTTATGATGATTACTTTTCAAATCTCCTGCGCTCCATCGCTTCTCGTTGGTGACTGCATGACTGAACTAAACATTTATTTGCAGGTAACTTGTGTCTTAAGAATCAAACACTTTATATTGACAGACAAGCAATGCCGCATATTCTGTGTCTGCAAGGCTAAAGCTTTAGCACTTAGTAATGTGTGAATGTGCAATTCTCTCTCACACCTTCTGGAGCATTACATATAGGTAATGGTGAGGTGGTTCATTAGGCTGAGCTGCTGGCGTGGCTGTGACGGTTTCTCAGCTGAGCAGTCTGAATGGAGGACTCTGACGGTCTTGCCGCACAGCACAGCTGGAGACGAGTGGTCAGGCGAGGGAATTTTTCATGGAGCTGTGTTGCCAGCTGCCTGACCTGTCGTCGGAGCAGAAACGGATGAAGCCGTTCTTTGTGGCACCTCAAAACTTCCTCCAGTGTGCTAAACCGCAGTTATATGGTTATTGCTGTGCTGCTCAGTCACAGAGGGGAGGTCAATAGTGCGAACAAAGAATTTGCAATGGAATTAGTAGTGGTACTTAGTGGAAGAATTAATGTACTGGAGTGCCAGTATTCATTTGCAGGATGAAAAAGCAGATGAAATTGACATTATCGTGCTTTTGTCTTGGCACAGACACACAGAAAGCAGGGCGTGCATTTGCAAGCAACAAAGTTAAGATTTCCACATCGATAATAGCAAAGAAAGTCACTCCATCCAGAATGTCGCTGTTCCATATTTCCAGCTCAATCCAGCCTCTGGACCTGCCCCTCCTTTCTTCTCAAATTAGCTTTTCACCTTTAATTACCCAATGTCTGGCATGGCAAAGTGTCGAAACAATGTCGCACACACCCATTAACACAAAAAAACCTGTTTGGAGGAAACAAATGCCTTCTGCTTCCCTTTTTGAAGTTCGTTTAACAATGTCCTCCAGCCACCATTTTCCAATGTGTGAGGAAGTGCCGGCAAACAAGACATCCATCAAATTGACAGACAAAACAAATTACAAGGCAAACAGAACCTTAATGTGTCACCAGAGCTAATGGTGTCAAGGCGGGTTGGCAGTAGACCCAGACACTCGCATGCTGCTGCTGTCACACTCGTACAGCCTTGCTTTTCAACTCGCAAACTAAAATGGAGAGAGGGATGACTTCTGGATAACGCTCAGGTATTAACACCCTACACACTATTAACAATGCATCAAAGCTAGATCCATAAAAGTTCATTAGACTGCGACGAGTCAGAACAAGAGGCTTTCATGCAGGTTTGATCCATCGGTGCTGTGGCCTGTGCCCACAAGTGAGATTATTCTTTAAATGAATGATGCAGTCTCCCTAAAGCCAATAAAAGTGTAATTACATGCCTGGGGCCTTCGTGACAAAGCCTGTGCTGGTGACAGCTACCTGGAAATGAGGAAGAAAGGATTACCTTCACCTCTCATCTAGCTTTGGCATGATCATCTCTCCACAGGGGTCACCTTGGACAAAATACCACAATTTTACCAGTCATTAAACTCTTAATCCAGCCTCAGCGTGCAGACTTCTATCTCATCTTTCAAAGCATCCATGTACTTATATCACTTCAGGCAGCCATTGCATCATAAGCACCCATCAGGACAGAAAGCAAAGGTGAGAATCCTCAGCTGGAACAGTAACGACACAGGCGCAACCACAGATTGAAGTTCACAGTGATTCAACATTTTCTCATTTCATACATTTTATGGTCTTAAGAAGAAAACGATACTTGGCAGGTATAGTAATATCCTGAGAATTACTTTGTTTTACGCTCATTGCCTTCGGGTTAATATTCGACAAGTTATTTTGGTCTCTGCAGGAAATCGTGCTCTCGAACCTTTGGGGGGCATCAGCTGGGAGATTGCAGAGACCGCTTGCTAATATTCGTCTAGCTGTATTTGCAAAGCAGAGCCATTACACATTCAGAGATAGGGAGATATTTTTCATGACAGGCGAACTGAACATGATAAATTGGACAATAAACAGCCTAATACAACAACACAAAAGTGCACGGAGGCATAATGCTGCACTTAATACGACTTTACAACAACAACCACAACGTGCCAGTCACAGAGGAACAGCATGCACAATGAATATCACGGTCACACTCACACACAGGTGTTTATTATACAACCGCTTGTTTTTTCATAATTGAAATTTATACAGCGTGACAGCTAAGATTGGGCACAAACTGTTGGATTTCTTACTGTGACGAACATAATAAAAGGACTTTCTTGCCCACAAACTGCCATTAGCCATTTAAGCTTGTTTACATGAAATAGGCTCATTTTATCTGCATTCAAAAAAAGGCTTCATAGAAACACCCAACTCTGAATGCCTAAAATAACCTCATGATTTGCTTCAGTGCATTCAGACGCTTTCGTACAGACACTAATATTGGATAGTGAAAAATCATGTTACTGTAGGTGCTCAAAACTTGCTTTTACAAGTTTAAAAGCGAGTTTCCAGAAGTTAAAACAAATATTGCATCTCTTTTAATAGTCTTACCGCAGAGACCCTTCTTGCCTTTCGAAGAGCCCGGTCTGTAGATTTGTTAAGACGTTGTACAATGTGTTTTTTCAAAAGCTTATGCATGTCAGAATTGTAGCTTCTTTTTAAGATCTTTCACTTGCTATTTCTGCCTTGCTAGTGGAGAAACATTTGACTGGCAGCCAGTAGAATTTTTATTTGTGTAATAAATTCAGTAAATTCTTTGTGCATACTGTATATGTCCCTGTAAAATACCTGAACACAAGTCTTTGGATTTGAATCATATTTAATCCACCAACACAACCTGACCTCTTGTATCCGCATCTCAATTAACTGTATTAAGTAAGTTTCAGGGGCATCATCTCTGACAAACATGCAGACATTTGATGTCCTAATATTGATATTGATGGTATATGCATGTTCTAATATCCTGGTGTAAAATTCTTTTAAAAAGTTTTTTTCAACTGGCAGCTTTAGAATATTAAACTTTTGCAACTTAAAACTTTGACTTTTACATTCCAATGGATTCCAAACTGCTTCATGCATCCGCTCTATCAGCATGAGGGGAAAAAAAAAACCTTAAGAAAACTGAAAATTGTGCTGCCAGAGTTCACTGCTGGTGGTAACTCAATAATGGCAGCTGGCTGATAATATGGTCATATTTAAACATGACCGATAAGGCTGCAGTGATTTTAATCAATCAATCTTAGTAATGAGAACAGGAAGTTAATCCATTGTTATGCATTATTCGTCAGTAAATTAAGGTCTTTGGGGTTAATTAACTAGTGGGCTAAGGACAATGTTAATAATGCAGCACTAATATGGGGCAGGTAATAACACACTTGAGAATATCCTTCTCACACTGCTTTCAGTTCTTTTCCAAGTAGAAAGTCAGAGATTTCCTGACAGCTCTGTACGTCTTCTCACTGCAAGAGAAACAAACGTTGCTTTAAGTCGCTCTGAATTGATGGCAGGTTGTTTTAATGGCACGTCCTTCCTTTCTTGAAATGAGTCATAGGCCATGTCAAACAGTGTCTTTCTCCTCTTTCTAAAACAAGAAGCAGCCATCAGATTTTAGCTTAACCACCCAAAACCTATTTCCAAGCACCAGCGATTCAAATCCTCATCATTGTCTGGGTGGAAAAATGTATATTAGTTTGAAACCAGCCAAAGGATGACATGACAATTAGTCATCAGGACAATTACTTTATTAATGACTGCTTCAGAAGCAAAAAGGCAAGGACGTGCCTCTGTTCTTTGTTTGAATGTACATTCAAACAAAGCTTCTCATGCTTTTTATTTTCAGATTTGAGTGAGTTAATGTTGTTATACTCCAGCAGAACTGTGCACATTCCCACTTGACCTGTTGATGCACAAATGTGAAAATGAATTTCCTTTGATGCACATGAGCAGTGAATGAACACAAACACCTCACATACTCATCAATCATTAATAATACACAGCTAATAAGGAGTGCGTTTTTATTCTCACAGCTGCACCTCACACCTCACAGCTCACACCTGCTTTCTCAACAATTATCATTTCAAAAAGTAACCATGTGTAGGATCACAAACCTTTCTTAAGCCTTTTTTTCTTTTTCAAATAACTTTAAAGAAAAAATCTGGATATCAAGCATTGCTAGTGCAAATGTAAAGACGGTCTTTGTATGCACCTTCATCTGGCAGTGACAATCCCTTACTTCAAATGAAATTTGCACTGACGCATTTCCTACAAAGCCATAGCTTATTGCTGTATCTCCTGGAGACCAAAATGACATTCAGCAACGGGCTGGGCGACCTGTGTACTGCAAATCAAAAGGCATAATGTGTTCCATTTTACTTTTAATGGGCTGTTGTTTGACCTCAAGAACTGCCTACAACCATTTTATTTTCATACCCTAATGATGAATTACTGATGTTTTGCAATCACTGTGGGGAAGTTATTCATGTGTTGAACAAACTTTGTGTATATACTGTATGTGCCGACAGTGATTGCTTTAAGGATCAAATACTGAGCTGCTGATCCCTTTCCTTAAGCTTCCCTGGTGAGTATCTGCTGCTCGAGTTATTTCTCAGTGTTTTGGTTTTTTGTTTCTTCTTTGTGCGATGATGTGTGTTTTAACTAAATATCTCCATATGTGCCTCAGTATTTAGGACAATATCCACAGTGCAAAGATATCAGTGTATCACTGTGTATATCAACTGTTCAAGCTGGAAGGTTTAGTGTGAATTTAGACAGACAGCATAAGGACAAGTCTTCAAGTTCAAGTGCAGTTCATGCCTCAATTCTCAAAACACTGTCCTGATGGGAGAGCCTGACTGACTCATATTTGACACTTGAAGAGTGACAGTGGTAACTTTGTCTTCATGCTGACATGTATTTATCCACAAAAATATAAGAGATATCTTGTTCTGTATGAATGTATAACATCCTGTTACTAAATAAACCGAGCAGTTTATTGTATACCCCGGCAGGATCGAAGAATGAGATGAGGAAAGGAATGTGAAGGTCAAAACAAACCATAAATCTTAGTAATAAAGAACTGAGTGAACATATGCTCAAGGTCTACTTTGAAAAAGAAAGACTTGAGAAAAACAGTCCGTAGAAAAGTGCTAACCAAATATGAGCTCGCTAAGACATTGCATTCTGACTAAAGCTTAAAGCTAGGGTTTTTATTAGCCAATATCTATTAATGATGACAGTCTCTGTTGGTTAGGATAATACCATTATGTTCCTGTAAGCCATGTTGCTGCATTTGACTGTTCCCGTTCTTTTTTAAATGTGCAGCTCCGTCCAGCACCTTATCTGCATCCCAGCTCTGCGCTGGCACAGGGAGACGCTGTTGCTTGACACACCATATTGGACAAGACAGTAACATGGAACATTTAGAGGAGGATGGAGAGGGTAGCGTCGCACCAGGCTTGCCAGCTGTGATAATGATGTATAATTTAATTGAAGGCTGCGCTTCTATCCTCCATAGAACTCGAACTGCTCTTCTCTTGTCAATGCATTATTCAGACTAATGGTGACCCTGAAATAGAAAAAAGCTTCTTATCTCTTTAAAGTTTTATTGCAGAGAGCAAAGAGAGGTAAGGAGGTATATGGAGAGAAAGTGAAAGTGAGTTAGACGTCAGGTAAAAAAAAAAAGAAAGCTTACTGAGATATACTTCTGTCTGCTGACGTGCTTTGTGGAGGATTTTTGTTTCTAACCATGACAGCATCATCTTCTTGGCAACAGCTGAAAAATTCAATTGGGCAGAGACTGTGATGATACTCCAGCTTGAGCTGCTGACACTTCCGAGGAAATAATAAAGATCTCAAATACAGGAAATGCCTCTGACTGCAAGTCGAAGAAACCGGCTTCCACACTTCTCCCTGTACTGTAAATGTACTGATGCTTAACACATTTTCAAAAAGCACTTTTACACAAAAGCAGTTTTAACCACAAAACTCTGGTTCCATCAAATTCATCAGCATGACCAACGTCATCATCTCGAGTTAGCAAAAGAGAAAGATATGGAGCGCAGAAAGGCAGCCATGCATACAGTATTACACGGACCCGTCTTCACATGCCATCAGGCTGATACAACTTAAATGTAGCCAAGTCAGGGGATGACAGGGTGAAAGGGTCTTCAGCAGTAAAAGCACCCTACTTATAGCCATCACACTAAGTTGTCATATTTACAGTCTGAATTCACCCATAACACACCATTATTGTGAAGTGTAATTTCCAGTGTAATTTGAAATCAACGTCATTAGAAGACATGTGACTGGAATGTAGCAATTATAATGCGCTATAAGACAAGTGGGTCGGGGCTTGAGGGAGGAGGAGGAGTGCAATGCTCAGAAATGGCAATTTACATATTTACTGAATAAGATGCAACTCATTTGTACTTCCCTCATTCTGAAAAGAAGAAGATCTAGGTGTGAAAATAGAAACATCATGACTGGGGGCGGAGTGGCTAGTCTGCGCGTCCCATATATGGAGGCTATAGTCCTCAACGCGGGCGGCCCAAGTCCGAGTCCGGCCTGTGACTCCTTCCCCGCATATCAATCCCTACACTCCCTGATTTCCATCTCTATCCACTGTCCTATCTCTCCAATAAAGGCACAAAAGCCCACAAACAAATCTTAAAAAAGAAATATCATGAATGGAGACTTTCAAACAGCAAGGAAAACAAAAGACAGTTGAGCAAGCTGTTATTTAATAATATATAAAAACAAACTTGGATAAACTGTCCTGCTACATTATCTTTAATCTAAATGTTGGTAACTCAAAGATCTTCATAATGGTCCTTCCGGTAAATAAGCTCGTACTTAAGCTCGTATAGCGCTTTTCTAGTCTTCTGACAAAATGCTTGTAAGGACACATCGGACATGATGCTGCCTTCCGGTTGAGAGACGACTATACCAGAGCCCATACGCCCCCTATGAAATGTTTCTTTATGCTTTTGGATTTGTAGGAGATGTGATCCTATAATTAGGTGAAAAAAAGACTTCACAGATGACATTAACATTATTTAAAAAAACATAAATTATACATTCAGGGGTGTTGGGGATAATGTATGCAACAGTGAAATCTATTTCAAAGTAAACGTAGCTTTATAAGTGTAACGTTTCTCTTTAATATTCCCAGCAAAGATGACATCATTGAAACTGAACTCGTCTCGTTGTAAGCTGACACGCATTCTGGTCAGTATCAGTGTTTGACATTGTTTGGAAGGAGACTACTTTTTGTATTTTTCAAATGATTTCATGGTATGTTAATATGATGGTAATGATGCGTTCAGGATTCACAACATTTGTGTGCCTGTGTCTTTAAACATAGATGTTTGTCATCTTTCCCCATATCTTATATACTAATACTGAGCACTGTTTAACACAGTCACACCATGTCTAGTTCCTTATCATTGGATTTGATTTGATAACAGCTCTCTTCTGCTCTAAATTGGGCAGGAAAAACATTTACCTGGAATTGACTCAATCCTGTTACCACTATATCTCTAATCTCGCCCACACTTTCCAGCCTGTACACATTACATTTATTTCTAACAAGATGTAGGCGTACAAAATGATAGCTCGTACATTGAAGACACCGAGTCTCCTCAACCTGCTGTGGCACAAAGCTTAATGATCTTACTTTATTGAAGGAGGAACACCAGGCATATTTTCTGCCTCTCTAGTCTTTTCCCTTCATTATTGAGTAATTATGAGGGAGTTAAGTCTGCTTTGTTATAGATATTCTTGTTGGCTGTTTTAACACTTGGGAAAAGAAGCGTTTTGGCTGACATTTTGACATAATCACATATGGGATGCTAAATATATATATATATATATATTCTGTATATATATATATTTTTATTTTTTTTTGTTCCCACCAGTGAACCCAAAGTGAGTCACCGTTTGTCAGCAAAACGTCACAGAACAGATAGAGATTGATTTACCCCTCGCTCTATGACAGTCATCATGTTCCCTGCCCCAAGACACGTCGAAACATATTAATTAAAAGTAAGGGCAGTGATGTAATTTTTCTGTCAGGCCTTTGCCTAAGTTTCCCCCCATTAGTTGAGTAATATTTCTATCTAGGTCTGGCTTAAAGCTAGGACAAGGACATGAACGGCACAATGGTTGGGTCTGGGGGGATCTATTTATAATAATTAAACAAAGATGAGACTGACTCATGAGCTTTAAGAGTCAAGTCTTCAGAAAATGATGCACACCATGTTTTGATAATAAAATACTAATATGTCAACATGCTCTAAGCATCATCATTTTCCACCAGACAACGAAACACAAAGAAAAGGTCTTGAGGCACTCAAGGCAATCTTTTCCCCAAAATAAAATAAGAAAAGTTCATCTGAGCAGAAGCTGTCAGAGCAATGACCAAATGAAGTGAGAACTTAATTAGTCTGTGAAGAAATAATGTGTGTACACACTTAAAAAGATACCAGCCGAGTAGGAATCTTTGCAGAATAAACATAAGTTCATTTGAAGTGGGTTCTATTTAAAGCACCTGAAAATACTCAAGGAAAATTGAGCAACAAAAACAAGCAACCCACTTTATTAAGTCAAAGACAGCACACTGCATTATGTTCCACTGCAGAGCAAAGCTCTGTACAAGAACAATCAACGCAAATTGCTAAGACAAAAAATACACACACAGTTCTGTCAGTAAACATGACAAACATTCAAAACGGGTAGTTTGGGTAACAATATCCATTTTGATTTCATTTAGACTTTGCTGGGGACTTTATTTTAAAACTTTTATGGTCACGTGACTGCATGCGAGTCCTGCTGTGCTTCACTTACATTTAGTGGTGTCTCAGCAGCTACTTTAATGTGTACAAATTAAAACAATTATCCTTTAACAGTATAAGCCTCTCAAAATTAGGGTAGCCAATAATGACTTGATCATTAAATAGGGATTTTAATCAGTGGAGGTAAATTAAACAAATTCAATTAAAACTAAGGCAACCTCAATCTAGTAAATGTCTTTAAGGATCATTGTCAGTTCAACTTAGATGGTTGCTTTATTCTTTCTCATGGTCAGAGCTGCCCTGAAAAGCCCCTAATTGCACAGTTATGCTGTACGTGCAAACACTTTGATGAACTAAGCACTTTGGGCTGTTGTTCAGTAGCAGGCTACTCTATTCCTGTGTGAGTAGGAAGTGCTAGTATTAATTTCTGCACACCTCTACTGGTCCATAAATCTGATACTCTCTCGCTCCCATCCCAAACGGTCACACACACACACACACACACACACACACACACATTGCAGTGGGAGATGTGGGAGGGTGAGAAGTATTTCTGTAGAACGTGTTGGTCACTTCTTTTAACCATTACTCTTACCGACTGCCTCAGCAGGCTCCTTTTTAGTAAATCAGTTGTTGAAAACATTACGAAAAATGACCCCGTTTCTAAACCTGGGCTGGTGCATGTATCGTTTGTCTTCAGAGCTCTCTGTGAACACCGCCAGGTTTCTCTCCACCTGCTTCTGCTGCACATTACCATTTATTGTAGTTTGCTGGGATTGTAATACATCCAATTGGATTTCCCCCCCCCCCCCCCCAATCGCCCTGCGCACTTCAATCTCTACTGCCCCTGATCTTGGTGCCTGTGTAATATTAGTCTTGGAGACTCTCTCTGCAGGGTGCTGTAAGAATATAACAGGAACAGTAATTTGCTGGATTCTGGGCGATGTCATCATGCAAAGGAAATTTACAAAGTTTGTGGATCAGAAGACCTTCAGAACTTGTGCTTCTCTCTGTAAAGATAGGATGACAATAAATAACACTCTGTTGCAACTTTCGCCATACTGCAGCTGTTAACACCTGGTGGTAATCCACTGACTACCCAGAGTCAGCATCCAGAAAGCTTTGCAAGGTCAGCTGAAAAGTCAAAGTGAGCCCGTTTGGTGCCACAGAATTTTAAAAAAAACGAGAAACTTCTCTTTCGAAAAGATCCATCTCCACCTCCTCTCCACCTTTTTCTGGATTTTGGGTCTGTGATACTTTTTCAGGTGTGAATAAGTGACAATGACGACACGTGGACTCCCTTAGTGCAAAGCATATGCAGCCAGCTGGCAGAGCAACATTTTTTATTTTATTTGTTATCAATTTGTATTTTTTTTAAATTGTACAAGGTTAGGATGGAGTCTATGGTTTAATTACACAAAGGAAGCTCACTGCCCTTCATTTCACAGGACACCACTGATAGCTTGAATTGTGTACTCCGCTTTTAACCTTGGTTTGAAGATTCCCAGTTATGTATTCTGACAAACAAAAACAATTGCAACCTTGAACGCATATTTGCTCATTATTTTGGGAGATTCAGAAATTGGACTGAAAGTGTGACTGAAAGCAAAATCAACATTAATTTCTCTCGTTCAGTATGAACATGCGTCTTGTATTACAGGTTCTTATGTCAACCGAAATGTTTGACAAATATCCCACTCTATGTTGACTCAACAGTTTGTTTCAATGTTTAATGAGATATATTATCAGAGGAAAAACTTGACATCAATAGAGCACTTGTTTTCGATTTGCTATACTTCATATCAATTCAACTTGAGATCATGGTCAAAGTCATTCAGTTGGAATTTCTATGTGGTAATGATGCATGTTCATGAGAAGTGTGTACACAGTATAGGGAGGGGTCAGAGAGATGCATCTGAACAAATGTACAGTAGTCAAAGGATGAGGCAGAAAATGAGCAAATAGCAAAGTGTCAAGGAATCATTAAAATGGATCGCGGCGGTAACCCTCCCTCTTTGAAGACACTCACATCCCACAGAGCGTGAGCCTCGAGTGCTAACAATGCTGATAGGCTGCAGGGAGCATCTCTCAGCCTTCTCACTGAGCACCAGCGCTAAGATTAGAGGTTCCTTTAATCCGACAAAGGGGATTAAATGCTACAAGAGAGGCGAGAGGACCGCTCCCACGGAGGGGCTGAGATGAATTATTAACACCTCTCTTCAAGACTGATGATCTAAGTCAATCAAAAAAAAAAAAACATCACAGTTCTGAGACACTGGTGGAGGCATGTCCTGCCAACCAAACATTCCAGGAGGCACAGAAAGATGTGATCTTGCTCCACACACCCTGGCACACGTAGTGGGCAGTGTGTTATGAGTCGAATTTGAAGGGGTTTCAAAATCAAGCCTTATGGTTAAGTGTCAGAAGAGTAAAAGGGAAATGAACACCCTAAGATCTTTGAGAAACGTTAACTATAAAATGTTCAGTGCATTCACTTAAAGTGACAAGTTAAACCAAACCAGCATGGGGGAAAAAAGAGGTCAACTTCTTTTGAACACCTCAGCGGCTAAATCTGTAACGTATCATAATTGTTTTTTTAAAAAAATCAAATAACACCGTTTGAACATACATCTAAACATGTTGTCACTAAACATTCAAGGTCAGTCGGTGATGAGAAAGTTTCAGCAAAAATGTAACCCAGACACATCTAGTTCCACCTGAAAGTGTCCTTTAAATCTTCATTCTTTATAAAGAGCACACAGGTACTGTGCATTCCAATGTCTCCAAATCAGATGTATAACAACATAACAGATGTACAGTAAGTCATTGTTGCCCGTTATCACTTACCCCCCTTGTTCCATCTGCCTTTAGTCCTTGCCTGATAGGTAAGTTGGGGACAGCCAGACAGCACCAAGACAAAAAAAACAAGTTCAAACACAGAAAGAAATCCAGACTTTGCCCTGGAAAACATGTCCAAGAGTTGCTGGCAGCCGAGTCACTTTCACATGGCTGTGTTTCCTCCTAGAGCGGCGCGGCTGTGGCGCATGGTAACCCACGCGTGGGCTGTCATCATCAGTCACGCTGGTGTCAGCAGTGGGTCTGTAGTCCTACCATGCTGCTGTGTGATGCCCCGGCAGGGTGCTGGTCTTCACTGATGCTGGAGCTCTGAGAGGAGCCACATCTCTCCCTTCTGTAAGCCCTGCCTCAGCAGAGCGCACTGGAACCAGAGTGGAACACACAGCTTGCCACGCGACGGCACGGCTCAGCTTCAATCGGCACAGTGCATAGGAACTCGCTCTCACTCAAGCTCTCACACACACACACACACACACACTCTCCCTCTCTCTCCGTCTCTCTCACGCTCACTGCTGCCACCACTGTCGATGCCGACGCTGCTGCTGCTGCTGCTGCTGAAGCTGCTGCTGAATTATTTCCTGCCCTCCTCACTCTGGGTTTCACAGGGAATTTTTTCCTCTGTGCGAAGTCTTTTCCTCAGACCTTCAGATCACAGAGGAAATGAGAGATTGAATCTACCTTTTGCACTTTAGAAAGGCTTCCATCGGGGTGTGATGGAATGAAGCTGTTTGGTTACAAAAGGCAGGTAAACAGGGCATAAGCAGACAAGGTTCATACTTGTGGAGCTGTCGTTTATCAGGCAGACATTCTCATGGAAATTGCATAGCTTTTGCCAAAGTAGGATGCTATGCTTAACTAGGGGCAATGGAGCAAGGAGAGAAGGATAAAGAGAGAGCAGGACAAAGAGAGTAGAAGATCAGAAAGAAAAAGTCTGGCAGGGAAACGGAGGAGTTCCTAACTAGCTACCCTTCCCCCTCATCTTAAAAGAGTGCTAAGTTTCTCTATACCAGTGAAGATAAGCCATATACGATTTGTGCACTTGGAACACGTTTCTTAAAACATCCAAAATGTAAAACTGACATATAATCAGTTTGTTTAACACTACAGCACCTGGGTAAGACCAACTCTTGATTTCACTGTTGTAAATTTAGGTTGAGTTGAAAAAAAAAAAAAAAAAGAAAAGTCAAACATGGTTGCTTTTCCAGTAGCAAATTGTGAAATAGTCAAATTTAGTTTAACAGCAGCAAACACTCCAAAACTCACGAATGTCATTAAATCCTTATTTGGATATAAAGCTAAGAAAAGCAGTAACAGGTAACTAAAATAAGATTGCTTTGTTGCTCAGAAAACAAATAAATACATTTTAAACAAATTTGACAATTCTTTAGATTGACTAAAACATAAACAATAGTTAACACCACCTCATCAGTGTCCTGATGCCTCAGTTAGTAGCCGAGGCATTTCTGCAGAAAACTGTTCAGCTTTTAAGAGCTTTTAAGGAAAATGAGCACAAATTCTGTTAAACTGTGGAAGTGCTGAACTTCTGAAAAAGCACACAAGAAGAGAAGGTACCAGGAACAGGGCTCAAACAGCACCTCAAGGTCGTTATGCTCACATGTTTATAAAGCAGGTAGTTCAGAAGCAGGAGTATGAACAGGCTGTCTTGTACAGACAGCATGATTGTAATGTCCTAATTACACATTCAAAAGGAAACCCATGATTGGGTCCAACAGTTCTTACATCCAGTGCAAATTATTACCTTGAATCCTCTGGTAATCACGTGTCACTTGTAGCCCCCCTCTCCTACTCCTTCATGCTTCCTAATGTTTGCTTCACAACTACCTGAACATCAACACAAGGAACTATAATTGAGCGTTCTGCACATGTGGAGAGAAATGTGTGTTTTTTTGGGGGTTTTTTTTAAACACCAGCGGGATCATCTGTCTGCAATACACGTTTTCTGTGACGGATAAACAAGCATAATATTTGCTTCTCTGGGCTATTACACAGTAGCTAAAGTGCATAATTATAAAGTATGAGTCGAGTGTTAATTGAGTTTTGAAATGAAAACTCACTGTACAAGACAAGGTAAATCCAAAACCTTCCTGCTGCAATATATCTTGCTGCATGTCTGCACCTCTAGGTAAGACTTCTCCTGAGTAGCCTGGAGCTTTTTTATGTTATACATTAATACACAGAGGTTTTTCTTTGTGCATGTGAAGATGTGTGCATTTTGAGCCACCTATGGCTCAAAATTCGAATGTTGCAGGCAAGGCGATAAACTCAATAGGTTTGGTTGCAAGCGAATAGTGGAGAAGGACCTGAAAATACACAGAGTGTTACTGGTGCTTAATTGTTAGTGATGTACCGTTACAGCTTGTACCAGTCTATGTCTCATACATGTGCTTGTTAATGAGTCACAGTTGTAAAGCAAGAATGTTGGAAATAATTATCGCTGCTTTAAAGGCAGAAGTGTTGTCACAACAGCAGTGCATTAACAGAGCTTTCACACTTGAAGAAAACTCCTGAAAAACTGAATGTGAATGTGAATGAACGCAAACAGCCACATTTTACACTTTGGCTTTACACAGAGTTGTTCCTACCAGGCCCCTAGTATTTTTCCACACCACAACCTAGTGAGCTGATGTAAGAAAACGGCAGTATATTATCCAGAGAATTCACCTCAAGCCAAAGGGAGAGGGGAGTGACATTTATATACCATGACTGATGCACGGTGCATAGACATTCGCCACTACTACGCCCTCTGTACTCGTAATTAAACGGCAGCACACTGTTTTCTGTTTGCCAGTATGTTGTTCTCCGCTCTTTTGATGATGTTTGCATTGCATTTAAATACAGGCAAATATCCTCATTTTAGCATTGTATTGAGGACTCACTTTGTTCACTACTTCCACATAATTTTTCTTCCGTCACGTCTTACCTCAGGAGATCCCCCGCCCTCACTCCCGTCTGACGGGGAAAATCTCAAACTTTATGTGAACAGTGAGGTCAGGAGAGTATCCAGAGCAGTCCTCCTGAAATTATCTAGATCTTTTCAGGAGTGCATATGAAAAAGGCTTGTGGGAAAACTCTTGTTCCCACACTGAGCACCAAAATCATCCAAATGCTACATCAAAGAGTTAAAACTTGTTTTATTTTACAAAGGCAAAACTAATCTAAGAGCTAAACCATCACACAACCTTTAATCAAAGACAAATGAAAAAAAACAAAACATGAATCTGTAGAAGGTGTAATAAAAATGTGTAGAAAAAGTCCTGAAAAAGAGTTTAGAAACGGCAAAACACAAATTTTCGAAATACAAACTGTGTGTGAGTGAGTGTGTGTGTGTGTGTGTGTGTGCGCGTCTGTCATCAGTGGATAAAAGGGATCAAATTTGATCTGTGCTGCCTTTTGTGTAAAATTAGTTCACACAGATTTAAATCTGTTGAAGTGTAGCTAGAATTAGCATTCTGTGTCTTTGTCTAAGGTCCCTTTGAGCTCATCACTTCTCTACTCAAAGTTGTTTTTGCTTCCAAATGATTTCTATTCAATACCATCCTTAGACACAGAATTGGGGAGAGGAGTGGGAATAATGTGGGATAAGAGGGAAACCTGTGCAGGGTGTGATAGTCATTTAGGAAAAATGCACAGGAATATTGTTGAATAGGAAACTGTCACCAAAACAGTCACTTCTATTATCGAAGAAGTAAAGCTGAGTAGAGTGGAGTAAAGTGGTGGGGATGTGGAAACCCCTACATCCATACTAGTCTGAAAGCTTATCACCCCCAGACAAGAGCCCCTTGGTTAAATATGGTCAAGCAGGAGAGGAGCCCAGCTTCAGCAGTGATGGGGTGCAGGACAGCGATAAGGATGAAGCTCTACTGGGCGAGATGGGGGAGTGAGGCAAGGGGCCCTGGGCTGAGAAACTCAGCCAACAGCAACGCTCATTCCAGCTCTTGCTGGCTAAACCTCTTAAAAAATTTACACATAGGCATTCACCATACTCAGCAAATATAGGTTACAGCATGGGTGTGTTTTTTGTGTCTTAAGTGCTAACTGTGCATGTGTGCGACAGAAGGCAGAGCATATTTGCACGTCTTACAAGTGAGCCCAGAATGGAGAGTGAGTGTGTGTAGAGAAGAAAGAGCTGAAGAGAAGGCGAGAAAAAAAAACAGAGTGAGAAGGAAAGAGGGGGGGAAAAGAGAAAGAGAGAGAAAATGTCTTCTTGATGTTTCTTACGATGCCGGCCTCTTGAAAACCCACCATGAAATTTGCTTTTTCACAGGAAGTGACAGAGCGAGCACCATGAATTGATCCCCTGATGGAGATCTGGCTCTTTGTGTCGTCGTTTTCTGCTCTGCGCATCTGCCTGCCCAGATACTGGATAATCTACTCGCTCGCGGCATTCCTAATCCAGCCATCCATCCCCATTCACTCCGCCCATGTGTGTCCCAGCACAGGACAGGGGTGTAGTTTGGAAGTACATAATGGACTAGATTTGGTTGTTTGTCTCTTTCTAAATGACTGTAGGGCAGCAGTTAAATGATTATTTCTCCTGCAATGCTTCTCTCTGGGTAATAATTAACATTGTAATTATGATTTGCAAAAATCAGAGCCCAGTCACTTTCAACCTGATTGCCATTGATGAAACTTTTCCTTTTTTCCAGGTTTGTGTCCTTTCCTAATCTTTTAAGTCACTGACACTTGCTTTGAAAATTAATTTAACTGGCATGGATATTCTATCTTTGTATTTTTGTGTCAATGTTCATTAAATGTGTTTATTATATGGTCAAAAAAAGCCACATATAAAACATTCCCCCCAACATGGCTTCTGGCAACCAAATGCTAAAGATCTTTTGCAGATGACGGCTTTGTTGGCCAATTCAAGTGAAAAAGCCAGAGTAGGAAAGAAGCAGTGCTTGAATAGAAAAACATGGAGAAAATGAACGCAATGTGAGCGTTGGCTGGTCTGTAGGATGGAGAACGGGGAACCAAAAGAGCTGTGAAAATGACTGTGGTTTGATTTTGATTAAAAAAAAAAAAGGTAATTCGAGGTCGTATTTTCGAGATCACACAAAAAACGTTCCTATAAATGAGCTGGTAAATTATTTAGTAGGCATCCAATAATTATTGCAATTGTAGAAAGCAAATGTATGTGTGCCCCTTAAACTCAATGTAGATGACCTAATTTTGAAAGTAATCAAAAATGTATTGTGTTCGGCACCTTCATAACAAGCTGTACTAAACAGCTCTTCAATCAAACAGCTGGTTCCTGCATCCATATGTAAATTGTAAAAACCATTCAGAAACACGCTGGGCTTGTTGTAATGTACAGGAAAACAGCAATTGAAGTCAAAAGTGGGGCGCTAGCAGAAGGTGCAATTACATCAGGAATAAATTCCTTTACAATCAATCCTTTATAATGTATAAACTTGCATAGAGTCTATGCAATGTGTCTAGCAATGGTCCCGCGAGTCAAAGAACAGAGAGGTAATAAGAATCAGAATGAGTTAGTGATGGCTGTCATAAAATATGGCAGGGGCTTCTATTTACAACCTGTAATAAAACTGCCTCTGCCGCGATTTATGGAGATGCTTGCCCCACAGAGCTCAACCCTTTTTGCCAAGGGCATGTTAATAACCTCCATGGAGCATTCTGAATATATTGGCAGATGGACATTTTGTCTAATAGAGCATTGCAAACTGGAAATCAGGCGCTAAAAAAAGCAACAGTGCGCCGCTTATGTTGTATTCTGGTGGCAGCATGGCTCCAGCCTGAGGCTTTCCTTCATCTCACAGAGCCACCCAAACTGTTTCTGCTCCCCTTCACACCAGACAACTTTCTGCTTCTCATCAGCCAACAGGCAACAGTAAAATCTTATTTATGGGATCACACGATTGAGTGATGGACAAAATGTGACACAAAACATGGAATTAACCCATTGGATGGACATCCATTAACACAGCAGCATCAAGTTGTTTTGTTTGCCGTTTCTTTTATCTGAACAGGTTGCTGAGTAGGCATAAGATTAATGTTAGTGTTGGTTTAATAAAGTGATTTTAAACCGAGGTCCATTTGCTAGCTTTCAACCTATTATTCATGATGGAGTATGCTCAGTTGTCATGGGGATGTTACAATTATCACATGACCTCATGTATTAGTAGGTTTTAATGAGTGTGGCAATCAGTAATAAAGGCCAGAGTAACATCAGTCAGAGGTTTGTGTTTTAAATTTAATAATTATTCTTCTTGTTCTGAGCAAGTCAAGATGCATTCCAGACCTCCACTCTGAGCAAAAATTGCTCAGAGTTCAGGCAGAGGTTGTTGTGGGTGTGTTGTGCATCTTCTCATCACATTCATATTAGCTTCTAATGGACTGGAGAAATATTCAATTCACTGAGTCAATCAAAGTCAACAAAACTATTAAGTGATGTAGGTTTTTTTTTGCATGTAAGTCTAAGTTTAAGTGAGAACATAAGACTGCAGCAATATTACTTTGTATGTATATACATGTTCATCAAAAAGTACTGCATTAAAATGATGTACTGATGGAACTTCATACAGAGGAGACATAAATTCAATTATTTCATGCTAATGACTGATAGCGTTTGGGGAGGGGGGTGCTTTGTATTAATGTCAAAAGTACATTAGTAGGCAGATGGCTATAATCAGAGCATATGCCAGAATATTTGTTCTTTGGGAGTGAGGTGCCTTGCCCTTGGGCTCATTGGCAGTATACTCAGAAAGTTACATTTACAGCTTCCAGCTACCAGTCACAATTTCTATATCGGGTCTGGGACTTGAACCAGCGACCCTCTGGTTCCCAGTTTGAAGACCTATTTTAACCTTCTACTACACATTAAACATATGTTGTTTGTATAGATGTCTATCATTTTACCACCACACACTGCACAGACACACCGCACAGAAAATCCATCCATTCAACATATCATCAACTGGTGCATCAAGTAGAAAAGAGCAAGAATAGGCAATGTTGTGGAAAGGTGAGAAATGGGCTGTACTTATCTGAAGTCGATTTGCCACTAGACATAAATCATTACCTCAGTTTAGCTTTGGGCTGTTGCACAGTCTCATTCATTTGAATAGTGTATATTTGCAAACTACTAGACTGTTGGCCAATCGATCATCAGCTGTATACAGTCCAGAGGCTTGTTTGCTATGAGAATATAAAGTAACTTCACTGTGGTTATTCATTATCAAGCACAAAATGACTACTGCAGAAATACCAAAAGGTGGTCTGGGATCAGCAAAAGAAGCTCTTGTAAATAGAACAACCCCAAAGAATTGTGGGAGAGCATTTTAGTCGGATGGGTGGAGAGAGACGTAGAGTCTCTCAGACTAACTTTCTGGAGGTGTTTACAAAATGAGATCTCATGCTGCTGGCAGAGGCGTAGGGGAGACTGCCAATAGATTGAAAGCTATACACATCCATTACCCCATATCATCAGCAACAATCACATCATCTTGCAGATTCTTCCAGGTAGACTTGAGCCCCCTCAGGCTTTATAGGAGCTGCCAGCCTGGCATCCGTACAGTCAGACAAGTCTGCAGCTCATCCTTCCATTTCAGTTACACTTTTGATCACTGCAAATTGAATGAGTATAATAAGCCAGTCAATATGATATCTACCTCCTTTTAGTTCAGAATATAAGTGTGCGGAAATAACAGCAGGAGAGAAATGCACTCACAGTGAAGTCAGGTGGTCCTATAATGATATTCTTTCCCCCCTGCACATTTTTGCTCTCTTTCAGAAAATAGGATCACTTTCTATATGATGAACAAAATTTAGTCCTCTGCCTTTGACGGATTCTCACATACTGAGGGCATAATGAAAATGTGTCTGGTTTAAACACATTTGTGGAGAGCCTGCTCTTCAAGCAACACTACTTCTTTTTGTAAATCATCAATATGTTGCTACAAAACAAAACTGACTGCCTGTCAAGCAGCTCTCACATGCTGCCAACTGCCAATACTTACAGTCTCTAAACTGGGAGTGAGGAATATTTGAACACACATGTTAAATGTAAAAGGGCAGAACTGACATAATGCCTTTTTATTCCTCCAAACACTTAAAAAGGTTTTTACACTAGATGTCACATCCCTCCTTTGACATATACACAGATGAAGTTCAATTCAAGGACACCGATCAGCTAATCCTTCACACACATCCATAGCCAGGATTATGTCATTGGTAGCAATTTGGTGTTCAGTTTCTTGCTCAAGGACACTTCAGCATGAAGACAGGGTTAGCCGGGATCATATAAAATTATGGAAAACTTCTTTTTTTTTTTTTCCAGCTTAACAACTATTCAATATTTGAAGCCTTGTGAAAATACAAGTATATATGTACATGTGTATATTTACACACCTACACACACACACACTCACACACACACACACACACACACACACAGGACAGTGCACATTAACCAACATATCAGCAATATACTGTAAATATGTTATGCTTTGATTTTGAAAATACATATCCATTTCCATTGTGGAGGCTTGACCTAGTGTTGGTTCCTGTATAACAGCAGCAAACAAATCCCTAACATATAATTCCTATTCAGATCCCTTCAAGAGGAAGCAGAAAGGTCAATGCACTGACCTATAGAATAACTCTCAAGGGAACTAAAGGTTCAGCTCCACAATATTCCAACCTTCAACTCTTCAAACAAACAGAGAGGGATAGAAAATACGACAGAGAGGGAGCGAGAGAGAATTGCTCTTGGGAGTACTGTTGGGCATTAAATCTGCCTGCCGATGAGAAAGAGTGGCAGCCACTCAGCTAGGGGGCCTCGAAAGACATTTTAAATTTTGTTGAGATGACATGTCTCGTCCACCTCTCAGACCATAGAGGCAGGACCGACAGTAAATGAGCTTTTATGAGTCCAGCTTGAAGGCTGCAGAAAGTCTATTGAAAATCCCCTGCATGTGTGGGTCTTTACTTTTTGTAATCTTATCTTTATATCTGTCTTCTATTAAAGAATGTGTATGACACAGATATTTGATTTTAAACAAACAGCTTAGACAGTCATGAATTTAATTTGCAAGCTGCCGACACAAAGCTGACCACATGCTATCACATGGCCTGCAGTAATGACACAAGGCTGAATATGAATGTTTTGGAGATAAATTGCTTGTCAGCTGGTCATAGCTGGCTGCAAGCTGATGCTCATGAGGGTCTGTTGTGTGTTTGTCCCTGGCTGCACCTCTACTTGTTGTACAGACGCATCAACATGTTTCCCCCGGTCGAAAACAGCAATTATTTACCTTCTCTTACAACATAATATCAAAAAAATGTAACAGTTGAGTTGTCAGATTAAACATACATGTAAAACCAAGGGCCTGTTTGAAATTGCATGTTATTAATCAGCAATAATTGATACAGGGAGTCAATTTTGTATAAAAAAGTTATGTTGTCACGTAACATCAAGCCCCAAAGACACAGAAGACTTATTATTAACTGGCAGGGCAGTGCTACAGTTAGCCGGCAAGCTGAAGGAGGTGGACAGGTGTTCAGGACAGGAGCCTTTGTCACGCCCTCCACCTCTGCCAGTGGTTAGTGGCAGTTCTCTTCCTCTTTCTCTTGTCTCTCTCTTTGCTCTTAGGAGGGCGTGCACTCGGCTGGTGGTGTGTTGACAATCAGGTGTGGCTAATCACTGATCAGCAGATGAGACGCAGCTGAGCAGAGTTAGTGGCTGCAGCAGTCTGCATTTAAGGAGCCTCCAGCCTGCTGTCCAGTGCCGGACCGTGTTTAGTCACCGTTAGTATTTCGACCTCTGCACATGCCTCGTTTCTACATCCTGTTGTTCTACTGCTAATTAACCTATTCTTGTGCAGTTGGATCCCCTGCAGCCACGGAGCTCGACTTCACTACAGCACGGAGCTACTCTGCTTAAACCCCTGATTTGGCACGACGGATCATCGGCAGTTCGGATCACCACCAGCCTTGCTTCCCCCTCCTTGAGTATACCTCAGCTAGTGTTAGTTTTTAGTCCGTCAACTCGACTCGTGTTTTGAGTTCGTGGCTTTGCCTCTGCTTTGTGGGTAACTTAGTTTAACTCGTGTTAGCACGACGCTTTAATTTTATCTCCGGCTGTTAGTCGCTCTTTTGTTTTTCAGCAGTTAGCCTGTTTTTTCCTCGCCTGTTGTTTAGGGTTGAGCGTCCTCTGTTGTGGAATTTATTTTGTGTTTATAAATAAATTTATTATTTTGTACTTGGTTCTACGTGTTCTCTGTTCTGCGCTTGAGCCTCAACACCCTCCGTAACAGTACGGTCCGGCCAAGATGAGCTCAGCAGACAGAGACTCTGGGTCGGACACAGCCCGTGAGAGTAGCGCTATTCAACACGCATTGTCGAATCAAGGTACGCTTTTAGGTCAGCATGACACCGATATTCGCAGACTAATCGAACATAATGCTACACTTAATAACCAGGTCACACTGTTAACCACGCAGTGCAATCAGTTATCTGCACAGGTAGCACAACTGACCAATGCACTAGCTCAGTTAGCTCCGTCTAGCTCGGGCAGTTTGTTGGGTAATGTTCCAGTTAATGCGTCATCTCGTGAACCTAAAGCGTCGTTACCTGAACGTTATAGTGGAGATTTAGGTACCTGCAAGGCGTTTCTAACCCAGGTGTCGTTAGTCTTTACACTTCAGCCACAGTCCTACTCTTCCGATAGTGCTAAAATCGCCTTTTTAATCGGGTTATTGTCTGGAGAGGCTAGGGAGTGGGGAACCTCGGTCTGGGAGCAACAAGATCCCATCTGCAACTCCTACCCATCCTTCATCACAGAAATGAAGCGAGTGTTTGATCATCCAGTGAAGGGACGGGAGGCTAGCCACAGGTTAGCAGGCCTAAAACAAGGAGGACGGAGTGTTGCTGCCTACGCTGTGGAGTTCCGGACCTTAGCCGCAGGAAGTGGTTGGAATGATAAAGCCCTCCAAAGCATGTTCTACATTGGACTCTCCGACGAATTAAAGGACAAACTGGCCACGTTGGAGGAGAGCTCCAGCTTTAATCAGTTTGTGACCCTGGCGATCGACATCGATAACCGGATACGAGAGAGACGCCGTGAACGAGGGTCACGAGCTGAAACCAATCCAGCAGTCTTCTCCCCTCGTATGTTCCAGGCCTCGTCGCACTCTCTACCGGCCGACTCTGAACCCATGCAGCTGGGACGAGCATCGTTATCGGCACAGGAAAGACAGCACCGCCGGGAGACTAATGCTTGTCTTTACTGCGGGAAGAGCGGTCATGTCCTGGCCACCTGCACCCAGCGGCTGGGAAAAGAACGGGCTCATCCGTAAGCGGGGAGGTACGGTTGAGCCAAGTCACATATTCTGCTCCTTCCCCACAACGTCTCCAGGTAACCGCATCTATTTGTCAACAATCCTGCACATCTGAGATTCTGGCCTTGATTGATTCCGGGGCTGAGGAGAACCTTATGGACCATCAGACCGCTCTTCGGTTGAAGATTCCTCTGGAACGCCTGGAGAGACCTTTCAAGGTTCGAGCCCTTAATGACCTCCCCTTCTCTGAAATTTCTCTGAAAACCAGTCCTGTTTCTCTCCTGCTGGCCGGAAATCACTGTGAAACCATTTCATTTTTTGTGATTGAGCATTCCTGCCCTCCGTTGGTTTTGGGATTTCCTTGGCTCCAGTGTCACAACCCCCACATTGACTGGAAGAGAAGAAGAATCATCTCCTGGGATCCTGCCTGCCACGCTTCCTGTCTCCAGTCAGCTCTAACCCCTGCCACGCCATCTGCAACCGCCGTTTTACCTACCATCAAATTGGATTTGGTTCCCCGTGAGTACCACGACTTGGCACCAGCGTTTAGCAAAGAGGATGCTCTCTCACTCCCCCCTCATCGACCATATGACTGTGCCATCAATCTCATTCCTGGGTCCACAATGCCCACCAGCCGCTTGTATAACCTGTCTAAGCCAGAACACACAGCTATGGAGGAGTACATCCGGACCTCCCTCGCTGCTGGGATCATTCGTCCATCATCTTCTCCAGTGGGGGCAGGTTTCTTTTTCGTGGCCAAGAAGGACAAGACTCTTCGCCCCTGCATTGACTTCCGGGGTCTTAATGACATCACGGTGAAGAATTCTTATCCTCTGCCGCTCATTAACTCCGCCTTCACTCCCCTTCACGGTGCATCCATCTTCACCAAACTGGACCTGCGCAACGCCTACCACCTCATACGCATCCGACAAGGGGACGAATGGAAGACGGCGTTTAACACCCCCCTGGGTCACTTCGAGTATCTGGTGATGCCGTTCGGGCTCACCAATGCACCTGCTGTTTTCCAGAACCTCATAAATGACGTTCTCAGAGACATGATTGGGCGGTTCGTCTTTGTCTACCTCGATGACATCCTCATCTACTCACGGAATGCAGTGGAACATACCCGTCATGTGCATCAGGTGCTGGAACGCCTTTTGAAGAATCGCCTCTTCGTTAAAGCGGAGAAATGCGAGTTCCATGCTGCTACTGTGGGATTCCTGGGCTACATCATCTCTGCTGGGGAGGTGAGCATGGATCCCCAGAAGGTATCTGCTGTACAGGACTGGCCAGTGCCTGTGAACCGCAAGCAGCTCCAACGGTTCCTCGGGTTTGCTAACTTCTACAGACGCTTCATCAGGAACTACAGCAAGGTTGCGGCACCCTTGACATCACTCACCTCCATCAAACTAGTTTTCCAGTGGACCCCTGAAGCTGATCGTGCCTTCCAGGACCTCAAGCGGAGGTTTGTGTCTGCTCCTATCCTGGTCCAGCCCGACCCTGCCCTACAGTTCATCGTTGAGGTTGATGCCTCTGATTCTGGCGTAGGAGCTGTCCTCTCCCAGCGTTCCACCTCCGACCAGAAGATACATCCGTGTGCCTTCTTTTCTCGACGTCTGTCACCAGCAGAGAGGAATTATGATGTCGGAAACCGGGAGTTATTGGCAGTTAAACTTGCTTTGGAAGAGTGGCGACATTGGTTGGAGGGCACGGAGAAGCCGTTTATTGTTTGGACCGACCATCGCAACCTGGAATATGTTCGCTCAGCCAGGAGACTCAACGCTCGCCAAGCTCGGTGGACATTATTCTTTGGTCGATTCAACTTCGCCCTCACTTACCGCCCTGGGTCCCGCAATGTCAAGCCTGACGCACTCTCTCGTCAGTTTTCAGTCCAGGAGGACTCGGGTGAACTGGAGCCCATTCTTCCCAGGGACCGTGTTGTGGCTGCCGTGACTTGGGACATTGAGGCCAAAGTCATCCGGGCCCTGCAGCAACATCCTGCTCCAGGTAACGTGCCCCCAAATCATCTGTTTGTTCATGACTCTGTCCGTCCTCAGGTGTTGTCATGGGGCCATGCCTCCAAGGTTTTCTGTCACCCTGGGGTGGCACGCACGGTGGAGGTTATCCGTCAGAGGTTTTGGTGGCCATCGTTGGAAAAAGACACTAGGGAGTTTGTGGCTGCATGTACCATCTGCGCCAGGAACAAGAACTCTTCTCAGCCCAGTTCCGGACTCCTGCAACCCCTGCCGGTACCTCATCGCCCTTGGTCACACATTGCTGTGGATTTCGTCACCGGACTTCCAAAATCTCAGGGTAAAACCACTATACTCACCATTGTGGACCGGTTTTCCAAGGCTGCACACTTTGTGGCATTAACCAAACTGCCCTCTGCTCATGAAACGTCGGAATTATTAACTAATCATGTGTTTCGTCTCCACGGCATCCCTACGGACATCGTTTCGGACCGTGGACCACAGTTCACTTCGGCAGTCTGGAAGGGGTTTTGCACAGCCTTGGGGGCCACCGTCAGTCTCTCGTCTGGGTTTCATCCGCAATCAAATGGTCAGACTGAACGGACTAACCAGTCGTTAGAAACATTCCTCCGGTGCATGACGGCGGAGAACCAGACCACCTGGAGTAGCCTGCTTCCTTGGGTTGAGTATGCGCACAATTCTCTGCCTAACTCATCTTCGGGATTATCTCCTTTCCAGTGCTCCCTGGGATACCAACCACCCATGTTCCCAGCCCAGGAGCGGGAGATCAACATTCCTTCGCTCAATTCCTTCATGAAGAGGTGTGAACGGATTTGGAGGCGGGCCAGGGCATCTTTATCGAAAGCCTCTCTGAGGATGAAGAGACAGGCAGATCGTCGTCGGATTCCCGCCCCTGCCTACATCCCAGGTCAGAAGGTCTGGCTCAAGGCCAAGGATTTACCCTTAAGGGTGGAGTCAAGGAAATTGGCACCACGGTTTGTCGGACCTTTCGAAGTAGATCGGATCATCAATCCCAGTGCGGTGCGTTTGAAGCTACCAGCGACCATGAGAATTCACCCTACCTTTCACGTCTCGCAGCTAAGACCTGTGAAGGAGAGTAACCTAGCCCCCCCGGTCCGTCCCCCACCTCCACCTAGGATGGTGGATAACGGGCCTGTTTACACCGTCCGTCGCATTCTGGATGCTCGGCGCCGTGGGCGGGGATTCCAGTATCTGGTGGACTGGGAGGGTTATGGCCCAGAGGAGAGGATGTGGGTTCCAAGACGCCACATCGTCGATGCTACACTCATCCGGGATTTCAATCGGGAGAATCCTGGTCGCTGCGCACGTGCTCCAGGAGGTGCACGTAGAGGGGGGGGTACTGTCACGCCCTCCACCTCTGCCAGTGGTTAGTGGCAGTTCTCTTCCTCTTTCTCTTGTCTCTCTCTTTGCTCTTAGGAGGGCGTGCACTCGGCTGGTGGTGTGTTGACAATCAGGTGTGGCTAATCACTGATCAGCAGATGAGACGCAGCTGAGCAGAGTTAGTGGCTGCAGCAGTCTGCATTTAAGGAGCCTCCAGCCTGCTGTCCAGTGCCGGACCGTGTTTAGTCACCGTTAGTATTTCGACCTCTGCACATGCCTCGTTTCTACATCCTGTTGTTCTACTGCTAATTAACC
Organism: Symphodus melops; assembly: GCF_947650265.1. Lineage (NCBI taxonomy): Eukaryota > Metazoa > Chordata > Actinopteri > Labriformes > Labridae > Symphodus > Symphodus melops. The sequence goes on along the minus strand of NC_136700.1, from coordinate 5,591,271 downwards.
TATTCTTGTGCAGTTGGATCCCCTGCAGCCACGGAGCTCGACTTCACTACAGCACGGAGCTACTCTGCTTAAACCCCTGATTTGGCACGACGGATCATCGGCAGTTCGGATCACCACCAGCCTTGCTTCCCCCTCCTTGAGTATACCTCAGCTAGTGTTAGTTTTTAGTCCGTCAACTCGACTCGTGTTTTGAGTTCGTGGCTTTGCCTCTGCTTTGTGGGTAACTTAGTTTAACTCGTGTTAGCACGACGCTTTAATTTTATCTCCGGCTGTTAGTCGCTCTTTTGTTTTTCAGCAGTTAGCCTGTTTTTTCCTCGCCTGTTGTTTAGGGTTGAGCGTCCTCTGTTGTGGAATTTATTTTGTGTTTATAAATAAATTTATTATTTTGTACTTGGTTCTACGTGTTCTCTGTTCTGCGCTTGAGCCTCAACACCCTCCGTAACAGCCTTGTACAAAGCTGAGAGATCACAGTAGATGCTGTACACAGATTCATGAATCTGTAGATCTGAGTACACTGTAAGAGAGTGAACAGATCATAACAGTGAAACCGAAGGATGCCAGCAAATCACCATAAACTTATCAGAGCTGAGATGTTCCCCAACAGTCCACCAAAGTGAAAAAAAAAAAAAAACTCCACACAATATTTCAGTCCAATTCAAATGCTCTGTTTAGTTTAGGTTATAACAGAAGGAATGAAAATGATCACAAATACTGGGAGGCCTCCTTGCATTGACTTAAGTTTTAGTACTTTGAAGGTCATTTCTTTCTTATTCATCAATCAGTAAGCATGCACACACTGCATGTGAACCACAGATTCATTCATTGATCCGAGAGCTCCCCATCACCAGTTAAACTTCGTCGACTGAAATTGTCACAAAGACTAGTGATCCATACAGAGTGGGATCACTAGTCTTTGTGGAAAAATGATTATTCTAGCTTGTGACAAGAATTAAGAGACTTTTTAGGTGTGTAATCCTGTAAGGGCACCGTCCATGTTTATATTCCAGTGAATCATTTAGAAGTTGAAGATATGAACAACAGATGACACTGATGTTTTGGAAGTGATTAATGACACATTTAAAATGATCTGTACCTATCGAGCAGCGATCAAATAGAAAACCTGAAAGTGTTTACTGGTAGGTTAATTAATGGCAAAAGGCCAACACAGAAACCTTGTATGGTAAAAAACATTTATTCATAAAGATATGTCATCTGAATCAAATATCTTACTTTGTGAATCAGATAATGGCCCCTTTTAAGCGTCGTTTAAATGATGTTGCAGATATTTGCTGGCCAGGGAGTAATTTTCACAAAAGATCAACTGCAAGCTTTTGCTTTATGTGTTCACTGAAATAACTTTCCTTGAAGGTTAGCCAAATTATTAAAGGAAATGCACTGGTGCATTGATGGACAGAGGCATAACATCTTACAATAGTACTTAATGTGATTAACGAGACAAGCAGATGTGATTAAGAAGCTTCTGATTGTGCTGTCAGTCTTCCAAATGGACAGGACCTCGGTGCTCACCTCTCTGCCATTCCAGTCCAAATGGCTGGGTGTGGAGATGTGTCCCCCCATTTCCAGCACTCACTCATTTTAAAGACCCCTCAGCTCATCACTAAATCTTCCTCGGCCCATCAGGGGATAAGGTTTTATACAGGACAGAAGTCCACTCAGGCTAGCCATCACCTTTACTGTCCCTACTGATACAGCGTACCATAAGCATTAACACCAGCTGAGAAATCGAAGATGAGCTTGAGGTCCTGATATATCGAGGTAAAAAAAATTGTATTACAGAAGTGCATCTAAGAATCAGTAATATAGTGAAGTACATTCTTAAACACTTATTGTTTCTGTTGCATCAGCACTCAAACATTTTCACTTGCCAATAAGGTTTTGGCCATTACAGTGCTACATTGAAACTAATGGGCTACATTGTCAAATTCTGCACACACGATTTACAAAAGGATGAGACTGCAGTTCTAAAGTAAATGCACATGATTTCTAAATCCACTAACTTTAAGAGCGAGCACTTCAGTTCCCCCCTCATGAACTCCCAAGACCTTGTTGGTAGATACTGGTTTTCCTAAAGATCTTACATTTCCTCAGAGCTGAGTGCACATGCAGTATTGGCATATTTGTTGGACTGTTTGTGTACTATTTTGCCCACTGATGGTATTCTATTTTATTTCATTTTCTTTACATGCACCCGTCATTGCAAAGATGCAACAACCATTAGTCTTTGTGATGTCTTTTGTGCCATGCGTGACTTATTACACAATATTGGCATCATTAGTTATTCTCATGCTGTTATTATTTGAACTCTAAGACCTGCAGCAGAGTTTGCTGATAAATGACATGTCCATATGTTGTTTGTTCACAAACAAACTCAGCAGAACAGCAATTAATCAAATTACATTGAAAAGCTAAGCTTATTAATTATTATGACATTATGCCGGGCACAAAAAAGAGATGAAAAACATTGAGACTTGGCAGTCAAAATATACTCCAATCCTTTGGATGAAACAAAATTCAAAGTGATGAAGAACAACAAGTACATCGAGTATAGCCATGTTTAACAATACCAGTGTTTTAGTCTCATTTACAAGAAGAAGCTGTTACACTACAACAGAAGTTCTTTGGTTAGTACGAAAAACATGAACGACAGGTATTCAGGATTTCAAAAGCCAACAAGGTTTTAATATCTGTCCAATTCATAGACCTACAATTATCCAAATGGACGATCAAAGTCATTATGTGTCACATTTGACTTAACAATTTTCAGGCTATAGGATTTGTGTTTTTTAAGAATTTGTACTGAACCTATAGCACATCCGACAAAGGTCCAGAGGGATCAAAAGGTTTTAATTTTTGCAATAGGTGTTGATGCTGAGCAAGAGTAGTTTGCCGGAACGTGTCTCCTTCCAATACTAAACCTAATGCAAACCTGAAGGTGTTTTATCATAACTTTTCCTCACAACAAATATCTGATCTAACAGCATGGCCAGTCATGAAAAACAATGCCAATTGGCGGAGTTGATTACAAAAAGATCTTTACAGCACATTCTTCTGACCGGCCCCCAATAGTTCTTTTAATCAACCCATTGAGGGACACAACAAAAATGTGAGTAGGAAAATCTGAGTGGGTTTAGTTTGTCACATTAATGACCCTGAGCAGCTATCTTAAGATAAAAATGAAGGTATGAAGCCTGAGAAAACAAGGGAGTAGAGGAGAGTGTCATGGAATAAGGTAACTAAGGATTCAGATGAGACAGAAAAAACATGGTGGGAGGATGTGCTATGTCAAGCAGACTTGTGAAGCAGCTACATGATTAACCCTGTATTGGTGATATACGACAGTGAGTCAATGAGAAGGTGAGGGAGAGGAGAAAGAGTGACAGCAGAGAAGTAGAGGATAGAGACACAGGAAGTGTCAGCGTTGCTTTAGACGGCAAACAGAAACAGAGGCTGACAGGTGAACCCGAGAGGATTGACCGGCCTACATCCAGCTGTCAGTGAGAGCTCATCTGGCACCAGCAGAGCTTATGTGTCAAACAGGAGAAAGGACAGGAGGATCCCTGCATATGGCCGCACATGTACAGCTGTGGCCCGGCCCCACACTAAGCAGCTTTAATGAGCAACATGTAGCAACAACAGAGGACACAAGGACATGTGAGTGATTATCATCTCACACACGGCGGTGTTCAAGTGGATGACATGTCTGCACAGAATATGTGTGCAGCTTGGATACTGCATGGAAATCCATATAACAGGATCTGAGATTTTCGAAGCGCTTGTGAATTCCAAAGTCGTTTTTAGAAAAGATAGAGGGATGGAAAAGAGAGACATGAAAAAAAACCTGCCCTCCTGATAAAACTGAAAAAAAAACTAAAACTTCATGGGTGCAGGGCTAACAGAAATAAAGATCCATGGGCCTGTGGAAGTCCAGTGCTCTAGAGCCTTTCATAACCTGTCACAGCTGTATTTAAAATGTCTTTAATAAGGCTTCCATAGAAAAAGCTAATTTTGTTTATAAAGCTATTTAGACTCACACTTGACAGCTCATAGCTGAGTGTGCACCTTAGTCTTGCTGACTTTCTAAAGGTTGTGTTTGCATTAGCACTTACACAGAATAGCTTTACAGTTAAGCTGCAGGTCTGCATACTAGGTCAACATCAGCACGCAATGGAAGCATTGACTTGTGTGTTTTTTTACAACAGAAATAAGAAGTCTGAACGAATATCATTGTCTGTCTGAACAAACGAAGCAACGAAAACTTGGTGGAAGTAGAACGTCTTTTTGTATAAAACCACTGACAGAACTTCTCTATACACATTTAGCAGTCTCGTTATTGTTAAAACGTTGCTTTATGACTAAGGACTGTAAACGGCATGGACATTCATTCAGAGCCATCTTGACACAAGACTTTGTTAGAGTATGACACAGACTAGCCACAAATGTGAAACATGGTCAAGCTCACACTGTTACCATCAACACGTATCCATGATAAAGTTCTGAAAATAATATTCAAAATGTGCCAGTATTATCATGTAAATTGCAGCATAGTTTCCTCTCCTCTTACCAATGATGGTCCAATGGATCCTATTCCAAATAAGATCAGGAAGTACTGAAGCTGCTTTCTTTCAAACTTATCCACCTAATGTTAAATTGGCTGCCACTTAAATACTTCCTGGGTCATTTGAATCAGAAAGGAAGCTACATAAGCAAAATAAAAGACTGTTCAATACTAAGTCATCAACTGTGTCATTAATTTCTCATTTAAATGTGTGGAGCTGGTGTAACTGGACCCAGATGTTGAATACAATAAATGAAAGTCCTTTTTTATGAGCAGAGGTCTGAGCTTGCTACCCAAACCATTTACTCCTTTATGAAAAATGAAGACCCACACCTTGATGTGACCCACTTTTGGGTCCCGACCAACCAGTTCAGAACCACTGGTATACAATAACATCTTGAAAAAAATCTCCAGTTGTTACATGACTTGAATGGTATGCTATTGCTGACGGGTTCACAACACTGCTGTGACAAAGGATTAATGGGTTGTTTTCAGACAACAGCTGGGAGCCTTGCCCTCTTGGTCAGCAAGCTATCATTTGAAACAAAGACAGTTGGGCAGTAATTAGGCAATTAATGAGCAATGAAAATAGATCTCTCAGTATTTATACAATGTTAAGGGACCCTGAGCTCTTTTTCTGGGAATAAAATATGTTTTTGCGAGGTTAGGGTTCAAAAACATTTAGTTAAACCTGAACAAACAGCTCAGCTTCTGAGTTTTGCACATACAAAGGCATGTACTGTTTAACTACAGAAATCGAAGGGAAAAAGATTTAGATTTTCCTATTAAAAATTGTTAGGATAATTTTTTTCTGAAGGAGTCACCTCAGAAGCTTTTTTTGTTGAGGTTTTTTTTTTTTTTTTAGTCAGTGCAAAGTCAAAAACACCCAAAACCAAAAACCAACCCAAAAGGAAAATGTTACATAATGAGTATCCACTGTAAACAGGAAGTTGAATACAGTAAATGCAGAATATCTAGGAAAGGGAAAGTGTGCTGCTATCAGCTTCTAATCCCAATAGTTTTTAATTTAGGTGGAACATTTCTACAATGCAATATCTTTCAATGATTTAGCTTAATTGATCTTTGAAACAGACAGTACATGAAAGTACAACGACCAATCCCCTACTTTCTCCCCTACTGTCTCTCAACTCTAGCTCCACTAGTGCTTCTCAAGTTCATAGTTAAAGCAATGACTCCTCAGGTTTTTGCCAATGTTATGTACAAACAGCTACCAGGGCACATTGAAAAAAAGACATTATGTTTACTTCAGCCAAATACCACTTTCACTGATGTATTACAGGCATTCAAGAGGTAACTCTTTAGATAACACACCTTACACCATATGTAAATATCTGTAGATGACATTATGAACAGACTTTTTTAATGCAGGTTAACACCCATGCCACAGATCAAATGCATCGTTTTCTTTCCTGCCAGCTGTGTCTCAGCGGGCCATCACACCAGGACAGCACAATCAGACTCAGCAAATCTGTTTACTCAGGTGAATCTACCATCTGGCAAATAGATGTGCCAGCAGGTAGTTCATCCTAACTTGTTCACTTCTGCCTCGCAATAGGCAATTAGTTACATTTAGGATAGTTGAGTGTATGGAGTCTGAACATCTCTGTGAGCTTTGAGTCAAATATTCCAGTCATCATTGCCTCATTGTCAAGTCTTACTCAGAGGTAACATGAAAAGAAATGTCATGATATGAGGTGTGAGGTTTATTGCCAAAAACATCTTTAATCCAATATACATTATACTGTATGTACCTAATATCACAGTAATGGTGTAAATCATGATAGGCCTACAGTAGTAGTAGTAGTAGTAGTAGTAAACTAACACACACTTAACATTTGGATAAATATTGGTTATGTCTGATTTGTACTTAAAAAATGTGCAGCTCAGAATGATTTTATGCATTTATGGAAGCATCAACAGTTCCTGTTGCTCACCATTCGATTCACAAATGATCACTTAAGGATTTACGGCAATTCACATCAGAGCAAAGAGCTGGTCCTAAAATCTGCAAAAACGGTAAATGGCTCGCCAAATGATACAAATAAGTTTAACAGGACAGTAAATGTTTATATTGAAAACACTTTAACATTCTAACACTCAAAAAAAGTAAAAGACTTTTAAAGCTACGTTTTAATTCCTAAACAAAAAAACATTTCAAGAATGTGCAGCTATTTCTTTATTAGCCCAGAACACCCGTTCTTTTGATGTGCTCTCTGAGCTGGACCTACTCTAAGGTTGGGTAATGACCTCGGAGTTTGGAAAAACAATCTGAGCTGTAATGCTGCTGATGCCGAGATACTCAACTGCTTCTGCTTACAGTGCTACAAGGTTATATAGTAGACTTGGGAGCGATGAGGGAAAGGTGTCATAGGGGAAATAAGCTGTTGTAAGCTATGCCTGAATTCAACGTGACAATGAGCTCAACAGAATTTCTCCTCTAGAAAGGTGTGTGTAGAGAAAACTGAATCTTGTTGCATCTGGTCTTTTGAATCTCAATGTTCATATCAATGTAATCACTGGTGACAGAAGATTTAGATACCCAATTTTTTATGTCAAATATGGACAGCAGGTATTTGTGGTGTAACAAAAATGTTACCGTATGAAAGAAAAGAGACACTTGATCAACACAGCTTCAGTTCCAAAAAGCTCTGCCTGCGTTTGACCAGTTGCTGAAGGCATACCTGACAAGGTCAACATAGAAAACACAATGGCATCATGATAAGTGATGACAGCAGGAACCTTTTCCAAACAAAACAGCATTCAACAGTAGACACTATTTCAATATTTCTGCCTTCACTCTGTTAAGAACCAACAGGAGTAGGCACTTTGAGAGGCTCTCAGGACATAGAAACAGCAGTCCCAGAAATGGCACTATAATCAATAGCTTCCCAGGCTGCTTGTTAAAAATGCCATTTCCATCTCCAAGCCACTGAGAGGGCCCTTCACCAGGAAGGAGCCACATATCATTCTCTCCAGACAACTGGAGGAATGAGAAATAAGGGACCACTGTCACTGACCAATATTGATTATGAGTGAAAATGTGATCATTTCGTATTAACTCGCCCCAAGGAGCCCTGTTCTGCCAGCTTTGCCACTGAGAATTAATACTTCCTTATCAGGCTTTCCAAAAATATGGGTTGTTTCTCATTTTAGCCACCAGGCACAGAGGTATATGCCAATCAAGTGAATTTAATGCCTTCCCGAAAGAGAACATAACGATGTGAATTAGATAGAAGCCATTTTTAAACACATTTGTACCCACTTTAAAGATATTTATTATTCCCCTAGACGGCACTTTAATGAAGCCCTAGGCCTGGCATTTAAAATATCAATATGTGATGATTAGAGATGTCATTGTTAAAAAGAGGAAACGTGTTAATAGGGGAGGGACTTTGTTATCAAATTGAAATGTCTTGCTCTGCAAAGCCGTAATCAGCACAGGAATAATGTCAAATAAACTGAACTAAAGGCCAGTAGCATGAAGAAAACATTATCAAAAGCTTTTAAATATTTTGGTACAAAATCTTAGCTTTGCATAAACTTCTGGCACCAGAATTGTTTGGTTCAACTTATTATTGATATCTTTCAACAACTGATCAACAAATGTCAAACCCTTATCCAGTGATGAAGCCCAAGAAAGGAGACAATCAAGGGTGTAGAACTTTGTTTTTACATTGTGAACTTATTCAGACTCAAACACAACTTGTAATCTTTGGTTTCACTTTTCTCAGCACAGCATATGTAAATTATAAGGCAATAAACAGAGAAATGAAAAGTAATAAAAGAAAGTGATTGAGTCAGCATGAGAGGAGGAAAAAGGCAGCACCATCGTCTGTTTGGATGCAGCTTGACTGGCCCTTCCTCTCAGTCTCTTCTTAGCATGGTGATGAGGGTTTGGAATTGCAACATAGCCTACGGACAAATGCCCAACCTTAGCCACTCTGTTCTTATTGAGGGTGCATTTTCAAAAAAAAGTCATAAACATTGCCCTATAGGCAAATAACCTGTGGTGTGATATTAGTTTGAGGGTTTCTTTTATTTTCCCACTGAAAATTCAATAACTCTGTACCAATTGTCTCGTGCACAAACTGCATCTTGCAGCTCATCCTTGCAGGCATTTTGTGCCAATCTCAGACACTGGGTATTCGAGCAATGTCTACAGCAGTGATATTACTCTGTGTCACATATCACAGATCTTATCAGTTCTCGTAAGCACTTATATCCAAGCAGGAATGCATTAAACAGAGAAAAAAAGAGGGAACTAATATCTTTTGTTTGTTTCAGAGAAGAATCCATATGAAAAATGTAATATATTGTCCTTCTTGAGGATAAAGATATTGTTTATACCAGTCAACTACAGCACAAGTTAATTAAAATGAAAACGTCTCCTTTGAAGAAAAAATAAATAAAAAACAGAGGTATGCATGACTCCTGAATACAGACTTACAGCGTAAAATTAAGAAGTGCCGAAAGATAAAGCCTGGAAATGGATAGCACTATAATATTTTGTCAGTGTACCGATTCTTTGCCCAGCTGTGAAGGCTGGCAGACATTGTGTAGAAGTGTTCATGGGTGGAGGTGCCGGCCTTGTCAATAGTCGGGTATATCAACTGTGCAGTCATAATCCCTCTCTGGCTGTTGGGGAGCCACTGCAGTTGTCAGTTTGAGACTCTATACAAATGTAGTGGATTACGAGAGTATACGGCACCAGCAAACAGATGTCGCAGAACACCGCACTGTCAATTTCTGAAGACAGGTGGGAACCGCTCTGCAATCTGCGAAAATGTGTATCAGGTGAACTAGTGAATTACAGCATACTGAGACAAGCCTGAAGGGAATATCTTTCATTCTCTATACTGTTGTTTTGTGGAGTGATAGAAATCAAACTTCATAAAGGGCTGAAATACAAATCCTGGCTCCCTTTAGGTACCCAATTTAAAATGTCTTTCATATAAAATACTAAGACTAAGTGCAATACATAATAAATTATTTTCCATACAACTTGTGCTACTACTTTTTTTTTTTCTCCGAGGGGGCTGTGACTCAATGGGTCATCTTTCAGCTAGAAGTGGAGTGTGAATGTGCATAAATGGGATCAGTAAAAGCAGTGTGTGAATGTGGTGTGAATGGGTGAATGTCCTTCTGGGTAAAATCATTTTGAGTAATCAGAAGACTAAAAAGACACTATACAGGAACAAATGTCAGGGCAATTGTACCTGGTCATGTCACAGCTTCCAGTGAGCCCTCAATACTTTTGGCCGAGTCGCTGAATCTACTTTTGCACAGTCACCACCTGGTGTAATATAGGAAGCTTACGTTTGAGCAAATGTAAATGAACTCCATAAGCAATGCATGAGATAAGTCACCTTAGCTCAAAAGTACACCAGAGCAGCAATCTGCTTTGAGAGAGTTCTGAGACATTGGAAAACAGAATTAACTCCAGTAGGACTATAATAAATAAATAATGAAATTAATTTCAAAATTGTCATTGTTTGTGTTCAAAGTCTTGGCTTTGAACAGAAGTACAAACTCTACAATGACAGTGCTATCAGCAACTCACCAGAATCTCAAGAGCCCATCACAATCTGTGACAATGAGCGCTGGCCAAGACTGTCAGGCTTTTTTTTCTCCACAATCCTGTTTTTATTCTTTTTTCATTTGGCTTGGCATGCCATGAAGTAAAGTCTAATTAAACAATCATCCCATGCAGTCCCCTTCCCCCTCTGTCCTTCTGACTTTGTCACAGCACTCATCCTCTCTTCAGTATAAACTCCCATGTCTAATGCCAGCCGGGGAGAAGGGCTGTTGTCACATGCCGTTCGTCCCCATATCTCTGTTCGTCTCTGCGAGCAGAGAGTCAGCATCAAAGCAGCAGGCGTACTGAGCTCTGAGAGAGCAAACCAAAGCTTTGAATGTTGAGTTTAAGCTAAAGTGCTGAGCACAAATATGACTGAAGTTGTATAGCGGACTTGCATCTCTGAAAGTGCCTTTAATTGACTTTCTCTTCATGTAGTGGATGCAAGAAATTAACTATTAGGCACAGCACTTCCTCATAACAGATTGCAGGGGTATAATATATTACAGGCCATAAAAGTTAAGCGTTTCATAAACAGTAGCTATTTTATAGAAATATAACCCACAACCCCCAGAAAATTGTCAATTCTATAAAAAAGTTGGATAAAACTATGAATCAACTTAATGTCTGATCTTTCACCCAAGTTATTTTGTCCACCTTTTTATTTCTTTGAATTTCTTTTAGATTAATAATTAAAGAATATATTTTAAACTCAACAAAATGTATGTTCAATGTAGTGTTACATTGAGCCAAATAAGTCCTTACAAAATGTTAATCAACTATGTAGAAGCTAAGTGATATTTTATGGGCATGATGTGGCTTATCTTAGCCACATCATGAATGACAGAGCCACCACATGCTTGGCAAGAACAATTGCAAATGACATTACTCCCTTGTTGAACTCATTTTTCACACCGTTTCCATCCAGCCGTAGATACAGGGTCATAAACTGGAAAAAGATTTGCTTTTTAACAGACGATCTGTCCCCTCTGCAATCACTGCAAATAATAAACTAGCTAGCTTACTCCTGTGTAAAGATCCAGCCTCAACATTAATTCATTCATCCATTAATCCATCCAGACCTTTGGTTTGGTGTTACATGTCATGCTGTTACGTTATTTTATCAGTTGATTTGACTCCCACAGGAACATAACTGACTGAATGTGAATGCCTCATCATGCTTCAACCAGCTTCAGGAAGAAAGCGAGTGGTGTTGATTTTAGTGGGTTAGGGTTAGTGTTGGGCCCTCTTAAAATAAAGTTCAACACCCAATGACGTAGCTTACTTCCTCATTGTAAGAAATGATGAAAACGACTCTGTAGACTCTTGCTTATAATAGTGCAAATCAAGGTGAAGGTCAGAATTGTTGAAGGTTTTAAGCCAGTATTGCTGTTGTTATGAATGATAGAGGAATGCTTGTACTAACAGTCTCAAACAGACACGGGGGTAAAGATATATCTGTTAAACCACAGCTTCAAAGTAGAGCGGTCGCTTTGATAACTTGGGTCGCAGTCTGTACTTGTTTGATTAAAGGTAACAGTTTATACATGTTTCCTCAACATTTTGTGGTGTCTTCATGAGTTCGAGTAGCAGTAGCACAGCAAAGAGACAAAATAATGTCTTAAGCAGTCACCAACTTCATACCACCATGATGCAAACAATTGTTGTGACGTAATCGTAACACCTATTCCAAATTGGTAAACAAAGCAATACACCGCTTTTTTTTTTTTTTTTTTTTTGAAAGATCATGTTTCCCTTGAAATGTTTCCAAGTCAATCATGTAAACAGTCAGGCTGCTTATTTCTCATGGGAAATCATCAGTCACCTTCAGGACAATCTGTTCCGATCGGCTCAGGAAGCAGTTGGTAAGCTCAAAAAACATTTACTCATAAATGATTTTTAAAAACAAAGGAAAACAATGACTTCAAACACAACACCAATCAAAACTATGACAGGGCTGACACGCGTATACATGTGCTGTTTCTTTGAATTCAGCTATATACAGAGTGGAACTGGACACATATTGATTCAATGTCTTATACACAATAGGAGCAACCGAATCCATAGGCATAAAATGCAAATGTCCTTTTTAAGTCCTTCAACAAAATTCTCATCATTAGACAAATTGGGCTAATAATGAGGGCGATGGGGGTTGGATATCTTTCTTCTTAGAGTTTTATTAGGTCTGAGAAAAAGAGAACCCAGATGAAAGTAATCCTTTGAAAAATTTCATTGAAGCAAACCTCCATCCAAACTGGACCTCCATAACTTAATAAAGCCCAACATACAACTTTGTGATTAACTTGTATTAATGCTTATTTTCCAGACAACCTGGGGATTAAGAAACACTGTCTGATCAGCATGCAGGAAGTCTCTACTGTGGGCGTGATTGTGATGTGCAAGGTCAATTCTTTCAAAGTCTGATATGAGTCTAATATTCATCCCAGTGGTAGACTATATGTTGCACTGAACTGGAATATTTTAGAACTGATTTAAATGTGCGGCTGGGCTGTCAGATCTTCCATGCTGATAGGTCAGGGTCTCCTTTGGGCTCCTACACAAAGACTGTTTAACTGGCTTTTGTAGTTTAAAAACCACACAGCGAATATGAAGTCCAATCATCACGAACAGTTTTTTAACATGATGAAAAACACAAACACAGACAAGATGTTGAGATCAGTAGCCAACTCTGACCAGACCCCTGATTATGCATAACTTAAAATATCTATACATTTACCACTGGCAAAGTTCCCATGAATAAGGAAATGCACTATTGAGGTCACATTTACTTGTTTGACTACACTATAAACATGATTAATTCTGCTGTTAAGATCAGGACTTTGACATGGAAGTCTGAAGAGACTGACTGGCTGGCTTTTCGTCAGCGTTAAGTGTTACTTAAAAAGGACAGCAGTCTGTGGTATATTTTGTATCGGTAAAGGGCCAGCTTGATGTGGCATCATATCCACACATTCCAGCCGTGTTGCAGCACCCCTACCATTACTTATGCAAAGCGGTATGTAAGATGAGCGCCACCCACTGTTAATACCACAACATGCGTCATTGTGTGGCATAAACATCCCCCCCCCCCGTATTGAAGGTGTGCCATTCCTATGGCTGGATGGGAGACTTCTTAGTGCCATACTGTTCAAGCGCACTCTCCAACAGTTGTTAGTGTTGTTTATGTAACAGCATTCATGAATACTACATTTCCCTGTCAGCTGCCATGGTTCCTGCTACAGCATGCAGCGGATGCAGACCACACCCCGTCTTTCTCAGCAGTGGCTTTGAGTATGCACACGTGCCAGCCCTGGGCATCAGCAGAGAGATGAGGTAGAGGGCTGAGAACACTCAGTCGTACTACTCAGGATGGATGTTTCCCATCATGCAGCTCAATCAGCCGCCCAATGATTCATTTCACAGACACTTGGGTAATTATAGGAGTCTGCTCTTCACCTCTGGGGATGAAACTGCACGAGTGCAGGCAGGGTGGGGAGTGGGGGCTGACTGGCGGAGGAACCAAAGGCAGAGTGAGAATTGAGCGAGTGAGTGAAAACAAAGAGACAGGAATGACGAGGGTTAAGATGGAGTAGAAGATGTAGTGAAATTCGTTTAACAGCTGTCAACGGTCTTGTTCAAGTTTAAGAGAAAACATTTTCATTGACTTAAAGAACTAGTCACTACTGCAAGAGCCCTAAACCTTTGACAACTTATCTGACAAGACAAACAAAAACAACGACAATATTCGGCATATGACCTTTTTACATGGGGAGTAAAATGAAGGCTGTAAAAAGGGATGTATGGTGGGGCGTGAAAAAGATGCATGTTGAAAGATTAGAATAGAATGTGTGAAAATAGCAAGAGTACAAGCTCCCCCTATTGGTGAAACTACAAAAGGATACTGACAGCACAAACTAGAAAAGGCAGACAGACATAGTCGATTTTGGGACTAATAAACGTGCTATTAGTAATACTATACTTTGTATTTGAAAAATGTTTCTGACTAAGAGTTTAATGCAGTTTACAGAATATAGATTTTGATAACCATTACATGGATAAGGTATAGCGAGACTGGTTTACATAATGTGTCCAGAGATGTTTAATTGTTTAGCAGTGCAAAGGATGTAAAGGAAGGCTATGGATTCAGTTGTGTTTTCTCCATGTGGGATATATTTTAGCATGTCAAACTGAGTTGGCTGCCTTATTCTGCTCAGTGCACTGCTCATAGCTGTAAATAGCCAAATATAGCATGTTCACATAAGTAACATGAAAACCTTTCAGTTTCAATGCCCAGTGTATGTAGGAGTCTGTATACAAACTGTGCTATTTAATCCCATCAGAGCCAAGTAACACTTGGATATCAGCCGATAAAACACAGTCCATTACTTCATTGTATTAAATGATAAGAAAATCATCTAAATACAAGTTCTGTTACAAATTAAATACCAATAGCTGTGCAATAGAAATTCATTCTTAAAAGACAGGATCTGAGAATATTTGGTATAGTTGGTTTTTCTCAAACCTAAAAGCCTGAATGGCAGTTTCATTGGGTTGCATTATGTTGTATACTGTAGGTGTCTCTTATAGAGGGTCTATTAAAACAATTCAAGTTCAATATGTTCTGTAAGTATTCATTCATTTTAAGAGTTGTAGTTGTTTATTATAAGTAAATCTTAAAACAATGTTTTAAAATAAAAATAAAAGCTCAGGGCCACTTTTTGCACAATGTATGACGACATAGAAGCAAATATTAGTGCAGCGTATCCTGCCTGCATGCTTTTCTATTCTCCCTCCTCCTCCCCCCTATCCATGTTGTGACTATTTTTTTTTCATAGCCTGGAGTGCTGTGTTCAGTGCATGTGATGCTTTGTTAGAAATTCCAAGGCTATGGCGAGCAGGTGCAGGTCCATTATGACATGCGCAATTTATTGGCTTCTTCCAAGCAAGAGAACACATTCAATAATGTGCTGGGAAGATTAATCCATGGGGCTGGACTCACTGGGTGCCGCAACAGTGGTAATTTACACACGATGCAGTCGGCCAAACTCAGCAGTTCGGGTATTTGAGGTTGTAAAATAACTGTGCAGTATTTAAGCAGTTTGGATCCTTTTAATGGCAGTTTAAACTTAAGTCTGACACTGGCAGGAATGAATAGGACAAGGACACCACACAGCATTTCGTTTCCTAAAAATACAGTTTGTTCCAGGATGATTGCTCGAACTTGCTGATTATGTACACTTTTCCTCAGCATTGTTCTTTAAAATGAAGTGAAGTGTATATTTCACTGATCCAGTACTTTATTCAGAGATGAATAAGAAACAACCCAACCATGGAAGAATTGCTGATGTCTGAGGGTAAACCACAGGAGCTCTTTTAGTTGACAGCAATGGTGCCACTTTCTGCTTCTTTCCATGGATAGGATATAGGAGGGTGGATCATTGACAGGCAGAGAGAGCAGCAGGCAGTTAGACAGACATGATGTACAACCCTGCATAATCAGCTCTCAGTCCCATTAATCTGGGCAGACCGCAACACTTGATGAGACTGTGATGTATTTGGTGAAAGGTCCCTCCCTCAGATGTCATTTTGAAGAACAGTGTCAGTGCTTCCGCCGGAGCAGGAGCACGGTAACACTGCAGCCACAACCCTCACCACAACACCACCCCGCTCAGAGGACAAACACTCTCTCATTCTCCAAGGACATCTGGATTCTTCCCACTCCAGTGGCACGGCTAAATTTATAACCACACTGGTGAGCACAGAAGAAAAAAAAACTAAACTAAAATGCATAGTCAGCATCACCTGGTGCAGGCACAGGCTCTCGTTTCAAAAATCAAACAGATCTCCTTAATGATCCTCTCTCCAAGGGCAGGCAGTGATTTTCCTAAATCCCGAGTCTACAGCTATTCTTACCACAGGATCACAATAAGAGAATGCCATCTGGGCTCCTCTCAAGGGAAAAGGGCATTACACAAGAGTACACAATGCAAGGGTCATTGTGTGGAATGATAAGGTGCGCTGGACCTTTTCCTCAGCAGCTTTGACTCTTCCCTCAAGGCAGGTCAACCCACAGTCACATGTTCCATTACAGCTGCGAGAGTTTATTTAACCTAATCAAATGCCAGCTACAAACTGTTCATTTAGTTTTCCTTGCCAGGTTTGTGTCTGACCTATATTTGGAAGCAGAGGACGTCAATAAAGATGGACATAACACATAATGTTTTTTGATGAGAATGAAAATGGGAAAGTACCCTAAAGCCTCTAAACGATTTGATTGCTAACTGTGACGGAGTGAACTTTCAGTCTCATTGTATTTTCCACAGAAGAAATCTCCTTACTCGGCAAACAGGTCCCAACAACTGTTGAAACTCTAACAAGTATCACAAGCTCCAGACCAGCTAGTGAACGTGTCTCAAGGTGAGTTGGTTTAGTAAACTTACAGTGATTGTAAAAATACTGTAAGAGTTGGAGACCTCAACTTAACTCACAGGGTTTGTAACCAATGAACACGTTTTTTTTTAATAAATGTGCACAATTAGCTTGTTAAACAAATAAACAAGGCACCCTCGCCAATTGGCACTGGAATTATCAGGTTGTCTGTAGCTTCAATTAAGTAAAACATGTTAGTGCTACCTTAGACTTCAACACTACTTAATAGTTTCAACATTACTTGATTTGCTGCTGTTAACAGATGAAACAGCATTGTCACTTTATTATGGCATGAATGCCTTTTGAATGTCAATCCAGGCTATTGGCATTAATGTTAGACTAAACGACAAATTAGAATTTGTGTTTAGTCGAACTTGATAATAGCTGCTAAAGACATCAAGTATTTTTCGGTCATTACTTTTTGTCTACTGCACTCTCTGCATGTTGCTCTTAAACTCAACTAAAACAGGGCGATCATTTAAAGGACACAACCTCTTAAACTTACAGTAGTGTGGATTATATATATATATATATATATTTTTTTTTAAATATATATATATATATATATATATATATATACATATATATATATATATATATATATATACATATATATATATATATATATATTCTCTTGTAATAAGGAAAAAAACATGATTACAGTGATTTTAGTGGAGAAAGAGGCAACGCTCGTGGGAGACATAAAGCCAGACATTTAAGACTTAATGGGCCTTGCTGTGTGCAGGGAGTCAGAGGCTGTGACTGTGACATAGTCCACTGGGACTTCACTCCCTTTATTCTGTACTGGGCGGTGTGTCATGCTTTTTATGGCCCTCTGTAATATTTCATGACCCTATACATTGGTAAATCAGAGTGAAGCAGCTCAAAAACGCTGTAGCCACAGTCTTCTGGAATAAACACTGTCACAAAAACTCTTCCAGCCTGATGTCTTTGGCTCAGTAACATTAAGGTTATCTGAATAAGCACGTGTGATTAGGCATTCCAAAATGAACTCCCTAAATAGAGATTTTCCAAATGGTTTTCTGGAGTCATTTGTGTTGTAATG
The DNA here is from genome assembly GCF_947650265.1 of Symphodus melops. Lineage (NCBI taxonomy): Eukaryota > Metazoa > Chordata > Actinopteri > Labriformes > Labridae > Symphodus > Symphodus melops. The sequence continues at coordinate 5,573,604 of NC_136700.1, read as the reverse complement.
AAGCTGCACCCAGCTGTGTTGTGTGCCCTTTTCTGTTAACTATAAAAGCCATGGTTGGGCTAAGGAATGTTCAATGACACTTTCATTAAAAAAAAAGGAGACACTGAGCCCCAACAGGTTTTAAGATTGCAAAACCCAGCCCACACTTAATGATAATTCAAGTTCATGGAAATGCTTTTTTTTTTTTTTTTTTTTTTTTAAATTGAACCTATTGTAAATTGTGGAAGTTCTTCCAAATTCTTCCATGAAAGACAAATAGAAAAAGGACTTGTGGGGATGCATGGAACGCCTGGATCATAGATCAAATCAATGAAAGACGATTGTAGTCACCTCATAGTGACTATTCATTAATTAAAGCCTTTTTGACACATAACTGGTCCCTCCTCGAAAAGCAAGGCGAACCACAGTTCAACAAAAAGCAATACTGCCATCTAGTGGGATGAGTGACTTGGCCCAATACAGCCACATTGGCTCAATATATTCCCAAAAGATTACCATCTATGAATTAAAGGCCCCTATAGAAGCACAAAAGAAAGGCAGTTTGAACACAAGGATGTTCGTTTGACAACGGGTCAAGTAGTAACACTCAGGGTGATAGGATTGCTTCTATTCTTGTTTAATCAGAACATTACGACCAGCATGATATATAGTGGAGAGAAATCTTGTTTGCATCTGAAGAAAGAGCTGATGATCGGGAGCAGGAAATAATGTAATAATGCACAAGTGAGCTCCATATGATTAAACTGACTTTGTTCTGTGAGATCATGTCTGCATCAATAGCCAAGTAACAACTCATTGGCCACTTATAAAGAATATACTAAAGGTATATCAATATTGCCTTTAGTGAAGTAAGGCATTGACATTTTTTAAATATCCAGTCACTAAAAACTGCCTTAACCTACTAAATCAGTGTACGCAGAGATACGGACAAAAGGAAAGTAGACTGTGCGTCAGCCTCATTTCAACATGCCGCATTGGGCAGATATTCTTAAAATTCAGTGATTCCTCCATTCATTCAGTTCCTGGAACATTGTATTGCCTCATGTCACAGTATTTCAGAACGGTAATATTGCCAAAAGTCAGGAATTCAAACAGTAGGGATCATTATCTGGGCGAAAATGTTGGATTTGTACAGCCGTCATGTTGATAACTGTCAAAATGTGAAAACCCTACATAGTTAGAAGATTGGATCTGACTGAAGGAGCACTGTGATAGACGGTGATTTTGATATGTAAGGTTCTATTACTCATCGATACACATGCTTTTTGTATTATTTCTTTGCATAAGTCGGCCACAGACAGGGGTGCATGTGTCGCACACTAAGAGCAAGGATTCAGTTAATACACATGTTCTTTGAGTAAGACTGTTGTATCGTTTCCTCTGTGTCTCCACACTTTCTCTTTGAATTTCTGCTGTGCTTTTTCAAGGTTTTGAATGTTGGCTCAGGTGTCAGGATCAACTAAACACCTGCAGTGACAAACGGTATGATAGTCGTAGTCAGCTCCATCTGAGCCCTCCAGTATGTTTGCTAGATATCAGCACATCTTAGCTTGACTTAAAGCAGACGGGGAGCTGACAGGAATGTGTTACGGAAAAAACCATCACAACTCTTGCCAAGCATTGAGCAGCCAAAATGCTTTTTATGACGCCTACATTACGACAACTTCAGCTTACTAAAAAAATATGAGTACTGTGAATATGTACAGAAATGCAAAGCACATTTAGCATACAGAAAAGCTATGCTTCTTTATGAAGATAGTTTTGGATAATAACATAGGCTTCATATAAATTGACACTATACTGTGTGTGCTGTTAAATTTGCCGTTTACACAAATATAGAGCAGTACTTCAAACAGTACTTACTAAGACTATTGCTGGTGTAATGACTCTCTGTGTCCCCTGTAGTAGTTTTGGGCACTTTTCAATGTGTAAATGTAAAACACTACACTTACTAGAATCAGCTTCGCTGTCAAACTGTAATTTCCAGTACTGGAATCAAATACATTAGCGTCTACATGCCAGGTCAGTCCGTTACTCACAGATTCAATATCCATTTATTCTTGGTAATAAAAAAATCAATCTGTGAGGTGGTTGGCAGGCATTCACAGCTGCTGATACGGCAGAGTTGTCTTTTGGCACATTACTAGACGCTGAAGTGCCTCCATTGCTGTACCCAGGATGTCCAGTCTATCTAGGAAATCATCCACATATAAATTAAGTGGAATGTTTACTTAGAGAGTGTGGCTTGGCAAATTACAGCAAACGGCAGCATTAGCTTATGTGGCATTTTAATATAAATGCACGAGAACAACATCAACAATGAACTTTCCATTTTATGCACTGACATGACGGAGGTATTGGCCAGAATAATTCAAAATAAGTGCGAGTATAATCAAATCAAATCAAATCAAACTTTATTTATAAAGCGCTTTTCATACATAATGAGCTTACATTTAAAGGATTCACTTCAATGAAAAAGTGTGAAGGGGCGCAAAAAGTGACCATAGGGTGCTGCGAGTCTGGGAGGTTAATATGCACTTTTAAATGGTGCATAATGATCACTCTGACTGGACAAAGCGTGCGTGCACTGTAAAAAACTGAGCATGTTTTTAATTCATGAGAAGGAACGCAAAATCCTGGTTGTGTCAAGCCAGTGTGACAAACCTTTTGAAAGTATAATTATCAATGTCTATGGGACAGTGTTTGTTTGACTGTGCTCAAAACAACTAACTACATGAAAAAAACATTCTGACAGCGTTACAGTTGTGTAACATTTCACATCTTTTAAGGCACTCGTTTACATGCATCTTTTCCACAAATGACCATACAGCGGCAAAAACCTTTCTTGCCATTAATCCGAAAGCTGATGTGTGTGTTGTTGTTATCTTCTCCATCTGCTAAGAAACTCCTCCAGTTTTAAGTTTGCAGCTCCAGAGGTATGTTCCCCCTTACTTATGATAAAACTGTAACTTGTTCTTTTTTTATCAGGGACGCTTTTGCCGTTTTTGTGGTCTGGCTGTTCTGGTTATCTCCTGTCCTCTCACACAATTGATTCAGGCATATGCCAGAGAGGAGGCCCATTAATCAGGGCTCTTTTTATAAAGGTCTGGATACACTACTCACAATTCTCATGCATTAACCTTGTTACTGCCCCTTACCACCCCGGAAATTTGGCACCGCTCTGTGTGTGTGTGTGTGTGTGTGTGTGTGTGTGTGTGTGTGTGTGTGTGTATATTTTGAGCCCTTGTCACTTGTTAGTGTATAAAATTCTGCCATGCTATAAATAAAACCAGTCAGAGGGAGGGATGGAAGCCAGTAGAGTGCTTTGACAGCAGAGGGCATATTGGCCTTGTCTCCCTAGGATGTGCAGATTGAATTCAGTGTGAAAGCTTACTCTGCACACTTTACTGTGTATTTGCACATTTTAAATCTGGATATACACATTTACAAAGCATATTGATTAAAACTGCTTATTGTCAAGGGGAGTGGGGAGATGCGAGGGATATTGGAATTAGAATAATACAAGAAGTTATTCTTGTAGAGCTGCATAATTATAACTCATGCATTTTGGGTACAATAATATCCTATATACAAGTGATATGCAGACTTTGTATGAACAGCAAACAGCTCATTTCCATAGTTAATAGAAAACTGGAACACATCAGATTTCCCTCATATATCAAGTAGCAGTAAAGTTATGACAAGACACGTTAAAGTAAAATTATGTGCACATGCACGCAAAGTGACATTTTCATGCTGAAACAAAACAGTGCAGCCTTACTCATCGTTTTGTATACTCCACATTATGCACATGCTGTTATTGAACTGCGTAAAGGTCATGTTTTCATAATGTCCAGTGCGTTGGAGCAAAAGAGAACACAGTCAAATTAAACGTCAACCTCTTGATTCTGTTTATGATTCATTTTAAAATGAATATCGGAGAAGGCTCTTTTATTTCATCGAGAAGAAAACAGCACAGCAACATGTGTTTCTTACCTTGACCTTGGACATTCAATAATTGACCAAAGAGAATAAGAAGCAGCTGAAAGGTGGAAGATGGCCCGCCGACTCCGAGTGCTCCATATCCCACGCTCCAGCTCTTTGCTATCATGGCAGCATCAGATTCTGAGGAAACAGACGAACATAGTGAGACATAACCAATCATTTATTGGTAGTTTTCTGCTATTTCAAGATTTCTTGATACTTTGGGGAAAAGACCCATCATTGATGCGACAAGAACAACAAGAAAATAAAAGACACCTGGGCTCATGATGCCCAGCAGGAAAGATCAATTATCTGGTAGATTAAGCTAACCAAATGTTCAGCTCGTATATAATATCAATAATTATCAGGAATTAATACTGTATACAGACTGCATACATTATTGGCAAATTGTTCAGCTTGAAGGGACAGATACCCAAAAAACGGATAGCAAATGAGCTGCCTGAGATATATCACTCAATATATGGGTAATGATTTTTAACAGCTTTTTCAATACAATTGGGAACAACATCATATTGGAAAGTGCATACGGTTTTAAATATATATTAAAACATTAATATTAATAAATATTTTTAAATTCACAACAGTAACACTGCATTGCATCATGACACAACATAAAAAAGTAACGTCTACCTTCAAATGAGCACATGACATGAGCAATAGTCCGAGTGAGCGATACCAGACATTTCATTAACAGACAACATTGGCTCAAGTGCACTCAAGAAAAACATTTTTTGAGTCACACACAATTATAACAATAACAGTGCAAAGTATCAGACACCTTAATAAACTGTCCATGTGAGCCATAAAACATCTATGGCCAGTTTACCTGCATCATATGACATTAAGTGAATCTCAAGACACCTGAGTAACATTTAAATTGTAAAAAAACAACCTGCATAAATTAATCCTAAACTAACAATGCTACTGCCTAGAACAGTCTGCGCAGTTGCTCACTATGGATAGAAATCCAACAATGAAGATCACCTTTTTGTTTCCTTTCACGTCCTCCCTTTTCCTACTGCACCTCCCTTGTTTCTCCCTTGATTGGTTAAGGGTTGGACTCTGTCACTTATTAGTTAGATGACATTCACTTTACCATTTAAGACTGCGCTACTTGCACTCATGTTGAACTATACACATGGGGTGACAGGTTGTCACTGGGTTATCTGAAGTACTTCATCCTTATTTAATTCATAACGTAATTCAAAACATCTAATTGACTTGCTTATTGTTTTAGTTTTATTTAATTTGTCTTTAAGCAGTTTTAAACTTCTGTGTGTTTTCTGTACCCTCATTATTGAACCTGGACTAAAAAAAAAAAAAGTCCTCATCCTCTTTACTCAAGTCTCCTTATTGGATCTAGTTATTCTGACTGATGCCCATGATGACGCCCCTTTCCTAAGAACCTCCGTATTAACATTGATAGAGCAGAGGGTTTTTTGTTTTTTTTTACAAGAAAATCCTTCAGTATTGAAAATGCACTGTTTATCATGGCCACATTAATTGCAGAATATTGATGTAAAACATTCAGCAGTTCTATTCAAACAACCTGCAAATACCACCATCTATATCACAACCATTGTTTAGCCAACATTTAATGAGAGAAATGACATTGTTTTGATTTCGCAAGAGCACTGAAGTCAGGAGTGTAGGCTGTCAGAGCAATGCGCAGAAAGTGTTGAAGATGCTGGGCAGTGAGTGATGCAAGGGTAGTCTTAATGGCATTCATGTGTGAAAATGAGAATTCACATTAAGTTGAGCCAAACAGAGTAAGGATGAAAAGCGCCAGACTCCTTGAATGAGGGAATTTGTCCGTGTTTACTGCGTGAGTCCAGAACTTTTTGAAAACCTGTCATCAGATGACCTTCACAGGTCATTGAGCATTTTGCCTGGACATAGATCAGCAAAAAAAAGACATTTAATGGATTTAATGGTTTCTTTTAATTCACCAATTCAGCACACAGGAAACTTTGTTGAATCAAGCAATGTAATGAATAATCGCCTCTCTCTCTAAACAGGAGATTTTTTAATTTGTTTTGTTTTTTAATAATAAAATGTTATCAGTCGTCTGGCTTCCAAAGGAATTAATCCAAGTAGATTCTCCCGAAAACATTCACCTTCATAGCAAGGTTGTAAGTCATGACATGCAGGCAGCTACAATATCCTCTGGTGGCGAACATCAGACCCCTGCGGGAAAACGTTGTCAAAGTTAGCATGGGTCGTTTTAAAAGTCGTTTTCTCAAGTTATTCCTTGCACAACGATAAGCACTCGTTGCGTAATAAACACACGGGCCTCGGAGAGACAAAAATAGATATACGAGGTTAAAGTAAAAAGGAGAAAGAGAAGAGATAGGAGGGACAATCCGAACGCATCACAGGATATGACACCAGGAAGAGACATAGCCTACATCAGGAAAAAAAAATCGGTCCCTCTGTCTCTTGGTCATATGGATATCATACATGTCGTCAATTAAGATTTACAGTGATAGCCCACCTAATTTTTTAAGGGTAAAATAAGAGGTCCACTGAAATGACAATGCGGCTGGACCTGGCCCCAGGGCCGCTAATTGAATAGCCCTTATATATTTAGATGAAAATGCAAGGTAATCATATATGTGTATTGTTTAGTAAGTCATCAAGTTGAGTCTTTTATAAAACAACTTATCGTACTGCTCTTTAAGCTTCTTAATTGCAACAGCATTACATTTTTCTTTATTGGCTGTAACAGGAAATATACGGGTGTCATTGAATTTCAGCAGGAACGAATTGGTTGGTTGGGTGGTTAGATTTTTATTTTTATATTTATCAATGGGCTAAAAAACCCATTTTGATCATTTAAGTGTTGTAACTTTCTAAACAAGTTTTCTGAGAAGTATGGAGAGTGATATAGAGATAGACCTTCATCGTCCTCTATTATTTACAGAGATTGCTCTTGATCCTACCAGCAGGTTGCAACTTGTCTTCATATGATACCTTTTCAATCTCTGTCATCTCCTTCACCTGTGTCAGACAAATAAAAACTCCTATTTCTCAATAAACGTACAAACTCTTATACAACTGTCATTGTAAGTACTGAGAGATTAGAGTGCATTTGTTCTAATAATCTAGTGTATAGTTTCTAATTTAAAAAATGGTCAGGGCTGCTATAGAGACCCATCCTTCTGCAGGCAGTTTGGATTATTTATGAGTTATACGCTCACAGCAGAATATTAACCAAAGTTGAACACCATTTACAAAACAAAGTGAATGTTCACTGGGAAAACACAGGACAAATTATATCTGCCAACATATGTTTCATCTATGTAATGTGCAAATCAAATGTAATACAAATACAGGAAGTTACAATTACTTTAAACCAACACTTTGATGTTTTATTACATTATTAAAATACTTGATTCTGAACACACACACAACAGCCTGAAATAGCATGCATGTCTTTAGGGTTGCATTAAAACACTTTTAATGTTCTTATACTAAAAAGTCCTTATCTGATCCGATCTAGACAGAGGATTACATAACATCTCCATCATCACTCAAAAACAAAATTCTCACATAGTACCTGCACTGTATCTGCACATCCGTGTCTTGTTCCTGCTTTTTATCCCGAGAACAAGTCATGCTCCGACTGCTGCCCAGGTGACTTTCTTCTCTTTACCTCTGCTGTAAACTCACAACTGGCACAGCTCTCTTCCCTTTCTCCAGCCAAGTAGTCCATCTGCACAGACAGAGGGAGGGAAAACCAGGGGGAGAGGGAAAAAAAGAAAATCAGGGGAACCAATGGACGGGGATGAGAATAAAAGAAAGAGAGACAAATTGCTTGGATAATGTGCATTGTCAGGAGCTGTATTCTTTGTATGCCAGTGTGCAATGAGCAAAAATCGCAGAGTTAAACTAATTTGATTTCACATTCCCTTGGTTTCCTTTTCTATTCATCTGTTGGCATTTCAGCTTTTGAGCTTTGAATCACAAGCATGCCTTATGTGCACTTAAATCGCAACGTATGTAGGATCTTATTGAAGCACCAGAAGGCATGCCATATTGCCTTTCATTGCACAGAGCAACTCAAAGTATTTTAAATGTATTAGAAGATAGAAAGTACGGATGACAAACTTCTCTTTTTTATAAAAAGGTCTATATTTGCTGCATTAAATAAATAAACAATGAGAAGTAGAAAATAAGCTCTGGTGGCTCATCTGTGATAGAAATTCTATCTCAGCCTAACGTCCAGTCAACCAAACGATTGCCTGAAAGCTGGAACAAAGGCGGATTTTAGGCCTACTGACAAACCGCTACACCACAACCGCCTGTCAATCAGGTCAGCCTAACTGCATAACTTGTATGATTCATAAAATCAAAACATGTTTTTTTAAAAATTCAGCCCCCGTACAGCGTATGCCCATGAGAACAATAACTAAGCAGACATTTATCGATTTCAAAACCAGACTGTACATTTTAATTTCTGCTTCAAGTGGACGCTTTAAAAATGAAACCAATGCAGAAGTGCCGAAAACTGCAGTTCTTTAACACCGGGGGTTGCCACTTGAACAATATAGAGAAGAAAAAAACAGTATGGAAAATGTATTCTAATCATATATGTCTCATGTTCATGCTAAGTTGGGTTCTCAATTTCATCATTTTAAACTAATGCTATTGCACTGTTAGCACAGATTTGGCCTAAAGTGTAAATGCTTACAATATGCAAATTGCATGATAATTTGACAGACCATTTCTGCAATATTTGTTGTGCAATTCAGATATTTAAAATTAGAGCGCATGTCAGTAAGGTGTTAAGAGAATTTCAGCACTTTCTGTAATGACACCACCCCCCTTGACAACAGTAAGGTCACAGCAGCACAGAGCTCAGCTAGATACCCCTTACAATGTAGCAACTTCCATACAAAAAATAAGCTGACAGAGCAACTTGAACCTACAGCTGAAGGACACACACTGCTGTCCAAAAGGTACATTAGTCATATGCCAGTGTCACCTTTGAACAAATGCAAGCTCTAATTATAGTCACTGTACCTTCAAGTGTGTAATACACATAACCATAATAATGCACACACATTACATGCACAAAAAAATTATGCTCATGGATCCCTTAATGCTTACTTATTGTGACTATGGTATGCAAATTGATCCAATAAATGCAAACACTCAGGCTTTAAGGGGTGTTGGCACTTTGTTACAAGGAAGCTGAAATGCCAAGAACAGACGTAAAAAAAAAAAAAAATACTTTATATTAGAGAAGTTAAAAAAAAAACTGTAAAAGGGTTTGTGTGAAGTAATAGTTCAGCAAATAGAGATTTCGGTAGTAAATTAAGTTACTGCACTGCCGTCCTTCTGACATGAGCACTGCTTCTATACCGATGTGGAGACACTCTGATCGGTTAAGATCGCTGCAGGTGTCTAATAAAAGAATAAATGCTACCCATAATAACTGTGTTCCAATTATTTGGAAAACTGACTTTAAGGTATCCTTTTTCCCCCCCACACTTAAACTCTCATGTCAACACCTGAAGCTGGTCTAAGAAACTAGCAACATAAACGACACTGGAGACAGTACAGCAGAGGAAAAGTCACATGATTGTGATGGGCCCGAATGTGACTTAAATTCTAATTTTACTGGTGGGCCCATATTTCTCTTGGTCATATGTAGAGGAGATTTGAGGCTGCCCAAGAGTTTAACCCACCTCGTTTACCATGAATTCTCTTTCTGAGCAGCTGGGCCAGAAATAAACATTACGTTTTTAAAAGCCTGAGTGGCTGTAGCGTTTTTTTGGTTGCCAAGTTGGTGTCAAAAAATGATTCTGAGACAGGTTTTGTCACGACTGCCAGGCAGCAAACAGGAAGGAGGACCCAATTGCAGATAAATAAGATTTATTTTAACTAAAAAAGGCAAAACAACAACTTACTTAATAAATCCAAAACGAGGAACAGAGTGTATCCAAAAAATACAAAATACAAAAACCACAAGGAGCAAAGAGACAAACCATGTCAAAAGACACCAACAAACTGCACCAACAAAAGACATAAGACAATGATCCGACAAGAGACTCAGGGAAAACACAGAGACTAAAAAGACATGGGGTAATCAGACGCAGGTGAGACTAACGAGACAGGTGAGGACAATCAGGGTAATCAGACAGGAGGGAAGAACACAAGTACAAAGTAAAACTCAACACTGACAACACAACCAAAACCAGATATACAAAATAAAACAGGAAACACCAAAGACTAGACTTAAAACACAAGACAGGAAATAAACTAACAGGCAACATAGGAGGACACAGGGAAACACACTCAAGATTAAAGTAAACACAAGACTATGAAACATTAAAGCACACAAGGGAAACAATCAACACTGTAAACATATAACACTAAGAACAGAATGAAAACTAAAACAAGATGAAACAGAACCAAACCATGACAGGTTTTTGAACTCTCTACGGTTTAACTGAGAAAACAAAAGTGATTGCAACAATTAGATCAACAATTGTAAAGGCTAAAGATTGTTGTGCAGTTTGTTTGAAAAACCTGACGTCAGATAGTTTTCTCAAATGATTTATTAATTAATAAGTTGCACTCAGAGACAAAAGAAAAGCAAGAAGCAACATCTTTAATCTACAACAGTTTCCTTTAACTCATTATATTTTTGTTGCACTCTTCCAAGCTCAATCAAGTCCCTTTTTTCCACAAAAAGTTTTTAACAGTAGGAACCAAAAACAGTCACATTTGTTTCTTTACAATGATCCCTGACTAAATGTAAAATTCACACCAAATATTTGTGTGTTGTGAATGTGCAGGCAGACAATGAGTCCTTCAAGTTGTTGCTCTGAGGATCATGATGTGGGTCTTGGCTCTAGTTAAGGGACGGCACAGCTCTCCTGATTACAATGGGAACAATTAGAAATATTGTTGAAGCTGTAAGAATGGCAACTGCAGTGGAAACCTGTGGGAAATAACAAAAACAGAAACGTCAGCCAGATTTTCTGAGATCCCTGATGCAGTAAGCCAGTGGGTTGATGGGAAATAAATATTTACATTTACTCAGGTCATTTACTTTCATAGAATTTTGAGATATATTTGTATTTCACTCGAGCATTTCTTTTTCATTCTAGACTCAAAGGCAGTTATTGTAGTACTGAAGTAAATGATCTGTAAGCATCATTGAGAAGTGTCTTCACCATTACTGTTTTTTTCCCCCAATGTTAATCATACAAAGAAGAATGAATTAAATGATAAAATATGAAGAGTCATTTTGCTTCTGATCACATTTGTAGTGCACAAACCTTAATAGCAGTGTTATAGTCCTTTTGAAACGACTGAATGTACACACTGTAGAGGGCAAGGCTGCAAGGCAAGTATCCATCCTTCCCCTCCAAGTCTCTGCATCTATTGGAAGAAACGATTCAATTAATCTTTCCAACAGATTCACATCGCAGAGTCCCATTTAATGCACTGACACAGCTGTTTGATACACACATTCAGTTGTAACACACCTTTCGTACAAAGTACTTTGAAGCGAAATGCTGTCCTCCAGGTAGAGCTCGGAGAGGCCGAGTTTGATAAACACTGACAACGGCAGCCTGTAACCCTCAGCAACAAGGAGCCCAAGGTTGTACCATCCCTGCAGAGGAAGAGTGTGGCTTACACCCAGACTTATTCATAAGAGCAATTAAAAGACACAACAACAGCACACTGTAAACATTAATTTGAAAAAGTCTGACCTGTGGTTCCTGCCTTAAAGCTGCCAGTGTGTACACGTCTGCTGCAGAAAACAAGTCTTTGGCCATAACAGCTCCCCCCTTATACAACAGGTCACCCATCTTAATCAAGGCTGGATTTTAAACAGAGAAATAAGTCTGTGATATTAATATGTGATTTTTGCTCAAGAGTGTCCACATACAGTATTTAAGTCTCAAAGGATGGCTGTTTACCATACGGGTCAGGATTTTGACTTTGGATTGTGAGGTTGTAATATCTCCACATGCAGCTTGAAGCAAAACCAGGATTCAGAATATCTACCTAGAAGGACATACAGAGTAAAGAAATGTGTTGAAAAATGACAAGATTGAGCACAGCGGTCACAATATCCTGATAAAGCAGACAATGTGGGGATAACTCACTGTATTTTGTTCACAAAGATATGCCACATTGAATTGGGCAGGTGCATACCCGCACTCAGCAGCCATCAGGTAATATAACAGCGAGTTGAACCTGTTGGCAGGGCAAAACTGTTACAACTGCCATCAAGTGGGCTGATAGGGATCATGGAGACTGTAAATAGAGGAAAGATTACCTGTCACTCTTGAGATATGAATCCAAGGCTTTCCGCAAGATAGTGCCCAGGTATCCGTTGTGCTCAGCTGCCCACTTTACCCACCTGCAAGCAGTTTAAAAGACAATTCAGCAATGGCAAACGAGAAAACCGCAAGGGTAAAGTCAGGTCTATAAAAGGGAAGAATGCTAACAAAACTGCATCGGCTTGACGTCTGATGACACGGCCGGGTATCCCTGTTGTCCAAATCTCAGCTAGGAGAATCCCTCCTCTGATGTGCCCTCTTTCTGCAGACTTCAGGTAATACTTATAGGCCATATACTGTCAGAAAGACAAAATATTTTACTTCTCAATAGGCACCAAATGTGACAATGTACCCATACAGTCACAGGAAGCGCCACCACTTGAGCAAACCTCGTCTACAACTTTTCCAGGATAGAGACCCTGTGAGTACAGGACTCCAAGGTTTAAAGCAGCATCTGGAGACTCAAGGAGATCCGCCTGCTCCCATAGTTTCACTGCCTGCTCGTAGTTCTGCTCATGCTGCTCGTAGTACCAGGCCAGGGCATTCATTGCAGGAACAAAACCCTATGGGACACAACAGGGTAGGATGGTGGGTGGATGGTGCAAACTTTAAATCAGTCTTTGCAACTGTAACAGTTATGATAAAAAGTGAGTAAAAATGGGCTAATTTTACAATACAAAACCTTGTCCATTGCTTTCTTGAGGAAAGCAATTGCTTTTGGAATGTCCTTTTTGACCCCTTTTCCCTTTAATGAAACATACAAGCGTTTCATTAAATTCTTTATACTGATCCATTATACATTAAAAAGGATTTGTCTGTATGTTTGGATATACTTCTTTACGGTAAATCATTTATGATTCTGACCTGCAGCAGGACTATGCCATAATCATACATAGACACAGGATCCTCCAACCGGACAGCTCCTCTTTCATAGTGTCTCACAGCCTCCTGCATGTTTGGAGACACTCCCTGCTGACCCCAGAACAACATGCGAGCAATCGATTGCTATAAGACAGTCATGAGGAGGAGAAAAAAGTTATTTAATTACATATTTTGACTGGACCTGAAATGGTAAACAGGGTTTGAGTGTCTGGTGCTATTTTCTTTTACCCTAAAAGTTGTGACTTTAGATTGAAAACATTTAAACAAATGGCCAAAATATCCTAAAATATGTGGCATTTTTGTTTTTCGTTTCTAACTGACTGTCTAAGTTTGTGAATATGCTTGTAGTTTAGAAATGCAGAGATGTCAGTTCGGTGTGTACCTCTGCTTCAGCTGCTCCCCTGCGGGCCTGTAGTTTCAGCCACTGAAAGATGTGATGATCCTTATCCGTCTGGAGATTCAGCACCTCCTCATTGTTGAGATAAACCGCCTCAACAAAAGTCTGGAAAAAATAGAAATTTGAGTGGGAAAAGAAACATGTAAAAGGTATTATATACCATAATAAATTCATTTGTGCCTTTCCTTTGAAAGACACATCCAGCTATGATGCATGTGTTACCTGCTCTGGTGTGGGATCTTGACGGTCCAAAGCTGTCTGCTTAGCAATGTTTACATAATATGCATAGGCCAGATCTGGGTCTGCAGGGAGGCCATGGAGACCCTGGTGGTGCAGGTGCCCTAGATGCAGGAGTGCTAATCGATCATCCTTCTGGGCTGCCAGCAGGGCCAGGAGCCAAGACTGAACCAAACACACGAGCATCTCAGGATATAAACAATTAGATGTTCTCACAACTATAACTAACATCTATAACTCTTCAAGTAGCACACACCTTATAAGGCTGTTTCTTGACTCCCAATCCAGAGCTGTAGAGCACAGAAGCCACGTGCAGAGCTCGGTTATCAGCTAAGCAGCCGGCTTGGAGCAGCAGTGGTAAAATTCTGCTGATGGCTCCAGTTCTTCCTGCTCTGCCCAGCTTCTGAAGCGATAAGGAGTACAGTGCTCTGCCCACAGCTGCCAGACTCACTCCTCTTTCTCCTGCAAGTCAGGAAGTGCTTAACATTGAATAACACAAGTATCGTCTGTGAATAACTGGAAGAATAAGAACACGAGTGGTTTGCTCCATATAGACTCACATATAGGTCAACCAAACGTGTTCAAAGGACAATATTTATTTCTTGTTAAGATGCCAAAGATGTCAATTATTTAATTTTGGGGATCTGTGTCTACAATGGTAGGCCTTCATCAAGGTACTCTTTCTTTGTGTTAAACCATAAAGTGTGTACAATGTGTGAAGTATTAAGTTTTGGATATCATGACAAAGTAGGGTAATTATATTTATGTGACTTACAACCTCTGGATAATGTGTATCAATAATTGGCAAATCCATGTTGGGAAGTTTACTTCTCACCATGTTTAAAAGCCAATAACTTGGCCAATTTTGCGGCTTGTCTTCTGCGAGGGACAGCTTCCTCCCACAGCTCACATTGTGGGTTTGATGGATGTCTTTTCTGTCCCAACCACTTATGGAAAGGATCATAACAGGTTTCTAAAAGAAACGCAGAGTTAGTTTCTTTATACCTTCAGCAGTACTATAGAGAAGAGACTCTTAAGACTATTTCACATGTAGTCATTTCACCACCACCTAGTGGTTATATAGTGTATGCCAACTACCAGACTTTGTTCCCTGACTGGCCTGAAGAGAATATCCTCTGATCTTCACACTCATCTCCAGACACAAAGCTTGACATGTATGCAGCCAACCAGTCAGATTCACAGCTGTGATAACATCTGGAACCACAGCATCAGTCTGGAGAAATGATGACACTCAGATTAATTGAATAGTTGACCTGGACATTGACTGTCGTCAGGTGCGCTATATTTACCATTCTCCGAGGTAATACTCGGTTGCGGTGGTAAACCATTGGACCATAATAACCTTCCACACCTTTGACATATTTTCCTCCACCAATCACAAAATATTCTTCCGTGTCATCTAGTATGACATTATGCTTAAAGCTGCAACACACAGTGCTCACGTTTAGGACAGAAAGAATGCTTAATGCACTTTTTATTGATGATATCATCATAAATGGATTCTTTTATGTTGTCAGTATAGCAGACTTACAAATATTCTGAAGAATAATCCGTCCTCTGCTCCTGACCCATGCACATCATAGAGACAGTCACCTGAGATGCAGCGACAATGAACACGTTACTCCTTGTAAATACAATACGTCACTTTAATTATATTTCAGTCAACAGGAAAGTACTCACCCTGTTTAAGAGCACCACCATACTGATTTGGCACCATTCACTTAAAGGCACCTTGAATGGAGAGAGAAATGCAGATGATTCCTTTGACTCTCCACTCATCTGGATGTGAAGCTGACCTGCAGAAATCCGTCGGACACAGCTATGAACTCATGAAATATTGCAGTGTAGTTTCATTATGAGAGAATCAACAAAAGGAAAATCTTTTTTTTTCTTTTTTTAACTCCACCTGACTTTGTGAGGAACAGCGAAGGTGAGATATAGCTACGATGGGAGTCTAAATGATAAAACAATCCACACAACCTTTCCTGGCAGTGTCTGTTCACCAATATCCACAAAGAGAACGTGCACCTGACGAAACCAACAAAGAACACGTATCCTTAGTACTGCCTCTGTGAACCGCAAATAAGGTTATTTTAATATATATTTACCTTGGAGAAGAGATGGCTTTCGTACGTAAATTCTCCAGAACATCATTGCTATATGGAACCAGTGTCTTTGTAATGCCAAAGTTTTCTCCAGTTGAAGCAAAAACTGAAGATAACAAGAGTGCTGTCTCTGAATGACACAAATAGTATTGGGGTTAGAATTTGAACAACATCAGATTTCTCTTACTCTGTCCAAAAACCTATAAATACTTGAATGCTTTACAGACCAGTGCAGCGTGAATATTTCAAATCCAAAATTAGATTTTGAAGCAACACTATTTGTGACTTGAGGTGTGTTTTTTTTCAATGTACTGTTTTATTTAGACTTTCAAACCATACCTTGCTCGAAATCACATTGTTTCTTCAAAAAATGTTGAGTTAACTTCAGCATTTGCATGCTCCAGGAAATGCAAAGTTGATGCTGTTTCACAGGCTGTTCAAAGACAGGCACTGGCTCCAAAGTTGCCACGTTGTCAGCTGTAACAAACTCCTCAGTGTCATAAAATCCTGGGTATGTGACTGCTACTTCCAGCATACAACTCGTTATCCACGGGAAGTCAGGAACAATCCCATCAGCTTGATAAACCAACCAATCGGGCAGGTTCAGTCGAACGACCTCTATTTGAGGGTCATAGGGGTTGCAGCTCCAGTGGTTCAGTTGGACTATCTTAGTAGTGCCAGTTTCAAAAGTTACAATTAAATCCAGCTGAATTGTTGCATGTCCATTACAAAAGTAAGACACATACAGAATGTGGTGTGGCCGAGCCCTCGCTGGAGGATTCAGAAGTATCACCTCATCTAAGCCAAAGACCATCTGTATGATGAAGAGGACATGCACATACAGTAGCTGCTAATGACATCAGTTCAAACAGGGGAACACTTTTGATCATAGGAATCTGAAAACTAGAGACAGATTAAAAAGATCAGAAAATGTGTCACATATCAGCTCATATGCTGAGAAAAAGCCCACAGCGATTTCTTTCCGTATCTGCATTAGAATGACTGTGTCTGAAATAAAACACTTTTTCAAACAGTGTTCTTTGATATTTTGTGTGACTACTTTCCCTGATTTCATCATTCAAATTAGTATGCCAAATACTGTAACACTGTAGAAATAAAAGGGTTTATGTTTCCCTTACTTATAATTAACCCCCCAAGTCCCAATTTAGTCAAACACTGCTGAATTACTTAAAGAAAGAAAATACCAAAGTATCCAGTTATAGATGCATTGTGTTACCTGCTCTCGTGTGGGATTATGATGACCCAAACCTTTCTGCTTAGCAATGTTTGCATAATATGCATGGGCCATGCCTGTGTCTGCAGGGAGGCCATGGAGGGCCTGGTTGTGCAGGTGCCATTGCCCAAGATGCATTAGGGCAAATAGATCATCCTTCTGAACTGCCAGCAGGGCCAGGAGCCAAGACTGAACCAAACACAAGGGCATTAGAGGATATATACATACAAAAAGAATGGATTCCTACTCCTCAATAACAGTTTAACTATAACTCTTCAAGTAGCCCACACCTTATAAGGTTGTTTCTTGACTCCCAATCCAGAGCTGTAGAGCACAGAAGCCACGTGCAGAGCTCGGTTATCAGCTAAGCAGCCGGCTTGGAGCAGCAATGGTAAAATTCTGCTGATGGCTCCAGTTCTTCCTGCTCTGCCCAGCTTCTGAAGCGATAAGGAGTACAGTGCTCTGCCCACAGCTGCCAGACTCACTCCTCTTCCAACTGTAGGTGAGAAAGAAGACATGAAGTTCAAGACAAATAAGAACATATGATCAGTCGTCATGAGTGCAGTAATAGGTAGAGTAAGCAAACTAAATATTTACTCTGTAAAAGGTGAGTCATTTTGTGGAGCTGTTTACATTTGTTCAAATGTAATTTACATTTCAGTGAATATCCTATTTGAAAAATAGTATTTAAAATGATTATTTAATCAGGAAAGAAGGTTCTCTTTAACAGCATTATATCATTAATTTGCTCTTGTACTCCTCTAGATGTATATACTTTTTTTTAGTAAGATTTATCGTGTGCAGTTTTTTTTTTTCTCACCATGTTTGAAAGCCAAATATTTTGCCAGTTTTACAGCTTGTCTTCTCTGTGGGACAGTTTCCTCCAACAGTTCAAACAAGGGTTTTGACTTCTGTCTGTTTTTTGCCATCAACTCGAGGACAGCGTCAGGGCAGGTGTCTGAGAATAACAACAGAAGGTTTATTTTGCAGCACTGTGGAATGCACTCTTTTGGGAAACGTTGAGTTGAAGTATCTTTAGCGCCATCTAGTGGATATATAGAGTGCAAGCCAGCTACCGAGCTCTTCCCCTTGATTGGCATGAAGAGAATATCCTCTGATCTTCACACTCATCTCCAGACGAAATGCTTGACATGTATGCAGCCATCCAGTCAGATTCACAGCTCTGATAACATCTGGAAGAACAACTTCAGACTAGAGAAATACAAATTATTAGAACTGAATGAATTGAATATTCAATTCATTGACCTGTATATTCACTGTTGTCAGGTGCGCTATATTCACCATGCTCCAAGGTAATTCTCTGTTGCGGTGGTAAACCATTGGTCCATAATAACCTTCCACACCTTTTATGTATTTACATCCACCAATCACAAAATATCCGTCTGTGTCATCCAGCAGGATATTATTCCAAAAGCTGCAACACACAGTATTCATGTTGACAAAGAGTACTTTTTTTTTTATCAACGATATCATCATAAATTCAATTAAAAAAAATGTTGTCAATAGCAGACTTACATGTAATCTGCAGAATAATGTGTTCTCTGTCCCTCATCTATACACACCATGGAGATAGTCACCTGAGAACATGACCAAATTATTTTCATAATTATAATAATTAACTGACTGTACAGGGACGGGTCCAAGAAGATAGCCAGGGGTGGCATGGGGCGCAAAGAAATCTAATTGACCACCTCTGATGCCAAACCTAAAATTGTTCATTATAATTGGCTATTTGCTTGGTCAGAGGTGGAACTGGAAGACCAACTATTTGGACTGTGGACTGTGTTTCAACTGGCGGCTGAAGCCAATGCAGAAGTGCAACACACTACAGTTCTGCAAGAATCAACTTGGGTGGAGCTCCAAAATAAAAGAAATCCCTGTGGCTGCCACTCTGCAGTATGTGACGATTAAATTATAAAAAAAAAATAATAATAATTCTGATTCAAAGTGAACTGATTCAAACAATCCCGATCAAAAAGAAGTCTGGACACACACATCTCTCATCAAAAGTAGTCTATTCACCTTTCTTTGAAGCACCTTCACAATGATTTGGCACCACTCATTTAAAGGCACCTTGAATGGAGAGAGAAATGCAAATGATTCCCCTGACTCTCCATTCATCTGGATGTGAAGCTGGCCTGCACGAGGCAACAGTGAGAAGTTAATGTAAGTCTACATATCAGAATCAGAGGGGGAAATTCAGTAAATAATGTTGTGATATAGAAACACAAGAAGGTGAAGGATGAGAGAAAACAGTTTACATTTACCTGAATTTGTGAGGAACATTGTCGGTGTGGTGTAGTCCTGATTGGAGTCTACATGATAAAACAATCCACACATCCTCCCCTGGCAGTGTCTGGTCAACCATATCCACATAGAGAACATAAACCTGGCAAAAAAAAGGCCCATTTACCCTGAACACACCAGAACTAGAAGCTATAGGTTTCAGTTGGGTGTCATTTGTGCTGTCTTACCTTGAAGACGAAATGGTTTTCACACGCAAATACTCCAAAGCTTTATTCTTGTACGGGGCCAGTGTCTTTGAAATGCCAACATTTTCTCCAGACGAAGCAAATATTGATGACAGCAAATGTGCTTCTGAATGACACAGTTAGGTTCAAGACTACAAGAGTTAAATTCCAACAAACTTTTCAAAATACAACCATCCTTCATCGACCAATACAGTATTATATGAACGTATTTGATCCAAACTAAAATTAAACATGAATTGGTTTTTTTTCTCCAGAAGATGGGGCTGAATTTCAGAATTTTAAAAAGCTACACAATTTGACATTGTTATTGTATTTGTCTGCTGTTGAACCTGACCTTACCTTGCTCAAAATGGCATTGTTTCTTTAAAAAGTGTTGAGTTAACTTCAGCATTTGCATGCTCCATGCAATGCATAGCTCATGCTGTTTCACAGGCCGCTCAAAGAAAGGCACTGGCTCCAAGTAAACCACATCCTGAGCTGTAACCAACTCCTCAGTGTCATCAACTCCTGGGTATGTGACCGCTGCTTCCAGCATACAACTCAGCACCCAGTGGGAGTCAGGAACAATCCCATCAGCTTGATAAACCAACCAATCAGGGAGTTTCAGCTCTACAGTCTTTAATGTCTTTCCAATGGGGTAACAACTCCAGTTGGTAAGCTCAAGTGTGCGACTGCGGCCAGTGTCAAAAAATACTACTAAGTCCAGATGCACTGTTGCATGGTCATTACAAGTGTAGAATACAACCAAACGTTGGCCTGGCAGAGCCTTCACTGGAGGATCCAGGAGAATAACTTGGTTGAAACCTAAGACCATCTGTGCAAGGAAGAAGACCATGTATGTAAATGCTAATGACATCAACTAGAAAACAAAGACAGGTTAAGAAACGATGAAGGAAAGATGCATCTACCTGCACACTGAGACACAGCAGACAGATGTGTAGACACTGTAATGAAATCCATGGCTCACGCTGTGTTTTCCTTGAGCTCTCCATTAAAGACTTAAAACCTGCAGAGCAACAAGAAGCCTCAAGATCCGGACATCATCCTGCTCCACCTCACAGACTTAGAAGTGAAGGTAAATATTTAACAGCAGCCCCACCCACCACTGTACACACAGTGCAGGTAAGGCGGTGCTTTCTAGATTGGATTTAGTACCAATGCTTTACCAAAAGATAATTTAAGCATCGGAAACAAGACTTCCACTACCCTGAATCTACCTTTAATCCGAAATCCATTTGAGTGAAATTACTCTAAAAAGAGAACAAACTTCTCTGTAAGACTGTAATTAAAATAAAGACCAAGGTGGTGTGTTGTATGCAGTGTGGTATCAGTGAAATAATCAACTCATATTTCATTCAAAATAGTTTATTGCTATCATGCAGGAGTGCCATAAAAGTCGAGACCATCAAGTAAGATGCAAAAAAATTATCTTTTTCTTTGTACAAATATACTGCAGGTAGTCATAAATAGAAGCCAAAAGCAAAAAGAAAGGGGGAAAAAAGGAGGACAGGGGGGAGTAAAGAGTTTAAGATGAACCTCTCTTTTTTTTTTTTTTTTTTTTTTTTAAAGTTTTGTTTTTGGCCTTTTTGCCTTTATTGATAGAGGGAGGACAGTGGATAGAGTCGGAAAGGGGGAGAGAGAGTGGGGAGAGACATGCGGGAAATGGGCCACAGGCCGGACGCGAACCCGGGCCGCCCGCGCGCGAGGACTGAGCCCCAATACGTGGGGTCGCGCGCACTGCCGCTGCGCCACCGGCGACCCCAAGATGAACCTCTCTTTTAACCCAATATAGGTTTCGTTACAGCCGTTGACATGCATCAACGTGACAGTGCATTTTCCTGGGAGCAGACAGACGCACACAATCGCACATTCAGACGGCGTAGTTCATATACAGCTGTCGTGCAAAAGAGGTACAAATGACACATTAGAAAAGTACCAGTAGGAAATTGATATATATATATTTTAACTGGTTTCTAAAATAAAATATTTAAACATATCTTCTTAACCCAAACCACTTGTTACATTACGAGGCTGGGGGAGATGCCCTCTGTGTCTTTTACAGCACTTTTGGTTGTTCATCGGTCAGGAGCGCCCGACGTCTCTTCTGCTTTAAAAATCACCTACAACTACTGATGCATAGTTCTGTGCTCGTACGAAGCGGTCAATATTAAAACTGGCACAATGTAATCGGAGGATAGTAATGATCTGTAACAAATGTAAACATACTGTACTGATTGTACTGTTACAGCAGCAATACCGTTGGACATTCAGTGTTCAAACATACACGTTTACAGACTGTACGTACAGTATATCATGTTTGTTTGTGTTCTGTGTGTAAGGGGCTCAAAGCACTACAAATACAGAGGCACTGACTTCTGCTTCCACAACTTGTCGTACTGAATCTTCTATAAAAGGTGGATTACATAGAGAACATTTTTATCGAACAGAGCATAAGGTACAGCCCTGTGTCTACAGCCCTTACCACGCTAACTCACTGCTGACGAGTTCCTTATTTCTGAATATCACAGAAACAATACAATAAGACAACAGCAGGAGCCAAACTCAAAGCTAATTTTGCACCCACTGGATAAAGAAACAGTCTTGAAGGCGACATCATGTTACTTGAGAGTGGAACTTGTTTCAAAAGCCGCCTGTGCCGCAAATTAGCCCACGTGCTAAAACACTCAAGTCAATGCATCTGGTCTGTCCACATCAAGTAAACTTTAAATCAAAATAATAAAAATGTATCCAAACATTTTAGTTGATCTTTGATAGTTGTGAATGAAAATCTCCAGATGTTTTCAGTTTAGATCTTTGATTCATATAAAGCTCTTTATGGTACTCACTCTTCTAATCGTCTATCATCATCTCTAATGTGATGATGACAAAAAATGAAAACAAAACAAACAAAAAATGAATGTCTTGCAGTCTATGGGACTGAAATTTGGTTTGTATGTTTGGTATCTTTGCTGCCTTATCATATTAGGATACTTGTATCACACCTGTTCAAATCCTGGTTTAGTGGAGTAGCATCTAAGTAAGGTTAAACTTATCAACATTTAAAGAAAAGCTACATAACAGTATATTTCTCTCACTCTCTCATGCCCACATGCACTCAACTTAAGCTCTTGAAAATAAAGCATAAGGTATAAAGCTGCGATCCTACAGGTCCTTGAATAACTCTGTGAGGGGATTTACCTCTTGTCCAACTCGATTAAAGCCCATATCTTGGATGATTTCAAAGGTCGTATGTTGTTAGGAATCTTTTTTAATCCCCGTTGTTTTCAGAATATTGCTGTTCTTACTGTGCTCTGTTCCACACTTTTGAAAGCTTTCTACTACAACTCTTCCGTTGGAGGACTTACTTCATGTGTCAACAGCTCTGCCAAGAAGACAAAGACAACACAAGACAGAAAAAGCTGTCACCATCAATAAAAACAAAGCACAAAGTTCAATCAAAATAAAACGTGTGCGCATTCACTTTGGGTTTTGTAAGCTAGGTGGTTAGGTAGTAATCAACAAAACATTAAGGGTTGTCTAAGCAGGCTAGCGACGAGAACCAAGCCAACACCAAGAGCATTCGAGTATCAGTCAAACAAAAGTGAAGACATGCAAAATGTTATAGATCATAGAACAAGAAAAGGAAAACCAACTGGGAGACGCGTTTCCCTTTGAGACTGGCACAAACTTCCTGCAGAATAAATAATACTTTACATTCCAATATACAAACCTACCCATTCCCCATATATTCGACGTTGACCAAAGAAGCAGATAAAACTGAACAACTGGTTTTTCCCCACAGTCTCGATCCTCATAGTAGGTTTTGTACCTACAAAAAGACGCAACGGCAACAAAGGGTGCCATCACTTGACCAGAAACTTGTTTCCAGAAAACAAACAGAGGAATTCAGTCTAACAGCTTTAGAGCCTGTAGTCCATGTAGCCCTTATTTTTTCTGCTTCTTGAAGATCTTGAAGGTGTGTTTCTTGCGGCTGGCAGTGGAATCTGTGTCTTCTCCTGTAGAGCCGCTGTCCTCCTCCAGGGGGCTTTTCTTGGAGGACAGCTGCGGGATGCGACTGCCGCCCTTTGCCCCTACGACCCCTGGTTGTCCTCCTCCTGTGGGCGACGGCGTGTCAGGTTCAGTGGAGTTGGGGCTGAGGGAGCGGGATGACTCTGTCAGGCTGTTGATTTCCCCCAGGCTGGGCGACTTCTGCATGCCGTACACTTTCTTCATGAGTATCGGGCTGTCGGATCTCGGATCTGCTGGATTGGCCTCGAGAATGCGGTTTCCTCCGTTCGGGGTGTGAGCGTGGAGAGAGATGCTATCTTCTGCACGGCTGGACAGGCCATGCAAGAGAGTCGTGGGCTTGATCATGTGGCCTTTGGAGCTGTAGGCAGATAGCCGATCACCAACTTGGGACAGGGACAGGGAGGAGTCGGAGTCAGAGCGATTCAGGTCCCTGAGGGAGGGGAAAAAAACAAAGTTAGAGGAAATGAGAGATAAAAACAAACGCAAACAGCTGAAGCCTTGCATGCTAGGGTTTATCTACACTATGCCTGCAAAGCCAAGGACACGCTGGGATCAGCCGGGGCACTGGAACTCCACACTTGTTAGTTGTGCAGGCAAAAAAAACTACAGGTACACAGAGAGAGGTCAAGAGATGTAAATGCACAGATTCTTTGAAGTCGTATCTGGGATGTTGTAAAAGCAAATGGAATTAAAGAAAAAGGAAAAATATTTGACATGACAAAAAGATATGGGAGAGAAAATGATGAACAGAAGAAGGTGGTTATGATACATAAGTGTCAAAAAAAAAAGCAGCTGGCAGGAAAAAATGATCGCCCACGCACATGCAATGTGTGTGGAGAAATTGGAAAGAGACGGGTACCCGTAGTTGTCACTGTGTGCTTTGGAGGCATCTGAGAAGGTGAAATCAGGAATGGGCTCCAAGGGCTGGAAAGAAGTATGATATAAATGGGAGGAATGAGGAGCTGAAGCGCCACCCACAGAGCTGGGTAAGCAAAAGGAAGAGGAGGACAGGCTGGAGGCAGAGATGATGGAGGGGTGAGACACAGCCGAGGACAGAGGAGGCAGAGGGAGACAATCGAGCTGCCCGAACGAATGGCTGCGAGACTGTCTGAGGGAGGCCCGAGACCTGGATAGGTATGGGGATCCCTCGCCCTGCTGCCTCAATAGGCAACTGTCTACCAACCTCTGGGAGCCCATGGCCAGCTGAGGGTCAATGTGGCGTTGACGCAGGGACATCATACTGGGAGCTGTGGGGACAAAACAACAGCATTATCAATAAAGACTCAAAGTTTGAGGGAAAAGGAGGGAGACCAGTGGGAGATTGTGGAAAGATATTTAGGTGCTGGGGGAGATATTCTTGACTTTAACTGACTTCAACCTTGGAGTTTATAATAGCCTGAATGATGCATTCAGCCATCAGACTTAATTACATTCAAATCCAAACTCCCCAATTTGACCTGTCCTATTACTGAGAAGAACATTACATCAAACAAAAAGGAACAAAACAGCGAGGGTAGTAACAAGTCAATGTCAAAGTGAAATCATGAACATCTTTAAGGCTTAATTAGTCCATTTAGGAAAGGAGGTGCTCTTTTAAAATATGGTGGGAGTAAAAGGTAAGGGGGGGGGGGGGGGGGGGGGGGGGGGGCACTGGGTGGTGACAAGGTTTAGAGGAGGATTGCAAGCAAGCATTTACAACGGGGGTCAGGTGTGTTTTAGATGAACACAGTTCTGTCCTTTGTCCATCTGCAGCATACTGTCAACAGCAGCAACACAGCTGTGTGTGGCTTGAAGTCAAGGGGAAAGAAAAGGCAAGTCAAACAAATAGTGAACTGGGGCATATACAAGTGGCCAACCAGAATATTTCCTCAAGTGCCGACTGTCTGAACCGATGAACCACAGGTCGCTGGCTCGCCGTTCCAACAATCGGGTGCCGTCTGTAGTTTGGCCAATGAGACGGCAGCGAAAGCCAAATGCCAGGGAGGTGGTGCAGGGAGAGAGGGGAGTGAGTTAGGGAGTGCATTTAAACTGAATTTAAAGACTTACTATTGCAGGCGGAAAAGGATTCTGCAGTGAAACATTAACCTGAAGTCGGTCAAACCCAAACATTGGTCATTACAATATGAAGAAGTCAAATATTAACTCTAAAACAGGAAGGCAAAAGACTATTACTGTCATACCCTAGAACAATGTTAACCTTCAACTTTGCCTTAAATAAGAATGAATGTTTAAAATGTACAAAATGTTAGTACATTTTCCTGTACAGAAGCCCTGACAGGTATGCTGACTTTCTGAGTCTAATATTTGTTTGCTCACCTTTAATTATGAAGCCAATAGAATTAAGAAATTCCCCTGAATATTTTTACAAGCGTCTGAATAAAATAATAATAAATAGATAAAAGAAGCCTGACCATACGTCAAATAAAAAAGGAAGGAAACAAATATCAGTAAAATTGATTGCCAGATGTTTTCTTTCTTGCCTCTGGGAGCTTCTGTTGTTCTAATTATTAACCTCAATAAGAAACAACTGTACACTGACTCACTTAGTTTGTAGACGTTTGACCAAAAACAGATTCTAAAGGTTTGTAGCACATATTAGGACACAACCACTAAAAATAGGTCAGCACAAAGTCATGTTCTCATTAAGAAATATATTTTCCTTCACAGATCAATTTCCAGAGAACAATCACAGAAGTCTTCAGTCTCCAGAATAGCTCGCCAATCAAGTGAACACTTTTATCCAAAATGAGCATTGTTAACAAAAGGCATAGGCTGGAGATGTGCTTAAAAAGGAACAAGACAATTATGTGAATTTACATAATAAACAATATACAAATGTAAAACAGCGCTCATTCAATGAATCACACATATGGTTGACCCTCACCACCACCACAGAGGAACAAGGACAAATTCAGATGATGATGATACAAAAAAAAGTCCAAATTCTCATGTTGGCTGATTTTTGTTTTTTCCCAGCAGGGTCTTGGAGTGTTTAGGGGTTCGTTTGCTATTTCCCACACAAGAGCCGACAGATTCGGATGAACCCTTACATTGCAGAATTCCAGGCACGATATCCTCGTCCAAGTCGTCCATGTCGTCCGACATGATGAAGTGCTGAGGTGTGGCTCTGCCGCCCATGAAGCTGGCGTCGAGGTTGAGGCTCGAGGCCAGAGAGGGAAGGCCAGGGTTGTTAACGATGGTGAAACCTGTGAGGATCTCGATCTGCTGCCAGCGATGAAGCCTCTCCCGCAGAGCGGCCGTCACCTCGCCGAGGGCTTGTCTGTTAAAAAAAAAAAAGAGAGAGAGAGAGAGAAGGAGACGAGAGTTTGAAATCACATTTGCAATCGAAATGCAGCTCACACCAGTTTGTATCCGCTCTTTTAAGGTTAGTCTACAGTCTTACTTTGCTGCCAGTATTTTGTGGTCCACGTCATCCAGGGAGGAGCTGTGAGCCACGTGGAAAGTCCCAAAGAGAGTGTTTCTCTTTTTCTTTATCTTTTCTGCCTGTGAAACAAACCCCCCCAACCATTTAATCCTGCTGTTGACATTCTGCACAAACAGAGAGCCAGTACATCAACTCTCAATAACATGAACCAATGTTAAAAGGACAGAATGGATATTTCTTTAAGCTGCATCAAATATTTGCTTCTTACTTCTACATAGCATTGACATTGAAATGTAAACCCAATTTATTTGAACATTACATTATTATAATATTATGTTATTGCTTCAGACCGTAATCAAAGAGTACACAGGCTGCTCAGTGCGGTTTGGTTTGGAGTGCTCACCCCTTCTTTGGCCACCAGGAGCTGCCGTTCAGCATTTTGCTTCTTGATGTTGTAGTACTGCACCTCCACCTCGTGGGTGAGCTGCAGCCACTTCTGGAGAGACTCTGGAGGGGACCAGCTGCTTCGGGACTCCAACTCCTTTTCTGCTTTCTTCAACGCCATGCGCACCTGCCGCCAAGCAAATCAAACGTTAGATAACAAATTGATGTGTAACATGCACACGACCTTATATTCCTTCAGACTTTAATCCACAGTATCAATAATATTATAATATTAATAGTATTTCATCTTTAACATGTTCTGATTCTTTTCATAAGGAGATTTGAAAACAATCTGAGGAATTGCATTGACATTGCATAGTCAGGGAAATGAATGGACAAGAATATGCTCTTGTTGACCAAATAGTTGTTATTGTGTAATATCGTCTTGTGACTACGCTGACTCTGAAAGCCTTCCAGGTCTCCTAGTCATCCCCTTGTTTTGCAGAATGAAAAACAAACAGTAAGAGAGGTGTCTGAATAAGATCACTGTGATAGTCCCCCGAACAAATACTCATGTGGTTTCTTAACTTGTGTGGGATGTGCTTTGCTTCGACTGCCAACATCTCTAATGGACACAGACTTTGGTGGGTGTATTTATACTATAGCAAGTGTGAATCTGATAGACCTAAACATACTGTGCAGAGAACACCTTGGAACTTCATAAGATACTATTCTCTTAGTCTCAGCACTCTTTTGTTCCTGTGGGGGGGATTAAAGCCCCAAGATTCTAGAAACTTTGTTAGTAATAGGTAGGTACCTGATCCAGCTCTTCTTCAGCGTACTTTTGGCGACTCAGTTCGTTCTCTGTGCCCTCTCGCAGCTCTCGCAGGCGTTGGGCCTCCTGCTTGGCTGTGTTGATCTCATCTCTCAGCTTCTGCTCGAGGTTGACCTTTTCCACTTCTACTGAACGGTGCTCTTCCTGAGCGATCTGCAGCCTGGTGACAAAAAGAAAGAAAAAATATGTCAGAGCTTAATTTGGTCAAAACAAGTAGTGCCCGTGTGCAAGCTTGATGTGCAAGCAAGTATGTGTGGTATGTGGGACTTGTATCAGCCATGCATGACCGGAAACAATGGCTAACATGCAGAAAGCTAGGAGAAAGGGTCAGCTGCTGAGCAGCTCACAATAAACTGACATCAGAAGCAGCAGAGCCAAGAATGGGAACAGCTGCCCGTGTGTAACTTTAGAACAGTACAGTGTTGGTGCCCGGTGCTCCAGGACTAACATGTCGCTTTGTATGTGGGATATTTTTAAACTAGCCTTAAGAAAAGGCTACTTTTAAAAGAGGGGCTTGTCACCCATGATGCAATAATAGGACACATACATTTTAAGGGAGTGCGTCATTAATTTAGACCAAAGTAAAACCTCCCACTCACCTTCAAACACTTTTAAGCAGCATTTGAAATCAAACGTAGATTTTTACAAAGAAAACAGATCGGTACATTTGGTGTTAGCAAATCATCTCTGGGACTCGACTCTCAGATGATAATACTAAGATGCACTTCGTCTGGACAGTCCTTTGCTTAACTACTTTGTTTATTACCAAGCTACATAAAAAGTTCCCCTCGCTGAAGAGAAGCGCTGCTTTCCTTCCAGGCTGAACACAACAGCAGAGAAATGAAAGACGAGCCACGAAGCTAACTATGGAAAATGTGGGTGGTGAGCTGTCCGGCTAATGCTTTCGACCCTGACCTCTGACGATCTCTTGCTAAGATTCGAAGCACTGGCAGAGCTACAATGCCCAGAGAGAGATTGCTTCATGCCGTTTCCCCTGAGCTGCACTGCAGAGCTCTGAGGACGCAGACACAGCGTCTCTGCAGATTTTGCAGGAGAAGGTGAAGACGGTAAGTCATTACAAACATTTTTAAACACTAGTACTTATACTGTACATCGTATGCATTGCATTCATCCTTCGTCACTTTCCACAACTGTTTTTGTGGAAGAAGAATACACTTTCTAATGTCTATCACAAGTCCTATTATCCTTGTCACCAGCCTTATGGAGGCTGTGTGCGTGCCGCACCCCAATCCAAATTTGGGTGACTTGGCGCTGGAGCTGGCAAGTTAAGCAGTGGTGCATTAAGCTATCTCTAAACCAGTGGAGGAGGAGGTTGGGTCAAACAGTGCTGTAACAGGCACCCAGGAAAGTCTCCTCCCACTGTCTCCCAACAGGGGACGTGGCTTGGCCAGGCTACTCGATACCACCACAGGATCTGCTTGAAGGTATGGAAAGAGAGCAGCTGGCGGCAGGGATCAGGAAGAAAAGCTACAGACAGAGGACATACCTCTCTCTCTCTCTCTCTCTCTCTCTCTGCTCCAAAATCACTTACCATGTGAGATAAAAAAAAAAACAACCTCTGCTTGCGTGTCACGCTGACCGACAATATTACATGACATCCTTTCCTGCAGCCGGTTAGTGCAGGCTGTAACACATAGCAGGAATCTGATACGAGAGTTTAATGTGCATCACTCACTCTGTTATGTCTAAGAATCACAGGCATGCGCCTCGTGTCTGAGGCTCAGACTCAGCTCAATTTTGCTGAACTTTGTCGTTCGGTAATGAATAGAAGAGATTAAAACAGAAGCTTCTGCAAATCATTCTCATAATGAAGAGTCATTTTAAGATGACAATGCCTTATGGGAAATATTCTTCTTCATGACAAACAAGGAAACGGCTTTGCCTGCTCCCACAATGTGCTTATTAGCTCTACAGACTGGTGACTGCACATTATTGAATTGCAGCAGATAAATTATACTGTGGTGCTGAACACCAAAACATGAGCTTTAAATTAACGGTCAAGGTTCTGTGTACAGACAGTGTGGTCATTTAGGGTTTCCACTGAACAATGTCTTCACTTTTCAGATGTTTTCAAATCTCTCAGGGTTTATCTGCACTAGAGAACAAGAGAACAAGGTACAAGCGATTAGCTTAGCATGAAAAAGTGAGCGCCCACTTCAAAGCCAGCAGTGGCAGGTGTGTGTTCACAGCTGATCAAAGTATAAAGCCACGGAGGCATCAGAGGGCTGAGCTGGCAGTTTATCAAGGGACAAGTTTGTCTCCACTGACAATCCATCACACTTCGGTGTTTCTCTTTCAAATCCAACAAAAGTACGATCATCTCCCGTTCTTTCTCGGCTGATGAACAACTGAACTCGAGAACGTGAGGTTGACAAAAATGTCTTCCTCAAACTGGTGTCCTCTAAACATCCAGCTGATACAAAGAGAATATCAGGGCTGTATAATATACTGAACGTGTTGCTCCAGCTCACCTCTCCCTATTCACTGCTCTCAAGCATCAGGACAGTAACGTCATGTGGAAACGCCCGTCATTGTTCCTCCTCTCTCTGGCTTTATTGTCCCATAACACAAGAAATCCCCAGAGATGAACACTTTCCACTTTGACCACTGCTCGTTATCGAGATGCACTCTGCCAGACAACTTTGTGAAAATTAAAACATAAATCTATTTTAAAATGCAACATGCTCACACTGACCATCAACCGTCCAGAAAAAAACAAAAAACAAACCCTGTCCTGAGTCTGAGATGAGGCTACGTTTGAGTATCCTTTAAAGGGATGAAGAAGAGACAGCGAAAACCTAAAAGGAACATTCCAAGCACTCCACGACCAAAATAATATGATTTGTGTTATAATCCTTCATTTTGCCTCAAGAAACTCCAAATAAACACTAAACCTTCAATCACCAAGGCAGCAATAAGCTGATATTCCAGATATCAGCATTAAGGGTCACATGTGAGAACAAAACGTCTTCTATCATGTAAGCGAGTTTAAAAAGTGATTTACTGCGGGAGTCACTGAGGTCATCAATTCAAACACATTCAGGGCTTATTTATTAATCACCACCAGCAAATACTGAACTGCCTAAACGTCCCCACAGTGGGAGCTTGATGTCAAGGGGCAAATGTACCTGTGGACAAACAAAGGTAGCTGGTTGTCCTCCCCGAGAGGTAGCAGTTAGCTACACGTTAACCTTCACTGAGCGTCACACAGACTGAGGCTAAATCTGCATCTAGGTTTGTGCTGGAAAGAAAACTGATCCCATGATATATATACTATATATATACTATATGAGTTTAGTAAAAGATGCAGAGTAAAGAAGTGTGAGCCAATGCTACCAGAAATACTCTGACTGCCATCAAACTCCATTCATTGACTAAAGCCAAACCTCATGTCTTCATCACGTGCACTGGAGCCTCATGACAGAAGATAAGTAGCTGCTGGCAGATTTTATGGAAGTACTTGGAGCCGGCCAAACACTGATGGTCTCCCCAGTCTCCACTCGATTATGGAATGCGGCCATGTTGGTTACTAATATTACTGCCTGTCCATTTGCATTAATTTTCTCTTTTTAGAAGTCCAAGTGAAAATGACACCTCAAGTACATGATGATTGGATCAACTGGAAAAAAAAGTCTACTTGGAAGTAAGCTTGTGAATGCGATGCTTTGTTGAAGCTAAAAAAAGAGACCTAAACGACTAATGAGAATGCCTGATTGACAAATTGTACGGACAACTTGAACTCAGATGGCACTGACTTTTCTCAGAACTATTGCTAAATGAACTTGAGCTTGTATAGTGATGACCAACTCTACAACTGAGCCACAGCTGCCCCATAGTTCGTCAAAATGATACCAATCCTTATAAAGGTCTTACATCTGCTTCAGTGGTCAGATTTAGTTCACATGACTCATGTAAAGGTGATTTGTCTGAAGGTCTGTCCAGTGAATCACAGCGGAGCTCTTGAAGTCTCTCATTACTCAACAGTTTTTCACTTCTCCTTTTAGAACAATGTGGCTTTGTACACGCAACCCAGTGAAGGTTATGACATAGGACTGAGTTACTACTCTGGACTTATATATAGGATTCAAAACCACTGTTTAAATTCTTAGCAGTTAGTCATCTGTCACTGATTTTACTACGTAGATAAGACATATCCGACTTGAATTCCTTCGACTGTCTGCTTCAACAGGTGCCAGAAGAAATTCACTTTAGTGACAGCAAACCTTAAGCTTTGGCTGAAATCAACATGGGCACAACATCATCAAGTTTTTACAAGTGTGTGAAAGACACATTGTTGGTAGTGTGTGTAAAAAAGCAATCTCAGTTTAGGGTGATAAATAAGTTTGAAGATTTACACTACAGAGTGACAGAATGTACGGGAACAAGAGGAGAAACTTTTTTTCTTTAAAAAAAAATTCAAGGCTAAACACAAAATAAGTGTGTGTGTGTGTGTGTGTGTGTGTGTGTGTGTGTGTGTGTGTGTGTGTGTGTGTGTGTGTGTGTGTGTGTGTGTGTGTGTGTGTGTGTGTGTGTGTGTGTGTGTGTGTGTGTGTGTGTGTGTGTGTGTGTGTGTGTGTGTGTGTGTGTGTGTGTGTGTGTGTGTGTGTGTGTGTGTGTGTGTGTGTGTGTGTGTGTGTGCGCGCGTGCGGGACAAACCCTCACTTCTGTTGTAGGTCATGTAGACTCTGCTCGGCTCTCTGCAGGCCATCCAGGTCCTTCATCATCTTTTTCATGTGATCCTTAGAGTAGCGGTGTTGGATGTAGGCGAACCAGCAGCCCCCCATGCCAATGACTATTGACACAACCAGCATGAAATCCTTCAAGTGGTTGTGACGATTGACTGAAACAAAAACAAAAAAAATGACATTTTAATAACCACGGCACGGACTCATAAAAGCGGAGGCTTGCATTTCAGCTCGGAAATCTTTTTCAAGACCATAAATTAGGACATCTAAATATGAGCAAACTTCACAAGGATGTGGTGCAAAGCTTGTGCTCGAACACAGCCTACTCATACTGCAAGTGACACAAATAGAAAAGCCAGCAGCACAAGTTCAGGTTGCGGTGAGAGGGTGCTGTTGCTAAAGACCACTATCAAGCCGGCTTAACCTCCTGTTTCTGCCTGGTTACAAACATGCACAGAAAACCAAACAATGGCAGCGAGGACATTTAGACACACATGCTGAGCTATTCATCAAGTCCTCGCTGCCGTGTATCTGAAGTATCACGAGGCTCTCACTGTGTTATTGTTATCAAGTCACAGCAGCTTGAAAGCAGCCATTTGTAAAAAGCCTCAGCTCGGATTCAAAACCAGTTTTGCAGTGAGGAGAACTTGAACACAAAGGCCTTCTTCAAATAAAAGTCTGGTTTGAATGACGTCCATTTGACGAGTCAGGAGAGCACTGTCATGCAGCATTTCAAACACTGGCTGGATTTCTGCCACGCAAGATCCGAGCTAATGCAGCAAGTTTTTCTTGTTGACCTGCGGAGGGGTGTGTGCAGGAAAGACGTGTCAAAAGCCTGACTTCTACTTCCTGGTGTGACACAAAGAGGAAGTCAAATCAGGAGAGAGAGAAAACAATAAAAAGGGTTTTTATTTGTCTTCAGATTTCATCATCCCATTGTTCTTCTTTCTGTCTTCTCTGGAGTTACATTTCTCCCCACATGGACTCTCCCTCTGGAAATACTAAGACTCTAACTTTTGTTAAATGATCTTTCAGAAGCACTGTGTATATTCCTGGAGAATTTGCTTATAAAGTCCAGTGCAAATTGGCAAGGAAGTTGTCCCAGCCATGCCTGCTATTGTGTCAAAGAATGTGCCAGAAGAGAGAAACTAAAACAATGTTCGACTGTAAGCCACTGCTCGTGTTTTTATCTCGATTCACTTAATACATAAGTACAATCAGAAGGCTTCAGTAACACTTCATTAGCGAGTGTTTTCCTGCATCACTGACGTTATAAGGAAAGGACAACTCTCCAGAATGAGGCCACAATGTTTAGAGGAAATCAACGTATGAAAATGTTCTCCCGTGTCTGCATTGCTCATGAGCAAAGGCCGTACTTCACAAAATAACTTCCTAATTGCTTACACCACTATCTGTCCAAACAGGAAACACAGATGGCTTTCTGTCATCTGGAGTCCTCTCTCTGTCATGTGCTCGTATCATACAGCGACTCGCTGCCTCTCTGAAACACTGCCCACCGAGCACAAAGTGACAGCTAATTAACCACAAAAAGGTGGAGATAACTGCACCCAACTGTGATGGTGTAAATCATAACACACCTGTCCACTAGATCAGAATCAACCCCCACGGTGAGATGTGTCTTAAAGTGCTGCTGCTACACAAAGAAGACTGGACTGCTCGAGGGAGCCTCTGGCTTTGAGAGGCTGTCAAAGCCAGACAACGCTCGCTAATGTCTTCCTTTGGTGTGACTCGGACGGCACGCATCCACAGTGACACATGCCAGACACAGGCCGCCACACACACACACACAATCCTTTTCAACGCAAACGCCTGCTTTCTATTAAAGGTTCATTATATTTCCTGCTCTCGCCGTCAACGGCAAACATCTGCTCTCACAAGCTGCCGTCCTGCTGTAAATATGACCCCCCCCCCATCATTCTGGGAGCGAGTGTTGGAAATGTAGAAGTGATATTACGTAAAAAGAAAAGTCAAGCCAAGAGGAATGACAGCTGAGCAAAAAAAAACAACAAAAAAAACAACAATTCATCGTGCATCTTTGATTTTACAAACCCCGTGTAAGTAAAGGGGGGAAACCCTGATGGATCACAAATCTGTAGCTGCACAAGTGCAACAGAGCAGTGAGAGTGGAGACAGGGAGGATGAGGGGCCTGCTTATTTGTCTCCGTGCGCAGAGGGGTGTGTCCAGAATACAGAGCAGAGTGCTCCAACGTTCAGCTTCAATCCCTCAAACTGATACAGGATGAGAGACAACACTTCTCCCTTTTATTGCCGAGGTCGCTCGCTGTACGTTAAAAAGTCAACTGAGCGAGTAAATCCACAAAGCATAGTCAAGAAGTCGATGAATGAAGAGAGCAGGATGTTGGTAAATGTGGTAGGCGGTTAAGAAGAACTCAAAACTTTCCAGATGTTTGACAGAGATCGAGTTTTGTTTTTTCTATGAGAGAGAGAGAGGTCCATGAGGTGGTGAGTCATTTATTTGGAAGCTGTTATGCCTTTGTAATTAGCAGTTATGTAAAAGGCAACTGGTTGGGTGAAAGATGTGGATGAGCCATGTAGTAGGTCAAACACGTTCACAGACAGAGCGATGTCTCTCATGTGGAACGCTAAGTTCAAAGTGTTGGTAGAGCCTTATAACTCCACAAATTTCCCCAAGGGGACGTAAAGTGCATCATAACTGAAATCTCTACGAGCATGTGACAGACAGACTTTTGACATTTCAGAAAAAATAAATCATGCTGATTAAATGGACTAGGATGAAACTGACAGAACTGTCTAGTCAAGGTGTTGAAGACACTGCAACAAATAACTGGAGTTTTATGAATGAGAGCTGCTGAATTTTAAAACAAAGTGAAAGAGAGAGAGAGAGAAAGAGAGAGAAAAAAAGTCACATACTCAGAGGTGCTCCAAATAAAACTGTGTCCAAAGCTTTGAGCTGCAACTTTTGCACATGGCTGCGATCCAGGATCTTCAGGATTGAGAGAGTCAGGGTGGCGTTCTTTATGGCGAGCCTGAGAGAGAACAAACTTAGTCACTTTGGGAGAACAAAAAAAAAGAAAAGAAAAAAGAAGGGTGTCATCCATTCAGAGCCAGGAGTAATGAGCCTATGACAAATCTATAAATCCAACATAAAACGATTGAAAAGAAACTCATTTTGCTACATTGAGAAAAGTTATACTGAAGTTATTATTGAATTACTGGCACCACCTGAGTTCAATACAGTCAATTATATTTTTTACATTAATCCCTAACAAGCATGACTTTAGTTTTGAGCTAACTGCATTTAATGTACATCTCCTAACACAACTGTCAGGCGGGCCTTATAGAAGCCACAACTGTTTTTTGTTTTTTTTTGCACTGGTGTGCTTTGAAATGTTGTGTTTTCCTAAAGATAACAAAAGTGATGCCGTCCCTTACCTGGACATGGCACTGCCGTTAAAATTCATCTTGCGAAACGCTTCCACGTATTGTGGGAGCTCCACGTATGTGATGAGCCATTCCACCACCTCATCCACTGTCCAGTTATACACTGAAAAGAAGAGAAATCAGAACACATGGTTACAGCACTCACTGATTGTCAGCCATCTAATACCTGCAGAAGTGTGTTTTAATGATGCTTTACAGAAACACAAATGCTTCTATTAAAAGCACTGAAGTGAGAGAGCAACAGTTCAGAGATGTTCAGTGTTGTGCTCTCTAAAGGCCTGACTCACTGATGGGTGTACAGTATGTGGAGCTATGAGTGAGGAGATCCCTCTTACAGGACTCACTTTCACTGAAGCGAGGTTCTTAACCTTTTAAGCACATCGGTTAATTCCCCTGAATTGGGGAAAAAAAGGCACGCAGACATGTATGTTTTGCACAACAATACAATGATCCTATTCAATGAACAAGGAGAAAGCAAATATGAAGTCTTTCTCGGGGTGAAGGAAGAAGGCGGTCGACCTCCGTTCTTCCGCCAGTGAAACACATGACCAGTTGAACAGGCAGAAGTTGAGAGCTGAAGATGGCTGCACTGCGGGCCAAGCAGAGCATCCTGAGGGAAGTTACCGAGTGAAAACAGATGTCTTACGGTCAGCCGATTCTCTTTAGAAATCTGAAACCAAGCATTAAATATGATTCGTAATTCGTAACTCTAAATCTTTCCAACGTTTACGTACACAGTGCAACAAAATAAACGCTGACAGTTAGCACTAATCTGATCTGTACCGATTCAAAAGGCACAGATTTATAAAAAAATAAAAATAAAGTGTCGTCATCATCATGCAACTTTTCAGCTTCACTTGATCAACACGTGGCAGCTGTGCCTTTGATGGAATACATGGTCTGTAATAAGAGGGTGATGTAAAAATGCTCCGCAGCTCCTTGCAGACGGTTTACAGTGTGGGATATCTGTGTTGCTCTCTTGGAAACCCTTCCCCCCCCCCACACACACACTCCCCAGTTTTCTGGCTCAGAACCTCCAGAGCTTTGTCAAGAATCTGCAATGCAGGGTTGGTCTGTACTCGTGGCAAAAAAAAAAAAAAAAAAAGTATGATGATAGGTAGCTGGAGGAAAATGTGTGAGAAAACACAAGTGTGCAGATAGAGCACGTGAAAAGAGCTCTCAGAGAGTACAGATAACCCAGCCACACACACACACACACACACACGCACGCACACACGCACGCACGCACGCACAACCTGTTGGTGAATTTGTGGCGACAGGTTCAAGGATATGTAGTCTGCCACTGTCTGGAGCTGATGGGCTCACTGCACTTTGCTTAACATGCACTCTGATAACCTCCATAAAGTTCTCTGTTAGTCGAGTGAGAGGGTCAAGCAGCGGGGGAATGTGTGCAACAGACTTCTGGTCACAGGGAAATACTTCGTAGCTCATTGAAAAGCCTTGCACCATATAGTCGGTCTGATAATACAAATCACAACAACAAAAAAGAAAGCTGAAAGAAAGGCCAGTTTGTTCAGTCACTGCAGCCATTCATGTCTCGAAGCAGTACCTTCAGAGCCCTTCCATGCATTCCACAAGTCCTCCACGCTGATGAACTGGTCATCCCCGTGGAAGCTGTTGTGCTTGGCCTTGGGATCGTGGTAGTTTAAATCCTCTCTCAGGAACTGCAGGAAGACAAGGATATTGGTTTGCACAGGGTTTCACTCACAGAAGCCGGCCCTCTCACCTTCAATGTATCGTGTTAGAAAACCGCATTTCCAGCTTCTTAACTGACTCAGTGTCAGCAGACAGAGCTTTAGTGAGAATAGTTCTGACTGTTGCTGCAATGCGGGATTTAAATGTTCCACCTTAATCAGGAATTAAATATTTATCAGACCTTTCCAAATGTCTACGTTCTAAACAAGTGGATCCAACGAGGTGGTGGGTTGATGGAAATGTTTGAATGTTTGAAGGAAGAGCCCCGTGTTTTTCACACAAAGTGGATAAAAGTTTGCTGTTGAGTGGTTTGGAGAGTTTTGTTAGCAGTATGACCTGTTTCCCTCCTTCCATCCCCAGACGAAGAAAAAGCACTCCCTCGGGCTCATTTGCGTTTGTGCTTCACTAACAGCCAAGAAGCATGAAACACTGCACAACAAACATCTCAACAAAGCACTCTGTGATTTGTTCAAACACTATTCAATAACCTGAAGGCAGCGCAGGACATCCACTCTGTCAATAACAAAACAACACAGGTGAGAAAATGAAATGGGATGGGGCCTTTAAAACCACAGGTTGTCTGTTACAACACAGCAACACAAATTTAAGTCCTAGACCTCCAATAATGTGTTACTTGTTTTTATAACCACTAAATGCACCCGGACTCACACACAACATCTTAACAGCACAATTTTGTCTGCAGCTTTTTCTGAATAATATGACTGAAAATATGATCGATGTTTCAAAAGCTTTCATTCTATAGATGATTCAAAGTTTATACTGTTTAAAACAAGTGTTATCACAGTAACATGACTAAACACCACTAACAGAGAATTCACTATGAACTCCAGCAAAGACACTCCAACATCGTCAAACCACCGACAGTAGAAACACTTTATTTTTTTTTAATCCATAAATAAAATGAATATTTTCTTTATGTTTCCGTGGGAACAATATAAATGGTCAGCTACTGGCCAAAGTTACCACTCTCCCGAGTTGCCCACTTTAATGTAGGATACTCAGACATGAGGTTAAAAAATAAATAAAACCTACACAAGTTCTTGCACTCCCACAAAAAGCCAACTCATGCAACACATGGAGCCTTTTCTTTCTTGACAGAGAGGTGTGGGAGGATTTCACTACAGGGAGAAAAGAAGGTCTGTGCTGCAGGTGAAATATCACGCTCCTAAGAAAACACATGCACTGGAATATAAGGGAGACCTCCATAATGTAGCCATGGCCCGACGCGTTTAACTTGGAAGCCGGATGCAGACTTTGATCTCGAGCATAAAGACATCCTGGTTATTCAACTGCTGTGTGATAACAGGAAGCAGCGCTGGTGTGATGAAGAACTCGTCGGTGTTTCGAGGCTTTCCATTTCAAGGCGCAGAGCCACTCCAGATGTGAGTGCTCACTGTACGGCACTTGATCTTCTGCCTTAAAGGTATTTACATGAAAAAGCCTCTTCTAAAAGGCAGGGTGGCTGCAGTGATGAGGCTGCCTGATACAGACACACGCCAGAGTCTGAATTAGAGCAACATGAGGCTCCAGGAGGCCTCAACATGTAGTTTAGACTAGAGCTCTGGATATAAACTAAATGGGCCATGTGCAGTGACCTAAAGACATTAGGAGAGTCTGAGAAGCAACAGACAGGACTTCAGATGAGCATCACCCAGCTGTGGAAGGAGATAAACTACTTGTTTGTATGGTTCTTTAATCCCTGTTTTAAAAAATAAAGCCAGTGAACTTTTTTTAGCTCATGAAAAAAAAACAGTCGGATTAAATCTGCACTTACATCCTTTGTAAGTCGTTGTTTGCACCGTGTCAACTTCCATGTCTGCAACATTTATCCCACTTACAACCTGACTTCCTGTGAACAAGGTTAATTATTTGACAAACTTCACTAAAAAAGGGGCAGTGGAGCATAAACAGGACAAATCCTGCAGGTACTTAGAGTGAGTTAAGATCATTACTTGGCTATGATTAACCGGCCATCTTAGCGGCAAATCCTCTGACGAGTCAGATGACGGAGGATTATGACAATGATACCTGTAAGTCTCTTCTGAGTTAATGAAGACCACTTCTGAGACCATAATACACAGACCCCCCCCCCCACCCCCATAAAAGATCAAAGGCTTCTGTAAATTATTCAATACGTAGGCTGGTACTTACACCGTCTGTCTCGACCACGTCTACGTTGCCGTTTGCGTCGTCATCCATCTGCTTGTGGATGTTGCGAATGGCTTCGAAGCTGAGGAGGGCGTTCTCGTCTTTGCATAGCGGCTGGTCGATGAGACAAAAATCTGCAGGAGACACAGGATCATGTCAAGGTGGCGTGAAAAGACCGACACCTGTGGGTCGGCGCGGATCCATCAGGTCATTCAGAGAACGGTTTCAATAGGAGACGGACAAGAGGGCGTCGATTTAGTGAACGGAGATCAGATGTGCTCATCGCTGCTAAAGATCACAAAAGTATATTTTATAATTCACAGATAGATCAATACCTTTACAATTCATTTTACCGATCATGATTCATGTCTGGCTCTTTGTAGTTCACATCAGCATTGTTCTTGCTCGGTCATCCAAAGAACTTGAACAACAACCAAACTTGCCTTTCAAGTTTGGACCAATTGACCAATGGGCATTGTCCGAGTGATGACATCATCACCCTACTCTGCTCACTTCATGCAGGGTCAGACTGAGACTGTGTGTGCAGCGGTTACACTGCTCTGTTAACAACAATGTGACTAAAAAATACAGGTTGACGCCAAACAATGACACCAGGCGCTATAGAGTTTGTTTTTTGTTTTTTTTAATTCCAGACATCATGTTCTTATTCAGTTGACGTTTCCCCTCCCTTTTTTTATTAGCCATAAAAAGCAACAGCTGTGTAGCCATAGTCTGAATTTAATGCATTATTTATGTTGGAAGAGTCTGCTACTGGTCCTTCTTGTGACTTTTTTATGAGACTGTAAAGAATATTTCATGCGTTTTATATAGGACACAAAAACCTCCATTTTAAGAAATCCCAAGCAGAGGTGTTACCGAGCACTGATGTCATGATGTCAATGCTCTCGTCTGCCTTGTGAAGACAACCAAACGGCACAATTCCTTTGATGAAGACAAAGACTGGATTACATCAGGCCTTTTTATTCATTGTGCGTTTCATTACCAAGAAGCCACAGAAACTACTGTGTTGGTCAAAGACAGGCACCGTCTTAATCATTATTCACTTAAAGTCAAAAATGTATATATATTTCACTGTCAGGCATCAATAAGGAGTTGTTGTGGTTGTGGAGCTCTAAGATGAATTGAATACAAACATAAATCCATGATGAATGTAAAGTCATTCAGTTCAAGTCATCTAATGGAGTCTGTTTGCCCCGTGTGTTCCCTCTCCTTCCTGAGGGATCACAGATAACGCAGACATTCCCCCAAAGAAGAAGATGCCAGTCATGCAGTGCAGAGACTTGAGTTGTTGAGAAGGAAACAAAAAAAAAAAGCACAGCATGATACCTGTAACAACAGCAATGGGAATTCAAAGCGCCTGGCTGCAGTGACTTCAGAAGAACACTGCTCGTGATTTTTTCTTTAGTGTATATTTTATTCCCTTCCTTTGAATTCCCCTCTTATATAACCTCTCTGTGCTGCTGCTGCTGCTGCTGCTGCTGCTGCTGCTGCTATCTTAGCCGTGATACTTCTGTAAGTTTGGGAGTTGTAACCTGAGTGAGGTTTGAATTAAACTATAACAGAAGCACAGTATGTTTCTGTGCGGACTTTATTGCATTAGAAGCACAAAAGAGGAAGAGGTGTGACAGGGTCGAGGCTTCTTTTGGAACCATTCAAAATAAGCTTTCACATCTTTTATTTGACGTTTAGAAACAAAATAGTATCCCCTGCATAAGAATGTGGACTGGACCTTTCTAATGATGCACAACAGTTCAATAAATTAAAACGCTTGACCATGGTTTAGTCTAATTTCTTTTGTGTTG
The DNA here is from genome assembly GCF_947650265.1 of Symphodus melops. NCBI lineage: Eukaryota > Metazoa > Chordata > Actinopteri > Labriformes > Labridae > Symphodus > Symphodus melops. The sequence goes on along the minus strand of NC_136700.1, from coordinate 5,531,413 downwards.
GTTGCCTGGATGATCCTCAGAACAACATTTAACTTAGCAGTTGTTAATGCTTCTTTGTTCATTACTGTCACCACACTAAAGTGCTTCATCAACCTCAAGTATTTGGATTTGTCTCGCGCTGACATTTGCAGCATAATTTCCCCTCTCACTGACCATCGCATCCTATCAACACATTGTTTAATCCCTAGAACCACATGTTACGACAGGCTGGCTAAACAGTTAGAGACAGAGCAGGGGGTTCACCATGTCACAAATGAATCACTGCAGCAGTCACTGTTTGCATGAAAATGAACCATGGTTAAGTTTGTAGTTGGCATATAAGCCTTGCATGTCTCTACCTGAAACCACTAAACCAGAAGTAGGAGGGCTGGATGCAGAGCAGGAACTTCCGGGTGTTACAAATTTAATGTTTGAGCCACAGCGTGCAAGCAGAGAACCTGCAAATCCACATAGCACACATGAACTTACTCTCACACACTCACTGACATGTTACACAAAGAGCGACAGTTAACCTAGTTAGGCCTAACACCTGTAGCACTCTCATACGCCCAAAACTGTCCCTCTCTTTCATTTGGCTTGCAAACCTCCGGAGACACTAGATAAGATATTTACATACCAGTCAGCCTGCCTTTCTTTTTTTTTTCTGTAAGAACTCCTGTTACGCAAGTCATTCTGTGTGCCAGCATGTCGACAAAGAACACGCTCCATAACTTTGTCACTTTATTCCAGCAGCAGTTACTATGTCCTATCAGGTATTCAGCATCCCTCTCAAGCTTTGAGAATCACTGTCAGTAATATTTTCTCACACGCTGGCCTCTTGGGGCATGTGACACATTTGAGAAAAATGTGCTTCAGATGCAAAAGGTGTGTGAGAGACTTGTCTCAGCAGTTCTCACCTCGCTGTTCAGCTGGGGTTTTTTTTTTTTTGTTTTAAAGATCACTAACAACTTTTTGCTGCCTGCACACGTTAGAAAAAAAAGCTGAGTGACAGTCTATCTTAACCTGCTCATACTGGTCACTTATAGTTTCAGGTTTCATAGTTTAGAATTCATTTTAGGGTCTGATAAATCAAATTCCATTTATGTGAAATCTCTTCATGGAATAAGGCAGGAGATTATCACAGTGATAGAATATATCATGTAAATTGAAGTTTTCTATCAGGAGACGCTTTTTAAAGTCACTCGACATGTGTGAAGCCTTCAGTTCAAAGTGCAGACGGCACTGTGTGAGTATGCTGTCATGAGACGCCGTCATTACCGCGAACACACAAGACTGCACAGGTGAGAACTTTCGTGACACACACTGTAAATGAGAGACATACGGGGACCAATGGTGGTGTAAGAAAAGTATTCAAACATTAGGTTTGGTGATACTGCATTGTTTCTCCAAAATCCAAAAATGTCAAATCAAAACCCACTGATCGAATCACAAAAAGTGAACTGTGTCAAGGTGTTTAAATACAACTCCTCGCTTTCAGTTTCCAGATCCACATCAAGCTAATATGGAGCCCTAACTCTGTATTGTGATACATATTTTCAGAATAGCTTTTTTTATTGCCAGTACATATTCGAGGAATTTGTCTTGGTGTATGGGTGCGAAAAAAAAAAAAAAACAAGGCTAAAAGAACAAGAACTTAATTAAAATAATTTGAATCCTTAAGTAGAGTAATACACGTCTAGTATCTCTTATATCATTATATAACACTCTAACGTATTGTGCGTTCAATATTTGAGGGGTTGTAAAGACTTTTTTGTTTTTACATGATTTCAATGGAAGCAGGAAAAATAAAGCTTACTTACTAAAACAAACAAAGTCGTGATCGCAATCTCTGATATTTTAAAAATTGTAACATGTTTATTTGGATTAATTGATTAAGAAAGTACTTAAAGCTATTCCGCTTTGCCCGACAAGCCATTTAAACAATTACCCCTGTTTGGCTGGCTGATGGGTCTGAGGACAGGGCTTAATGGAGAATGTCATGACTATTCTCAGCATGGCTACATATAGTGCATGCACCATCACAGAGACGAACGGTGATACTCTAAACTAAATCCAATAGTAGTATATAGTGTTTGTGTGTGTGTGTGTGTGTGTGTGTGCTTAAATTAAGTTTAAAACAACGTTTCATGTGAAGGTGGCTAACTCACCTAACACTCCCTTTTCAGTCTGGCTGTCTGCTGGAGGTGAACTTGGTTTGTCAGTCCAACTTTCCCCAACGAGACACAAACACAATATCCACAAGGTCACCAATCTGTTGAACTCCATGACTCCAGGTGTTTTCTGGCAAGACAAGAGAACACTGGATTAATAATTCAGATCAGGACATTCAAAGTTATGTTAAACAGTGAAACAAAGATCCCAGGTTCGTTGACTCTTGTCATCTTAACAGTGAGAGGGAGGCGACATTAATCGATCAATAAATACATGTAGTTAGATGAAGATTTAGAGCAGACACATACTACACTCCTCAATGTGTCTTCTTCTTGAGTTCGTGAGTGTACACACCGTGGTTAGCTTGCTAGTACCTGGCTTTGACTGCTGATCCCTTTAATTAAAAACGTATTATGTCCGATTAGCTACGCCTCGGGGTTTCTTCTCAGCATGTTTGTTTTTTGCTCATCAGCCAAAATTAGTTTAAAAAAAAGAAAGAAAAAAGAAAGAAAGAAAAAGACAAAATCCAAAGCAACGTGCGTCCCTCTGCGTCTGTAGGCTGGGTGTCTGACTAGCTAGCTGTAACACCTCTGCTAACTAGGAAATGAAGTGAAAATGCCCAACAAAGGAGGGGGAACATCGCTTCACGCTTCCGTGTTTATTTAGCTCAATTTACGATGTTTTCTACGTTAGCAACGTAAAGTTAGCAGCCCCTGACGTTTACTCGTTGGCTTTCGCGAGCAAACCCCCCCCCCCCCCCCCCCCAAGAATTAACGATGAGTAGTTTTAGCTCTGGCTTGATGTTCGCTGTAACAATGAATAACAACTAACTTAAGTTACCCTTCATGTATCAGAGACAGCACTGTCGTAGATTTCAGCTCTGCGTTAACATTGCAGCAAACGTCCCGGAGTTGAAGCACAGGGAACTCCACCTCCAGTACGACAACAAAAAAACAGGTCTGTGGTCTTTCCCCTCCGACCAGACTGATCCGAAAAAGCCGCAGAATGTGGATACACTGGGCTTGTCTTGCTCTACATAGAATTGTCTATAGTTTGCGTTATAAAAAATGTCGCCCCTTGTCGCCTGGAGTATGTACTGCATCTTGAACTAATTCAAAGTACTAACTATAGTGTGCCATCTCGTGGATTATTGAACTCATTGCAATGCCTTTAACGCTGACTCATTAAGGGGATACTTCACCCATTTACATTAAGCTTTGTATCATTAGAAACATGGTAGTAGTGTTGAATGGTCGTGCAAAATGAGGGTTGGATTCACGACCATTCAACATTACTACCATGTTTCTAATGATACACAGCTTCATGTAAAGGGGTGGAGTATCCCTTTAATGCTAGACACCCTATTGGTTGATGTCATGCAGGGGCGTCTAAAGTGCGGCCGGGGGGTCATTTGCGGCCCTTCAGGAGATTTTATATGGCCCCTGACTTCAATCAAAGAATCAGACTTTTTTCCACATTTTTTGTGAACTATGAAAATGCATAGTTTTTGCAAACAAGCAAGCTGAGCTCAATACAGAAAGCTTTTACAAACAAAATAACCATGTTACAGGCTTGATTCTTAGAAAAACAAGTGAAGAACCAAAAAAAAAGTATTTGAGTTCCTTTTATTAAAGGGTTTCTTTTGTGAACCTTTTGATTCTGCCTTACTATTGTTTCATAAAAAATTCCAACAAAATATTTTCTCTGGCAAAACATAGTTAACATTTAAATAAAGTACAGTTTGTAATGCAGACGTATTAGAGGAAAATTGTAATTGTTTGATTTTAAAAAAACAATACATAAATACATTTTTCACACAACCTCATGCGAGTACCGTCTGCCTCCCCCTCCCACCGAGCAGGGAGGGATGATGCGAGAGGTTGCGGCGAAACAGAGTTAAAATTTAAGTGACTATGTGTAGCATTAGCCTTGGTGTTTTGTGTCATAAATTTCTTCTGAGCTTGTGATGTAGCATAGCATATTGCTTAGCTTTAGCATTAAACTTGTTGCTATATTTTATGTAATGCAACTGAGGTAGCATAGCATGTAGCATAGCATTAGGGTGTAGGATAACATTAGCAACAACTAAGTATTTTTTTTTAAATATTTTTTTATATAAATTATAAATATAATTTTTCTGCCGTGACTGTGTCTCTGTCTCTGTATTACTTTGTTTGCTTGATTTCATTTTGCAATGTAGCATCATAGACTGTAAATATTACATGTTGCATTCACCCACAAGTTGCCATTAAAATTACAGTATAAAACTCTCCTCCCTTTTGTCAACCAAATGAAATTGCTGAGTTAAATTATCTGCACTTTTTGTGCTTCTCAAATAAAAACTTGCTAATTCTATTGAGTTGGATTCTTTAAAAAAATATCTTAATTTAGAATGACATAAACATAAAGATTATATTTAATGCTACCAAAATAAGTAGATACTATCTCAATCATTTTTGTTTTAAAGTTACTTAAATAATTGCTACAAAATCAAGGTGGCATTTATTTGAACACATTCTATCAGATATATGAAGTTAAATGTACATGACTACAGAATCATGTATTACAGTGTACAGTAAAATATTATCCATGTAGAAAAAATACCATTTTAGTGGAGAACATTTATTCCTGTTGAAGTTAAAATCTCCCACCAAAATGTCATCACTTACAGAATTGTTATCAATATAAATGACTGCATGTATGTTGCAGAACCTATGCAGTTTGGTTACAGATTGAACGGAAGTCACAGAGTGAAAAGAAGAGCGAAAACAAACTGTTTATTTCTAGACCTGAGCAATTCAAGATGGTGTGAAAAAGGCCTGAGGGAGGTGATGACGGCTCTGACTGGACAAGTCACTTGCGGACATTCTTTTTATTATCAGGAAAGAAAATAACCAACAGAAAAGTCATGCAGCTTGCTGAGCTCTCCCCAGGTAATGACAGAATGGTCTGAGGTATTTAATCTTTCCCCCGCTGCCTCAGCTCCTCTGACAGAGATGAATGGCTTGGTAAAAAAAAAAAAAAAAGGTGTCATGAGGATGAGTCAACCCAGCAAGACTTTGTCTCTTTGTATTTGTGCAAACCAAGGCCTGATGATTCATGGATAAAATCATGACAGTTGTTTTTCAAGGACAAGATTTATGGTAGACAGAAGCTGGAAAACTTTGGGTTTATTTTGGGATTAGACATTGTTCAGGTTAAAAAATACATAACTTGACATTAGCTTTCTTGCCACAGTGCATGGTGTACAAAAGTATACAATTTGTCATTCAAAATGCAACATCAAAGCAGATTTGTACAATGGTGTCAAGATTATGCAAAAAGAGGCAATAAAAGCAATAAGCTCTGCCACTGCTGACAATCCAATATTTTTATTCCTTGGAAAAGTAATGGCTGCTTTTAGAGCAGCCATTACCTTGAATATGGTGATACAGGGACAGTGGCTGCCAGCATAAATCTAACTAAATGCCCAGGTAATGTAATAGCAGTTTCAGATTACATGTGGTGACCAGCACGTACACAGCCCCAAAACCTTAAGGCTCAGGTGGCTTCTGTTTGCCCCCCCCCCCCATACACACACACACACACACACACACACACACACACACACACACACACACACACACACACACACATACATACATACATACATACACACACACACACACACACACACACACACACACACACACACACACACACACACACACACACACACACACACACACACACAACTGCACGTTTTCATAGTAATTTGCTTTTATCAAATATATGTTCTATCAAACAGAAGAGAAGGTACAAAGCCCTGCAAGCATACAAACACATATGCACACACATGCAGACACACACACACAATCAAACATTATCACGTCTGAACAACAACTGGTCCACAGCTAATGGGTTTACTTGTTTTGATTATTTTCATTAATAAGGACATCCAACAAACGACATGATAATGTTTCAACGAATTCAATCTTTCAACAGAATGCAGCTAGGACAACAATTAAACAGTAAGAGCAGACATTTCAAACGTGACGAACACCATCTGTCATTGACAAAGTGGGGTCACTTATTAATCAGTTCTGTGGATTGATGATTTTTGTTAACTGAAGTGGTGCATGTGTTCACTACGTGCTGACATAAAGCCAGAGAACAAAACCTATGGGAGCTATAAATACTTGAAATGAGTTAGCTGAATTAGAATTTTCTTGTAAGATAAGTTTAATGTGTCATGCTTGAATATTCTCATGTCTCTTCGTAATGGGGAATCTGATTTTGCATTGAGTGCTGTGCAAATCTCAACCCCATTGGTCTCCACCTGTTCGGAATTGTTTCTCTTCAGCTGTAGCTCCTGAACTCTAAAGAATCTCTCCCTTGATGAGAAAAGAAAGCGTGTATCTTCTGAGAGTGTGCCCCTCAAACCCCTGTCAGGCTTTCATTCAGGGTGGAGATGTGGGAGAGCTGTCTCTGGCCCTGGTTGGCTTGTCTGGATCTACAACGCAGTAGGAACAAGCGTTTGGCAGCAGCCCTGTACTTTCGAGACATGAGGTTGTAGACGACAGGGTTGATGGAGGCGCTGAGGTAGCAGAGCACCATGGAGGCCATGTTGAAGTTCTGACTCAGCGTGGCTGTGTCGTAGTCGTCTACCTGAGCAAAGAGGTTCCTGCCGATGTGGTAGGGCAGCCAGCAAATGATGAAAGCAAGCACCACCACCACTGAGGGAGAAAGAAAAGGAAGGGGGCATAACATTTGTACAGCAATTATTCCATGAAATAGCATTAAAAGTAACACTTATTTAGAACAATAAATGGACATTTATACACACAATGGATACAATCAATAAAACACATTATGTGTCACACATCAGCCTACCCTCAATTCATGTAAAATATTTTCCAAGAGGAGGACATGAACCATTCTGGGTAAACTTCAGGATGAAAATATTCAGTTGTTTGTAGCTTTAGGAATATAGTGCATTTGCAACACAATTATGGGTAAAATGGATAAATCCCTTTTACCCATAATAAATCAATTTTCTCATATCAAATTTTGTCAAGAAATCAAATTACACCAAATGTCTAACTGTTCCTTTAAATCCAGAAAGCCAGTCATATGTCCTCTAGAAAAAGGCCAAAAATACTTTCAGTTAGGTGTGTATTTTTCCTTGACCTCGCAAGTATAGCGGTGAATGTCAGGTGTTGGATTTCCACACACAAAACAACTGCCTCATTTTCACAGTAATCTGTTCTTATCAAGTGTTTCTCTCAAATAGGAGGTGTCGCAGTAAGCTGCACTTAAAAACATTTTTCCCAGCCTCTTTGGATCCCAAGAAAAGAACAATATTGTGTATCCATATGGAGGCTTTTTATGATTAGATTCTAATTAAATGATTGATTTTCAGGCTCTTTAAATAACCTCTGATCTATGGGCAGTGCTAAACCCTCAACATTTATTGATGGCCAGCTGCAATTTACAACCAAAGAACTTTTCTTTTACCCCCAAACACACACACACACACACACACACACACACACACACAAAACTTCTCTTGTTCTCTAAAGCAATGTTGGCTTGTAATTGGCTCCAACCATAAAAGTATGCAAGACAATTAGAGTATGTATGCAACAGAAAAGCTGTGAAGAAAACGTCTCACTTATCAGAAAAAAGGAGACAGCTTTTTTCAGTTCTTGATGGGGAAATTTAACACCTGTTGAGGTCATCACTGAGTCACTGATATTGATCAAGAAGCCCAGCAAACAAAACCACCATCAATTTGTCTGATGGAGGCAATAATTTAGTAAGGCTAATAAATGTCAGTTCAATAATTAAAACAGAGGTTTCTGGCTTATAACAGTTATCTATAAATAGAACTCCTACATCGTGTGCACAGAGTGGACAAATGACACATAGAATTGATTGTGTCGTACGAGGGACAGCAATCACTGAGGGACTCCAGAGGTGTGTGACACAAGCAGATTGAAAAGGATAGTGGGAGCATGCAAATTTGCTTTAGGTCTGATTTATGGAGGTCCCTGATGACAATCCAATTTGGGATTCAACAAATGTGGATACAAATGAATGCTCATCTGACAACATGAGCTCTGTGCAATGTGTGTTCAGCTAATGAACAGCTTTAATATCCTAATGGATGTTCTATGACTACATATTTGGTTAATACAGATTGGCAATGGTTTTTCAATGTAAAACAGGGTTTCCTGTGCAACATCCCAGAGCTGCAAATTAAACCAATCAGAATGTGCAGTGGCAGGATATGATTTGTTTCAGACCAAACAGAGCAACTTGGCCGTTGATATCAACATTAACACAGCAGCTTTCTCTTCCTAAAAAAAATGACAGGATAAAAGACACACAATACGCAGGGAAATAACTTTTACAGAACTAGACTGAACAAAGGAGGTGAAGCAACTTTAGGTTTAAAACAGAGTAAAAATGACTTCCTTGTATATATGTTAAACAAAAGAGCCGGAACAGAAAAGCCCAAATCTCTAACTAGAATGGTGATTTCTTTTAGCAACAATGACAGACAGGCACACTGTGAACAGAGCGATATCTGGCTTAATGCCACTCCTGAATCGTCAGCCTTTATAATTTCTGAAAAAAAAAAAAAAAAAGGCAGAGAGAGGTTTTAGAAAGCAAAATCAGAGGGCCTAACTCCTGAAAATTGTAATGGCTCTGTTCTTTTGAGAAAAAAAGAAAGAAAAGATTATCATAATTTACAGGTTTCCTTGCAAACTGCACAAGTGAAAATCGAACAACCCAGTAAAGTACATCCATTTGTTTTACACTACAAACCTGCTGTCGAGATGTATTTTTGTACAATAATACATCCTTTCAAGCCGAGTTTAAAAAAGGACAAACATCAAGATGAACGCCATAAAACAAAGACAAACCCAGTGGGAGTTGTTTGTCTTAGTCTTTTCGTTTATGACCATTGAGTGCTGATTGCTCCCTGGGTTGGCAGGGTTAAAAAAGAATTAAGAAATAAAATGACTCACTCACCTAGGATCTTGACCGTTTGCCTGTGAGACCTTTCCCGGGCTAAAGCACAGGGGCCTTGAAGGTCATTTCTGCTTTTCCACAACTTGCACCCGATGGAGCCGTACAGGAAGATAAGGCAGAGCATTGGACAGAAAAAGTAGGTGGTAGACACCCAGAGCATGATGTGTAGCTGTCCAGACATAATGGCGTTGCTGGTGTGCTTGCACTGCCCAGTGTTGTAGTCGGGATGTGTTTCGTTGTCATACTCCACCCCGACCAGAAAGAGTGTTGGAGCTGCGGAGACCAGAGCAAAACCCCACAGGGCTATGATGATGTACTGGACCCTGCGTCTGGTGACCAGCACCTTGCTTTTCAGAGGGAAGCTGATGGCCAGGTAGCGCTCGATGCTCAGGGCCGTGATATGAAGGATGGTGGCTGAGGTGCATCCCTCAAAGATGTAGTGATAGAAGCGACACACTGCCTCGCCAAAGAGCCAGGGCACGTACTTCCACAGGCGGTACAGATCAAAGGGCAGACAGAGGAAGATGATGAGGTCAGACACCGCCATACTGGACAAGTAGAGGTTGGTCGTGGTCTTCATGTCCTTGAAGTGCTGGATGATGAGGATAGTCATGGTGTTTCCTGTCACGCCGATGATGAAGATAAGGATGCAGATGACAGTGACAGGGATGAGGGTGGAGGCGGGGAACAGGGAGCCCTCATAGTGGTGGTCTTCTATGCTATACTGAACCATGGCCTCTGCTCTGCCGGCATGAAGATCAACCTGGGGTCTGGTCCAGGGCATGCCAACCTCCACAAAGTGTCACGTGTGTGTTCAAGACTTGAACAGAGGCTTTGGAGAAAAATGAGACTGTAACAGTATAGGCATTAAGGAATATTAAATGAATAGGACACACAAGTCATTTCAGAGGAAACCAGTGTAAAGGGTTCCAATATGCATAATTTTTTACTTTAAAAATATGACCTTCCAGTGAAAAAGAAATATTTGCAGGTGAACTTACCTTTAAAACTGAGCTGGATCTCTCAACCTTCAAGTGTGATTGGTCTTTCTTGTGTTACTATGAGTCGGTGGAGAGCAGTAGCTGCGGGAGGGTCTCCTGAAGTGGCAGAACCAGTCTCTGATGCTGGATAAACAGTCAAGCTCTGGTGAGAGAAAGAAAGGAGCACCTCCTCCACACAGCACCCAGAGGAGTCAGGGGGCGTTAAGTAGGATGCCTTCTCTCTCTGTGTGTGTGTGTGTGTGTGTGTGTGTGTGTGTGTGTGTGTCTAAGTATTCTTCATAATAGAATGATGACAGGACGGATGTTGGTAAAAGACAAAAGATGGGGTTGAGGGAACCCTCGTACATCACTGCTGCTGCTCTAAATGAATAAATCCAAATTGGAGATCACAGTGGTCTGGACTGAGCATCACAATAAATACACATACAAAGGGGCCTATATATCTGTATTAGCCAATGCATCAATCACTGGGATCTTTGCATGCTTACTAACGAGTCTGAATAAAAAAACGAGTTCCGTTTGGCCTTATTGAGCATCAGCCTGATCTGCCTCTCTGCTGGGCTTTATCACTCCACAAACCCACCTGTTTACTCTTCTTCTTCCTCCTCACGTTTGCTATCTGGCTTCTCCAAATAAACCTGTCTTTAACAATGGTGGTTAAAGAGGAATGTCAATGAACAAATACTTATAAACAGTGGTCAGTACCTGGAGGTATGACATGGGCCTAAAAGGTCAAAAGAAGACAGTTGAAAAATGTCATATCAATGAGTATGTGGATGTGCATTTGTTTTATCTGTGAGTTTTCATCAGTTATACCATCTGGTAAAATGTTTAATATCGGATAAGCAGTGTTAAATTGAAGCTCTCCTGCTACTAATTTTCCAAAGAATGAGTCTGAAAGAAAGTTTTTATTCAAGAGAAAGGATGTATACATCTCTGCAGATCAATGTTACGTTTACATAATCGTTTCCTTTGTGTGTGAACTAGGTGATATCCCCAACTAAAAGGTGAACTATTTTAGTTCCTGAGTCACTGGTTTTCCTGTTGAGTAACATGAATCATCAAAGCCAAGATGACCTGCTGGATTAACCAGCCGTGTGCGCTGTTGGTTCAGAGCCACCGTATCCATTAGATCTCAATGAACCTTTGTAAGCAGAGTCACAATGACACCAGGGAGTGTTTGTGTGTTTACACTGAGCTGACCCACAGCCGGACGAGGCGCTCAGACCTCCGAGGGGCAGCAGGAACGTCCCTCTTCTGTCATTGTTTACTCCTGTCAAAGCAACACGACAGGGAAAGCTTGTTTAACCCCCGTTTTTGAGGGTGATCCAGTTTTTCTCTCAACAAGGGCTCACATTGTACAGAGAATGGTGAGAGAGACGAGTGAGCCCACTTTCACCCTCATTAATCACAGCTCTTGTTTACACCACTTAAGTGAGCTTATGCAATGAACATGGGCTCTTATCATGGAGAAGATTTGATTTGGCATTTGTTCGGTTTCTCTCTCAAACACACAAAGCTGTCTCTGAAGATAACAGAATAAAGAGGAGGAATCTTTGTAATGATATAAGGAAATTGAAGTCATATTGTTCTGTGCTTGGCTGGTGGTTGACATTTTATTCTAAAAGCTTTGGACGTTTTCTTGATGCAAAGCATGAAAGAAGGGTAAAGGATGGAAAAGTGCTGTAGACGAGGGGTAAAAAGTTTATTCAGTTCATTGTGTTATAGGAGGATGTTCACCAAGTGTATTCAACGTCCTCTCGAAAAAATACAAAGTGTGGTACTCCAGTAATAAAGGTCTTCTTAACATTTAAGTCTTCATGTTTTAAATTTCATTTCCGTTTGAAGATGTTTTGGTAAAGGGGTCCTTCATTTGATGCTCAGTGTACTTGACAGGACAAAAGTTTCGATTACATTTCCACACTATTTTGTTTGTTGGCTGGATGTAAGCATCTAAATCTTTCCAACTAAATGACTAATTTATAAAAAAAAAAAGTGTCTACTTAATAAAACACTGTCTGTAACCGTTGTTATCGTTAAGGATCCGAACCACTAAAAATTGTTTATCAAAGCTCCTGTGAGAAGAATTGTACTGTGTATACTCTCCATTTGACCTTAAAAACAAAACAAGACCATGAGTAAAAAATATTTTTTATCATTATTTGTAATGCCTGAAATCCCTGCTGCAGTGAAGGTGTCAGACAAGGGGATTAACTGCAAGCTACACTTCCATCATAAAACCAAAAATTCCTCACAGGAACTAAAACTGTGTTGTTTTGTAAGTTACTTTTTGGACTTCATTTTATAGGACAGCCTAAGAGAGAGAGATATTGGGTGGAGATTGAAGGTTACTTGCAGCAAAGATGCTCCCCGAGAGAACTGCTTTTTAGTGCTACCGAACATTTCCTTCCCACAGTTCTGTTTCATGGTTGAGTTTGAGGTTTTAAATTATCTTTATAACCTGCAGTTTTGAAAAGTGCTCCATGCTACTGCCAACTTGATCTGTAACTAAAAAAATGTGTTAACCTCATGAAACAGTTGGTGATGCATGAAGAAGAAAGCTCTGTTGCTATCAATAAGGACCACATCAAAAAAGTGTACTGGTTATCAAAATGTGCCTTCCTTTTTTCTACATTGAAATTTGTTCTGCCCCGAGTCTGCCTTCTCACCGTAAACACTAGAGCATGAAGCTAGAAAGCTTGAGCCACATCCCCTTCGAGAGAGGGGCGTGGTCAGACTCAGCTTATTTACATTTAAAGACACAGAAACAGCCTGTTCTGAGCAGGGAGGAAATAGAGGGGTTTATAGGCATGTTCAAATACAGGATCAGAGTGGATTTTAGCAAACTTTACAGACATGTTTTGAGGAGCTCTGTGACTTATTTAAACATGAAAAAATGTATATGTGACCTTTAAAATATGTCCATCGAAGTTCTTTAGGGAAAATTCAAATGTTATGTTAAACCATCAGTACAAACCAAGTCAGAAAAGCTTCATTTTATTAAGATTTAAATTAGGGGACAATAATAAAATCCTTACATTTCAGGGGCTGGAATCAGTTCATGTTTGTTGTTTTTGCATGATTAATGAAGAAATTAATCTATGTTACTTACATAGATACAGAAAGTGATTAAATTGATCATTTAAGCATCCTAAAGTTTTCCTTGCTAGCCAATGTAAGAAGAAGCCCCGTCATTGCTACCCTTTACTAAATGAGTAATTCAAAGACAAATATATGCCCAAACTTCCAACATGATTAAGAATTATAAATCTTTTATTGTGCATGGATCCTTTGTAGATATCATGGCTATACAGATACACTTTAGATACATATCTATGATTATACATTTTTCCATAACGAACATTTTAAAGTGATATGTCTGGTAGTATGTATAGTATAACAAATTTCATTTTGGAATGTACGGTGTATGAGGTAACTGCAAACATTAAAATTACATAAAAATGGTCTCTATTTTTGTGCATATTTTACTCATTTTTGTAGCATTGTGTTAATCTCCCCAGCCAAAGGTAGTAAGCCCCGGGTGAAGAAGTGTTAAAATGGCACACGCTGCAATTGCTATCAAAAATAGGAATTTGAATTCTTTCAATGACAAAGAGAAGACATCTGCAGGATGTCTCAAAGACCAAATCATGTAATTACCCAAGACGTTTAGCAAGGTACCTGTATTTCATTTCAACATTTGCAACAGCAGTCACCTGCCCAAAACCGAACAACACTAGACCCTACGAGCAGATTACCACTGAAAACTCAGTGTGAGCAATCTACGAATACTTCACAAACAGAGAAAAGGCAAATTTAGATGAACAGGAAGTACATGATATAACACATTGCGTATCTGCCATTTCCATTCCATGATTCATGGGTACTCAGGATGTATTATTTTCTCTGGAGAGTTTTAACTTATATTACTTCAATATTATAAAAAAATATACTTCACACATGTAGAACCTGACAAGAGAAATCAAAAGAAATCATAAGTAATACATAGAACTACTTTCCATTTATGTCCTGATTACGTAGGTTTACTAACATTAAATAAATGCTCCAAAAAGTAAAAGTAAATAAAACACATTTTAGTGTTTCCTAACACTAAAAGAAATACATCAAAACTTCAGAGAAATAAGAAAATTCTCCCGAGATTTTTTTTCCTCTCCAATTAAGGCCTCTGAAACAACTGGTACACTTTTTTTTCTCCTCTTTTTTTTTAATTTTTTTTTTTATTTGTTTGTTAATTTTTTGCTGAGATACTTCAGCTGTTTCAGTGACACATTATGTGGTGCTACAACTTTTAAAACACCCAAAACACAAGTAGGGCTTGCACAAACTCAATGTATGTTCTATAAAATGCATCACAAGACCAAGACGCAATCAGTCAAGGTTTCCTTTCACTAAGGTGCAAAATCAATTACTGGGAAAAAACAAAAAACAAAATAAAGCAAAACATACATGTAAGCATACATTTTTTGTGCAGAACCACACAATTTCAGAGTAAAGCAGCAGTATAACTATATGATAGTAAAAATAATTAGAATTCACTGTTTGTTTGGTTTTTGTTTGTATTCTATCTTTATATTGAGCTTTTTTTCTTCTTAAAGTTCCTTGTGTCTTCACTGTACAAAAATATACTAACATTTCTCCAGTCATTTTTGCATCCTTAAACATTCTGAACATCAAAAAGGTTGGAAAGTGCTAAATGAACGTTCTACAATGTGAACACGATTTTCTTTCTGTGTCGTCTCCCACCAGTCCCCTTAAACTCCAGCAGGGGGGTAAAGTCCCTTCATCTGGCCCTGAATCCCTCCCAGCTGTGTACCTCTGTGGCACTAACTACATACAGTATACACATCTGGACGCGCACACACACACACACCCCACTGTGCAAACACTGGCCCACCAGGTCCCAGGATCAAATAGCACATAGGCTAAAGACACACCTACATACTATTTTTGGAACACATCTATCAAAAAACAGTTTCATACTGGACACATAAATGGAAATATAAATAATGACTATTTCTATACACATATACACACACACACACATATGTATACACACGTATGTGTGTATATACACACTCATATACACACACACGTGTATATGTATATGTGTATATATACACATACGTGTGTATCTATATAGTATATACTCATGTACTTGTTGAGTATATATACATACATACATATATATATATACACTCAACAAGTACATGAGTCAAAGTGCCCCTTCCCCCCAACCATCTCCCCATAAACAAACCATGTTCCAGCTGAGTTCCTTTTGCGTAGGAAGCTGATCATGATGGAACAGAAATCTGAAATGAACAACAGAAACCACAAAGTCGTGGCAGCGCGATAAAGGCAGGAGAGTCCATCAGGTTTCACAGGTGCCAAATAAGATGTTATCATCCCCAATGTTTAAACGCCATTCCGCTCTCACTAACCAGCCCTAATGCGAGCACTCTGTTGACAACAGAAAACAGTGAGTAGAAAACAAAGAATACAAAACAACAGAGAGGGGGGGGGGGAGAATAAAGCTATAACCCTGCAGCCGGGTGGTGCAAACTGCTCATTTAATTACAAAGTACTGGATGACAAAAGCAATGAGAATAGCGATGACAGCGAAAACCATGAGGAGGAGGAAAGCACACTGCTCGTCTGTCAGACTTCGTCGGGCTCGGTTCGACTCTGTGCAGGCTCTGGATCCTGAGCCGGTGGCACCACTGCCTGAAGAGACGTCGTTCCGCTGGGGGGAGAGGGTCACTGTTGGGCTGTAGGGACCGCTTAGCTCGGGGGTGTCCTGACACTGCCTGATAGCACACACCCGGAAACGGTAGTCGCTGTTGGACTGCAGGTTCTGTACATGGAAGGATGTGGCGGAGCCTTTGTAGGCCTGTAGACAGAACGTAGACGAGTGGAAAAGTCAGAAATGTCAAAAAAAATGAAGGTTTGATTTCATGTTATGAGTTACTGTAGTACCTATGCAAATGTATTATTTTTGTAACTTTTTAAATAGTTTAATTCGACTGGTTTAAGGACTCCTTTGTTTAGAAATTATGATGCAGCTTTCTTTCCACTTTTCAAATGTGTAGTATATTTTGATTTATTTGCAAGAGATAATACTATTGAGTGTTCAAGTCATTCTTAAAATATATACTATTAGAGAAAAAAGCAAGATACATTTTTTTTAAAGTTACATGTTTTTAAAATAAAAAAAGTATGAAAAATGTTGCCTCATGCATTATAACTGAGACTGCTCCTCAAAAAATGAATAATTCCGCGTCCTCAAACATGAGCTTTTGACTCTTGGCCTCAAAGAGTGACAATAAAGATGAAAACAAACTCATGCTGGATGACACCCTCATGTTTCATCTCCCTGATTCAATCGCCATGTATGATGTGGTGAGATTAGCATAAGCCTGCTGTGGTCATTACTCCAGGTTAACATGGCTGGAGGCCACAGAGAGGGATGAATGTGCTGGCAGGGGCTCAACACCTGGGATACCTCATGGATCAATGACCTTTGCATAATGGACAATTTAAAGTCAGTAGTGACAAATACAGAGTGCTGCAAAGCCCTGGTGAACACATTAAGGCCCTGGATCCATCTCTACCCTGATGTGCATAATAACAGCTGCTGGGATGGATGGCAGGTTCGCCGCAAGGAAGGACAGCAAGCCCACATACAACAACATCCGTACCTGTTTAAAGTCAGAGTTTCCCATCATGCATTGCAAGGTGTAGATGATTGGGTCTCCTTTCATTGGAGACAGGGCCTCCCATGTGACCTCACAGGAGTTGTCATCAAGACGCTCAACTTTTGGGGCTGAAGAGCAGAGAGAAAAAGAGTGCAGTTGGAAAGAGAACGACAAGAAAAGTAAACGATTTTTTTGAAATTCTCCCTGACAGATTGCAATTCTGCAACAGTGCAAACACATTGCATCCGTAATCTTGTTGCACTGGTGTCAGAGTGTGTTGTTTTTAAATAGCATTATGCTATTGCAGTGTGCGTACAGCAGGAGCTTAGCGTAATTCGTTTTACTTGATTAATCTACAATAACTGCTGTCTGATATCAACTTACAGTATTCACAGAACTGACAGTTGTGCCTGCAGTCTTTGTTCACATACAGGAGACTCTGCTGCGGTCTTATACTTCAGAATGACGCTCGAGACAGAAACTGATTTACACAAGGCAGATTTAAAATGAGAGTATCCCTGCTACCAGGTACCGGCTCTGGCTCGTTAATGCTGTGGCCACATTTACAGACTGTTAACAGAGCAGATGTGCAGCTCATTGTTTACTTTTAGTTGCGACGTCAAAAGCGCTCACGCTGAAGGGAGCCACAGGCAGCCCAAGATTGTGAGCTTTCGTTTAATTGGAAGTTACGTTCACTGTGCTCATCGTGCAAACCGAACATGAACATCGTTAGAAATGCTTGATGAGATACAAGTCCTCTTGTTCTCTGTCCACATGTTGTCTCTTATTTTGTGTGTGTGTGTGTGTATGTGTGTGTGTGTGTGTGTGATCTACTCTGGCAGAGATGTGGGGAAGACTCCTTGAAGACAATCTGACAAAACTACAGTAGTCGGTTTGACCTCACATCGTGACCTACAAAAACCTTGGTGTTAGAATTCAGAATTTAAAACCTTCCTGGAGTGGACAAAGCTTTCATTTCTTTCATATCAAAAAAGCTAAATAAAAGACAAAACAGACATAAAACCTCGAACATAATGTTCCACGTGCTGTGAACTCTGTGTCTGAATGAAAGCTTTGGGAGGATTGTTCAAAGTGGGCTGCTGCAGAACAATTTGCTTTTGATACGAGGGTACTTGCTTTAACTATGTACAGTGACTCAGCTGATGAGCCGAGAGTGAATTCTAGACAACTGCATACAACTTGAACTCATTAGTAAAGTGCCAGAACTATGAGTCATTGGTTTCTTTAGGTGGCGTGGGCGACATTATAATCTAAAACAGTAAATGCACTCCTTTTTTTTGAACTGGTTTCCCGATTAATTATCAAAAAATACAACCACAGAGATGATTTAAACCTGAGGCTTTAATGGTTAGTCAGCATTTAAACAACGGTGGTTGAGAGTTCGCCTCACTAAATGGGGAGCCGACGGTGTTCAATAATAGTGACAAACTGACACATGACTGCCTGGTTCAAAGAAGGTGCTGCACTGAGAATAAAAGACACATCCTCGTTACGGACTACAATATGAGGGATCAAAGGAGGCTTGGCAGAGGCTGCTTGAGTGTTGAAAACCCGACTGATGAGGACAGACAGACAATTGAGGGTTCGGCTGCTGGGACTTAATCAAATGCACGTCAAACTGAGGTTCAACTGAGGGCAAAAGCTTGAGCACGCTTTGCTGTCTGTATGTGAGCGGTGAGTGTATAATAATAACAGCAGATCCACATGCGGAATAAAGGGAACAGAAAGAAAGAGCTGCCACTGTACCTTTCAAAGGGGCTGGAGGAGAGCGCGGGGTGGTGAATGTGTAAACATTGGAGAAGGGCCCTTCGCCCGCCTCATTAAAGGCCTGGATGCGGAACGTATAAGAGGTAGACTCATTAAGCCTCTGGACTTTGTGTGTGTGGCATGGTCCTTTATACAAGGATATAAATCTGCAATGACAGGAACATGAAAAAAAAGAGAGAGAGAGAGAGAGAGAGAGAGAGAGAGAGAGAGAGAGAGAGAGAGAGAGAGAGAGAGAGAGAGAGAGAGAGAGAGAGAGAGAAAAAGAGAGAGAGAGAGGAAATAATGAGTAAAAGGGTAAAGATGACAAAAAAAAAACCAACGAGACGAGTGACTCCTCTGACAAGAAATGTGCAGTGGATCATAAGTCCCCGTCTCCTTGCACAGGCTCTCTGTCTGACATTACTTTACATACCATGCCCTCTTCTATACAGTCACCTACAGCTTTTACTAAAACACTGGCCCCCCCCTTCTCTATCACTTTATCTCTTGTCACTTCCCCCCGCAACTGACCTGCCGCTCTTGTCCCCCATCTGCAGCTGGTACTGGAGAGCATCTGAGGTGGACGCTTTGGCTGGGCCATCGCCCCACTTGAGCCTGAGGGTCTGGTGGCTGAAGGCAGTGCACTCCAGGCGGGGGGGCTGTGGGGGTAGGGGCTTCGTCTTCAGCTTAAAGGTGTGACTAAAGGGGCCTGCTCCCAGGCTGTTCAGGGCTTGGATTCGGATCCTGAGGATGGAGAGGAAGAAAGGAGTGAAGATCAAAGAGCTGAGAGGACTGAGCTGACCTGAGCTGGAAGATTATTGGCCTAAACAGCATTTCCCCTCTTGGCAGCTGTTGATGTTCAGCCTCCGTCAGTGTGCAGTCATTTATATTCATGCTTTGTATGCTGTTTCTCTGTATCTGGAACTAACACTTTGTATCTGGAACTAACACAAGCTGACATTCTATACAACCCCTCTTAATTATTTACCAAGACCAGCATGCAGAGCCAAACAATGGAAAACACATGACTGCTTCCACTGGTTCAGTCACAGTTGGTTTGTGGATCATAAACCTATTTATAACAGAGTATGCTGTGTGTTCTGTTACTTCTGTGCATCCCCGTATTTTAAGAACTGACAAAGGTGCACAGTTTGGTTTGTACAAGTGTTCCACAAAATGAAAACTTGTGAATTTACAGTCAGAAGGCACCAACCTGTAGCTGGTGTCAGGCTGCAGATGCTGCATGATGTGTTTGGTAACAGGACCGACAACGATAGGCTGGCGCTCTCCGAGGTCAATCAGGTAGGAAGTGATCTCAGAGCCATGATCGCATGGGGGGTCCCAGCTAATACCCAGGCAGGTGGACGGGGAATAGAATAGCGGCGGCCGGTACTCGCCGTCTTCGTCTTCCTCATCCTCGTCAGCGTCCACTTGAGCGTCGTACCTCTGCATCTCAGACTCCTTCAGCACGTAGATGTTGCTGACTGCCGCAGGCACAGAGCAGGGAGTCTGGCAAAGCACCGCTTCACTGAAAGGACCCACACCAGCCACGTTCACCGCCTGCACACCAGCGAGACACAAGATGAACCGTCAACACTCACTTGAGATGCCAGGGGAGACGTGTAATACCAATGTTTGACCACAGGGTGGAGTTCTGATGTAAAACAACCCTACTTCGATTTTTCAACAACACATAAAAAGTGACTGTCATTCTTCTAAGCAAGCCATGTAGTTATTAAACATGTGTGAATAAAACCATGCATTGACAAAGTAGGAAAAGATAGTGATCTGCCATGTGATCACCCATTAAGGTCCAGCTCCCTTCTTTCCATGTTAAACTACAAAGGAGGCCGATAGCAGAGCCTGACCGAAGCAGATCCAAAGGACATTTTAATGCCAGATTGTGACTCTTTGACACACACTCTGGCTTCATTGGGCACAGTCTAAAAAGCAGTCTTCACTGCAACAGCTCAAGGCAGAAATGAAATAACCAGCTGCGTTATCAGCCTCTTTATAAGGATGAAGTCATCCATTGAGAAGACTGCATTTAGATTAAGATCTAATAAAGTGCAAGCCGATCGTCACAGGCGTAAAAAAAGATGTTTTTGGACAAATATAATCAGAACTGCAAGAACCCAGACAAGGATTCATAAGTAATGTATTTTCTACACAGGCTGAAGAATGAGTCAGTGAAGCGCAGACTGCTTCAACCAACAGGGAAATTAAAGCATTTAAAACAAGTATCACTCCTTTCACTACTATTTCAAGGGGAAGCTCAAAAATGTCGTCTTTGGGATCCTTTGAGCACAGATGGAAAAGATGGAGAAAGTGGAAGAGGATGACAAATTAACTCTAAAAATAGCTCCACTGTTCTTTGCCGTTTTAACCTGTACTAATCCAAAATTGTTCAATTAAAATGACTTCATTTTATTCAAAGCATTTTGGGTTCTTCACCTGTGGAGGTCGGAGTCTATTTTTACTCAGTCTTTAACAATTAAATGAGAACAGATGTTGATAAAAAAAAAAAAAATAATAATTCAAAATGATTGCTTATGATTGCTCACCTGGACCCTGCAGAAGTAGTTGGTTGCAGGAAGCAGCCCCTTCATTTCATGGCTGAGCCCGGGTCCGCTGTAACACACCTGCATGCTGCCTTCAGCAGCACCCCACTCGAGTCGAAACTCTGTCACTGGAGCCCCGTTGCAGGGAGGGGCCTGGAGGACAAACACAAAGCCACATAAACACATGAACTTGTCGCATGGTTTGAAAGTTATTTAGAAAAAGGTGGGTCCTTCCCCTGGAAAAAAAGGATATATGTGATATCATAACTGACTTTTATGATTGGGGAAATAGGAATTGCAGCTGGTCCTACCTCCCAGGTCAAAACAACACAGCTGGGGGATTTGCATGTGGTAGAAGGAGCCTTGCACTGCTCGGGGGCCCCGGGACCAGTTGTGACTTCACAGCGCTCAGAAAGAGGTCCAAACTGTCGACGGAAAAGTACAAAATCTAATTCATTAAAACCGAAAAACTTTTTAAACCATACTAAGAGAGAGAGGTTTCAAAGCCTTGTGCACAAAAAACATTCCCATTCCCCTTATATTGCAAAATGCTTTTGACATTTTTCTTACCCCAGCCTTGTTCGCTGCCTTGAGCCGGAAGCTGTAGGTTTTGCCAGGCATTAAGCCTCCCACAGAGCAGTCCAGCTCTGGACCCTGGTAAACCTCCCTGCTCTCCTCGTTTTGCTGCCCACTCACTTCTACGCTGTAGCAGGACACGGCGCTGCCTCCGTCTACCTGAGGTGGACCTAGAAAATGTGCGCAACAAGTGTCAATAAAACAATGTTCTGTAAAAATGTGAAACGGCAAATAGACAAAGATTCGATTTCAAATAGATAAATAATACAGACTGTGCGATTAAAGCTTGATGCTTTGAGGTAGTTCGCTACACAAATAAATACATCAACAGAAGCTAGAATACATCCCACACAGATCCAAGTTGGAGAGGAATGACTCACCCCAGCGCAGTTGCACCTCCCTAGCTTTGGGCTTACCCACCAGCCGAGGGGGCTGGCAGGGCCCTGGGGGCACTGCGGGAGTCTGGACCTGCAGGGTTTCCGACAGCTTGCAAGGGAAGACAACACATCAATTAAGACCCAGAGAAAAAAGGAACTGACAATGTGGCCACTCTCCTCTTTCTCCTGCACATCACATACTCACACAGGTTACAAAGTGTCGTTACCAACAGCTTTCTGGACGGATCCAGGAAAACAACAGACCAGGGAAAAGAGACAGACCTGAATGTTTCACATGAATACCTGGCTGTGCACACACACAGATATGCTGTGTTCCTTATAAAGTTGTTATAGACGTCGTCTGGCTTTTATTTAGACTCAACTTGAGTGACAAAAGGCAAACATGTGAGTGTTATGTCACATTGCGCTGCACCAAAAAGCAGGATCTTGCCACCATGAGTCATGTTTCTTCACAAGCCCCTTTATGAATAAATGCATGCACTAACAGCTGATGAAGAAATTAATGAAGAGTGTCTGTGAACTGAGGTAATTAAGAAAAACATCCTCTGACACATGCAGGGAGGGTTAATCGATGAGCCGGCTTTGTCTTGTACTTGCACACTAGGAAGCATAGTATTATCTCCCAACATAGGACACAGGCTGAATGATAATTTCTTCTTAAAACTCACCATAAATAGAGCGCATATCTAGAATTATTCATGTCATAATGATCGGATCAAGTATGGGGTGAGGCGATAGTGATCCTGCCTGCCCAGCAAATGACAGCATACGTGAGAGCCAAAACGTGTTAATTATTTAGGAGCCAATAGAAAGGCAGAGAACAATAAAGCAGCAGCCAATATTAAAGAGTTTAAAGGATACTGATTTGTAGTTTAGAGTTTATTCTAAGTTCAATAAAGAGTGAGTGGGTGTAAAAACACACAGATGCTACATGAATAAGTTATTTATCATTGTTTAAAAACTGAAAGTGTGCGTTTGTTGCTCTCAATGTGATTAAATGGTAACTGATCAGCAGGCTCAGAGAAAGTCTGTAGTGAAAACACAAAAACAGGGTGCATGGCCGCGTGTGCACATGTGCTGATGCTGAATGACTCACCGGGCTCTGCCCTCCCTCACTCATGCAGTAGACTCGCGTCTGATAGGAGCAGCCGGGCTTCAAGCCTTCACACACATGCTCCATCGCTGGCCCCGAGTACACCAGCTCCCAGGACAAACCTAAAACAACACGCTCATATTTTAGTTATGTCAACTCAATTGTTTGTTCGTTTTTCCTTAAACTTCCATAATTCAACATTTTTATGAACACCGCTCATAACTCACCGCTCAGGCCTTCAGACAGCTCCACAACATACTTTGTGACTTCTGCTCCACCATTTTCTTTCGGGGGCTCTGAATCGCAAAAATCAATCACACATGATCAAACTACACTACGCAAGTTTATGAACTAGGAAGCCTGTTCAATTCATTCTGTCTGCCATTTCTTAAGAAACCTATACAAAGAATGATCCATTTAAGAAGAACATTGTGGGAGGGCTTTGATAGCAGGGGAACAGGCTTCATCTTTAAAAACTGAAGGCACTCGTTAAAAAGTACTCTAAGTAAGCCATTGATGTGGACAGTTTTTAAAGCTTTTTCAGGAGGTGATCAAAGATTCATTCTTGTGTCTGAATGCGTTTAAGAATCGTCAGTCGTCTACATGGAGTCGCATCTCTCTCTGGCAAAGTAATCTGAAGGCAGACCGAACTCCATCAGTGAAGTCCTGAACGTTCCTTTCTAAGCTGTCAACTATATGCAAGAACGACGGAGAAGGAAATGCTCACCCCAGGCCACCTTGAAGCTATTGGGCAGGACTCTTCCTCTGATGACAGGCCTGCAGGGACTGCTGGGTCTGTCTGGGTTTGTGATCAACTCGACAACCGGGCTCGGGTTACTCTTCCCCTCCGAGTTGTATGCCGCCACCTGGAGGATGTGCATGAGACATATAATCACTGTCAGAGTATTTGCTATTGTTTGCATAGAGAGGGCGAGTATATGAAGGTGATTATGTTTCCTTATAACAAGCAGTGGCAAGACTCGGTGAAAGATAATGAAGGGGTCTGACTGAGCGAATGTAACTCCTCTGCCCTAAATGACTGTAGACACAAAAAACACATCACTATAAAGAACTCATTTTCACAAAAATGTTTAGACATCACAAAGCAATGCAATCAAAACAATGAGGCAATAAGCTTTATCGGCCTTTTATTTCAGTTTTGCACATCTGCGATAATCGGCAGATCTGTGCGAGCCTGCTGAGTACAGCTCATCCACATACTGTAGCAAGACAAACCTGCACAGCACCCAGCCTCCCCTCACACTGCGCATCAGGATAATTGGAAATGATTGAGGGAGGGAGTCTTGTGGGTGACTTATGATCATTTCAACCATCGGGGGAATCTGGTGCGGACAAAAAGCTCTCTGTCTTTATCATGTTTAGGAATGATGTGGTGCTAAGTTTCTGGGAAACGGCAATAATGTCTTGTAACGATGTCATCAGTTGATGCATAAATGTGGTTTCATGTTCTACATTTAACCTAAATGTACACTTCCTAAGCTGTGAGCAATAAAAGGTAAGCTTAATTTGGGCAATAAAATAAAGTTATACTGCTTGGAATCAGAGAATGCTGGTGTTATTTTTATATTTGATTACTATAAACACAAAAAGATCCATGCATTCGACCGTCAAATATAACTCTCAGACTTGACGACTGTCTCTTAAGCTGACCACTCAGGGTCCACTGGTTTTCAAAAGGACAAAGACAAATCCTCATCTTTTCTTGGCTACTTAAGACAGATTAATTAGCTAATTTGTTGGGGACTATTTCCCAGACATGAATACACACCTACGCACACTTCAGAGTTGTTGTTTTTTTTGTCAGGATGCTAAACGTGGGATCATCACAAAAACAGTGGAGGGGTTTGGCGCTGCTCGCTGATGTGTATTAAATAGTTTAAGGACTTCCTTTTCTTTTTTTTATAAGAAAGGCCTAATACGGACAAATCGGATTAAATTCTATCCCATGACTGATTTAAACACCTAAGCAAGGAGACAGAACCATAGTTTGCTTGAACATGGCTTATCAAAGCCCAGAAACACAAGTGACAGACAAGTGGGGAAAAAAAGGTGATTGTCTTTAGACTCAACCTACTGAACTGCAAATACTAATAAAGCTCTGACTTCGAATTTAAAATGCATTATGTGTCTTAAATATCATGTCTGGTTTTACATTATTTACATCAAACAGTCAGCTATTTAGAGGACATCATCGGAATGAGAAAGGGAGGAAGTGAGGGACTAAGGGAGACTCAGTGACATGGAGAGGAAGGCACTCGTCTGTCCCTGAACTCGGTCACATTACTTCCAGCCAAAAAGCCATTGTGGCTCATAAGCTTTGCTTGGCAAGCTTCTCACTGGGGCCCCGCAAGTGCAGAGCGGTGGAGTTCAAATGTTGGGTTAAATACCCCTATGCTGTCAGTTACCCACAGCCCATAGAAGAATCCTGCAAACAGATGAGTCACTGTGGGCCTCAGCACCCTCCCTGCTCGACACAAACCGCAGTGAAATCAAACCTAGGTATCACTGGCTTTGACTGCAAACATCACAGTGCTCCCTTACCCTAAACTTGTACTTGGTACTCCTGTGGAGATTCCTGACGGTGCAGGAGAGCTCTTCGCCATCGTAGCTTGGCTGGAAGCCATATCCCTGGGACAATGACAAATGACAGGGGGAGAAAGAAAACAACCAGGTGAGCAATGACTAACAAGACAACCATTGTAGCACAAAAACAAAGTGGTCTGCAGGAGACAAACAGCTACAGGGGATAAAGGAACTTTTTTGTGTTTAACTGTCGCAGGGAACCGCTTGAGGCGTTGCAGGCGGTGGTGACAGTAGCAATAAATGTCAAGTTACTTTACAGCAAACCACTGAGGTGTCACACAAATTGAAGAGATGTCAATTTGATTTTAGTGAAGTGACATTATTAACAGAAGCCGTGAATCAGTTTTTATCAATAACAGCATGAACGTTGACACAATTTACATGGTGCAGCGTGAACCTTGCACCATGTAAATTGTGTCCAATGTAAGTCAAAGAGATGGGCTTGGCAAAACTGCCCATTAATAGGCCCCTTTATTTGAAGGTAAACAAAGTGTATGTTTGAGGATATTTGGCAGCTGATTTCACCGTAACCGTATAAAATGGGAAAGTGGGAGACGTACCGAGCCTTCCTCCTCCATCTCCAGGATGTAGTAGATGTCGTCCTCCTTCGGTGAGCTACTGGGTCTCTGCCACTTCAGACACAGCCAGGTAACCCCGGCCATCTCCAGCTCTGGAGGGAAGGGTGGCAATGGCACACTGCATGAGGTGAACAGGTCCACCACTTCACTGAACTCGCTGTGGAGGGCAGAGAGAGGGAGACAGAGAGAGAGCGAGACACACGTAAGCATACAGATGGACAGATACTGAGTGGTAACATAACAATAGACAACACGGTGGGTTCATTCAGGAAAATATGTAGCACGTCAAGGCTCCTACCTAACACCCATGTCATTTTTCGCTGCAAGGCGGAAGGCGTATCTTGAAGCCGGAGAAAGCTTGGTCACTCTGTACTGCTTCTGAGGGCCGTAGTAGCACTGTTCATAAATCCCAGTGCCCTTCCCCTTCAGAAAACAAGAGGCTTTAGTTTCAGAAAGAATAACTTTAAATCACTATTGAACATAAAAAAAAATGAGCGTGCGGTGCAGCGTTTACATTTCTTTCTCATCAAGAGAAATTACCTCATCCCATTGCAGAATGTAGTTTTGAATCTTGGAACCGTTGTCACATGGAGCCTGTCGAAGCACACACAGTTTGAAAATAATGTATGCATAGTACTAATAAATGTTGCAGTTATGTGACCTTTAATGCATGCACACTGAAAACAAAAAACATCTCACAAAGGCGGGCATGCAACATTTACCCAAACTAAAACTTGTCACAAAGATGCAATATTTAAAACTATTGTTGCATATATGGAAAACTATATTTAGTGAAATTGAACAGGCCTGCGTGGTTATTCTTGAAACTACACTTTCAGAATTTCACACCTAAAAAAAAATCTGCTTTGATAAAAAAAAAAAAAGAGCTAAATGCGTTAAATAACTGCAGTTCAATGACTGTCCACTTGAAGCTGGCACCAAAACTCAGTGTGCAGGGGGCCTTTATGACTTCACTCCATTTCTCCTGCAGTAAGTGCTTCTCAAAGCACCTTTAATAACAGAACTGTAGCTTCCTATTGCACAGTTAAAAACAACCAGGCATTACATTTGTCCATCTCGTTTGTCATGGAAATTCTCAGTTAATGTGTAATGGTAATTCACTGTTGCTGATGTCAGTCAGAGCTCAGCTTTATCTAGACACCAAGGACAGCGGAGAGAGTCGTCAGCTCTTGCTGATATCTGCAAGGATGTCTGGGAGAGTTGTTGTTCGCTCCAGGGTTCTTGACGTCATAGATTAGTCTAGGTGGGTCAATGTGGCATGACCCTGATAATGGTAAAGTCTTTTGAATATATGCAGAGTCTTTGGAAGTGTCTGGCAGTTATGTTTGAGCATGGCACTGAACCACAAGTATGATGTTGAATCAAGTCTCCTGCAGTATTTATCTGATGTCTAAACTTTCATCAACGTGAACCATCCGAGTCTAAGGAGTCTTATTGTGTGGAGTCAACTCTTGATAATTTCCTCGACATCGTTGTCCTAATGTTTAGTTCACGTATGGTTCACTTTTAGTTTCCGTCTCAAAGATGCTGCCGGTAAAATAGTTGGAAATTCTTACTCCAGTAATCGACTGTTTTTACCTTCCACTGGAGTACGAGCGCGTTCTTGGTCCCACTAGCCTTCCTCGGAGCATTGGGAGGGTCTGGCTCACAGCTTAAAGTGGTGAAGCTCACAGCCTCAGACGGGCTTCCTTGTAAACAGTTACACAAGGCCTGGACCCTGAGAAAAGAAGAGCAGTGGTTTCAAATGTTCCTCTGGCATTAAAAGTACATTAAAAATAGGCCAAAGGTGGAGGGGCAACACCCACCTGACATGATAGTCTGTTGCTGGTCGAAGGTCTTCCAAAGTAGCACTTAGTTCTTCCCCGCTGCATCAAAGGAAAAGAGAATTTGAATAACTGTCTAAATAAAGGAAATGCATAACAACAGCTTGTAAAAGGCCTTGCTACATCTTGCTTATGCTTACCAGTACATGCTCTTGTACTTCCCATCTTTTCCACTAAAAGAGACTGAGACCTCGTAGCTGATGGGCTCCGGGAGGTTACAGTCTTCTTCCACATTACCGTTCTCACTCTCTGGCCTGGCTGGAGCACTCCAGCTCACTAATGTTCCTCTTGCCTGGATGTCTGACACCTGTAATGAAAGTTTGAAAGTTTCATTGATCCCTCTCAAGTCTCTGCACACCATCAAACCAGGACAAGTCCCCTTCAAAATGACTTGTCTTTATTTTGCTACAAGCCCAAATGTCATATTTTTAACATCCAACCAAGAATCTTATGGCTTGGTAAAGGAAAAAAAAAAAAAAAAGATCAAAATATCGAGGCTGATGCCACGTTGGGAAAATGTTTCCGGCACTTGGCAGTGATTTGCTGTGCAACCCTAAGATTTTTCATTCTGTGTTGAGGTGGTTTAAAAATAGCCTGAGAAACACTGCAGGGGGGATTCATATGTGGAAGAACTCAATCAAGTCAGGTCTGTACCACCTTCGTGTCTGTGCCCTCCAGGGCCCCCCTCACCCCTTTTCTTCCCACAGTCACATTCTCAGTCCTTTAACAAACCAGTGTGGCAGAAGGATGGAAAAAATCCACTTTCCATTGAAGCTTAACCTTCCCTATATAAGACACCTTCCCTTTACTTTAGTCATCATCTTTCCAACAGACTTGTTTTGCTACTTTTACAAGGACTTCAGACCGAAGAGGCCATGTATGACAAATCCCATTTTATATGAGGTCAGAGAAATTCTATTTCTAGCTCCAAAGATTCCCATCCAGCCGCTGTTATTTATTTCTTCATTTATTAGGAACAGATACGACATAGAAAGGCAAACTGAAAACAGCCATCCGAGGCAAGTGTCATCGTGTTAAAACACCTTTTCTCATTTTCTTAATCTATATTACACAAAACAAGGTCATCAAACATAAAGGTGTGAGAGCTCTAGATTTAGTGTATATAATTAGTTCAATGAGTATTAATTCAAAGCAAAGCTCAAACCTTTATGTATCTGCCTGCATAGTCACTCGGCGGCACATTTAGGAATAGAAATCCCCACAAGAATGCGAGTCAGGAGCTTTGACTCCATTAGCAATAAATCATCATCAACGTTAATAGAATGTTTAATGGTGCTGCACATTTGCATCATGACAGGTTTTCATAAAAGACGCAGTAATAAATGACGTCTAAAGCCATGAAAACTGCGTTAACTAGGTTTAGCAAAATAAATACAAGGAGTCGAGTGAATACTAACCACTGGTTTACTGATGGTACTCAATAGTGCCTGCAGGGCCTGTGCATCTTCATCGAGCTCTGAGGAGAGGAATACAGTTAGATATGACACATGTCATCACTCTCTTTACATCAGGAAAAGGGTAAGACAAAGAAATGATTCATGCATTAAAGAATGTGCTGGTTTCTATATAAATAAGTCAAAATAATTGCCGGGATAACGTCACTATAATTTAAGGTGGAGAAACTAAACTATAACGATGCCTGTCATTCATTCATTCAAGGAACTGGAACCTTCTGTTGTTATTTACTCCATATCGATTGGAATTTAAAAAAAATACTTTTTAGCCACTACTACTTTGCTGTCGGAGAAGGTTCTCATGATTGGGTACTCTACTCTAACTACATTTTACATTTCAACTCCCTTGTCCAAGCATTATCCAAGGACAACGTTAAGATGTAGAAACAAAAACACATTTCAGCAACCTTCATGAACTATTCACAGTAGCTCTTTAATTATCCACCGCTGTTGCCAAGTAGATTTTTTTTTTAAACTCTATGATTAATGAGCAGCATGAGATCATGTAATCAAAAACTTTTTTTGGCCACATTTCTGATCTATTGCTGCCACCAGCTGCTGCCCCTAATGAGGCACTGTTCCCAGCGTCTAAACACAACACGCTCCCAACTTCCGGAGGTTGTTGTGAGTCAGCCAAATTATGAAGCTCAACAAACCCTTACCCCTTAACTTCCTTACCTCTCGACTCTCCATTTTTTCCACTGGCCGTCTGCTTGTCAGAGCTGGCCACTGCGTGGCTGGGTTGCCCCTGCTCCGCCTCCAGCACTTTCCCTCCGACGCCATTGTGAATGTCCACCGTTTGCGGACTTCTACAAGTCTTCTGTGGTGAAGAGGGAGGGCTGTCCTTCACGGGCCCTCCTCCTCCGCCTCCCTGACGGTCCTTCAGTTTCTTCTGCAGACGCTCATACGTTTTGCTCGTTCTGTCATCTCTGTGAACAAATGGCGGGCGTCCGTGTTGGGAGTGGGGGTCTGCAGAGACTGGGGGGGGGGGGGAAAAAAAGGGGGAACACTTGTGGGTTAGTGCAGATGCCACTATGAGTAAGAAAAGTTGTATTGGGCAGCTAGAGAAGCAGGTCATTAATTGGCAAGATCACAAGAACACATGACGCGGCATACAAATATCCTGGGCTCGCTCAAGTAAAGTGAACTCCTTAAAAATAAGGAGCCGACAAAATGTTTACCTCAAGTGTGCCAACAAATGACATCCTAACAAAACAGAAGCTGTTAAATCCAGCTCACCCTGCTCTGAGTGGATATGAGCTGGATGGTACTGGGAGATGTACTGAGAGCTCATGTCGCCAACACCCCCCGCCATGCCCGTGTACAGATGGGGAGGTGGGGGCATCATGGCAGGGTGTGGGATGAAGGCAGGCAGGTGGGCATGGGGTGGAGGTGGAGGGTGGTGGAGAGGAGAGTGTCCGCCTGGGTGGAACTCTGGTTGCTGAGGTAAAACCAGAACCCGCCGCACCCCGTTCTCCTCTATGATCTAAGAAAAACAAGCAAACACACAAGTGCAAGGAAGGCAGATATTACAGCTTTGAGTCCAACAAGATGCCCGTCAGAAAAATTGCAGTGAAAATAGCATAAAAGTCATACCTGTGATACGTATCCAGGAGGCACAAAGATTGGAGGCACTGAACCATTTGGAGACATCATGGGAACCTGAGCAGGACCTGTAGGAAGGGAGAGTAAGATCAAACACTTTCTCTCGTTTTATCTGTGCTTAACGTGTTTCCAGTATTTGAGGATGGCACAGGGCTGAAACTTCAAGCCCAGTCTGATCGGATCCACTCACACACCCTCGTCACCTTCGTGTTTTTTTTGTTTGTTTGTTTTTTGAGGCAAAAATATCTCTTACAAGCAAATTCGCCCAAACTCTTGAATGCTACTCTTAACAAGTTTACAATTTTATGAGCTGGTCATGAAAAAGATGTGTATGCCTCTTTATGAACTATCAAAAAGGATTTAAATGCCAGGGGGAAGGTTTCAAACGAGACGGTTTACAGCCGCTGGAGAAACAGCCTTTACTCACATTTACCTTAAAAACCAACAATAAGTTTTCCATTGGACTGCTACAAGAAAAGAATATTTTGACCGAGAAAAAAAAAGTGTGAGTGTGCAGGACAAAATCAGCATATAGATAAAAGGTACTGCGCCAAAATGGACAAAGTAAAAGTTCCAAATGATACAGACAAACTTTTCATACAGATAATACATCGAAACATCTGTAAACCTTGACAACAATATATACTCCTCCCATTTTCCCCACTACGATGTGAGGCTGGTTTTTAATGGAGCAAACCCCCCATGTTGCCTCTGTCAGTAGAAATGTTCATACAGCTGAATCACTTCCCAAAAGCAGCTGCATTCTCAATGACAATTTCATTTATTTAATACGGCTGAGTAAGAAAGGGCCGAGAAATGCATTTTTTAAATACTGGCAAATTTAAGAAGAAAAAGTGCTGAGGAACAACAAAGTTTCCTGCGTGGCTCTGTTGTAGGGGCCAGTGCTGCGGCTTAGCTCAGCTCACAGAAGTGACAGCTCAGCAGAAAGCCTGCGAGAGAGAAACAGAGGGACCTCTGTGCCAGGTTTGCAGATTCACACATTTCTTTTCTTACAAACCTAAGACGTAAACACTAGAGCCTCGACACCAGATGTCATGCAGGGGAGCAAAAAAAAAAAAAAAATCCACAACACTCACTGACCTCCCGGCGGCCTGCTGGAAGAAGAGCCTTCCTTCATGTTGTCAAAGCTGGCGTAAGCAGACTGAGCAGCCATAACAGGCCCTTGACTACAAAGGTTGTCCTTTGGCCTGTGGCGTGATTCATTGAAACCTCCTACTTCTAAACTACAGCACCATGCCCTCTGTGCTAAAGTCCACATTTCAACTTTCAGGAGAAACAGTGGGCATAAAAGAAGGAGGATGGAATATATAATATGTAACAGATGGATACTGATATACAGCATAAATATAGAAGGCTCTTCTTCACTCCTGTGTTTACTGACTCAATCTTCAAACTGCACTTTTCAGCACTTCCCCTTCATCCCGGTTCCCTACTCTCTCCACTGTCCTCTGTACAATAAAACATGGTTAACATCAGTCTAATATACATCTTTAGTATAATTGTTTATGTGAGCCTTGTGAGCTGCTCTACTCAGCCGTTATCAAAAAGCTCCTCCCCTTTTTACCATCATTCTAGCTGCTGATGTTAAAATTAGACTGATCAGTCGCTTATCGTACTTTCTGCTTCCTGCTAATAAACCACAGACTTTTCCATCTTTACTGGCATTGTAGGAATAGATCTAATCTGAGGTTTTTCTAGTCGTTTCTCTGTCGCAACACAGTCACAGTAGACGGATGTTCAACATGAGTCGGCTTCAGCCACTCTTACTTTGCTGAATTATTTTGGTCATGCTGAATTTATGTCGTCTGTCTGCAAATGAAAAAAACAAAAAAAACAATGGTGTGGTCTGGATCTGCTTTCTGTTCAGTGTCTTCACAACATGGGTTATGCATTTGTGCTAGATTGATGAAGGGGTTGATCGACTAGTTTGTGGTCAATTGGGTTAAAGTCAGTTCTGTTAAGGTGCTAAAGTCTAAAGTGAGCAGATGAATGGTCCAGTGGTGGACGTGGGTCGACTGTGACACCGGTTAGGATGACACAGCTAAGCTTGTGTTCATGTTTGACCTGACTTTGTGTTCTTCTTCTTATCATTATTGGTCTGCAATCTTTTTCTATATTCAGGAGAAATCCTTCGTTACTGAACGTGTCCCTGCGTTTCATTTTCAATTAAAGCTCTCAGTGTTTTTCTCCTTCATAAATTGGGACAGCTGGAGAGAGAGAGAGAGAGAGAGAGAGAGAGAGAGAGACGACGTGCAGCAAAGATCCCGAGGTGAGCGCACGCCCCTTTCACTTACTTTTCATGTAAACTCAAGAAACACCAGACGATACTTCATGGACTGAAGATGGTTTAGATTGTGCTGTTTACTTGTGATGGGCCATTTTTCACTGCTGTTTGCTGCACGTTCTGTAACAAACTAAGTCTTCAGAGCCTACTCGATAACAACAATTCAGACTATAGAAGTCCACCTTTACTTATTGTTTGGACTCAGATATCCAAACTGGGAACATTTACCATGCAGCTAAAACACTGAAAAATAAATTCAGCCAACTAGGCATTTATTAGTCAAATGTTATCCTGCCAAACAGATTATATGACATATATTGTTTGAGTCTAGCTGCTGATAAACATAATTGGTTGAGACAGAGCAGGTGGGCCTCTGATACTAAAATCAAAAGGGCAAACAGCTTTGAAGCCCCTCTCAGTGCATCGAGCCAGCAGACTGATCCACGGCCTCATTTCCCCGTGCGAGAACAAAAGTCTCAGTTCAGTGAGCATGGAGGAGATCAAGCAGAAACGATGACAGTCACACTGCTCCTGCTCTCACTGATTTCAGATAATATCATCTGCGTGGGATTTCAGAGTATGTCCTGTTAACTCCACTCACTTTAAGACTAATAAATGATGGCGCTCTTACTGCAGGTGCCGCTGTGCACCTGCCTAATGACTGCTTTCAACGACTCCAGTTAGAGCCAATGCTGAGTAACCAGGAAATCTGATGAATCACATTAGCACTCCACAGGCCAGAGTTTGTCTGTTTAGAAGGTTTAGTATGCAACCTTGGAGAGTGTACAGAGAGGAGGACAAGCAGAAAGCGTAGAGTGAGGGAGGAAGGATGGGGGAGCCACACACATCTTAGAGAGGGAGAAAAAGAAGAGAGGTAGGGTGGGGAGGGGGGGGGGTGGGGGGGGGGGGGGGGGGGGGGGGGGAAGAGAAAAACACCCACTCTTTTACATCAGACTGACGCACGAGTGCTGACAGAGATCAGATAGAAAAGGCCACATCCCCCTCCCCCGTCTCCTACCCTCCCCTCGAGTCAACTGGAGCATTGGTTGTGCTGACGTGGCCGTGGAGTGCCAGCCTTCCAGAGGAAGCAGCCACGGGGAGAATAAAAAAAACAAAAAAAAAACATCAGCCCTCCTCCCACAAAACGGCAGGCTGCGACCGAGCCCGGAATAGCCACAAACAAGCTGCCTGTTTTGCAAGTGTAAACAGAGACTAGGCAACACTTAGGAAACACCATCATCTCCCGTCAACATCACATAACCCGTCCTCACCTCCCCGCCTCTGGAGGCGGGCCGACAGGATCAACTGGTGCAGGGTGTCTTTGTCTAAAAGCCGTGGTAACTGTGGGGAGATGGGGATAATTGTTCAGCTCGTGGGAAAGAAGCAGAGGAAGAGACTTTATCATAGTCCGGGTTATGTGATGTTTGGGCGGCTGTGGCTCAGTGGGTAGGAAGCTCGAAAGACGCTTCCACACACATGCATGCACAGGCAGAGACACTTTAAGCACCCGCCTGTTTCCTCTCCTCTGAAACTAAAGATCTTAACAAACCCTTCACGAAGGTTTAACTAAAGCACACTGAACATGGAGGAAACCTGCCAGACATGGCTCTGAAAGAAAACAATCCAAGCAAACTCGCGAGGTTTAATCGGATGTGCGAATCAACCCTCAATTAGATAGAGAGAACAAAAGACGCAGGAGGAGAAGACGAGTAAGAGGAAGGCTGGCTGGGTTAAGAAAAGACCAAAACTGAACAAAGACAGGAGGACAAGAGAAGGACGGGTAAGTAAGGGAGCTTTCAATAAGCTCTCAATGGCAACACGATGAACTGTGAGCCTATAAAGATGGAGCGGGCTTGATTATTAATTAGAGCTAATAAATTGTCTCCATCCACAAATAAAGACGAGAGAGAGGATAGGCAAGGGAGGGCGAGCAGTTAATAATCACAACTGAGCCGAGGAAACTGAACTGTCAATAACACACACAAAAAAAAGGCCTTAATGAAAGTGAAACCCGAACCATGTAATTCAGGTGATAAGAGTGGAGTAAACGCTTCTTGCTAAAGCATGGAATGGCACATTTCCCCCGCAGGCAGGAAAGATCTTCCATTAATTAAGGGGGTAGTAATTTTCAGTAAGCGTAACATTGAATTAGCACATTAGGAAGGATGTGTTCTCGTTTCCTCCGCTTGGCTACTTCCTCACGACATGCCTGTTAGCGTCCAAACCCCTGCCGATCGAGGCGCACAAAGGGACAAGAAGCGAGAGGAAGTCAGTCGACGGGCATTCAGTGAAAACAGGACGCACGAAGCAAGACAGTTCAAAAAAAAAAAAAAAAAAAAAAGATATTAATAACAGAGATTTTTTCTTTTCCCAGTGTTCGCCGACTTTCGTGTTAAGCCCTGATATTTGAAGACAAACGCACGTCTTCTTGCAGCCCTGCTGGCATTACTGATGTTTACAGGAGGGGAAGGAATCAGTAACCTTCACGCTTGTGTTTATAACAGAACATCACACTGGTGCTGCTGCCCTCAACAAACAAACAGAAAAAAAGGATGTGGCTCTGTTCAGGACGTGACGATTTCACTTGAACCCCCCCCCCCCCCCCCCCCCCCCAACAAGAAGCTGTAACCTCCCAAACCCGTTGAAGTTGATTATTTTACACGCACAGAAACGGCTGAGTGAACATAGTCTGGACATCCCATCCTCGACTATATTTAGAAGGAAAACAAAAAGGGTTTTTTGTTTTTTTTGCATCTTCTCTCATTCTCTCCCTCCCCGCATGGTACGAACACAGCCATGGGAGAATGAGTCACAAGCTCAGTCATTCTTGGAGCTACACACACTGCAGAAGCTGTGAATGGGCCGCGCCTGTGCGTGTATCGTCATGCGCATGTTTGTGTGCGTGTACTCGGTGTTGTGCTGGCGAGGAGAAAAATCATGTGCTAATGTGGCATTATGTGTCTGATGTTTGCCGTCCAATTATGGGAAGCATATGTGAGGAGCTTTTATTTCCCCAGGAGAGGAAACATGCAACCTCCCCGCCACAGTGAGAATGCTTTTAACTCTTTATGATCATGCATGCGTTACGTTCTCGATGAGAATAATGGATCACTTGAAGCACAAAACCTCACCACCAGCCCCCTCCCAGTGCTAGACTATATTGTCTCATGATAGTAGCATGTCCTTGCTGCCCACTCACAAGCCTCAATGCAAACTCAATGAAAGGCTTTGAATATAAAGAAAGGTGAGAGGTGACAAGAAAGAAGGCGATAAAACACACGTAGTAATATTTTTTTTTTCCCGATTTAGCTCCTGACATTTACAATCTGAAAATCCTACATTTACTTCGAAACATAAAAGTAAGAAGACAAAAGGTTCCAGCATGGATTTCTGAGGGTAAGCTGTTTTCAACGATACACGCCTGAATGCTTCTCTGAACCGATCCTGAAATATTCTCGAGTTGCTTTTTCCACGCACGCACCTCAGGGCGGGACACGCTCCCCGTCGGAGAAAAGGTCTCAGCGGGACGCGACGTAAACGAATGACACAGAAATGGCCTGGCCGAAGCAGCAGGAGTCCGACACTACGATGACAGAATGCTACATGTAGTTGCACATATTCTCAGTGTCCACTGAAGAGCGTAGAAGAACTTCGTTAGTGGGAAACAGAAAACATTTTGTCGCAGTTTCATTACGTGCACAGAGATCCCACAGGTTGCAGATCAGACGCAGGATATAAACAGCATCACATCCTCCCGCTCATTTCTAAAATGTATATTATTCAGGATATTATTTAGGGACAAAGGAACATTATTATTTTCTGCAGTGTTATCACATTGGGTTTGAAGCACCATGTACTTCAAAGCAAGTGTGCTCCAGGAGAGACTGTCCTACGATAGGTGTCATCGCAGCCCCGTGTCCAAGCCTTCATTTATTCAGGTCATATAGAGTCAAAGTAACAACAAGCGTGAAACAGTGCAGTGTCATGTCAACTTTATTGACATGTTATACTGTGTTCATATGGATCGGTTATAAACATGCTTGTGTTACATAGTTGGTGAACACACCAACTAGTTTCTAAGGGTAACCAGACTGTAACAGTGCAAGCTAATAGCTCAAAGCCCTCTTTCTATATTAGAAGTACAACAGGCCAGTGTATAGATACAGAGAAAAAGAAGGAACATATCTGCAGCACAGATACGAATGAGAGGAGACATTTTAACAGATAAAAAGGACAGATAGACGGTCGGACTTACCAACCAGTATCTAACAGAGAAGCATTAAGGACATTGGATTTATGGCCAAAAACCGAGCCAAATGTGCGCACAGTCTTTAGCTCCCTGTTGAGATGCCAGAATGACTGAACGGCCGAATGAATGTCTCGGCTTTAGAGAGAGAAAGCACATCTCTATCAGGCGAGATGAGCCCAGTGGAACTGGACGGGTGCTTTCAGCCACCAACCGGAGACTGAAACATCCAAAGGGACGTGAACGGGCGACAGCCTCAGTCAGATGGAGAAGCAGATCTAATCAACCCATTGGTCCTTATGAGGACGTGCCTCATGAGTCACAGAGATTATCAGGTGGTCTTTCACCTGCTGCCAGCGGTACAGCTGACAAATCTACAGTGTCAGAGCGAGGCTGCCGGGCTTCGAGGTTGGAGCTGCCAGGACTTGTCCATTCACATACAGAACTCCCCTGGTTGCAAAGCGGATAGCACGAGCAGGAAGATGCTAAATGGCCACTCCAATTAGCCTCCTCTGCTCAAGGTCGCTCCTCCAAGGCCGAGATCACAAAAGCAAATGCCTTCTATAAACTGCATTTCAAAAGACTGTCTGCTAATATTAGGCAGGCTGTCATGCACTAAAGTATAGTAATTAGTATTACGCACATCCAGCTGCTAAAAATACAGACTGAATCGACAAATTGGTGTGGAATTGAGCAAACTCTCAGAAATGTGATTACACCAGCTCGTCGCCTCTTTGGAACGGCGTCACACTGTCTCTGTCAAAACATACTAGGGTTAACGCTGAAAGCATGCATATGGACTACAGACACTGTAGTGAACAGGGGCAGTATGTTGTTGTATACACACAGCAAACCAAACCAACTAACCACATGTGCATACATGAATGCCCGCACACGCACACGCACACGCACACACACACACACACACACACACACACACACACACACACACACACACACTCATCTTCCTCACTCCTTGCACTGCAAGCGGTGAGTCATCCCTCTATTCACGTCACTGAGAGAAGAGTGCAGCCTGTGACAGGCCAGTTAGTAGCAGTCACACTGATCTATGTGGCACCTCTCAGCTCTTTGTTCCTCCTCTGATGGAGAGACCATGTATACTCGCTCCCCATTAGGAAGGTTTACTCAGCTCATAATGGTGGGCCAGGTGCGGGAGCTCAGTCAGACAGGAGTAAGGAGAAGAGTCCCTGCGTGACTGAACTCTATGATGGCTCCCTGCTGGGGCAGCATCACTTCATATCACTGATTTTGCTCCTATCGTAGGGCTGGGCGGTAGGACCTCAAATCAATATCACGATTAACTGAACATTTGACCTCGATTACGATTCATTTGGATTATTTCATTCGAGTTTTTTGCCCTCATACCTCGCTGACAGGGTCTCTACTGTAATGTCCTATTATAGCTGGGATATCTTGTCTGATGAAGGAGTGCATATCTGATGAACTATTCTGTGGTTATTGTGACTGAATATTGTGAACTGAAATCAAAGCATCACTTGAAATGAAAAGGACACATTAGTTTCAAAGTAGAAATTAACTTCTCTAAAACAGTAGAAAATAAATACCTTGGATTTTCTGCAAACCGTTTTTTTTCCCCCACAGTGTTTAAACTTGACTTCTTTTTGTTCAGTGTCGTCTTCCCTAAAGACAAACTGTGTCCGAATGACGGACATTACTTCCATGCTGCTGCAGACGTGTCGTCACATGACTCCGCCTATAAAATAATTGAAATAATCGATGTGGACGACATCGATATTTCGATTAACCGCCGAGCCCTACCCTATCGTCATTTCAACCAGGATGCCTGAGTCCTACTGTCCACAATGATCTTCATATCCTTCACTAGAAAGGGCACAGCCAAAGGATACAAGTCATCAAGTTTGTGCTCAAAGGTCATGTAACAACACGCTGCGGTCATCCAGGACAGAAAAGAACAAACCTTTATGAAGTGGTCATCATTTAGCTTGCTGTCCTTTTTTTATCAAATCAAACTGAATGAAAAAAAAATGAGTTCACTGAAATGTCAATATGTGAAAGGATGTCTGTGGATTAAAGGAAAATAAATTATGTTTATCATAAACGCTTACAATCACAGCCCCACAGCTCTGCCTCCTACAAATACTCCAGCTGTCTTCCGTCTCACAGTGTCAGAGGCGTATCGGTGCTAGACTTCATTGTTGCTGTCACAAAGCCAGCGCAATCACCAACAATTGAAGAAAAGGAAATGACTGTCATCGGGGTAAATAAGAATGTGTAACTAATCTTACTCAAACACCGCCTTTCTGTCCCAACTCCACTGCCACCATGCTGTAATTACACCACGTGCGTATTTCACTCTATTATAGTCTATCATCGCACACTTCATATATATTACCTGTCATATTAAGGCAATGAGAAGCATGCCAAATGACATTCACAGAGGAGGGCTAATGAGTAAAAAATAAAAATCATGATTTTCTTGTTGGTTTTTTGTTTTGACACAAGAGGAGGCAGACCATTACGACCGGTGCCATTGTAATGAAAATATCAATAAAAATAAAGTGGATGCATTAAAGTGAAAACTTACATACTGTGTATGCACACACACACACACACACACACACACACACACACACACACACACACACACACACACACACACACACACACACACACACACACACACACACACACACACACACACACACACACACACACACACACACACACACACACACACACACACACACACACACACACACACACACACACACACACACACACACACTTCTTTCAGGATGTATGTATCTCTATACCAGCTGAAACAGAAGATGTTTTTATGTCACCAAGCAGTCTGGGAGCTCTGAGACGACGATGACTGTCATCGTTTCTGTAAAAATACGTCAATGCTTCCTGGCAAAGCCCCTCCCTTTTTCTCTGTACACACTGAAAAGAAGCCGAAAGAATCAAGGTGAAGGGGAATGCTGGGAGCATAGAAGTTAAGAAAAATGGAGAATACCTTTTTAAATGTCAAAATGAATCATTCCAAGCAAAACTGAAGCCAAGAGAAAGAACTCAATGTGCTTATTTTTTTTATATGGAAGTGTAAAGCTGGATGTATAGAGACATAGATTGTTCTTCTACTATAGCTTTGTGTGTAGCGTTTCTTCCATGTTGTTTTACATATTTTCTCATTTTCTCAGTATCAGGGAAAAATAACAAATATTGTGTTTATACATTTCTAGTGATAGCACGAAACAATATCCCCCACATCTATTTCCCATATACTTAGACATGTTTCCTAGCTTCAGGGCATAAACTGAGAACACCGCCGTTTAATTGAGCCGTACATTCCCAGAGCTCTCAGCAGCTCTGTGAAGAGTGCAGTGAAAAAAAAGGCTTTTGTCTTGTGGTCACAATGACCTGAAGCTCGCACAGTGACACACAGTGTCTTCTCTCTCTCTGGAGCACTCTCTGCTGGAGCAGTGACGCTGTGCCCAAAAGATGCACAACACGACGAGTAGCGCTGCACAGCGAAGCTCCAAACCAGAAGTGGTGCTGTTCAATGAGCCTGTGCACATGTTGCATGTCATCGTTTGAAGAATTTAGTTCCATTTAGCGTTTGCTTTTAGGAACACACGTGGTCAAACAACACGAATGAACAAAGTCTCCTTTTTTAAGTCCGGGAGAGAGT
Source organism: Symphodus melops (assembly GCF_947650265.1). Lineage (NCBI taxonomy): Eukaryota > Metazoa > Chordata > Actinopteri > Labriformes > Labridae > Symphodus > Symphodus melops. The sequence continues at coordinate 5,489,782 of NC_136700.1, read as the reverse complement.
GTGTGTTCAAAATTAACGGATTATAAAAGGTTTTGTATTTTTTTCAAGGCCAAAACATGCGTCACAAGTGAGGCATTCACAATTTCTTCATATGGGAGCTCGTGAAAGGACATGGCTCCAAATGTATTCAGCATTTGTCAGAAACATTTTTTCATGATTTCGTCAGATATTCAGATTCATCAAGTGTGTGTACAAACAAGGCGGCTCTCTCACCTGTGATACACTGAAACTGTCCATCCTCTCTTCGAATAGTGAAGGCCTCACCTGGGTTTACCTGCACCAGGATTACCTGTGGAGAGACAAAGCAACAGGTTCTGTTATAGTTCACTTTCACACATTTTTGTAAACTAACGACCTAAACATGTCCGAACACAAAAAAAAAAAAAGAAAAAACCTGAAGCTGCAGATTGTCTGTAAAACCTGCTCCAGTGTTGTAGAAACACAAGATCTTGCAAATTTCCCTCGACAGACATAGTGGGAAAACAAGCAGCTCCATTTCTGTGAAAGCACCCAATGGTGTGGTGATAGACTGACAACCATAGAGGGAGCCAACTGAAAACCACAGAGGGAAACAAAGTCATGGCATCTCTTTATTAAAAGCATTATGACGGTGGCTGAGCTGTAGGTGACACTAGGAAGAGGCAGACGAGAACAGAAACATCCCAGAGTTAATTAAAAACAACACACGCTTCACTTTCTATAACACCGATTGGTCTCCAGACCAAAGTCCATCAAAAGTGTTATGAGTGACCAAACAACGGGAGACATTTACTGAGAATAAGACCGGCAGACTACCGGGGCTGACGTGATGGCTAAATAGCTTCCTTCCCAGTGTGGTAATCCTGGAACGATCAGTGTCAGCTTCATCAAATTCAAGAGATATCATCCATCGAAATTTGGGATCATTTCTAAAAGAGTGCAGTCTGAAGCAGGCGGCGTGGACTGCAGCTCGTACACACATTCCTGGAAGAACAACTTGTACATTTTAGGATCATTCATCCTGTTGCTTAAAAGGTGAAAAACACAACAAAGTCCTTGTCGTTTCAAAACCACCCTGAGCATGCTTTCTGATCTTGAAACTCACAATTTTTAAAGACACGACGCTTTGCGATTGAACTGTTCCTTCTGATCATGTGTTGCATTCTCCTCGAGTGATGAGCTTCAACCATGAGCCTCACAAGTCTGTCATCTTTACTAGCTTTTGTATTTTAATGGAGTTCATCTTTTCTCCTGGATATATCAGGTGCACACTGCGACCCTGCACTGAGTCATGCTGCTTCTTTCATTACAAAAGACTTGAGCATCATAGCTGACAAGAGGTAAAGTAAAAATTTTAAAAAAGAGAATCTTTAACCATTTTACATGAGTGACAATTAATCTTCTTTTGACAAAAGCAGAAAAAAACGATTCAGTAGTTATGAATGACAATGTTATTCTAATCAACAGGTCGGATTGTGTCAATAAAGAATAATAAACCCTGAAGCTTCTCCCCCCTGCCTTATCTGAATCCATCACTATTGGCTAATTCTTATCAACTCCACAATAACACACATGACTAGATTTTGGTTGCCCGGCAATGTGTGTGGGCGCTCGTTACCTCACTCTTGTGGAAGTCGCTGTCATAGAATCTACACTCCCCTGGCAAAGGGCTCTGGCTGTGGCTCTCGTCGAGCACAGAAATCATCAGCACCTCCATCTCTGACACCGCTCCCATTCATGTGCTCAGCAGGGAGAGGAAAGAGCCCTTTGACGGCCACACACAGCAGCTCATATGTTCATACACACCCACACAAGCAGCGTCAGCAGTGTGGATGATGGTGGGGAGGGGGAGGGGGAGGGGGAGGGGGAGAAGGGGGGGGGGGGATGCATAGGCGAGGGAGGTCTTATTGAATCAAAGTCTAGGCACTTCACAGTCTGGAGCATGTGCATGTTTGTTGTTAACCTCATTCTGTGGGAAGTAAACAACTACCCGAGAATTCAACCGCAACATTGGAAGTTTAATCTGAAATCAGGGCGGATAAATTAATTCCATGTGCATAAAAATCAAAAGGATGAAATTGAGCTGGCAAAAAGATCTGACTTCTACTTACTGTTGCCCGCATCGCTTTCTCTCATTCAGGCGTTGCTATTCACACAGTCACAGATGCTCCAGGGTCTCACAGACCCCTCCACAACTTCACCCTACCCTCATGAGAAATCACATGACCTGCGATGCTAACACATCTGGCTGGGCTGGTCCTTTTAAAAAAAAAAAAAAACACTCCACTTGCATGAACTCCTGCACAAATTCACCAACGACTCTGGCTGAGGTGTGAGGAGCGCAGCAGGAGCGATGCAGGCGGATGATGCTCAGTCTCTCCCGCTGAATGAAGCCGTCACAGAAAGTGTGGCGCTCACGCTCACGTTTGCTCGGCCAGGTTGAGCCTCGCTTGCTCCATAGCGGCACTCACTGCAGCGGCTTGTTCAATCTTGCCTCTGGCTCCGGTGCAGCCTCCCCCTACCGTGTCAGTATCCACAGCAACCCCTTCAACAAATCAGCCACGGCGATGTCCGCGCCAAACCTTTTGGAGGAGGGATTGAAACCTTATCAGCAGTGGCCACTCTTCGGAAAGGGAGGAGGATGAACCCGAGGAAAACGGGACCAAATGTGTGAAGGAGGGGGATGATGCCTCAGTTTGCTTTTTCAGTTCCTTCTTGCCTCTGTCACTGACTGTGTGCCAGCTCAGTTAATGCCTGCTGTGCTCCTTAATGTGGTTAATTTCAAAAGGATTCCACCGGGGGGGTGATCATAGCACAGCTGAGCCGACAAAAGGTAGAAGGGTTCCACAGCGTGGGGAGTCTTTTGTTCAGCCTTTTTTTCTTTTTTCTTTTTTTTTCAAAACATCAACAATGGCGTGAGGGAGCTGAACGACCCACGCAGCTTCTGAGGCTGACATATAAGACTACGCTACAGTCTCCCTCCCTCCCTTCTCTCACCTCCCCCTCATACTCTCTCTGGCTCCCTCTCCCATTCACAGAGCGACATGCCATACACCCTCTCTTAATACTCCGATCGATGTGAGAGGAGATGGGGCGGTGGGAGTTCAATTGCGGAGCTCCAGCGCCGGCACCCTCCAGTTCTCTTCTGTCTTCAAAGAGCACAAAGCAGCCCGCTGACAGCCAAAACAGGGGCTCTATTTGTACAGAGACACAATAAACAGAGCCCGCAAGTATTCACCGCTTCTGAACATCTGTCCTCCTCGTCCACTCTAAATGGATCATTCCTTAAAGTGACAGTGCTGATCACTTGATCAGCATGTGCCAAGTTGGCAGTCACTCTGCGTCAATGATATAGCCGAACAAGCGGGGCCGATGGCATATCCTCCACAAAGTCAAATCCTATCCTACCATTTCTTTTACTCTGTTTAATGAAAAGAAAAAGAAAAAAAAGACGGATTGAAGGGATCAGATTTATAAAACTGCTCGCACGAGTGATTAAATTCCAAGCAGGAAAGGATTATGAATTAAGAGGACTTAAGAGATATATAAAAGCAAAAATGAATTTGGAAGAAGAATGGTAGGTAAGAGAAACAAAACCCTGTAAGTACTGTAGAACAATAATGAGGGTATTATTTAGCATCCACTAAATCTACTATCCAACATGACTATTGATCTGAGAATGTTAATGTTCAGCTCTGTTAGGTACTTTCATGAATAAGATATATGATTCAAATCGAGCCTTTAAATCTTTCCCTGATGCGTCTGTTAACTACAGTATTAAGCTTTAGTTGCCTACATCAGAGAAAGAAAATAGGGCACACGTTGGCTGTGGAAGCGCAAACAGGATCAGGCTTTACTGAACCAAATCGGACCAAACTGTACTGATCCATAGCGGACCGCTTGGTGGAAACGGGGGCTAAACAGGTGAGACTGTACTGACTCTGAAACGGTGCCAGGATGCTGCAACGGCTGCTTTCCAAACCGCTGAATAAGCCCTGTAATGTGCGATGTCATATTCACAACAAGCATGAAGTTAACAGAGCTGTGAATAGAGACATGCATAAAGAGAACAGGAACCATGAATATCACACAAACTGTGACTAATTCCTCGAACAGTATGTCCCAGAATTCCCACCATTGTCAAGATTTCCCTCTGTGTCTGAAGCGTTTTGCAAAGAGTGTATGGATCAGTTAACACTCAATGTCACACTGATGGCTACCGCTGTGTTTTATTACCCTGGAGAACGGGCCTGCTCTCTGTGTTCATGGCTGTTAGCTCTGACGTTTCTCAGCCGTCGGTGACTCAGAGTTCAGGTTTCTCACTATTTGTTCCTCCTAATTGTTTACTGCACGCTGATGTGACATAGCAGCTGGCTGGACCGGAAACAGGATCCAAATGACAGTGGGAAAATCCTGCCAGTGTCGGAAGTAGCCAGGAAGTAACGCAGGTGAGGGCATATGCTTACGTGTGTAATAGTGATTTAGGGCAATTTGATGATCTTCCGCCCTCCAGGATCCCCTGGAAACGTCGCATGACAAGATAGGAGGAGACAACTGGTGGGAAATAAAATCTTTCCGAGAGCTGTGTATGACGTAGAAGGTCCTCATAAATATTTTTTTTATCAATGTTTCGTCACAGAGAATACAACCTGTTTTACATATTTATGAGACGAATCCCAAACAGACGTCCAGGCACACAGCCAACCTTGTACATGTGTTGTCTTAAACCTGAGGCACGCACTATTTTCCATCAGCCCTTCATTAACTCGGTCAATAAACTTTCACGTCACAGTCTAGGTACACTCGTAATCATGAGCCAACCACTGGTGATGGAGATGATTCAAATCTTAATGTATACTGTATTATGTTTAGAAGGTGCTATATTATGTCAACATAAATCTTCCTCCATTTGGTCAGTCTTCAATTTTGAATGTAACATATTCTATGGACCAGTCACTGCAGTATCAAACTCAGATGGTAGAATCAGTGTCCTGCATCCATGTAAATAATGCTTACATGAGGTGGTGCCGATAGCGCAGCGGCAGCGCGCGCACCATGTTGCGAGGCTTTGCTCCTCGCGCGGGCGGCCCGGGTTCGCGTCCGGCCTGTGGCCACTTTCCCGCATGTCTCTCCCCACTCTCTCCCTGTTTCCTACTCTATCCACTGTCCTATCAATAAAGGCAAAAGGCCAAAAATAAACCTTTAAAAAAAAAAATAATGCTTACATCAAGAGTGTTTAACTTGTCTTACTTTTAGTATCTCCGGTGCTTAACTGGTGCTCGATAGGAACTTTGTTTTAGTAGATCTGATAAAGCTTCAGCTAAACTCCTCGTTTCTGTTCAATCCGACCACATTATGTTGAAGCCCAAGGATTCTAAAAAAAACTCGTGAATTTCTGCAAACTCTTGAGATGCTGTCGTGTGCTTTTTCTCTCCACAGGAGTACCTTCCATCTGGCTCCTCCACAACAGAGACTAGACTTGTGAAGCGCTTCGGGGCTGAATCTCTCATCATAGCTAGGGCGCTTTGTGCTTGTTCAAGAGCTGTCCTTGAGCTCCAGGTCAGCTTCCTGGCAAGAGACCTTCCAGGGTTGGTCACTTTGTTTGGCTAGTCAACCTGCTGCAAGCAAAATCCATGCATGCTCTTTGTTGTTGTCCCAGACAAAAGCTGTTTGTCTACCTACACCTACGTAGCCACACAGAGTTCGCAGTCAAATATTGATGAGGACATTTTGATTTTACGATTTGAAATGAAGAATAAAACTCGATTAAGTGAAGATCATGTCCCTATTTTTAGTCTTTTTCTTTTTTACAATAAATTCACAACAAAACAATATTATTTATTTAAACATATTTAAAAATAAATGTACCAAAACAATTTCTCTCTTTTTTTTTTTTTTTTTTTTTTTTTTTTTTTTTTTTTTTTTTTTTTAAATAGTACAAGGGATGGTTTAACAAATGTTAAATTCCAGGCAAAGTCAAGTTCTGTCACACTAAAAACCAGGGATGTTCCTAGCAACTGATTTCCCTGTTGATTGAACGCTTGTTTAAAGATACAATATGTGGATTCCTCCACCAGGGGGCTCTCACTCAATACTACGATAACAAAACCTGAAGTCAAGGCTGGCGGAGAATTATGGGAGTTCTCTGTGCTGCTAACACATACAACTTTAGCTCCATTTTCAAGATCAAAACACCGCCAAACCGCTCTGTGCTACCAGGTGCCATCCTCCAACACGGCTGGTTAACATCCAAAAACTGACCGTCATTGTGAGCCCAAATTTATAACAATATTAACAATTGGTTTAACCAACTAAAACCGGGCTCAGACTTCAGGATAATTGGGCGGATTTGAGGTCCGATTCTTCCTTCCCGACAAATGTAGGGTCGTTCTTGACTATCAATTATCCTTTTATCTGCCCTGATTATCTTGTAGTGTGATGAGTGGTATTAAGATCCAATATGAACTAGTCATAACTGAAAAAAGATTCCTATCATTTTTTCATGAAAACATCAATTCACTGCATAATGTCTTTGGCTCTTTCACTCATTTGGGCGATCGAGGCTACAAGCCTGTTTGTTAGTATGGCTTGGTCTTTGTAGCTGCCATGGTAACGCCTGCTTGTTACAACCAACCACCTCTGCTCTACAGCTGCTGACACTCACCATGTTACTGACAAGGTCCAAAATTAACTTTTTGACTCACCAACTCATTTTTGTAAAGTATCGTTGTGAATCGTGAAACCTTTTTATCAATTTTTGAACTGCCTCACAATAAATCTTTACATCCCTGCTAAAGATGCACTTGTATTGTTAATTTTGCGGGATCGAGATTGTTTTATTTCAGCTGCAGTGCTGGTGTTTTTGCATGAGTGGGAAAGGACAACAGAGGGAATTATTTTAGATTAAAATTGTTGTCTTCACAATATTCAATCAATTATCTTTTTTTTTTTTTTTTTAAATATCACAATACATCTCATACTGTGAACGTGTTATTGTGGTACTATCGTGTGGTGAGATTTTGATATTTTTACTAGTGAGTCATTTGCTTGATAAAATATGCCGCTCTGAATATTGGTGCAGTAATGATTTGTATGGTTTGTCTGACTAGCTTAAAAAAAATGGTCCTGAACACTGCTGAGTCATGCACTGTCCTCCTCCTCACAATAGTTGACAAATAGTGGGCTCACGTCCCCATCTCCACAGATGATTCAGTGGCTGACCAGGAGACGAGCGGCGTGGGTTGCTTTTTTTTTTTTCACAACAACTCAAACCCTCTGGCAACTTGTGATGGGCACATGTCCAAGGCCCTGTCTCCTGTGTCTGGCTAAAGCATACAAGGCCAGCACCAAGACGGCTGGGTCGGGAGTGAGGTCTCACTATCCCACAGTAACATAAGCCCACGCATGGCACGTAGCCACCAGCAGACCGCGCACTCATGGCTGTGTGCTCCCTGTTCACTTTGGAGGAGTTACGATTTAATGCAAAGTGCTTTCTTTCACAAACCCCAGCAAACAGGAGGTTTTTGAATTTAAATCAAGGACGATCGGGGAAAAAAACAAAAAAAACATGGTTGAATCTGTACTTCTACGTTCACTGTTTTTGTAAGCAAGCCCTTATAAATGATGCTGGCTTTAAAGATTGTCTAATTAAGCACTTTTCCCATTAGGATGGTTTATCTGAGAGTGAAAATAACATTTCCACTGACGGCTCATCACATTTTTCTCAAAGGTGTTGTTATCACTTACAGTCTGTTAAGCAACAAGCACGAACCTCATATCCATCAAAACAGTACATAAAAAACACGAGCACAAAAGACATGAAAACATTAAGTGGGAGCGCTAATGAGGAGGAGAGATGTACAAAATGAAAGAAAATGTACACAACCATCAGCACAAAAAAAGATGAGTACATATTAAGCCATTAGCCGAGCTTAAACATTGACAGAAACACACTGATTCATCTGTAACCAATTTATCAAAAAACCAAACATCATGAGCACAAAATATCGTGGCAGGGCGGGGGTCCGAAATGGATTGAAGCAGTGAATCATACTGTAGTCAAAGTCATCTCTATAAAAGAATCATCTCAGGTAATGACCCCAAGACAACGGCTTCCTCTGTGAGTCAGAATAATTGGTCCAACAGAGCGTTAATACTGTACCGAGCCAAGACCGGGATAAAGAAACCCAGAACAAAGAATGAGGTGTTCTTGCAGCTTCTCCAGCTAAAAGGTCAGGAGCGGCCGGGTCAGCCATCGCTGTGAATCCTCTTCACTGTCACTGCGGACTCGCCTCGCTCCGTCAGGGCCCAGACCCCTTCAGTGGTTCCTGCTCCTCACTCTGCAGCTGTCAGTATATTTACTCACCTCCTCAGACAAACAACACTCTACATCCATCCATCTATCTATCTATCTATCTATCTATCTATCTATCTATCTATCTATCTATCTATCTATCTATCTATCCATCTATCTATCTATCCATCTATCCATCTATCCATCTATCTATCCATCCATCTCTTACTCCAGTCAATACTCTCAATAGGCACATTCATTTTGAACACACTTGAGTTGAATACCCTTTCAAAATAAAGTTACACAAAAATACATTCTGAATTGAATCGTGACCCCAGGGATCTAAATCGAATCGTTGAGACACCCAAAGATTCCCATCCCTACTCTGGAGCATGTCGTCACACATTTACAATCCTACACTGAGATTCTCCCGCTCAGCAGACAATGTCCCCACATCGCCGTGTTGATCTACCAATGGATGACCCTGGCCCTGGAACTGCAGAGCATTATCTACTTCTGACACTTATTCACACACAATTATTGTCTTTTGTTTGCTAGTTTTTTTTTTTTTAATCACAACTAGGTTCACAAGCAGTGAAGTGTTTATCAATGAATGAGCAGATGATGCATGTGTTTAATGACGTCTGTCTGAAGGGAATTACCTCAACAACAGCTGGCCAAACCAAAGTCATCGTATCTTCGCTTTAAAAAAAAAAAAAAAAACAGGAACTCCTCTGTGTTAGGTGATGCATGTTATTCATCATAATAGGAACATATGAGTGATCAGGAAAACGGCAGAGTGTTGCATTGGCATCAGCAGAGGTGAGGTGATGACGTCAGCCAGAGGGGAAGAGCAGCGTTTTATTCCTCTCGCTTTCATAAAACACGAGCAACAGCGAGCAGGGGCGAGAACAGGTAATCAGGTAACCTTTGTGGGAGGTGGGAAGGTAACTGAATTCCATGAGAACAACACCCTGACAGATCAACACAACCAGTAAAATTTGATCTCTACGTGAACAAAGACAGATTCAGGTGAGGGTTTTTCCACAGTGGAAAATGACACGACTGCTGGAAAGTCGTGTTTATAGGGCGGCGCTTATATTAGCAAGTCTTATCTAGACAAACTGCATAAGACTGAGGAAAGGGCGGAAAACATATCACCAAGGGTTCCATGCTATCCCCCAGGAAGTCATGGAAACTTAAGTAAATCGAACTGATGACCATCAAAATGACAGGAAAATCAGCCAGGCTTGTCAGGGCCGCTCAGCCTCACTCTGACTCTCTGACAAGAGCTGCCCTGCTCTACCCGTAAAGCAAACGCTGCTTTCACAAGTGAGACAGACGTGGATCATAAGCAACGAGCACCTGCTGTGCATGTTCCGTTAAGCAGCTGAACTGAGAACAGCAAATCCATTTGGTTATTTCAATACTGATCTGAGTAAGAGCCACATGTGCATCATTTGTGAAGCCGTTAGTTTTACAAGATAGATCCTTTTGTCAGACACATCCAACACCACACTGAGTCGGATCAAGTTTATGGCAACACAATGAATTGCACGATTGTGATAGAAATCCAGCTGTGTTTCAGGGATTATAATCCTGTTTAGATAAAGGTGTTAAATCACGGTCCCATTTCATTTTCTTCTGTCCTTAAATATATTTACATAGAGGACTTCAACCATCTCTATCACTGCGTAACACATACAGTTATACGCCGGCTTTACATAACAGGCAGAATACCACATGCATGTTTCCCACTGTGCTAGTCAAACCAAAAGCCACTGCTTTGAGTGGAACCTTCTCAAAGTTTTCCACAAACGTAGTACATTTCAAGGGCAACATTTCCTGTTGTATAGAAAACATTGTGAGCCCAGTTTCCTTGTACACACAACAGTTGGAGAACAGACGAGTGGAGGCCAAATCAATTTGTTGGACGAGATAAAAGGTGGTTTTGCTAAAAGTCAACAAAGCAGACTTCATTGATAAGTGTGGTTTAAAGGGTCTGAGTGTACCTGCTGGGGGCCCTCCCCGTTGACCATAGTTGGTGGTGGCGGCGAGGCCAGGATAGGGAGTTCAGGGCTGAGAAGCTGGCCGGACTCCAGAGGTGGGGTGTGGTCTGCCATGTCTCCCTCATTCACACCACTGAAGAGGTGCTCCTGCAACGAAACGCAATCAAGTATCAATAAAAGGTATCAAGTGAGCCGCAAAGACCTGAGCTTTCACCCCATCCAGTCTGCCAACCAATCATTTCCTCTTACTTTATGAGCACATCCCCACCAACATCACAACAACAATTAAACAATTAAAATGTGATTCTCTGAATATAGAGTCGACAGAAATGTTATCTTGCTATAAGAATGAAATAATGATAATCATGTTGACTGGGAAAAACCATGTCATTCTTAATTCATGTTTTCCTGCAGGATTTCTTTAAATACCAAAAAGAAATTCAAACATTATAAGGATAACTTTTGTTTATTTCTATTGAATTTCATTCAATAATAAAATGAAGGGAGGCTATATGCAAGGATGGATGGATGGACCGTTACTGAATGCTACAAGGTTCAAAGATTTACAGTGGCTACTGCAAAGTCTCCTTTTTACACAGGATATAAGTGGTGTTGTTAATGTTTCCACTGTAACTACAGATGGACTTTGTTGTTACCTGAAGTTTCTTTTCTTTTCATGCTGATATCATGATCTATGTAAAGCAATCTGTACATTTTACAGTAAAAAAAAAAAAAAAAAAAAAAAAAAAAAAAAAAAAGCACAAGGCAAGTAACTCTGTATGTCCAACTGTTTCCAGTAAAGATTTAATGACAGGCCAGACTGCAATGAGGGGAAATTTGACGCACATCATAATTAATTTCCAAACACATCCGTTGTTTTTCACTGCCAGTCATTGACTGGCAGCACTTTCTGGCAGAGCGGTCTAATTATTGACTCTGAAAGATTGTGTTTTTGTTTTGTTTTTTTCCCCCCGATGGCATCAATGGACGGTCAAGTTTGGCAAGCTGCTCCATCCAAACCAAACAGGCCTGATCACAGAGCAGAGAGGCGACTGACCGGATGTTTTCCTCTTTCATGACAATAACACTGAATGTTGGTAAAATTCATGGGAGCCTTGTGTTTTAGTCTGACACTAAAAACTGTGTACTAGAGAGGGAGAACGTCTCCAGTATCAGCAGTATATTTTCCCTCCACTGTTTTCTCAGTTTTTGTTAAGTTGATACAAACTAACTTTAAATTAACATCATAGTCTTTTCTCCGTTTATTGAACATTTTAACTTATATTTGTATCCATCCATCTATATCTCAGCAACAACAGATACCTGACATTCATCGGCCGATGTTAATCCTATCCAGGAGCAAAGTGGAACCATATTAAAAACAAAAACACTGTGTTAGGCTCTATAAATGGCATCAAATGGGTAAATCAGAGGCTATTCTGGAAAGCCAAGCAATGACGTTTCTCATAAACAGTTATGAAGTCAGAAGAAAAGACAAACGAGACATCAGGTGACATACTGCATTCAGCATGATGTCTGTCAGGTGACGTGTGAATGAGGAAGCAGAACAATAGCTCTTTGAAGTGATTATAAGAGGGTTTGGATGCCGGGGCGAGATGCAAAAGAGAGCGACATTTTTAATGGTTTTAGAGGATGTATTTTATTTTTAACCCTTTAGGTTGTGGAATAAAGTTTCCTCTGCTGCACAAAAACACACAAGTATTTACTGCTGTTCACAATCTTTTTCTGAAATCCTTCACATTGAAAACATGAATGAAAGCTGACCGAAGATACGAGTACGGATGTAACCATTCACTCAACTCATGATACGAGATAATATGAGACTGTCGACAAATCGAGACTGAAAAAGATTCCTTCAGGGGCCGCAAACCCGTTTGTCAGTTTACTTTACCGAGTACCGATGTGAACCATGACACCTTTGACATCGGTGTATCACATTTTTACGATTAATCGTGCATCCCTAGATATGAGGCCGATGCTACTAAACGTAAGGATCAACAAACACAAATCAGTCAAGATACATTATACATTCAATAAAATCTAACTTGATGAGGAAACATAGTTAAAACACTGCACTGAAGTTTTGGTCTTATATAGGCTCTTATTTGTATTGAGTTTATAATGTTTATTTGTACAGTATCACTGCGTCTGTATTTCTTTGTCTAATGATTCTGTTTTGATCCTAAAAGCCTCGCCAGGAACAAGGGTCGCAAAACAGCCAGAGCTTGAACCCTGCAGTATAGGTGGCATCTACCGGTACTTTGTATTTAATACATGGAGCAGTGTTCACTGCATGTGTCGCTGTAAATGAACAAATACAATTAAAAATTAAAATCAAAGGGCTGACTAATGAACTGATCACTTGCAGAAGAAAAATAAATGGTTACATCCAAGACATGGCCAACAAGAATTCTGTTTAAAAAAACAAAAAACAGAACTCCTAGAGAGTGTAACATGTGTCCTTGAACCTAATTACCAAGCAGCGCATGCGCCCCTAAACCTCACAGTGATCTGGCTTATCTGTTAGCTTTAGCCCCTCCCCTCCTTAAGCTTAAACAACACAGTCAGTTTACAGTGTGATGGTCAATGAACTGGGTTTAAGGGGACTATCGCTACAGTGGAAGACCAACATGAGATTATCCTGGTGTCACTGGCATTATTTTAGAACAAGGCAGACTCCCTCTGCGGTCTTCTGGCCTCAAAGACAATCGCTGCCTTTTTTTTAATTTTTTTTTACTTGGCCTACTGTTTGACACCACAGGACAATTCAGTCAAATGTGTGTTTTAGTTTGAAGTGATTTGCCAATAACACCCTACTAAATACAACCTTGGGGTCAGTGAGAAGAGAAATACAAAGCAGGTCCCTGATGACAGCCTCCACCCTCTTTCATAAAGCCCCTGTGGCCACCCAGGGTTCAGAAACTGGATGAAGCCTCAGGTGGCTCTGTATTACAATCAAATATTTGTGGCTGTCTCCATATATAATGTTGTTTAATAAGGATAAGTGGCTAATTGTAGAGTTGAAGGAGTGCCACGTTACATGTGTCTAAATGTGAATAACAGTGTGTTTACTTTCCCCTCATTAGGAAAATAAACAGCAGTATAAAGTGCTGACAGTTCACATTTAAAAAAAACACTGTTGTAACACTCGGATGTTGTTGCTCTTCACTTCATCCTTTCCTGTTTCAGCACCATAAACACGACTTCTGTACTGAAATTGTGGTAACATCTGTTGTTGTCCTAACTGTACTTCATATTTGACTGCAGTGGCTGAGGAAGCAGTTGATAAGGACACAGCTGCTTTTCACTTACAGTTTTGTTGAGATCGGGGGAAAACCCCTGAATGGGTATACTAATAAGGTATGTCCCAACAAGAACCTATTCAACAGTCTTAAACATCACATTGAGAGACCATTATATTGGTTAATAAATCAGGCCTCTCGTGTAAATCTACTTATATTTATAAAGAGTGTCATTTACAATGTGCTGTTTCTTAGTCAATTTAACATAAAGTCAAATTGTAAGTACTGTAGGTTTTAATGTAATATGGTGGTTTATCTGAAAAAACATGGTAAAAGATCCTTCTCTGGCAGCCAGCTTGGCATGCTCTAACAGCTGGTTATTCATCCAGTATTTGACTTAGCATTGCCCTTACACATTTGTTTTTTTTTTGTCTGAGGTAATTTGTGAGTATCACTAACATGTATGTTATCCTTGCACAAGTACAAAGTGCACATTTATTGTTGTTTTCTGACCACAGCTGAAACAACAAGTTGAGCAAAGCTTCATGCCAAGTCGGTTGTTTACGTCTTATTCTATTAATACAAGAGCTGCTCGTCATCCAACTGTGACATTAAAGTCATCTTATTAACAACAATACACCTATTCTTCTTCGTTTTCATGAAGACACACGGTAGATAAACAGGATTCAATCAGGCTGTACCTACAGACTGCTAACATTGACGCTGTACTTACCAACACGCCGATGCTCACTGATGACTCCGAGACAGCAGATACACCAGAAAATGTTTGACCAGCTATATTCTGCAACACCTGACACACGGATAACTTGCTAGCTACATAGATGAGCACAAGACAAGGCAAGATGTGACATGCTAGCGTAAGCAGCTACTAATGCTACCCAGCTAATAGTTAGCAAGATGAAGATGTGCTTTCCTCGTAATATTAAACCACGATAGCTCGCAACGACTTCACCTAAAAGAGGTCGAAGTAAACAGTGAGCAACAGTGGTGGTGCCGTGGATCGAAAATGGCAGCGTAATTGCTAATTTTATCGAGATAACTTTCCATCTAACCCTGCTCCTTGCATAAAAGTCAGGAATTTCGCCATCGCTTACAGGGCTCTGCGCGCATGCGCGTTACAGCAAATCATGACGAATCCCAAATTCCAGGGTAGCGAGGAGAAACATTTATTATTTACGTATGCTACACACTTTCCTTATTTTTCCACTTTGTATTGATTAAGTACTCCAAGAACACAGCCAGTATCATGACATGTTATAATAAACTTTTCCGTCCGCTTCCGTTATTTATTTTAAGGGAGACTTTAAGGTTGACGTGTCTCTGATTGGTTTGTTCACAGAGTCAGTCGCAGCGCCATATAATGAAACTTGTTGACATTTTAAGGGTTTTGCGTGTTTTTGTTTGTTTGTTTGTTTTTTGTGACCTTTCTGTCGTCTTTGCCTGGCGAGTTTTAGAAATCCCCAGAAAAGTGTTGGGATGTTATCGAAAATTTCCAGTCCACCTTAATAACATCATATCTTATTTAAAGTCCACTCATATCTATCCCGTTGTATCACTACTGTTATACAAATATATCTATAAATAAGAACGAGTAAAACATATTTTAGATTAATGGATTAGAATCAATGTTCATAGGCTACATCGCCTTTGTAATTAAAAAAAATCAACATAACAAAGTTTAAAACGCAATCTTTAATCGAAATAATTATTGTGCACAGTGAGGAACACACACTAACCACAGTTAGTGGTAATACAATTCAATTTAAGTGGCATGATGTTATTTAAACTAAGAAACACACGTGCAAATACGTGCGCATATTTATGTATCAATCCAAACGTGATAAAAAAGTGCAAGTAAAAGTTGTAGTATTATGAATGTCATTTGTTATAGGCCTATTTGTTATAATACCCCACCGTCTAATTTATAAGTCATACATTTTACTATAAACATACCACTTCATTAAAATAAGAACAACAACGTAAAGCTTTGCCAGTAATACGTGTCAGGTGTCATTCACGGATAGACATTAAGACTGGGCTATCCATGGCTCCATCTGCTGGACTGTTTAAAGGCGTACAGTAATGTTACTGTGACAATCGTTTGATTAATTTGGAGTAAAAAAAATAAAGAAATAAAATAACAAAGGAGTCCCTTTCCTTAACATCCAAAGTTTAACTCCTTGATGGTCCCTTGGGAAAAACGTATGGTTTCTGAGTCTTATTCTCTGCCATATCATTAGTTTTTGCTGTTTAGTCTGTTATATTAAGTAAAGGGTTTTCAGGAATGATAATAAGAGAACATGTAAGCAATACTAAACCAGACTCCCCATATTTGACCTCAAGTGTTTGCCTTCTGTATCTTATAGAGCAGTCTCCATACAACATGGTATGAAGCAGAGTGAAACTGACTTTGAAGGAAAACAAGGATGGCAAATGGAAAAATACACACACACACACACACACACACACACACACACACACACATCGTTAGTCACATATAGTGGGTAAATCAATCTGTGATATGACTTTTAAATAGAAATACTACTCAAAATCAATTTAATTATGTGTTATTACAGATTGTTTCATATACTATTTTATATATTAATTAAAAACATCAACAATTAAATTCGCATGCCATGGCTTATTTATACTAAAACCTATTAGGTTTACCAAAACTTTGATAAGCCTTGTGAAATTAAGCCTTTGATATTTTCTTACAAATAGACATTAAAGCATCCTAACTCCGACTGTCAGTGAACGCACCATGAAACTACAGGAAGTAAGACTGTTGTGTGTGTTATTTTTTTGTCGCTTGGTTTGTTGCAGCGATCCAAGCTAACTACAACAAGGTGCAATTTATAAGAGGGTAAAGTCCCACCATGCCCCCCGAGATGAGCCCACCAGCAACTTGATTCGTCAAATATGTTTGCTGAAAAAAAGCAAATGTTTGAGTGTGGAGGGACTAGAGAACGACACCGCGGACTGAACACTAGCTAGAAACAACAGCAAGGTAATGTCTGCAGGGAGTTAGCAGCTCCCAACAGCAACAACACTGTGCACGCTGGTTCACTTAGCTTTATCATTTTGTTAGTGTAAGATTTTGACTTGTCGGTTAAAAAAATACTTTTGCTGCTTTCTGGCAAACCTTGTTTTCATGTTTTATAATGCAACACACCCTTCTTGTAGTGTTTTTTTTTTATTATTATTATTATGCTTAGTTTGAAAGGTTCTCCAGACAGCGGTGTTGATGTTTAGTAAGTTCGACTTCATGTTCAGGGCTTCTACAAAAACAAACTAATGTTGACAACTATGACAGGAACTTTTAGGAAACAAGTCACTGAAGTGTTTGTATGTGAAGTAATAAGTGCATGGAGAAGGTGAGGTTTATTAATAAACTTGTTTTGGACTTGGAATATGAAAAAGTCAAGCTCAGCAGATAATCTCTGTTAATACAGGGACCCTTTTAAAATCGATTTCTATAAGCTGGATCTACCATCCTGAGAACATATTATATGCTAGGCTTATAATGTGACTGTTCTATTGGAAACATAGTGCCCAGCTTTACATATGGTTTAAAGAAGGATGTAGAGGTGACCTGAGGTGGACTTCATTCTTTTCGTCACACATTTAAATGGGTTTACCTCAGTCAACAGCTTGTGTTTTAATCTTAATGTCTACAAACCTGGGCTCCATGCCCAGATTTTCTAGACTGTCCTGGACATTTGAATAATGGAAAAACTTTTTGAACAAGATGCCCTTACTTTTACTTCAGGGATTTGCTGCTACAGACTGAAAAAGAAGACTTGATTTACACTCTATAACACGTTTCGTTTAGGCACCCATCAAGTGAGAGGCCTCCTTTGATTCAACCATATAGCTGTTTTATGAACTGTTCTGTACATTTGCTGTATTTGTGTTTAACGTCAATGAAACCTTATGAGCCAGAGCAGACATTTGTTGACTGTGTCGACCTCACATGTCTACTCTTCGCTTCATTGAGACTTTTGTATAACCTTACAATGCATAAAGTTCAGTTCTTAGAATAAGATGCAAAACATATATTTGCTTCTGATTATTCCCACTTTAAAAGTGAATTTACACTTGTTTTGTTATTATAGAAAATACTCTGACGACTGGTTTTCACATCTGTTTAATTGTGTTTGTTCTCTTTGTTTCACAGCTGAGTAGTATGCTGGACGTGGGGAAGTGGCCTGTGTTTGCCCTCCTTCCTCCTGAGGAGCTACGGCTTATCCGGCAGGCTTGTGTCTTTGGCAGTGCTGCAAATGAAGCCCTGTATGTCACAGTTAATGATGAGGTAAGACCTGGGCTTTAACCAAGGATGATTTAATCCTCTTGTTTACGTTGAAATGTGTTGCAGGTTTTAACAGACTGCCCTTTCACCACATCATTTTCATTATTTTGTTATTGAGAACTGGGTGGAACAATGCCGCAGGCCTCTCACTCTTAGACTGATACAGGTTGCAGTTCTATTTCAGGGATAAGCAGATGAGGCTATCTTTAGCCATACAGGCCTAATACCTGGTCAAGCTCCATTTTTATCCTGTGGAGAGGTGTAGAGCATGCTTCATCTGTCCACCCTCTCTCATATGTTTGTCCCTGAGTCCCAAACAGGGAATGATTTCCAACAGTCTGTCTTTGTATAAAAAAAAACATTTTGATGGATTTCTCTTGAAACGGTCAGATACATTAATAATTCACCTCTCCTACCTGCACAGTCAGTACTTCATGATATTAAATTACTTAGAAAATCTCAGAAAAAAAAATTGGAAATCAGATTCTGAAAAACATTATCTCTCAAAAACTTCCGATTTAGTGGTAGATGCTGTTTTTTATTTTGATCGGAATTTAAATAATTAGACGATTTATTTATTCAGGCAATTTACCCAGATTTGATAGTTGTATAAGTAAGGCAGACTTTCTGTTTCTTTTTTTAGTGTAATGTGACAATAAGATGACTCTGAGCGCATCGTCTCACCTAATATTACATGTTTTACTGGGATACTTCAATTTATAAGTAAACATAAGAAAGATAAATTCATGTAACATTCATTGACATGAGTAGCATCCGTACATTTGGCTCTTCACAGGTGTTTGCTTTGGGCACTAACTGCAGTGGCTGTTTAGGACTCGGAGACCTTCAGAGCACTATTGAGCCGCGCAGGATTGATGTCTTGTGTGGAAAGAAGATTGTGTCCCTGAGCTACGGAACAGGACCACATGTGGTTATCGCTACTTCAGGTGATCCAGTTCAGAAAACGTATTTGACCCTGACGGAAGATTCATAATGGAGGCATAGGAATGTTATATCACCAGCAATATGGCCAGCCTTTTATGGTTATGCTGTGTCATTGCTAAACAGACATGATCAAAGGTCGTCTCATTTTAAAGAAACAACAGTTTGTTATGAGTAGCATTCAACTGTAACTGTGTCTTCCAAAGGTGGCTTTTCTGTATTTCGTAGCTTAACTAGACAAACATTAAACAATCAGTGTAAGCTTGACTGGTCCAATCTGGTGTTGACCATACAATGAGGAATACACATCCAAAGATAATGTAACCTAAAACCTTGAACAGCATGATTTACTTCATCATCAGTTATTTTATAACAAGACCTGTTTTAATGTCAGAATGAAAGCAGATTTACATTTAGATATCAGGTTTATATTGATGGTGATTATATTGTTAATATTTGGAACAAATATATTGTGCGTTTTTTGGGGGGGGGTTGCGCTAAAATCAACAGTTTGGTATCTATTAATGAAATATTAACCAGTGTGACAACGTGAATGAAAGTTTCCCTGCTTCTGTATAGATGGAGAGGTGTTTGCTTGGGGCCATAATGGCTACAGCCAGCTGGGCAACGGGACCACCAACCATGGCCTGACCCCTGCCCTCGTGTCCACCAACCTTCTGAGCAAGAGAGTGACTGAAGTGGCCTGTGGCTCACATCACAGTATTGCCCTCACAACGGATGGAGAGGTAAATTAGCATCGGTTGTGTTCTGTTTTTAGTTTCTTTGTGACTTTCTGTTGACCGTGGACCTTCACCTCTGTGTTCAGGTCTACGCATGGGGTTACAACAACTCAGGCCAAGTAGGTTCAGGCTCAACTGCCAACCAGCCGACCCCACGGCGGGTCAGCAGCTGCCTGCAGAACAAAGTGGTGGTTAACATAGCCTGCGGTCAGCTCTGCACTATGGCTGTACTGGACAATGGAGAGGTAATGGGTGACATGAATCTGTCGAAGATTTTGTATGAAGAAAAGAATTAGTGTACTATGGTGCTAATCATCTCAAATGATAGCTTCCAATCCATTTAACGCCTGTTCTTACACAAAGTAATTTGGGTACAGAAATCATCAGGTCACCTCTACATCACTTTTTTTCTCCATGAAATGAATAGAAATGTCTGTGATCAAAGCTGGATTTGTCCCCTGTTTGTAGATCTATGGTTGGGGCTACAATTGCAATGGACAACTCGGTTTGGGCAACAATGGAAATCAGCAGACCCCTTGCAGGATCGCTGCTCTTCAAGGCGTCAACATCGTCCAGGTAAGAGCTTGGTGTGAACCGCCTCACCGTGCTTCTGTTTGTATATTTTAATAAACATTCAGCTTAAAACTGCTCGTCCTTCCATACACAGGTGTCCTGCGGATATGCACATACACTGGCACTTACAGATGAAGGGTTTGTTTACGCCTGGGGAGCCAACTCATATGGGCAGTTGGGAACAGGAAATAAGAGTAACCAAGCTCTCCCCACTCTGATAAACACAGACAAGGAGAGGTAAGCACCTTGGGTTTAGACCTCAATATGCAGCACAGTCACAACATATCACTGAGAGCTATGATAAGACCCTGAAGAAGGGATGTTTCTAGGTGATAAATTCCTTGAAGCCATTTATGTTTTAACATCACCAACAAATAAGAGTTTGACTCATGACATTAGAGAAGCATTAAAAACTATAAATTATTTTGGCCATCTGCCTCTTTGTTCTTTTGTGCTTCTTTTGTTATGATAGAAAGCCACACGTGTACAGCACACAGACTGCATGAGAAGGCTTTTCAATAGTACTACCTAATGTTGAATTCTGTTTTTTGTGACTAGGATGGTGGAGGTGGCTGCATGTCACACTAGCCACACGTCGGCTGCCAAGACCCAGAGTGGGCAGGTTCTGATGTGGGGTCAGTGTCGTGGGCAGGCTGTGGCCAGCCCCCACCTCACATATTTCAGCACCACTGACGATGTGTTTGCCTGCTTCGCCACACCAGCAGTCACGTGGCACCTCCTCTCAGTAGGTAAGAGTGTCATCGGAATATAAAGGTATCAATTAAGACAAGAAACGTGGTGGGATTCAGACCTCCAGAACATTTACTACAGTTGTTTTTTTTTTTTTTATCAGTGGTGAGAGAGCGTCATATCATGAAGTAAACAACGTCTGTTGTTGACACAAATTCCAAGAATTTGTCCAAGACGCAAACAGGAAGCCTTGTTTCCTGTCCAATCCAAACAGTATATTTGTACAGATTGATCTCACTTGAAGTCTGCTCCAACAGGAGACCATAAACATGCTGCTTTAGGAACGTCACTCTCTGTTCACATTTTGTTTTAAAAAGTTAATAAATCATCACCTCTGAATAATCATTAAACTGACAAGCCACTGAAATACACAGAATCAATGCAATCAATTCCAGGGTGTTGTTACTTGTTCAACTCTAGTTCTAGAGGGACAAAAAGGTACTCATACTGTTTTGTATTTTTTACCAAGAGAGCTCCATAAACTCATTATTTAGTTTATTTTAGTGAATGAAGAATGTAAGTGAGGACCCTTTCCATAGATGCTATATCCATACAGAGAAACACAGCAGTTGTTAGAAGAATATTATCCCGTTTTATGATTGTCCTCACAGTGTTACAGAAAACAATGTTGTCATTTTTTCATTTTAAGAAATTGAAGCAGAAATGACTTGTCTTTCTCTTTGCCAGATGGTGATGACTACCTGACTGTGGCCCAGTCTTTGAAGAAAGAGTTTGACAGCCCAGAGATTTCAGACCTCAAGTTCTTGGTTGATGGGAAGTGTATCCACGTTCACAAAGCCCTGCTGAAAATCAGGTACAGAAAACAAGGATGCCCAAAGTCCAAACTAAAGTCTTCAACAGGTTGCTCCTTGGTAATTGTGTTTTTTTTGTCTTTAAAAAAAAAAAAGGTACATTAAATTAAAGTCTAGAAAAGCCAACCACAGAAACAACACTGCTGCAGTACAATCACAGTCAAACTTTGGTAGCTGCTGTGTCTGGTTAGCTTTACAGCACTTCAAAGACTTCAAAGTCTACAGGGTTTCCTCTTGGTTGTTTAGCTTCTCTTCTCCTTTTCGCGCATCTTTTTCTTTTTTCTAAAGCAAGCAGCCCACTTCTCCATCCTGACTTTCATTTTGGTCACATGAGTTTATTTTTTCACATTCATGAGTGCTTTGTCACGACCGACCCAACTGAAATTTCCATGGTAACAGAAATATACTTTGACATTTGAGAGTTGGGTGAAGGCTGATTATGGAAAAATAATGGAAAGTAATTGAAAATATAATTAAAACCTCCACATCCTGAACATTAGCATTAGTCTTGCAGCATGAACACACAGAGCCTTCTGTCTCTGTGGTAATGATGTTAATGTATGCACACTGGATGATGTGTTGCCTATATTTAACCTCCATCTGTGGGACAGGGTTTCCTCGTCTTTCCTGTTAATGTCAGGGGGAAGCAGAGACAGACCTATTGTTTTCCGCTTGTCTTTTTATAACCACACTTGGACACAAAGTATCTAAATTCCAGAAGAACTCTTTGCATTGTCAGAAGGACGGAGCCAGACTGTCTGCGACGTCAACCTCAGCGCACACACAGATCACATGCAAATGATGTGTTTAAGATGCACTTAGAGAATAAAAAAACCCTGGTGTTTTTTTCTAACCATGTCCTGAGAAGAAATGGGAGAGAGGCTTGAGGCAGCAGTGATTACAAGTGTGTGTGTGTGTGTGTGTGTTGGGGGGGGACATGGTAATGAGTGTTCATAATGCTCTGGTTCATAGGAATAATTATGGAAAAACGCTGAGGGCTACAGTTGTTGGCAAAGTGCCTCTGACTTCCCTCAGGAGTGAATTAGAGTGAATCTTAAGTAAGCTCCCGAGAATATATGAATATTGTATTTCATTCTTACCTTGACATGTGTTAAAGAAGACGAATAACATTTATTTAAATAAAGTTTAGACTTTTTATTTGTTCAAGATGAAAAACCTTTTGGACTCCGATAGAAAAGAAATCTGGGAAAAGAACACGATTTACATCCAAATCAAACAAATTGTGAGGGGAAATGATTACATACACTCCGAGCAACAGAAGGTCAACACACACAGGACACACTGTTTTTACAGAAGGATGAAAAAGAGACATCTCAGTGGTCGTCGTTTCTTTTTCTTAAAGAACATAGCAACGATTTTGCAACTTAATGCTCATTATATGAGTTGTTAAATAATATGTGTTATCTTAAACCCTGTCATGTAAGTAATCCGCTCCTTTCCCTCCCCCCACAGGTGTGAGCATTTCCGTGCGCTGCTAAATGAAACAGACGAAGACACCATAGAAATTCACCAGTTCTCCTACCTGGTGTACAGAGCCTTTCTAGAGTATCTGTACACAGACACTATTAACCTGCCACCAGAGGATGCCATTGGTGAGCCCACACATGGACTACAGTGACATCACTGAAGGGCTCTGGAACAAGTCCGTTCGGGACTCCTGAACACACTCACCTGCTTGTCGTTCTTTTGTTTTCAGGGTTGCTGGACCTGGCCACCTACTACCGAGAGACGAGGCTGAAGAGACTGTGCCAGGAAACCATCAAGAGGGGCATTTCTGAGGAGAACGCCGTCACTCTGCTCTCTGCCGCTGTCAAGTATGAGGCGCGGGTAAGCTCATAGCCCCTGGCACACAATCAAACACCGTGGTGGTGGGGGCCCTTTCAGTAGCTAGTCAGTTGTACTCCTCAGCACTGATCAGACAGCCCTCTTCATTTTTAGGATCTGGAGGAGTTCTGCTTCAAGTTTTGCGTCAACCACCTAACAGCAGTCACGCAGACCCAGGCCTTTGCAGACATGGACCACGACCTGCTCAAGAACTTCATTAGTAAAGCCAGCCGCTACGGGGCCTTCAAAAACTGACTAGAACACCCCTGTGGGGACGGATGCAACACTATGCGGGTTAAGCTCACTGAGGTCCTGAGAGTTGACCCTAGACCAAAGTAAACACCAGGCTGTTCAGTACTTCAAAGCCTTTTTCACTGCGGACGTTAGCACCGGAGAGGCGTATGGATTCAGGTTACACCCTCAAACCGATGCTTCTGTGTTACTGACCAAACACAGCAGTCAATGTTGGTGGTTATTGGGTTACAACAGTCTGTCAGCTCGGA
The DNA here is from genome assembly GCF_947650265.1 of Symphodus melops. Taxonomy (NCBI): domain Eukaryota; kingdom Metazoa; phylum Chordata; class Actinopteri; order Labriformes; family Labridae; genus Symphodus; species Symphodus melops. The sequence goes on along the minus strand of NC_136700.1, from coordinate 5,465,740 downwards.
TGTCGAATAGAAAGATGTGCCATAGCTGTCCTCTTTCTGTCCACTCTCTCAAGTTGAAAACGCTCGGCTGATTTTGGATCTGATTTGTTTGTCCACGTAAATGAACAGATAAAAATGCAGAGGCTCGATCCCAAGTAAGAACCAGCGCAGACGGGACGCTCCCAAAAGCTGAACACTTTAAACAAAGTTTTTCAATTTAAGGCTCATGGCACTAAGATGTTTAGAATTTCCATCACACTACCCTTTATCAGTAAGTGACACTTATGCCCATCATTTGCTGTAGCTGTGTCTATCACTGTAGTAGGGCTGCAATAGTGATGATAAAAGAAAACATCCTACTAATGTGTTTTATTGTAGTTGATTATTAATATTACAGTTTACATGAACAATTAAGGAATTAAAACAGATGGGTTCTTTTTGCTTCAACACGGCCGTCTAATTTCACAAAACAGTCATGCCATAAATTAGATAGAAGTCAGTACCATAGTTTTGAAAATGTAAGGGAATCATGATGAGTTTAAGACTGTGATATATAATGAAAACAGTATACCACTGAAGTGTACAAAAATCTGCAGTAACTACAGAGAGGGATCAGCCCAGAACAAATCAGCCACGAGTTACCCTTAAGATCGTGATTCTTCCGTTCTTCTGACGCCTTGAATGTCAAACCACAGAAAGACAGAGGAGTAGTTCTACATGAGGAAAAACAAGCTGTTCTTCTGTTTGACACCTTTAATCTGATCAATAATGAAATGCATTCTTTAACACAATACATTTTATTTTGCCACTTCCGTTTTATTTGTAGTCACTCGCCTTTGCCATCCAAACGTGTTCCTTTTTTTATTGCTGGAGACGGTACCAGTAGCCACCATCAGCTGACTGATGAAAGTGAGTGCAGTTAGTTAGACTTGTCGAAAGATTTGGACCTCCTTCTGCGTGTTTACTTAGATCCAAGCCCATCTGAGCAGCTGGTGTCTGTCTAACACAAGCTTAAAAATGGATTCCAGTGTAGCCTGTTGATGTAAAACTGTACGTGCAGCTGATTTCACGGTCACTGTCATTGCAGTTTGGAATGTTTACAAAAGTTTCTGTAATGTTGTTTATACGTTGGCAGCAATCGTCCTGTTCTTTTTACAAGTGTTTTGATTATGGCATAGGCTTCGTGTAATTACCCTGCAGCTGTGCTCAATATAGCCCAACTCTCATATAGGACCACAAGGTCTTTAAATATAGTTACCAGAGAATTCCACATTAAATTCCTTAATGTGTCTCGATAGGATCTAGCTAATTGCTTTTACTTTAACAAGCCAATTATTGTTTTGTTTTTTTGGAACATTTTCATAATTACTACAAATGCCTGTGTTTTCATTTTGTACAGAAAATGCTGTAAGCTGCTAGCAATCCTGTTAATGGTAACATTTGATAATCTCAAATATATATTAAAATCAATAAATACAAAATGTGGTCCTTGTGTTATTGCTGTTGGCATTGGTGGTGTCCTTTTCAATCACTATTGTTGACATAAGTTGTAAGTGTATGCACAATTTAAAAGTGTGAGAGCAACATTTTCTCCAACTCTTGTTTAGCACAGCAGTCCAGCAGCCACCAGGGGGCAGTGTGCTGTTCTTGAATATCTTTTTAAACTGGTGAATTGATGATACATTTCCTTTGAACTTTACCCCAAACATATTTGATATCAAATAGTCTGAAAAGGCCTGTACAGTCTGTGCATTGTGAACAGATGAATGTTGTTAAAGTTGTACTCCATGAGCAGCTCGCATACTGTCAGCGGCACGTTTTTTATACAGGAAGAGTTCATTGAGACACAATCCCACACAAACCTCCTGCATGGCTATTTTGGTTTTGAAACTGTGTCACTGAAATATCAGTGTGATATTTAAGTGACACAGTTTTAAAATCTCAACATGTTTGTTTCCAGAAGTGCAATGTTACAAAATGATCAGCAACATCCACTCACAATACGACTGACGAGATACGGCAGTCCAACACAAATGATGTTTATTAAACATCAACTGTCAAACACTCGGCCTTTCTTGTGCTCTAAGAGAACAGTCACTTTTCTTCTGGTCAGTCTGAACTCAAATAAATCCTCAGACAAAATGCTTCTGCATAATCTGAGCCAAGATCAGCAGCTCACAGACTTTAATTACGTTACTTGGTTCAGCCAATGGCTACTCCAAAAACAAATGATGTTCAATATTTGACTGAAGATAACCCCACATTGATACAGAATGTAGACTATTTGGTGTTAGAACTGGAAATACTGCAGCATCTCTGACAGTGAAACAGTAATGGTAGTTTATCTATTTTACATGAGACCACCCTATTGTGTTTCTCTTAGAATAAATAAATCACTCTGTGTAGTAGTCAGAGTAAGGCTGTCTGTCAAACTTACTCGTTATTATACAAGTAAACCCTTGACTAAATATAAGTGTATTGTCACACAAAATTACTCAGCATGGCTGGCACGAGTGAAACGGTTCAACAGGAGGAAGTGTACACAGCTGCCAACGGTAACTGGCACTCTGACATTTACAAATGCCCTACCCTGTGATAAAAGTGGGACACTAATTAAACTTTCAGTTGGTCACGATAATATGAAGAAGAAAAAAAGATAGTGGTGAGAGAAGAGTTTATTTCAGGACAGCAGAACTACATTGCAAAAGTCAACTGAACTTTGCACTACACTGAATTTGCAGCAAAATGCATTTATTTGTGAGGAACAGTTCAATGCACTTGTTTGGAATAGTTTGCGATGAATAGTTTCAGCTGATGAAAATGTAGGCCTATGCATTTAAAACAAAAAAACTATCAGCGGAGAAAAATAGTCCATTCTTAATAGGGGGAATGTTTTTGGGGGATTATGAAGTGGAACAAAATAGAAACGCTCAAGTTAAGTTCAAACACTTTAAACTGAACCTCAGTTTAGCCCAGAATAATTCTGCTGCTCAATCGACTTTGTGTTCTCAAGTTGAACATACAGAATGACCCACAGTATTACTGCTTGAGACATAGTTTAGTCTAGGTTTAAAAATAGCACACCAGCCTCTGTGATAATGCTTTACATCATGAGAAATGTTTTGGATAAAGGAGAGCTGCACACAATCCTGTTGAGTTGTCTTTTGTAAGAAGTCGCTCTCTGTGACTCCTGTTCGGACTACTCATTGAGCAGAAGAGTCATTTCCTCACATCCTATCTGCACAACAGTATTTGGCTGCAATAATGTGCTAGTTCACTTTTTTGGGTTTCATACTTTAGTATCAATGAAACAGACATTCAATGGCTTTTGTTTTCCGCAGAAATAACTCAAATACCACTCTGCAGCTATTCAAGCATGCTTGTTTGACCCCTGGGAACATAATTAAAATCAGCGGTTATATAGTCTGATAGCTCAGGATGACAGTGTGCATTGAAACATGTTGATGAATGAAGCTGGAGAATGAAACCTCCTGCATGGCTATTTTTGGGCAGTGAAGAATTACTCGATTCATATAAACCAGGTTTCATCCAGAAAAGGGGAACGACCGTCGAGTTCTTTAAATTCCAAACATGGAGTTTGGCCTGGTGGTTACAGGAAACTGGACGACTCTGTCCATGTTGGTTTTCAATGAAGCAGAGCTTAACTTAAGACTTGTGGTTTAGGGTGCATACCATTTACTTACATGCAACACTGTGTGCTGAATTTAAGGCAAACAAACTGTCAGCAAGACTTTACATAAGCTACACAGGATCCAAGATAAATAGTCAGTGGTTCACATACACTCAGTGTCTTCTACTGTACCTTCAGTCATTTACCAGACGTGTTTGTCTTCAGTAACAAGCAGTTCAGATGTTTTAATAGTCAGTCATATCTATGGAAGCCCGAAGAGGACATGCGTCTATGCAGCTTATTTTACAATGTTTGATGAAAAAACTGTTGATGTTGTTGATGATGATTTAAACATCTTGTTTTGTACCCTGTGCATTGCCTCTGTGCACAGTGCCTGCCAGCTCCTTTGTCCAAGATGGTGGAAATATTCCAGGTCCGTACTGGTCTTGGAGTAACTCTCAGATAAACTATAAGTTGCTTTGGACAAAAGTGCTCCGTTAATTGAACTGTAGAATTTATTTTGCATGATAAGTACATTTCCATTTCACACAAAAGAAGGTGTGAAATGATTAAATGCGATAAGTTTCTTTTTTTTTTTCTTTTTATGTTACTGTGCTTGCAGTGAGTTGTTTCTGTGGTAGAGGATGCAATATTCGTAGGTGGGAAGTATTTGCTCAACAAAGCAGCCAAAAGCTATAAGTTGAAAAGGCAGTAGGTGTGAGTGGGAGCAACGTGACCTTTAACAAACAGCAGCAGCAGCAGACACTTTGAGTTCTTTTAATGTCTGGTTTCTCTTTCATGTCGTGATAAATAAAAGCATTAGATCTCTTCAGAGGCGACGATGAAAAAACATTGTCATCCTTACTACCTTTGTTGTGCTCATAGCTCATGTAGTCATGTGGTGTTTAAATCAGTAGTAAGAAGCATCCCGAGAAACAACGTGATACAATCCCTCTGAAGGTTGAAGTATAATGCTAATGCTAACTGCACAGGTTTAACCTGTAATTATGTTTACTCTTAGTCACATAGGGGCTCCTAAATCTTGTTTGGGGGATTATTGTATACAGAGGGGAGGGGGGACAGCGGGTGTGTATTGTAACTAATGTCTTGTGTCCTGCCTGTCTGTATACTGCTACTGGATGCCTTGAATTTCCCTCGGGATCAATAAAGTATCTATCTATCATCTGAAGTTACTTTAGATAGATACATAGATAGATAGATACTTTATTTATCTATCTATCTCTCTAAAGTAACTTCAGATGATAGATAACTTTAATTGAACTTCATCTCATATCTTTTAATGTATAAATGCAAAGGCTCTCTGCTACACTCTAGTCTTACCTTGCCTGAACCACTTCCTCCCCTGCTGTTCATATACCGCTGTGGTGAGTGGCTCGGGGTACTTGTTTTTTTATTCTTGTTTATTTTGTACAACGTTCATGTCATGAGAGAATGAACCGCAAGCAGGTTGAGATTATTCACACCTCTCTCATGCTCATATGAAGAAACCAATGTTTAGCTTACCTCAGCACAAATGCTGAAAACATTTAACCTTGCCAGCTGTTGCAAAGTTAAACTTGATGTAACAAAAGAATTGTGTTATTCAATTTTGTGAAACATGTTTGGTTTTTTTTAGATTTATTTTTGTGCTTTTGTATTTTATTTAACAGGACAATAGATGGAGTGGGTAATAAAAAATAAATAAAAAAAAGGACAGGAGCCACAGGTCGAATTGAAGCTACATGGACATACAGTACATGGGGGCACAACCCAACTGCTAGGCCATTTGCTTCCAGTCACATGTTTTTAGGTACACTGCTGATGGCCACTGATGATCATTGCACAACATTATTATGTCACCTACTACCCTTCACATGCCTTTCTCTCTTTTATTTTTAAAACCTTCAGTCTTGGCCTTGGGGCTGCCAGACAGTTTCCTGGCATTGTGAGAAATTTAACAGTCCAGGGATTTCGGGTGCATGTTTTTGTTTAGCGACCACATAGTTGCATGTAAAGAGCTTGTTTTTATGTGCTGGATGGAACTATTTTGCGAGTGAAAGACAATAGTTCAGGTTTTTCTATGTTCTCTGACATTTCACTCTAGCCTTGATGATGTTTATTTTGTGGTGAACTGACAAAGAGGGGCTCACTGTGCCATTAAACACCCTCTGTCTCTTTGATTCTCGTTGAGATTTTCCTTCATTTGTTTGGCTATTATTAGTAACTCTCTGAAGTCCAAAATGAACCATTTTTGGATCAGTGTCATGTTTCTAAACTACAACCCACGTGTTTGTATGACTGGGGTCAGTTTCAAAAGGGGAAATATTATGGTAACAAATACAAAAGAAAGAGAAGCGGTCTAATATTTGTGTTGTTAGTTCAGATGGGACATGAAAATGCAGCTTTGGCTGAGATACAATCTGTTATCTCCCTCTCAAGTATTTATTTACTCAGCGGAAACCCTCGCAGGTATGATACTTCCTATTTGACACTATGTTATACAGTCATAGTGACACATTCGAAGGTTTACAGTTTCCCTCACTACAAATCAAGAAGACGAGGGCACACAATTTGTCTCAGACTAATTATTTATAAACTCTACATTCCTCCCTACTAAGCTACTTCAGGCCCAACAAAAGGTCCAATGTTTTTACAGACTGCCAAGGAGGGGCTTTCTTCTTCTGGAGAACTTGAGTGCTACATACAGAGCAGAGAAGAGAAAGCTGTGGGCATGGACTGACAGAGGCCGAAAAGAGAAAGCTCTCTGTTCTGCCTCATTTCTGATGTAGACTTTCAGAAGAAAACTCTGTTCTCCTTAAGAAGGGCTGCTGCCCACACAGGCTGTCAAAAAAAAACCAAGGAGACAGTTCAATGTTCTTGTTTTTACCATTAGACCTGAGGAGGCAGTCACCTCATGCTCATGCGTTTTAGAACACTTCTCATGCACTTTGACCTCCTGCCATTATGAACAGCTTGACTGATAAGAGAAGAGGTTGAGTTCAATTTGAACACAATGCCACTCTGAGTTTTCCTATATTTTTCCTCTGTAAAGCTGTCACATGTTTAATAGTAGAACAATCAAAATGTAAACATACTTCATCACAAGTCAAACATTAAAAATCATTCTAAAGTAAAGACACACAAGCAGGAATTTTAGGCCTTTAATCTTCGCTCATTGCATAATCACAACTTGAGAGCTAGCCCTAAAGTATAAGATAGAAAGTTCTACGATGGCTCCTGTGAGGAACTTTCACTTTGAGTCAATTTGTCTGCCTTTGTCGACGAAATTGCACTTTGTATCTTTTTGACAAAAATGTCTGACCTTACTGTATTTTCAGTAAATTTTTATCATCCAGGGAGAGTCTTTGCTGTGAACTCTACTCCCAGGCGAGCAGTTTCATCCATTAATAACAAAAAGGTAAAACTCATCAGACTTGTAGCTGTTGTTCATGTTTGCTTTAGTAGGGTATATAGACGCTGAGTATAAACCTGTTTCATAACCAGCTAAAAACTCCTCCCAGGTGCTTCAGAGAAGTGGTATAGTTTAATATTGTAGGTGTATTTGTGCTTAAAGGATTCAATTTGCACTTAATGGTATGACAATAATTGCGTGATTGTTTTTTGCTCACCTCACTAAAGTCAGATAGGCTCTGTTTTTTTTCCCTTTTTTGAAACATTTAACCATAAATCAAAATGTGTATTTTTACAAAACTAAGAAATTCTTATAAATCTTCTCACTTCCCAAGTTGTTTTGGTGGATTCCTCCTTTAACTGTAAAGCAGCAGACAAAGGAGTAGGAGGAGTTGGATGGGAGGCAGTAGGAGGGGTTACTACAGCTGCTCTCCCTCCCACTCATAGTACAAAAACTGTCTGTGGTACCGGCACAAAGGAGATCCAGAGCTGTCTGAGCATAATGTGTGCTGAGTCAAAGCTCTTTAGGCTGTCAGAGGGAGAGACACGAAACAGACAGAGAGAGAGAAGAAGAAAGTGAGTGACTCAGTCATTTAGTAAAAGAAAAAGAGAGAGATAGAGAGAGAGAGGGGGGGGGGGTGAGTACAGGATACAGACCCTGGGGACAAACACACACATTGTTACACACGGACAGAGAGAGCACGCGCTCCACTCCAGCTTCAGTTGTGCTCCTGAGAAGAAGTCTGGTGGTTTGTGGGCAGGCCTGAGTGAAAGGTGGAAAGCTAATTGCAACTTTGCTACTTTTGGGACTCAAAAGGACAAAAACACAGGGCTGAGTTTTGACAAAGAGAAGGAGATTTTGCCATGAGGATGTCTCTCTAACGGATGTGAGTGTGGATATTTCATCTTAACTTCTGTGGACTAAGCAGCTGGCTGTATTGGAGGACTTCTTGAGTGAAGGGAGACACATGTAAATGACTGACTTATCTGAGTAAGTACTCTCAGCCTGCAACTTGTTGGGGTTCAGCCTTGTCAGAGACAAGCAGGGGGAGGGGAGGACACTCCGGCCTGGATCTCTGTCCTCTGGGAGGGGTCCTTTCAACATGAGGTAAACCCCAAATGACTACAGCAGGCAAAGGGATGAAATCACGTCAGCCATGTGCAGCAGCTCTTTTTTAACAGTTGGACAGTTGTGTTTCAAAGAAACCTTTGTGCCAATGGCCTGAACTACAGAGAGTGTATGAATGCTTCCTTGCTCAGGACTGTCTCTGATTAACTCTCCATTAATGGTGAATTAATTGCTCGGGGAAGCGCTTTTATCACAAAGATTTCACACAAAAGACCTCCTCATCCCTCCACTCTTTGTCTCAGAATGGAGAACAGCACCCTCCTGACTGACGCAGCAAACAACTCCTCCTGTGTCAAGAACGATGGGTTCAAGTACCCGCTGCAAAGTACTGTGTTCAGTATTGTGTTTGTTGTGGGACTTATCACCAATGTTGTGGCCATCTACATATTCACCTGCTCTCTGAAGCTGAGGAATGAAACCACCACCTACATGATGAACCTGGTGGTGTCTGACCTGCTGTTTGTCCTCACCCTGCCTTTGAGGGTCTTCTACTTCATCAACCAGAACTGGCCTTTCGGGAAAGTGCTCTGCAAGTTCTCTGTCTCCCTCTTCTACACCAACATGTACGGCAGCATTCTCTTCCTCACCTGCATCAGTGTAGATCGCTTTTTAGCCATTGTGTACCCTTTCCGCTCTAGGGGGATTAGGACCAAGAGAAATGCGAGGATAGTGTGTGTTGCTGTCTGGGTGCTGGTGCTCTCGGGGAGCCTGCCCACAGGCTTCATGTTAGACACCACTCATAGCAACAATAACTCTAACGCCACCTTCTGCTTTGAGAACTTCTCCTCCAACCAGTGGAAATCACACCTGTCCAAGGTGGTGATCTTCATAGAGACAGTGGGCTTCATCATCCCGCTTCTACTTAACGTGTTTTGCTCCATCATGGTGCTTCAGACCCTGCGTAGCCCCCAGACTATCAGTCGAGGGGGGAAGCTGAACAAGACAAAGATTTTGCGCATGATAATTGTGCACCTCTTTATTTTTTGTTTTTGCTTCATGCCCTACAATATAAACTTGATTTTCTATTCTCTGGTCCGCACCAAAACTTTAAAAGGATGTTTTGCGGAGTCAGTGGTCCGAACCATTTACCCAATAGCTCTCTGCATTGCCGTTTCCAACTGCTGCTTTGATCCCATTATTTACTACTTCACCTCAGAGACCATCCAGAACTCCATGAAGAGGAAGTCTCAGGTCAGCCGTTTGTATGACGTCAAATTCTCAGAGGCCCTGCAGTCAGAAACCAGCTCCAACCTGCAGTACAGCCTGAAGAATCTCAAAGCGAAAGTCTTCCACAATGAATCCTCAGTGTGACAGTGGGATTGCTACACTCAACATGAACGATATTGAAATCCTTCCATCGAAAAACAAACCTCCTTGAGACAATAGGAATGGATTTTCTTGGAGTGCTTTCTGGAGCACCTGCCAAAGAAGTATTATCTTCATCTCAGGGTGAATGTTTGGGCCTGCCGATGACAGCCTGGGCTCTGCAGTATTAATGCTACATGACCCTTTGTTCACATCTGTGGATCTGTTGTTACTAATTTCCCTTTCCTGTGGAATATACTGTAATTGTGTTAAGCACAATTACTCTGTCAGTGACCTGGAAGGGAATGTGATCACTGAGCAGCAGGACATCTGTGATATATTGAATGCTACATGTCTGTGTATATGTTCATTTCCATGGTAAGTTGTGGTGCTAACTTTAGAATATTATCTATTAAATTAACATAAAGTTATATCAAACTTTTGACTGTACAGGGCTCTGTTTTTTTCATTGTGACTCCCAAATAGGATAAAAAAGTGCCTCTTTTGTTGTTGTGGCATTTCTTTGTAGACTTGTTGTCTTCATTGACCATTGAATGCACTGATATACTTTAACTTACTGCACTCATGACACAGTAATGAATAAAAGTCATGTACTGTCTAAAACAAAAAATTGCACCTGGAACCTTTTGTCCTTTTTAAGCCTTAATGCTAGGATACATTATTTTCCTTCCTGAACCCTTTTCTTTTGTCTTTTTTTTTTTGTTGTAGAATAGCTGTTTACCTACATTTGTAAACATCATGAGACCACTTGACAAGCATGTGTTACCGTTTAACTGCTAAACCTCTTCTGTGATGTGTGTTTGTCCTGCATGCAAATGAGGGGGTGAAGAAGTGGAAGTAGAAAGTCTGATGGAGTCTGTCTATCTCCCTCTAGGGAGTGTCAGCTTCCTGTGTGGCAACCAGTGCTTGAGGAGAGGAAGTATTTATTAAAGGCATTTGACAAGCACACTATTCACAGTTTTAGGCAAACATTCGATAGAGTAGCATGTAAATGTGACATGACGCAGTGAGCAATTCCTCTGTGCAACATAATGATGATCAAACTGATGTAGTAGAGAAGATTTAAAGCGGTGGAGGGTCTTTTGTTTAACTTAACCCGGAGAGGAATTCCATTTTATCATCCCGTTTCCTCCTCCACAAGAACATGGTGTTTTTTTTATATCTTCACAGACGAGGCTGCTCCTCTTCTCCAGAACAGTACAGTCAGAACAGCTACACAATGAATCAGGATGCCTTTGATCAATTCAAACAGTCACGTAGCTTGAAATTATAATACATGTTCCCAAACCCTTTTGTGTTTGAAAAAAACATCAACATCAAAGTCTAATTTAAATGAAAGTCAATGTTAAACAGCCAGTCCTGCTCGTAGTATGCTAGGAAAACAGATGTGTGAAGTGTTTGTCCTGCTGTGCACAAATTTACAAGTGATCTGCCATCAGTGAGGAGTGCACACAGCGTGAGAGTGAATAACATGAAGCACATGGTGCTCTAACTTATTGACATAGCCTGAGGGTCGGTGAGCGGCTCTTTATTCATACCCCACCTATAACTCTGCTTCTCAGGCCATGTGAGTAAGTCAAGGACACGGTTAAAGACCCGGCTGTAGTGAAAACAAACAAGACCAATTCGACACTCAGGCAGTTTTTGTCTTGACCCCAGGAAGCCGTTCTTGCAGCTGAATCTTTAAGTGGATAGCTACACGACAGACGAGACCTCAGGACTGCTCTGACATCTTAACGTCTCATTTGAAGAAGATATCGCTGATTAAATTATGATAAATGTGTGACGCAGTCAGACGGCGTGTATTCAGTTCACAGTTATCAGACAGCTGTTCACGGCTGTTGTCATGTAGGTCAAAAGTCAGGGCAGAGACAGAAAGGGACAGACTGTAGTGCTGCCGTTCAAATGCAGTTTATATTGTGTAAAAACAATGGTCAACTTTTCACAACAAAATGTCATTCTTACTTAATACTTTGTCTGTAAGAACATTAATAAACACCTTCCTCATGATAAACCACTTATGTAATCAAAGAGTCTCTACCTTGTTCCCATTTCTACACTGAACTTGTGACACAACATGACGATCTGTATGCACTTAAGTATCATAGTTGTATGAGCTCTCCATATCAGAGATAGGACACCTCACGTGAGTCCAGCAGGCTCCTTTGCGTACACAACAGTTATCTAATCAGCCTGACCTTTCCTTCTCAGCAGGCTGCAGGGTGAGAAAACACAGACGCCGCACTGTTTGCCATCACATATATTCTGTGTTGCAATGCTCTGCTATTAAGTCAGAAAGCGGCAGGCATGTAGAGACGGGCCAAGGATCCGGGAAGCTGTATTGGTTGTTTTATTAGTAGGTGAATACCTAAGCGACTTCAACTCTTCCATTGCTTTTCTTATATATAAAAAAAATGTCTATCTATTTAGTTAGATTTCTCCAAAACAGCCTTGGATAAATGTTCAGACAAATAATTCATTTGAATTCAGTTACATGAGGTTACACAAAAATCATGTTTTGGTTAAGAAGCTGCATCTGTCAGGGACATCACGGTCAGTGCCATCGTTGGATTCTAAAAACAAGCCGGGAAGTGGCCTGTAACTTATAGCTTGAGGTTCCCCTGTGGTAAATCCAGCATGTTATCTCCACTGAACCTCTTAATGACTGCTTTGAAGTGCTGTCATTCCCAACTGACCGGAGATCCTCTGGTGTGTTGAGAACTCGTGTCAAGAGTAATTTCTGCCAGGGACCTCAGTATGTGTGTGCTTTCGGGGAAGAGGAGCTTGTAGGGTTGGGGGGTCCTCGTCCTCAGATTCACACCATAGCTCCAGGTCACATGATAAGGGAAGCGCCTGTCCTACTAAATGGATCGGGGGGGGGGGGGGATTAATCAACCATTTTCCCTGCATGGCTCACAGGATGAATTAAGGAGGAAATAGCCGTTATTACGCCGATATGGCTGCTGCTCATTTAAATATCTGCACGGTTTTCCCCCCATAACACCAGAATCCCCTTCCTCTTCTCTGTGTTTTTTTAATAGTACCACCTTGGTTTGGGGGTAAACAGGTATTATTTTCTCTCCATAAAACGTTAGGAATCCTCTGAGGGGGGAAAGATTATGTGCTTACAAGACAACTTTCCTGAAGAAGGCAATAAAAACACACAATGCAGGAGACAGAACATCACGTTAAATAATCATTAGTCAGGATGTGGTTAAACAAAAAACAGAGGACTCTCAATTAGGCTAGCACAACAGCCTCACTCTAAAATCGGACACAGTGCTGAACTAATAACCAGCGATGGAATGAGCTCGGTGTCTACAAGGAGGGAGGTAGGCTAAATAACTGCACCGACCACTCACATATAATCCTCCTTAACTCCCTGTCGCCTCAGTCCATAAACAGGCCTTATCAATCCCTGGAGGAGTTATTTGACCAGATCAGCTTTTGATTACATAACAACTTAGGAATGAAACAGAACGTATAAACAGAATGTTGATAACAAAAAAAAAAAAAAACCTCCCTTTATCTGGGTGACCTAGCTTATATTTTCAGAAACATGCTCAGGGGAAAAAAATGCTGGTTTCAACAACGCGGGCAAGAAATATAATTGTGACACTTTTCTACCACATTTCTTAAAGAGGGTTTGCACATTGCCCCTCAACGACTACAACTGAGATAAGTCACACACTCACGACATGTGAGTGTGTTTATAAAAAACCTCTTCAGCACACTTTCTTTGGGTATGTATTTCAATCTATAGAGAGCAGTTTATAGTTGAAATGATTGTGTTGCACTGCTCTTGTGTCTGTAAAGTGAAAGTCAAATTTCAACTGTTGCACACGAACCTGGCAAATAATGCTGTTTCTAAATTTGGTTCTCATTTAAAAGGAGAAGTGTAGCAATTACCTTTTTTTTACTTTGCATTGTGTGAGTGTGCGTGAGTGTGGGTATGATGAAACAACTTTACACGGAAATATCTCAGAAGTTTTCGATTTCTGTTTCTTGTTAATCGTATCGGGGTAGCCACAAGCCCAAGCATGAAATTGCATTTGTGGGAGGAGAGGTTAACCGTCCTTGATAAATCCCCCCCCCCCTCCCCACACACACACACACACTTATTCTAAACACAAACACTGTAAGTACGCATGAAATAAAACAGAACAAAGTATGATCTGCCTTTGCTTTTTATTCTGATCGTTTAAGCCTGACTTAAAACTGTATTACAGTCTGTTTGGGGGGAAAAAAACCGACTGTGTTCTGCTTGATGGGACAGGTTAGGCGTTCCTTAGCTGGGAGGCCTTCCTCTGGAAATGCCTGGGGATTTAAACAAAGTCTGAGCAGCCAATGTGAACACATTAATCCTCTCCTGCAGCCTCTAACCGGAGAGGACAGCCCACTGATGTGACCGACAGTCTCCTGAGAGAAAGGAAAGGTCACAAGGTCAAAGCTCAAATCAGCTACATTTCCACCATGTCATGTAAAAAAAATGTATCTTGTAGCAAATTATAGCGAAACTGATGGTATGTTTTATCTTTTAAAAGAATATGTGATAAACTTGATATGACACCTTATTAAGACATTCAAAAGTATTTAAAGGTAAATAATTAAGATGTTCGTTTATAGTAAGATTAACAATGAAAATGTGTATGGATTACAAAAGACAAAAAAAATAATTCTTTATTTTCTTCTTCTAATAATAATAGATAAATATCAGCCTCTGAATGGATATGAACCAAACTAATGTCATCATTTAAAGCCATTTTAAAGTGGCATGTTTTCACTTTTTAAACCTTTTCATTGAATGCTGACATTTACTGCAGCTCCTTAGCAATGTTGATACTTTATGTGTGATCACTATACATAGCTGTCTATAAGTCAAACAAATGTAATGAGCAGAAATTAAAGAACTGATCAGCTTGAACCAAAGACTGGACTACACCTATCAAGTTTTATACAGCGGCTTTGCTAAGCACCTGGCAGGATTAGCGATACTCAGGCGGAGCACAGTTTCGTAAACAAATGCCCATGGCAGCCTCCCCGGCACAGCCACACATAAAAGCTGACGCTTACAGGTCAGCCTTGAGGTCAGTGTGTTCCCCATGAGGAATTTCTAGAGAGCCTCTAAGACCACACAATACTCTCCCTCTCCTCCTCAGCAGAAGTCTGTCTCCTTTAACTGCACACACAAAAACGCCAGTCTTAATCCTGAGTGAGGGGGAGTCCTCTTCTGCTGAACAGACTCATGCCCAAAAGCCACAACTTGTCTTCACACACAGAATGCTGACGTTTCCTTCACGTGTTATTTTAATCATACAAATGTTTTCACCCAAAGAGAACATGTTCAAACTTAAAGATGGCACGCAGCAAATACAACCTCCAAATCCTTTTGACCCAGACTCCTGTAGAGAGGAAGACCTCTAATTTATTGGCACTCTGGCCTCAGGGTGTGAAAGACATGGCTCATTGATACCCCTGAGGTTATCTGCAACGCCTAAAAGAACACACAATTAGCTTCATGTAACACTCAGATAAGATCAAGATAATTCTTGATCCCCCCCCCCCCCCCCCACTATAATTTAAAACATATTTTATTTTACTTTCCTTGTATTGTCTTCTCTCCTCCTTAAGTTGTATGAATACAAAACATATTTAGACCACACTGGTTTTTTCTTGAGACATTAAAAAATGACATAGTTATCAAATCACTGCAGACATCACTGTGATCAATAAAATAACTGTTGAGTTCACTTTTAAGCTAAAAGAGTCCAAAAAGAGATTTCCAACCCACATTAGAGAAAAATGGAGGCAGATGGCTACCTCAAAAAAAATTTAGAAACAGTTGTGGAAAATGTGTTGGCAATGACTCAATGACTATAATATAAACTGCATGTGAATGAGTAACAAAAGGACCGGAAACATCATACGTGTGGTTTTAAATCTCTCAAAATCGCACACTTTCAGCCTACCATCACTAACATTTATAATTAGAAAAATTTCCAGTGATGCAAATAGTGTTATGAGAATTTGAAAAGCCCCGGTGAAAAGACTGATTATTCCATCTTGACTCATCCTTCTTTCTTTTTATACTTGTGCTGTTTTTATATTCTTAATAATGAGACACAAATAAAGACTCCACAGTTATTACTAGAACTCTAACCCTCCCCACATTGAGTCATATCTATAGTTTCACAAGCCATTATGTCAAGATCTGTGTGTGTATCAGCTGAAGGGATTCACAAGCACAGCTATGAATGTACTTTCTACTCTGTCACAAGAGAAAAGAGGAAGATTTTATGCCAGATTTTTTACACCCTGCTAACAGTTTGTTAAGTTCCCTGAAAATTTGCAGCTGCTACTGTGACAGTTTAAGTATGTGAGCTAACAAAAAGACCGCAAGATGAGTGCTGCGAAAAGAAAGAATGAGCTGACAAAAAGTTCACACTTATCATGTTTTATTTTACTTTAACAGAATTATGCACGTCTTATTTTATGCAAAAGACATTTTAAAGTAACTGACTAAGAGGAACACCTTAAGGCTTGGCCCAAAATTGTGTCTGCTATTGATCTATTATTGGCTAAAAGGAAGGATGGCAAAGGGAGTGGGCGGCAGACCCTGCCTAAAGGAGGGTCGAGCCATTAGAAGATAAAAATAATGTGAGCCACAAACAATAGCTCAGAGTTAAAAACTGTAAATGACGCGATAAACCTGCACAGTGCTGTCACCGTTTTACACTGTTCTACTTCTCGTAGCCTGGGATCCAAATTTAACCGTTCCTGACCTTTTTATTTGAAATGGCTGATGAATTGTGGCGTTCCACCACAAACCCTGCTCGGCCACGCCAGTCTCTATTGTCTGATGCTGAGCAGCACAACACTGTCAAGAGACAATGGCGGGTCACTGCAGAGGGCTTGAAGTAATCATAACAATGACAGCTCCCATATTTATAGTTGCAAAGAGACTCCCGACTGCAGCGCCTAAGTGCTTTGTTATTAACAGGAAGAGCTTCTCCCCGTGAATAATAAACAGCACTTCTCGTTACTGAGTGAGTCATGGTAGCAGGTTTCATTGTTTCCTTCACTGTGTAACTGATACCATTGAGACTATGAATGTCTTCTCAAGGTTTAAATACAGTCCAGACACTACAGTACCAGAACATTTGAAAGAAAAAGTAACAAGAAAAGGTAAAAACGTGTTTAGAGGAAAATGTCTTTCTAGGCATCCGAAGCCAGACAGAGATCAGTGGGTCATCGTGCATCTGCAGAGCGCTTCCTGTGTGATTTGCTCATAAAGCAGGCAACCCAAACAGGCAGTGTGACCGACGCGCAGAAGGGGAGTAGAGATTGCTGCAGATAACAAGTGTCGATATTTCATCAAGAGGTGATGACAAAAGCTGAGGGTCGAAGTGTGCACACAACCTCTCCAGAAAAAAAAAAGACTTAATGAAAGGTGTTTTAGGCCTCATATGATAAGAGAGGAAGTTGATTGTTTGCAATCAGGCCAGCAGGACAAGCAGGAAGAAAATCAATTAAACTCTTCAGATAAGATGTCGGCAGAGGACTAGAGATGCAACTTAACTGTGAGTCTCTTGTAGATACTGAAACAAAGGATGTCACACCTTTTAAAAGTCAGATGAACATAGAAAGAAAAAGAGGAAATGGCACATGTGAGCAACGTCAATCAGTTGCACCATTGTGCCGGCTTACATCACTTTCTGTCGTGCTCAAATCAGCGAGTAATAACATCAAACTGATTCAAGCTAAAAGCTGCATTTGGACTTTGACCTCACAAACACACACTGAACACTGGAGAGCTGTTCAGATGAGCCGTTCATTCAAAGAGAAATTTCTTCTCTGACCCATTTATAGCCATTGAGATACAACCGACACAACTTCACATCCTTCCTGCAAGAGGAAGCCCCTGTTCATCTGCTCGTTTGACTCAATATTTTCTAAAGCATAACTTCATAAAAGTGTTCAGTCAGGACTTCTTTTAAATCAGGCCTTTCACCTTTGACCCAACTGTAAACGGACAGGACAAAAAAACAGGAACACCTGCCAGACTTCATGCTAACCAGTAGACCTGCAATAAATCACAGATTTCTTTGGTTTGTTTTGGTGCATTTACCGTTTGTACTACTTTGTGAAATTATACTTCAATAAAGTTATTGTCCAGCAATACAGTTTGTGATGCTCCATGTCATTAAGACAAACCATGGCTAATCTCAATCAAGGTTTTACATCACACACACATAATGCATTTTTTTTACATTACATTACACATGTGCACATACACATGCACACAAACACACACACACACACACACACACACACACACACACACACACACTGAGTTGCTTGTTCACATACAGTATGTCCCTCAGAGCAGGAGGTTAGACCCGTTGAACGTTATAGAGGTGTCAGGGTGCAAGCCATGACATGCAACTGACACTCAATGATGGCGCACAGACAACAAAGTGTGACCCTGTGATGTAAGATGAACAAGTTTCATTCGGGGAACAAAGATTGTATCACACGGAAGACGATTAGGGCCACTGAAAAAAAAAAAAACTTTTTTTTTTTTTTTTTAACTGCCTGTGCTTTTAATGCCAACTCACACCACGTAGCAGTTTGATACACATGATGTCAAGCTTTCTGTTTATACTCCCTGAACACCATGAACTTCAGCAATTTAAACACTCTTTTTTTTTTTTTTCAAAAAAAAGTCCCTTCATAATGTAATCCCCATTATTCCTTCCATGCAGCCCAGACTCGTCTGATTCATTAAATGGCTGAGCTCTAAAAATGCTGACTAGTTTTTTTTTTGTTTTTTTTTAAACGGTCCTATCTTCAGGACACAGCGTGGTGGTGTTGTAGCTCAGCTACGCTCCACCACTCTGTGTCTTTGCTAAACATGGACATCTTTGGAGGTACAAAGGAAGCATAATGAGAATAAAAACAGCAAGGGGGCTGGAGTGTGAGCCCTGGAGGGGGATTCAGTGTGACTCTGAGATAAGGGCTAAGCTGCGGCCCAGGGCTTCCTCAATAAAACGCATTATGTGCAGATATCACACAAGACTCCAAAATGGCAGGGTCCTCCTGTCAGCCAATCAAACGCTTCATTCTCAGGAGGAACATTAGCAGCAGGATAATCCATCCCTGATGTGACTGTTGGTGAATCAGCACCACTATGGTTTTTGTTGACTCGAGGGTCTGTATTATCTGCATCCTGTTGAAACCCCAAACGGTCATGGGTGTGGCTTGCTTTCTGTTTTATGCTTACCAAATGTCTGGTTAGACTTCTATTCCTCACCAGCCAGCTTTTAGTCTGGGAAAACAAATACAGTAACAGGCTCTACATATACCCATATATTAGATGTCTTTTTGCTCTGCAGGGGGGCCAAAATCAAGAACACAGTCCCTTCAATTTACTCCAGACAAGGGAGAGAACTAACTGATTCATCTAACCACATCTTATTTTACTCACGAACGATGTCAACTCCACCTAGTGGTACATAATCAGCACTAACTGCAGGAAACAGCAGCTCTGTCATCTCCTTGTGTGCAGCACTGTGGTCAGAGCAAATTAAAAATAACACAGCGGCTAAAGGGTTTGCTAGTGTCTTATCAAAAGAATAAAAGGAAAAGAACACAAATGACTGACCATGTTTAGTCTACTTTTCATATTGCAGAGGAAGTAAGACATCAAAAGACGCTCATGATGTTGTGACCCCATGGAGAGCCAGCTGCTCAGAGTCTAATATTTCCTGCTTTCCCGACAGGCCGAACAGAAGCCTCCAGACGGATTCAATCTACTGGGAATGTTATCGCTGGTAATGCGACCAGTACACAGCAGATGTTCAAATCAAACGGGAGACGAAAGCACACACCCACAAGACAAACATCTCTGTGAAAGAAGAGGTTTATGACAACAAGCTGGACAAATGTATTTCAAATGTCAGTGTTTTATTGAAGCAAAGCAACACGTTCATAAATATCAGTGCAGACTATACACATTTTGATATAAAAAACAAAAACCTTGGGTGCGGGTAGCCTAGTAGTGGTTAGTGTGCTTGCCCCATGAATGGAGGCTGGAGTCCTCAAAGTGGGCAGGAATCTGACTTATGGCTCCTTTTCCCCCTGTCATTACCCACTTTCTCTCTCGCACTCATTTCTGACTCTATCCACTGTCCTGTCTCTCTAATGAAGGCATCAAAAAAAAAGCCCAGAAAATAAAACTGTAAAAAATGAAAACTGCCTGAGCAAAACTTGTGATTGTCAAGTTGTATAAAACCCACAGTAAAGAGTATCCTCATTTATCAGAGGGATACTTAGTCGCTCATTCATCAATGAAATGTTTGTGGCGAGTGAAATCAGTTCAACAGAAAAATAGTCATAAATAGCAGCGACCCTGTAGCTGTGTACATTCAGAGGAAATGAGTCTTTAGTGTTCTGAAACCATTTTCTCCACTTCATCAATCCAGTCACATGGAGAGTCCTCCTCAAAGTCTCTGTGAGGAAAATACAAATACACAACTGTCTGAGTTTGTTCTCACACATACAAGAGGGCACAGAAACGAGTTATACAAATGAAGTATCTTCAAAGCCCCTTTTTTTTTTTAAACTCAAAAACTCAATTGCAGGTAGTAAGGCTGACATCATGTTTCATTTGGGGCTAGTTCCCCTTAACATACCATTAAAACAAAGGACTTCTTCATATTTGTCCCTCTCTGTCCGTATGATATGATGGCAGTCAAATAAGATAAAGTGTTCTAGTCCATGGTAATATGGTTAAAAATCCGTAGCCTGTGAAACTTACGTGTCTTCGTCATCAGATCGAGGAAGCAGTCGGCCCTCATCCACTGCTACCTCCAGCTCCGGACCGTCGGTGTCATCACCCTTCGGCTGAGAGAGGGGTCCCACCAGAGGGTCCTCATCTGAAAAATGAATCCACAACACTGCACTTGACAAGTTACTTGGACTAAAATTAGATTTATTTAGAAAACAACATACCTCCTTTGTTGATCAAAAAGGTGCTGAAGGCTCTTTTCAGCTGAGCTTTCTCCAACAGACTCAAGAGCCTCTCAGGAGGATCGGTCTGCCATCGTCTCCTCTGCCGGCTCTCCTCGGGCTCCTCCGACGCGGCTGGAAAAACAGCGACACAAGTGACACTTTCAGAGACTGTGCAATGATGTAAAAATGTTACGATTTGTTTTACTAAAAATGAAGAAGTGAAGATGGTGAACCTGTGCTGGACTGAGTGGTTGATGCCAGGCTGTCGGATGAGATGAGGCTGGCGTTAGCCAACATGGTCAGCAATGTGTCTGAAGGCTCAGCCGCCCACTGCTTTCGAGGACCCGGTTCCCCGCTTTCACAGTGAGCTCCAGGTGACTCCACACCTTAGTTCAAATGTTACTGAAGGGTTATTTTATATGTTTAAAATGTCTTGTTTACATTTCTAATCTGTTGAAATGCATGGAAGACATTTTTTTTAAATGTTTTGCAAATCTCTTTGCAAGACATTTTCCACCAGATAGTGACAGAGATTTGCTCATGATTGTAAAGATTTGTTCAAATTTGAACGAGAACGCATCGTTGATTTTCGCTTTTCTGTGGTTTGATTTTTAAATCCTCCTTCCTTTACCTTCCCTAGATAGATATCTGACATGATTATAAAACGTCTTAGATGATGCTTTGTTTGTTTCGTTAGCTCCTTCTAATGTACTTGGAGTGACTGAAATAAAAACATGCAATCCCTATAGAACAGTGATTCTTTGTCACATGTATTTATAGTTTCAATCTCCACAAAAATGTCAGTTATGTGTTTCAGAACAGCAGCGGCACATCCTTTTTTCCCCCCTAGACTCTACCTTCAAACGTTGAAGTTTTTATTAAACTTTTCTTTCCCAGAAGCTCAGCCACCTTCTGTCCCTCTTCCCTATTCCATCGACCCGCACGCCTCCCCTGTCGCTCCGTCTCTATCTCCTGTAAAAGATTCAAAGCAGTGCAGTAAATCAAACGCACAACACAAACTCAGCGGCCATCTGAACCAACAAGCAGCATGTCAAAGGTCAGATTCCATGCAGGGTCGACCCAGCTGGGGGAGTTGTGTAAGAGTTGAAATTCTCACCTCAACACCATGTTATGACAGAATGTCTTCATGATGGATGGCCAGCTATAAAATCACTTAAGGTTTAACTGCTTGAGTGACTGTCACCAGGCTGCAAGCTCGACCACAGTGAGCTGCACTTTCAAAGAGCGCAGGTGTGTTTGGTTTTTACCTGAGAGGGCAGATGTGTGCGCAGCAGTCTGGAAACACGGTGGGAGGTGAGGATGGTGTGCAGGGATGGCCGGTCTTTTGGGTTTGTCTTGAACATCTGTTTGATCAAATACTGAAGCTCATAGGGCAGGTGCTTGGGGAGGGGAGGGTACGCACCCCGACACACCTTCAGAATTAGACTCTTCCAGCTGGAGGCCTGGAACTGAACACAACAAGGAGGATCGCTGGGACAACAAACCCCAACTCAACATCTGAGCCAAAAAAAAATAGAATACACTGCAGAAAAATGAACTTAGCTGACGAAAATGGGCCTCTACTGTTCTGAAACAATGCTTCGTAGAATCTCAGTGAGATACTACAATAAGAACAGAGGAGGGCCACACTCAAACCCTTGCTACATGGGAAGAGGGGGCATGGCATACCGGGTGTCGCAGGGTGCAGAGCTCGTAGAGGACGCAGCCCAGAGACCACACATCACTACAAAACACACAAACAAAGACACTGTTATTCATTCACTGCAGACATGCGTCATGTACTGGGACAGTCCGAGCTATACAGCACTGGTTAACCCGTACATGAGTTACATAAGAGAGAGAGAGAGAGCACAGACATGCATACATTGGCACAACACCCGAGACGGCAAAACGACAAGCAGTGTGGTCACAAGCTTTGTTGATGGAAATTATTGGAATCACACAATGAGTAAAAATTTTAATTCTTGGAAGATCACGGGATTGTTATATGGTTACATTAAAAAGCTGGCCTGTACTCCCTTCTTCAAGTTCAGTCAAGTTTTAAATATCAAAAGTTTCCTGATACAATATCATTTTTAAAGTTTGGAAAACTGCTGCAGCTCTTAACAATGTAGATACATACATGTATGCAGGTTGTATATATTGGAACAATGTAGTGGTTCAAATGCACATTGTTTTGACTATTTCATTCTGAAATATAATAAATAAGCAATGCTGTTGTGTTTCTATACAGTCATGACATTCATGCTGTCAGGTTTATGGTAATACGCTGTATGCTGTTCCTGTTTCCCCCTCAGGTTTGTTTCCTGTTCGAAGACTCTATTTCTCTTTTGGAGGGGGGATATAAAGATGTTTCTATATATGGGTTACTTGATAAAAAGGCAATAACATATGTCTAGAAATATGAATATGCTGAAGGAAGAAGTCTTCCTCAATTCACAGATACAGGCCGGGATAGTAGCTGTTTGTATGAATCTATGAACGTCTCATATTTATTTTATTTAACCTTGTAAGCAGACATGCTAACCTCTTATTGTTATATGGCTTGTTGTCCCAGATTTCTGGAGCCACATAATACGGTGTCCCCACATATGTATGAGCGTAGGCCTTTGAGCTGCAAAATAATGACAAAATACAGTCAATGTTCAGTTTCAACAGCAGCAAATGAGGCGCCGTGTGTTCACCTCAAATAGGAAAATTAAACGCTGCCTTCGTCTTCCTGTACCTGTTCAGAATACATGCCGAGCCAAAGTCCCCGAGCTTGATTGTCTCATTATCTGTCAGAAAAATGTTCTAGGGACGGAAATGAAGAAGAAGTGATGACTTAACATGAGGCAGAAATTAGAGCAGCCAACCATGGCAGAAGGATGATATTATGCATTAGCAGGATAATAATGTTTTGATCTTATCTCGATCAGCAATTTCATCGTTGTTCATTTCACTCCGCAGTGCTCTCGCTGATGAGATTCTATCAACATTCATCCAAGCAATAAAATAAATTATCCACTTCTTCTTCTGATTCAAAGGACACAAACAACATTTGAACGTCCTCACAATGTTAGTTCTATGAACAGGAAACAGGATCTTTTGACACGTTCAATTATTATGACGTCTTGAAAGTACTGTACCTTTGACTTCAGATCTCTGTGCAAAACCCGTTTATTGTGGATATGCTGTGCAGCAGAACACATCTGAGCAAACCACCTCAAGATCTACAAATGAACAAGATTTAAATGAAAAACAAAGTTCTGAAGTGGAACTAAATATTAGCATACAACTTCAGAAAAGCCTCCTGTAATCGAACACCTACATCATCAACACAGAACTTTGTCGCTTTCTGCCGCTGAATCTTCTGGAGCAGGTCTCCTCCACTGCAGTACTCCATAACAATCCACAGGAGGTCATCAGCTACACAAATACAATCACATTCACTTTTTAAAATGCAAACAATGATAATTAATCAATCAATCTTTATTTGTATAGCGTCAATTCATAACAGCCGTTATCTCGAGACACTTTACAAAAGCAGGTAAAGGACCTTACTGTTTGTCTGTTAACATTAACAAAAGAGCAGGTAACAAGACCATGCTCGTCATTATGTTTACAAAAGCAGGTAAAGGACCTTACTGTTTGTCTGTTAACATTAACAAAAAGCAGGTAAAGGACCTTACGTGACTTACATGATGTCAAAAAAGATTCCAAGATGTCTCGTGATTTGTTTGTTTTTTTTATTTAAAAGAGGATTATGTTTGAGTACCTTCCAATGCTTCTCTAAAAGCCACGATATTTGGATGTTTCATTCTGGACAGCAGCACGGCTTCTCTCCTTGAAGTCAATTTGGACTGATTCTATAAAAAATGGAAATATAAGCATGAATACACTAGTCTCCACTGAATGCAAATCATGTCTCTGTGGAGGCAACAATCTGGTAGGTTATCAGCCCAATGCAAATAACAATTTACAAATCAAACTCCCTGCTGTAGACAACAGTCTGGATTACAGTTTGCAGCAGCAGTGTAGTTTTTAGGATTGTGGAAATCATATTTTGGATATTCATGACACAATTTTATCACAAATGTGATTTTGACTTTCTTTCTCTCTCTCTCTCTATCTGACTTTCTGTTTTAAGCGATGAGTGCAGGAGCTGCTGAAATAACTCCAGTACTACATCTCTTTCTTAGTTTGCACATACCTTCGGAAGGCGGATTTCTTTGACCACATATTGATCCTTACTGCTTTCACAGCGGACTAACAAAGCCCGACCGAACGAGCCTTCCCCGATCACTTTCTGGACTGAGTACCTGTCCATTGAGCACCGTTAACAAAAAGGACACGAAGGCTGAAAACAATAATCGATATCTATAGATATATCACGTATAGCCACAGACAGTTTATGCGAAACACTACAGGACGTGTTGAAGGGTTTTATCTTCAGTGCACATGTTAAATCTTTGTGTATAATGATGAAGGACCAATGAATAAATAAAAAAACCACTCCTGCGTTGAGCCAATACTTCCGTATTATTGTATGACGTAGCAGGGAGATTTACAAATTGTACTGCGAGTTATCGCCGCTGGGTGGCAGTAGATGATCGAGAAAGATCAAGAGTCACGTTTAATTTGTTGTTATTCTTGAATTGTATTTCAATTCCTTTTTTTGAGCTTTGGCTATGTAAACGTATGTGTCCAATTAAATCGAGGCATTTAAAACTTTATTACTTATATTGCCAGTGAACTTTTTAAAATATAAAACGCGATGAAGCAATACCCAGTATACACCACGTGACTATTTAAAGAAAATCTGATCCTTGCAAAGTCAGAGCCCGGATAGCTCAGTCGGTAGAGCATCAGACTTTTAATCTGAGGGTCCAGGGTTCAAGTCCCTGTTCGGGCGAACGAAATTTTAGATACCTCTACACGGAACAGACACCAGAGAGAGAAAGGAACAAGTTTGCAGTCCTGTATCGGGTTTAAAAGTCTATCCTCTCCTGAAAGTTGTGCTTTTAAGTTTACTTCACAGGTGACCTACATCGGACCTGAACTGTTTAGTGCATTAGGCAGCTGCTTTAAATATGATCAATGATAAAGCCTCCTTTTCTTTTCCTCGTCACTTTCTGGAGGGTCTTCAAGCACTTTTTTGTTCGTTTACCTGCTAACAAAAGCTATTGCGTCATTCTAAGACTTAACATCTAATGCTGCGGAGCCCGGTTCGACTATATGTTAACCTCCAGTCACGCTCTCCTCTTCTCATCTTTCTTCATTATTCTAAGCCAATCGCGTCGCCCCATTTCCATCTTTCCTCAAAAATGTTAGCCAATCGCGTGGCTGGCTTTCCATCTTTTGCTCGGAGCCAATCAGAAGCTGGCATTCCAATCAGAAACTAGAATCTTTCCTCGGCATCCCGCAGTTTTTTGTTCTTTACCTGCTAACAAAAGCTATTGCGTCATTTTAAGATTTAACACCTTATGCTGCTGAGCCCGGATAGCTCAGTCGGTAGAGCATCAGACTTTTAATCTGAGGGTCCAGGGTTCAAGTCCCTGTTCGGGCGGATAAAGTTTTAACTAGATAAAAAAATCAAAAATGGTGTTTCTGTGTATAAGTAGGCTACGACAGTGAACTATGTTGCACAATCTAAAGAGTTTTCATTTCCTGAAAAACACAGCTTGAGCCCGAACTGATCATCTTTGGTTTTAACCATCATGATGACACTCTTTTCACAATAAAACATGATGCCACACTGTGCATCATAAGTATAGCAGATTTGGAGCAGATGTTGTCACCCAGCAGTGTAAGACACAAGATAACGTTGTAAGTTTTCATGAAATTGTTATCAAAACTACCCCTCCCAATATTCACTCAGTCCGTTTAGCTGTTTTTGCAATGCAGTGAGAATTGAGTTCTTACAAATGTAAGATTCAGACCTAACATTTATTGGAGTTGGAAAAAAAAATTATGTATTTAAATTCATTCATTCATTTTTTTTAAATCAAACATAAAACCAGTGGCAGAGGAGAATGTATACAAATATACTTTATTTAAATATTAACTATGTTTTTCCAGATTGCTGTTGGAGGTTTACAAACGCTCAACAAGTGTCATCCTTGTCCTCTCATAGTGTAGTTAGATCACTTTGGCTGTTGTATCTGAACTAACATGTGTTGTTGATTTGGTTCAAAGGTTTTCCAAGAAGCTACTGAAGAAACCCCCTGACTCTGAGCGGGACTTCATAAAGGTCAGTATGTTCTCTTTCATTTCTCTCTCAAGAGTTATTTTGATTGTCTTACTTTTCTACAAAGTATTGGTATCTATAGTATATCATGAACTTGAGCAACAGCAGCTCTGTTGTAATCCTGA
Source organism: Symphodus melops (assembly GCF_947650265.1). Classification (NCBI taxonomy): domain Eukaryota; kingdom Metazoa; phylum Chordata; class Actinopteri; order Labriformes; family Labridae; genus Symphodus; species Symphodus melops. Next base: position 5,438,876 of record NC_136700.1, on the reverse strand, counting down.
ATGTTTTGTTTCTCATAATGACATCATTCTCTCATAATTATGAGACAAAGTCGTAATTGCCATGAACAAAAACATTACATTTTTATTTGTTTTTATTTATGAGATAAGATCCATTTTCAATGCAAATGATCTTTACATACCAAATCTAATAACATGCTTGCTGTACCTTGTGTACCAAAAAAAGTAAATGTTTAATGATCAACAGCTGAATACAGACACCGTTTTTTACGGAGTTTAAAAGGAGAAAGGAAATCTAAGTGAAATCAAAACATAAATAAAGGAACATTATTATCTGATTAGGGTTATCTTTGGATCCAAATGTAAGTAAAAGCTGCAGTTACCCCATTTGTCCAGTAGAAAGCAGAAGAACACAAAAACAAGAGCATGGAAACAGGCATCTGATCAAAGAGTTTATTGGGCATTTTCACATTGCATTCATTTCACTTACCTTCTTAAATCCATGTGAGAAACAGACAACATGCTGGTACCCATGTTCTAATAGACCTGTTGTATTTTCTGTGTTCATGAGTTATTTTTCTCTGGTATTCAGAAAGTTGTGAGATATTTGGGGACTTTTACCACAGGACTGCGCCACATGCGGAATCTGTGGTAAAATACAGCACAACCTGTGGTACAGTCATGATGTCCTGAAATTCCACACACGTCTCAGGATACCAGAGAAATACCAGAGCACATTGCCACAGGAATAGCTACTTAAAGAACTCGAGGAAATGACCTCAAATCTTAGGGTACCATGTTACATAGGAAACGGTGCATTTTACCACTGGGAACTTGTTGTTTGACAGAAAAGATCTATGCCACTATTTGATCAGTTATTTTTGGACAGGTAGCGTGCAGTGTTTTGTGTCATTATATGAAGCATAAGGTTTTAACCCGACATTTGCAAACGTTTATTCTTGTCCAAACATATTGGGTGGAGTGACTCTATTAGGCAAACAATGACTGGTTTTCTATGAGATGGGCTGCCTGAGCCTCTTAAATATAGAACTATTTTACATCATTGTTGGTTGGCTTAAACAGGAGTTTAAAGTTGAGTCAGTGGTTACTGAGGATTAAAGGATCACATTTTTTAATAGGAACTGAAGTACTGTTTTCTTGAAAATGGATACCAGTGTCCAGAGAGCTGTTTGAAGATGGCTGGAAGAGTTCAGCTGGGATGACATGTAGGGGACAATTGGTGCACTTTATATGAATAATATCTACTTAAACATATTGTAGGAACATAGTTTTAAAAGAGCTTTCAAGCAGATCTAGAGTCCAATGCACACAAGCCTTTGGTGAAGGATAAAAGAATCAGCTTCTCCTCAGAGGTTTTCTGTGCTGCAGAGGCTGGAGAGCAGAGTTTATTACACTGAACAGAAGTTCTGTGTTGTGACAAGGTTTAGATATCAGCTCAGCGTATGCAGCTCCGCATCTTCTCTGCAATCATATCTTCCATTACAGCAAGGCATGCATAGGGTCGGGAAGCATTTACATTCTGTTGTCTGTTGAACTCCCCCTCGATCTGTTTCCTGAGTGAAGAGGATATGAAGTTGGATTTTTATTTTTTTTTTTTAATAGTGCAACAGAACTTCATTCAGGGACATCATTCGCTATTGAATGGGAATTGTGTCATCTTTCAAGCTTTGAAAAGCTCACAGTACTTTGTTTTATACTTTTTAAATGTGCCAAAAGGTATGATTTCAGCTCCCTGGAAATGGTGGATAGTACTTTTGGTCTTTGAAAAACATAAAGTTGCTGTTGCCAGGTCTCACCCAGACTTATTTTTACTGCGTGAGATTTAACTCCTATTGAAGTATCTTGAAAGGTGATGCCAACCTGCGTCCTATGGTTTTTTTCATTGAAGCAAACCGCACACAGGAAGACATCTGTGGGAGGATACCTAAGCTTTTCCACTCCTGCTTCTTTCATCGGATCCCTTGGTGCCACTCTTCTCTAACCAGAAAAAAAAAAACTTGGAAGAGAGGATAGGAATAAGTGGTTAAAAGGAGGAGTGAGAGAATGAAGAGAGCATTTGAGATTTTGATGTTTAATCCGTCTTCTATAAGGAAAAATTGGCAGATGGTATTGCTAAAGTGGTGAGGCGTATATAGCCCACAGGTTTACTTCATAGCGGATCTCAGAGAAGACAGGTACGGAAACAATTTGCATTTCAAAGCATGAAAAAAAGCACCACAGAGACCTATCTGGGTGTGGCTTGAGTTGCATCATATTTACTTCGTAAAACTATGAGCCAAAAGATTTTTCTCCCATCCTGTATTAATTTATGACCTAATTAGGTAAATACAAGTTTAATAGGCTGGAAGCTATCATCATGCAGGTACATCACTAATAACTGCAGGCTCCAACTGAACATTGATCTTTATCGTTCCAATGTTTGAATATCAACTTCCCTTGTGATGCCCTGCATGGCGATGTTACACTCACACAGATGATTTTTATTTATTTATTTATTTATTTTAGTTTATCATATGATCAATCAATATTATATTATATTTATATATTTTAGTTATTCTGAACATACCACTTCTGGTTGGCTGTTGAACAACATTGCATGGGTAGGATAAGGACAAATAACACCATGCTATTGTTATTTTGCACAGAAAGAATTTCTTCAGTTCAAGGAGGAAAAGTTTAGGTCTAAATAATTGAAGGAACAACACCTTCATTTGGTTCCCGGGACCTGATACGTTGTCACACTATCATTGTTAAGTGGGAACACGGAGTCCTGTTCTCCTGCATGAAGCAAGAACATGGCCTTGGGGTGAAAGAGCTAACTAGCAGAACACCTTGAAGGCAAACTTTGAGGCAATGAGTTGAAGCCAGTCACAGCACATCAGGTAAAATAAAACACTGAGCAGTGGCGTTAGGCATGCATTGTAAACACCTGCGTGGGTGTGCATTGCCTTTTAAAGATAGACTATGGCACCATTAATATTAGGGGGGCTTTGTTACTTAAATATCCCCCTTCAGTGTGTGGATTCAAACTGCTAATTTATAACCTCTGCTAACCGCTGCCTCTCTGTGTCCCTGCAGGTGAACCAGTGAACCATGACTTGTACTCCATATATCCTTGCCCGTGAGCTTTGTCTATCAGCCTTTTGATCCTCCTTGCTGATACACTTTGTCTGTTGAATGTTATCACGAGTTCCCATTGTGTCCCTGTCAACATGAACTCTCCTAATTCAAGATCTCTAAACAGAGACATATTCTAATTATTAGTTCAAGGACTTTAAAAGCAAAGCAAAGAACAACAACAGAACACGTCAATCAAAAAAAATCCCTTTTTGCCCATAACATCTGGACTTCCTGAACGTAAATTGTTTGCATTCTGTGCAACACCTGTGTGACTGCCGCTGATAACTCGAGCCCGTACATTCACCGATAATCCACAACAAAATAACTGCTGCTGAGGGGTGATGAAGACGACAGACCTCTATTTTGGTAAACAGCTTCTTCATGATTGCAGTCATGGCTCCCTCTCCTCCTTTCCTGCGGCAATATCAATTATGCAATATCTTTGTGGAGATTGGTATTATGGTAGCACAAAACCTTTTTTTAAGCAGAGTTGCTCTTAAGGGCAGTAATTATCTTGCTACTGTCTGGGAAGGGAAAATTAATTAGAAAGAATTAATTGATGTGGAAGTATCTAACTAGCTGCCAAGGTTGAACTCTGTGAAGGTGATTCAGAGCTTTTACCCTAAATAACCTGCACTCCAGTAATATTTAAAAACACGCCTTGCAGTTAAGGTGTTTTTAAATGCTGACTAACATCTGCATGCATCTTTTTGGGCAGTTAAGACGGACAGGGAATATAGGGATGGGGATGGCTGGCTTTGAACTGAAGTCTCTGTCATTTACACCGTATTGTACCTGCTGAAGTGTACTTTAGCGCCTTTAATGTTTGGACACTTTAATGACAACCACTTGAATCTGCAATTTAATCTGCATCCCTAATGTCTTTAATGTCTGTTATCAGCCCTTTGTTTCTGAGCTTCCTTACTGTTTACAGGTCTCTTTTATATAACGCATACATTCTCAGGTTATCTATCTATCTATCTATCTATCTGCTTTGTAAAATATTCAATGGTGGCACGTATAAATCAGTGTATGGTTCTCATAGCCTTATAACATTATAATGCTTAAAGTAAACAGCAACTTTAGTCAGTTTGAATTCACATCAACTTCCACGGTTCTTTCATCCCTTTTAATCGAAGCCGCTGATGAGAGCAGCAGTTCTTCCTGGTTTCCACACATTTCGCATGTTTTAAGACAATCGGCCATCTCAGATTGCATCGTGCACCCTGTCAGTATCATGTAAGGGTGCTGATATAAAGGAGGGAATGCTCCAACTTGACCCCAATGTGTCAGCGTCTACATCTGGTTATTACTCTGTAACAATCACTGGTGATATCAATCAGCAGCAGATCACAGAGGGAGTAGCATGCAGAGGAGCCACGGCTATGCTAACATATTAAACGGCACGTACGGAGGGAGATTTCTCAAGTGAGGATTGAAAGGCGGGGGGGTGGGGGTTGTGGGGTTACTATTATCTGGGGGCTGCCGCGCATTGTGAGAAAATGGGGATGCTAATGAGGGCAAAACATGGAGAACAGCTGCATTGTAAATGAGCTGACTTTGAACACTAGGGCTGGGATGACTCTCTGAAGTGGTGTTTGTTAATCAAAGGAGGAAAACAGAAAGATACAAATGACTAAAAATAGTAACAGAAAGCTCGGTGCAGCGAGGGCCTCTGTTGACACACATACAGCTGTACTAATTGGTCGGAAAAAGTTACCATTGCTTGTATTCGCACTATTAAGGGCTGCTTGATCTGTGAGATCATGATCTATGAGCTACCTCTGGACATCGAGCAGTCTGACGCGCCATTACTCAATGCCCCAGTGTATGACTGCATCTCAGACTTTGTCTTAAACACTCACTTTGAAGTTTATAACCTGGTCAAAAGGGAAACCATCCGACGAGACGAGAGGTCACAGGATTTTCCTCATCGATTATAGGGGAAAGTTAAATTCACAGCACTGCCCGGTCTTATCCTCTCTATCGATTGGGGGGGAGACTCCCACATGCAGTACTACCAAGATCGAGAGGTCATGGGAAAAGCTTTGAGGAATGTGAGTGGAGGCCTGTTCACTTTACCTCAGGGTGTACTCTGTGCCTGAAATAACAATCCAAATGCAGAATTCAATAAACATTTATTTACAAAAAACAAAGTAAAATGACAAAGAATAACTTGAAGAGTGAATACAAAACATGTGCTAATATGATAAAATACATTATCATACACAACGTATATCTTATGAATGTGTTAAATAAACTCTGCTTAGACTTTTTGGGAATCTGTACAGGCTGAGTCGAGGAAGCAGGCAGCCAGAGTTGGATTGCTTTACGTTATAAGGGTTATTGCATTTCAGTTTGTATTTAAGGCAAGGATGAGACATGAAGAGGAGACAGAAACACTTCACGTTACAATGAAGCAATATTACTTTTCTCTTCATCACAGGGCACACTATCACATAAACACTGAGAGAAAAGGAGGAAGACAAAAACAGACAGAATATTCTTTTTGTTAAAGAAATAGTCATGTAACATTTTTTTTAAATTTTTTTTTACAAAGAGGATTGGTCCGTACATTATTTCATTTAAGAACAGCTTGTAAGAGAAGACCCAGTTTTCAAAGCCATGTGTTTGTGCTGCATAATGAAACAGTCCCTGCAGTTGTCTGATGAGTAGTGTCCATGATGTGCAGAGCACCAGAATGACTTGCTGTCTTTGGTGCCTGGTGTGCTGTACTGCTTTGAGTCCATACAGTCAGAGTCCTCTCCCGTGCTGTTGTACCTCCCGAGGTCTCTTCCTGTCCCCGTCGCCCTGATGCTCTATGTCAGTACGGGTACTGCTTCTGCTTCTTCCCTGCGAAACAGGACAGCCAGGTGCATAGTAGCATAGCAGCCGCCGCCCCGGCTCCTGTGCAGTAATATGCCCAGCCGATCTGACAGGAACCTGCAGAGGAAAGAAGAGGATTCAGTGTGACATCCTATCACTCTTTATTTTATCTGTCTGTCTTTCAGCACGATATCTCCAAAAACACATGAATGAACTTCAATGAAATGAAAACAGATAAGAATTTGGCAGAGGAACCACTGATTTGTTTAACCAGAATGTGAGAGTGTCTGAAGAGACTTGGAACTGTTCACTCATACATTTATAAAACAATTTTTTTTTATGGAAAACTGCTGATCGAGCTCGCATCACCACTATGCAAACATAAAAAAAAAAATCATTCCAATAGAGAAGAGCTCAAGCTTAAAAGCATTATAAGATTAAATAAATGAAGTGCAGGAGGATGAGCACTGTTAATATTTACAGGATGAGAGACTTTTTAGTTTTAATGAGGCTTTTACCCTGCACTGCATTGTAGTGTACATGCAGCGACTGTTCAAAAGATTTAACAACTCTCACTGAACCTTGGTGCATAATTCATTATTCATTCATGCACCCACTGTGGAATTTCTACCACCATTACACACGTTTGTGTTCTTAAGAAGTCACAGCGTCAGATCTGCTCAGTGCTCATGGTTCTCTGTCAGCATGAACGGAAAGGTGTGGATTTAAAGTGACAGCCTGATGTTAATCCAGCTGTTATGTCTGTTGCAGTTCACCCACGATAAACATGTTCCCTTTAAATATATCATCTATTAGTGCTGCTGACTGTATCCTAATACTACACTACACCTTTTCCTTGGATCAGTGGTTAACACGTTTGTGTGGGGAAAAAAAGGCAGTGTTGTAAAGTGCTCGTAACATTTCTACACAGGACACAGCATTTCCCTTCGTCCTGCGAGAAAAGAGTTAGCACTGTTAAAACAAATAAAGTGAATGCAGTTTCGCTTGCAAGCAGACCGTCTGGTATGTAGAAACTGCACTCACAGGCTCTTTCGGATGCAGAGACTGAGCCAAACGCTAAAAGCAAAAGACAAATTAAACTGTGAAGTTCCACCTAAAGACGCATCTTTTCAACCCTCCGAGAATATTCTCTCTGCAATATCCGACAAAGAATCTTCTTCCCCAATTTGAAAAAGGTTTTAATGACCATCAAGACATCTCATTAAAACATCGTATTTGATGAGGATAACCGATCAAATATAGTAATTATCTAATAATCAGCTGAGCTGGAAGAGGAGGCATCTCATTAACAATTCATGTGAATATGTCGCCTCACTGTTGAAACTGGATTTAACAGCCAAAACTAAAAATATTTTTTTCTACTTTTCTTTGCTTTTTCTAAGCAACAACTTTTTCATGCATTCAGCACATCTCCAACTTTCCCCCACTTAGACACAATGCCATTAATGTGACCTACAGCTACATTCAAAGTTATCTTTTAAAGTACCGACTGTTCTCTTCATGATTAATGAATGAGAGAGCTAAAGCTGTTGTCGACGAGACGCATCGTTTGTGAGAAACGCTGCTCTCGAGGGGGGGGGGAACATCACAGTGTTTCTGTCAAGGGCGCAACCAATAAGGAGGTGAAACCGAAACAACGGGCGCCGTCATCTTCAGCGAGTCAACTTAATATGCCAGAGGCAGAGAACAGCAGAGCGATGCAAACAAACTTGTTAGCGGAATTTGATACAAACTGAGCACCTGTTCCTGCAAAAAGAAAATCACATAATTATCCAACATAATTACTTCTGGTGGCATTTCATTAATTAAGAGGATGTTTAAGAATTTAAATCAGGCCGAGCTATGGCCTTCTATATTCAATCTAACGCTTTGATTCAAATGCTGCTAAAACAGTCACATCTGTCTGCTGACTGAGCTGTAATGTGGATCTCTTATTCAACTGACAGGAAATCTATAAACAAAAGAGCCTTGGATGTATTTCAAGGAGTTTGTCCTTCCCTCTGTCCAGATACCAACTGCTGACCAGATTATCATGAAATAAGACGAGGTCCTCTGCTGCTCAGCTTAGACTATCCCTTTGATAACACATTATTGATTATTGGTAAAAGCTGATGGTCAAATTTCCTAGATATTGGATATTGGATCATTATGGCCTGCAGTGAGTGAGTCCAGTTTCTTAAGTGGTCACACTGACCTTTCCTGTCAGGCCAAAATGATCATTTATACAAAACTTCTACCATTGATGCGGTTCAGAGGCGGCTCCTCTGCAAGTGGGCCTGATGAGAGGCTCCGACCCCCCCCCCCCCCCCCCCCCCCCCCCCCCTCCCCCGGCGCTGACTCTGTCACCTGCGTGTCTGTCGACCAGGTGACAAATGAGTTTCTCTGCTGGGGATCAATAAAGTTTTCTAATCTAATCTAATAGTTGCCCCTGCCTGAGAGTGTTTAGGTTTTCTTACAGGTCCGTGGACCTCAGATTGATGGAGGCCTCTAGAAGACCCGATCACTTTGAGATCACTGTGGGATGTTTTTGATTTTGCTTTAGGAATGTTGTCACAGCTAAGGCTTCCATTTCTATCTTTCTAAATAATAATAATCTATTACTATCTGTTACCTTGCCTTACGTCCACCGTTCAAACAGTATGATCCTTTCACATATTTCTTCATATGCTGGTGCTATCCTAAAGTCCAGATGTTAACTTTGAACACAAGATCTCTCAGAATCAAGCAGATTGACGAGAAAATGTGAATTTCAATGACTCCATCTCTTTTATGAAGCCTTTCCCTTGTGATATTTGTTTCCTCATTGTTTTGAGACGTGGCACTGGTGAGACAGTAAGAATGACTAAATTAGATTTTAGGTCAATAACAACTATAAAGAATAATAAGAGTCACACTCTACATGGGACAGTGGTCTTTTCTTAACAAGTCTCACTTCTTTAGAGTTATGTAGCTGAGCAAATCACGGAGGCTGTCTCTGAATAAGGATGAAGGTTGACAAAGTAAGTTCATTTGAAAAACGTGTCATTGATTAAATAAGTATATTGTGGGCTCAAGAGTTTCAACTAAACTTTTGATACCTTTGACTTTACACTAAAGGAGCAATAGACACGATGTGTTTAAAACAGGTTCTGCAGTCCAAATTCAACACATTTAAGAAAACTGTCTCCCACCGCCCGTTCCTCATAGAGGCGATGTGCACTCAGGTTGTCATGTCGCTTTAGTGTTTAGCCATCTCTGCATCAGTCTTGAAACATCTCTGTGTTCTTACCTTTCTCCATTACTCAAAAAAACATCTTCAATATTTATCCTAGCCGTCTCACGTTTCTGCTCGTGGAACGTATTAAAAGAAGGTCGAGGCTTTTTAAGTTGGGAGCCATCAGTTATATCTGAACCTGTTCACGTGCCCGCTTCCATCAATGGCACATTCGTTGGTTGGCCGTTAAACCGTCTACCATGTCTGGTACAGTAATAGACAACGTGCCACAACGTAGTGGAAAATTGGAAGGAAGACGTACTGGCTGCTGCGTTGTTGTCAGAGAAACCAGCCCTTCAATAAAACGTGTTTTCTCAATACCTGATGATATATGTTGTATATGTTAAAAAAAAAAAAAAGAATCTGATATGATACGATTAGCATTAAATAATAGAACAGCAGCTGTATGAATAACTACAGCTTCTATCTGATACAGCAACATATCACTGTCAGGGAGATGGAGAACGCCGTCTGAATACAGAGCACAACTCAGCTCCAGCTTATTCTCAGCGCACGTTTATAGCAAAGAAACAAATTAGAAATAAACTGGAGACTGTCTCTTTGGCTTTTATAGTGTTGTGTCTCTGCTTTGTTTTGAAGAAAAGGCAGAATATCAGGGGCCAGATTGAAAAGTCTGTTCTCAGTGTTCTTTGTTTCAATCGGTTTTTTTTTTTTTATCTGCAGGGGGACCGGTACGTTCAGCTAACACAAGATAAATTAACAAAGTCACGGTTGAAAGATCAGTGTGTTATTTGGGCTCTTTACACAGGATCCAAGTGTGTGTGTGTGTGTGTGTGTGTGTGTGTGTGTGTGTGTGTGTGTGTGTATGTGTGTGTGCGCGTGTATCTGCTTGCTAAACTTACCCAGCTGAAACTGGTCCGAGCTGTTGTTGCAGGTCTGCTGTACTTCCTCACTGTCCCATCCCAAAGGATAGAGTGCACAGCCAGATCCTATGAGCAGACCTGAGAACGAAAGAGAGAGAGAGAGAGAGTCTGTCAGTCATGAAGGAGTCGCTGTGACTGAGGAAGCCATAAATATTACAAAACAAAGCTGTACAAGACTATGTTTGTGTGAAACTTCAGCAAGGTCAAACTCTGAACATGAGCTACTCTCTAAGGTGCTTTTGAGGAAGGTCAGCATTGTTTTTAGGAAGACACGTCTCTGTGGGTTTACATAATTTAAGATGGTTTTCAATAATGAGTAGGAGAAATGCAAACTGTGTTATGCTTTTCTTTTTTTTTTTGCATCAAGCTATCCTGGAAAATGAATTTAAACTTTCGTGTGGATTCTCTCTCATTCTTCGGTCCATGTCGTACTGGAAATGTTAAAAAAAAACAACACAATAGGCTGCTGCTCTCACACAGGCCGATGTGTGTGTCGTCTCCTCTGTGATGTTTTCACCTTATCAAACGTCGACAGATACTGACGGGGAGCAGCCCTGACCTGTCCCAGCAGTTTTACCCCTGAACAAGCCTCGCACCCGCTTTGGAGAATAACACGGATCGTGATTTTAATACTTCATCACGTTTTTTGTTTTTTTTCCTGCAACAAAACAAAGTGCTCCTCTGCCAGCAGCTCATAAAATAGCTGCAAATGAACAACCAACATATGCAAATAGCTTGGCAATTTTTCACAGAGGCAACAGCGAGGAAAACAAGCATTTTCGGTACGCAATAATTACTGTAAAACTCCGGAAAATCCTTGAGGGATTGCTTTATGTCAGTGATTAAACAGACTTATGAGTGTGCTTTAAGCTGCGCACAGAGACAAGAGCAAAATCTAGTCAAGGCCATTAGATTAAGGATTAATATCCACAATATTAGCCTGTAGCCAGGTCCTGACAAGTTATTCCCTGGATGCCAAGGCCTGTCTCTTGAAATTACCCCATGGGGCCCCCTAGTAGGTGGCTCTGCCATCACATTAGCTTAATCCCCTCCACCGTGTCTGCCCTGCTATCAGTTTTTGGGATGTGAGGATGGCAGCACAGGAGAGGAATGCCAGCAAGCTCTGCCTTCCAACTAGGACTGCCTAACTACATCTAGGCCAGATAACAAGCAGAAATTAATCCACATGCTAATGCAGACGGGTTCCACAAAGCGGCTATAGCATCAGAGGTGGAGTTGCAAAAGTGAAAAAGACAGATCTGTGTTTTCACCAGCGTCAGCCGGAGAGGACAGTGAATGTCACGGGCTCATCTCTGGGAGAAAATAGACACCTGTGGGAGAGAATCAATACGGTGAAAGCTGGCATGCTGATGAGAGCGAGGGGATGTAAAAAGGCTCTAACCAGGTCTGTGTCATTACAGCTCAGGATCAGAGAGAATCCAGGGATTGTTATAAGGAGGAACTCTGCTGTTTCTTCTTCAGACCCTTAAAAGAACTTCAGAGGAATTTCTTCTTCAGACCTGAAATGACTACCTTTAGCTGAGCAGTACAGCGGGAGCATTTGATGTGAGTCCCTGTGCAAGTAGCCACTGTGGAGCCTAGATGAACAGAAAACCCCCATGATTCTCTGAGGTGCAAAAATGCATTTAGGAGCCAGCGAGCATACACACAGCCCTTAAAATATTCTCAGTTATATAATGTTAGGGATCGTGCGTTTTCATTATTTTGTAACAGTAAAGACTGTAAAGCATCTGAGCATGTTAATGTATTCATGGTTAATATTTCACAAAATCAGAAATTCTCTTTCAAGTGTTGTGTAATGCAGAGATATACAGCAGCATGTAATCAAATCAAATTTCTTTGCCGCGCAAGGAAGGGGGAAAAAAATAATGCATGCAGAATGTGTCTTTGTTTCCCAGAGATATTGTTATTCCATCCCACACAAGTGCTTTATTTCCATTTGCAAAATCAAGATTTATGAGGATCCTCAATCAGTCTTTGATTAACACATTAGTTAAAATCATCAAAACCGTAGAGAGCTGCAGCTTTGAAGCGGGCACCTCGGAGAGAGAGAATGGAAGACAGACTGCAGAGAATATTTTCCACATCAGGTCAGATCATGATGTCAACAGGGAAGAGTACAGACAGGAGGGAAATTATTGTCACAACAAAGAAAATAGCTCACTTCCATTGTGAATAACACAAAGGTTTGAGGGTGAAGCGTCAGTTCGTTGTTGTTTTTGGGGAATAACTCGGTAAGCCTGAGAGTCTGCAGAGGGAGAAATCAATGTGAGCACACGTGTTCCCCACGAAACTACTGCGAGACACTAACTGCAATAAAAAGAAAACCTGGAGAGGAAAAACAAAAATAAACCATAATGCCAAGGTGCTTGACAATTCCATACATGGCTCTACGCGTCTCTCTTTGCTTTCATGTTTTTTGATTGATTGACTCGCTGTTGTTAATTCCATTCAATCCCATCCTCCACACTTCTTTTGGGTAAGTGAGCAGCAGAGGTAGGAGGGATGCTCACTCGGATGTGGGAGAAAGTGTAAGATGTTTTTTTTTTTTCACATGATGTTATATGCTGGAAAGATGTGTGCACTTGTAAAGGTCACTACCTCAGGCTCTGATTCTCCACGAGTGCTGTTGCAGATGATACTTCTTGCTCTTCTTATTGCCTGAGCTGACACTGATGCGTCTCATTCGGCACAAACACCCACACTCTGGGATTTGTGTCATTTAGCGTGTGGCTTTCAGCTACAGCACAGCTTCTCAACCCTGTTGACCTTTAACCTCTTAAACTCAGGCCATGCTTTCTCGTGACCTCCAGTCACAGGCCGCATATGAAGACACTTCTTGTCGTCATGCAATGTTTTATTTCATTTTATGAGTTCCCAGAAATTTGTTGTGCTAAATCTGGTGTCCTCGCCCCTGGCTGGAGAAGCACTAAGCTAGCAGACACGTCACAGTCACAAGCTCTACCCCGCATGCTAGACTTCCTGAGATAAGATAAAAACTTAATGATCCCCTGTAGGAAAAAAAAAACTGGAGTACTGTTTCAGAAAATAAAGAATTCCCTGCATACAAACATGGATGAAATGTTCATCGTGCCACAAAATGAAAACAAGGTGAAATAATGGGATTACTTTTATTTCAACCCCTGCAATTGTGGAGTAGAAGTGATACAAAAACAACAAAGAGCAAAAGTGCATCACATTACATAAAGGTGAGGCCACCATCATGCCCATGTTATTAACCCCTCGTGGCCTAGAGATTGAAAAAAATAAATCCCGCATCCAAAATGAAAACACCAATTTTAGCTTCAACAAAGGTCCTTTTGTGAATTTCATTGCGTTATTCTAAAACCACAGAAAGGTTCTCTTCTCTTTCAACCATGATCAACTTCAACATGCGGCTCATTTTTCCGCGAGCAGATGGTCTCATGATGAAATCATTGCAAAACTCCACTGAGCTGCCATGAGCGGAGCGGTGAAAGTCACCAGAAGGCTGTTACTGCAGCTACACAGAAAATACATGACAACGTGGAACAAACAGACAGAAGGGATCATAAATGTGAGAAATCTGCCATCACCAGCATCCACAGACAAGCTGTGAGCCGACAGCAGAGGTTATTACCAACTCAAATAACAATTTTCCCCTTTGGCAATATCAACAGTTCCCTCAGGTCAAACTTAAAGACGCCCTCAGCTCTCTGGGAGATGAGGAAGCGTTCGAGTGCTGCTCTATTCACACACAGGCTGAGAGGTTTGTTTGTTTACTTTACTCGATTTTTGCCACCAACCACTATTTGTAAAACCTTAGCCCATTCTGGAGTCTAGTTTTTAGTTGCTATGGCAGCCAGCTGATGCCTGATTGTCGAGAAAGCGCACAGCGCCGAATCTAAGAGGCCAGACAGCTTATTCACAGATCGAGTTTCAATTGATCTCCATGTACTCCATATCCCAATGACTATTTGAGGCCTAATGGCTTCTCTGAAAGCCTCTTCTATGAACTGGGAAAGAGTTCAGATAAATGGTCTGAACTAAATACAATCAGCCCGACATATCAGTGTTCAATCCATACAATCTGCTCTAATATAGTGAAATTTCCTCTGCATGTCCTTGCCTCAGATTTCATCATCGAAGTTGAACTCACTTCTGAAATAGCATTCTGGGTGCCTCTAAAAGCACACAGAGAAGTGCTTTATTCCATCAGAGATGCTCTATTGTTCCCCATCCTCTTTCCGTCAACGCTTTTTACCTGAATGAAAAGACTGCCCCCTTTTCATATCCCCACTCACTCTCTGATGAGGGGAGTGCTGACGCCTTTTGTCAAGCATTCCTGCTCCCTGTCAAGAACCACGGAATTTCTTTACCCTCCTTAGTGCCCCGAGACAATACCATTCAAGGTTATCATTCAAAAGGCCAAAGAGGAAGGGGAGAAAAAGCCTGTCGCTAAGCTGGAGAGCGTTTTGGTGGCCGGGGAATTGAAGCGAGGATGTGCGTGAATGGGCAAGCTTAATGTAAGACATTCCCTTTTGGCTCCTGAAGATCATCTGAAAATGGGAAGATGATGTAAAAGCATCCCTACCTGGGGGTGGGGGGGGGGGGGGGGGGGGGGGGGGGGGGGGGGGGGGCGGCCTGTGAATTTACAAAATAAAACAAACCTTCACATGCCCTTTGGTATTTTTTTCTTTAGAACTTAACTTTACTTCAAACACTCAAAGAGTTTAATTTTAATCCTTTTCATCCATTTCAAACCGCTTTTCCCTAAATGCGTATCGGTATCAAGAAGGAAGAAAAAAAGGGGGTGTAAGCCCTACAGGATTAATGAACCACCCAAATACATTTATGACACACATGTTCAGTCAGTCAATTACAATTACAGTCAAGCAGAGCTAAACTCAAACAAACAAGTCAACAAGCAAACAATGGACCGTGCAGGGTCCATAAATGGACTTCAGTAGTCGTACATCAGTTGTAGGGTACAAACCAAACCAGCCTCTCCTGCTGGGTCAGAGAGAATTTTCCTGAATATGTCCTGCTCTCCCTGACTTCAGCTGTAAAATGACATGTGGTTAGGCAGACAGGTAAAGTTGGAGTCAAAAATGTGTCTGCTTTTGTTCATGCATGCAGCTCACGTGGATTATTTCAGGACGTTTTTTAAGGAGTTTTGTGCTCGTGCGTGAAAACCGCCACAACAACTTCACTTAAGCCTGAACAGTCCATGTGACTGATCTGTTGGCAGAAACAAATCCCTGCATGTTCAGGCATGTTTTCACTTTCAGTTGAAACACAAAGCTGTAGAGCTCGAAGTCCCACTTTAAAAAAGAACAACAACCCACAAACGTTTGATCCTCTGTCAGACAGTCAAGAAGGATACAGTCAGTTGAAAAGACAGTGTGAAGAACATGTTCTTGTGTGATGTGCAAAGTGAAGCCTGTTTACTTACTGCTGCCAGTGACACACCTTCAAACACTTATGGCTTAAGGTCTATTCATTGGTTTTCAGCAATTCATAAAGCCACAGAAAGCATGTTAAGCAGTAGCCTAACATTATCCCCCCCTCCCCCCCAAACAACATTAATGAGATGTGGTTGCACTATACGACTGTTTGTATTATTCATCAATCCCACTATGTGATGACAGACTCCACAGAAGATCTTTCACTCTCACATCTTTGGTTGAGTCCTCTTTATGTTGTGTGTTTCGTTGGCTTTACAACTTGAATATCTCACACAGTAAAGTGTATTAGTGTCCAGGGGCAGAGCTGTGTGACAAACAAGCTCTATATCAGCCTTTAAACTCTTCATCCAAAGTGTGACCGTTCTCTCCATGATGTATTTCTCCCTCTTCCCTCTGGTATGTTTATTACAGCCTGAACAAGAAAAGGTCAAACAGCAACAAAACAACATCGAATAACCTGACAAGCCCCATTGTTAGGTCTTGTTCATGTAAGCTCTGCATTGTTACATTTCCATGTCAGCAGGCAAACAGGCAGTTGTTTTCATGCGGTTTGTCTGCTGCTTCTTTGCTGTTCATCTGCTGGCTTCTCAAAATAACCAACAGAAACTCCTATTATTTAACTCATGTATTGGATTTACTCTGCAGGTGCTTAAAAGGAAACGTCCTTTTGCAAGGCGTAGTGGGGTTACTTTTATCCCATGTGTGCTTGTTGTGTATAAATGTCGACTTCTGTCATATTTAAACCTTCTGAATTATGCACGAATATAGAACGGCACTGACTGAAAAGAGCGGCAGAAACATGTGCATTATTCCAGTGTGAGGAGTCCATTTCAGCCAAGAACCTAACATCAAAGTCCGACAGTCACTTATAATTACTATCACTTAGAAGTTAAAGAAAGAAAAAACGAGGGAACATTAAACCCTTTAAAAGCTGCACTGTCAGTTTAGATACAGAGTTCCAGCATGCAGGCCGAAAGCAAGCCCAAAGCTCTGCACAGTGTGTGCTTTTAGTTAGCTTGTGCCACTCTTCTGTAACACAGCCTCATTTCTCTGATGTCCACCCATCAGTCACCCTCACGCGCCCTGGGCAGAAACACCAGCTTGTGTTATATTGATCTGTTTCAGAGCTTTTTCTACAGGCATTCTGTAAAGAGCTGGTCTTATCTAATCACACCATTCATTTGTCACACAGTTTCCGACTACGACCGGTAATTAATAAACAAACCAATTACCAGAGCAAAATGAACTTCTGGTCCATTGAACAGTGAGTACACATAAAGCAGAAAAAAAAAGGCATTAGCTTTACAGCTTTGGAGCCCGACACAGTGCATAAAGATGAAACAGAGTGCGCTAAATGCAAGAAAATAACTTTCAGTTTAAAAAGAAAAAATCATCTAGATGTGTGAGAAGAATGAGCTTTTCATAAGAGGGCTCAGATATTTTCTGCATGTCTCACTCTTTCCAGCTACAAACCCACGCCTCCCTGCAACCTCCGCTTCGTCGCCTCTGATCTCAGATTGCAAATTGGACATTCTTTCCCCTCCTTCCAGCAGGGAAGTCAAATAGGAGGCGGGCAAAAAAAAAAACACAAAGGAAAGAATTCTACAGCAATTGGTAGAAATTTCTCATCTCCCCTTTCAAGAATTTAGCACAATTGTACCTTTCTCTGGTTAATGAAGTCATCCCTGTGTTACATTAGTGTTGGAATTCCAAGCATGAAGAAGAAAAACAATATGGTGCTACCATGCAGCATTGGTGTACATTTGGAGCTTTGGTGTTCTCTCCAAAGTCAAAAAAGAAAGAAGAGCTTATACAGTTTCAACTCACATTTTAATAACTGTTTACTTTTGTGAGGCTTAATAGCAGGGGTGGATGATAAGCTTCTTTACTTTCACATGACAATGACAGAGTCAAAGCCAAGAACAAATAGGCAATTTGTTTTCAGACTTGTTTTGTGGAAATATCAATAAATTCAAAAAAATCAAAGTGGAAAAAATAGACTGAAAGGATTTATGACCATCCAACTTTTATTCAAATTATCAGCATCATGCAAGTCTTGAACTTCTAAAAGGTTGACTGTGCTCTCAACCAGACTGTGTGAGGAGAACAACACAGCTAAAGGTTGGTATAGGATCCACTTCATAGGGTCCTACAAGTGTCGCTCCCTAACTGGGTCATGTCTGATGTGTTGAGCAGCCAACTCCTCTCACTTACAGAGCCTGACAGGAAAGCATGACATCAAGCCACGTGTCCAAAAGTAAGTGTTTACTGACAGCCATGCATCAATGTCTCAATTTCCCTTTACAACAAATGGTAAACATGCTAACGCAAAGCTCTCTGAGGTCGAGACAAATCAAAGGCACTAAACTCTACGCTTTCAAATTCATGTTTAGAGCATCCAAAAATGCAATGAATGTTTTAGCATCCTCCACACAGACTGTGCCAGACATCAAAATGTCTCTCTGACAGTACTGGGGCTCATCATGTGAGTGAGCAGCTCTATACCGCAAACACAAGAGCCTCCTTTCAAAACACAATGCAACGCTTCAGGGATGGAGCAAAAGCTGAATCCCACTGCCAAATGTACAAAATACTCTGTAGAATGTTTTTTTTAAAAGCTGGTCCAGTGCATTCATGCTGTCTTTTGGGACACAAACCAGGCCAGCCTATTACCCCTGAGGAGTTCAAGCAGCCTTACCCAACTCCCAAAAAAAGACATTCAGAGTACAAACAGGTCACTTTTGCTCACTGCTCTTCATTGTGTGGGTGTAATGTGAAAACCATTCAGTGAGAGAAGAGTGGAAATCTCTGTAGGACGAGAGGTTCATTCTGAGACAACAATTTGTGTGCTAGCTTTCGTTTGCAAGCGTTATGCTAGGCTTAGCTAACTTGCGTATGTCGAGAACTGGGCAATAGTTACATTTATAAATGAAAAATGTTTAAATCTTCTCATCCAACTCTTTAAAGAAAACTGATAAAAGAATTTCCTAAATGTTTGACTGTTGGTCTTAATACTCAAAACTATTTTTTCAGCAAAAATCTCCTGACAGTTTTGAGTTCATTAGCTGTCAGTTTGATGTTTTTTTTTTTTTTATTTGTTGTTGGGTTTTTTTTTTAAATGTCAACGCTCAGGAATGAGTGTTTTTCTCTTTTTGATTTAATACAGAGATAAAGGTTATATGATGACACTGAGGTGGTTTCTCTGTCATCACATACTGTTACAGTGAAATTTCAGAGCCCTTGAGAAAGAGGAGAATAGGCAAAATGAGAACACATTATGTAACATGTCAAGTAATCTGAGAGCAACACAATGGGGCAATACAACAAAGAGGCTGAGATCAGGTTATGCAGGAATGCGTGTGCTCTTGACATTTTGTGTGATATTAAATTGGTATTGTAATCCAACATAATCATATAATATCTGGTTTATCCTGTCCGCTCAAGGATGAAAAGCCCTTTTCTGCCCCGCTGATTCCACAGAATGAAACCAAACGGATGTCAAGAAAAAGGCCACCAATTCCATTTTCTAAGAAGATTTACCATTATCTTGTGTCTTTTTATATCGCGTGGCATCTCTGACAGCATAGTAAAAAAGTACAGAGGAAAATTGATGCTGATGCTATTTTGTTGAGACAAATGTACGGGGCTGAAACTGCAGCCTGCTGGTGAAGCCTTGTCTTCTTAACAATGCTGTTAGGGAGTCATTTGAAGCCATGGGTAATAAAGAAACGTCCATAATAAACTAAAGCTGCTGACTGTGTGGAAAAAAAGGACATGAACAGTGACTCTTGTTTATTCCATGTTGATGTCTGTTGTCATAAAACATACGTGGAGACAAGAGCAGCGCCTGAGGGCTTTCCCCAATCCTCTGATTATTTTTGGTTCTAGCTCTGGCTAAATATGATGACTTGGTTCTTGCATTGACGGGCACGTTCATTAAATTTCCATCATGATAAACAGTTTGTATTTTGTCAGTTAAGCCCTAAGGCAAAGTTAATCAGAAACATTTAAGGCGAGGAAATCAAACGAGCTGGATGAGTATGAACCCACGCACATTAAAACCCAAAGGGTTGCACGCTAGCAGGTGGGCTGAAAACAAAGCAGTTTACATGGGTAATTACAGAGAACAGAGAAACACCCATAATTTTCTGAAATGAATCCATGGCTTTCCTTTATTTACTCCTGTGTCCCTTTAAGAAAAAGTCATAAAAGATAAAGGGACGCAGATTAACAATGGAGCAATTATTCAGCACCATGTGTTTTTATAAGACGAGAACCTTTAAAACAGGACGGGGCCCCCGCTTGAGTTTTTTTTCTTTTTACTTTACTCAGTATATAGACTTAACACCTCTATTACACTCCTGCCTTACACTAACATATGGCTTCAATCAGGCTGCAGGCCTTTGTGTCAGAAGAGGCAGTGGATGGCATGAATCCACAGATTATGGCACTGGAGCAAGGACGAATGAAAATCAATAGTTCCCAGAGTCCTCTGAGATGTTTCAATGAGAAAAAAAACTCTAAAGAAAAAACAGATCCATCAGATGTGGAAAGAATGCTCTTTATGCACCAGTGGTTCCCTTAGATGGCGAGGGTGTATAGAGTGAAATGGTACTTTTACTGCCGTATGATATAGATCCAAGATGGCGGCGCGGGTGCACGCAGCGGCTCCTCTCTCTCCCGGCAAACCTGCGTTTTTATGTTTTTTAGGCTGTTTATCTGTGTGTAATTGTCTGTCTTCGTCGCGTCCACTAACCCCACTAACCCCAAGGCGCACATTCACCCGTGAGGTTCTGCTTGACATCGGTAAAACCACAAATACGGAGGTTAATGCAGTGCTAGCGGAAGAGCTACGGGACTGCGGTCTGCTCCGGAGGCCTGCTCGATCACCGACCCCCACTCCTGCAACCAGCCCACAGTGGAAGCGCCACTGTCGGAATACAAGGAAGCAGAAGAGGGGGAAGCGTGGAGGTATCCGGGCTAGGCTAGAGGCTAGCCCTCACCGGCCGGCTATCCCGACCATCACTCTGGCCAACGTACGCTCGCTGGACAATAAACTAGATTATATTCGCTTGCTCCGGACAACTTCCAGGACTGTGAGTGAGTCTTGTGTTTTTGTTTTTGTGGAAACATGGCTTCATGACAGTGTTCCGGACCATGCTATTCAGCTAGCCGGGCTAACATGCTACCGGGCAGACAGAGTGCTCGTCGAGGGTGGTAAAACTCGCGGCGGGGGTCTGTGTGTTTACATCAGTGATGCCTGGTGCCGTGACGCGGTGGTAGTATGTAAGCACTGCTCACCAGTCGTGGAGTTTATGGTTATTAAATGCCGGCCATTCTACCTGCCGAGGGAATTTAGTGCCATATTGCTGGTAGCAATTTACATCCCTCCTGGCTCCACCAACAACAGGAGTGAGGCTCTGAATTATCTCCACAAACACATCAGTGAGCAGCAGACAGCACACCCTGATGCTTTTCTCATCCTGGCTGGGGATTTCAACCACGCAAACCCCAAGAGTGTGCTTCCACAACTTCATGGTCACATCAAGTTTCCCACTAGAGGTAACAATATTCTGGACAATGTTTACACTGTAAACAAAGGGGCCTACAAAGCCCTCCCCCTCCCCCACCTCGGAGCCTCAGACCACACCACTGTTATGCTAATGCCAGCATACAGGCCACTGGTTAAAGTCACCAAACCAGTTAGGAAGCGGGTACGGGTGTGGCCTGAGGGGTCCACAGAAGCACTCCAGGACTGCTTCTCCACCACTGACTGGCACATGTTTAAACAGGCGGCCACCAACAACAACATCACCGACCTCCAGGAGTACACAGAGACCGTCACGTCCTACATGGAAAAGTGCATGGACGATGTCACGGTAACCAAGACCTTCACCATTCGGGCCAATCAGAAGCCATGGCTGACAGGTGAAGTCCACAGGCTCCTGAAGGCCAGGAACACTGCCTTCAGAGCTGGGGACGCGGTGGGCCTAAGGACTGCCAGGGCCAACCTGTCACGAGGCATCAGATTGGCCAGGAGGCAATACTCCAGGAGGATCGCAGACCGGTTCACCGACAGCAGAGACACCAGGAACCTGTGGCGGGGGGTCCAGACCATCACGGACTACAAGCCCCCTCCGCAGACCTGTGACAGCTCCACCTCTCTGCTAAACAACCTCAACAACTTCTTTGCTCGTTTTGAGGCAGACAACAGCACCCCAGCACAGAAGACGCCACCTTCTCCTGGCGACCAGGTACTGACGCTTTCCCGGGATAGCGTGAAGCGATCCCTCAAGAGAACAAATGCACGGAAAGCGCCAGGTCCTGACAACATCCCAGGTCGTGTCCTGAGAGACTGTGCTGAGGAGCTCACAGATGTCCTCACCGACATCTTCAACACGTCACTGAGCCAAGCTGTTGTCCCCACATGCTTCAAAGCCACCACCATCATCCCGGTCCCCAAGAAGTCGTCTCCATCCTGCTACAATGACTACCGCCCGGTCGCACTAACCCCCATCCTCATGAAGTGCTTCGAGCGGCTGGTCATGCAGCACATCAAGTCTGCCCTCCCCTCCACCCTGGACCCCTACCAGTTTGCATATCGGCCTAACCGATCGACTGACGACGCCATCTCCACTGCCCTCCACTCAGCCCTCACCCACCTGGAGACCAAGGACGCCCACGTCAGAATGCTGTTCATCGACTTCAGCTCAGCATTCAACACTATCATCCCGCAGCAGCTCATCCACAAACTGGACAACCTGGGCCTAAGCACCTCCATGTGCAACTGGCTGCTGGACTTCCTGACAGGGAGACCACAGGCAGTCCGGGTCGGCAGCAACACCTCCAGCACCATCATGATGAACACGGGGGCCCCCCAAGGATGTGTGCTGAGCCCCCTCCTCTTCACTCTGCTGACCCATGACTGCGCCCCATCTTCCAGCTCCAACCTCTTTGTTAAGTTTGCGGACGACACGACTGTGGTGGGTCTCATCAACAACAACGATGAGTCAATCTACAGGAGTGAGGTGAGCAGACTGGCCTCGTGGTGCAAGGACAATAATCTCCATCTGAACGTGGAGAAGACGAAGGAGATTGTTGTGGACTTCAGGAGAACGCACACCCAGCATGCTCCTCTGACCATCGACGGTGCTGCAGTGGAGAGGGTGAGCAGCACCAAGTTCCTGGGTGTGCACATCTCTGAAGACCTGTCCTGGAGCCTCAACTCTGCATCACTGGCCAAAAAAGCTAATCAGCGCCTTTACTTCCTCCGCAAACTGAGGAGAGCAAGAGCCCCATCCTCCATCCTGCACACGTTCTACAGGGGCACCATTGAGAGCATCCTGTCCAGCTGCATCACCGTGTGGTACGGCGCCTGCACCGTGTCCTGCCGTAAGACTCTGCAGCGCATCGTGAGAGTAGCTGAGAAGATCATTGGTGTCTCTCTTCCCCCCCTTCTGGACATTTACAACACACGTCTCACCCGCAAAGCCACCAGGATTGCAGGTGACCCCACCCACCCGTCCTACAGCCTCTTCAGCCTGCTGCCATCTGGGAAGAGACTGCGGAGTCTCCGTGCTCGAACCAGCAGGCTCAAGAACAGTCTATTCCACCAGGCTGTCAGGAGTCTCAACTCCCTCCCTGCCCTCCCCCCCTTTCGTCCACTCATCCCCTTTCCTGCCCCTGCCCCCATCCCCCCTCCGCCTCCTCCACCCTCTGCCCTCAGTTCTCTACCCTCCTTCATCCCTCTGCCCCCTCTGCCCTCCATCCCCATCACTACCCTCCCTCACCCCTCTGCCCCCCATCCCCCCCCCCCCCTTCATCCTGCCACAGTCTGCCCCTACAGGACCTGGCATCACCCCCCTCCTCCACCCCCCGCATGCTCCAATAATTCACGCACCCTAAAAACTCTGCACAGCCGTTATTGAACTGTATTGACTATGCTATTGCACTATTGCACACTACCTCACTTTAACGTTGTATCTTTAATCTGCACTCTGTTTATATTGTTAATACTGAAATCTATCTACCTCATAGTAATTTTGCTACTTGCACTTGCACTATTGCACACTACCTAACTTTAACCTCGTATTTTTAATCTGCACTCTGTCTATATTGTTAATACTGTAATTTATCTACCTCATAGTAATTTGCTATTTGCACTACTGCACACTACCTCACTTTAACTTCGTATTTTAATCTGCACTCTGTTTATATTGTTAATACTGTAATTTATCTACCTCATAGTAATTTATCCACATTCTACCTCAAAGCGTAACACTCACAAGTGCCCTTGTCTGTCTATTGTCTGTTGTTCGTTATTTGTTGTCCAAATGTCTTTAGTTAAGTTATTTGTTGTCTGTTGTTCGTTATTTGTTGTCCAAATGTCTTTAGTTAAGTTATTTGTTGTCTGTTGTTCGTTATTTGTTGTCCAAATGTCTTTAGTTAAGTTATTTGTTGTACAGTATTGCTAGTTTTTCTTTAGTGCTCTTTTATGCACTGCAGGTTTGCACTGGGGGGGGGGGGGAATGCAATTTCATCTGTGCTGTATGTTTAACATGTGGCATATTTGACAAATAAAGAACCTTGAACTTGAACCTTGATGCTGAGTTTACAGAAGACAAATAGGTCAGTATGTGTAGAGTGCAGACTTTTTTCGACTCTTTTTTCATGATAAACATTAGTGCTAGTAAATTACACTCAGGGCCTTTCATAAGTACAGTGAAACATGTACATCGCTTTGTAAAGTAAAACTAGAAATTGTCTCGTGACCTCCCCTTAAAGTTTGTCCACAGCCTCCAGCTCTATAACAAAGAGCAACATTTGCAGCTACAAAGAGTAGGACACCATTGGATGCTTAAAACCAACTGAATTTGCATGAGATTAGTAAGTATTACCAAGGAACCTCTGACTTCTCCAAGATGTGGCAAGTAATTTGCAGTGAAATCTTACTTAAATTATAACCATGACAGACTCCTATCAGGATTAAGATCTTCAACGATCTCCCTCAATTATACAAATCGCTTCCCAACCTCAGGATGTATTAGTTCTGTGCAAATAGAGCTTTATAAAGTTCAATCAGTATTCATGGACATGATCGACTCTCTTCGCGAGCTTAAAATGAGAGATAAAACTTGCAGCAGTGTCGATGGAACAGAGATCTCCGTTGCAGGATGAAACTGAAATTAACTTTGCGTCGTTAAAGGACTCCCAGTGATGAGGCGGAGACATTCGCTTCTGTCATGTGTCCTCAAAGACTCTCCTACACGTCCACATTACATCTCCTGATTGAATCAACGTGTGGCTTCAGATCTTAGGGGGACCTCTTCCTGCTCACTAATTACAACAGACTACTCCAGTATCATGGCTCAATGCAAGTGTGAACTTCTTCTTTTTTTTTATTTTTCCAGGGATGAATCTTTTTTGTTCTTTGATGTTGATTATTGTAGCACTGTTATGGCAACCTTACAGTGACTGAAAACACTGCCAAGGGCTGTTGAGAATGAACCAGTGGACATTTCAGAGCTAGTCAGTCTGATTGATTGAGCCATAAAGAAGTTGTCCATGGGGCTAACAGGACTCGGATAAAAGATTAGGAGTCTGTTGAGTCTTGATTAATGTTAGAGGATATAACCTCTAGCCAGTGGTGCTGAAAGATTTATATAAACAGGGTCTGGGCTGTGAAATATACGCACGCTGAATTGGAGCGATTCGGAGTCAGTGAGGGCGAAACAATCACAGGGTATCCCCAGGACACAAGCTGAATCAAAACAGAAATATAACAACTCCATAATGAGACAAACAAGTGTAATAACTGACGGATGAAGCAGGACAGCACACGTAACGCAACAGTCTCAGAGGCAACAGCCCCGATTTCAATTTTGCTGTTTTCTCAATCAGAAGGAATGTGTTGACGGTAGGGGGGAAAATTCCTCTGCATATTTATATAGGACCTTGTCAGTGTCAAGCCCTGCCCCACCCCCTGGACTTAGGCGGCCTGATTAGTATTCAGTGAATTCATTAAGACACAATCGCTTGTGTCTGGGAACATGGGAACTGGAGATGGAGGAGAGGTTGAGTTCAGCCCACTGGGTGAGTCCCACCCCATCCCCCAAAGCTGAAGGTCAGAGTGTCCTTCCTGAGCTACTGATCTGATGATCACAGGCGAGAAGCGTCTCAAAGGAGGGGGGTTCGGTGGTGGGATCTCTATTTGCACATGCTGTGTTGTTGCCAGCATGCAAAGATGTGTCTGAGAAAAATGTGAATGCGGGTCTAACTTTTGGCTTGATTGTCCCCAAAGGCAATCACCCTCAATCCATCACCCAGGAGGGAGTGTTGTTGTGCTGTGTTATAATATACTGTTTCTCCTTGTAAGCTATAAAAAATATAAATGAGGCCAGATTCTTTAGCCTGAAGACCGTCCATCCCTCAAACGTTGCGCCCCCACCCCCAACACAGCTTCCTCAACTATTAAAATCAATGTGGAGATGAATGAACGGAAGACACCGGAGGGGGGACACCAGGTAGAAAACTCTCGCGGCTGCGATGATGGTTCATACGTTAAAGAAGCGAGCTTTGGTTGCATCCTGGCAAACCGGCGATGAATCATTCCCCCGGGGGAAGCACTTACACACTTCAGGCCATTTAATGAAAAACACCAAAAAAAAAAAAACCTGTCCTGCCTGAAAGCTTCACAATGATAAATCGCAAGCGTGGAGAGTATTGCGTACAGCCACAGCGCACAAACCCAGTAGAGTCTGCTTTCATTCTCGTCTCACTGCTGGACTGTCAATGTTTTCTTTTTCTTCAATCTTCATGTAATCACCTGATTTCAAATCTCTTCCTCTTCACCTCCCACCTCGGGAAAATGTCATTTCATAATGTGAGAGAATTATCGAACGGAGGAAAAACACTTCCCCAGGGTTCAATATTGCAATTTGTGCTCCTCTGTTTTGCTTCAAGTGCTCTCTTGATTGCTAAGGAAAGATATTTTGCTCGCGCCAATTTTAAAGGTGTTTGCAGTTTGAATTACCTTTTTTGTAAAAAAAATAAATAATGCTTTACCAAACAATGCAAAAATATGGAGAGCTGCTCTGGCAGACCAGAGAGTGTATCCCAGAGATAAATCTGTGCCTGAAGCTTCTTTCTGTTTTCCTCCAACACAATGAGGAAGAAAGACTTTGATCATCCACTATATCGCACTCCCCAAGAGAAGAGGAAAAACAGAGTCAGGGCATAAGAGCTGGGTTTCCCACGCAAGGGAATGCAGAGCGTAGGAAAACGAGGTGAACAGTCGTGAAAAGTGAAGCAGAAAAAAACCTCCAGAAGTGTCATCACATTTGATATAAAACTAAGCTGCTGAGGCACATGTCAAACAAAAAAAGGAAAAAAAAAAAAAAAGCTTAACCATATGTGACACACAGCACAGCCTCCGATTGTGGGGAAAATAGTGGAAATGAAGTCGCCAGAGACAGAGGGTGCCAAGGATAAATCACCAACATCAAGGACAATGCTGACTTTGAAAATACCGATGAGGTGTGTGTATGAGAATCCGAGAATTAATTCATAAATCTGCACTTTTTTATACTTCCTTCAGGCTTTTCTTTTTTGCACCATGATGAGGTATTTTGTCATGAAGCCAATGTTTGAATAAGCTTCCCCTCAGCATGGAGCAATGCTCTTTTGTCTTGGAAGGTGCGTCGTCTTTGGAGCTCACAAATGGCAGCGCCTATACAGTCAGCATGAACATGTCAGCACAGGTGGGGTCAACAAACACACCTGGGCACCGAACTTTCATTCAAAGAGGAGGGAGCATTTCAAAGTTAGGCCAGCAGGGCGAAGAATAAAGAGGCTGTGCATTGGCTGAATGTGTTTAATCAAGATGTAGAGAAACTGATACAGCAGCAACTACATGTTCAGCTGCCATAGTTACATGTGTGGTGCATTCAGTTCAGCTTAGAAAGAGGTCAAATACATTTTTGTTTTTTTATATATAAAAATCAAGTCTTTATGTTAACTTTATTTGATTCATGTTTTTTGTTTCCGGGTTTCGAGCAGTAAGCATAACAGAATAAACGGCACATTATTTCTCACAAATCAGATATCCAGAGAAAGCAGATGTAAGCATTAACAATAAATCACACTAGAGGACACTGACACTAATTTGCAAGCATGTAAGAAATGCAAAGAGAGATCTATGAGATGTGTTTCAGTGGAGACACAAAGTAAGGAGTGTGTTCCGGTGAATGTGAGTGTGTGTTGCTAAGATCAGAGGCTGTTTTTAAAGGTTTAAAGGTAGGCATTACTGCTGAGTGAAGCAGCGATGGGATTAGAGGTACCCGGAGGGTACAGATGGCACTGAAATCCTCGGAGTCTTTCTGAAAAGGTCACACAAAATAGAGAAGAGGCACCCCCACCTACTCACCCACCCATTCAGAGCTGCTAACAGATTCCTCGGGCGGGTTTCTCCTCAGGCTTTTAGTCCCTCATCAATCCTCTGAAAGCTCCACAATCATTTCTTTTTTTTTACAAGAGTGTAAGAGTGAACAGAGCAGAAATGCCTTTAAAATGTCAAACGGCGTCGGACCTGACCGGCGGTGTCATTGATGAGATCGTAGCGCGGGCTGAATTCAATAAGAAGCCTGTGTCGCTTTAGGGGAAAACAGATTTTTATCAGAGCTCTTTTGTTGCGATGTTTAATGGGACAGACAGCAGAAAGGAAAGGATGCAGAGTGATGTATTAAAAGACATTAGTGTTTATGGCCATGCAGGGAACAAATGAATCACTGGGCACCTCGTAATTTAGTCTGAAGGTCATGTTTGACCCTTTCCATTCTCATCCTTCTATTCATCGCTCTCTTTCATACTGCATATGCACATGTTAGCTTCTGTTGTTTTTTGCATTGCTGCATGAAGACTCACATTCCTCTCCTGTCTTGTTTTTGTCACACTGCTGCGTCTGTGTATTTCCTGCCACCATACGCTGCTTCCTCCCCGGGCGCTGGCTCCATCACCAGCACCATATGGCAAGGCCAAGCAGGCAGGCAGCGCTCTGCAAGGCTCTCACAGGGTCTCCGCTCTCAGTGTGTGCTTTGAGGGAACCAGTAAACCACTTACGGAGGGACTTATTACCGAATATAGAGAATACTGATACATACCATCTTGCATACAATCTGATCACAGCAAGGCAGCCAGAGCAATTAAATGAGAATGTATGACTCACTGAATAACAGGTGGTTTGTACATTTGCGGATGACCTCGACCTCCGATCTCAGGGATGTATTGGAACAAAACTGCCTGGTGAGTCAATGCAGCACTTGTGAAAAGAGAGTCTATTTTCACTCCTCATTCTTCTCTTAAGATACAAGTAAGCTATACAGAATGTCTTTACGGCATTGACAATAATAATGATAATAAGTATCTTGTTTACTTTTGGGCTCAAAGTTTTTTTATATGTTTTTCCCCATTGAGGCTAAATATAGGTGTGAGACAAATAAACCTCAAGTATAGGGTTTTCATTCAGAACAGTAAACATTTACAGGACAGCAGTTATGGAAAGACAGCCAGCCAGAGGAAGGAAATTGAAGCTTTTTTTCTATACAACTATTTGTGCATCATTATTAAAACTCACCTCTCAGGAAGTAATCGTTTGCTGGGGAAGCCACATATCCCCCCGCCCTTCCCCCCCATCCTTACTTCGGCATATAGCTTATAAATCCAGAAAACATCCGCAGAGAAAAGACTGAGCCTGACAGCTGGCAAACCAATCACTGAACTATGGGGAGCAGTTTAGATGATGGCGTGAGTCAAAGCTGTCTGCGCTCGAAAACCTGGAGAAGAAACCACTGTAACAAGGTGTTGAGGGGATCAAATTAATTTGAAGTCTCCAGCTGCACGGTTCATTTCTGAGGAAATTGACAAAGCTGACAAAAACAAGTTTGTTTACTTTCACTGTTTTCAAGTTAAGTTGGACATCAGGTGCAATGACAGTGGGGTGAGACGTGCGTTTATCCTGTCGGGTGCGGGAAGAGTTTATAAAAATGCACGAGCCAGAGGAGAGACCTGTCAGTCAACTGTTACAGGGTGGCTCAAGCCCCTGCCAGACCATAATGACTGAAATGTGTGGGATGGCTGAGTGACTGAGTGAACTGTTTTATTCCAAAACACAGAAATTACAAGGTGCAGTGCCGCAGTATTTTGGTCAGCACAGACTGGACTGCTGCACTTGACATTGGCAACACAACGCGTAAACTCGCCCATCAGCTCCTGGGCTTAGAGGCTGAGCTGTATAGAGAATGTTCAGGAGGAAAACAAACATCCCACACCTTAGCTAATGTATTTGACCTTCTGTTTGTTCTGACAAATGGGGTTTTTCTTGCTTTCCCATTTGGGCACCAGCAGTGTCAGAACCAAACCAAACTGTGGAAGGAAGTGTGAAACTAAAGGTGGAGAGAAAGCTGCAAATAGATTTACCCGACCCTGGAGACAGACAGGCATGTGGAGAATGTGTTATAATGTGAAGATGACACATTCACATACTCAAGGATCACACTTGATGTGCTGAGAGTACTACTGGAAGCTTATTTCAAATGGGGGGGGGGGGGCTGTTGGCACTTTCCTCTGTAAAGGCATCCTGTTAGAAGGAAACTGAAACCAATTCTGACCTATTTCGTGATGAAAACCTTCCACCTACAGAATGAATCAAAGACATTTGAGTTCCTGCAATATTAGAATTATGATCTCATTTCATTTAATCTATTCATATGCCACTCTTAAAAAAAAGGCAGCTCTTCTATTTACAGGGAAATACATAAAATGTGTTGTGCAGTAACTGACAGTGGAGTGAAGACCTGACAGCACCACCCCTGACATCTGTGACTGATTACAAGTTGTAATGTCTGGGTGATAAATGTGTGAACATGAGGCGCTGATGAATTCTACACTGTTCCCCAAGGAGCGGAGACCTTCCATTACACGTCTTATTACTGTCTCTCCCTACTGATGGCTTAATTGATCCTCGCAGGCCAACAAAAAAACCTGCCTCCACCCATCCAATGATCGTGATACCTGATAGGATGGGTGGGGGAAACGACCACAGCAGCTTTTAGACCAACTAGCCCCTTGTTCCACGTTTAATTACAGAAGGCTCTGAGTCCGTTGTAATATCGAGCAGTCGCTGGACCATAAAGGTGAAATGCAGCGTTTTATAACAGAACTTAATTCTCATTGGATTCTTCTTGTTTCGCCTCAGAAGAGAAAACAGTGAAACAGGGCCGCGGCTGTGATTGGCATGTCCTGCTGCCATGAGCTTCCTCCGCTGTGGTGCGTGCTAAACTGAGCGCCTTCATGGATGAATTCAGAGGAGAAATGCAAAGCATGGAGGAACAGCTCCCCGTTCTACCCGCAGAGGTTGACCACAGCATATGTTGCTGCTTATTATTCCCTGTGTCTGCCCGTTTTCCATTGTATTTATAGCAGGGGGAACTTGATTTAGATCTGCTCCATCTGGTGATTCGCTGTAGGGACGGGTGCCACATCTTCCGCTCTCGTGTGTAATCTCCCCCACTCTGCTTACTGGCCTTCATTTAAAAAAGATGGTAAGTGAGATAGCAGGGCGTCGCTCCTCTGTCTCCGTCTTTCTCTGTGACACCAGCTGCTGCTGCCGCTGCACACTTTATGATGCTGGCTTGGAGGCTTTAGGAAAGGGGGACTCTGTAGCCTGTGGAGGTGTAAAAAAAAAAATAACCCTCCCACTTTCTCTGCTGGTATGCATAGATTCCACAGGCGGCCTCCAGAGCCCCTTTCCTTCAATAACCCTCCCCCATCAACCTTCAGCAGCCCTGAAAGGGGGGGGGGGGTGAAACTATAGTGGAGGTAACAGAGCTGAGGTTTGGGGCACAGGGGAGGGAGACGCTGATTAAAAACCTCCTTTACCCTTTTACTTCCATGCCTGAGTCTCCTCTAAACCCAACATAAAGATGTACAGGCTTTTTAAGGATTTGTACCTACAAATGGAGCGAGTGTAGGTGGCAATTTCTTTCATTTCATGTAAATGCACTCTGCGGGGAATGTAGGGCAGGGAAGCTGGCCAAGAATGATTTTTTGATTTAATGAAGCTTCTGCATACTGATATACAGGCAGAGAATTTTCCAAATAAGTTCTTTATACAGTCCTGGACAATGCAGCAGCAATTTCCACCATAATTACATTTGAGAGGAGATTAAAAAAAAACCCTCTTTATGGGAAGGACAGTCATAGCAACGGGCAACTGGTAATGCGATCCTCTCCCCATGACTGAAAGTCAATTCAAATCTTTCTTTAAACGCTCTTATTTCATTACCCTCTAATGTATTCTTTACTCAGTGTGTCAGAGAAGTGAGGAGAGATGAGGAAAAGGATGGTTAAAGATGAGCTGCTATCTCTAATGCCTCATTTCATGGCTTTTTTCATTCTGCTGAAATATTTAAAAAAAAAAATCCTTAAATGGGGTCATTTCTTATCTGAGGATTAATCAGCATCTGGCTGCAGCTGGATAATGCCGTTTGTCTCCTTCACTGCGGTGTGAAGTTAAAGTTTGTTGAAGCTGTGTTTAACTTCAACTCGAAAAGGAACAAACAGTGAGCACAGCCTCCAGCAGCTTTGTCTGAGGCTACATGTCAGTCACTTTGCCACAATAGAAAGACTTTGAGTGTACTTGGCAGAGTAAATAACTGACTGGGAAGCTGGTGTCTGTTTGCTGCAGAAAGAAGGAGTTTTAATGTAAATACAGAGTGAGTGTAAAAAGTCAACTAAATTCTCCTCAGTTTTATGGAGAAGTTTCTTGTCCATTTAAAAAAAAAAAAAAAAGCAATTAAAACAAAACTTTGTCATCGCTGTCAAGTTGGGCGGAAAATTGTTTTGTGCTCGGGGCGAAACTGTTCAAGCAAAGGCTTCTAAAGATTCTTACAATGCTGCTTAAACGGACTGTAACGCCTCTAAACCACAGTCAGATGGAGTCTGATCGACACATGCAAAAACAGCAAAAACTTCTTTCTCTCCCTTAAATCTCAGTATAATGAAGAACAAACACAAAGGCGTGCAGCATCCTTGGCTCATTCTGAGCTGTGCGTGTGTTTGCATAAGTGTGACGCTGACTGTTTGCTCCATCCTGGCGACTTGACAAGGGTAAAACTGAAATTTACAACAGGAAGAAAACAGATCTGTTAAATGTTGTTTCAGTAAACATTTATGGCTGACGTTCGAGCAGCTTCCAAAACAAAATGGTTCCTGCAGCGAAATAGGAAACTGCACAAACAGCAAAGCAAGTCAAACTGACTTCCTGTGCTATTTGCTCATCGTAACCTCTGAGGGCGAGAATTGTCATGCCTGCTTGATACCTCAGAGGAAGCCCGCGAACCCCCGCAGGGAAAAAGGACTGTCGTCTGATTGTAATTTCCACACTCGTAGACCGAGCAGAGGGAAAAGACAGTCAGGCTGCTCGGGTTGCCACCTGGTGACCAGATGAAGGCTTCAGGGTGCATAATCCCATCCTATCTCTGCATATGTAAGCACCAGAGGACAGGGGTGAGGCCGGGCCCTGCCTGGGGCCTGTCGTGAAGACGGATGATGCAATGGTGCGGGGCCTAGGGCTCCATGCAGGGACCTCACTACTGGGCTGGTAGATTAGGTCTGGATCACAGTTGACATGCCACAGCAGAAAGGTGTTGGTGGAGAGAGGGAGAGAGGGAGAGTTCTTTCTCTACTTGTGGGGTGCAGCGGCCAACATGAGATCTGTTCTATCAAGGTAACACTCCGCACTTATTAGTAAAATTTACAAAAATCTAATCAGTTTATTTTTTATCAAAAAAAAAAGTCCTCGGTTAAAGATTTTTAAATGTGAGCACTTTCTCTATTTTGTTTGATTGTTCATTAAATTCTCTGTTGCACAAACAAGCAATTATGAGGGCGACACCTCGGGCTCTGGGAAATGAGTTTCACCCTTATACGTATCATTATTGGTCATGAAAAGAGCGTACGAAGCTTTAGGCTTTCATTTGTATTGTTTAGACCACAAGAACATTATGATAACACAACCAATTGTTTCATGTTATCACTGGAGAGACCACATTAGCAGCCACTCAAGCGACTACAGCCCATTTTCCCCCTGTGCTCACCTCGCCGCCCCCACCTATTACTGCGTGTACAAGATATACAGCCAGCAATATACATGCCAATGAATCACAGTCTGCCTCTGCGCGCGGCACGCTGCCCTTGGTTGGGTGTTACTTCTCAAGCTCAAGGTCTAACAAGGGGGTAATTATCACAAAGCGGTGAGATAAAGCCGGATGTTAGCAGATGATATGTTTAGGCGAGGTGAAAAGGAGGGTTCTTTAATTGCTCGACGTGTGGTGTGTGCGGGATCAATCATCCGGCGGGATTTTAAGACAGGAGATAAAAGCAGAAGGTCAATGGCTGGATGTCGGACGAGGACAATAAATTGCTCTCTGTGAAGATTCGTAAAGAAAAGTCAGAGAATAAAACATCCAAAGAACGCTGGGAAGCAGCAGGAAGTAGCTCTCTGTGACAAATTCTCATGTCTCATGGTGATCATTTGATCTCTTTTCACAGATCAATGAGTCCTGTAGACACCCTGTGTCAGATTCTCCTCCCTGCACTGTCCCTGAGATTCCCCCTCGGCTTGTGTAGCTGCCTACAGGGCTCGCCGAGGGGGAACAGAGCACGATCGCAACAACAAAGTTTCGAGCAAGGACACTCCTGGACTCCCAGTTGATGGAGCTGAGCTTTGATCGTGATTACAGCCCGCTGTGGCTCAGGGCAGGTGTCTTCCACACTCAGCAACAACCTGCTGAGAGCCCGTCAATAAGCAGCAAGAAGTACAAAATGACTGCTCAAACACTTGTTTGGCTCTGTGACAAAACAGCCTTTAAAATCTTGTTTTAACTTCCGAACAAGCCGGCTTTGAATTGCTGTTTTGTTCTGTGGCGTTCCAAGAAAGAGGATGTTTGCAAAAACCCAGGGGACCATCTGCTGCGCTTCAGAGAGGAAACCCTTTTTTTTTTCTTTTCTTTAAAGGAAATCAAAAATTCTTTGCTAAAGAAGTTTGCTCGAACCACGACTGAGCTGCTTAACCCCATTCATGTATCTGCTTCTCTTATCAAACTGCACAGATTTCTTTCTCCGGGCTGCCTCGACTAGCTGCTAGCTCTCACGCCTTCCACCAGTGAGAAGTAGTTCACAGTGACTACGCTGAAAGCAATTGTAAAACACCACTCCTTTTTTTTTTTTTTGTGCTACGTTTTGAGTGGCTTATGTGTAGTGTAAGAGCGTCTTTTCAAACTGAATGCATGCCGCCAGGGAAATCTCCACACGTCAGCTGCCAGTAGCTGGCCGACAACTGCTCAAGAAAAAGTGCTCAGCTCCTTTCAAGTCTTTCACTGGAAGTGTCTCCAGAGAATGGAGAACAAAGCTGTGGATTGACCAGAAACCATATATTTGCCATGTTTCTTTAGTAGGAGCTTTTGCTTTGGACGCGGAACTCGAAAAAGAAGCGAAGAGACAGAGATTTGTAGCAGCGCATGCAGGCTGCGAACTCTTGGGAATTAACTCCTTTTAAATAAAACATTGGCAGATTTCTCCAGGCTTCCATGTGACAAACCACATATCTTTTAATAGATTGGCTTATTGTCGCATATTAAGACGAATATTAAGGAGATTTACGTCTGGAAGAAGTTTGTAGGGAAGCTCCTCCGACAAACACTGTTCGCCGTTTTAAAAATCGACTTCTTCAGGTCTGTTTAGATAATTACATCTTATCATCGAAATAACAACTTACAACGTGACGTGTATATTGAATTCATGCACATAGATTCTACAAACTCTTCTGTTATTGAAACACATACATGATACATCGGATTTTGGTTCCTGGCCAATAAATATCAGATCAAGAGCTTTTTTTTTTTCTGCAGCTACATTTAACAGGCACGCTGGTTGAGCTCCATTAAAGACTGATCACGGGGCATGCAGTATAGAGAATAAATGGATGGATAAATAACAGTTTCTCCATGCAATACTGACTGCAGAGTGGCCGTACGATTTTTACGACGACGTCCAGCTCTATCTTTTCAGTGTGATCCAAAAGTTGGCTTCATCGTTCGGTGTGCACCGGCCAAGATACATAATAAAAACCCTGCTCTTGTCCTCGAGGACATTTCCAGCTCAGCTCAACACCCAGTGACTCCACATGCTTTTCAGCTGTTTCTCTGCCTTTTTTGACAGGCAAAGTAATGGATAACTCATCTTCAACTGCCTTGCCTGGGGAAGTGGAATCTAAATGATCTCAGAGCTGCAGACACAGAGGAGGCTAGAAGGGAAGATGCTGAGATGATAATAATGGACATTTAGTGGTCAGAACGCAGCAGGATATTGCAGGGTCCCTGTGCAACACACAGCTGTCTCTGCTTTTATTGACATTTTGTGCATGCAGCCCGACTCAGAGTAACCGGATGGCTCACAGACTCACCTCAATGTCACTGCTGTTCATGGCTGAAGTGCAGCATAACTACTGAATGACGGATGTCAGGCTCACCCACCTCTTTAATAGTAACCTCTGAACCTCACAGCAGAGAGCTGATGCATTTACAGAGGCGGGGAAACAATATTGAGTATCAGCAGAGTGACTGTGAGAGAAAGACGTCCGAGTAACATGAAAGCAAAAATCCGACATCAGACAGGCAATCAAAACAGTACAACCTACGCCTTGTCCACTCTGCTGTTTGATTGACAGCCTGCACGGAGTTATCAGCTGGAGTGCCTGTGACTCCTCGGCTCCCATTATCTCCCTCTTTGCACATGACGAGTCGTTCTGCATCCATCATGAGTGAGCCTGAGTGCTCTGTGTTTGAAGGAAAAAAGAAAAAAAGAAAAAAGACAGCCCACTCCGACCGGCCACTTACACTGTGGTTATCTTCAAACGTCAGATGGCGAAGCACATCACGGTCCGGCAGAAACACGTTGAGCAGAACAGCTTTGAAGGACTTCACTTCCTGATCCTGCAGCTCTCGCGGAGATCCAGCAACGTTAGGAAAAAATAACATCGACTTCTAACCAGCCGCCACTTTGTCAGAACAGTTCAGCCAGCCACTGAAACCATGATGTTTTGACAAGCAATCAGCTGAATCTCCTTTTTATTTGTGTAATTTCCCCAAGATCTAATCACATCAAGAGCATGCCTTGTGAAAACGATTGAATGTGAAAAGCTTTACTGAGTATTTTCCGAATGAAAGTCACATCTTTAGTTCGCCTGCGTTTCTGTGCCCGGTCAGAGAGACAGGAGGAAGGAGAGACAGGCGCCCAGAGGGGAATGCCAACAAAGGAGCAGCGTTCAAGTCACACAATCAGGACAGTCATGATAGCAACACATTCACTAATAATCAAGTCTTAGCTGCCGCTGCACCAGATAAGTAGATGTGAGTGATACCACCGGCAGCAGAGCAATACGCTTCAACCCCAGGGGTTTGACTCCACTTCTAATCACTCTGTAATTAGAAAGCCTCCATGATGCTTCACCTTAACAGGTGACGTCTTTAGTTGGGCCTGCTCAAAAGCTTCTTGTCTCCTTCAAATGTGCCCTTTTAATGATGCATTTTCCCTTTTGCATGGGTTGAGGTGACTTTGTTCTTTTTGCGTCAAACCAAAACAACACGAGGCAGAGAAATGATAGTGGTCAGTGTTTGCATCATCGTTGAGCCTTACGCTCACGATGAGTGTTTTCATTTCGATGGGAGCCCGAGAATAAGTCATTTTTAATCATTTCCATTCATCCACTGCATCTCTCCTGCAAGAGACATCAGCTCCAGCAACAGCACAAATATGAGATTAACGAGCCAGAGTTCAGTCACAGTGTGACTCTGAATCACTCCCAGAAAAAAAAACAACTTCCTGCAACAATCTGGTGGAACTGTAACTACAGCCAGGTTGACGTTGCCATGGGAACCCCCAGGGAGACAAGGGGCCAAAAAACTGGTTGCATTTGGCGTGTCAGGCCTGGGAGAACAACACCAGGGGGCTCAGGCTGATCCAGACCCAGAATAAGTACAGAGAGCAAAGTCACTGTGCTGGATCATCAAAGAGAACCTTTGTTCCTGGGCTCCCTTTGGAAAAGAGCAAAACTCTCAGCTTTCACTTTTAATTTCTGCTTTTTTTGTGTGAAATTGTCTTTCTGTTCCAGCCTAAAGGACATGCACATGAGCTGAGCGAGTGAAACAGCACAGAGAACCCGGTTATAAAGTGCATTCGAGCTACAGAGGAAGAGGCGGAGCGGTGTGGAGGTCAGACTGTCTTGCTGATATTCTCCGCTCTTGAGAGGTAAGATATCCCAGCTGATGTCAGTATCCCCCACCTATGATCCAGTTTCTCTTTAATTGCATCTGACACAACTTGCTCTGATTTAGACTCTATTTTCAGCTCTGTAAAGCTCTTCCTTCAGGCTGGTTCTTCTCAACAATCCTATATATGGCCATCAGCTCCTGCAGATCTTCATAAACACACACAAATATGGGTAGCGCTCGTCTTCTGTCCTGTTTATAGCCTCATCCAGCTGTGTGCCTGAGCTGAAGCCCACTTTGTGCATTCCTGGGACCTTGTGTTATGTTTCCACGGGGCTGATTCTTTGGAAAGAGTGGCTCAAAATACATCCGGCAGCTTTGTCTTATAGTGACTGACTGAGCAGCCCATTTTATTTTCTCACAAACTGTGTCAGAGTATAAGCCTTATATGAGTTCTCACCTCTCTCTAGTTGTGTTGTGTTGTGTTGCTGTTGCTGCAGGTTTTCCATCTCAACAAGGTTCACAGGAAGGCCAGTCGCCAAGGTGCTGTTTGACTGTTGAGGCTTGACTACAATCTGCTCCCAGACGGTAAAAATAGACTTCAGTGGCAACTGAACTGATTATCTGCAAACCGGTGGAGAAGATGTTTCTTGAAACTCAGGAAAACTTCTTGCTTCATTTGTTTACTTTAAGCATTGGCCACTGCAGGACTCTGGAGACTTCTACAAATGTTGACCCTCCCTCCCTCTCCTTTGGGTCTGCACCCCCCCCCCCCCCCGCCGCTGTGGAAACAAGATCTTATAATGGGAGAGCCCACCCAACTGCTGCCGACCAGCTGGAATGAGAGTCTGGGAAGCAAAGCACAGCCAGAGTCACACTGCGTCGCCTTCCCTCCAAACACTAAACCTTTCCCCAGCACAGACGTGGGTCCTCGGCGTGGAGATTTTTGCTCAGCTTTCGTCAGCCGCATGAAAACTGAAGAACGAACACTTTTTCTTCCCTGAGACATAATTTCATGCGACACAATTACAGGGTTGTCATTTCATGGTAATGACGGGAGTGACAGTTTGCATATTACTACACCAAGGTGCCTTTGAAGCTGTGTTTCTGCAAGGCTTCAAAAAAAACAACCCCACAATGCACACTCCTCTCCTTCAGATGATGTCGTATTTGTATTGATCAGTAAACAAACAAACACTCGCTCTCTTGAGGGTCTTGCCACCTCTAATTTATATAAGCTGAGCACATAAGGGAAAAATCTGTGACTCTGTTAGCATGCACAATCACAAGCTAAATATAGATTTTACCAGGCTGCTTGAAAGACAACAAAAGGAAAGCTGAAAATGTATTGAATTCAATCACTTTTTCTTGTGTGACACATGCAGGCACAGTGAGTACAAGCTGCTCACATTAAACCTGTAGTAGAGCTGAGGATGGGGAAGTTAGGAATGGAGGTGGGGAGGTGGGGTCTGGAATATATTTACCCTAAATTCCCAGCATTACTTAAGGCAGACAGAAAAGACTGGCGCTGGCCTCAGTCGGCACACGAGACATTAACACAGTAAGCTGCATGCAGACGACACGACAGGCTCTCGCACAAAAACACACTCAGAGACACAAGAGGGAACAAAGCACACTTTACAAACGCACATGTCCCTTCCACTCATGCATTAGTCAGTACATTCACTTGAAAAAAAAAAAAAAAAGTTGATTTATTGTGTTGGACCAGCTAAAGCTGGACTTTTAAAACACATGTAAACATGCTAGTCCAACTGAAACCACAAGAAGTTGAATTTCTCGTAGTTGCGATTGGGAGTCAATTTAATGGCATGTTTAGACCTTAATCAGTCGAAAACTGGCCGAGAAATTGGCCGAGAAGCTTGTGCACGCTCCGCAGTTCTTGCTCCGAGCCTCGACTCGAAAGTCAAACAGCATAAATGTGTAGAGGAATCAAGACGAAGGTACAACTCGTAACTAGCTGAAAAGGGGGGGAACATGGGCCGTGTAGCGGAGCTATAAATCAACCCCCCTCGGAGCTTGTGTACTGGGCAATGGACAGGAGTCCAATTAAATGGGCTAATCTAGTTATAGCTAGCCCGACTTAACTGTGCATGTAAACGTGATGAGTTTCACAAAGTGGTTAACAGACTGCGGGACACTCGTGACTGACAATTGCATGTGCACAGGCGACCTTTGTCCTCTGATCTGATCTTCAGCTGCCTTTTACACCACCTTCACCTGTCCCCATGAGTGTGTGTGTGTGTGTGTGACCCACTGAGGGGACAATGCTTCCCTCAGCTTCACGCTGACCCTGATCTAATTCTCCCGCCGACAGAGGCGGCTCTTTTCCACACATTACCTTCTATAAGAGCGCTCGAGGCCTTCGCACAGCTCTTGAAGCTATTCCTGGCCCTTCAGGGTTGAGATGCAGGAGACACTCAGACACGTCGAGTCAAATTAAATGAGACATTCTCCGGTCAAAGGGGACAAAAGAAGCAAAATGACTAACGCTTCAGTGGGTGTGTCCACCGCCTCTTATGAATATGGACGTTTACAATATAATGCATGTTCGGTTTGAGGCTTAAGAAACCACGGACAAGCAATTACTGTGGATTCCTTTGCCAAAAATAAACTCCTCTCCAGGCTATTCTATGCTGCTGTTTTATTTGCAGATCCGTCTCCATACATCCAGACATATTCTACTTCCTCGCTGGCCTGCTATTTGACCCAAAAGAAGGCGGCACAGGAGACTATTGACCCCACATTCTCCCTCACTAGGAAGAACAGGGTATAATTAACTGTAGTGTTAAAAGCCCCGTGCCGCTGAGGCTGTAAAACAGGGTCTGAATACTGAGAGAACTACTTCATCCCACAGGGCTCAGACCCAATGCATCCGATCCATACTTATTCATTTATTCAGCCGAGTCATGGCCTCCGACTCCCTCAGAGATATCTCACTGGTCAAATGGGGGCTTTCCATCTTCTTCATCGCTAATTAGACATAACATACTAAAGTTTGGAAATACGGTGTTTCCCCCCCTTTGTTCTATGTTCGTGAAGAAAGGATTTATCTGCCGTGGAGGACTCAAGCGGCTCAAACGGCATGAGAGGGGGGGGTTATTCTTATGTCCTACCTGTGACTAAAGCATTGCTCACTGTAAACACAGGAAGGGGCATTGACACCCAACATGCCCTCCACAATGTGTGTCAGCGGTGATACAGAGACGCAGAGCCTCCACCATCTGTTAAGCATCTGTCTGCGCTGTGATTCACCCCTTCAAACATATTCTCTGCTTTAGGTGTCACCGGCGAATACGTGATAGGTATTAACAATTGCTTGTCTGCTTCCCCTTTTCTGTTAAAGCAGAGGAGAACAGTCTGGTTAATCATTGCAGGAAACTTGTTTCATTAATTAGGCTCCAGAGTCGTAACACTACAGCTGACAATGAATTTAATTATTAATGAAAATGTCAGTTAGATTTTTAATCGAGGAGGGTCAGTCGGTCCGTAAGTGTGGTTCCACGTAAATCTTTCCGCGGCTCTTCAAAGGATGGTAATTAATCTTGATTCAGACATGTTTTACTGAGAATGAATCATTTGGGTAAACTCATGCTTCATTGTGTCGTGCCATCATTATCAGGCCAATGTTTTAATTTGTCCATTTGCCTTGACCTACGACCTCACCTGAAAACTGATGACATTCCCATCAGCCCCCAGCTTTACTTTGTGTTTAGAGCTACAAAAAAAAAAAAAAAGATGCTGAAGTTAGCATTTGGCTCAAAGCATAGAAGTTGCTGAGCCTTACAGAGCTGCAAACATGACCACACAGCCCAATTAGTCCTGCTGATTCATTGATTTGTCAGTCAATAACATGTCAGAAAATGGTTTGAAAACTAACAAAAACATAAAAGCAAAATGAACAAAAGGTTTATTGACTTTTTTTCTGTGTCTAAAAAGTGCCAAACTAAAAGTATTTCCTCATTTTCCAGAAGCTGGAGCTTGCACCTTTTCTGACATTTTTCTTGGTAAATTACCGTATGTCCAAATTGTTAATCAGCACAAACAAGTTTAAAAACTGTCTCAACAAATGTTGTACAAAGATCAGACGGTGAGGGATTTTTAATGCCACATTAATGCCAGACACAGCAGACGTGTTTTCTGGAACAGTTTTGTTTGAGTGACAAAAACAAACCAAAATGCCGCACGTCTGCTTCCATGGCAGTGAAAACAATGACTTAACAGAGGAACAGACTGAAATAACCCTTCTGTCTGTCCTTTGGTTCCCCAGACTTCCTGTTTGACAAAACTAAATCCCTGTTGATGCCGGGCTTTCCGCCCTGTTTCTCTCTGTTTCTGTCTCACTCTTTTTCTTTCATCCGTTCTCTCTTTCTGGCTGAGCCCAGGTCCACTCCTCGGGTCACTGAGTATCAGCCCAATCTTTTTTTCTTTTTTCTTTCTTTCTTTTCTGCCTGCAGACAGCAATAAGGTGGAGGAGAAGAGTGAGAGCGAAGGAGCTGGAGAAGGAGAGAGGAAGGACACAGAGGGGTGGACAGAAAGCAGAAATAGAGGAAAGGTGAAACGAGCCTGAAATGCCGAGTTAAAGAATGAGAGCACTGGAAATAAAACCCCAGTCACCAGAGAGGTTGGAAAGGGGCACATGCGAGTTCATCCTTAGAGAGAGTGAAGGGTGAAGGGGAGAGATAGACCAGAACCATGATGAAAATAAAGTGCCCATGGTGCACCGGCTACAATTCACTGCTTCCTGGCTGCAAACACCCTTGTGGTGAAGTTGGGGGGCTTTTGAGGGAACTGTATGTTGAGCAAAAATAGCGGTCTGGTTGAATGAGCACAAATCACAGTGTTGCAAGAGTGCTCTGCATGTCAGGTGATCAATCAACCCAGGGGAAGAGACGTCCACTTTATAACCATCAGTGGCCGGAAACGTAAGCGACGAAGAGCAAGCGAGCGTTTCAAAACCATTACACAGAGTCTGGTCCATATTTAAAATGCATGTCTTCCTCCTCTCAGACATACCTGCTGCTGCTATCTTGTTAGCTCTATGCAATGGCTACATGACAGATGAGACAGCGTAGTCCATCATCGTCGCAGCAAACTGGCAGGCGTGTGATGATGAAGGAATGCAGATTGGTTTTTGGAAGTAAAGGAGAACAGGGGGGACGTCAGGGAGTATTTACCCATCACCTCGGAAATGTCTCGTGATTTGACACCATTTTAAACAAATGCTGCCAAGAGACAATATAACACAGACAGAATATTCCCCTGAACAAAAATGAGCTCTTCATCCCAGAGTCGTCCTCAATATGGAGGCAATTTTTTTGGTTTTGTTGTACCTCTTGAAAACAAGTGCTGGTGCTGAGAGGGGAGTGGAAGCACACATTCTGGGACTGGGCGGGATCCAGCTGGCAGGGACTCACAAAGCCGACACAAGGACAAAGCTCCTGGCTGTGCTGGTATGGCTCTCAAACAGGACAACACACTCTGCTGCCAAATAGCCCTTGGCGGCAGTATGGAAGCCACAATGGCAGCCCATCTGTAATTTATTTACATGTCTTTAAATTCATTGCTCCTGGTCATGCCCTTGACATACACTCTAAGCTGCAGAGGTGGCGCAGAGAGGTGTGGTCAATTTAATGGCCTCAATGCATGACCAGGATACTCTCTAACATGTTATTTTGTTACAGGTCCCCTCAGAGTGAATACAGCCACTCAATAGAGTGATGCATGCAAAAGTGAATCAAACTTTGCTGAAATGAGACCCAGACGTGACGGTATTTCATGTCTTCTCTGCAGCTTGATATTGTTCATTTACTGACACTCGACACCAGTGTGGGCAAGTGAGGCACTGTCGC
The DNA here is from genome assembly GCF_947650265.1 of Symphodus melops. Taxonomy (NCBI): domain Eukaryota; kingdom Metazoa; phylum Chordata; class Actinopteri; order Labriformes; family Labridae; genus Symphodus; species Symphodus melops. The sequence goes on along the minus strand of NC_136700.1, from coordinate 5,395,133 downwards.
AGAGGTGTAAACACAGCCAATCAGCCGCAAACACTAAATAGAGAAGTTTTCCCAGAAGGCAACACTGCCAATTATTTGGGGTGCTCAGATCAACTGCAGCTTCAGCAGAAGCTGGCGTGGAAAGTGTTCAACCAGCGCGGCCAACAAGCCTGCACAAAGCGAGGACTGTACCCAGTGTGTCACACTGTTTCCCCCCCACAAACATGTCTTTTATTCTAACAAACCAGCCCTGTATGGTTTAATGTCACTTACCATTTTTTAAAAAAAATTCTGTTTCCACTTTTACTATCTTTAAAGTCATTACTTGCATTCCACATGAAGGGAATAAAACGGAGAGCGTTGCATCTATTCCAAAGGGCTCACATGTCAAATAATTGACAAGTTTGTCATCTCTCTCTGAGGACCTAACATGAGGGCATCAGACAGCATTTGGAAAAACCCCACAACTTCTGATCTCATTTCATCAAAAGACTCTCCGAACACAGGGGTGATATTTAATGTAAAAGAAAGTAAAAGTCTCCAATCAATAATACATGACTTTAGCCAATTCCATAGTGATGGCTTAAATATGTCTGAGAGTCTTTGTACTCCAAAGAAAGTCAGACAAAATTAGCCTCTATAGATATCTGACTGGCCACAACCGTCCCTTATGGAAGAGAAATATGCTGCGTTGAGCTGTTTCACGCCTTTCTTTTCTTTTCTTCCGTCCCATGGGGACACGTGGGTCCGCTCCTCCTCTGAAACAGCAGCAGCCCACATGAAGTCCTCTGCTTTTACCCTACATTATGTTCCACACAAGCTCCCTGAAAAAAAGGACAAGAGCAGCCCTTCATGCATCATATCGTTTGTCTTGCCTTCAAGGACACAGCAGTTCACCATCTCAATAAAAAACAGCCCATATCCTCGATAGCCCCGAGAAGCTATGTGTCTTGACATTTTTATCAAGAGATAAAATGATTTCAATTCAGCTGACATTCTCTGCAGGTCAAGGCAATATTTTTGAGGCAGGTTGGAGAACAATTCTACTTCACCGCCTCTACTAATGATACTACTGGTGTTATTTTTACTGAAAATCCATATTTGTAATCTTGTTGGTTTTTTTTGAATGAAAGCAGTTTTATCCGATTGTTAACGTGGTATTGTTGTCAGGGAATAATCAGGATCTATAGTTCTGGTTAATAAAGCCCAACCGTGAATCTAAAGGTAGAGGCCCCTCATAATGGAGCCAATTTGACAAATGGATACAAGGCTCTATTCCATATAGCATACTTTCGTGTTTATGAGACATTGATGAAATGTTCTTTCACACAAACATCCTCCAACCGTTCTGCAGATTTTGTGCTTGTAAGTTGCAAAGATGGAGGCTTACTTCCACCAGAAGCCTCATTAAACAGCCTTCGTGTGCAAAACATTCTCAGAAATGGTCTATTATCTGTCCGTCTGGAGTTTTCATCTACAATTAGTATGTTTGGAGTGCAACCTTTGGAGCTAGAGGATCAATACACCTCCATCGCTGAAAGAAACAGGCGACTCTGACCTCTGCAGGTGTTTGCAAAGAGGAAGGCAAGAGGTACAGCCAGCAGCCTAAATGCTCCTCAAAGTTCATATCGTCTACAATTATAATCAATATCACTGAGAGCTTGCAAAAAATGTCCAGGCAGCAAAAGAGAGAAAATAATGACATACCATCACCCTTTACAGTAAATACATAAAACAGGAGCATCAGACGAGATGCAAAAACTAAATAGCTTCTGTTAAATTATGAAAAAGGCAATTAGACAGCAACTTCCTGAGGCAGAGGTCACTTCCTGCTGTGGTATCGGTGGTACAGTCAGGGGGGCATTCAAATTCTTGTTTAGCCATCACAGAGTAATCAAACAGCAAAATGCCAAAACAAAAACATGTGCAGAGAGCAAATTCGTGAAAAAGGGAGTTGAAAAAAAAACACAAATTAAAGGACTTTCAAAGTGTTGAAGGGAAATCCATACAAGAAGAAGTGTAAATAGAGGTCTTAAATCCCTTCTGTTGCAAACAAACGTTTAAAAGCTTACCTCCCGCTGTGTGCAGCTCTGCTTGGGGCACCCAAAAGACAAGGCTCGGCTCTTGCGGCAAAATCCCTAACAACCAAATCCAAGTGAAGAATCTTTGAATGTCTGAACCTCCCCTCAGTGCCACAAACGTACTGAGTCTGCACCGCTGCATAACTAAAACAAAAACTACAGTGAAGGCAGTGGTTTAATGTAAGCAGCACAGAGTTCTAAAGCCTTTGATTTATGAGCCAGAACAGCCTCATATTCTCACACTCTGACTCTCTGGGCCTCTGCTATTACCAATTAAGCAGCTCTGGACTGAAAAACAGCATTAAAAGAGGTAAACAAGAACACATGCAACGTTAGGTTTAGTTATTCTTTTAGTCTGGCTGCAGCTAATAAGATAAGACTCGGATAAATCCTTAAAGCTTTAATCTATTTGATAGGATTGAGATAAATTACAGTGTGATGTAAAGTGGATGTTTCACTTGTGTCAGCCTGGAGGCCCCCGTCCTCTCCGAGACACTCTTCATTAGTGTCCGACAACAGGAGCAGAGGACACACAAAAGGAAGAAGACAGTGTAGCGTCGGATGGTGAACCGTGCAGCTTTTGTTGGATTCGCATGCGTAGCCTCGCTGACTGCTCGCCTCATTTACTCCCTCTCTCAGGTCCTGCTAATCGCTGAGATTTGATCATATCGCTTCTGCACACATTCCCCTTTTTCTCCCCGTGGGTCTTTATTTCTCAGCGAGGTTCTCAGTCAATAAGAAGGGAATGCCGAATGCTTCAATCGTCAGGTGTTTTTCCTCCTCTCTCTAAACTTACCCTCGACGTTTCCACTCCCTCTGTGACGTGACCGGAGAGCAGCCCACCGAGCTTTTCAATTGTGTCACATCCAATTACGCCTCCGGAGACGTTTCTGCCCTTTTGGCTCCCGAGCATTCATAAAAAAGAACCGAGCAGCGCCCCATGTATTGAACCCTACCTTTTGCTCTTGCTCCATATAAACTCTTGCGTGTCTGGATTTGTGACTCCACCAAGGAGAGAAATCACTAAAAAGACAGACGTGGATTTTTTAATCCTCTCACCAAAAATAGAAGCTTGCTGTAATTCTGTATGTGTGGGGTTGCTGTGAGCTTTAAAGGAGCTCGCCTTACATAAAAGTGCACATTTCTGAATAAACTAGCCAGCCTTCACCTTCATCATCCTCCATATAATACATCATTAATACTGATGTTCCTAAGTAGCTAAGCCTTTTAGAAGTAGGACATGGTGCAATGTGGTGGTCCTCTGCAGATTTATCCCTCTGAAAGACCTGCCAGCTCTGTCAAATCTGCCTGCAACCTGCTTTACTGTCACATCACTTCTTTAAAGCCGAGCTGAAGTGATGGGGATTGTAAATAGCATGGCTGGTGAGCCACAGTATGTGAGAGAACATTTTGGAGGTAATGAGAGGGCTGGAGCGCTTCAGCTACTTAAAACTAGGGCAGAGAAACTTGCAGCTTCAATGGAAGCCTTCCCTCAGACCTCAAGTCCCGGGAGAACACATGTGCAAAGCAAACCGTGCACACAAACCAAACTGGTGTTGTGTGGTGCTGCGTCCACTCACTGTAATCAAACAAACAAACAAAGAGTGTTTTATTTACAGAGCTGAAGTGTGGGCAGAACCTTTTGAAAAGAGAAACGGCAGCTCCATGGGGCGCATTCTGAATGAAACTCAAAGCACTAAAAATTCATTGTGATTTTTTTGAAAAATGCTTGTAACCCATATGACGCTCTTTTTTCTATCATTTCATGAATCAAACAACAACAACAAAAAGACATGATTTGACTCCAAAACTTTTCTACACATAGGAGAAAGAGTGATACAGGAAGTTGTTGTGAAAGTAGTTTTTTTTCTTCAAAAATGCTTTGTGTGTTTCAACAATAGACTATAAATATTGGACAACGTGGCTCTGCACCCACAAAAAAAGGAGCCAAAACGTATCATTACAAAACCGGGTTTGAGAATGTACACAACGTGGAATAAGAGTTCATAGTTTGACCAATGTCCAATCTGTTAACATGAAGGAGGCAGATTTTATGACCTATGCTGCAACCAGTCAGCATCGGGAGCGCTAAGTGTTTTGGCTTCACCACCTGTGAGCAGTTCTGCTGTCCATATAGTCTATGGTCTCCACTTGGACACAACATTTGGAACTCATCCAACTTTGTTTTAAATGGGACCAAAAACTACACACAGAACAACACACACACACACACACACACACACACACACACACACACACACACACACACCTTCGGACCGACACACTCAGGAAAGGCAGATTGTGTTTCTTTCCAAACTGCATGATAAATAAACACTTATAAACAGACCCAACATCCTTTAGCAAATAACATGACCAACATCACAGTGGGAGACTTTTCATGTCTTGTGCCAAGTATCTGCGGAAACAACAGCTTTTCCGGGCCAACAGCAGGTCTGCTGGCAGAGAGATGATGGCCAGAGGAGAAAATGTCGGATCATCATTATTTCTGTGTCCAGTTGTTTCCTCACCACTGTGATGCTTTATTACGTGTTTGTTCCAAACAGTTCCAAACAACATTATGGAGAAGATAAATACTCCTTTCTGGCTGTGTACAGAAATAACATTAAACTGTCATATGTGAGTGATCAGGCTGGATCTGCATGTCCAGACATCACCGACATGTATGTGTGAGTTGCTGTGGTAATAACTTGGGGGCTCCGTGACTGTGTACGCTGATTGTAAGGAGGCCTGCACGATACTGGAAAAAACATGCAATGCGTGATAACATTGTTCAGTACTGCAATAACGACATGAACTGCGATAAACAGACAAATAATTACGAGGGCATATTGGTTATGATGCACAGTGTTTCATGTCTGTGGTTGCAATAAGCCCCTCATAAATCCAAAATAAATCCAAAAGGTTTCTTTCGCCACGAGACATTGGCGCAAATTGATCCATGGGGGGGCTCATCGCTAGCTGTAGCTTCATCTGACTGTATCAAAATGGCTCCAAAGCATGAACAGTATACCAAGACCTGACATGCTGAGGGAGTAAGCATAGCTTGACTTCATTTAAAGTGTTTTTTACTGATTGCCGATTGCCAAAAGTCAATTGCCAAGGCTCATTTAGTGATGATAAAATCCCAATCAATTGCACCACCTTAATGGTGACTTGGCTCTAAATAGCAGAAGAATGAATAATAGAGATCAATCATCCCACCAATCAAACAATGAGGCAGTCAGGCAGAGGTTCAAAGTATCTCCTTTACATCAAACAAATTCAGCAACAGATGAGGCCCATGGATGAGAAGAATTTGGCTTAGCTACTCTAATACAATTACACCACTTTACATTTCACCTTGTCATTGTAGTGAGTGAGACAAAAGTTTTTGAAATCAGATTTCAGCAACACGACTAATACAAATCTGATTGGAAATGCATTTCGCAACAATTCTAAATGTCGTTTGGATCCCTTTTTCCTTTTCTGAAAACATCTGTATCTGCAAAAAAAATGGTGTAAATGGGCAACTGTCTTGTGTAATGTCCTTAAAAACTTTGCAAGCTTCTTTCTTCTAAAGCAAAAAAACAACAACATAAAATCAGAAACGTGTGATCTGACAGTTCCAAACTTGACACCCTATGATTGTATGACTGTAATCATAGCCTTTGCACCTCGCTTCATGGGTTAGAAGTTGACTGCTGGTGCAAATGAAAACTTAACATCAGGCAAACATAAACTCACCTCCAACAAACTGGATGCCTCCCGCCACACGCCCGATTGTGCGAGAGATTAGGTCAGAGATGCAGCATCCCATGAGAGCTGTGAGCGCCACCAGCAGGAGGAGGCCACACCCGACCCCTGTCACCACGGTGCAGATCCTCCATTCCAGACTGGGGATGCCGTAGAAGGAGGCGTAGCGCCCACACTGCTCCAACATCACTGTGGCCTGCCTCTCCTCATCTCTGACAGGGTAGGAACAACGTCGAAAAGTGCCAAACGACACAGGCTTGTCCATCTGTGTCCCCAGCAGCCAGTAGGGCATGAAGAAGCCGACACAGGAGGCAGCAGCACATAGCAGGGACAGCAGGGCCCAGATAACACCCGTACATGTCAGACTGGACGCCATGGTAAACAGTCTGTGAACGCTTCACACAGTCACTGAACTAACAGCACTTCTATGAGCAGTCGCTGTGTGCAGGACGCCTGGCAGTGAGCATTTAACACCAGCAGTCTTCACCTCCTCAGTGACTCCGGGTCCCTGTCAGGAGAGAAACATCCAGTGTGAGCACTGACAGACAAATCAACTGTGGGAACAAGCTGGTGGCTTTGGGCATAAAATAAATAACAGCTCAAGAAGTTGAAACCAGAAACAATTTCCCGAGTCATTATAAAAGCTGATTCCATCAAAAAATCACATACAGTTCATTTTTAAATATTATGTTATATGTTATACTATATGTTAAAAACCAAATAATTATTATTACTAACTCGTTCTTTTTTTGTCAAGTACTGACAAATGTATACTCTAAATGCTGAAATAAGGAGATTGATATATCTGGACAAGTGTATAGTTCTTGCAAATGGATTTCAAAACATCCAAGATTGGCTCCATACATAATGGTCAAACACAACAGCATGGATTCTAATCATACTCATGCAAATAAGTTATTAACTCAATTTGATAAGCTGATATTCATCATACTGATTGATCAAAGGTTGTTGGCTTTAACAACTACAGGAAGGTTAAGAAGAGAACAAGTAAGAAGAAAGACTAACATAAGTTGTATGTCCAACAAGGATGCCTTTGTTGCATTAAAAAAATAACCACCAGGAATACTTGATGCAGATGTTTTGTTTAAAAAAAAATGTTTTTAAAAAAGATAACCCTTCACCCAAATGGATTTCCTGACTGACAGCCTAAACTTTGAAATGAAAAATGGAAACCTCAAGGTTAACAATAAGTAACCTACATCCGGAAATGTAAGACATTGAAGAGCTGGTACAATACTTAACCTATTGCTACTGTAGAATTACTTTCATTTTGAAGAGTGATGGACGCTTCTACCAAACAGAATAATGTCAAATAACTTATTAACCTCAAAAGGGTTAAAGGCTTCACACATCAAAGCAATACAAAAAAACACAGCCCATGGTTTTATGATCCATGGGACTTTGAAATCATATCAAAAACTCATCAAGTATCATAAAATCAATGGTTTATGGAAGTGTAATTTAAAACAGCCTCCTATAGTGATTTTCCTTTTGTTAGAGGGGTCTTCACACTGTGTTAACGCAGGGCTCTCACTGTCGGAATGTGAGTAATGAAAACAAGGTTTGGGGGGGAAAAAAGAAAGAAGACAGCTTACATGTTGGGAGACCTCCGGAAAAAGGTGGGCTCAGTGAACACTTGGAGCGTGTTTCCATCTGCGGACTCCAGCTGCGCTTGGTCCTGACGCAAACTTTACTTCAGCCGAAGAGGAAAAGAGAAACCAAACGCCTTCGACAATGAATGTAAATCCAAAAAAAAAAGTGATCAAAGGGCTTAGTTCACTAATCACTTCCTCTTCATCAATATATTAACCGAGGAACAGATCACTTATTTAGACCTGCGTGGGGCAGTAACGTGCGCCGCTGACTGAGTGGACTCCAGTAAGCTTCCCCACATTCCTGATCAGAGAGAGAGAGAGAGAGAGAGAGAGAGAGAGGGCGGGGAAGGGGCGAGTCCATGAAACACTCTCGGGAGGTGACCATCAATCACACAAATCCCCACCCAGAGGCTGGACTCACCGCTACTATCATTCCCCACATGTTCATGATGCATTCAATACCGCCTCGTTACTGCTACAATTACATCTGGAAATAATATTCTTGGACCATGTAATCCGCAGTGGGTTGAGGTCTATATCATGGGAGTGAGGAAAGTGTTGGGATTTTTTTTTATTTTTCTTTAATATTGAGGGTTAAAAAAACATCACTGCTAAATCTTTTAACAATGGACATACACATATAATAAAGGACAATGATTTACGCACGACATAAAGGATGCAATAGCCAATGGTTTAATTATTGAATTGAACATGACCAATTACTGAATTTAAAATGTAAAACCAACGTGAATAGTTGAATAATTGAATTGAATTGCTTAAGGTTGAATAATTCCAGCAGTCATTAAATGCAGCATTTCCTCTCTACCTGAATGTCAAACTTATCCTTAATTATCCTTATTCATTTGTGTCAAAACGTGCGTAAATGTTTTGCTCCGGAATCTTTGTAAATGTTGGTCTCACATCTCTTGCTTTTTATAAGACTGAATAGAAAGAGCCATTAGGTCCCACTGCTTTTGTAGTCTATGTATGACTTAGAAACCTTTATCCTAATGCAGGGCGTGCTATTACTTTGAGGAAAACAATCAATTACACTTGATTGATGCGCTCAAATAATATCGTCGTGCTTTTGTGACGTACTACCTGATAAAATACTTGATAAAAACAAAACTGTATTTTGACAAATTCAATCACCGCAAAGCGGAACGGTACATCTGTTTGGAGTCTCGAAATGACCGGACTTTAATTCCAGACGGACCAAAACATCTTTCGGAAAGTTGACGTGGAGGAGTTTGTGTACAACCATGGCTGATACAAAGATAGATATTTCACACGACAGCTCCACTGTTATACAGAACCCCAATGCCCCTCCTCAAGCCAATAACCCGCTGTCGAGGAAGCTCAACAAGATACTGGAGACGAGGCTCGACAATGATAAGGTGAGATAGCATCGTCGGCTAGCTGCGAGCTCGTCCCGTCACGTCAGTGATTCCGCTCTTAGGTTATATTTTCTTCTCCATTTTGTTGTGGTAAAAGACGTTTTAAAATATTTTGCATCAACCCCTAAAGTTCCTCTTTTGACACTTAAGAGTCAAACACTGTTTACGGGTCATAATTACGCACGTCAATGAAAATCATGCATCTATTATTACTGAGTCTAATGCACAAATAAGAGCACTTAACATTCATTATAAACTTTAGATTATCTGTTATTATAGATCTTCCCCCTGATATAAGTAAATAAATACCGTTTTAAAAACCTTCCGAGAGATGCATGCAATTCTTAACTGCACAGCACCTGTTCTGTTCTTTATCACACCAGAGTCATTCCTAGCGTTCGGTGACATTTGAGTCCCCATGACATATTATGGTGTATTTTGTTTAAAACTGGGTCAATACTCTTTTTGAAACGTTTTTCTTCAAGTATAAATCTTACTCTACCATAGAAAAAAAGGATATATCCTCAGAATTGATTGTTTTAAATTAAATGTTCTCATGTTAGTGAAGGGCAGGTTAAAATGCCATGTCCCCAGTCATGTTTACGCAACTAAAATTGCATAAATATGGCATAAATATAAAAAAAAATTGAGATTTCTTTTTATTGGTATATAGTCTTTTTTTAAATGTTGCTCATCATATAATAGTTTTTGTCATTTATATAATTTTAATGCATAAAATCATTAAAAGACATTGTGTCCCTGAATTGACTGTCCACCCTGTTACTCTGGTGAGAGTCCCTTTGGACGAGCCCCCTAAATGTTCCCATGGTAACAGAACTCTTAGGCTATGCTCTCAAGAAGTGATACATTTTTGGAGGGAAACATCAACAAGAAGCCAAGTGAGTATCACTCTTTTATCAACCTTTTTTTCAATGTTTTAGAATTGTTTATAGATGTGGTAAAGCATAACATGTCCACTCTGTTACCCTTATATTTAGTGGAAAACAGTATTTTTTTGTGGTATTGAAAATATTGCTGATAAATATGTACAAAATACTCCTTAATGGTCGTTTTGTATTAGGTTGTTTTCCTTCATAGGGGTAGAAATGGCTAGGTTTAGGATAAAATGTCCCCCCTGTTACCGTCCACCCTGTTACTGTTATGATCAGTAACAGGGTGGACACGGTGAATGAATTTGTGTTTACAGCATGTTTTGACATTTGTTATAAGTGTATTATGTATTATCTATTATAATCATTATTTAAAAATCTATTATTTAAATCAGTATACATGTATTTGTTAGAAAAATGGCACCAATGTCTGCTGCGGAAAAGCAGCAGCGTTACAGGGCACGTTGTGATGCAGACCCTGTGAAAAGGTTAAATTACCTCAAAACAGAGAGGGAGAAATGGAGATGGGACAGGGAGGAAGGAAGGAAAAAGAAAATATCAGAACAAATGCCTTATGAAGGAGCCACTACCTCTGAATAAGAGGTCATTCAAGCTTGAGAAGAAACTATGGAGTTTCTTAGAAAAGAATCTTGGGATCTGGTTAGGAAAATAGTTAGCGTTTCCTCAAACATCTGTTGGTTAGTAACAGTAATTTTTCTTCCTATGTTGTTTAATGGGTAGGGAGTAAATATGAAGTTTGAGGTGGAAAGGTTCCTGTTTTGGTCAGGCGGTGGGGTAGATGAATTGTATTTCTTTAATAATAGGAACTTATTTGGTAATTTTGTTTATTTGTTAAGATCCCCAGTAGCTTCTGTGTTAAACAGTAGCTACTCTTCCTGGGGTCTCCATATTTTCATTGACAATATTTCATTAAATGGTGCATGTGTGTGTGTGTGTCCACCCTGTTACCCATGTGTTTTTGGGATATTAATAAAATAAAATACAACAATATGATGTTTATCTTTGTGGTTATTTGCAGGGAATAAATTGGTGAAATACAATCAATTAAAACATTTTTCAAATTCCATCAAACTTCCTTTTATTTCTAAAAGACTTATGTAAGAATTACGTTTTACGTCAAGCTATAACAGCTTTTTCAAGATAAAGCTTGTTCAAGAAGAAAAATGTTACAATGCTTTTCCAGTGTAAAGAAAGGGACATTTGAGCTTTAAGAAAATGTAATTAAGAATATGACTGGGTTTTCAAAACAATACGTAATAGAGATGATCATGTCTGGTAACAGGGTGGACATTTGACCTCTGTCACACGGAAAGAATCTATCTAAAATTAATAGATTATAATATCCTGAGCTGGACTAATATCATTTTCTGATAGTTTATAAAGCCCTCCTTCAGATCAAATGTTGAAATCATGAACATTTTGACATTTTTTTTTGAAAAGGTATCGAGCTGAAATGGCACCGAATAGCAGGAATGACTCACCAGGTTATCATGTCTTTAATTGACTGCAGGGTACCAGGGCTTTATCAAGTCATCACAGGGTAACTTATTCTGAACGAGAGAAAGTTGACTCTACAAAATACACTTTCTGCCTTACTGCAACAAATGAATAGTTGTTACTTTATCGGTTACTTTTACATTCTTGTCTTTTAATGATGTACAATCTTTCTTTTTCTCTGTTTTCTTGATTTCTGTTGCATTCTTGCTGTAAGCTCTGTTTTAATGTATTTCTATTTGTACGTGTGTAAAGCACTGTGAATAGCCTTTTGTCTTAACAGCGCTATATAAAGGAACCTGCCTTGCCTTGCTTTACAAAATTGGCCTCTCTACATGCAAGAGGGACATTTTCAAAGCGATACAACACTTATGGCAGCACCCCAGCTGACTAACAATGTATTTTCCATTTTGTGCTTTCAGGAGATGCTGGAGGCCCTGAAGGCGCTCTCTGTGTTCTTCACTGAGAACAGTTTGCGCACCAGGAGAAATCTTCGTGGAGACATAGAGAGACGAAGCCTGGGGATCAACGAGGAGTTTGCACGAATATTTAAGGAAGTGAAAGAGGTGGGTTGTTATTACCCCCAAAACAGCAGGCATGTGTGATAACTGTGTAATAAGTAAAATAACTTCATTTAAATAGACAAAGTGTGTGTAATTATTTTTAAAATGTGGTGGGTAAGAAGATATTCACATGCAGTTGCTGTAGCGGTTCTGTTTGTCTACTGAGAAATTGTTGTTAGCAAAAATCACAAGAGCAAGGCTGAAATGGGGGAACTTGAGACTTGTGAACTAAACAAGGTACTTACCAACTTATGTGAACTGTATTATCTCCGTACTGCTCTCCTAACTTTGCCTTCACATTCCGGACAGGAGCTTGAGAGTGTTCATGAAGATGTTCAGGCGATGAGCACGTGTTGTGATGAAATGACGAGCAGATTAAAGGTACAGTGTTTTACATGTATTTACAAAAACATAACTATTCAAAACAACAATAAAGTGGGATATATATATATATATATATATATATATATATATATATATATATATATATATATATATATATATATATATATGTATTGTTTTTGCATTCTCTCTTTGAGCATGACATGACCATCTTTTAAAATGAAATGACTTTTCTTCAACAGGCTGCAAAGGAACAAACTCAAGACCTCATAGTAAAAACCAACAAGCTGCAGGGAGAAAAGTGAGTAGGCTCTCCAGGGGCAGATATTTAGTTTGTGTGTCTGTGTAACTGTACGGACGGGTTATTTCATCTTTTTCATTTACAAAAAATGAAGACAAACTCCTGCACTCTTTCTAAATTGCACAAATGTGTTTAAGTAGTAACCAAAAGCAGATCTGGATTTTGGGAACTTGCTGGATGAGTCATGACTTGAATGTGTGGCCCTTTTTTTATTATTATTCTTATTTTTTTTATACATAAAATGAAGTTTAGAGATACAGAGGTAGCTTATTTAAATGTGTTTTATGAATAGATGAGCTTATCTCTTCTTATTGGTGGAGCAGACAGGCATTTTTTTGGTACAGAAGACAATGATGTGTCCCCTACTGCAGCTGTGTCTGGACATGAATCAAAGTGCAGGGTACTAAACTGCATCCAAAGGTTTTAAATTGGTACTGGCTGTACAGCCATGACTAACACCCCCATAATCAAGATCAGAAAGGAAAACTGCTTCTATAATTCTTCTCCCAGTGAATAAAGGGAAGCAATACTTATGAATTAGATTGTCTGATAATTTAACAATCAGAAGAAGATTTTTCTTAGTTTTTTTTTTTTTTTAATGGAAACTTGGTTTTAAATTAGCTGCAGAAAGTTCAAAGATATCTCACAGCTTCATTTTCTCCACTCTCATTCATCATATACATCCCTGATAGGCATCTTCATCTGTCCAAAGCCAGACACCATCTTCATTTCCTTCTCTTTGGTGTCTCATTTTAAAACAAAAATTACTTCTTGTTCTGTAAAGGTAGGTTTCCAGACAAAAAAAAAAAAAAGAACAATTCAATCCAAAAACACTGCGGGAACAAGATGACCCACTTTGCAAGTCATAAGCTTTTATTGCACCAATGTTATTTGGAAAGGGAGAGATCGTGATAAACTACCACTTCCTTTAGTCCAAGTAGTTTCACTTGACAGCTATCAATCAAAAGAGCTCATTTAGAACCTAATATTGCATCTAAAATCATTTACTGATAGTTTAAAGTATTTTCACAAATAAATACATGAGCTGCCACGTTACACTAGAGTAAACTTCTAGTCTTTGAAATGCAGCTTCTCTTTGGTGTCAGAAGTTAGATTTGGTGTAAGTCAAGAGAAACTGGCAAGCATATCTTTATTTCTGATGAGGAGGGATAAATGATTCATGAGGTTGATGAATATTTCTCCTGAAGTTGTATGTTTTGCATACGGAGGGCAGCAATCATCATAAATGGAGCCTCATTCGTTCTATTCTCCGTGTCCTGTGATGTTTGGTCTTCAGATAAAACATCAAAGTCGTTTTCTGTTTACACGGCTGATGCTCCCTGATCTCATCGAAGCCAAACATTGAAACCGAGGAGCAACCCATCTGCGTGTTGTATTTGAGTGTGCGCGTTGAGATTTGCTGACAACACTTATGAAGAGCCATCAACGATGCAGATTCAATTTATACAGCTCCCCATGATATCAAGCAGAGTGGAGCCTGTTGGGGCATCTTCACCCAGCTGTAACTCTTTGAATACTGATGGATGTTGTTTTTGAGTTGAAAGCCTGCCAATGAAATAATGAAGGTGTCATTAGCCTGTGAGTGTTGGCCAGCAGGGTGATGACAGACGTGTGAAACTGGTCCTCTGCACTGAACGCTGGGGTTTGGGATGGGTTTTATCAGCATTTGTGGCAGCTGTGACCCCGGCACTCGGCGACCTTCGGATGTGACATAGAGGCAGGGGCAAAGATGATATGCATTTTCTGGCACACTGCTTACTGCTGTGATGTGCCGCCTCAGTTCTATGCTTGGCTGGCGCAGCTTCAGGACCTCCTAGATGACAAGGGGACAAAGGAGTGTAGGGAGCAAGATGAAGCGCAGAATCTGAGAAGCAGTGAAAGACACTTGGGGATAAAGCCACCAGTGCAAATGCTCAGAAAGTGAATTAATATCAGTCACATCGCTTTGTGCAGGATCCTGTTGAAGGTAAGCGTTCGGAGGTTTTACATGAATCCCGCCCTGAGTCGGCCCCTGCTTTTTCTCTGTCTATGCATCGTGGTTGCACTGGGACCTGCTGTCCATCTGCGTGACATTTTCATTTGCTGAAGCACAATGACCTCACAGCCAGATGGGATATTGTCTTCACGCTGGGCTTTGACCTTGTCTTTAGCTATTTGGTCTCAGAAGAGCTGCCAGGGGAAGTGTGCAGTCAAGCTGTCCTCCTTCAGCCACCCGCCACTCGGCCCACTGCACCACACCGCTCCTGTCTTTTCAGGTCACAGAGTACTCTGCAATCTGGAGCCACCTTTTTTTTTTTTTATCCTTCCCTTGTTGACATGTATTATAGCAGTGCTACATTTGCAGCATATTCCCACATTTAGTGCAGATAGGCCAGCTCTGATGAGACAGTAAAGTCTTTGAAAGCTCTGCAGATGCTGTTGGTGTGTATTTACCGACAGAGCAGGCCTGTCATGAGCTGTTTGCTATCTTATCTGCCAGTGTCACCGTGTCATTTGCCAGCTTTAATGAAACTGAAAGACCCAGTGTATCGCTTACAGCGTGTAGAAGCAAAGGCGGAAAAGGGGGAGCCAATGAGAGTGAATGACCCGCGCTTGTCTGTCGCCTTTCAGACGCTCTGCTCTTTGTTTGGGGCTGGTTCTCTTCAAAGTGGCTGTCAGCATGAGCAGTAAATTAGTGTTGTGTGTTGTTCCATAATGAAACGTAATGCTCCCCACCTGCCCTGCACTGTGTGATCTTTGCCTTAGCGTGACATGTTATCTGCTGAACAAGTCGAGACGCCTCCCCAACGGATGTTTAAATTGACTGTGTGTCACCACAGCTAGCAGGTAAGCTGGAGTTGAATGGGACTGTAGGTTCAATTCCATGTCAACCTCTTGATTGCTTGATAAAGAATAATGTAAACAAATGTATTGGCCAGATTGGATCAACCTGGATTCGGTTCAGGAAACCGCTCATTTTTGTCGAAAGAACTCCTACAGCACACGATGGGTTATGAGACTAAGAGCCCACGCTGTGGCGCCTCAAAAATGAAGCAGTCTGGGTAATTGAAATGCTCCGAAGCTCTCAAGAGAACAATCACAGACGCTGACAGTGTAAATGACAACCTGTGTAAAATGACACTTGAGCCTCATTGAGGCCCTGCTGGCTGTTAATGAGGGTATGGCTGTGAGAATGCCTTTGTGTTGTGTGATGTGACCGGCTGTGACCGGGCTCTGTGATCACTGGTGTGTGGCTAACTCAACAGCTTTGTGAATGCCAAATGTCCATACAGGCCTTTGAAATGGCCCCCTAATCGTTTTTAATGGAAAATCAACTCGCATTGTTTACAACTTCTGAACGGCGGAGGATATTCCTTAGTTCCACTCTATTTTCACATAAAATATGAGCTGTCAACCTTTTATAGAAGTGTGCTGTGATTAAAGCTCATACATTAAAAAGATCTCATTCAGTTGTTAAACTTTTAAGCGCTCCAGTAGCTCAGCTCTGTAAGGCTCCTTAACAGACATGATCAGTAGTTTCACTGTTACAGTTTGACAAAGCTGTTAGCGAGACTGTTTGAAGGGTCACTTTAGCCACAGGTCTGAGCCCGACTCCGCCCACTGCATAATGAGGAAAAACGCTATAAAGTGGAGAGGGGAGGGCCTGCTGTGTGAGCGAGGCGTTCTCCTCTCCTCCGTGACATTGATAAGAGGGCGCTAACGTTCTCTTCTTGTGTTTAAGGTGTAGATCCGTCTCAGCTGCAGGACTGTTTGTCAGCTGATTTAATACAGTGTCCATCATTTTAAAAACATGTGCAGCTGTACCACTTCAGCCAACTTCTGTTCATCCACAACATCCACATCCGTATGTGCTACGTTATCCACCTCCAGGGACAGTGGAGGGGTTGGGGGGGGAGGGTGTCTCTGTCTCTGGCACCATTTATTTTTTTGGCTGGGACCTGGAGCCGAAAAGTTTGGGAACAGCTGAATCAGAACAAAACGCGTGTAAAACAATCAGAAAGCCACATCTTAATTCCCTAAATCACAGTATTTAACAGCGCCTTTTCTCCACTTTGTAATTATGCTAATCAACTACTGCTGCTCTCGCTCGCTCTCTCTCCTTTGCTCACATTGCATTGAGTTGAAGATATGACACGTGGGGTTGAAAAGTATCCAACATGTCGAGGACTTTGAGAGAAACTTTTTCCAGAAGCTTCCTTTTTGAGTCATCCCATCATGTGTCATTATGTTCACTGGATCTAATCGAACTCCAGCACTGTTGAGTTGTAATTTTCCTCTCAACTGCCGACACAGTGCCTCTACAGGCTTGTCTTTGCAGCGTGGTGTTGCCAATCCACTCCAGCATGTTGTCTCTCTCTGGTATTCGGTAATTGCAGTCTGGAGAAGAATGTGTCGTGTCCTGACAGCGCTGTAGAAAACGATCCTGCTGCTCAACTGTTCCCTCGCCATCCGCTCTTCTGCTGCTGCAGCTCCCACAATCTCCCCCCCCCGCCCCTCCTCGCCTTGTACAGGCGTGTGCAGCCTGTCTGTTGTTGTGATTTACATCCTGGAGGAACAGGTCTGTCACTCCTGCACTGAAATGAGAGATTGGGGGGCGTGTCTGTTTCTTCCTCCAGAGGTGACTTTGTGGGAAAGTTTGACATTTCAGAGAGGATTTTTTTTTTTATCGCTGGTGTTCCTATATATCTATTAATTTCAATGTTTTCATAAACAGAAAGCCCCATGATTAGTACAATGTGAACTATTGCTGCCTTATGAGCTCATCTTTCTATAGTTAAATACATAATGTGATTGCCAGTTGAGTGGTTGCACCTGAATCGTGATGTGAAGAGTAATTGAGAGGCGATGTGTAAAAGTGAGTTTTTGAATTTTCCTTCATAACGTCATGACTCGAAAGTCATTGAAATCAACAATTCTCATGAACTTTGTGAACACTTAAAGGCGCTGACTGTTTCAACCAATAAGGCGAGACCTCAGCTTTTATGAGTCTTGGGACCTCACATCTGTGAAGACACGAGGTCGAGTTGTGGTGCTCCTCGCGTCGGAACAGATGATCCAATTAGACTTTTGTTGCATACATTTACATATTGGAGATTAAATCCACTTTACTGACAGAAACGCTACAGTGTCTACAAGTATTTCATTTTCGTGTTGCTCATGTGTTGAGTGAAGGCAACGTGTTTCATAAAAATATGTTCCTCCTTTATATGTTCCTCAGTGTAATTAATGGTCACATTATCAAAGCTGGTTATTTTGCACATCACTGTAATCGCAGTGGGAGAGCAGGTAAGTGGAGGGCCTCTTGTTTTAATTAGTTCTCTCCCCGTAGAACAATGTGTTCTCTCTCTCTCTAATCTATTCTCCGTCAATGTTCTCCTCTACTAAAGTTTAGTTTTGCACACAAGTGCAGTGTGGGCAATGATGGGTACCTTTCAGTAGACCAGATGCAATTATCCTCTTTAACGCTATCTCTATAGTTTTCTATAATTAGAAAACTTAATGATGGACTAAAGGGAGACCCGCTGCCCAAGCCCATCTGTGCACTGAATCGCAGGCGTTTGTCCATCCAAGCAGTCGTGTTTGTTTCTCCAAACGACACGTCGACGGCAAAAGTGGCCTGGAGCTCCTTCCTGTGAGGCTGAGCTGAGCTGCTCGCAGGAATACTTCATTATGGGAATCCTGTAACAGATTTACAACCGTTTACTTTCAGCTGGCTGAGCAGAGCTCCCAGCCGTGTCAGAGACAATGGTCAGATAAATGTTGGGTTTGTCTCCAGCGCATAAACACGCCGGTGATTTAGTGACCCAGCCTTGTCTTCTGAGACAGACGGAGAGAATTTAGACGAGGTGGTTTGGATGGTAACACGGGACAGAGGGAGGCCTCGCTCTTGTTTTCGCTATCCCGTGACAGAGTTCCCTGTTTGACCAGGCTGGTTGCCATGGTCACTATTGTGTAGAGACACTAATAGTGACACTGATAGTTATCGGTCTGCTGTTATTGATAGAGACAAAACCTGGCCAGTATCCGGCTCAGTGTTCTTCCTGTTTCTCCTGCCTTCTCCTGTTATCTGCTCTTCTATATTTTCTCACTGCTGCACATGATATCTTTACTCTGTGTCACACCCTGTTGTCCACCTCTGTCTTCACTCTGAGCAAAGGTGTGTGCATGTGTGTGTGCGTGTGTAGAGTATGGCTGCCATCTGCTGTGAGACATAAAACATTACATGTTGTTGACAACATCCAAATAAGAGCATCAAACTTTCACCAGTTTCCACACTGACAGGTCTTTTGTTTTAAGAAAGAGAAAAGAAAACACAGGAAGATGACACAAACAGTGATAAACCCAAGAGTGAAAGACAAAAAGATAATTCTGAAAAGATAAAAAAAAACAAAAAACAAAGGGCCTTGAACAGAGACGAAACAAAGACCCAGCTGAACTGAACAGAAACTCAAAGAACAAAAAAATCATTTTGTAACTTTGTTTTGTTGCAGCATTTCTAAAGGTATGAATGATTATCATGATAGTTTCAAAACTATTTTTTTCTTTCTGAAGCTAAAAATTTCAAACTGAACAGAAAGTTGAAAAAGGCTTTCAGAAACATTTGATTGAAAATATCTCATTGTAATATCAAGCTGATAAGACAAATCCACCAAATATGTGTTCTTAAATAAATTGATCTTTTCTTTTCTTTTTAGTCACCGCCTTGAAGTGAGAGCTCAGGTCGCTCAGGCTTTTCTTGGCAAGTTCCAGCTTTCTACTGAGGAGATGGCCATACTGCGAGGCGCGAGGGATGCATCCATAACTGAGGTAACCTCTTACATAAGAGCTACTAGCAAATAAAATCATGTCCAAAGTCCATTCCTCTGCAGCCACAGGATGTGGCTTTATTATCTATATTCTTTCATTTAAGGGTGATCAATCTTCTCACTCTGCCAACATCATGAATGTGAAATAACCTCGCTCTGGAACTCAGTAGATCACAAACCTGACTGTTCAGATCGGATCACACAATGAAGTCACAGATTGGATAATTTTTCAGATGCACCAAAAAGATGAAAAAAAAAAAAAAAATCAAAAACAACTTTCTACTCGTCATCTAGCCACGACTCAAACTGCATGTTCAGCTCGACATGTCATAGTAATTCACATCATATCCTCGGTTATCTTGACTAAATACACAATTACACGATTAGAGAGTGCTTTTAAAAATCCGAGTACACTCGTACATTTCCCAGGTCAACATCAACATTACAAACATATGATAGAAATGTTTCGGTCAATAACAGCGTTTCTGTAATCTACAAAGAAAACAATGTTTTATCTTGTGACTTTTGACAATGTCAAACACACGGCACACGCACGCCGTTCATTGAGTGTGTGTGTCACTGGCTGCTTTTGCGGAGTGTTGGATGAGTTAGACAAAATGACAAACTAATAGTGTGCGTTTAGGGAATATATCTCGTATCTATATCCGACAACAGCACTCTCTAACAAAGTTTGTTTGACTAAGTGTACAGCTACAGACCACAAGAGGCTGTGATGTAACGTTACTAACATTAACTTACTGATTGTTGCCATCGGTAACGACCAGCTGATATGGGCGTGATGAACCCAGAAAGAGAACAGTCCAAAGTATCGTTTGATTCAAAGTACCCTAACCCTAACCCTAACCCACTGTGAAATACACATATGGACCTGTGTTGATTAAAGTGCGCTGCACAGTGAGTTAGCAGCAGTGCATTCATTTTACACCGTCTTGATGCATTTTCTGTTTGATCTGCTGATCTCATGCAGTCAGAACTGTGGGGCAGATGAACTGTGATCGGTTGCACCACAACTCTAAAATATCCTGCTTATATCCCTCCAAGTTGCATGATGTGTTACCATGCTCATTGGCTACAACAGCAAGCATTTTCAATAGAAGCTGTAATCTTCTCTGTATTGTGTTTTATGTTCATTGTTACACCAATCATTTTCCAGGATTTCTTCAAAGCTCTGGGTCGAGTGAAGCACATCCACGAGGATGTGAAAATCCTTCTACGAACCAACCAGCAAACTGCAGGGTAAGACGCTCCTTTCACGCAGATGGAAGAAAACAACTCTTCTACTTCTTAAATTCATGGCATTCATTTTTTTTTTTTTACCTGAATGGTGTAAAGGACAAGTGGAAAAAAAGAAGGCTCACCGTGGTGTGGTATTTCCGTCACTGTGAGGGCTCTGACACTATGATCCAGGTGATGGGTATTTAACGTGTTGTCTTGGTTCCAGGTTAGAGATCATGGAGCAGATGGCCGTGTTACAGGAGACATCATACGAGCAGCTCTACCGCTGGGCTCAGAGTGAGTAGAGTTCACACAGTTAACACCATGAGCACACTGAGGGGAAAAAAAGCTTGACCTTTATTCTGCAAGACCTCCACTTGCTGTAACGTTGCCAGTTCAGACAGTTAACCGAGAACATTTAACGAACATTGTTTGAAAAGCAAGAAAACCAGTTGAGAGGTCGGCCTTGTTTTATCGAGAAAATTATGGTACAGTTGGAAGTGGGGGGGTTTTTCTGTTTAGTTTTTCTACAATCATTCACTAACTCTAAATAAAACTGCTCTTTGAAGTGTGAGTAATGGTAATGGCGTGCGTTGGCCACATTAGGAGGCATATGTGACTCATAATCTCTGACTGAGTTTTGCCCAAAAATGACCAGAAACTCAAATTTCCCTCATCTTAGCCATGATTGTTGCCATAGAAATCAAAATGTTGGTAAAAGCTTTCAACCATTTGAATGGTGTTATTATTCAATAAAGACATAGAAACCTTCTGTGGATCTAATCTGCTGCTGATTTTATTACTAAACCAAGTAATGATTTTACTACTGACACAATGAAACCTGGAAGTTATTGAGATTTTTTTTTTTGTAAATTCTTGAATATTTCCACATTTTGAAGGTTCTCTTTAAATGCGCTCTTCAGTTATTGTTGTAGGAGAACAACATCAAAGCATACATTCGTCTTCACATGGATGGAACATTAAAAAACTGTGACCCACACTGGATCTGATCTGACAGAAGTGGACTGTAATGAGCCTGCTCCCCCAAATCTAAAAGAGTGGTCACCGCCTGTTCGTTATTTCTTTTGTCTGAGGCAAACTTTAACTGACTTCTGACTCACAGGAAAATATGATTGAAAAATGTTCTTGGTCTTTTCAGATGCACTCTTGCTTAAAGGTTAACTATACATCAACCCACTTACGACAATGAATCGAGGACAGCAAGAGTAGTCCCAAGAGATTGTCATTGTCAGGTATAAGAGACTGATAATAATACGTTCATGTCCTTTTGTTCTCCCTTCCTTTCAGATGAATGTCGAGGACTGACTCAAGAGTCCTGTGACATCAGCCCCGTGTTGACTCAAGCCATGGAGGCTCTGCAGGACCGACCTGTCCTTTACAAGTAACATAAAAAAACACACACTGTCAAAAACCTGCTTTATGTGCTGTCTCCTCAGTTTTCTTCTTCTCCATACAAATATCGATGGACCTATAGCTGAAGTGATTCTTTGGCCTGTGTTCTCATTGAGTCAAACATAGAGGTTCTTGATCAGAGAAAAGCAAAGAGAGCCGCTGTAGCCAACAGAAAGAGTGACGACTGTTTAGCAGAAGAAAAGATGTGCAGATGTGATAAAAAAAATAAAAAAATACTTTGAAAGTGTTAACATTGCAAATAATGAATGAGAAAAACTGATTGGATTTATTTTTAAACACTAAATGTCGTTAAAAAAGTAATATTCCCTTTAGGACAGGAAAGCATTTTTGCTCACACAGTACAATAGCTTACATAAGACTAACAGGTTTCCTGAAGCTGACTGGGAATTGAACTTTGTCCAAAACAACATTGTGCAAAGGAAGGTTTCTCACGTTATCCCAGGATGTGTTTTCATGGCGTCCTTCTCTCTTGTGTGCATTCTCCATGATGCACCTGTCTCAGTGCCCACAAAGAAAGAGTTTCAAGGTTGTGCACTGGCTGTGGATGTTGAGGCTGAGAGAGCGGAGACCAGCGTTCCTGGAATGTTAATTCAGAATTATCTTGTGTTTAGTCTGTCACAGAGGCCACCACCGCCAAGTAATCAAAACAACCCCCGAGTCTTTCCTTTTTGGAAAAGCAGCCTTCATTGTTGGTGTGTGTCAGTGTCTGACCTCGGACAAACGGTCGACTTGAAAAAAAAAAACAAACCCAGAGACATGAGGTTGGGGAGTTGAAGTTTGCCTTTTTGTCTCTCTTCTGTTTGCTCAGGTACACGCTGGATGAGTTCGGCACTGCACGCAGATGTGCGGTGGTACGAGGCTTCATTGACGCCCTCACTCGCGGGGGTCCCGGAGGAACGCCTCGCCCTATAGAGATGCATTCACATGACCCTATGAGGTGATTTACCACTAAAAGAGAACCACTGAGCTCTGTGTAGCCTAGCTTAATACAAATGTGCACACGTACTGTATCCCCGAAAAAACCTTATAATCCTTAGTAATTTTAAGGATATCCATATATGTTGCATTTAAATATCATTATATGCGTCTGCCATAGCGCTACAAGTTCACCTTTTTTGGTTTATATTAATTATATTTTTCATGTCCATGTTGACATTGATTATTTTGTTATAGAAAAAAATATCCATATGGACATATGGCCTGCCCTCATGGATAGGTTAAAAGTATCAAATTACCTTTTTTGATGTTAACAACAACAACCAGAGCGGACGAATTCCACTTGTTTGTTTTGAAACTAAGGTGTAGGTGCATGAGCTTAAAAATTCTCCTATGATTACAAATATTAAACTCAGCCAGCTTCAAACTAAACGTGGCATGAATGGTTAGAGAATATTTTTGTTCTATTACTTAGTGTGTTAAATACATGACTGTGAGTGTCATTATTCCCCAAAAGTAAATCTATTTTTACGAGGTTTTTTTTAATTGAAAGTGGACTTATGGTAACACCATCGCTGTAACATTTAAGCATGCTCAAGTCCCAGATGGACTGCTCATGGGGTTTATAGTAAAATGCTAATTTGCCACGCTGGTCCACGGGAGGCTTTTAGGAGTACCAGGTAGAAATCAGGGAGAAAATAAATAAAAATTAGATTAACTTGCTCTATCTTTTTCTGGACGGGTTCTTGGATCGTAAACGTAATTGATGGGGATGTTAAATGTCTATTTTCTAAAGTATTGTCTGATTGTGTCTGTATTTGCTGCTGTAGAACATCCTCTCCCCTCTTTCTCCTGTGCCCAGGAGCTAAATGGCAGATTTTTCTCAGAATACCACACATGTGGTGGAACACAAAATCACCTCCACTTTACAGACAGCGTCCGCGCTTCTGAGAACATCAAGTTCTTTTTCACCTCCATATGCCCACTCCCTCATTCCCAGGATCACAAACACACAGTGATGCAGTTTAACCTCGCTGTTTTCCACCGTTATGTAACACAAGACCCATCTGTGTGTTTGTGTGTGAGCTGGGTGAATCATGACGGCCCATGCCTGGATGTAACTGTGGTCGCTGTGTGGTGAGATTAGACCTGGGTTTGCCCTCTCTCTGACGTTCTCATCAACACAGCACGTTTGCTCTTTTTTTTTCCCAGGTATGTTGGGGACATGCTGGCCTGGCTTCACCAAGCCACCGCCTCAGAGAAGGAGCATCTCGAAGCTCTGCTCAAGCAGGTCACTCTGCAAGGTATGATGATTCCTTCATGTAAGTTACACAGTCACCAGATCAAAAAATCATTTCTGATTTATGACATGCATTCAGGTATAAACACATATTAGCCCTGCTTGACATCTTAACCTCATTGGAAACTTTTTCTTTGTAACATCTTTTAATATGATGCTCTTCAGTTGATTCTAGTTCTTGGAGCCGCTTGTTCAGTGAGGTTTGAGTTTTTAAGTGTGTGATCACATACAGCCATCCTGTCTTCTCTTGAACCTTTTTGGTGTTTTCATATTGTTTAAGATTAAAAATAAAGAAATAAATAAAGAATAAAGACAGCGTTGATCGATTTATGCTAAATTGTCACTGACAAGCCAATCAAGTGACAGCATTCATATTCTTTCATCCTTTTAGTTAATGCAAGGAATGATACTGGCCGATATATTGGTATCAGATTTTTCTCTTCTTAATATCAACATCTGTATTAGCCCTAAAAATCCCATATTGACTGGGCCTTACGCCATTCAAAAAAATCCAACAACTCATCACTAAGATCAGTAAGATCAAAAGAAAGCTCTTTCGCACAAAGTGTGGATATTTATTTCCTCTAAGTGAAATGATGGGATCCCTAATAGCTGCCCTAACAAAGTGGGCTGCAGAAATAATTGCTCAGGACTTTACATGAATATATGACACTGTTGGACTAATCCATCCATAAATGAAGCTCTTTTATTTCAGTATGCGTCTTCCTCTCTGGTTAGGTGTGGAGGAGAACATGCAGGATGTTGTCGGGCACATCACTGAGGGAGTCTGCAGGCCGCTGAAAGTGAGCAACAGTGTTACTTTGAGAATCTTTCGAGCAAACACTGACTGGCCTTGTTGTCTGGAAACATTGTTCTGTCATATCCAGCTCATGTGCTCACCCTGTACGTGTCTCACAGGTTCGGATAGAACAGGTCATTGTGGCAGAGCCGGGGGCTGTGTTGCTGTACAAACTCTCTAACCTGCTCAAATTCTACCACCACACCATCAGGTACTTTCTTTTCTTTTTTTATTTTTTTTTATTTGTTGTTCGACTTTTTAAGCCTTGATTGTAGAGATACCACAGTGGGTAGAGTTAGAAATCAAAGAGACTGGGGAATGAAGTGCAGAAAAGGGGCCACAGGTCGGATTTGAACCTGCCCACCTCCACGTTTTCCAGAGGGATTTTTTAAAACAATGGGCGACGGGTTAGACGTGCAAGAGGTAGATGAACTGGACTGCTGGTGATGATGATGTCTTCCTCTGCTGCCTCTGTACGTGCTACTGTAACTCAACACAGAGTCATCATAGCTGTCAGTCACAATGACACAAAGGAATGAAATGATGATGAATCAAAATATTTTAAAGGAAACCTTTTTTTGTCGTCCATTAATCACTTCAGACTTGTGCACGTTAACTTTGGCTGTTTTTCTGTTTTCATCCTTTGGTAAATATCTGATGTTTTTGTTGCTTTATAAAGAAATTGTGTAGATCATCTAAAATAATGTCTGTAATATGTTTTTTTCCATTATTGAAATGCATATTCTTACTGCAGTTGTTGTATTGGTGCCTGAATGAGTACACCTTAAAGGGATACTTCACCCATTTACATGAAGCTGTGTATCATTAGAAACATAGAAGTAGTGTTGAATGGTTGTGAGTCCTACTCTCATTTTGCCCTGAGACAAGAAAAATGTGTTTTTCTTTGCTTGAAAGTTTTCTTCATGTGATTCAAAAAGCGTCATATTGCATATTGTTTCTAATGATACACAGCTTCATGTAAATGGGTGAAGTATCCCTTTAAAAAAGTGGCTGCTGTCTTAGCTAACTTACTGGACTCTTGGATCTTTGTCCAGTTCTATCATTGGGACGAGTGTGGCCTCGCTGCTCATAACTATGGAGGAGATGCACGTCCTCAGCAAAAAGATGTTCTTCAACAGCCTGAGCCTACATGCGAGCAGGCTGATGGATAAGGTACACTACGATAGGATGACTTTTCATTCACTAATCTCTATAGTACTATTTGCACTTGTGCACTTTCATGACCATCACCTCAGAAGATGAGAAGAAGAAAAATGCATCTTGTTTTTCTTGCGGACGGTTCTCAATGTTCTTTCATAAAATGGCTTAATTGACAGTGCAGAAGTTCAGTATTGTGGAAAACACATAGTATATAGCTCTTTGTCTACAACCCTCGAAGACAACAAGGCTATTTCAGACTCACTTGTGCTTGTAAACAGTTTGGGCCTGTCGGCCGCAGCATTGAAGAGGCGCTAGCTGCCAAAAAGCAGCAGTCTCGTAAACGTTTAGTCAAATTGGCATCCAAATATACCTCAGCACGAGCAGGAGCTCTTTCACATGACTCGCTGGCTGTGCACTGATCAATATCAGTTACAAGAATTATACCTGTTGCTCAGAGTTAATCACATTGGAGGTTCTCAGGGTTTTGGTGTCAATTCCAGCTAATACCAGGAACACTGCCTTCTCATAATCTGCTCTATTAGGAGGACAAAGGTGGCCGGTCTGACCATCCAGAGGCCAATGAAATCTCATCTCTTCATTAAAACAGCTCTGCTGACTTTGATCCAGTTGAGGCTCAGACAAGCAGCAGGGCGCATTTGTGTCATGCTGCTCATAAGGACGTTTAATTCTTTGATAATGTTATGAGGACAGCTTGTCACAGTGTTAAAAGTCCACACTAAAGTCCTCTCTGCTAGACTAACTTGTGTTTTTGTGCCATCTTCTTAAAGCTGCCTTCTTCTGGTCGTGTCTGTGTGTGCAGGTGGAGCTGCCGCCTGCAGACCTCGGGCCCACAGCCTCCCTCACTCAGACCCTCTCCCTCCTCAGGGAGGTGCTGGCCTCACACGATTCATCAGTAGTTCCTCTGGATGCCCGCCAGGCTGACTTTGCTCAGGTAAACGAGCACTCGCAAAGTATGTTTAGGATAGTAAAGTCACTGCATAGGTTATATTTATGAGGTTTGAAGGTGTTAACTACTGTTTATAAAAGCTGTTTCTTAAAGTCAGGGGTATGTGATATTTCATAGTCTCTTACAGCTCTGCCTTTCTTTGTCTCTCAGGTGCTCTCTTGCATCTTAGATCCCCTCCTTCAGTTGTGCACTGTGTCTGCCAGCAACCTCGGCACTGCTGACATGGCAACCTACATGGTCAACTCGCTGTACGTCATGAAGACCACGCTGGCTCTCTTTGAGTTCACCGACAAAAGGCTTGAGATGCTCGAGTTTCAGGTCTTTTGAAAGTTTTTTTTGTCGTTGTATCTCTTTAAAAACATTTAGTCAATGACATGCATCTTATTAGACTCCACACTTTTAGAGATGTGCACATTAGACAAACTACATGATGAAATGCTCCTGTAATTCATCACAAGTGCTCATCTTAGACTCACCACACTGTCTGTGTGACGGTATATCGTTCATTCAAAAGAGTTAATTATTTTTCTTCCTCCTATTACAAACCACAGAGCACTAATCTTTTGTTCAGAAAAAAAGGTTTGATTAACTGTCACTGAAATGTGTGCGTCATGTATTGTTGTTCATGCTCAAATGCATTATCTATCCCTCTATTTTTAGCACTTCTTTTATAACTGAGCATCATAAGAGCTCCTGTGGAAGTTTCATTATCAAAAGCGTGGTCGTTCTCCATTAACCACAAGTACCGCTGCTTCACAGTGCCGCTCTGCAGACTGTATTTTAAGCCTGTCTCTCGAACATGATCTAGATCGAGGCTCATCTTGACACCCTGATCAACGAGCAGGCATCCTACGTGCTGACCAGAGCCGGGCTGAGTTATATCTACAGCTGTGTGCAGCAGCACAGCGCTCAACAGGTGAAGCCCTTTATTCCACATGGACACACACTCACTCGTGAATTCATAGATCTGTGGATTTTCTCTCCCATCTCTCCTGTTCGTCTTCCTAATGGTCCCCTTTTAAAGCATATAGCTCCTACATGTATTGTTCAGTGCTATTGCTATGTTCCCATATGACACATTTTATTAGTACATTATAATATTTCTATTAGATTTATAGATGAGAAAGTGGCAGAGAGAGGGACGGATCTTATTACTTTCTATTAGAATATATGAGCTTCTCCTGAAGTGTCCTGTGCAGATGAGAGAGCTGATACTCCGTATTCTTCCTTCTCCGTTGTAGCTCACTTTGCCACTAGGCTGACTGAGACCCATAGTTGTGGTTTAGCATGTGAGTCCTGATTTCTCGGGTCATGTCAGGACACACCACACCCTTCTTCTTCTGCAGCTTGACACCAAACTCAATCAAAAACGGTCACTTCTTTGTAGATTTCTTCTCAATTCGGGTGTTCTTTGCGGGTTTCATTTAAATCGTCTTTTGTTTCAAAAAATGCACTTCGGCTGTCTTCAATCGGGGACATCCCATATTTTAACCACAAGAATCCAAAAAAAACCCCACCAAAAGGCAAAAGACATTTTACCATGCAATGTCTGTAAAATGTCTCACAAAAAAAGTCAAATTCAAGACAACTGCGGTTAGTAGATAGCGTAGACGAGTTTGTACACTCGTGTTTTGTAAATGCACCCATACCTCCATAAAATCCCTTGAGGTGCTGCTCTCTAGTTTTGACCCTTGATCTGCATCGTAAATGTTGTTTTTATTGTTGCCCATTTAGGCATTTAAGACTGACTTAATGCTGCCTCTGTGGATAATCAGTGTCAGCTAATTACCCGAAAAGGTACCTGCTGTTGTGTTCAGAGTCACTCATGTGTTTAACTAGTATAGTTTTCAAGGGAGGCTATTTCTGCTCTTTACAAATCCCAATGTGTCATTGTAATACATTCAAATAAAACCCTTCAGTTTTGTAACTCAGGGCAACCGTACTTTCATACAAAAGGATATTCATTTGAGGTTTTGTACATCACAAACGTTCTGACTGGATTTAATATCATCCTGGGCTTTTGTTCGTTTCTGAGACTGAACTGTTGTTACTGTTTAAACGCTCGTTACACATTGAACTGGAGCTGATGTTCATTTTGGTGTCTTAGGGTCCTCTGTCCCTCCTCCCCAGCATGGACAGCTCCTCTGTCAAAGCAGCAATGGTGAGTTCAACGGTGTGTGTGACTGAACAACATTATCACCAGGTTACTATGACTACCCACCTGCTCTTCACTCTCTTATGTCAACAACAGGTCCAGTTTGATCGGTACCTGTCATCACCCGACACTTTCGTGATGCCGCAGCTCAACTTTCTGCTCAGTGCAGCCATCAAGTGAGTTCCTGTTTGTATTGAAGGCAGTAAATCTCTGTCAAGCAGAGAATAGCCTAAATGCAATATTCAGGCGTAGTTCAACTAAAATGTTTACAAGGTTGCATGCTGTTTTTAGAAGGTAAGGTGCACATTTAGTTAAAAATAGAACAGGGCAGTGAAATAATAATGTTCAACATTCATTAGTTTCCCGGATAAAATGCGATCATTACTGTATTCCAAACAAAACACTCGAGTAAATGCACAGCCTGTGTGGATGCTAAATTACTGAAGCCCCCGACACATTAAGAGAGCGGCTCGCTAGGCTGCTATTTGTCTTACTGATCAGAAAATTCACAAGCTTTTAGCTCCATCCAGCTGCTCCATCGGACGACTTTTTTTCTGTGAGTCACGTTTACTGGGAAGTGCAGCAGGCTTGAGGAGCACTCTGTGCCTCAGGTTAATGTTCTCTATTAATGGACACGGGAGGACGGACGGGCAGGACGCCATTAATTAGCTTCTGGTTCATTTCTCACTCACACTCGTTCCCTGAAATCCTTCCTCCTCTCTGTCTTTCTCTCCCCTGTTTTCTCTCAAGTCTGCTTCTCTGCTCACCTAAATACATAGAAACATCCACCAGCTCTCAGAAAACACTCCTGGAGCCTACAAATATCAGACATGTATTTTTAGACTTTGTTTCACATTTTATGTTCGTGAACTTTCTCTTGAGTCAGGTGTTGTACACCGCACTGAGACTCTTTGTCCTCTGTGGGCCAATTAAGATTAAACGTGTATCTCAGGAGTCTGAGTGGGATACTTCATGACGTGCTCTCATTGGAGCACCTTAGTGTCACTGAGTCATCGTTCAGTCTTACTTCATATCAAAATAATCAAGAGATGTTGATGATACAGTCAAATCTTGTGATATTGCCAGTCAATCACGGGGCGGACACACAGAGACAGACAACCATTCACATAAGTGTGCCCCATGATTAAATGTTATTGACTAATTGTTGTTCAGAAAAGACAACCAATCAGAGCAACCGAAATATGGGACATAGGCCAAATATTAAATCCCAACAGTCCTCGTGGAGGTTCATCAAAACGTTCCTTCTTTTCAACAAAAGATTTAAGTGACCTTGTTGTTTGTTTCTGATGTAATAGAGGGTTAAACGGATTATGGCAGACATTTAGTCAGTTTACGATAATTTTTCAAAGCCTGCCAGTTGGTGAGTCATCCTTAGCTAAGCAGTCCGGTATCAGATAGACAATGGCCATGAAAGAGGGTCAAGACACATATGGAAAGAGAAGATTTTACACTATTGAAGAAAAGAAAAATGTATGTCAGTATGAAGTACCTGGAGAAAAAGCAATACTCTCCTGTTATTTCACCCTTCAAAAG
The DNA here is from genome assembly GCF_947650265.1 of Symphodus melops. NCBI lineage: Eukaryota > Metazoa > Chordata > Actinopteri > Labriformes > Labridae > Symphodus > Symphodus melops. The sequence goes on along the minus strand of NC_136700.1, from coordinate 5,364,327 downwards.
ATGGTTGCAGATATTATCAGAAGGACACGACCATTCTCTTTTCTGTTTAAAATGTGCTTTTGAAGAAATGGCTGAAACCTGATGCTTGCTCATTAATGCTCCAGTGTGTATCAATAGATGGCAGTGTGCACCACTTACTGCCACTCAAGGTTTTGACACAGTGGGGGCACACAATGGTCACTGAACATTAAAAGTAATTGGGACAAATTCTTACTCATGGCTGACTTATTCCAGCTCTTTATGAGTGACTAATTACAGCCGAGCTGTGAAGACTAAATTAGATTAGAACTATTAGAAGTGAAAGAGCGACTCCATGCTGGTTCGGGTTTTGTGATTCTACAAATCTAAAGACTTTGATCTGTTCTTGCAGGGAGCAGATTTTCCGTCAGTCGACAGAGCTGGTGTGCAGAGCATATAGTGAGGTCTACACCGCGCTGACCAGCCCAGCGAACAGCTACAAAGACCCTGAGAACCTGGTACCCAGATCCCCTCAGCAGGTTCAGACCCTGCTGTCCTGAGACTTTCTCGTCCCCGCTGGTTTATCGAAAACATGTGAGGTGAGCCACAGTGCATGAAGGACAGGTTATTTAAAGACAAGTGTACAGTATAGTAACACACATGTATATACAAGTTGTCCTTAAGGTGGGGTTCTTTAAATGTGGGCTCCGAGAGGCACTCCTATGGGAAGCAGGAAAGAACATGTTGTATATATGATCCACTTACTTTCACTGCTACAGGCAGTTAGCTTGTTTTCTCTCTGTAAAACATATATTTCTAATTTCTGTCTGTTTTCACATTATGTACTCTGGATGTCTTTTTATTGTAAATATTGAAGGATTCATAAAACTAAAAGGATTCACTAAATCTAAGACACCTGTGTAGTTTTTTTCCACTCTTAAAAGTGGGCTGGAAAAAGTCTTCATGAAGGCCAAGAGAGACCTCAGGAGCTTCAACACAAACCTTGTGTTTATTCCAATCTCAGCTGTTCTCAGTTGTAGGGATATAATGGAAAGTTTGCCCTACCATCTTCTTTTGCTTTGATAAAAAAAAAAAAATGGCTTCCCTGAAGTGAGAAGAAGTGAATAAAGATTTTGTCATTTACCATCAATGAGTCACTTTGCTCTGTCAGGTGGAGAATAATTTCACCTTCAGTACAATTTAAAGCTCCATCATTTCATGAAGGGTTTTTGATGTGCCTCTGGTCTTCAAAGTGATTACCACACGTTTCATTGATAATGCAGTGGCTACTTGAATAGAAGTAAAACCATTGGTTATGATCATTGTCCTTTTTAAGTGAACAGTATACCTACAATGTAAATAAAACATCTTGAGCTTTTATTAATCTAAATCTTACAAGTGAATCTTTTCAATAAATTGCTCTGAGCACTGAGCGTGTCAAAAGACTCCCTTTAATACGTTATCTTCAAATAAATTCAGTTTTTTGTCTCTCTTAAAATCAAGCTCCATAAAATTGGAGAGTTGTGACATTGTTGGATTGTGGTATAATTTCACTGAAGCTCTGACACACACAGGCGCACAGAATCCGCAGTAAGGCACCAGTGAAGCAGTTAAGATAAGTGAGTATTGATCGCCTCTGTTGTTATGGTCTCTGGCCTGTGAAGCAGCTTTTCATTTCTGCTATCTGACATCAAGGTTCATGGCAGTGGGCCTGATCTTGGTAGCGCTGCCAGCACTGAGTCCCAGGATTTCCCCAGTTCACCGGATGTTACTCAGATATCATTGGCTGGGACATTGAGTACTGGGAATAAATGGAATACCACAAATCCAGCATCTGGACGCTCCCTCAAGTCCTTTAAATAGACCAGCTCTGTCGTCCAATTCTGCTTGGCTCGGTCGGATACAAGCTGGATTCTAAAGTGTTTGCACTTTTTGGCAGAAGGAAAAAGCGGGATTATTGAATAACTCTATATTGTTCAAATTGAAACAACACACGGTGCAGACTCTGGCTTTTCTCTGCTGCACATCATTTCAGCATGCGAGAGCTTTTTCCTTCCGCTGGCTGTATTAATGAGTTAGCAAATGTAAGAGGTGATGGAGTCACCACTTAGAGGCAGGTAGATGTGGACAGGGTGGCAAACATTTAGCTCATCTTCCGCTCCATATGACAACAGTCACCAAGCTGGTGCCTGCTGAAGCATGACACCAGCAGGAATCTAGGTTAAAGGATAGTACCAGCATTATTGAGTTCCCCCCCACCTGCTTTAGTGAGGGATGAATAACACCGATCCAGAGCTTGACAACATGGGTCTAAAAAAAAAAGAAAAAAAATAGCACAGCCACTCGTAAGATCCTTCATCCGACTACAAGCTGAACTGATGTTACTTCAAGTTGATGAATAGACGTGTGTAAAGACGCCAGCGGCCTGATGGTTATTCCGAGCACCCCATGTCCAGAGGCAGTGTTCCTCTTAGCGAACTGCCCCTGTTCAAAGCAGCCACAGGTTCGGACCTGTGGCTCTTTTCCCACATGTCGCCACTCTCTCACTGCCTGATTTCTCACTCCGTCCACTGTCTTATTTCAATAAAGGGAAAAAAGACCGGAAAAAAAAAAACTTTTGAAAAATTTTGCGTGGTGCTTGAAAATGAGTCACCAGCTCCTCAGAGCAGAATTTGGGGACTATTTGAGTCGAATGAAGAAAGAAGGGTTTGTGCCAAAACACAGTGATGCTGTTCATATGGTTTGAGTATAAGACAAGGTTTGATAATGTCCTAATAGGGGAAACATTTCCAGCTATCTTAAATGTGCATCTTAAATTCTTCATGAGAATAAAATGTGGCATTACTTAAACCTTCAAACTATATATATATAGTTTTTGAAAGGACATAGTGATACGGTTCTTTATAGTAATAGATTGAGCATTAACCAATGACATAGTTATAACTGTTGCATGTGCAGAGCAGTGCTTGGATACAGAATGAAAGCTGCCAACATATTGTCTATAAAGTTAGTGTACCTTAACTGTGACTGATACTATCTCCTAACTTCCAAACATTTCATTTTTAATGACAAGATGCTCTACATATAATTTAAAGGGACAGTTCACTCTGAAGTGTGACCTTGCATTCAACTGCAACATTGATTATAATGAATGTAATATTACAGTTGTTTGAGAAAATAGGTCAATGATAAGTCAAAATTGCCCCAATAGGCCTAAAAGGATAAACAGCAGGCTAAGGAGGAATTGGAACAAACTGAGCTTAGAAAAGAAAAGAAGCTTTCTAAATCTTTAAAAAGAAAACTGCTGGTTTATGCAGTGACCTTGTGATTCAGGTAAAATGCATTATTCTTCCTTTCAGCTGTCATCATCAAAAACAGAAAATGTTATTTCCTGTAGAACACTTTTTTTTCTTTTTTCTTTTTTTTTTATAGAAATGACTAAAAAACTGGACTTTGTGCCATTAAAATACAGAGAAAGGACCCTGTAAAGTGAACGGTGTTAATGTGTTACCGGCTCTTCAACTCACAGACTGCTATTCCTGCAGATTACTGACCATTGCATAATTTCCTGTCACCTTGTTACACACTGGACACAAACATTACTTATTCCCAGAAAAGCTCTGATATTAGTCAATACATAGAGAAGATTTAGTTTCTAGATGCAATCACCTCAGCTGCTTCCTTGGTTTGAATGGAGGTACATCCTAACCCGAGACAGCTCTAATAATGCCTGTTATAATAAATGCATTACTTATGTAACATGCTCTCCATGCATTGTGCACAAGGCCCTCTGTCTTATAATGAGGCTAGAATATCCCCTGCTTCATATCAATGCTACTCATAATTATTTCTCCATGCACATTGGTTTCATTATTAGAAGAGGTTACTTTATGTCAAACCTTTCTCTCTGTCTCTTGCGCTCTTTGGGGGATATTATGTAATTTGTCTATTAGCAAAGAAAGGGGGGCACTGTTAAGTACTGACCTGAAACACAAGTGCACAGTAATTAATTTATTTACTGATTCTGAGCTGTCCCACACACACACACACACACACACACACACACACACACACACACACACACACACACACACACACACACACCTCGTCAGTGTTTCATTCTGTGCACTCACTACAGTCATAGGCCTTGAGAAACTTAAAAAAAAACAAAAAAAACTGCTTTACAGTCAGCATTTGCAGCTCGTGCTTCTGACACATTAAACACAGTTATTAATGCAAGTCCATCTGGCCCTGATTTTGACAGGCATACTCCCTGGCTGACCAGATGCATGTCCAGGTGGCCTGATAAACAAAGCATATCAGAGAGGCTAACAGCACAGTGTTTGGATAGTTGTGGGATGAGAGGAGAGCACAGAGTTGACTGGTTCTCTCCGGCCAAAGATTAGCCAATGACGGAGCTACTTTGCCCTTGCGCTGTTGGAGAAGGCTGGACCTCCCGATGGTGCCCTAGAATCCTTGTACAGTATTGCGTGTGGCTGTGATGCTTCATTGTGTAAGCTTTTCCTCCCAGCAGAAACATGTTTGCTTGTCCTAGTATGAACACTTTGTCCGGATTCCTGAGCCAAACACAAACATGTCAGGGATTTCCGAATTGTTTCACTACTGACCAAATGGGCTTTGTTGAATGGCCGTCACCCGTGATCATGATATTATTTAAGACTTATTTAAAAGATAAAGATTTGTTGAAACTTAGTTTTATTCCAAGATATATATTTAATGAAGCTGTAAATTCAGTATTCTTAATTCACTATGATAATTCATAAATATATACATAAACAAAAATCAAGAACGTTTTTAAGCTTTTTTTTTTTTTTTGCAAAAGTTTGCAAAGAACATTTTCCATCAGAACACCAAAATCCTGAACCTGAGAGAGAGACAGACGTTTTCACACCAACAGAAGAGAGAACAAGTACATGTAACAAATTCAGCATGACTAATGCTTCTGTGACTAATACAACATGCTGTCAATCATTACTCACACAGAGAGCACTGTCTCTACTCTCATTGGTCTAAAAGTGTCCATGCTCTGCTCTTCTTCAAAGCACGGTCCCGTGACTCCAATTCTAGGACAAAAGAATAGGCCCGAGCTATGGGTGTGTGTGTGTGTGTGTGTGTGTGTGTGTGTACGAGATAGGAAGAAAGGATTCGACTATATGGACAGTTCTTGTCTTGGGGATCACGGCCGCTGACCCAGTCATCCCACTTTCATGTGTCCCCACTGAGGGACAGTAAACAAACACGCCTCCGAGCACAGGCTAGAGCTGTATCACACACGGCTGTGTTATGATACCTGGACGGAGGTGATGCAATGCTGTGATTCAGTCAAAGAGGGCAACGTCCGCTCTGGTTCTTTGCTCCACCAGTGCAGTGAGTTTAAAGTCACCCTAACTTTGCACAATTAGACTGTATCTCTCTTAAACTGTTTCATTCATATTAGTCTGACTGAACCCCTTCTACCCTGTAACAGAAAAACACGGGAACACGTCGTTTTAACACACCCTTTGAGATGCCTGAAGTGTCCATAATATAAATTTAAAAAAAGTTTTCTGATTGACTGAGAGAAAATTCTGCAAAATGGACTTATAGCAGTTCAGCAAGTTAAAGGGATACTTAACCCATTTACATGAAGCTGTGTATCATTAGAAACATGGTAGTAGTGTTGAATGGTCGTGAGTCCAGCCCTCATTTTGCCCTGAGACGAGAAAAATATGTTTTTCATTGCCTGGAAGTTTTTTTCATGTGATGCAATATGACGCTTTTTGCATCACATGAAGAAAACTTTCAAGCAAAGAAAAACACATTTTTCTCGTCTCAGGACAAAATGAGGGCTGGATTCACGACCATTCAACACTACTACCATGTTTCTAATGATACACAGCATGTAAATGGGTGAAGTATCCCTTTAAGACCACAATTCCCATAAATCATCTGCTTTATGTCATCATTTTGATGCATTTGTTTATGTTAACTTGAACTGGCCTTGTTTTTAAAGGGCATAAAAGAACAATGTTTTTTTTATTTTACCTATAACTAGGTCTGAAATTCCAAATTTGTCTTATCAGCAAATATTTAGTTTGAATATTTGGAGATTGTTTCCTATTTTTAAACTTAATCATACATAACACGTCCAGACATCTTCATATTATGAATATTTTTGAAATATCATGGTTTATTAAAAAAAATGAATGTGAGGACTGTAGTATTTTTTTGCATTATTATTTTTACAGAAAGAACAAAAGACGAGGTGAGAACATACACTACAGTGTGTGTATGTGTTAGGTGTGGGGGTGGTTGTGCAGGAACAGCACAAGAGGCCTTGGAGGGAGCCTCAGTTACTGAATAACCCAGAGCAGCAGTCCCATACTCACCTTTCCCCTAATAGCCCTTCACCTTCCGAACCACGTGAAGTGGGCCTGTATGCTGACTCCCCATAGTGTGCACTAAAACACACACGCACACACACACACACACACACACACGCACACACACACACACACACACACACACACACACACACACACACACACACACACACACACACAAGCTTACCCAGTGACAGTCTATCAGGAGGATCACAGCACACACAAACACAAGCACTAATTAGAAGTTAACCTTAACAGCGGAGAAAGTAACTGCTCAAAGATGGAGTATGAGATTTAAGATTTTACTGTTTACATTGAATTTGTCTGTTTACATTTGACTGACTTGTCTGAGAGTGGTTATCCATCAACCTCAATCACGTTGCAGTGACAAAAAAACCCATTGAATGCTCATTTATTCGCCAGTTGATTCTATTATATGGTTTATTCGTTTTAGTGTTTGAAACATATTACACAGAGGATGTGCAATATTCACACATACTTTGATGTTTATATGTCCAATCATTTCCTCTCAAGGAGGTAGGACTGCAAAAAATGATTATTTTCATTACCAGTAAATCCATTCTTGATGGGTTAAGACAACAATGTAAAGCCAAAAAAATGAAAATCTTTGTCTATACTATAGCAAGCAGCAACCTTACCAGCTGCTGCTGGAAAAAACAGCAACCAAAGGTTCACTGTAAACAAGTTGCCAAATGATTTGTTAAATGTTGAAGCCATTGAAAGTTGTACATTTTTAAGGACTTCTGCTGCTTCTGAGTGGGACTCAGCTGAATGATGTTGGTATGAACGACAGTCGTACAGATGGTATGGCGAAGTGTGTGGGAATGTGTGTATCACTGCGGCAGCATAAAACCACTCCTCCCATTGTAGCGGCTGAATGAGTAAGAAATCAATGGAAAGTGTGAGTCACCAGACCTACAACTCACAACAATAATATTTAGCATTAGTAGGCAACTGTGAGTAGTGTGCAGAGGTAGATCAGTGATTAGTGGCTTTCTACACAGACTGGGAGTGGCTCGGACAAAACTGCCGGCCTGACACCATTAATCCATCCCCGCCCACACACTCTCCATGCCAGACTGGTAAGGGAGGCACCGGCTAGAACACGGACAGCTAATTCAGTCCAGCGTGAGGAGAAGTACCAGAGCAAGCCAGATCAGCCACAGTGAAACCTTCACCCTCATAGTATGGGTGTGACTGGGAGCTTTTCTGGTAACAGAGAAATAGGAGTATGCTTTCTCACATAAGTACTAGTGACATTTTCCAAGTCAATACACACATTAATATGATGGGTCAAAAATACAACAGAAAATATTAAAAAAAAAAAAAAAAAAAAAAAAAAGCAAAAGTACAAATGTATTTTTTGTCATTGCAAATTGGTGGAACATATTTATCTATGCATCTCTATAATGGAGGATCAGATGAGAAAAAAATGGTGCATGTATTTTTACGGTTTAAATTCAAAGGGACAATGCACATTCAGAGCGTTTCTGTAAAGTGCCAGCGAAGCCATCAGGGCTAATATCCAAACATGTTTTTCAAGAATACTTTTCTGAAGTGTGCACATGATTATCCTGGGAGAAAGGCCTTCCAAATAGTGATACCTGTGTTAGTAGGATTAAGAAGTGGTTTATTAACCTGTAAAAAGAGCTGTATTCATGAACACTTTTCATGTTTTTACCACTCCTACAACTAACAATCTGTGTATGTGAGAAGGCCATAGTCATAGATGATGCCTTATCTGCATTCAATTTAAACACCATGAAACCTAAGTGAGCCAAAGGAAAAACACCATAAAACAAAAATCTTCCAGAGAGAAGCTAGCAATAAAAAAAAAATCATCCCTCCCAAATAACTTGTGAGGAGGTAATAGAACTCACATGGACGACTGTCAGCTGTGCTGTATCACTGATTTAGCTGATTTTTTTGTCACAAGAAAACAACTAATTATTATCCTGCAAGCACTGCAGAATAATCCTTATTATATCACTAACTCTTGAAACTCAAATCTCATGACAAGAAGCAAAAGGAAAGGCCTAGTGGGCAAGATAAAAAAAAAAAAGAGAGGAACGTCTTTAACAGAAGCTTTGCAAAATCAGAAGAAGAAAACAGCAGCAGTGTGGCATTCACACACAGTATTTATACTGTACACATCACATTGAGTAATCTTTCAGTATTCCGCCCGTGAATCAGGACTGCATTAAAGTTGAAGCTTAACTTGGTGGTGTTGACTCAGAAAATGAGTCATGAAACCTGCAGAGAGCCCAGATCATCTGAGCAGCTGTCCCAACAAGCTGGGGGCCCGAGACGGGGCCAGATCAGGCCCTGTTTTCACTGAGAACAGGGATGGAGAGAGATCTGAAAACTTTCCACTGGACATTTTTAACTGGTCAGTTTCAAATCAAATCATTGCAGAGAAAACAAGCGGTGCTATTGAATACAGGAGAGAAGAAAGGGTATTATTATTAAATGACTGGCATGGTGGGTAAACTCTCCAGCCATTTCCTCCCATTCATGCATTCAAAGGTCTTGACTTTCTCTTAAGTGATATCTTGGCTCCGGTAAATGAAATACTCCACATTGATGGAGAAGTAGGAAGCTGTGTTTGACCTGAAATAGGAAATGACCGTAGGAAGTTAGATAAAATTCAAGAATGGAAGATCAGGCTTTAACAAACACTTTTCCACTCGTCTTGCAGATGATTGATGGTCATTTGTACTCTTTTTGCCTTTGACTCGGTCGAACTACCTCAAAGCCAGCATGCCAGATATCAGACAGATCTGTTTTCAAAGTTTTAGGGTCTTACCAGCCTTATTTTGGTTGGATTGAAGTTTACCTGTAAAGTCTATTCCTGGCAACGACTTAAGCTCTATGTTATACCTCATGTGCTTAAAAAACATAAAAAATGTGCAATGTAGGACATTTGGAGTCGAGAAGCTATAATGTAATTACATTTTTTTGTGAGTTGAAAGAAAAAAATTGTTTTGTAGGTATAAATTATGGTTGTCGTGGAAACAGTGTGTGATTTTAGCTTGGCTCTCTCATATGTGGGTGGTCCAAACATGTGAGTCAGCGAAACAAACCACTCAGATTGCATCTGCTGTCACGATATGAGAGATATTGTGAGCTGAAGAGAGGCCATATGGTCCAGCCTCCTTTCTGCAAGTCCAGTCCTCAAGCTGGGTCGTCTGGTTCAGTTTTTCTCCAGATTACAGCTCGTGATGAAGAAACAGTGAGTCAAACCAACCAGGAGCAAGTATTATTCTGTGTTATGCAATTAGAACTAACAACAGGTGCAGTCATACAAATCAGTCAGCATTTTTAAATTCGCTGCATCAGCTTTCTCTCATAATCAAACTGCTCCTGAGCAGGTGGATCTCAGTTAAAGCTCCTGCTTTAAGCTGCTTCAGTCAGGAGGTGACTGTGAAGAGATTTTTTTCTCTCTGTCTGTGTGGTTGTTTTCAGCTCAGCAGGTGACAGGGCAACAGCAGGGAATATTATTCACAAAGTGAAACAGAATTTTTCACACAGGATCAATGACTGTCATCTTTGACAGTAGTAATCTATGCTGCTGTTTGCTGCTTTTCCCATTCAGTTCGCGCTTGTTTTAGTTTAGACACGTATGAAAATGTTTTCATATCATGCATAAAACCAAGTCATATCTGTTTTTTAAACCTGAAATCATTAGACAGGATTAGTTCAGTTTAAAAGATGAGCCACATTTACAACAATTCCCTTCTTGCATACTAACTAATTATTATTTTAAGTTTGTTAAAACAGGTTCCACATATTTACTGTGAGTGGTATTACTTATTGTTTAATGTTCAGCAAGTGAGAAAATGAGGATGTCAAGCACAATCTTAATGCACTTACAAGAGCATGCAGAACAAACAACACATGTTTGAAGGCTTTAAACACGAATGCAGCGATACATTATCAAATACAAGCGAATGTGTTAAACAGTCGTAAACATCTTCAGTACATCTCTGACCTTGTCTGTGATTTATTTGAGTGTTTCAATAACTTTGGACGTCCCAGCCAGGCTCAGACTAGAAATAAAGACCCGACGCTCAAGGAGCGAGAAAGAAAGGCACTGGACTATTTTCAATTTCTTCTGACAGACTTGATGAAATATTTAAACCATCGATGGAGGAAAGTGAAGTCATTGTGAAGCTGTGTGAGGGGCCACTATTGAAGCAAGTACATCTTCCTGCAGATACAGTGTGAGGTCAGACCACTGATTAGCTCTGAGAGTCAAACAGGCAGTGGTAGTCTTCCACCTGCTCCCTGGTATGGGCACCCATGGGAGCAAGTCTAGATCACATCTTGCATACAGTGCTCTGGCCCCACGAGACGGATACCTTGTCCGGACTTGCCAGCAGATAGTCAAAGTGAGTCCCTGCGTACCGGACAGGCCTGTTTTCTTCTGTCTAGCCTGGAGCTGTGTGTGGGATAATTAGCGAACACTCAAGGATGAGTAAAACATTAGATTAACTGTAACACCTGAGCCACCACTATACTGTATGTCAACCTGTGGAACTGCCCTGATACAAACTCTGTCAGCAGTAACATTGTCTGACTGGAGAGGGGTAGTTAAATCCTCCAATGATGTCAGTGCAGTTGTGCTTTAAGTAGTCAGTTGTAGGTTTAGGGTTTGATCCCCAGCTCTGGCAGTCACCAGTGTCAAAGTGTCATTGGGCAATACACTGAACCCCACATTGCTCCCACTGGACAGTCAGCGGAGCGTTAATGGAATATTACTGTACATGACATCTTCTGCCCTCGGTGTATGAATGTGGCTGTAAAGCCATCTGAGAAGTCAGCAGACTAGACAAGTGCATTACAAGTCCAAGTCCATTCACCATTTCCATTTAATACAAGTTTTTATTTATTTTTTATTTTTTTATCATTGCATCAGCGCCACAGCCTTTTCTGCTCAAAGCTAAGTATTTTGTAAATCCATAGATGCTTTTTGTGGTGATGAGGATTTAGATTGTGATACTTTGTGGTTGTTGTTTTTTAATCTTTCATCATCTTGATCACAATTATTTGCCACTCACTGCAGACCAAGGATGCCTGTCACGTACAGGGTAGTGGCGCCGAAAATCCAAATGTGGTGACGACTTGTGCTCAGACAGATCTTCACAGCTCTTCACAGCTCGTGCTACAGTGTGGCAGTGTGGTTTCGTTGCATTGGGCCTTTGGGCATCAGCTGGGTAAACAAGCTGGGACTGATAACAGATCAGGCCTACATTCCATCCTGCGCTGCGCTGAGGGACAAAGCAGACCACCAGTTTTCACACAGGGTGATCCCGGCGAGTGTGAGAGTCAGGGTAAGGCCTACAGAGTAGCGCGGTTGGCGGCGTTTCACAGAACTGCACTGCTTTGATATGTATCTGATGTCAGGACCAGGCTGTGGACGGCCGTGTGAATATCACCGTGAGAGAACAAAACAAAAACATACATCTTAAGGGCTTTATTCAGTGTCAGTTTTAGGCTGGTCTGCTTTTGATTAAGTGAGGAATGGTCTGGCGGTTAAAGGCCCAGGTGCTGACAGAACGCCCGACATGCTGAGCAGCCTCTCTGGGTCCATGCTGTGCAGGCCTGGCTGGGCCCGGCTGGACGGCTCAGTGCAGGCTGCCCGGCAGGCTGTGTTGTCTCAGCCTTGAGGCAGGATGATAGATGGAAACGCTCCCAGAGAGAGCTGAGCACATGTGTGGCAAGACGTGGCAGGTGGTGAGTGCTGACTTGACGGCAATTAAATGTACAAATCTTTGATTAAGCTCAAGGGAAAGCAGTCATTAGCAACACTCCCACAACCCACATACACTTATCTACACACACAAGATACTAACACTGTGTGAGTTTGCATGGGTCTCAGAGTGACTAATACATTATATACTTTCTAAAGAGGCAGATGGTTATTTTTGGGCTGTGGATAGAGACTGGGGAATGACATGCGACCTCTGTACACAATCATTATGCTATCCATTGCTTCCTTATTCTTCATCTTAATCACTAAATGATTTCAATTCTTATTTACTAGAACATTTGAATTCAGACCAATCTACTGTCCTACATGCTCCAAAGAAGTTTGTCGTGTGACGCAAAACAGCATAAAAGATTTCTCTTGACAGCTGCACCTTGTGTCATTGTATATCGGTGACAGAGCCAAACAGGAATGGACGACGGTTTAAAAATCTCTAGATCAGGCCGTCGTTTGAAAACTTGGTGACATCATTAATATAGCATTAGCCACAATCAACTAATAGATTTAAAACAGGAGAGACAGGTGTTTGAAGTGAAAGAAAAAGGTGATCTTCATCTATAGCAATTGATTTCGACCATAGCTCTGTCTCAAAATGTCTTGGCACAAGGCAAGCTTGGGCAAGTTTATTTATACAGCACATTTCAGCTGAAAGGAAATTCAAAGTGCTTCTGACAAGACATCCAAACATCATGACAATGTAAAAAGTAACGTCTTCAAAGAGAAGATAATATAAACAGATGGGCTCAGCAGCGAATTATGTTTTTTTTTATTTTAATAAAATCGTTTTGAAATGCAAGTCTAAAAATCCCAGGGCAGTGGTTCAGACAGTAACTTCAAACTTCTTGTTGGATGATCTGGTGGTTTTCTGGACTTGTTTCTTGGATAGCTTGTGTCATCATTACCCCATATACTGTTTTAAAACCACTGGTAATCTGCCGCACACCCTGCATGTCAAAAATCGTCACAATGAAATGATAAGGCCATGGCTTATGGGACCATTTTTCAAGACAGTAAAAATAAAAGTTAGTACATTAAAAGGGGGATTTAACAGGTTTTCTCACTAGAAATGAGCAGCAGCTTGTTTCCCAATAAAGGGTTAAAATGTCTTGTGTCTTCATTGCTTACCACGGGCATTATATAAATGCTAAAATCCATGAATGCCATCTCAGCACATCACAGGGTAATTAAAGTGTTCTCCATACGGTGTTGTGAAATGTATGCTTTAGGTCATATGAGGACCCTGCCACGAGTGCAGGGCTTACAATGTGGCTTTAATCCAGTTTCAACAAGACATTAGCTTCACTGTTCCAGAGGTCTGTTTTTCAAAGGTTGAAGTGATTCAATTTAAAGTTCAAGTACAGATTATCATTTCTGCTATTTCAGCTGTTTGAAAGTCCACGGTTTCTGCAGTCAACAAGTCGTCTGTGGTAAGGGAGCGTAATGGGCTTTGTCTTTTCCTTTTAAAACTTCATTTAATACACGTTTGTGTCCAATTGTTTGAAACCAACGGACTAATAACTTTATAATGTTATTTGCATTATTCACATCTAATCTGGTACTCAGTGTTAGAACACTTTAACCAGTTCTAATGACTTATGAATTATAACTGTGGATTTCTTTCAGATTCAGAAAGAAGTGTCTCACTTGAGGAAGTGTCCCCGTACACTGAACTAACAAGTCCCCTCAGAGTTCCTCCTCGGGGACGCAGTGTGGTAATTGCCATCCTCTCTTCTCCTCGACTCACTAATGAGAGCGAGGTCATTCCCTTTACCCAAACTGCCCCGGGTTTTGGACCTACTGTATCTCACTGTTTATATCCCATAATCCCAGGAAACAGAGGAATGCTTACAGCTCTACACCTGACAGGCCCTGGGTGCATTCACTCAGCTCTCTGTTGCCACGCAGGCTTACTGATCATAAATCACGGTGCAAAGCTAAAGGGAAAGGCTTTTGAACATCACTGTGCAGCTCAATTCCATGTCTTTTACTTTCATATGAATCTTGAAGACATCATTCGCTATTTATAGAGCAGATGAACATTCTGAAGCTTTTGTGGAAACTGTCTGATTTTAGATTTTGAGAGTTTTCTTTAATGAGGGTAAATTACCAAAAATTTCCTGCAACAATTTCAAAACTGAATTTTATTTTGTTTTTGGTAAAAAAAAGAGCCTATTTTCCTCTTTTTTTTTTTAATCCTAAAAGGCTCATTTTAGACTAAAACCCTCAGTCTTAAGTGTCTGTTAATGCGCTGCTCTGCCACTTTCATGGGACTCTGTCACCGTGGAGATGTAAAGGTGCTCCCTTCCTGCATGAGCCAGAAGAGACGGCAGCTCATCCCAATGGACCAAATTTACCCTCCGAATTACACCAGTCGACTCCTGATGATGAGATAATAAGAGACATAGAGCTTAATGTGACACTTAAACTGAGCCTTCAAATGGTTTATAAGGAAACCACAAAAATACTGTGATCAACCCATTAAACAGCCTCACCTGGCCCTGGAATAGGGTACACATTATATTTAAGTCTCTACATTTAAACATGAACAAACCCTGCATAGTTTACAGTGATAATAGAGAATATTAAATCATAAAGCTTAGGATGACATTACACCACAAAAGCATGCTTTATAAAAGTTGAATCAAGTCAAAACATTTAATTGAGCTAATCAACTGCGAGTTCTTTTTTCTGATATGTAATCAATTGAGCACATTGTAAACAGGTTTTCTTTTGTATCCATTTGTCGCTGTTAGTGTTTCTTCCTGTAGGATACAGAGTAAAGTTTCCAGTAGCAAACACATTTAATATTGTTGCATCTTCTGTACATGAAGGACCTGAGCAGACCTTCTACCTGTTTATGCTCTTAAGATATAATGACAAATGTGTTCGCCAGCAGTACTGTTGCATAGTAACTCCTCTAGCAGACACAGATGTATTACTATTTTGGAAGGGTTTTTTTTCATTCACCTAACAAATGTTTTTCCAATATTGACTCACCTTTTAAATATGTTTTAGTCTCCACTCTCCTGAAGGAAATATTTGGTTCCAAAGAGGCGCTCTGTCCAATTTCTTCACCTGCTAGTTTCAGTATTAAAATATGTGCTGCCCCTATTCAGATTCCAAATTAAAAGCAGCTCAATTAGCTTTTAGTAATTTGAGCTGCTGTCATTACGACACAGCTGATAAGTGTTAGAGTTACGAGCTGTCCAAGAAATGGTGTTTTACTGCTATCTGTGTAATAATGATAGGAATCAAATGTGTGTCTGATGATGCATTTCTTTAAATATTTTCTCAATAAAAATCAAGCACACATCATAATAATAACACAATTCATGTGAGATAATCAATATCATTTCCTGGGTCTTATTTTATTTCCCCACGTTTTCCTGCTCCTCCCCTCTTCTCAGAATACGCCGGCCAGTTTAATCACAGGAACAGACCCAGGCTGGAGGTGCATGCCTTTGCACATGGCAGCACAAATTAAAATGTCTCCTGCCGCCCGCCTCTCTAATTCCCTGGCACTATGCCCCGGCCTGTCCCACGAATTACGAGCAGACCTCTCCATATGGTGCAACCAGCATGGGGCTGGCCAGTTTATTGACATGGGCTCCTCCCTGAACTCTCGAAGTCAATAACTGAGTAAATCAGAACACACATTTGACCAATAATGGAGTGCTAACTCCATAATATTATTAGGAGCAATAAGGGACTTAGAGTAGAAGCAGGATCATTTATCCCTTAAAAGAGACTGACATTAAACACCATCACATTATATTAAAAAGACTGTTTGATCTCCCTGACCCACACTGTTGGATCCCTAGGCAGAGGTTTCTCCCTCCCAGGTCTAGACTGTAGAAGCAGAGTCACTTTTTAGCTTTTTGATCTCAATATTATTGTCAGGCAATGGTTGCAAGAGACATGGGATTAACACTTTACATTGACAGTACTACTTATCCTTTTTCTTGAAGATGCCTTCGGGATCATAGATTTGCTTTCAGTAAATCTGTAGACAAGGCCTGTTTTGACCAAGTAATGGGTCAAAACTATTTTTAGTTGATTTGAAGAAGTAGTTTTAAAGCACACGGCAAAATGATCATATGGCAACGGTGACAAGTGATGATACTTCAAGGGAAAAAACACGGCAGCAGAAAAAATGTCATTAAAGTTTTAACAGACATCTATAAAGTTGCAGTTTAACATTTAAATCAGGTCCTTGTAAAAAAAAATAATAATAAAAAAGGGTGAAAGTTAAAGACTAGCCAGTGACGAACTCAAAAAGATCTAATAAATATTTAAGGAGCATTTTGTCTTTAAACATATTTGACGTAGCTGAGAATAGTGCTGTATTTGTGTCAGCATGTATGTCTGCAACAAAACATGAAAAAAACTTTATAGTCCCACTATGCATATAAAACTTTCAAAAATGAAAGTGGAGAAAATACATTTGCGGACGAAAGAAGAAAGGGGAGGTTACAGGCTGCACATTTAAGCTTCAATAATTGATAACTTGAAATAAAATTCAAGAGAAGTTGCCACAACAAAGCTCAGACAGAACAAACCCTTTTGGCTGCTTGTAAGATGAAAAAAAAAAAAAGAATCTCTGTTATAAATTTGAAAAAGAAAAAGGGGGTTTTCTGTTGCCACTTCCTTTACTTTGTTCTCCACTGGGTGTATACTTCAAGGTTTTTTTTTGTCAGCTTTGAGTGAAGATGTTAGTGAAAAGCCAGACACTCTAGTTGTTAAACTTTCTACTGGCTCCTTGTGACAAAGCAATGCTGCAGTATTTCTTAAAGTGAAAATCTTTATTGAAAAAAAAAAAGACAGTACGAAGATGATGTACTTCTATTAGAGACAGAACATACTGTAAGCCATCTCGTGACGAAAATCAGATAATGATGTTGCTGTTGTCTTTGTCATCAGGAGATAAAACTGACATCAGAACCGGGACGAATCATGTGAGAGACCTATAAGAGACCTGTAACTCAGTGCCAAACTTTTCCCAAACACACACGCTGCTTTGTTAGGATCAACCACCAGTGTTTGTCAGCCACACTGAGTGTTTGTTGATGGTGTTGTTTTCAAATGTCCTGCTGACACTTGGTTTTCGCCCACGCGTACCCTGGATGCAGATCATCAGGACGAGGCTCAGGTAACCAATATGTTCCTGGACAAAACGTAAACAAGCCTGAAACACCTTATGACAGGCATGAGTGGAGCCAGTGGACATAGAATCTAATACACCTGTGAATAAATTCACCACCTGTTAAATTACAGAATGAAGCCTTTTCCAATCCCTGCCATTGATGAGTAATACTTACAACTCGTGATTTATTCCCATGTAAAAGAAACCAGTTATTAGTACTATGATGTGTGTCCCATAGTATAAATAAAAAAGGGGCATTTTGATAACAACAGACTAAAATATAAAGTCTGATTCTAAAGACTTTACGAAAGTGGTAAACTCAGCATTTGTCTGTAAGAAACGCAAGGAAAACCGGAAAACCACAACGAACATTTGCAGTCATGACAACCTCCTGGTACAGCTCCCTCTGTGACAGAGAATAGGAACTGTTTGTGGGCTCTCCGGTATTTTATTTTGAAATTCACCATGCAAATTAGAGTGAGTGATCAAAGGCAAATGAATGTATCGCACCGTACCACGAGCAAAGATCCAGCAAAGAACACACAGCATCCAATTTTTTTTACGCTTTAATCTGTGTGGAAGTTTTCTGCAGTGATAGGTTGAGAGATTTGTCAGTCTGAGATAAAAATGTTCCTTTCACTCACTGTAGTTCTTGTTACAGGAATGGTGAATTAAGAAAGCATGAAATTCAAATACTGAGCTTCTTTAAAGGTGCTCTCCACAATGTTAAACAGGAAACCTCTTTCATTAACAAAACTTACTGTACTTACTGTATTGACAAAATCCAACAACATGAACATGAAACGTAGGTTTGAATGTTTTGCTTGTGCTATCCGAGTCTCTTCTGTTTTGATACATCTGTGCTTTTTGAAGAGCTATTACCTCTGTGTTTAAAAGATGCTGTGCAAATAAACCTGCCTCACCTCACTCTTTCTTTTCTTCTTTCTGTTGATGTTTTACTTTGTCCTTCTTTTCCCTCCTTCTTTCCCTCTTTGTCCTCTTGTATTTTACCATAGTAACTTCACTGTTTACATCCTGTGTGCCTTCGAGAAGACCTTGTTTATCTCTTGCGAGTGCCAGTGTCTGACTCTCTTACTATCATTCTGGAGGAAATACCATGAGTCGCGTGCCAGTCACAGCTAACCACAAACCAGAGCTGGGTGGAGAGGGGCATTTTTTTATATAAATCTTGGAATATTGCAGTGAGCGAGCCATCGCCAGGCTGAGTGAACCACCCTAAACAGACTCTCCCATTGCATGTAGTAACAGCTTTGAGCAACACAAAGGCGCCCTGCAGTAACCAGTGCCTGCGGTGGTCCTAGGAAAAGGGCTCTCATCGTTTGCATGCATTGCTGAGTTAGTCATATGGTCAAAACCAGGCTGTCAAATTCAATCGATGGAGCATCAGACATGAACTTCCAATGTTTTTGGATAGTCTTTTGGATAGTTTTTTTCATTGAACTCTCCTTCTATCAGCAGAAATCATAACAGAGAACCCCCTGAATGAATCCCACTTGAGCTGTCAGGGAAATGCAGACACTTTGGTCTTCATAAAAGCACTTTGTCACAGACTCTGCTCCGTCTAGCTCCACTTCCCAAGATCTCCAGAGGATAAATACTGTATATGTAATACTGAAATGAAGGAGACTAATATAATGTCAGAGGTTGTTAGCAAGGACTCCTCGTGGAAGCAAGTGTGACAGTACAAAGGCTGCAAAGAGCACCGACTGATGTGGAATGTAACTAACCTGGAACCTAAAGTCATGTGTGTCTAATCGGTTCCAGCGATGCATACATCACGCAGGGAGGAGCAGTGATGGTCATAAAGAGACAGAAAGAATCAGATCAGTGTGTGTGTGTGTGTGTGTGTGTGTGTGTGTGTGTGTGTGTGTGTGTGTGCATGTCATGCCTGTGGGACGTCTTATCAAAGCTCCTGGAGAGGTCAAGTCAGAACACAAATCACATCCTCAGGTCTTACTGTCTCCTCTTAACTTTCACAACATTTGAGCTACATCTGCTTCTATTTTACTTGCTCTGTCCCTCTTCGTCTTTCTCATTTTGTCTCTCGTCCATTTCTTAAAGTGTGCTTTTTCAAAGTGGCATTTGTTGGCCCAACAGGCATTCTAGATGGTGCAAAGTAAATAAGTAAACACAGTCAAACTGACTACATTTTTATCTCATTTTGCTCCACATCTACTGAATGTACCACTGCCAATAGCATCCCTCAGTCTCTGCTGTGACAATGAACAAGAGTTGAGTTATTGTCATTTGATTCAAAATGAAACTTAGAAAACGTAAGTTTGTCTTTAAAACACAAGAATTGAAGCATATCAAGCTGGTAGATCAAATACAAATTGTGCCAGGGAGACATTTGTCATTTGTCAACTGTCAGACATATTACATATTTGTAAGTATCTACTGGATCAATTTCCAATGTACAGGAGGAAGGCTCAGCTGATGCTGATGACCACCCATGGGCTCTGTCCTCCACATCGGCGCTTCAGTAGTTTCAGGCCCCTTAGCTGGATGTCCTTTGGGTCCAAAGTCTCTGTGAGACTTATTTGTGTCGCCCACAGAGCCCTGGAGACACACCTCCAGCACTCTCTCTCTCTCTCTCTCTCTCTCTCTCATGCACAAATGTGCATGTTCAGACTTGCTTGATGGCTGAAAAAGAAAAGTACAGTAGATACAGTACAATGAGTCTCGAATGTTAGGTTTTATTTCAAATTATTGACAAATTCAGGATTTTGTACTTACGCATTGGCCTCATTTTTCAATCCCAGAGGTTGGTACTAGATTATAACATGTTATTGAACAAGACAATCCTCGTGTAAGAAAAAAAAAAAAAAGCTTCTATATAGGAATCAGAATGTCTTTCTATCTTTGTTGGTGGATTTTTGTATTTGCTGCAGTCCAGGAGCGAGGGATGTCAGATCTCTGTGCTGTAACATGGTTAGACTGTGACAGACACCTGAAGTGTTGGCACTCAGCCGGAAATTTATAACTGAGCATTTAACACGTTCAAATTTACTTTGCTTATTAACAGGAATTGAATGTAAGCCTGAAAAATTTCTTTACCAATAGACAAGGGGCAGAAAGTTGAATTTAAGATTTCCAAAGTGTTGCCTTTTTAGGATTTTCTATTAGAACTTTTCCCTTATAAGATAGACAGTCAAAAGAGACAAGAAATAAAAAAGAGAGAGACTGGGGATGACATGCAGAGCCGAGGGCTGTAGTAAACCCAGGATTGCTGCTGGCTGGGCGTCAGTACACAGGCTGCACACTTTTACAGCTGAACAAAAACAAAAGCAAAGAAAAGCAAAAGTATTCTTTTGTTGAGGGTCCTGTGTTTGCAAATATTGACTAAATATGTCCTGAAGGGAATGTCAAAATACCTATTAAAGTAGTTCTTTTTTTTTCTTTCAGTAATGGTTCAATCAGTCCATCCTGTGCAGGGAGTCCTCTTTGAAAGATTCTCTAACTCAAAGTCTCAAATTCAATAGAAAAGCACTGGGAAATATTGCAAACAAAAGCAGCATAGAGAATGAACTCCATGACATATTACCACGTCCTCACACTGCACCAGTGTGTCCTGACACGGCCCCAACCGTCAAACTCCATTGGCCTTCTCTTACTCAGGGGAACATAAGGATCACATATGCCTTTGGCAGGAGTCCACACCCACATTCCTTAGCTATGTGCTCACAAGCGTCCTCTCTGCCCCTCTCGCCCGCTCCCTCCCTCCCTCTAAACTCTGACACCAAAACCTTGGCCTACATTGCTGTGCGCTGTAAAGAAATGCAAACACTCAAGTTCTTTCCTTTATGTGGGGAGACATAGAACATACAATATTACTTCTTCTACTCCGTTGAGGCCAACATGCTCTCATCTCCATGCTCCAAGCTGAACAAACTTGAATCCTTAGGTTTGTCAAGATCCTTTGATGGGAAGCTGATAATGGTTTCATAGATATTTTCTTCACTGTGAAATTAACCCCTTTAGGGATAAGTGGTATAAAAATTAAAAAGTATCATTTTTAAAAGAGCTGAGCTCTTGAATGAGTCTAAACAGTTTCTTCTGAGAAAAACTTCACAACCAGGACTATTTATGAGACGGGTCCCCAGTGGCTTGTTCAGTTAAAGGTTATCTTGTACATACAACTCAAAGTCAAAGACACATGGCCCAGAGAAGCTGTGCAGTTTGCAGTCTGGGGTGACTGGGTTCAGTGGTAGGGGGTGCATGGTGCGGAATGTGGCTGTAAGGAAAAGCCAGGAGGAATCATTATGGAGAAGAACTGAGACGCCAGAACTGGGAGAGCAGCATTCAAGACGAGATTTTCAGTCTTTTTTTTTTTTTTTTTTTTAAAGTCTGTGCACATGGTTTAAATCTCCTGTCCTTCATCCTCCTGTGACAGGGTGTTCTTTATGATAAACTGAGTGGAGGTAAATGCATTCTTTTTAATAAAATGCAACAATCTGCAGACTATCTGAGGAAAGCTTATCTCTTGTAGTTACTGTCAAGTATATCTCCTGACTTGTTAATGTTTTTTGTTTTTTTTGGTATGACAAACATGTAACATTAAATCTTGCCTCACCTTGGAAAAGAGTGCTGGGACTTCACTGGATGTCTTGTTTAAGACTGTAGGTCTTCTTGCATCACAAGTCACTTTAACCCAGTATGTATACAGGGGCGCTGCCTGTCAACAGGCAAAGCAGGCAGCTGCGTGGGGCCCCAGACCAGGAGGGGGCCCTTGAGGGCTGATAAACCTAAACAAAAGCAGTGGCCCAAATGTGCAAATGTTTTGCATTGACAGTATGAAACCTCCTTAACAGGGCCCCATCTTGCAGCATTCACTCTCCTTGCTCAATGCAGCATGCCTGCTTTGAAAACCAATGTTTGTCAATTAAAGCCACCCTAAAAAATGAAAAGGACACTGGCAGATGTGATGGTGATAAACGCTGGTTAGAGGGCCCTAAGAGACTCTAGAATCGCCACTGAATGTATAGATGGTGTTTCAGTTTAAACAAATAAGCCAGACAAACGTCTGGTCTGAAAATACCAGTTTAGCTATCAGAGCAACAAACTCACTGCTTCATAGAAATGTAGACTAAGGGATTGGAGCGTTTTCTATTTAAAGATTTGTATACGCAACTGATATGTTCTGAGGTAATATTACCTTTGACTAATATTATGACGCACAGAGCTCTGAAGCTTTAGCTTAAAAAAAGAGTAGGCGCCATAACATTTAGGTTAAGCTAGCTTGAAAACCAGACACAATCGAATACCTGAAGGAACTTTTTCTCTGGATTATATGTACATACTTGTGTTAGAAACAGAAACCATTATGTTCGCAAAATTACTTTTTGTCAACTTTTATATTAAAAAATAGGTTAAAGGGGTCGCCGGTGGCGCAGCGGCAATGCGCGCGACCCCATGTATTGAGGCTCAGTCCTCGCGAGCGGGCGGCCCGGGTTCGCGTCCGGCCTGTGTGCCTATTTCCCGCATGTCTCTCCCCGCTCTCTCTCCCCCTTTCCGACTCTATCCACTGTCCTCCCTCTCAAATAAAGGCAAAAAGGCCAAAAAAAAAAAAAAAAAAAAAAAAAAAAAAAAAAATAGGTTAAAAGAGTCCTTCAAACTGAGTTTCAACAATCATTTATGAAGTTTTAGCTCAATGCTCCCACTTTTCCCACTCTCCCAGTCCTCTTCATCACAGGGTGACAGATCTTATAGTTTAGTCTTTCTTACTGTTAAATGACAGATAGGAGACACTTTTAACACAGAAGTACATTTATTCAGGTCTTAATACATTAATATTGAACAAGTAACATAATGGTATTGATTGCAAATTAAACAGCACAAGCCCAATTGATATCTGTGTATAAGTTAAATGTAACAGATTTGATATTCAAATGTGTAATGGGAACTCTTCCTCTTGTTAGAGGAGCACTTTGTTATAAAATGTAAGTAAAAGTGCAATATATAGATTTCTACTCATAAAATTACAAAATTGGTCCAGAGTCTGCGTTCTGAGCAGGACATCGCGTTCAGACTAAAAATTGTGTTTTTCAGTTTTAAAAATTCAATATATCTTTTTACTTTTTTCTAGTCATTTGCTTTTTGAAGCTATTTTCTACAAACTGTAGCTAAAAACGACAAGAAATACAACATTGTCAGTTTACAAAAGCTTAGCATAAGAATCACTGCATCATCTATTTTTTTCTAAATCAACTTCATTTTTTTCCCCATAGAACTATCTGGAACATAGAGTTTTGACAACAACGACACCATTAATATCTCACAGCGCTATGTTACAATAAAATATCTCTGTCATAAAGTCAAAGGGAAAAGAAAATATATCAATAGCAACACAAAATTAAGGAATACGATGCATAGATTCAATCATTTCAAAATGTAGAGATATAATTTACTTAGTACAGCTCTTTAACTTTCAACGTGAACCCTGTGACACTAACTACGTGGATTCATTACAGTTTATCCTGGCTTGAGTGACCGGCACAAATATATATATTTATATATATATATATGTATATGTATAATTCTGAACATATCACATGATAAAAATGCTAAATATATCACTTTAACTTCAAAGGCAGATTTGGCTATAGTACACTGTGGCATGTTTGGGTAAGAAAAGGCAACACCTGGCACCAAAGCCAAACAGCAGCTTCTTTCTCGGCGTCACATACTGGGCCTTTTGAAAAGTTAACAATTGAATTGGACTCTTTCGAACCTGCATGCTCCCTGACTGTCTCAGTGTCAGCTGTGTCAGATCATGTGCCTTCACTGCTCTCCAGTATGTTAGCTTGGATTTCCATCCTTTCTTGTTGTCCCTGAACTCATCACAAGTCTCACCTCATTGCAAACCAGCATACTTGAGGCATCTGTCAACACACAATCAGACACCCACTTACAACGTTTGGATTAATCACACAACAATCTGTAATGTCAAATAGGCAGTTTAAATTTGTTTTTTATCAAAGTAACACCTCAGGAGAAGCAGTCAAGTTCATCGACATCCTCTTGATAAAGGTAGAGTCAACCTTTGTCACTGTGTGTGACGGAAAAGCTCTTTGTTAGTACGGAACTTAGAAAAGCCAGTCAGAAATGCAAATATACAAGCATGATAAGATACGTAACACTTAGTGGCGCTTCTCAAGGGCATCTTAAAAAAAAAAAGAACAGACTTGTTATTTAAAAGATGATTGGAGCCACGTGTTGGGGTTATATAAAATGTTGAAAAAGACACAGATAGGTAGAGGTAGGAGGGACAGTAGAGTGAAAGTAGAGTCTCATTAAAAGCAGTAAAGCTGATTCCACAGAAAGCAACGCAGGGCTCCTTGAGTTACATCAGTCAGTCACGCTAAAACTTAAAGACAAAAAAAAAAAAAAAAAAAGAAAAGTTAAAAGATTCTGAAATTGAACCGGGGTCAGGCTCAGCGTCTTGACATGTCTTGGACTCGGCGTCTTTTGTGAAAACAACAGTATCACTGAGAATATCTTTTGTCCACCAGCGAGCCTCGACCTCTTCACATTCAGAGCGCTGTGATGCGTTCAGGAAACCTTTACAAAAAACAACATACTCTTACTCATTTCTTCTTCACTCCTACAGAAAAGTAAAAACAAGGAAACTGTAGATAAAGAATTCACTGTACTTCTTAAAACTGCTGGATTTGAGCATCTTCTGGACCATAAAAATGACAATAAAAAAACTCTTCAAGCCTGCAGTCTAAATCTGCTGAGTGAGGCACTATAAACAGGCCTCTGTGGTTTTAAGGTTAAGAGTGAAAAACGACTCAGAACATTTCTGATGCCTGAGTGCAGGTAACACACCCGCATAAATCTATATATTTACCACAAATAATTTAGTCTCAAATATATACTTAATCTAGTAAACATCTTCTACATTATGTCACTATACATTGTTAACGTATGTACAAGAGATTAGAAAGGTTATTCATGTTTTACAGCCTCATTAAGAAGAATCCTCAAACACAGACGTGGGTTTAAAAGAATCAGATCCAGTTTTTTTTTTCTGTGAGCTCATTTCTGCTGCCTTGGTTTTTGCTTCCGCTCTGTAAACACTATTTACATACTTTAAAAAAAAACAAAAAAAAACTCCACTACAACAGATCTTACAAAGTGTACAGCGACATTATGTACATTCAATCAATGACAAAGTGAGTTATTGTGTAACATCATCAAAGGATCCCTTGAGAAGTCTCTAACTTTACATCATGTCAGTCTACAAACCCCCCTTCATAATCTTCCTGTAGTGGTAATCACTTATCACTACTCTGTACATACATGAAGTTTGATTGTGGAAACACAGTAAACAGCACAATATGAGTTCAAGCACTTGTACAGATTGTGACGCTGCTATCAGTGACCTTAAGGAGTAAACCAGAGAGGTGTGTTTCAGTTTGGCTCTTATATTAAGGCAAAAAAAGTTTGGCACTAAGTTTGTACATAAAGGTGATGGTTTTATCTTCGCCAGTTCTGGGGCAGTAATGGAGATGAAGTCTCAGATCTCAGAGGACCCAGTCAGTTTCAGACTCCTGACGAGATCTGAAGAGTATTCAGGAGGAAAAATAAAGAAATGTTGATGGCATAGAAACTACCTTAAAGTCTGTACGAGGAATAAACATCCTTTCAAAGACGTTTTGTCCATTAAGTTCTGATGTTTTTAACCAAACAGCAACAACAGGTTCGTGGACCAGAACTTTTTTGTCCCACAGTTTCTACCCTGACACCCAGCTGTGTGTGGTGGTCTTCACTCCGTGGGGGAAACCTTGCTGGGTCACCATCGGCTCAAAGTTAAAGTCCAAGGAGTCACCGTCCATCAGAGTGTCGTGGAGCACCGTCTCCATGTCAAACTCAAACTTCTCGATGGACATGTCGTCGAGGTCGCTGGGCAGCTTCTCGGTGTGTGAGGGCTGTGGTAGACCGGGTCGTCCGTATCCGTTGGTGTTCAGCGGGCAGAATCCGCCGGGCATCCCGCCTCCGCCGCTCAGATGGCCGGAGAGCCCGTAAGGCATCTGCATCTGGCTTTTGACTGAAGGCAAACGAGCGGCGACCCCGCTGTGGCTCAAGGGCATGAGCAGACGTCCGTTCATAGCAGGTGGCGCTGATGGGGCCTGATTGTGGACATTGTGAGGACGAGTGTGGGAGAGAGCGTGTGGGTGTCCGTTTCCTCCTCCCATCAGTTTAGCTGCGTGCTGGCTGCTGCTGTATGGTGGCAGCATGCATCCCCCACTGGACTGAGACACCACCGAGTCCACTGAGGGCATGAGCTCTCCATGATGGTCTGTGTCTGTTGTCAACAGCTCCTTCAGAAGCCCTGCAGGGCAGCTGTACTGTCCCAGGCTTGGCCCAAAGCTGGGCTTACTCTCCTGCAGCGTCTGCAGCGGCATGGAGGACAACGCGTTCATACCCGCTTGGCCATACACACACTTGCGGTACTCCTGCTGGGGCTGCGGGGCCATGTTGGGGGAGCTGTACGCTGGGTACCCCGGGCTCTGCTGCATCATGTTAGAGGGTGAGGACTGAGAGGAGCATGGGGTTGTCCCACCTCCTCCAACTTGTGAGTTTTTGGGTGAAAGCAGGTTGAGGTTGTCCAGGAGGTTCTCCATGACGTTCTCAGAGCTGTGACCCAGAGATCCCGTCATCTCCGTCAGGCTGGGCAGTGTGGCTGTCATCTTGGCCCCAGGGGCCCCTGGGTAGCCCATGTGCACGTCGGCCTCGGCGAAGTCGTCCTCGGGCATGAAGGGGGAGAGGCGGTCGCTCAGAGTGCTGGCGTTGGAGCTGGTCCGAGGCCTGAAGCTGTTCCAGGCATCGAAGTCGTCGTTGCTGTGGGAGTTTGGGCTGCCGGGCCACTTGGAGAAGGAGCCCGGGCTGTCTGCTCCTCCGTCAGGGCCGCCCTGCAGGGACAGCTGTTGGGTACAAGAAGACTTTTAGTGTACTAACAGATAAAGTGCCAAAGACACTCATTGGATCATATCAACGGCTGAATAACATAGAAAAGCTTCAAAAGAATTAGTTAAGAGATAATTATCAAACAGAAAATTATTCATAGACATATGGACAGTTGTGAGTAAAAAAAATATTGGTATAGTTAACATCGAAACATCCGCCTCTGAGGAAAAAGAGATCCGACAACCTACCTTTTTCTTCGCCGCTCTTCCTCTGCTCTTTGTGAACTTGCTGTTGTTGTCCATGGAGGCCGCCCGGCGTCGCGGGGACTTGCCGCTCTTCCCCCCTTCCGGATTCAGCATCCACCACGAGCTCTTTCCCGTCCCCTCATTCTGCACGCGAACAAAGCGGCTGTGCAGCGACAGGTTGTGTCTGATGGAGTTCTGCGGGAGAAAGGCGAGAAAAGCTTATTGAGGAGTGGACAAAAAAAAAAAAGAAAAAAAAAAAAAGAAAGAAAGATGTGTGTGTTTGCCCTTTTCCCAGAAACATTTCACATCTGCCTTAGTATAATGGTGCAAATCCATCCGTGCAGGTGGTTCTCTTTAAAAACACACTCGGCCTGACAGTTTAATACAGAGGAGAAAGGGGAGATTTAAGGTCACTCAACAGTCGAATGCCATTTGTAATCCAAAGAAAGACATCTACACAAACACGTACACACTCACACATAATAGGTGCCGAATACGCTCACTGAAGGAGCACTACATCCTGCGGTGAGCCAGCTTTAAACTGCACACACTCTTACCCTCAAACATACTGTACATGCAGGCCTTTTATTTTCCTCCACAAAAACACGGAGGGCCGCTGAAAAACACCATTAAACCAACAATCACATTCCACCTGACTATGTCTCCTGTCTAAACCAGCACAGAATCAAAGGGAGGAAACAGGCTAATCTTTCCTCTCACAGACACGTTCATAGTGCGCTCGAGTGTTCCTCCGTGACACCGTCGGTGGAAAAACTGATTTTTGTGCAGGAAGCAAGTGAAGCATTGTTAAATGTCTGCAAACAAGAGAGAGAATCCGTCTGATAAGCAAACCAAAGAGAGCCAGTCACCGTTTCTGTCAGACGTTATTAGAACTACGACGCTGCTGGCACACTATAAACTCAAAGTCCCACAATTTATTTGTTTTTTTGCTCAACTTTTAAACTCTAAATCATCTCAAACTGTTTTTACCCTCAGAGAGTAACTTACACTGTCGCTCTGTGTGGTTTTGAGTCCGGGCCCTAACATGAAGTAATGAGTCTTGGCCAGACGTTACTGTGCATGCGTACAGCTTGTTGTTTTGGAAGAAGGCTGGAAGTCCCGCCGCACAATCACACACATGCAGAGCTTAGCGTGCATAGTGGTGAACGTCATCAGGCCTGTTCCTGCTGTGAGTCACTGCCTCACATCTGGTGCAGTCTGCCCTCTGCTTCTCCTCATCTCAAATGTTGGGACTTTCAAATATCCGATTCAAACCTAGCATGCCACAGTTTCTTGTTCACTTCTCAAGTCACAGATCCGCGATTCGTTGATTTACAGTCTTTTAAAAGTCTGTAAAATAGAAGAAAACGGTTCTCGTTTTATGACATGTAATCAAAGGTTATAGTCTAAAACCAAAAGACACACGATCCAAAATATCAGAAACAAGAGGGAAGGAACAAAGCTTGCATTTAAAAGGCAAAAGATCAATTCTGTCTGTTAGTGATGCTGTGGTTCAGAACCTCAACACGTTACTCTTGTTGAAGTTATCACGATTAAGCAGAGGAAGAAGAAACTTCCAGTCTTAAATCTCTGGTGTCCTACATTTCCCACAATTCCACTTGATATATGTCCCCTGTCTGAATGTAGATTCAAACACCTTTAACTCAAAACCTTGAGTTTGAGTATTCTTACAGTTCTGTTAAATGTGAAAGTTCAAGCGATGATGACATCACTGTGACATTTGGGAAGCAGTTGCTCGCTCCGTATAGACTTGGGTTGGGAACCGGAGGGTCGCCGGTTCAAGTCCCGATGCGGATCAAAATATGGAAGTTGGTCTGGCAGCTGGAGAGATGCCAGACCACTTCTCGAGCACTGCCGAGGTGCCCTTGAGCAAGGCACAAAACCCCCACCAGCTCAGGGGGAGGGGGGGGGGGCTTCTGGTGAGTGCAGCCGCCGCACTCTGCCATTAATGCATGACCTCTTCTCTCCTCCACGTTAAGCAGCAGTAAATGAACATGATTCTGACCCGACCGCCTCAGCCAATCGTCTCTGGCAGGTTTGCGTGATCTGACCGACGTGAAAGCGCCTCCCTGATTAGCCTAGCGAATGCTTCCCCCCCCCACTTCTCCTTCACATTGCTAACTATGACAAAAGGCGAGGAGTAAAGTCTGGTCATGAGCCTCTCCTTCCCGTGACCGCGGAGAGCGCTGGTAATTTCATCTGTGCTGCAGCGAGGAATGACTGCAATGTGGGTGCAGACGCCGGGATGTCCTGTTACAGCCCTATATCATCCTGATGACAGGAAGAGATGCGCACATCCAGAGTCCCCCGCTTCGTTCATGTCATAGTCATGCGCTGGGTGTTGTTGTGATGGAGAACATTTTTAAAAAAAAACAACAAAAAAAAACAGTCTGGATGAAGAAGAGGGAGTCCAAGTGAAGGGTCATAAACCTGCTCTGATGGGAAATAGCAGAACTCGGCAGGACTCAGCGTACCGTGTGGGGAGTGCGGCTAAAGGGTGTCTGCTGGGGCCAATGGAAAAGCCTCGTCTGCGTGTGTGTGTGTGTGTGTGTGCATGTTTGTGTCAGTGTGTGGAAGCTGGTGTTTTCAGTGGAATGGCATCACGACCACCAGCAGAACAGTGTGGGTTTTGATTTTGTTGCTCAATCCACTGCAGTCGGTGATATCACGGGTTTAAAAGCGCTTTATTTTTTTCCCCCTGGATGAACAGACTAAAAAACACAGACGTAAAAAAAAATCTAAATAAGAAGTAGGACAGACGCTTTCTACTTTTGTTGATGCCTTCTCTTTTCCTGTTTTAATGAAGAATATGTTGGACGAGATAAGAGCGTGTTTCTCTTGGATCCTGCGTCTGAGTGTGACACATATTTATCTCCGGCTGCAGCGCACAGAATCTTAACATTCCAGCTAATCACTGCGTGCAAAGTTCAATCGTAATCAGAGCCGACGTGTTAGTATCTCTTAGGAAACAGTAAAGGCAGGATTCCCAGCCAGGCAGCCATCACAATCAACATTCCTCAGCAAGGTTACAAAACCCACAATTTCACACAACTGAACTCTGATAACCCTCACTTGAGGGCCGTTCTATCTTCTGTTGTATGAAAATGTGACAATAACAAAGTCCTATCTGGGAAAGTGGAGTTGTTTTGTTTCTTTTTTTAACCCCCCCCCCGGCAATAAAAGGCAAAGAAGACGATGGCGACACTTCAGATAGATGAATCCTCTGTGTTGTGTCTGAGCCCACCGCGAGGAGCAGCACCTCCGTTTACCGAGGCAACAGATCAGAGCGACGCTGGCAAAACAGGAGGAAGTGACCACATGAAAGAGGACTGTGACAGGAAACAGAGCTGACTTCCTGCCTCACAGGAAGCGGCGGTTGTTAGCCCGAGAAAAAGGCATGGAATGTGAAGCCGCAGCAATCCGAGTGGACGACTCAAATTTAGCCCGCCAGCCTAACACACACACACACACACACACAAACACACACCCACACAAACACACACCCTAAGAGTTTATGTTTAGCAACAAGCTGTGATGGTCCACGATGTCAAACTATATCCATTAAATGAAAGTTCACGTGGTCGTGTGACTCCTGAAACTGAATTACAAGGCTGCATACGTCATGACTCAACAAGTGGCTGCAGTATGGGCGTCTGGGTGGTGCAGCTGTGTGTGTGTGTGTGTGTGTGTGTGTGTGTGTGTGCTATTTCAGAAATGAAAAAAGGCGGGTTGTGTGAGACAGAGTGGGCATGGATTGGTAAAGAACACACTGTGCTGCTTTAAACTCCTTCTCTGGCAGCACTACTGAAAGGCCACAGTGTTCAGTAGGACTCTCCTTCTCCTCTCATTCCTTCTCTTTATTCCTCCTCTCTTAGACTCCTTCCTTTCCTTTTCTGTCTCAACTCCTCTACCCCCCCCCCCCCCCCCCCCCCCCGGCCTTAGATCTCTCTTCTATTCTCCTCACATCTACTGTAGTATCCTTCTTGGTCCGCATTTCGTCTCCTTCCGTCTGTTCTTCTCTCCTCTCCTTTTTTTGACTGGCGTAGTTTTCGCCTCCTTCCTTCTCCTACATACAGTACGTGTGCACTCTCCTCCTTTCCTCTTTCCCTTCCTGTGCTCTCCTCTCACACTCTTCTTGCGGTTAGAAGTCATGTACCTACGTAAAAAAAAAAAAACGTGGACAGTGCCAGAAGGACACATGTTGGCACACTGAGTCAGGCTCTGACGCTCAGAGCTGCTCAAATGTCAACTCAGCTAATGATACCAAAAAAAAAAAAAAACTTCCCCAGCAGAGCAAAACACAACCTACATGTCGGCCTGCATTGAATCATGAGAAGCCACAAGTGAAACCTCAGCTGCAGAATCTGTACAGCTACAGAGAGATGCTGCCTCCTCTCTGAGCAGGTACAGACTCACATGAAGGCGGCTTTCACATGAATCTATCAGAGATATATAACAAAAAAAAAAACCCAAGTGGTTTCTCTGCACTGTTTCCACTGAACTCATTAGGTGTCGGTCCGAACAGACTTTCACATCTCTCATCTGCCGTGTTTCATCTCGGCTGTAGGCGTGTCCTTGCACAGTGACTAGTTGTTGTGTAACGTCTGCGGCTGTGAAGAGGACGACCTGTAGAGTAAGCAGCAACACCTTTTTCTAACCATCAGAGTAAGCATCCCTTAAAGCTGCAGCTTGCTCACGTCTGGAGCTTTGTGCTGAGCGTGGCCGAGTTAGATCAGTGTGGTTTAGACAGAAAAACATGTCAACCTATGATTAGGCTAACACCAGCTCAGCAGGTTTGCCTGCTTAACTACAGCGTGGAGCTGAGCACGCAGCTGCAGGTGAGATGGTGAAGGGTGTCAAGTGATTGAAGGGAAACCACCTCTCACCGGCGAAAGAGTCATCAAAGATCAGCCCCCCCCCCCCCTCCCATCCTCAGATGTACTGTGATCCGGAGGCCCATAAAATCTAATTCTGCTTCATTATAAAAGCAGGTTCCCTAAAGGTGGCACACTGTGGTTAACTGGCATCACAGGCTGATCAAATGATAACACTGGAGCCAAGGGAAAGCACACACAGACATGAGCGAGAGGAGAAGAAAGAGGCAACACTTATTTTTATAATCTTAAGATCGATATGATGACAAAACTGCAAACTGTTTTTTGGTGCCACGAGAAAGTGTGCGTCGCCTCCAGTCCTCAAAACTGATGAGAACAAAATGCCCAATTCAGATGCTGTCAGACCCAATTCAGTCGTCTTTGATCAACGATTTCTTGTGTGCTGTGTCTCTTGTCACACAGTTAGGGTTAGGGTTTGTGTATTTCATGCTCAAAATGTTTGATGAAAAATGTGTTTTGCAGGAAAATATCTTTGAAGACATCAAAGTAAAGTAGCTTGCAAAAGCAAATCAGTTATTTCTTAGCACTTTTCAGACACACTTCAAGGAACAATATCTGTGACCCCAGTGACCTTTGACCTTCAATATAAATGGTTCTGGAGGAATATGGGGTTGGGGCTAAGTGACCCCACCTCTGCAGCCCTGTTGGAGGTCGATGTTAGGCGACAGAGAAAGAGAGAGCAGCTGTGTGTGTGCACGTCTCCCTGTGTATGTGGAGCTCCTGCTGCGTGTGAAATCACACGCTGGGACGCAAACATTAAGCCTTCGTGGAATCAACACGAGTGTACAAATGACAGCGGAGCCTCGTCGCGGCGTTGTTGAGGAATCGCAACCTGAAAAGGGCGACCGTAACGACATCTCGAGAATAAAGGGAGCTCATGGATGAGGTATTCTGATGGGCTTGACAAAAAATCAATCATATTGAGCAGTCCATTTGACTTTCCACAAGACAGGATTTGTGTGGTAAAGGGTTCTTTAGTCATGATGTGGCAGCTTATCAGTATTTATCCACAGGGTGATTCTGTCTTGTATTTATTGAAAATTCAAGGAAACTAATAAAGTCTGGCCATATTGATCTAAACACTTAACGACACAGAAAAAACTGTCTCTCTCTCTCTCTCTCTAACACACACACACACACACACACCCTAAGAGTTTATGTTTAGCAACAATCTGAATAGAGTGTGATGACTTCATGTGTTTGCAGTTTGATAGGTTATCATCAGTGCCAGTATAGAGCTCAGCAGTGACAATCACTGACCTTTCTTTGAGAAGCTCGATACGCACATGATCATAGTAGGACATGGACATAAAAAGCGGAGCCCAGGAAATTTCTGTTTTATTTCAATAGTCTGTAGAAAATGGGATGATTGTTGGGCATTAGCGTTGCGTAGCAGCGAGATTCACTGCACTGCGCCTTGGGTTCGACTGCTCGGGAAAGAATCAATGCATCACTGTTCGCGGCGATATAAAAAGAACTCTGCTTAACCGCAATTTCTGTTTTTAAAAAGTC
This sequence comes from Symphodus melops, assembly GCF_947650265.1. Classification (NCBI taxonomy): domain Eukaryota; kingdom Metazoa; phylum Chordata; class Actinopteri; order Labriformes; family Labridae; genus Symphodus; species Symphodus melops. The sequence continues at coordinate 5,330,446 of NC_136700.1, read as the reverse complement.
TCCGTTTAAAAATGGAAACAACCCTAGATCGAACCAGAAATAAATCATCTCCGCCCTCTCCTTTGTAGCCTTCTATTCCTCCCTTTGTCCAAAGAAAGTCTCTCCTTCGGGACACAGCGCTCGCTCAAACAGCTCCAGCTGATTGCACACTCCTGCTGCTAAAGACTCCCTTTCTCACCAGCTGATGTCAACTTCCCATAATTCAATTTGCCTAAGAGAAGGGAGCGAGGAGACTCGGACACAGAGCCTTGACTGTGGAGCTCCTTAAATTCACTTTTGGACTTCTATGAGCCCATGCAGAGGTCTAGGACTTCCAGGAAGTACCTCTTCAACATGGTCATTGTCGAGTGTGCAGATGGAGAAGCAGAATACGTAAGTCATGCAGAAGCAAATCTGTCTGCAAATGTATTTACTAACGGCCTCTTGCCAGGATCTCCTTTTCACAATCCTCTGCAAGGAATCTGAGGGCAACCAGCCCCCCCCAAACGTTCACACACTCACACAACGAGCTGAACTTGGACGCCTGAGCGGATGATGACCGGGTGAGCTTAAGATTGATCGGTCTCACAGAAGCAGCAGACGAATGATAAACAGTCTGTGAGTGGTATTGTGCATACGGTGCGAAGCAGCAAAGTCACCGGACACTCCGGGACCTTTCATCGCCGTGTGATAGAGGGAGACGAGCCTTTGACTGGTGAGCCTATTAGCACACTTCCTGCTGCATTGTATCCACACAGGAAGAGCTGGCCGGTCCTGATACTGATCCCACTGATGCCTCTGGTTTCGATGCAAAACAGCACAGAATGAGGCCCTGCTGGCTGCAATGCATAGGACCAGCTGGAGAGAACAGCGGGTTCAAGAGTTGCGACTTCCTAATCAAAACTCTGCAGTTTGACGGGGCAAAACAAGAGGAAAAAGGAAAGAGGGGGGCCCATGGCCAGGTAGGCTTTTCCAGCAGGATTACAATAACGGATAAAGCTCTTACTGTACATTTCAGTAACAGTTCCCCGCTTAAGTTTTGCCCTCATCTTGGACCCAAACAAACAGTACACAGTGACAGAGTAATCAATCATCTACTGTTTCCTCTGGTTTGACCCCCTCTGGCTTCTGCTCCACAAGAAAACTTGGCTGAAGGAGAGCAGTGACAAAAACTGTCACTTTGTTAAACATTAATCCGTTAATAACGCTAACTGTGATAGCAGTTAATCAGTTAATTCCCTCCGCAGTTAACTTCATTTTGCAATGTCATTAGATTCGAGTTCTTAAGAGGCCATAAAAAAAAATAATAAAAAAAAAAATCACACGTGTGTCTGTGTTGAGATTGGACACTCTACCTTCATAGCCTGAAGAGACCATCAGAAGTCACTCGTCCCATTCATAATAATTCACACGCTGCGGGCAGCGATAGCAACTTGGGTTTAAGTGTCTTGCCCAAAGACACATCGGACATGTGGCTGCAGGAGCTGGGGATCAAACCCTAACCAACTCTACCAACTGAGCCACAGCTCCGCCCACTCGACCATGGTACTTGTCTTCATAAAACCAGTATTTCATTCTAGAGAAAAAAATCGTAGCCTTCGAGGCCCCTGACCTGGGAGGGCTTAAATCGTTGTCTGCATTAGAGAGAGTGAACGCCTGTATGCTTTATGAACATTCACATTTACATGTGCATGAAGACACGTGTCCATACACACACTTGGGAAGAAAAAAAAAAAAAAACACTTCCTAGTTTGCAGCGGACACAGCTCGGCGTTCACATGCTACGCTTCTTCTCTCCTGAGCTAGCTGGTTTCCTGACTCAGACGAAAGCAGCACGCAGCTCCTGTGTGCAGACAGGGACCGGGTTGTGCTGGCTAAGCTCACCATGCTAAAATATGTGCATGTGTTGCTCCCTGCAACACAATGTGAGTCTGTAAATGCACAGAGCAGTGTCTGTGGAGCGCAGATATTTTTTCGCCTCTGATCAGCAGAGCTGCTGGGCTGCTGCCCGCTCTGCTCGGATACAGAAGGTGTGTGTGTGTGTGTGTGTGTGTGTGTGTGTGTGTGTGTGTGTGGAACACTGCTGTGGGCCTGTTTTGAGGCACGCATGCATCCATCCGTAGGCCCGACCCCGCACAGAAGAAAGCATTGGGCCAGACTTTAAAGGGTTGTATACCTATGTATAAGCATGTTACCCCAGTTCAACCTGGTGAACACAAGGCCGTCTACAGATGTTTGTACAGGCAGGATGCTGATTCGTTCAGTTAACACCTAAACTGTCATCACTGTGTTTAAAAATGTGTAATGAGTAGAAGTGATGTGAAACAGTGCAGTTCTTAAACACCCCTGTGGTTCCTCTGGAGCAGCACATGAAAAGGGAATATCACCTGCAGATCAGCAACAAACATATTCTGTTAAAGGCCGTTCTCTTTTCACAAGAGTGGCTCCAGTCCTCTTTAGATTCGTAACTGCACCACATATTCATTTAGTCGTCTGTTTGTCTGTGAAATAGGCAGTAATGTACTTACCTGTGTGCCTGTTGAAAAAAATTACACACTCGTGTTCTGCTACAGAGAACCGTTCTGTGGCAAAATAATAAAAGCACACGCACACACACAGACACACACACACACAGACACAGACACACACACACAGACACACACACACACAGACACACACACACAGACACACACACACTAAAAAGCTGAGCTGTGGCAGAGTTATTATAGTGCTTTTATCACAAAGTAGTTCTTCTGCTGTGGGCTTATTATGAAAAGGAAATAACAGGCACATGAAATAAATAAATATATGTGAATGTAAGAGAAGGAACACATGGGGACTTTTGAAAGAAGTGTTTGAACAGGAAAAGATGACAATTTCGTGACTCGGCTTCATTTTCAAAAAGTCACCTTCCTGTGTGTTTCAATCCAACGTCGCTTCAATCTGAGATGTGTGTCTGTCTGACGCTTGTGTTGACTTTTCTGTCATCACCAGTGTCCTTGCTACTCGTCCTTGTTGCCATCACATCAGCACTGTGAGGACAGTCTATCTCAAGCGTATGACAAAATGTACAGAAGAAGGCTGGAGTCATTGAAGAATCCGTCTGAGGAGGCGTCAGTGCGTTTATATACTGTATGTATGAGCAGAGATGTGCTGACATTTCTCTGAGGACTGCAGACAGTACGTGTGACATTACAGCGGGGCACCGAGACCTGCACTTAAATTCCAGTCAGAGGGTCCTTTATCAAGCTGGCTCCAGAGCAGGTCATGACAGGAGCTGCACGCGAGGAAACAAAAGCCTCAACCTGGCATCGACTTTGGCTCTTTTTAACTCAAGTCCGTACCAAAGCATTTATCTTGTTTTGTCAAGTGTGAGCACATTATCTCGATGCAGGAATTCTGAATATTTAAACCCCTGATAAGAAAAAAAAACAAAAAAAAAAAAACCTGATTCATTTCCAATAAGAGGAAGAAGAAAAAAAAAAAAGAAGTCAAAGGAAACACTCGAAGAGGAAGAAGAAGCCAAAGAATCTGATGTCACGTTCAGTGCCGCTTCCTCTGCTGATGACATCACTGCCCTGCTGCTGCTTTCAAAGCAGCCACTTCCTGTCAGCTACGGGCTGAAATCAGCTTCTGTTCAAAGGGGGAGAAGTAGCTCGAGGAGCTATAGTATTCTTCAGCTATAGCTTTAGTATCCTTGCTAATAGCAATGCACAAATGTTAGAAGGGTGTCACAGAATTCTTCACTACTTTTTTAAAAATATGTTTATTAATCATCTATAGCATTGCAAAGAACATATTATGCTATAAAATAAGGAGTCATGTTTTTACCAAAAGTAAAAATACAAGAGACTTTGTTATTTGCAAAAAAAATATCTTGCCAACATTTTAATGCAATTTCTACAGGGTTTTTTTTGTAATAAACTGATATTTGATGCCTGAGACTTTTATTTTTGTTACAGTAGGATCCAATCAGGTATCAACATTTCCTTGTTAGATATTTAAGTTTAGAGTGTTTGTATTGGGACGACCCTACCATAGAGGATGAAGGCCAATAATTCACAAACCTTTTATTTTTTACAATATGACTTTATTCAAGATTCCTATATTTCTCCCATCATAAGTAATAGCAAATTAATTTCTCATCGTGACTCATGTAAAAGAAATTCAAACGATTTGACTATTAAGCGCTGACTCACATCTTTACACAATGAACCTCAATAATAGTGGATTACTGTCATGACGACACAAATACCACTGTCGTCAGCAGCACATCAAGGCCTCTATTAGTCTTTGGCATCACTCATCAATCACTGCAACCGGGACATGAATGATTCATTGAGAGAAATATGAGTGCACATGTGCCGACACGTTTAATCTGCCTGACTGGCACGCCGGCGTTTCCTTGAATCAAACCCAGGAACCCTGAATGAGGAGCCAAACGGGAAAATACAGAGAAGTCATCTCAACTTTCAGTCAGTGTGAAGAGATAATAGCACCCTGCATGTCCTCAGAAGATCAGGTTTTCTTAATGGCAGTCTGTGGTAGGAGATGCTAATGTTGGATTCATGCTAACTGCTTGTGACCTCTTCTCTCCCGACGAGGCGTGTACAAACGTACGTCAGCGTAGAGCTTCACCATACAGCGCAGACAATAGTGCTGCATACTTTGTGACACTGAAGCCAGATTAAAGGCAACACACCTCAGTGTGGTTCAGACACACACTGCTACTGCTACGCACTTTGACCTTGACGCAAACTCTTTAGTTCCCGTGACAAGTGGAGCAGGGAGCCTGCTGTCTGACGCACATTCATAACAGCGCTTCTCATTCAAGTGCGCATTTAAATTTCCACCCATGGCCAGCTGAGCGTTCATGTATGTGTAATGGCACATGCATCGGGGCATGTGTGATTTTGTGATAATGCCGGGCCAGTCTGACAGGCACCGTGCATAATCGCTTTAGGGCAGGAATTGCACAACAATGTGGGTCTGGGTAATGCCTGTGGTTTGGGGCCCTCAGTGGTGAGCGCTGGTGTAAATGTGTTCCTCTGCTCTCTGCAGAAATTTCACACACACACACACACACACACAAATGATGAGAAACTCAAGGGACACTGGGTTTTTCATGTGGGGGGGATGCGCACGTCACTTCTCATTTAAATGGTCGAATTATTCACAGCCAAACATCAGTTCCTCTTCTCACACCATAAAACAATGCGGAGGTCTTCCTGTTAACACGACTGGAGTTTTTTTTTTTTCCCAAATGGGGAGAAGTTGTGATGGCAGACTCTGTGAAACATTGCGTGTTCTCACTGCTACTACCAAACCCACTCTGAGAGAAACAAAACATCCTGACTCATCTTGAGCGACTGTTTACCTGACTGTTTTTATTTATTTTATTTTTTTTCACTGTATGAGCGTGGGCACCTGCAGACTCTGTCCTGCTGAATGATGCACTACTCTCTGCTTGTATCACTTACACTCTCTGTGTTGTTATGGGACACTACGCTCACTGAATGATCCATCCTCTGGTCTGCAGCCAGAAAAAGAACCGACAAAACAAACCTCTGGCAGGAGAGCCACGGGGTGTGTGATGCCAGTGTCTGAGGTGGGTGGAACACCAACGTTCACATTCAACCTGTTCTGTTTATATCCAGCATATGAAAGGAGCACTTCACAGGGATTTTCCTGGGTCCTTTCCAGTCAGATAAAGGTTGGGAGAGTGGGAAGTTTCCAGCTGTAGCACCAGCTATGTCATCAACGGGGATCAAAAATATATTTGATCCAAAAGTCAGCTCTCACTCCTTGGACCGGCCTCAGGTTCAATGTGTTTAAGGACCTGCTCAACAGTTGGTAGAATCAGGAGGTACCGGAGGCCAAAAGGCTAGCAGTCCTCAAAGTGGGTGGTCTGGGTTCAAATCCGAGCTGAGGCTCCTTCTTTGTGTATGTTTTCCTGTTTTCACTTTTTGCAGTTGTGAAGCACCTTGTAACTAATTGTTTGCTTTACTTACTTTCCCCACTCTCTCTGTTTCCCATTTCTATCCGCTGTCCTATCTGTACAAAATAAACTAATCCATCTTAGACAGCAGCAGCCAGTCTGTCAGTCAGTCAGACAGTCCTGAAGCAGACACACCTCGGCTGAGTGGTTTGGCAGTGGGTCCCACGTTGTTAAAGTTCTGCACGTTTCAGGGATTCTACTCAGTTTGGAAAACAGAGTAAAGACCAAGACAACCTGAACATTGTCTGAGTCAGAAGTCCACTCTGTACTGTAGATCCTCCCTGGAGTCAGACACACAACCAGACAGACGTGATGTACTCTGTGTTTTTAATGCGTCTGTCCTTGTCCTGTTTTGTTTTTTTTGTTTTTTCCTCCTGTTGGCTCTCTGGACATCTTGTTAAAGGTTTATGGTGAAACACTGACCTAGACAACACCAGCACATGGAATCAATCGTCAGTACGTCTTTGTGGTTGAAGAAATGTGACTTCATAGCATCAGAATGGCTGCAGCCAGAAATACACACACGTGTGCCACACACAGACATAAACACCATTCGATATCCCCGCTGCGCCACACTGACCTGCTTTCACACTGCCGCTCTCTCTCTCTCTCTCTCTCTCTGTCTCTCTCTCTCTCCCTCTCTCTCCCTCTCTCTCTCTTTATTCTGCAATTTATAAAATGTTTCTCAGTAAAGGGAACGAGAGACAGATGAGAGGCTGGACACAAGGACAACATGTGGTTGTGAAATCATCTGAGGGGATACGAGCTGCACTCTGTTGCTTAATCAGCGCGGACAGGCACAGTTACATCACTTTGACGTGACAATAATTTTCAACCATCTGCTTTAAATTTTGTACCACGAGGAGCGAAAAAAACAAAAACAAAACAAACACCTGATCACGTGGACCTACCTACCTGTTCAGACTTTCAGCACAGTTGTAAGGAAATACTGGATTAAGGAAGAAAAGGGCAGTTAGCATTACCTGCCATTATAAAAAAAAGATGTGAAAAAGATATAAAGGGTGTGCAGGAATGTTTCCTGTGTCGACCCGTCTGTCTGTCTGCCATTCAGTCTGTGCATCTGCCAGCAGCAGGGCTTTAATTATGAGGCCCAGGTTATGTGCTCTCTCTCTCTCTCTCTCTCTCTCTCACTCACACACACACACACACACACACACACACAGGAGACTAGCGTCCCACATATCTCTAACACAGTGCCTCACAGTTCCGCTGACTAACCAGTGGCACCAGACTTTGGCCTGCGGCTCCCTGATTCCAGTAAATGTCTTGTTATGCAACTTCTAACAAGTGTCACCCAGTCTGAACTCGGAGCACTGGGTCTCTGCTGTGCCCTCGGTTTCTCTCTTCATTTCTCTCTGAAGACAGTAAAGGGGGGGGGGGGGGGGGGGGGGGGGGGTGTCACTCATTTGGGGGGGGGGGGGTGTACCAGTTACCCTTGAAACCACTAAGTGTGACCTGCTTTGTGCTGGGGCAAAAACCCGTACTGGAGAGGCGGGCGACACAGGCAGGAAATGGGGAGGAGGGCTCCTCCAGCTCTTCGCCTGAGAAACACAGCTGCCCCTCCTGTCTTGGGGCAATGCCAGGGTTGGACTACTCGACTGCCTCGAGGGAGTTTTGATATGCGTGTGTATGAGAGAGAGAGAGAGAGAGTTGAAACAGGAGGACTGCTGTTCTATCCAGCTCCCTGTCCTACTAATACACATCCAGCCTGAGAGAAACAGGCAGATAAAGTGCAGCCAGCTTTCAGCTCACTCAGGATTAGAAAGCTGTGATTCTTAGCTTCTGTGTTTCTTTAAGCGCTGCTCCTGGGGTCCATGGGAAACATGCGTCATATACCAAGACGCACAGCCCCACCACACACACGGCTGCTACCTCAAACAACAAACAGAAATGTTACAGTTAGAATAACCTGAACTGAGATGTTGGGAGGTAAATGAGCATGAAAACAGAAATCTGTCAACCAATAGATGAAGCCCATTCTCTGACATCTCTGCATGTGTCAAACCGTTGCATGACGTGTCGCAACTAAACACACAATATTGTTCCATTGGATGAATATGTGTATGTGTATGGCGAGATTCAAACACTTGACACCTGAAATCCAAGCCTCTCCTCTCGTGAGAGCTCCACTGTAACACCACAAGGGTTCACAGTCAATGGGTACACTTACACGGTAATGACCCGCAGTGTCGCTTTCTGTCCAATCGGCTCTGACCTGCATGTTTGTCTGCTCCGGCACATGTTGTTTGGAGATCCGTGGGAGTGTGTTTACCGGAGTAGGCCGAGGAATTCCAGGTCAAGAGAGCGCGGTGTACACAGAAAAACCTGCGACAGAATTGATCCCGATACTGACATCAAAGAGCAACTGAGCCACCCAACTCCACGAGCTGAAACCAAATATTTATCCTGCGGTGACGTACGTGTAGTAGAGAAACACAAGAAACTACAGATTTGCGGCGGGTGTGCAAAGAAGTGTGTGGACTGTACACGTCGTGCTGTGTTGAGAAAGAGGTTGTGTTTCTGCGCCAAAGCTCAACAACTATTTGCTAATTGCTCTAGCTGTAAAATACAGTTATACAATTTTGAGTGATATGGAGAAAAAAAGAAAGAGGCAGTTTGATGGGTATTAGAAATAAACAGGCAGTTTTTCCATCAAGGTTGGTGATACATAATTTGTGCCATCTGTTCCTTTTCCTGTTGGACGGCGTCCTGATCCAGAGACCGTGTCCAGCCCTCTCACAGAGCTCCTTCAAGCTGGTCCCACCCGGCACAACTGTCCTCAAAATCTCACACTGTCGCAGACGGCCTGCGAGGCAGTGCGGAGGCCGCCATGACTCAGTTGAGGCACGACCAACTGTGGAGGATCAGCAGCGCCGAGGACCAAGCTGGGCCTCAAACCACTACAAAGCAGACGGCCTCAATCCTAGATTAATGAAAACTTCATGCGCTTCAGCCGGTTCACTTCAGGTGAGCCTCGGAGAGATCAGTGACACGGAGGAATGATCCCGCCTTCACTTTGAATCTACTTACTGTGAGTTACAGAGGGTATTTGTAGAAGCTGAACCGCCACTGGTGATGAGGGGGGAAAAAAAACACACTGGTGTTGTGATCGTGATCGCTGTCTTACAGCACAGCAAACGTGACACCATGTCAGCGTGAACACTTAAACATCAATCAGACCAGCATTTTCACAAACTACACAAGGCGTACAGTTCTTATCCTGGTGGTGTGTGTTTGCCCTCATCAAGGTTCACATTGCTCGAGGTGGATTGTTTCTGGTGCTATCGTCTGTCTCACTGGAGACAGAATATGACGAGGCAGTAGAAGATGAAAAACCTGGAAGAATTATGACTATGAGTAAAAAAATAAAATAAAAAAAAAACCCAAATTAGATAGAACTTATAAGCTAAATGAATGAGTTTTATTTGAAGTCTAGATGCCACTAAAGGAAAAAAAAATACAACAAGGAACATGCAGCTAGCCATTAAATTTCCATTCCACAATGTCATCTTTTCTCAGCTCGTCTCTCTGGCCCTCAGCGGCTGGCTCTGGAGAGACAATGTGCGATGCCCCCCCCTTGTGCAGAAAGCGAAAGGGAGCGCTATGAATAACTCCCCTCGCAGCAGTGAATGGCACTTTGCTTTCCCACAGTATTACTCAGTCTACACCCCCAACACGGGAGGATAAGCAGCGAGCCGGGGTGGCGGCTGAGCTCGCCTCTCCGAGCCAACCAATCACACTGTAAGTGTTTATCAGACGGAAAAAAAAACACAGAGAAAGTTCACTGTTTGTTTATGTGCATTAATGAGGACACATGTTCACAGTCACTGTGACTGGTTTACTACACTGTGGACAGTGAAGGACACTCTGCCATATAATAACTTTGTAATTACAGTGTAACCAGAGAGAAAGTGCTGACCAGTGTTTCATGGTTACTGAGGTGCTGCTACTCCTGACACACCTCCGGATTACATCATGTCAAAGTACAAGACTTTAATTGGGGAGATAGTCCCAACACAAGCTCTGATTTTTTTTCTCTGTTGACATTCTGCATTCTTCAGACTCTAAACGACTAACAGTTTGGTTTTTTTTAAGGTGTTGCTGAAACTCACTGCCAATTTCACTCGCATAAATCATTAGGCTGATAAAGTGGGCTTACACAAACCTATCACAGATATATCACCCATTCACATTTTCAGGTAAATGGATTTTTTTTTTTATCATCCAGAGAGGGTGTTTTTAGCCGTTCAGAGATGACAGCTCACTCTAGCACGGGCCGGACCTGAACCCGGGACTGCCCGCCCAGATGACCACATCCGCTGTACATGGGGCGCACGCACCAACCACTAGTCCACAGGCACGGCTGCTCATTCCAACCCACCAGTATAGATACCAACGCTCTCAGCACTGTCAGCAGCACATGAAGCAGACAACAGAGTGGACAAACAACATTAACTTTAGTGTGTTAAATCATAGTACGTTTTACCAATAAAGTTATTTTATTACAGGCAGCTGGTGAAAAGTAACCCCTTAAAAGTTGGTCTTACAAATCCAACATCAGCCTGCTTCTACTGATGCTCACTGATACTTGTTCTTCTTCTGCAGAATAACTTCACCTTAACATTGGTTTCCCATCTATGACTTGAGTTCCTACAGTCACTACACCTTGACTTGACCTCAGTAACAACTTAAGGTTATGGATGGGTGACATCAATATCATGATTGAGGAAAAGTTGATTTTCCTCGAAGGAGTGAACCTTCGGGGACGATATGACCTTCCCTAGCAACACACGTCCAGCCCCTGTTCTGTTCCCTCTGTGTATTTCACCACACTGAAAGGGGTTTTTCCACTCTCATATGATCTGACTCACTGGACCACATTCAACAGCTCGACACGAGTTTACTCTTTTGCAAACAGAGGGGTGAAATGCATGAATATAGATCATTTATGTTCGATCAACTTTAACTTTAACAGACGGATTCGGGCTAAATGTGATCGTTAGGACTACTTTCCCCAATACACGTCTTCATGATTTCAACCAAACCAGTAATTCTCGCTTCCATTCATGGGTGAAGTTAGTGTGTCACCTCTAACACATGACTCAAACATGAGAGTCGCCCCTGACGTGGGAAGAAAAAAAAAAAAAAAAACCTCAATAACTGCTTTAATGTTCCTCAGCCATCCAGACAGCCTTTAAGCGAGGGAAGCCGTCATAAATCTCTCTCTATGTGACTGCAGGCTCAATATGAATTCCCCCGGGAGAGTAGACTGTCATCAATTTATTGTCAGACACCACTGAAACTATGTGTCTCCAAAGAGAGGTCTACGCCCTTCAATAGTGTTCAGTGGGAGGGCCTGTCACACCACATCAGAAATTATAAGTCCCCTCTTGTGTAATGTTTTGGACTGTCTCCAGGGCACACGAACGCTTCTGATATCTCCTTACAACATGGGCCCAACACCGCTTCATTCAAAGCACACGCTCCAATCTGGAAAACTGGGAATCCGAAATCCATCACAGGTGGTCAAGTAACAGCAGAGACAAGAGAGCGGTCCCAAACATGCTGGGCCAGAATCACAGAATTTTTTTTTTGCAAAGGCAAAGCACACTGAAGGAAGATATGAGGCAAGGAAAGAAAGAAAAAACCCTGTTGAGTCAGCAGACTCATACAAATCACATACTGAAGGAGAAGTCAGATGACTGTCTAAGGTCATGGTAGCAATTGGTCAGATTACTGAAGAGCCATGAATGAGCAGGATGACAATGGTTAGACAAGAAGGAGAGCAAATGACAAAAACTCCGTTAACAGCTGTTTAAACTCTTCATGCATGCTCTTCTGTCAGTGTCTTCCTGTGCAGTTATTAGCAGGAATGTCTGCAGGAGAAATAACACAGATAACCATAGATGTTGATGGCGAGAAAAAAAAGAAAAAAAAAAGCAGCAGCCCTCAGCAAAAAAATCATTCAAAAGTGACTGTCAAAAAAGCCTGATGAGATTAAACACGTGCCTAAAGCACAATGAAGTCCATCTGTTAAACACCACAGACATGTCCCAAAGGAACATCAGAAGAAGCTGAACTCACAGCCACATCATGTTATCACCTGGGTAAAAGCGCCAACGTCATATATAATAATAATAAAAAAACAAGCATACCTTCCAGCCTGCAGAGCTGTTGCTGTCTCCCTTGTCCTTAAAATAAGGCACACTCTTCACCATCCAGTCATAGATCTGAGACAGAGTCAGTCGACTCTCGGGAGAACTTTCGATAGCTTTGGTTATGAGGTCTGCATAAGACATATTCCCCCACGCGTTCCTCCTGGAGGAGCTGCTCTTCCTCTGGGCAGCGGCGGCGGCAGCAGCGGCCGCCGAGGTGGACGAGCCGACCGGGGAGGAGAGCAGAGGCACCTGCTGCTGCTGCTGCTGCTGCTGCTGCTGCTGCTGCTGCTGCTGCTGCTGTGGTTGAGGATGGTGATGCGGGAGTTGCGGGTTTGGCTGCTGATGTTGCGGCTGCTGCTGATGTTGCTGCTGCTGGTGGACGCAGTTCTCCTGACACTGGAAATCAGTGCACAGGATGACCGGCTTTTGCTCCGCGAAGTCGTCGGTCTCCTCCAGCAGGCTCAGGTTGTTGATAAAGTCGCTGTTTCCTGCTCCTGGCTCCTGCTTCACAGAGGGCACCGGGGAGGACGTGTTGGAGTCTCCCGGGTTGATGAACTCCGGCCGGGGCAAGGGCCAAGTGCACGAGCGGGGCCGCGAGAGGGGCTCAAAATCCGGGTCGATTTCCACCAGGTGTTGCTGCTGCTGGGCCGCTTCCGCCATGGTCGAGGAGGTGACGGAGCCGAGGGCTACAATGTCATGTATTTGGGACGAACTGAAAAGTAGCTACTTCGCCTTTGAAATGTGCGCCAAGACGAGATAAATGTGAAAAAAACAGAGCTCCGCCTGGAAAAAAAAGTCTGCAATGAAAGTCACATCCCAAGTCGTTAAAAAATAGATGAAACAATTGTAAAAAGTAAGTCTCTAAGAAAAGCTTTTCATGAGACAGAAAAAAAGTTGAGTCTAAAAGTGAGTTGCCCTCAGGTTTGTTGTTGTTATCCAGCCGTAGTGCCGTTCCGTCCCTCCGTTCAGTCTGTTGACTTTCTGTGTTGTAGCCTTCAGCGTGTGAGGACTTACTGGAACTATCATTTGTCAGCTGACACCGCCCACATTTGATTGACACTCACAGAGAGCCAATGAATGGCAGCAAAAGAATTGGATGGGGGGGAATGGTCCATGTTTTCATCTGGTCTAGTAAACATCTGAGAGGACCCCAAAATGAACTTTTCTCTTTCAGTTGTTCTCACCCTGAAAAATATCAGCTCATTCGACACTTATTTTAATTTGATTGAAGTCAATTAATACATAAACACGTGAGATTACTCTTAAGACATACTGTATTATTACTTTATTTTAAAATGGGAAGGCTATTGATGATTGGATATATAAAAACAAAATATAATAATTCTCTCTAATGCAGCTGCCCAAACTGTCCATTTTAGAGGGTAATCATTTCCTCTGTGTTTTGAAGGGGCAATTCATTTGCTATGAGATATTGTGTCAGAAATAGCAAGTCATTATTTATCCAATTTTACTTTGATCTGCCTTTAAAATTAAGACCTTACAAAAAGGCTTTTACATAATCATAATGTATTATTCAGCCAAATAAAAATAGACCTACCTAAAAACCCTGTGATCTTAGACAAACGCATATGTATTCCAACTACATCTTTATACATATTTTATACATCCTTAAATGAAATACATTACACATAGATTTCACATTGCTTGTTTGAGGCTAAAAAAAAACAGCTTGCCGTCTCAAAGACAAATATTTCCTTATTACATTTTTTTTAAAAACATGTTAGTGTCAGACATGAGGAAGAATAGGCTCTTTAATGTTTAATAGAGTTGTTTCAGTCTCCAGCTGCAGTGTTTACTGCTCCTAGTGGTTTCTTAGACCAGAAACTGAGAGGTCTTCGAAAAATAAGGGTTTTACTGCCATCGTGTGGCCATTCTTAGATGTTACAGAAAGCCAGGGTCGGATCTCTTCCGCACATAGCGCTCATTCAGCACGTGACAAAGTCTGATATCACCCGGAAAGACTAATGGCTCTCAATCATTCCATTTAAGTTTAAGACACCCTTTGCTTTTATATCAGCTGTCTAAAAACTGTAAACGAAGGGTGATTATTTAATTCCAAACAATAGGCCTTATCCCTGAATCCTTAAAAGGAAGGTAAGAGTTTCAAATTAAAGCAGGTTGCCAAATGCGTTTTAATATCAAATTCCTCAAGTTGAAGATTGTAAAGGTGTATTCTCAGCACTATTAAACAGCCGTGTAAAGGTTGTTTCAAAAGCAGAGATTCAACACAAAATATTGATTCAACACAACATATTGATGTAAAACGGTAAATGGTACATCAGCCTAGTAAGGATAAGATAGTAGACTTTATTTTGGAGCTTTAATTAAAGTGTTTCCTGTATTGTCATATTGTACTTTGCACTACTTGGTCCTGTTCCTTGTGCGCTTTAGGGGCGTGAAGTGCGCGTCCCATCGCGCATCAGAAACAACTTGATGCAATACTTTAAACGATTTCATAAGAGTTTGCTGAGAAGACGGAAGTACATTAGGGCTTCTTTAAGACACTGACTCGATGGTAATATTGGGCATGTCCTGTATTTAGAGGGAATCTTGAGCACTGCCCATAAGAGAAAATGTCGAGTGTTATTCCGAGAATTAAGATACTCATTTCGAAACTGCAACGTAGTGGAATGTAGGCGTGTTTATTAGGTTCACTAATCACCAGTGAAAAGAGACAAATGAAACACTAGGCAAACGAGGAGTCTCCAGGTGAGCATGAAATGTGTTGAAGTTCTGCACAATTATCTTTCCTTCCATAGTCGTTAAATTTATAGCTGTGCATCTAGATCGGTTTTAACTGGACCACTTACACTATTGTGTTGACTTTTATTTTATCTGCACTTTCACTTTCGTCATTACGCATTATTATTTTATAATCCTGCTCAGTTTTAGTTGTTTGATATTAAGTGCGTGTGTGCTGTTTTCAGGCACATTTTCAAAGCATCCTCGGAATTATTATGGCAACCCAGGCAGCCATCGACTTCACTGCTGGAGCAGTAGGTGAGTCGCCTGTATGAGAAACAAGATAGATGAATTGATTTATTTTGATCTTTGTAAACTTACTGCTAACACAGTGCTATTAGTGCGTAATATCATTTTGGATCTTCTGTTTCTTTTATGGTTGCCTCTTATCTACTGAAGAAGAACTTTTTGAAAACATTCTTCTCTTTCTTTAAAAAATGGGCTAACATTATTCATGTCAAATGTTTGTTTCCAATCCCAATGAGAGTCATAAATATAAACTGTTTGTTGGCTGTTCGCAAAAGATGAACACTGAACCAGCTATCATTTCTTAACTTCCTTAAGGATGGCCCTTGTTTAGCAGTAAGAGTGAAAGTCTGGCATTAGTCAGGATGTGTCACGAGTTCAGCAGCATTATCTGTACAGACTAAATTTATGTTGCTACAAATATAATTACAGCATAGCATTAAAAAATTGGCCTGATGACCGTTCCTTAAGCAACATCTCTATCACTGTTTTACAGTATTGCATTTCTATTTGGGGAAAAATAAGAGAATAAAAGTGTGAGCACAGTTAACTGGCCATGACAGTTTGAACTGTCTTTTTGAATCACTTTATCTTGTAATCCCTCTTCAGGTGGTGTAGCATGTGTGCTGAGCGGCCAGCCGTTTGACACCACAAAGGTGAAGATGCAGACATTCCCCAATCTGTACAGAGGCTTCATCCACTGCTTCTCCTCCACCTTCCGGCAGGTGGGGGTCCGTGGTCTGTACAAAGGCGCGACTCCTGCCCTCATAGCCAACATCAGCGAGAACGCCGTGCTCTTCTTGAGTTATGGTCGCTGTCAGGACGTGGTCCGCTTCGTGTGCCAGATGGAGAAAGGGTCCAATCTCAGGTTGGATGCGGATTCTTCTGTGTATTTATTTTTGGAGCCACTGTCTACTTTAGAACTGGTTATGGTGATTAGGTTTTGACATTCAGATAAGTGTACTCAACAAGTATATTTACAAACTGAAAGTGAAGTTATTCAGCCTGCTTTCGGTAAGACTTCTGAGAACAGGTTTAGTCATAGGGTCTTCCCACTTATGTTGACACTCTCAAACAATATTTGTTCCTGTTTTCATCACAGCTTCCTCTATAACTTGGTCTTTTTAAATGTCTTTTTTCTTAATTAAGTTATATCCTACAATGGCACATTATTGTAAAGTTAATATTTGGGGGTATTTGTGAGATATTTCGAGGACTGATAGATGATTAAAACAAATAAAAGTCATAGAAGGCACAGAATATTTGGTAATTTGTTGCTTTCAATGGTCATCAGAATATCAGAGAACGTGTTGTTTCACAACAACTGTTTGCCTCAAAAAGTATTTTAGTAACAAACATACTGTCTTAATCTCTTCAGTACTGAGGATGCATTCACCTAAACTGCTTAAATGTTTATACATGACATGACCTGCAGGAGGCCCACAACCCTAAATTCATGTGTCAAATTGAGGTCATTTGCCTATGAACCATCCTTCGATACAAAAACCTTGTGCAGTCTGTGAAACTAAGATGGCCAGAGTGTTTAGGTGTTTTGTCAGAATGACTGTGGAGTGTGGATGTGGGAACATGTTTTCATTAATTGAATGCTTCTAAAGCTAACAAATGGCAATACATAATCAAAGTGTTAAAAGATTCTGATTTACCAGACAGGCTGCAAATTCTGCCAACAATGCAAATAAAAACAAATGCAAAGTAAACATAGCCTATTGATTGTGAGTCAGTTCTCACACTGGACTTTGCCAGCTAGAGCAAAAGAGATGTGAGGATCAACCATTTAATATTTCCTAATTTTGATCACAATAGGAGGGAATTTATGTTGCTGGCCAAACATTGAACAATCCTGATGACGTGTGTGGTCTTTCTGTATTTTATTTCTTTTTCCCTTCTATCACCATCAGTGATGTCCAAAAGGCCTGCGCAGGGTCTTTAGCATCCATCTTCTCTGCCATGGCCATTTGCCCAACCGAGCTGGTGAAATGTCGCTTGCAAGCCATGCTTGAAATGGAAGCAAGCGGCAAGGTGCCGAGTGGTCAGAGAAGGTGAGTTTGACCAAAAGGAGCAGTATGTCTTCAGTAGTTTATCAGACACAGGTTTGACTGTGTTTTATTTTTTGTTGTGATTTGTTTACTCAGCACCGTGTGGACAGTGGTGAAAACAGTGATGAAGACAGACGGTCCTCTCGGTTTCTATCAGGGACTGTCGTCCACCATCGTGAGGGAGATACCTGGTTACTTCTGCTTCTTTGGGGCCTATGAACTGTGTCGCACCAAATTTGCACAGTACCAGGGCACAGACAAAGACAATATAGGTATGGTGTTGTTGTTGAAGATGTATTTTATGAGGTAGGTTGATTCATTGATCCCCTTCCAATAAAACCCCCTTGGTCTTTGCAGGTATGCTTCCTCTGATGTTCAGCGGTGGATTTGGGGGAGCTTGTCTCTGGTTGGTGGTCTATCCCATAGACTGTGTGAAGTCCAGGATCCAGGTGCACTCTTTAGCTGGGAGACAGGAGGGTTTCAGGAAGACCTTCAAGGGAATCATACGGACTGAGGGTAAGATTAACATTTAAAATAACACGTAAGAACCTATTAAATCAACGTGATCTAGATAAAAAATATATATAAAGCTTGCCTTTGCTGTCCCACTGAAGTTTTGGCATGGAGAATACACTAGTTTTTATAAGATGTAAGGACATTAAAGGCAGGATAGGTAATTTCCTCCATGTACACTTTTTCAGATTTTGGTTGAAGTTATATTTAGGTCCTGACAGAAATTAATAGTTATTAATAGTTACTAAGTTATTAATAGAAATTAATTGTGTGTGTGTTGTAACTGTACACCTCATCTCTTTGTGGATGCCTTATGTACTGAGTCACAGGCACATGACGCACCATCTGTTGGTTTGATGGGAAGCTAGATATTGAATAACTTAGATTCAGAGCACATGGAAAAGGTTTAGGCTTGTAGATTAGCCTTGTGTAGAAGCTAGATTGCATGAGAAATGTGACTTTAAAAAAACAAGACGAGACACAAATTCAGCTCCTCTTACTTATTGAGATTGTTATCAATTGATGTCATTTTTTACATTCTTATCTTAATCATAAAATGATCCCAGAGTCAAAACTAAACTAAAGTTAACTCCAAAAAATGCCCCCCTGCTGGTCTGACTTTGAAGAATGAATGCACTGTATTCTAATAAGCCTCAGATAAAGTCCTGACTCAACTTTTGGGAAGAATGTGTGTAGCTGTTTGACTCTCTGATGTCCTGCAGGAATCTCTGCCCTGTACTCCGGCCTGACCCCGACCATGATACGAACCTTCCCGGCCAACGGAGCTCTTTTTCTGGCTTATGAGTTCAGCCGCAAGTTTATGATGGAGAGAGTGGGGGGCTGATGTGGAAGATGTTTTCTGGTCTCACCCATATTTCACTTTTAAAATGTGACAAGCACATCTTTTTCCAAAAGTCTCCAGTTTGAAAATGTTGACTTAAACAATAATGACAATTATTGATGCTTTTTAGTTGTATTGTTTGTTGAGTTGTATTGTTTCATTGCTGTCAATGTTTTCTTTTTTAATGAAGTTGTAATCTTAAGTATTCATGCAGCTCTGCACTTTCTGCTGAGCTAGACCAACACAGACCTGGAGAAACATTTAGCCACGAGAGTTAAAACAAATTGAATTCAAATCAAAATTGGCATGCACTTAAACAAAAACTCTAGTTTAGAAAGCATCACCAACATGTCACCAATGTCTATCTTTCCTTATTTGAGGTGGATATGTTCAGGAGTTATATTACATCAAAGTGTGTCAAACATTTCCTATTCCTCTGTCCAGTGACGTGTCTAAGCTTGGCATTTATGCATACATAATGAAAAAGGAAATGGAAAAGATCAGAGCATAGTATAGAAGCTTCATCCCATTGCTATGCCCTGTTATGCATAAACTTTTACTTTGAAAAACTTTGTGTTGTCAAAGTCTTGTT
This sequence comes from Symphodus melops, assembly GCF_947650265.1. Taxonomy (NCBI): domain Eukaryota; kingdom Metazoa; phylum Chordata; class Actinopteri; order Labriformes; family Labridae; genus Symphodus; species Symphodus melops. The sequence continues at coordinate 5,311,278 of NC_136700.1, read as the reverse complement.
TGTTTGAAGTTGAAGAATATCCCATGGAAGGCCTTGAGAAGGTTATTTCAAAATAGACCCCATTATATGGACAAAAATGAGATGTTTCCTTTGAAATGGCTGACTATTGGATTTTCATGATGATGAAACCCAATGAGTTTTAATGGAAATGAAATACTTTGAATAGTTGGGAAATCTAACAGAACTGAGTTGTTAAAAATATCATGTTTTTTTTTTTTAATTAATTTCTGGAATTTTTTAGATGCATGTGTAAATGTATTTTTCACTTGGGAACATTATTTGTGATTTTTGGGAATTTCATCAGAAATCTTCTGGGATTTGGGAAATATTGAAATATATTTTTTTTTCATGAAAACTATTTTTTTGTCTGACTTTTATTGGAAATATATGTTCATTTTAATCATAAATCAGCCTCACATCTATTAACACATATTATTTGATCCTTTACGCTTCTCTAATCTTGTCTACCTCACCCTGCTTTTGTTTTTCTTCCACCAACCAGCACATTCCTTCCTGTAAGCTTCTGGCATGCAGTGGGAGAAGTTCACCAGCCTGCCTGTTTGTTCTGCATTTGTGACAGTAAACCAAAGAAATGGTAACCCTTAAAAATGAATTTAATGAAAGAACATTGAATCATCTTGCTATACTCATTTTCCAAGTAAATGTTATTCCGATAATAGGAGGAAGTGAAACATCTGTCCTTTTTGAAACACTTAAGAAAAACCACAACTGCCTGGAAAGATAAGGAAGTGGGCATTTGACCTGCCCAAAAAAGAAAAAAGAAGTGATTCTACTGTTAAAGAAACAAAAAAGTAGCTTTTCAAATCATCTTCAACGTTAAATCTACTGTAAAAGGACAGAGGAAGCTTGAGCGTGCAGAATTACAAACAAATGATCATGGGAAATGATTATAGGGATCATTAAAGGGACCTTGCTCAGGGAAGATGGTAAAAATAAGTTACTTGTTAGCTTAACAAGCTTGAATTATGGTTCTATATAACTTTCAATTACACATTGTTACTATTACAACTTGTGGTAGATATGCTGATTACATTTGTTATTTCTCAGGTAATTTGGTGTTGGTTTGCTTGAATATTTCTCCTTCTCTTCCAATGGGGCCTTACACATACTTTGGATATCTTTCCATCCTCTTTTTCTTTACACATATTTTCATAATTTAGTTTAAAACAACAAATGATTTCAAACACTAAAAACTCCTTCCCAGGTTTCCAACAATGAAAATGCTGGTTATCTTCCATGATAAAATAAGGAGAGAAATGCTCATGACTACATCTTCTTGTGCCAGCACAGCTCTCGTGTTTCCTGACTTGGATGCCTCACATTGTTTATTCATAACCTGCACTCATCAGGTGTCAGACGACTGGACGAGCATGTTATAGTATATAAGGAGAGCACAAGAATTGGAATTTAAGATTTCTAATACAGAAGTCACATAGAGGCTTGTTCGGCTCTTTAGTTCATGTTAAATGTGGGCACCCACTAGGTGAGGCCAAGAGTCACACAACAGGTGGGAATGAGAGTATGTGTGGGTCTCAGGAGCATTAAAGCAGCAGGTGATGAGGGAATGGGTCAGGCCACACCCCACAGGGACAACATACAGGTAAACAAGAGCAGCTCTGTTCCATCACACTGACAACACACTCACAAATGATCTCAACAACGTCCAGCACGGCTGACATGGTGACACAAGGAAAATTTCAGATCAACGGCGAGGACAATGTCGAAGGTAATTAATTATGTCGATCTTTTAAAATTTAAAATGTTTTGTTTGGGTGTCCAGATTGTGTTTTTTCAAGGGAACTGGAAACAATAAGATTACGTCTGTATGTCAGAGAATCTCTTTGTGACCACAGACACAATTTAGAGGCATAAGGTTATTGCATATTGTATTGTATATATTGTATATGTACTTTTACAAGACACTACCTGCACGTTTGTTTTTTTGTACACAGTTACTGAACATCTAAAAACAAATAATTATTACTTAAAGTTAAAAGGATGGTAAAGGAAACAGAAAACACAATACGACAAAGGTTGAACAAATATTGCTAATATTGTTTTCATACATTTTTTTCATCTGCATGACAGAAGTTCATACTGGTCTTAACTGGATCAGCCTGTTCAGAGGTCTCATTATTTATGCTCCATTATCCGGATTGGCTGGAGGTATTGGCACGCAGCCACCATCCTGATTTAATGAAGGTTTTGTGTCACCTTCAATAAAAGTTTCTGTCCTGATGGCTACGGCTACAAAATTCTGTTTTTGCCTTTAAATCAAAGGAGACATGCAAATACTGCACACACTACACACAGTGTTTATGTTTTTCTCTCTTCAGATAAAAACTCAGGCAGGCTGGGATGTTTCGGTTGGATGTTGGTCATCATTTCCCTCCTCTTTATAGGAGTGACCTTCCCCATCACGATCTTCATGTGTGTTAAGGTAGAGTATATTATAAACCAGTATAGACTTGTGAATGCCTCGTTTTAATACTACTATTAACTGCTTTTGAGTTTTTATGGACATTTTCAAAAAGTGAAGCTTCTCTGAGGTCCATGAAATGTTGATAAATGTCAATTTTAGAGACCTCTGAGGAGAGCGCAGTTTATCTCTTATCTCTTTGCTCATCTAGTCCACTACAAACAAGCATTTTGAATTGCCTTGTTGTTGGAATGTGCTATATAAACTTGCCTTGCCTTACAAGTCCCAGATCTGTTTTTAACAAAAAAATAAGTCTATATGTCACCTTCCCTATGGCGGTGATTTTGGATATTATAAAAAGCTATAGAGAAATAATCAGTCTTGTCCCTGATGGTCTTTCTTACTTTTGTAAATCATAAAGAGGAATCAGCCTTCTTTCATAACCAGCAACAATCTTAACTGAACTAGGTTTCAACAATTTCCTGATTACTATTTTTTCAGGTCAGCAAACACTTTCTCTATTGAGGACACTGAGGAATCATTAGTCACCTCCTCTCCATGGACTTCTGCTTCTGTTTCCTTTTTTTTTTTTTTTGGTGGTGGTGGGGGGTGGGGGGTTAAAGCAACTGTTTGCCTCTCTTGTGTCGCTCATCACACATTTCAACAGATTGTTTGTTATTGTCTTTCTCGTGGGCTTTTCCAGATAGTGAATGAGTATGAGCGCGCTGTCATTTTCAGACTCGGACGGATATCAGACAGGAAACCTAAAGGCCCAGGTTTGTTATTATAATGCCTACATACCTGAATTCATGCTTGACTGTGGGGGTGGGGGTTACTGGGATACTGTACCTGCAGTGGTGTGTTTTTTTCCTTGGGGATTATAAAGTTGGTTGTTAGGTGTGATCCAGTTAGGCTTTATTTACTTAACTATAAAAACTGTTGTCAATGTTGACATCATTTTATAACTTTTACAGTGGACTAGATGATAGTCTGAATGGATTGTTAACGCCCTTTTTTGCACTCTGCTGATATAAAAAAAATGTTTCTTCTCAGGACTTTTCTTTGTTCTGCCCTGCACTGATAACTTTGTGAAGGTCGATCTGAGAACTGTTTCATTTGACATCCCTCCACAAGAGGTATATTTTCTATTGAAGTGTTTAATTTGTGTCTTTCCTGTATCAAAAAAGCCTTGAACACTAAACTGTCTGTCATCTCCCTGAAGAATCAAAATGGTGAAAAAAAATAATGACGTTTTATTTTTTTTTTTCTTTTGGTGCAGATTCTGACCAGAGACTCAGTGACAGTATGTGTGGACGGTGTGGTTTACTTTCGCATTCATTGCCCCATCTCCTCTGTGGCCAATGTGTCCAATGCACACTCATCCACACGTCTGCTTGCTCAAACTACCCTGAGGAATGTGCTCGGCACTAAAAACCTGGCGGAGCTGCTGTCTGACAGAGAGGGAATATCACTCAGCATGCAGGCGAGGACAAACTGTTTGAGGTTCATGATGAGATGTAGGGCAGGGGAGAAGGGACAAACTAACATTGAATTTTAATAAACGGCTGAGCAGATTTTATTTCTAAATTTCTAAATAAGTTTAATAAACCTGACCTTGATTGTTTTATCTCTGAAACTCAAATCCAGCACACCTGCCTCCATGTTTGCTTTTTAAATGACCTGTTTAATGATTTGTTTGTGAAGTCATCAGCAGGTCAATAAAACTTCAGGATGCTGTTGAAAAATGAGAACTAAATGAACAAAAATGAGAACAAACTCCTGTTGCCCTCGATGGTTCTGAGAACCTGAATAGTTAAGCTTTAACACAGAGGTTTCCTTTCACTATTAAACTGCGTCACTTGTCACTTTGGCCATTAGGGGGCATACAAATTACAAAGGTGCTGACATTGACAAATGTGTCAGCACATTTGAACTAAATTAAACAAGCCTATCAGTGATAACACTTCTTTAACCACTGTTTATCTACATCTTCAATCTGTTTGCTTCTTTTTTAAAAGCAATTACAAGAGTGATGACCTGGAACAAGAGACCTTTGGACCTTTAATGAGTATAACATGAATGATTTGTGGAGCTAACCATTGATTTAAGCGAATGCAGGTTATCTAATATTTGCCTGCAGGAATCTCTGGATGAAGCCACAGACCCATGGGGCATTAAGGTGGAGCGTGTTGAGATAAAGGATGTAAAGTTGCCACAGCAGCTGCAGAGAGCCATGGCAGCAGAGGCCGAGGCCAGCAGGGAGGCGAGAGCTAAGGTGAAGATTGCGACCAAAGACTCCCCTGACATCGTAGCAAAGGCAGGAATACTGACTGTCTGTCTGTCTGCATTTCAGATTATTGCTGCAGAGGGAGAGATGAATGCGTCGCGGGCTCTGAAAGAAGCCTCTCTGGTTATTGCTGAGTCGCCCTCTGCTCTACAGCTAAGATACCTGCAGACCCTCAACGCCATCGCAGCAGAGAAGAACTCCACCATCATCTTCCCCCTGCCAATAGATGTGATATCAAACTTTATGCAGAGAAAGTAATTGAAGTAATTGTAGTTGAATCAGATAATTACTAATATTGTTACAAAAAGCAATTAAACAAGAGATAGAATGAAATAATCACATATTCATATCCAAACCAGAACTCCCGTTTGCAGACTTATTTTCTTGTTGTGATTTAATACTTAAATACAAAGTGCAACACAGACAGTTTAGACATTATTGTCTCATCACTGATCACTATATTTTCACCAGCTAAGCTACAGGTGCAGTTCTCGAGGAGGACAGAAAGATAAATAAAACGCACAAGAGATGTAAACACAAATAATGTACAACATTGTAAAGACATGCGTTCATAACAACTCATCCACCACTCCTGAAATGCTGACGAGGCTCTTTACAAGGGAGTCCTGTAAACAATGAGCAAAAGCACAGACATCACATAAAACAAAATCCTTCTGCGACACCGAATGTAAAGTGTAGAAAGAACAGCTGCTCTTCTAGTGTTCGACAAACATTCAGTAAATGAGCACATGGTCATGTCCACGGGACACAGAGACAATCAGTGCAATCAGAGAACCTGATGGAAAGAAACATCTTTTCCAATCTGCTTCCTTAAAGTTGAGCCCACAGAGTCAAACATTATCAACTTGTCCCGATAGAAAATGCAAATCACCTCCAACCACATCCCTGTTGAAGCTGTTTACCACATTTGGTGTGTCTTATAGAACTGACCTTTAGATCATATTACTATAATCAAGCAATAATTCTTTAGTCTATCTTTGCATACTGCACAAATCCCTTTGAAATTGTTTAACATATTCTGTACATCCAAATCATTTGTAGCAAAGGATATCTTGCAAAAGTGACACTTGAGCTGAGAGTTTCTGTAAACGTAGACAAATGAATGAAATAATAAAAAAAAATGTACAACTGATAAAAATGAAAAAGCTATGGCAGTTTCTTCTCCTCAACACCTGAGATTATTCTCCACAATGAGACATGAGGTAACGGTGTGCTGATTTTCAGGATTATTGTTTCTTGTTTGATAACTATTTATTTGTGTTTGAATTTTCCCCTTTAAAGAGCATTTAGACAAAAAAAATCTGTGGGAGATAAATATGCGGAGTCAATGACTGTATCCCATTCTGTTTTATCACATAAACTAATCCTTTTTTTGTGGTGAGGTTCAAAACACAGAAAACTAACATGAACAAAAGAAATAGAAACAATCCAAGTCACCTTTAAGAGCCACGATGAGGCGCACTCAGAAAGAGAAGCTATTGTTGAGCTTGACACGTACTTCATAATGAACAGATGTTGGATTTCATTTCGCAACGTTTGCACCGCTTATGGCTGATTCTGCAATGACCTGCAGACATACACCAGCTACAGTACACGATAAACTGCTGTGTTTTATTTCCTCTTTGGTGCTAACAACAGATCCTGCACTTTTTTATTTTATTTTAACAACTTTTTTTCCCCCTTTGTCTTAATATGACTGAAGTTATGGGGCACCGTCACATGTTTTAATTTCTGTATTTGATAAGAACTCAGAGGAAACTACACTTAAAGTAACCCTTACATACTATTCATTAGAACTGGAAGACAGAACATGCTTTAAAGAGAGCAATTCATGTACAGTTTGAGTGTATTATTATGAATAATAAAGTAACATTTTGTTGGCAGTTCAATGGACGTATGATGTTAAGATCTTACATTTCAGGTCGACACTGATATTCAGTGGTTCAAGTCAAATGTAGGATGGATGTTTGAGGTTCAATGATAGGTAGTTGTTCATACACTCTTGATCTATGAGAGATTTCATAATCAAAAGGTCAAACTAACCCCAGAGAAGAGTACACACTTTGAGAGTAACTTACTGTAGGTTAGACCTGCATTGTTTGTGTCTTGATAGAAGTTGCTGGTTTAAAAGAAAATGAGAAGGAAAGGCGCTTCTTGAGTTGGTGGTTGCACTTTTCATGGTTTGTCTGTCTTGTACATCCATCATCCTGAGCGCTGGATGAGAAGGGGGTAAAGTAGACGGAGGTGAGAAAACATGGAAATGAGGCAAAGTATCTCTGATTCTGCTCAATGATGTATTAAGACCGCATCTTTCATCCGGTCCGTCTGTTTGTTGGTCGAAGAGGGAGAATTAAAATAAGAGTGCAGAGAATTCCCTTCTTGAACATTAATACAATTCTTCAAGTCAGACGTTAAAAATCCCCCCCTGGAACAATCTGATGTGTCTGTCCACCGCTGTTGTGTAAAATCCATCCCTGGCATTCGAGAGGAACATTCAAAGAGTTGTAAAATGCCAGATAAAATAAATAGTTTGATACAAGAGCTTCCATTCAGAGGGTCATTGATGGTAGGAGTGAGGGCGAGCAGGGGATCCTGGTCCAGAGAGGGGTCGATGGATGGGGGAGGAGCTTGGGGACATGTGAGGGCTCAGCTCGCCTGTCTGCAGACGCCACAGCAGTTCCTCGTTGTTGCGACTCAGGCGCTTCTTTTCGTTGCTCTCCTTCTCAACGTGCACCTGCAGGTTGGCATTTTCCTCAGAAAGTTGCCTAAAAACGACACGTAGCATATTTATAAAATAAGACCATACACTTTTGAAGCAGAAAAATATTTTACCTTCAGCAACTTTGTTTGCACTGTTGTCTACATCTTCACTAGAATGCCTTTAAAGCCAACTGACCTGGACACGGCGAGGTTCTTGTCTATTCTTTCCTTCAGGTCCTCGTTCTGCTGCTGCAAGACCTGCACTCTCTCCTCCAGGTACACGTTCTTTTCAGCCTGCTCAAAAACAGAACCGGTGCACAACATTAAATTCTTCAATAACATTTGAAATAAATGTGTGTTAAATACCATGGGTTCACATGGGAGACATACTTCTCCACATAGAAGGGGCTGCATAACTCCCTTCATGTCATTTGATGCAGCGTTACAGAAAATGACTTTATCTTTTTTTTTGTTTAATACTTTTAAAGGCCGCACATTCAGTCAGTTCAAACAAAAAAAGCAGCTTTCTTTTGCTGATTAACCAAAGCAGAAATTTGAAGCCTACTATTTTCTCCAGCTCTGTGATTTTCAGCTCCTGTTGATGAATTTGTTGATTCTTCATTTCCAGAACTTCTTTCAGACTCTTCAGGTCCTCTTCGATGTGTTTATATGGGGCCAAAGCATCCTGGCAACAGCAGAATGCAGTAGTAAAAACAGTCATTCATTCATCAGCCATTTAAACCAAATAAAGAGACTTTTTATAGCTTCTTTCTTGTGATGTATGATGCTGTAGTTACCACTATCTGCTCATCTGTGCTCCTACGCAGAGCTTCTTCGAAGCGCTTTGCTCGATCTCTGAGGCTTCGGTTCTGAAACGTCAGCGTGTCCACCTGATCCTGGTGAAAATGGGGATGTTAACATACATGTCAGTTATACTCATAACAACAGTAAACATATTAACATGTTAGTATAAAACAAATTGTTTTAAGGAGATATTTTTACCTGTAGTGACAGTCTGATCTTTACAAATTCTTCTTCCAGAGACTTTGTCTGCTGTTCATGGGCCATCTTCAGATCTGACCCCATAAGATAACAGTTTATTAGCTGTCTACATCTGCAGCAATTCAGTGAGTACAGCAGTGGATGAAATAGTTTGCTTACTCTTCACAGTCCTGGCGTGCTCCTCCTGCAGAGTGGCCAGTGTGTCATTGTGAGCCGTCTCCATCTCCATCAGTGAAGCCTCATGGTTCTCACTCATCTCCTCAATCTGAGGCCAAGATTTAAACACACGGTTTCTTTCTTACAAACATAAACACACACCGGTGCGTGCAAACACACTAAGGGTGAGCTATTCTATACATATATCAGCATGTGATTGCAAGATTTGTAGCACAGGGATGGAATTTTGGAGTCAGAGGTCAGAGTGCTGTTGTCCAATCACATACAGTATTAACCTGCTTTGGCTGTATGCTGGTAAAAAGGCCATATGGAAAGTGAAAGAGGTTAAATGCATTTACTGACATGAATTCCTGGAACCAATTGGATATCATTGGATGACGTGTTTTTTATAAAATACATTGTAACAGGTGTCTGCTTAGAAGTTCAGATAACACTTTGAGGCATCATCATCACACACACACACACACACACACACACACACCTGCTCCTCCTGTTTGAATTGCAGCTCCTCCAGCTCTCCTCTGTGCTCGGCCTGCAGGCTCTCCATCTTGGCCGTGTGCTGCGCCTTCAGCCGCTCCTCCAGCGCGCCCAGCTCCCTTTGCTGCTTCGCCCGCAGTTCCTGCAGCTCCGCCTCGAAACGACGCTCCTGTTCCTCCTTCTCCTGCTGCAGTTTCTCCCAGTGTGCCACACTGAAAGCTGCAACACAACAACGAGTTTAGCTTTGTTCAGTTTCAAATCAATATCCCAGATGAAAAGCATTTAACCACCTGTTATTCTGTTGACCTAATCTTATTTGAATCATTTATTATATGAATTTTAGCTGGATGTTGATATGTGTTTTTTGATCATTAATACTGTTAAATTGTTGAACTCTTTATGTTGACTTTGTGTTTTTTTTATTTGCTCTTATGTTCAAGCATTTCTACAGTGTTTAGTATATTTCGATCAGCAGAGTGGACTCCCAGGGCCAATTCCACCCCCCCAAAAAAGCAGTGAATGACTCTCCTCTGCTCCCTGTGGTGCCATATCTGTCATGCTATAACCCACTTACCCACTTCATCACTGATTCTGGCGAGCTCCAGGGACAGTTCCCTCTCCTTCACAAAGGCGCTCTCACTCTGAAACACAAAGATAGACAGCAGTGAACACCTATGGCCTGTACAGCGATATCTGAAACACCCACACTGTAAGACTTTGAGGGGAAGTGATGACACAGATTCAAAATAATTCCAGATTCTGAGGACAGGAACTTTATCCTCAGTTTCTACACTCCCTCCTGCTCATTACGCTCTGACAATGGAAGGTGTCTGATCCAACCTTCACAACAAGGCCCTAAATTGGTAACTAGACTCTTGTCCTCTGTCGCCCCCCAGTGGTGAAACAAACAATGAAGATATTCAGGGTGGTTTTGATGCTCATTAGAACTCTTAAGAACAGCTGTCGATGTTGTGCTTTGCCTCTGTCGCCTGCCTGTCAGCACCTGTCAGTCTGGTCGAACTTCGAGTTGTTCCTTTGCACTTACTGACCTTGATTACTCCTCTTTAGATCTTTGCTTGTGTTGTACCTAATACAATTCAATTCAAAAAACTTTATTTGTCCCCAGGGGGCAATTCAAGGGCACACTGTGCATCACTGGTACATACGCTCTGATTGTAGGATTTTCCCCCATATCAGTGTATGAGGATAAACAAGCAAAAGTTATACGGCATGATACAACAGCGCTGCACTGTTTTAGTTTATCTATGCTATGTAAGAGATTGTTTAAATAAACCAGAGAAACATGAAGAGGAATGATAGAAAATCAACATGTACATTCAATGGTTAGAGATTTAAAATATTGCATTTTGCAAAAGCGTATCAGCAAAGTATTATCATGTTAATTCTCCAAGATGTCTGACATCAGAGTGGCTGAGGCCATGAAGTCGTGATGAAACATGACAATTAAACTCCTGTGTATGAACTGCTAATTAAGCACAACAAAATACTGCACTGATTAAAGTGTACGCCAAGATATTAGATGTGCAGCTTGTTGCTTACAGATCACTAAATGTCAAAGGGCAAAGCGTGTCTCATTTTGCTTCAGACAGAAGCATAAACTACATTACAGTTTGACATTACATAAACTTCACCATGGAGCAAGAGTCGGCAGTAAGAGTCAACTGCACCATTTGTGGATATGCTCAAATAAAAAAAAATGACTGTATTTCATTCAGCATTATCCACTCGGGACTCCTCCTGACTATTGATCACAACATTAAACACAAAGTAAAAGAGCTCCACAGACTGTTGCTGTGAGACAAATCAGAGATCACACAGCAGAGAAAACAAAGAGATAGAAACATGGAGCTGAGGGTGAAATATGTATGAGCCTCATGAAGTCTCAGAAGAAATGATGTCAGCCTCTAAAAGGTCTGCACACATAAAGTCATCAGGGAGACACTGCTGTGACATCATGAGCGATGAAGGATGGTCAGCCGCTTTTTTTCATTTCTTACTCTGCAGCTCCACCTCTGCTCCAGCCCATCATTTCCTCTGTCCATGCCCTAACGCCTCCCCCCACGCTTAGATCTCCAGGGAGTTATGTGACACGCATTCTAATTTATCTGTCTTTATTGAAGCCTCACCAAGGCAACATGATCCCTATTTATAACTGCAACTGATTGGTTGCATTATTGATTATACTTGGGCTTATTTCTGTGAACCTTGTTTTGTTTGTAACATCAGAAAACAGTTTAAAAAGATATTTATGATCAATCAGAATCTAGGTTTGTCCATCTTTTATGAGATTTTCATAAAATTATCTGAAGATTGATGTCCCTCTATTTCTATCAACCAATTTCACATTTACATTTTGCCTCCGAAAATATGTACTTATTACATCAAGGCTCCTTGATCTGGAAGAGTCCTGCGTTAGTAGGACTGTAAACAATGTGCAGCTGCTTTGTTATTTGGACTTTTTGTTCAGAAGAGATTCATACTCCGCTGGACAGAAATAAGCAGCCATGACAGCATGAATTTCATAAGCAAAGTAATGACATGATTGAGGTGGATGAGAAATCTCAGCCTCATGTGAGTTTGTCCGATACAGAATGTACAGTAACATACTGTAGGTACAGTAAGGCACAATGTGTACAGTTACACAGAAACCTCAGCAAAGCATTCGTATGTTATGTAATATCCCGCAAAATCTTAGAGAAAAGAAAGAGGGACAGTGCGACACACAGCTCTCTTTGACTCAGCATAATCCTGCAGCTTTTCACTCTCCACCAGCTCTGTCTCCAGGAAACAAGTGAATATTATGCTGCTCTAGACTGATACACCCCCCCCCCCCCCTTCTAAACACACACATGCGCACAACCACATAAAGAAATCCTCTGTGCTGAAGCAAACCTGCTGCCTGCAGAAGATGCTGCCTTTACCGTTTGGTCCAGACAGCGGAGAGGAGAGAAAAGGAGCCGACAGCAGCAATGGCCCATACCGGGCGAGTACACAACAGCATCTCTGGCAGCACCGATGACGGATGAGAGAACCAGAAAGGTAGAGAGAGAGAGAGAGAGAGAGAGGGAGGGAGGGAAGGAACCAGGCGGGGGAAGGAGAGGGGAGGAGAGATGGAGAGATGGAAAGACGGAAAGCCTCACCTCGTTTCCTGGTTTGCGACCGGCATTTCTCCTGCTGGAACAAAGACTGGCAGACCCAGCCCAGCTCTGCCTGCCCTCCCCTTAGAGCCCCGCCAGCACACTCATATCACATTCACATGAACGGCAGGGTGCAACACACACATTCACACACACATGTGATGCCTCTTGGATCTTTTAGAAAAAAAAAAAAGAGTGGGAGGCGGAGAAGATAGGGGGAGGGAGACGATCAATAAGTGGCCAATTATCTTCTCTGTTACTAAGCTCAGAGGAAATAGCTTCATGTAAAGATTTTAATACACAACTCATAGTATGATGTCCATACTGCAACTTCAAATGGAAAGTCTCAAGCTAAATATTGAAGTTGTCCTTTGTTAATACATAGTTTAAACTTAATGTTAATGTGGTAATGTTCATGCATTGGTCCATTAGTCTTTTGTTATTTCTTCAATCATTCTTGTTCAAGCACCAAAGCCTTCATCCAGACTTATACAGTATATGCAGAACTGAATAGAGACTCAATAGATCCCAATATCAGGAGGAGGTCCATGGAGGAGAGATTGAAGCCTAGCTAGCTCCGCCCATCACAGCCATCGACCCAAAACTACAACATCAGAGCCAGTTGGGGGATGAACCAGGCTGTGTTTGAGTCTGGCTATCTGTTTAACTCTATATTAGGCTGATATATTTTAAAGTCGTCCTCCTGTCCGACCTTTAGTTCTGTTGGTGTCTGACAAACAGCCTCTCTAAAAGCACAGCGAGGTCCAGCTCTAATCTTATTAATCTCCTCCCACTGTAGAGCAGGACCTGTGGGTGGGGCCGGGAAATGGATGAAATGATGAAGAGGACCAGGAAAGGGCAACAAACAAGCGCTTCATCCATCCCAGGTTTGAGATTCAGAAATGTCAGTTACAGTGTGCGGGCAAACTCTCTGTGCCACCAGAGACTGGTGAGTTTGAGACTTTAATCAATTATTATCTTACACAACAACAATGAATTAATGAGTTTCATCATTGACAGGCATTTGAAATGTTTATCAGTTGTAGGAAAAACCCAGAATAAAATGCCACACAGCGAAATCAAATGCATTTCATACACATCCAAAAATGGAATCCTTAACTAGTCGACAGTATCTCCCCCACAGTGTTTCGCAGACACATCCTGCTGCTTCAAAATGATTCACAACATATTCAAAAAGCCACAACAATCAGATTTTAAAGCAAGTGCCAGTTCTTTGTGAACAGAGGAACACTAACAACAAAAGGCAGATGCTGCAGGTGTCCTTCGTGCGAGCAGACAAATCGCACTTTGTAATTTCACTCAGAAGTCTGCAACAGCTTTCCCTTAATAGTTTTTAAAAGCAAGGCTGTGTTTGCTGATCTGAGAGACGGCTGTGAAGTGAAATAGTAAATAATCCATGATGCAAGTTTGGGGTTTTCATTTTCAATTCCAGGATCAGCGTGTTTCAGAGTGTTTTAGTATATCAGGAAAAACAAAGCAGGTGAATTGCTTTGGATGGTTTATGAAGTTATGGTATTAAAACAATATAATGCAGAGGCGTAGGAAGTTGATGTGTCAGATAATAAAAACAACAGAACCCTTCTCAGCTTACATTCTGAGAAGTAAACTTTAATGTAACGCTTCCAAAGCAAAGCTTCCTTAAGAGAGGAAAGAGGGGGTTTCACACCTGCCTTACTTCAGCCCCGCCTTGAAAGACAGTCTGACACAAGTTATACTTCTTGCTTTAATATCTAGAAGTCTTGTGTTCCAGAGCTATGTTGCATCCTACCTTGAGACAGAAGTGCTGGGTTGTGATGCTGAACACATCCATGCATAGGGACGCCTTCTTTAACTGGGCCTGCAGGCTCTGCAGCTGCAGCTCCTGCTGCTCACAGCGTTCACGCAGACGCTGAATCAGAGCGCGGTCCAACTCCTGGTTCCTTTCAGTCTGAACGGCCCCACAAACGCTTGCACGAACTGCAGGCAGTTATAACACATTTTTTATAATGTAAGTTCAAATGTAAAAAATCTAGACACTTCCACTCCTAAGTAGATCATATTTAAAAAGTAGTGTCACACATGTATTCTGTATTCTAGGAAATATTTGTTTCAGCAAAAAATCTTGTTTGGACTGGTTTAGATAATTAAAGAATGAGTAGAACAAAAACAAACTACAATCTACACAACACAAATGTTGCATTGCATGGCCATGCAACAGAAAATTAACCAATGATAGTTATTAGTGTTGCATAAGTTATTGATTAAAGAAAAAACAAGCATTAGCTGGTCTCAGGGACTTTAGTCTATTTTTTATCACTGTAAGTTGTTATCTTATCACTGTAAGTTGTTTGGAACTAAAAGCCAACTGAAGGTACAATAATTATTGCATTCATATTGTAAATTACTTTGCTTCCTTCACATTTCTTTTCACAAATCAAATAATCAAAATTAAACTAGCAAGCAGCTTTGTTGAAAATAAACTGCTGACTTGTTCTCGTTATCTGACCCTGCAGGATTTCTACCAAAGGAGTCATTCTAGCATTACGGCTACTGTTGCTTGTTGCTATGGCAACAGCAGGCTGTCATGGGTCTTGTAATAAAGTGCTGAGGGGAAGAGGCGGATGAGATGTCTGCAAAATTTAAAGCTACAGTACAGGTTGGAGATGTTGTACCATCGAGCCTTTTGTTTTACTGCACCAAACAAACAGACACACATTACTACAACACCTTCTCCCTGAATTTAATTCCCATTTCATTTTTAGAAATTGAGGTTGTAGGTTAACGCCGTGGGCGCACACAGTTTGAGTTAACATGCACTCACAGGCTGCAGTACGATCTCTAAGACTCACCAGGAGACTGGGGTTTAGGTGAAACTACTGCAAATCTTTTCGGAGAGGACTTGGGTGGCAGTACAGCTTCAATGTCCTTCTGCATCTCTTTCCTAGAGGCTGAAAAGGAAAGAGAAATGTTGTGTTTCAAAACACACAGGCACATTTGAAATACAAGAAATCACTCCTCACAGTGTAAGTGTGGGTCAAAAGAATCAAACTATCAATTGAGATATACCACACTTCTTTGTTTCCATTCAGGTTAAACTGCTTGAGAAGTATGTTAGTGAGACACAGTTGCCACTAGCTGGAGCTGCCGCTTCACTTGCTCCTGCAGATTCACTGTGTGACCACTGGATGGTGTTCATGCACCACATTGACACAGGCTCAGAGGTATACAAACTAACAACAAACACGCTTCATCAGCGGAGAGGAGCACACATATTGATTTGTAGCACTGCTGTGATGCAATGCTAAGCAACAGTTAGAATCGAACAAAAGAAGCAGTGTTCAGGATGTTATCTGTGTTCTGTACAAGTTTCCTTACACTCATTTTGCAACAAAAACATATATTTTACACCTAGAAAACAGAGGTAAAATTCAGATGAGATTTAATCCGAAAAAAAAAATCTCCAATCACTCCTATTGTTGTTCTCCTATTATATTGTGTCTCGACAGCTCATTACATGAGGAAGCACGCTAATTCACAAACAGCACACCTGCATCTGAAAGGTACACAGGTTTACTTTCTTCCTGCTCCGTTAACATAGAAAAATGCACATTGAAGAAGTCATTGCTGTGAATTACAGGCAGAAATGGAAACACTCATGAACACTTCAGAAAAGGACTTTTAACTGGGACTACATTTTTTCTCTGGTGCTCAACATGCACATTACATGTACTGTATGAACTGCAGGCAGGGTGTTGCAAGGGCGTACCGAGCGGGGAGCAGTGCTGCTGTGGCAAACTGCGACGCTGCAGACTGGGGGCGTTTGGAGGCTGCAAGCGGCTCTGAGCAAGGGAAGTGTCCGTGGGGGGCGCTGTAGCTTTGTGAAGAGGTGTGTCATCACTTCCAACTCCGGGATCTGAGGAGAAGTAGAGAAGCCAAAAAAAACCCAATAACACATAGTCAGAGACTTTTTCTTTTTGTTAGTTGAAAGTAACCTTTTGGTATAAGAATGACATACAGGCTAAAACTTTGTCCTTAGTGCTTAAAGCTGTAAAGACCACCGCCAGACATATTCAATTTAAACTAAAGAAACCTTGAGGCAACATTAGGGCAGGGTTTGAGTGACTCACACTGATTCAGGTGTTGAAGCTGTTTCACTGTAAGACAGTTGCTGGTTTAAAGGTAACTTTGATCTCTCCGTACAGTTTGAACATTTCCTCACATTCCTGCATTTGCTTTTTCTCACACTTTCAAAATGTACTTTGTTGCAGCAGCAGCAACAGGTTTAAGTGTTTTCACTGTTTGTGTTAGCATTTATCTCGACTGTTTCTTGGACGTTTATTAAACACATTCTGGGACATGCTCGAGTCCCCTTTTTTTATCAGTGAAAAAATGATATAGTCAGCACGGTCCTTCCTCTTCATCCACAATATGCTGTGTATTGATACTGACTGTACTGGAATATTCTTGACAACTAACGCTTTTTGTGTATATTTCATGTATTTCATTTCCTGTCTTCTTTTTTATGACCAGAGCTTAATGCTGTTTATCAAAATTGACAGTATAAAACAAACCTTGTGGAATTGTAATGATAGTTTGAATTCAAGTTTAGAATGCAAAATAATCAAACGCTCAAGTCACTGTATTCCTTTGAGAGTAATTATTTTTAAACTGGATATTCACAAGGACAGGGAAAAGTAACAGATCGCTGCAAACATCTTAATTATTCATAACAGCTGTTAAAATGCCGCTAGCTTTCTGTGGAAATGAAAGGCTTTGATTCATAGACAAACTGAGGCTGGAGGAGTAGTCCTTGAAAACAACCTCACAAAGAACAAAGAGCAGGGAGATCTTCACTGTTGTTTCATGTTAACCAATAATGTTGTTTTCTTTATAAGATTTCTCCAGGAGGAACTCTAAACTGTTTCTGGATTCTATCACTCCACAGACCTTTCAGCACTTTGGTTTAATCTGTACCTGTAAGAGAAAGTGCTCACATTACTGATCATTACTGATCATAAAATATTCAGCCCCTCAATCAATACCAGTGCTGACACATGCAGCACCTGAAAGACCCTCAGCAGACTGTCAGAGGGCAGAAGGACAGGTCTGTAACCTTGAATAAATAAGTCAGAGGATGGTACGAAGAACCAAATGTGAGGGATTAATCAACAACCCACTGCGGAACAGTTTACAACACAAATTCCGATTGGAAAAGAGAGCATTAACATTTCCTGTCGTCAGAATGCCCGGAGTAGCTGTGAAACCTCCGCTGGTATCACAGAGTCTCTCCTCACTGCGACACAGACTGAATTCACCTGGGAGAGTCAGCAGAAGCTTTTTTCTTTTTCCAACAGCCTCTCTAAATGAGGCAGAGTCAAGAAGCTGATTGGCTGAGCGGGGAGGATGACTCACTCGGCTAAACGTTTGTTTCTCGCCTGCATGTACAGAACAAATCCCTCCTCTGTTGTAAGCTTCCTGTGATCAGAACTACAGCAGCAAGAGGAAGCAGCTCGTCTCTGCTGGTGACTAATGCACAAGACATAAGAACACTCGACTATCACTGACACGCGTTCTGATTATTTTGATTACAGCCACTGATTATTCTCTTAAAATTCTCTCATCTCTCATCATCTCATTCTCTCATCTCACCCAAGTTGCTCATATATTGAAAACACATTAAGACTGATATCTTAACCATTTCTTTCTGATTTGTTTGATACAATTTCATTTCGATTACCCAACAGAAGTCGACATGTGATGTAAAATAAGACCGCAGCAGAACACCTATCTGTGAAGAAAGTTTTAAGCTTTTGGAAAATAGCAGGAAACCATTCACAAGAATTACAATTTATCTGCACAGGTACCTCACATATCTAAAATGATTAAGGATAATTCAAAAAGGTGCCAGTTATTAACAGGTGATATACTGAGCTTTGTGGGAGGGGGGAAGTGTCTGCTGGTCTATTCTCCTGCAAGACGTAACAGGGACAGGACTCTTCAAATGGAAAAGAGACTTTTCTTTCAGAACATGCCTCCGAGATCTGTGCTACTTCATCTGCTGTGAAGTTGGTTGTGCACAACATATATTTGGATTAAAAGGTACTTTACATTTAGCAGCTGCATCATGTCTAAAACGTGTCTGAAAATACAGAGGAGGCTCGTTTTGCCGGATAGAATCCGGAGGAAGCCCGCAGACTCCCTCTGAGTTTACTACACAAATGATTTTGATATCTCAAAGACATCCTGATGTGCTCACTCTCAGTCACAGCTTTCTTATAGATTGCATCCTCGATGGATGTGGCTACAGTTGAGGCATACTAATAGAACATCTCTGTGTGAGCCAACAGCCTGAAGGAAAACACTGCTGTGCAAGCTGCCAGTCATACAGTATAGTATATACTGTACGCTGTCTGGGCTGCTCCAAAGCATTTCACTTGCGGGTAGACAATTTAATACCACATCAATATAATTACATTTTTCCTTTTTGAAAAAATAAATAAATAAAATAAATAAATAAAAAATAACAGCTCCTCAGAGCAGCTTAACAAAGAGACAAAGCCATAAAAGACACACTTAAATGACTGCATACGTTTTCTCCAGAATCAGTGTTACAAACGGCACAAAGAAACAACTGAAGGCGTAAAGGATGGGAGCTGAAGCAATGAGTGAAATCATTATCAAGCTAGACCATAGTGAAAGGTTGGGGAGACCCACAGGCCAGGAAGAGGCTGGTTAGAGGTGTCAGGTTAAAAAAAAAAAAAAACAACTTCACAGGTTACTCTGTCATAACACACCCTGAGTCTCTCTGAACCACAGGCTCTTTCATTTCAGATAATAAATAGAGAGGCAGAGACATCTCCTGACTTGTGAAGCAGTTATGGCGTTTTGGGGTGTGTGTGTGTGTGTGTGTGTGGGAGGGGGGGGGGGCACCCTGCTGTTTTTCTTCCAGCAACTAAAGAAGTTGTCTAAATCCAGACGGCCAGAATGAAACAGATAAGATGGAGAGGAGGGAACATGAGCAGTCAGCTGTGGAGCAAATGTGGAAACACTTGAGCGAGGAAATCATTAACTCATCATCATCATTCTTGCTAATCAGCACAGACAGCGACTTCTGCTCTTCTGTACATACAGTCAAATCCTACAGAATGTAAAGATTAACGTAACTTCTTTTTGCAATCACATTATTTGAAAATGTCTGTATTTGGCAGTTTGGATAAATCCTAACCTTTTCTATGTACTTTTATTGTAAAATCTACTAAATATGTAAAGGGAAAGTAAAACTGTTTAAAGGTGCAATCTTTCTGACTCAGCCCAAGAGGATATATAAGGATTGATTTCAATCCAAAAGAGGAGGAAGAGAATGATTTCTTTTATATCATGTCTTGTCATTTTTCATACAATAGTTGGTTTGAGTCAGCACCATGAAAAACTGAATCTGCCGTATCAATGACAACGTCCCAGCTGGTTCTGACTCATGTCGAATGTCTCTATTCCACACAGAGATAATGCCAGCTGAATTTTCCAAGAACTGATTCCTCTGAATGAACGCAGCGGGATGTTTGTGAGAGGTGGTGTTGGACTGAGCAGTCTGGTCTGATCCTGATAAAGTGCTGCAGCACACAGGCTGTGGAGCAGCATGCAGAGGGAGGAGAGACTTACAGACTTCTTCATCAAAGCTGCTGTAGTTCTGCAGTTTATAGCACCTACTTATAAAGAAGGGAGAATTGTAAGGAAATGTGTGGTTGTTACTATGGTTACTGAGGCAGCCCCAACTACAGTTGAGTCTGTCTGATGTATGAAATACTTTCCTTTTATGAAGGCGTTATTATGTCAGGTGAAGTACTACAAATGTGACCCTGAATCATCTGAGTGTGTGCAGACAGGAAGACTCACGCTCAGCAGATCTGCTGGGATCACTGTGACTGCTGGTGTTTGACTGGTTACTGGACACAGACGAGGCACTGGGAGTCCTGGTGAAGCCAAAGGTGGCCAGACGGGCAGCTGGCAGGGTGGAGAAACCCGGGGCACGGAGACCAGACTGGCCTGCTTTGAGCAGGATGCTCTTCGTGGTGGTCTCTGGACCCCTTTCTGCTGACCTCTTTTGTTCTGTTGTAAACAAATGGAAGAATATGAACGGACACAGAAGCTATAGGTGACTCGCAAGATACACTTTGTTTTGTTACTTAGTTTTATTCAGTATTTCACTTTTTCCTTTTCTTATAGCATTTTAATTAATCATCTTAATTGTCTATTTGATAATTTACTAAATGAAACAAAACAACATTTCTCCCAACCTCAGAACAAAACGAAGATAACATGAATGAGAAATGATAAGTAACAAAAACAGAAACATTACACATGTAATATTGATATAGAAGAAGGCACAAGATTTATTAATGACATCGGAAATGTTTTACTAATTAGACACCAATCACATCTGCTCTGATGAGTAAAAGAATCATTCATGCTGTCACTAATCCCATGCTGGTATCAAGATGACAAATATATGACAACCTTCACTGAGTGAGGAAATCTCCATTAAGACCACAACACCATATTTTGAGCCTGACTTAGTTTGAATATGAGCAGTTAGAAATATGCAGCGAACATTTCTAGGATGCATGAGTTGAATGTTTGCCAAATGATTTGCACTTCAAAGAGATTAGGTGCCAAAAGTCGAGCCTCATCCACGACAAGAGAGACACCATTCTGCAAGAATATAAATTCACTGCAGCTCAATAACAACAGATCTGGGTTTACATTCAAAAGTAAAAAAACAATGGTTTAAAAAGCTCTTATAAAATCTTATTCCTGCGATAGGACTATAAAAGTCACATAAACTGTTTCACTTATTTCACAAAAAAAGAGCAAACCTTATGAAAAACCTGTCAACTACTCTTTACAATGATATACTGTCATGTGTAGCCTAATTGCTGGAAACAAGTCATGGAGAACTGTTGTTGACACTTCAAAATTTAACAAAAAAACTCAATGAAATCTCACCAACACTGAGTTCATTCGATCTCTCATCTGAAGTTTACGATCTCACCTGCATGGTCCTGGTGGCCCTGGGTGGACGCTCCGGCTGTCTGAGCAGAATGACTTGGAGCCACTGCTGACCTTTGACCTGTATGCTGACTTCTTGTCTTGGCTGCAGGCTGCCTGGTGACGGCCCCTAACCCCAGTTGAGGCCTCAGAGCTCTTGGGGAGCGGTACACACTGCCTCCTTCTTGGACAACATGCTGGTAAGAGACATGAGTCAATAGTTAGTCAATGATCATCACAGACAAACATTGTACTACTTAATAATTTGTAATATTACAGATTGTTGATTAAGGGACATGATGAAGAACTTTATTTGACTGTGAATTAGGCAACTTTAAAAAGAGTTTCGGATACAGCTGTTACAGAAAAACACAGAATCTCACTAGATATTTATCTTTAGCTCCCCGCAAGGAGACAAAACAAACCGATTAAAGAAACTTAAGAGACTCAGCCTCCGCCTAACTAACTTTGTTTTATGTGAGTCGCTCAAATCTAAAGCTCCTTTCTCACCTCTTGGAGATATTTCTCAGACATATCCTCATGAAAACTGTCTGACTTCCTAGTCTGCCTCTGAGCGATGGTGCTGCTTGGAGGTTTCATTCCAGTCACAGCCATGTCTGGAGGGCAGAGTCCTGCCTTCTGCATCTCCTGTCGATATTTATCATACAGCAGGTTGGAGGAGCAGAGCGCCTGTGTGGATTTAGGCTGAGGACCAGCTTTTGGATCTTTCTGAGCTGGCATGCTGGAGTAAGAGGACAGTCTTAGTGACGAGGCCTCCACTGAAGTGTTTGGTTTTGCTTGAGGATTTTTTCGGACATAAGTGATGATTTTTGGTCGGACATTTTTAGGTTTCTGGGGAGGAGAAGACCTCTTGGGCTCAGGCTCTTTCTGCTGAGGGCTGAGCGGTTTGGGGATGCTGCTGCTCAAACTTGTTTTGACCATCGGTTTGACGGTTGGACTGAAACCTCTCTGAGGAGATTCGCTGCGCTCGCAGCTCGGCGCCCTGATGCCCTGGACCTTTGCTGGAGAACCAGGCGGTCGTCTTTTTGGGGAACCGGAGGTAGTTTTAGGAGAAGAAGGAGTTGCTGGTCGACTGGGGCTTCCCCAAGGCTTCCTCCTCTCCAGACTTGAAGAGCTGGAGGTGACCGTGTTCTCAAAAGAGCCCTGCTTCCTCAAAGAGTTATCAAAGGAGAGCTGCTTCTTGAAGGAATTCTCAAACGATGGCTGCTTTTTATAACTCCTGTCAAAAGAGTTTTGTTTTTGTAAAGAGGAATCAAATGATCCTTGTTTCTTCATGGCTTTGGATTCAGTGGATGACTGTGTCCCCTTTGTGCCTGTTCTGGGTGGGCTGAAGTTCACATCAGGTGTCTCATCAGCTTGTGTGCTTTTATCCATTTTAGTGGAGCATTCCTCGTGTGATTTTGTTGCAGTGGGAAAGTCCTTGTGCTCAGTACTTCTCCTTTGATCACATTCTTGCTCTGAATTGGTATTCCCTGCTTTATTTATCTGGTTATTGTTCCTCCTGCTCTCCTCAAGGACATCCTTGCACACATTTCCACTGCTAACTTGTGCCTGGGAAACCAACTCCTCTGAGTGAAGTGTTGAATTCAAATTCATGTCCACACCTTTTCTGTGTTTTGTGCTTTTTCCTGAATAGCTGGAAGAACGATCCCTCTTACTTTTCTCTGTGACGATGCTGCAAGTTTGTGACACCAGAGTCAGGTCTTCTGAGATGGTTGAGTAAGGACCAGAGGCGTTGTGCCAGGAGTCTGTTGTCTGGGTCCTGCCTGCAGTGTCCAGAGCGGTGTCCATGTTTGAAAAGGTAGAGGGACAGGTCACGAAGACATCTGTTTCTGAGCTTAACTGCGTCCTCGATGCCTCTCTACTCTCAGAGACTTGTGAGACACTGGATTCCTGCTCACTGGCACCATGTAGAAGAGATTGCCTCTCCTCGTTGCTCATATTATCTGCTGGTTGTTCTGGTCTGGCTTTGCTGCAGGAGGATGACTGTTCACGAAGCGTCTTCTGTTGTGTCATACCCGCAAAGTCCTCCCCGTCTCTGACCAGGTAGGCCTCGAGCTCCTGACACTCCAGCATTTCGAACTCAGCCAGCTCTGGGTCATCACACTGCGAGTCTGTTCCCCAGATGATGACTTTATCCTGCTCCGATGTTTCAGTCATAAGCCCAGACAGAGTGTCAGCGTCTCCCGTCCTCCTGCCATCTTCTGCCCGGATTTCATTAGCATTGGCATCCCCCTCAGCAAGCACGCCCCCCCGCTGGTTATTATTCTGCAACTCCCCCTCACCTAAGGGCTCTCCTCGATCGCACATTTTGTAAAAAAGCTCTGAGTTTACAGCACCCTCAAGAGCAGTTTTAAAATTAATCATCCATGGCAGCCATCATAAAAAGTCTGTGCGCCCATCCAAGAGTGTTACTCGCGCTGCAGGGGTTTGGAATTCATTTTCATGTCGGTCCAATACGCCAGAGATCAGACTGTTGAACATTATCTCTAATAACCAAGATAGATCATCATGACGTCCAGGGTCTGTATCCTGTTAAACACAAAGATAATAAGGAGTAAACAAAATGATGGAAGACATGACGAGAAGATATTTAACAGGTGGTCGTTCTTTAAGAACCTAACAAAGAATAAAGTTAATATTTTGTTCTACTTCATGAATTGATGATTTCTTTAGTTCATGTGTGATATATGAAATTGGGCAAGCGTTTGTTCAGAGCTCTGAATGGACTATTGTTATGAACTGAACCGTTTTAGCAGAAACCCTGTGGGAGAACAGAGCTCTTACTTTCCCTGATTTGTGCAAAGAAAATCCTCTGAAGGGAATTTATATCTTAGAGGCTCTCGCTTGTACAAAGTGCATCATTGTCTAAGTGAATTCAATGCTTAATTAGTAATATAACAACAGCAAAACACTGGGCTTGGGTGATCATTGAGACCAATGTAACACATCTTGTTCACAGATGCAAGGGGCATAATATGATTCTGTCTGACCCAGTTTCAGATGCAATCGATTCTTTACAAAAAAACAAACCGTAAACCAGGAAAAACGTCATCCAGTGGTTTGTTGACATGATTATCTTAACTGTCTGATCATGGCAGGAAAATGCATACAGGCTTTATCAAGAAGGTGAGAGAGGAGAAAGAAGCCATTCCCAAGAAAACTATGGTATTCTTTTAATTGGTAACCTTAGTTACCCTCCGTCTTAACTCTGACTCCAAACCAAGACAAGACAAACTGCCCTCCAGAACCATTAAACTCACCTCTTTAGAGAAGAACGAGCACAGACTTCAGACCTAAA
Organism: Symphodus melops; assembly: GCF_947650265.1. Lineage (NCBI taxonomy): Eukaryota > Metazoa > Chordata > Actinopteri > Labriformes > Labridae > Symphodus > Symphodus melops. Next base: position 5,286,649 of record NC_136700.1, on the reverse strand, counting down.
TGTCTCTAAAGAAGTCTTTTGAGAACCAAATCAATCAAGTTCATCCTTGCCAGGAAAAAATGTGGATGATGTTGTTATAAAACCCTACTGTCTCTGCATGGCTCTGTGGCGTGTAGAAAGAGAACCGGTGAGATTGAACTGTCATGTTTTTGGGGGCAGCTTATGTTGTGAAGTGTTTTGCTTCTGTTTAACCATAAACTGTGAATAATCTCAGACCCTGACTTAGATCATCTTTATTCTGCAGCTATGTTATATTCTGTAACTTCTTTTTCTTTGATAAAATGTTGCAAAGACAAAAATCTTTAATAATCCCTACTGGTGAGTTGCTGCTGTCAAAACAATTCACATCCCTGCACTTCTTGTCGACAGCAGGTAAAGATACAACAGCACTTCACTTTCTGACACGAGAACGAGGATCCTTCGCGTTTACTTGCAGAGGAGCTGTGTGGTTGTGACACAGTGACAGCATGCTGCACTGTGACAGACAGGTAGGGGATTCGTCTGTTTGTTCCAACATAACAAAGGAATAATTTCACTTTTTAGTGTTTTAGATAAGGACCACTGTGACCGTCTGCTTATAAAATTTAGTTCTAGCTCCAAATCAAGTGATCTCCACACAGTAAGTCCCGAGGCACTGGTTGATAACATGACTTTCATGCTCCCAAGGGTGGATACATTATGTCAGAAGCATGACATGTGATGAGAAAATTTAGCAACCGAAATGCTTTTTTTGCCTGTATCACAGACTGGCCGCTCATTAAATATTAATGCTCCAGTTTTTAGAACCTCCTGTAAAAACCCAGATTATGAGCAGCCAGCTGTTGTGTTTTCAATCCCTCAGATATTTAGAGAATGACTTTACCATTTTTACAGTCGGTCTAATCCTTCACAGAGGGACACCTTGCGTCTTTTCAATTTGACAGTATAATTCTCGCGGATGTGTCCGGTCCCCCAGTATCGCAAAAAATATTTCACATTCACAGCACATTCAGGTCACGTGCCCAAGTCATTCCTACACTTCCTGCACTGATTGCTATCAGCAATTCCCATCCTATGTAATCGTGTTGGCATCTAGTGATATCTGTGTAATGTTTTATAGTGAATACGTTTCCCCCTGGCCTCTCTGATGTTTTTGCCCATGTTTTAAAGAACATCTAACCACTCGTCATCCTCAATAAGTAGTTGCGAAGTCCTTCTGCCATACCATGCCATGAGAGTGTTGCAGCAATCCCCTGAGGATTTCTTGAACATGTTGTATAACACTGAGGCTTTCTGATTTATCTGAGGTGCCTTGAAAAACTGAGTCAAGTGATTAAGCAATGGCTCTCCATTCTTATATATTATGCAACCGATACAAGTGCATGCTCCATTGCTTCTATTTCCCTTTATGTCTTAATAAAAGATGTCTGCAATTGACCTATTTCCAGAGGAGTCTCATCGAGCACAGTGCTTTATCAGACCCACAGCACAACCTGCACACTAAGTTCACACCTCGCATTCAGCATCGCTATTATCAGCCCTGGGTGTCAACTTCAACTCAGCACCATACTTTAATCTCCAGCTCTCTGCTGTTTCCATAGGAGTTTAATATAAACCTTTCTCACTTGTTGCTTAAAGAGATGTCATAAGGACTGAAAATGAATGAAGCAGAAGAAAACTTGTTTCATACGGCTCTTGGGCATGAGCAGAAATAAACAGTTTGTCCCCTTAACACTCATCAGTAGATAAGTAGCATAAAACCTGACTGACTGCTGCTCCACCTCATCGCTTTTCTCCCCATTTTGATCCGCACAAATTCACTTACACAGCAGGGACCAGCTTCTCATTTCCTTCTTATGAAGACAAAACGGTGCTGCAATCTAATAATAGAGTTTCTTGCATGCTTAGGCAATGAAGGCCACACAATTCATGTGTTTATAAAACACATACGCAATGTCCTCCTTTTTTGTGGAAGAAATGCAAAAAGGGTGCAAGGACAAAAGTGTGTGTTTGAAGCATATAGGCTTACACACTTCACTAAAACGCTGCCTCAGCAGCTGCACTGCAGAACAGAGAGCAGTGAATCTGATTCCCTCATACCTGCCTCTCCCTGCTTTCCTGAAAGAACTCTTACAACACTGTACACAAAGTGTGCAGCCACGAACTCCCAGCTAAAGTGAAGACACCCTGACGAAGGTCCTTCTGTGTCACACGCAGCTTGATGTGATGTTAAATTGGATAAATGAAGTCTTGTTTGAAGAAAGAAAATGAATATATGGGGACAGTTTCTGCTGCATCCATGATTGTGCCTCTGACAGATCAATACATCACAGCCCACTGCACGAAGCAACAGCATCACAAATAAAGCAACGCTGGCTTGCAGAGACATGCAGTATATCTTAATCTATATGATCTAACAAAGACGTATAGAGGAAGTTTAACTTGAGATAACATGGAATATAAGCATCTCTCAGAAACCCATTATGTGTTTTTGCTCAGTTTAATGAGTGTACTCTGACATCCTCTATCTTACCTGCCCTACTTTTCAGCTCAGTTCTGACTGTGGAGTTGATTCATTTCTGCCTCACTGTCCTCCATGCTGGATTGAATTAAAGCACAACAGAGATAATTAGACATTTTAATTTATTTCAACCTCTTTCTCTTCACAAACCTCTGGAGAGGGTCTCAGTCCAGGGAAGGAGCCGAATGTTACAATTCTTTCTGACTGGAAAGATGCACTGTGAGAGACTGAAGAGATATTCTTTACCTCCTTTACTACCACACACATACTCACACGTTGTGCTTAAATGTACATGGAGCCTGTCAGTGGGCCATGTCTCCTCCCTTTTCAATTTACGCTGCCTGGTTGTTTTCCTCTCGAGGTTTTCCTGCTGCTGCAACAGCTGATAATGTGCCTTTGGTGACACGGCCATGGAAGAGGGAGATTGAGGAAATTTATGTTCTCCCTAACAACATGCTTCCCTGAGCATGTTCCCCATCCCCCCATCGTTCTGTTCCTCACCCGGCCATGCACCGCCACCACCTGCCTCCTGATATGCAGCGTGATGGTGAGACCTTCATCACGGCCTCTTCTGAAATCTGTGCAGAGTATGAAAGTAGGTGTGAATGCATGCATTCGGTGGTGCTCAAAAAACCTGGGTTTGTAAACGAAACTGAAGCACCAGCATGTTAAAAAGTCAAAGATCTGAGGCATAGATCAAGGCCTTCATTTGGCCACCAGCTGCTTCACTTGCTGCTTAAACTGGAATTCTCATAAAATATGGAGGATGAGTGAAAATGGAGGCATCAGTCTCCCTCCAATTTTTATGCTCCAGTGGTCCTGACTTCTTTGTGTAACCAACCAAAGCCCACACACAGGATCTCTTATTGACAAGACTTACTAAGGAAATTGGAAAGATCTTCAAAGAGCCTGTTACACCTACTAGTGAGGGGAAACATCCATGCCTGAAAAAAACCACAGTTTGATATACCAATGACTTTTTTTTTTTTTTTTTCAAATTAGATAAAATTAAAATGAATACCAATGATGTTTATGTTCATTCGGAATAATTACCAAGCATCTGCTGATATCTTATAGAGGCCTTGATGAGATATTTTTTACCTTACTGGACCTTTTGCATAATAAAAAAATAACGGGTGCTTTGGATGATTGTGGAAATTCAAAATAATCCAAAATAAATCTTGAACTTCACTGTGACTGCATGCCGTTTATTCATTCAGCTCCTGGTGCCCTCTTCCCCATTTTGCAGTTTCTAAAAATAAATTGCATCCACATCCATGATCCCCAAACAGTAACAAACAAGGAAGCTTTGTTGCTTTAAAGACTAACAGTGAGACACAAAAAAACGAAATAAAGGTGTAAGAACACATCATCTAGGATCTGACCCCTCGTCACACACATATACTGTACATACACTCTGAGGTGTGCACACCTATGGTAGGTGGGTGAGCCCTACCTGTTTTTCTTTCCAGCATGTCAATGCAATAGATCCATTAATACATGCACTGCTGCAAACAATTAGCCAGAGGTTCGAAATTAACACCGTGAACGCAGCAGGAACATCGAGATGATCCGCAGTCTGTCAGCAGATGCAGCAGAGTCAATACATTTAATGATCACGGCCACTGAGAACAGATTAAGAGACAGACACAGACTTAAAGCAGCCTTTACCCGGGCTGTGTGATGGTGGTTCTTACCGTCCAGAAGGAGGTTATCCTGGGAGGAGCTCGGCTCTGAGGAGGAGAAGGAGCAGAGCCAAATGCAGGTTAACTGTGATGAAGAGGAGGCTGCAGCATCGCTGGAAAAAACAGGGAGAGGAAGAGGGAGAGCAGTCCCTTACGCCCATGTCGACACGGACTCAGGACGCCCCCTGCTGGTGATGACATGCATTTATTTTCCAGCTGCTTTCATTATTTAGAGCTGCACTAAGTAACGTAGGCCTACATCAGTAGCAGTTACGTTACAAGAGAAAACAACATAAATACATTAGTAAAGTCAAGATGTTTATTCTGTTTATTTTATTAGAGCTTATTTTGTCGGTTTCTTATTGGCAAATTACGGTTGCCGATAAGGGTTAAATGGTTATCATTGAAATATCTTTACCTGTCATATTTTCCAAAATAAAATATTTAACATGACTACAATGTCAAAGCATATCAATGCAATTCAGCAGAGCTTATCTGTATCTTTCACAAAAGCAGTAAAATCTGCCGAAAACACTCATCACACCAAACCACAGTCAGGGACATGACATGAGGAACAAGAATCATTGAAAGTTACATGGTCAGTTGAGTGTAACTTAAAGAGTGCTTTTCAGCACGTCTGTCTTTGCATTTGTTTGGGAGTTTGCATTGCTTTTGAATGTGCTGCACAATGTGTAAGCACATAGGAAACACATGAAACAGAACCCAAAGTTTTCATACAAACCTTAAACATATCACTCACAAAAAAACAAAGTCCATGGATTTATCTTTCAGCATCATTTATTTACAGAAAATACTTCCCAAACCACAACCAGACTGAAGACAACACAGTGAGCAGTTTCCCATAATGACACTCTGTAAACCTGTTGATGTAAAACAGTAACAGACTTCTTTTATTTTGGAAATCTTAATTCAGTATTTTAAATGGTTACATTTTCAAGTAGTGCAGCATGCAATAGCTTCCATAAAACAGTGTTCAGGACAAAATATCCTGAAGCTTTATACATTAAAAATGGTATTCAGCAGGCATAAAAAAATATGCATTACATTCAACAGAAAAAAAGAGATGAAATTCAACATGACCAAATTAATGTAACAGCTTCAGTACCGTTGAAACAGCTGATATTAGTGTTGATAATTTGCCATGGTGTTTGGCAACAAAGGATTTAATCATGCTGGTTGATTTTGGGTTACAGAGTAACATAAGGTGAAGCTTTAAAGCATAAGAAAAACTGTATTTACAAACATGTTAAAACAGCCGATAAAGCACCTCCATTACATTACAGAAACAATAATTATAATCTGCAGTTGATTCACACATCTCACAGCGTCAGTGAAGCCTGGCTTCTTGATTGGATGATAATTATTTACAAAGACAAAAACATCTCAATTATTTGGTTAACGTTTACTTTCTGCTGCTTTGGAATCTCTCATGTCACCTTAATTGTGCTAACAATTGTGCTAGCAACATTGATTGATTCGTAATTCAATTACATCCAACAGAATCTAGCTTCAACTTTCACTGATAGTTCCTCTCAATGGAGCATAAATAGTTCAAAAATAAATCGGTAGGGTTTCCATTCAAAAAGCAACTCAGTCCTTTTTAACTCCGTTGCAGTTCATAGTTAACACACACACACGGACGGATGATGAGATCAGAGTTTAGCCAATGATGAATCTGCACACTGTCAGCTTTTAAAACCCAAGAGAGTCATCACTACGGTATACTCGGCTGCTTAAAATCCCCAACGGTTCGTACTTGACCCCCATTCAGATACGTATGATCTAAAACGTGAGTGTGTTTAAAAAATCTATATATATACATTTCATGATAGTAGCTGCTGATAGAGCAATAGCCAACCTCTAAAGAGGTGTAACATTCATCTGGGAAACAGGCACTTATAATACATCCACTGCACTGCTTTATCAGCCCACATTAGCAGCTTGTTTTTTCTCTCTTGCTTTTTCCAGAGACAACACTGTCTCACGATGTTGATCTCCTGTAAATGCGCTGATGAATCCAGCAACATGCAAGGTCCACCTTTCCACACCGAGATATACTGACAACACATTACTGTACCGTATTACCTAGAGCCCTATTTCTCTGAGTTATGCTGTTTATACAGAAAAGAACACGTACAGCACATTTTTTCTAGGAGCTAAATATCTCAACACAAAGTTTTACTTTTGAAGTAAACTCGCAACACAAAAGGCACCAAAGAGACTGCGACATTCTCAGCTGGCGTCAGAATACTGTGTAGCTTATTGTTAATTCATGCAATTCATAAAAGGAGTACCATGTAGGGATTTTGATATGATAAAAATGATATCCGTTGGATTTAGGACACAGTAGCCAGCACTGTGCCTCTTTTATGAGTGACAAACTCTAACCAGAGAATCTGCCATCTACACACGGAGAAGATGAACCAAAACATGAAGTCCTTTTTAGACTGTTGCTTTTGGGTTGGTTGGAATAAAATAAATATTGTTGTGCCCAATATTATAAAGGACTGTTTAGCGAGGAAACAGCTTCTTCTGAATAGTTTTCATTTCATTATCATGTTCTTTAGAAAGTTCGGACCAGGAATTTAAAAAGGCTTACAACATGTAAAAAATATCAAAAAGTCACATCTCTTTTGAGCCAGAGCTAAGAAGACAGCACAACGCGCTGATAGCAGGGCGACACAAAGAGCTCCGTAAGCCCCATTTGCAGCTTTTTAAAACGTGTGAACAAATGATAGTGTTTGATCTGCAGAACAAATCAGTGAACCTCCCGTTTCCTCATGACTCCTCGTCATCGTCCTCTGCGTCAGGGTTTTGGGAGTCCTGTATGAAGGCCTCCTTCTCTGTGGCCATGGGCTCTCCGTTTATCGTGCAGGCTGGTGTGTAGCTGTTAGACGTGGTCAGCACTGCCTCGGCACTGTTGCGGATACCATAGCTGAAGTAGATTAGGAATCCTACAAATGGGAATTTTTTTTTTAAATAAATAAATTCAAAACAAGGTAAAGAAAACAATTAGACAAATTGGAAGAAAAACAAAATCTAAAAATACCAAAAACCATCCAGACGGCAAAGCGCATCCAGGTTCCTCTGTCGAGCTGCATCATCAGATAGACGTTGACGAACAAGCTAACAACTGGGAGAAAGGGCAGCAGGGGGACCTGAGGGGACAGAATGCATCTATTTGGTTAGTAAATACTCAACTAGTAAAGACAATGCAACCTCAAATATAACACAAAGTTACAGCAACAATTTGACTGCAGGGAAATCCTCCCTGACTTCCTGTTTTAACTGTTATAACACCGACAACTAGGCAAACAAAAGTAGGAGCATTTAATTCCTACTTCAGTAGGAAATGTTTGAGGCTCTTTTCTGAAACTGCGAGATAAACTGCTGATGCTATGAAGGTGCTGTCCAATTCTTACCCAGGACACGTTTGAGTTTTTTAAACTGTGTTCTCTGGACATTGTTTGAAAACCTCAAATATTGTTTATTGCACTTACACAGCGTGATGAAAGGTTCTGTTTGACGGCTGATCTAAATCTACATTTCAGTTCTCAGCAGGCTTAATAGTCTCTAATAGCGTTTAGTACACATCCTTTAACGTTGTTTGGCTTACGTGTTTAGTGGGTTAGAAGTCAATGAACTTTGAATTCTCCTCTTTTCTTTGTTATTTGCTCTGTGTGCTGTGTTTTACAGTTCACACGTCACAAAGAAACCTCCAAGTGTCAGGAGGGGGATATTGAGAATTAAAGAGTGTTTATTTATTACTTTTATACTGTGTGTAGGAATTCAAATGTGACTGTCTGGTGAAAGAACACACTCGACCTTGAAGGCCAGCTTGGCCTTGCTCTGCGGCTGTCTCCACACGATGAAGGTGAGAATCAGGCAGACCACCAGGATCATAGCGAGGACAAAAAGAGACCAGACTGCCAGACCTCCATGGACAGCTACAATACAAAACACACACACCAAAACGCCTGCAGGGGAGAACGAGAGGTTATCACACGATGTTCAGCAACCAGGCTTATCATGCACTGATCTATGGACTCTGCGAGTGGCTCACTGATGATGCTGGTGCAGATGTTGACTGCAAACCCGGACAGCGGGGACGGCTCAGTGTTTGAGGGGCAGAGGAGGTTCTTGACGGTGAAGTGATCGTCTGGTTGTGGCAGCATGTCCATCTTCCCCTCGTTGAAAGACTCGGTTTCAGGTTCATCCTGAGTGTTGGCCATCTCGTAGACGGCACTGGGCTGTTCAGGCTGGTACCTGCAGACCACAAGCAGAGTTTGTATACAATCACACAGCAGCCTATACATTATGAGGGCTTAATAAAATGTGCCTAACAGGCATTAAATATTTAAAAAAATAGGAAGCTCCTGAAGCTGTTTGGTTCTCTGTCACTGTTTTAGAATTCATGAACGATATCAGATTAGAGATGAGCCTCAAACTGGGGATTTGTACAAATTGTGTGGGTTTTTTTGTAGCCTCTCAATCCACTACTGTCCTGACCAACTTTGGAGTGGATGGGAAGAACACTACCTGAGGACCAGCACACAGGCAGCCACCAGAGTGTAGGCCAGCAAAGTGCCGATGGACATGAGGTCAACCAGGTCCTTCAAGTCAAACAGGAAAGCCATAATAGCTGCAGGACACACAGGAGGAAAACAAACAGCAGAGTCAGCAAATGTAACTAAGTTAACTACCTAATCCTAACGTGAACAAAGTGTACGTTAGGATTATTTAAAAACATTTTTTAAATATTCATGTCAGCGCCTTAGATACACAGTGTTTTTGCTACCATCCTCCATCCACAAGGGGGTACTGTTGCTTCTGGCCTCTTCTTAGCCACCTACCAGACAAAAGCCCGGCCACAAAGGTGGAGATGGTGGGAGTCTTCCTCTCGCTGACACGCGCCAGAAACGAGAAAAGCAGACCATCGCGAGCCATAGCAAAGATTATGCGAGGAAGAGGAAACATGGAGCCAAGGAGACTAAGCCAAGGATGGAGGAAGAAGGAGGAAGGGGAAGACATTTTTCTTTTTTAACTTTAAGAAGACATTTTCAACTTTGGTTTCACACAGGGCCTCAACTGCAGCCAACCACAGCACAATGCGCTGGGTTTGTTTTTTTTACAGGGTGAACACTGTAAAATTAAATTTCATTCAAAGGATGGACCTTTAAGCACATGGCAGAAGGATTTATCTCGGTTCTTGTTGAATGCTTATGTTGAGACCTTGTACACCAAGAGTGTCCATCAGGGTTCTTCTGACAGAAACCTAAACCAGTTAGTGATTTAGCTTTCAACCTCACCTGCCACAACACCTGATGTTATGGTAGCTGTTAGAGGGGTTTTGGTTCTGGGGCTGATTTTAGCCAAACTTTTGAAGAGCAGGCCGTCCTCTGCCATGGCCCAGATCACCCTGGGCATTGGGAACATGGAGCCTAGTAGGCTAGTAGGGGAAAGAGAGAGAAAAGCATGCCGTGCAAGTGAATGCACACAGTTAGAAAAATGACAAGAGTGTGACTGATAGAATAAACAAAGGACTCCGTATGAGATGTTACTTTCATTTGGCTTGAGGTTTTTCTCAGAATTGAAAGGAAAAAGGTCCAACCGTGAAAAGTAGCCTCAGACTTAAAATGCGCTCTCTCGTAGTTGTTGCGTTTTTCTTTATTTTTTGTAGTTTTTTGCTCCCCTTCTCTGATCTCTTTCACCAGAGAAGAACTCTTAAACTCTTCCCTCCGGCAGGCTTTACAGATCACTGTAAGCTAAAAAAAAGCCCTTCATAAGAGCACTTTCTTCCCCCAGGCTGTCACGATCATAACGTGTCAGACATGTCGCTGTGAAATAACCCTGGAACTAAACTGTCACTGTGAATGTACATACATTATTTAATTTAAATGATCACCTACACACACTCTATAATTTGAATACTTTAAAGATAACTACCTCATGTTTACCTTATCCGTTTTTACTACTCACCACTGCACTATTATTTTATTTAGTCTTGTACATAATAGTCTTTAATTACTTTAGTTTGTCATTATTATTTTTTGTTTACATTGTACAGAGAGAACACAGTCTACTGAAGTTAATTTCCTTGTGTTAAACATACCTGTTCAATAAAGCCGATTCTGATATTCAAATATCACACATGCAAGAATATCCTCAATACATAAATTTGTTCCAGATTTTGGGTCAAAACCAATATGAAGCTGTATAAAAAGATATTGAATGCTGAATTATTTCTATTTTTGTCGATCGTTTTAGCCTCCTTCATTGGTCCACAGGTGGCAGTAACACACCATGAAACGCAGCAAAGACTGCAGGGGAGACTCCAAGCGTGTCAAAAGTAAAGTAAAAATGTCAAATGTTTGAGAGAAATCTGCTTTGCATATGTTTCATGTAGGAGCATACACAATGAGTCACACTCTCTGTAAACAGGAACTTTGTTTGTTTACTAGAAAACACCACAGGGCACCTGCGAGTACTTTGTGTCAAGTCTTTTATGAGGAATGTTTCACTAATCTCACCTTTAATGGAAGCACCAGATCAAACACATATGTTATTATTATTGCAATAATTAACTTCGATATGCAATGGACTTGTTCATTCCCAAAAAAAACCACAAAAAAAACCACATGCAAACATTAAAAGCGCTCCACCACTTCTCATGCTGAGAGGCAGCAAAGAGCCTCTTACCTGGTCGACAGAGCACATAAAGAGCCGATGGCCACTGCATAAGTGGCTCCCTCCCAGCCCACGTACTTAAAGGCCACAGGTAGAGGGCTGTTCTTGTCCAGCATGTAGTACGGCATCATCACAGTGAGAGCCGCCGACACACCAAAGTACGCCACAAAACAGATCAGGAGAGAGGCCACTATCCCCACAGGAATGGCCCTCTGAGGATTCTTCACTTCTTCTCCTGGAGAGGAAACATTACGATTGTCAGAGAGCGGGAACAGTGTGTTGATTATCATCTTCATGTATTCTTTCTCACCTGTAGTGGCAATGCAGTCAAACCCCACAAAGGCATAAAAACAAGTGGCGGCGCCAGAGAGCACTCCAGACCAGCCAAACGGCATGAAGCCGCCCTCACCGAGACTTTTTTCGGGTGATGAAAGTATAGATTTGCTGCTGCAAAAAAAGAAAGGAAATACCTGCTTTATTGTAAACAAAGTCAAAAGAAACGTTTGACGTTCGGGGAGTAAGCTGCTCATTCACCCACTAGACGGTTGAGTTGCTCGTGCTATTGAGGATTTCCTCAGGGTTTAAGCTCCAGTTGTTTTTGTCTCCTTTGACCAAGCCGGAGATGATGACAAACATCAGCACAAGCACATTGATGCAGGTGAAGACTTTGTTCACCAAGGCCGACTCCTTCACTCCAAAGGCAAGCAGGCCTGCAAGCAGTTGAAAGACAATTAGGAAAAATGTTTAAATAAACCCACCGACCCCCCCCCCCCCCCCCCCCCCTTCCCAGAAACATAAGAGACGGTCCTCACCTGTCAGAGTGATAATGATGAAAACAGCAAATATGTCTGGATACTCTGCTAGGATACCCGGGGCATTCATGGTCATGTATTGTCTGCAAAACCTCTCAATCTCTCGACCAATCAGCTCATCAAAGGTTGCGCTCCAAGCTCTGGCCACACTTGAAGTTCCTGTGCAAAGTAAAGTATTTACAGAAACAAAACCACATCTGGTGAAGCATGCAAATCTTCTTCTCTATTTAATGAGTCCTACCGATCACATAAGACAGGATGAGGTTCCAGCCTGTGATGAAGGCCCACAGTTCCCCAACAGTCACATAGCTGTAGAGATAAGCCGAGCCCGTCTTGGGGACACGCGCTCCAAACTCGGCGTAGCACAAACCAGCCAGAACCGAGGCGAGGGCAGCGATGAGGAAGGAGAGGACAATGGCGGGACCGGCGCTGTCCCTGGCTACAGCTCCAGCCAGGACGTAGACTCCAGCTCCCAGAGTGCTCCCCACACCCAGCGCCACCAGGTCAAACGTGTTGAGGCATCGAGACAGGCGGGAATCTTCCGTGTTACAGTCCACAACCTTCACCCGAAGGAGCTGCTTCCCAATGTCCTTTAATGTGGCCAGAATCATGCTGGCTGAAAAGGTGCAACAGACGCTTTACGGAAGAGAAGTTACCTGTTGACAGGAGAAGACAGGAAAGACAGAAGCTTTACACTCGTCTGCCTTTGTAAAAACAAAAAAAAAAAGTACGTCAAATGTGTTGCCTTACTATTTTCATATGATGTTGGTTGGGAAGTTTGGTGACTTATAACTTTGACATGAATTTGGCCTTCACGGTAAAACTACAACATTCAATCTACCTGCACATCCTGTTCAGTGAGGGAGGACAAACGGTAGCTATGAACATTAGCAAAGTGTCACAAACAAATAGAGCAATGCTACTGGAGTATTTTAAACCTTTATACATTTGGTTTTTGACTGCTTCTATAGACCAACGTGAGGTGCAGATATTACAGCACGCTGTTTAAAAAAAAAAAAAAAAGGTGTTCACCAGGACACACACAGAGGGAGTTTAGATTACTGAACAGTTGGATATGTTATCTTTGTTTAAAAACATTCTTTATGACAGCCATCACGTCAAAAATTCAAGATAACAAATAAAATGAGCTCCTTGTCTTAAGCCATCGATGCATAGAAATTCAGTTGTGTTTTAAACACTAATACCACGAGTGTTTTAAAAGACGGAGAAGAGCGTCTACATTGTTCAAACATGTTCGCCGAAACAAGTTCGAACAATTTAGACAGTGTGACCGTTTGACTTCAATATTTAACATTTAATAGATGGAATCCACTCTACGGTGCCAAGGACTTGTATTTTTGAGAGATGTCTGAACGTTTGCAGGGCTCAACCTTTGTGTTAACAGCATGTAGTACACATTACTTGCTGTTAGCGTCGGCTGGAACTTAAAGAGCTCTACAAAATGTACATTTGCAAGACTCACTCAAATTAACATTTGAATTATTTAATACACACCGCATTTTAAATGGTGTGCCCCCACGTGCACCCCCTTCACAGCTAAGGAAAAAAAGATAGTGAAAAGTTCTGAATTTGCAAAACAAGCACCACACAGCACACATCAGCACAGCCAATATGAGTGTTTGACTTTTTCCCCATCAAATGACCATATGCTAACCTGGGTTATAGAACAATGCAGGAATCGACAGTTGATTGTAAAATAAACAGGAGTAAACCAAATCACCACAATAACACGGTGACAGTTGGTAATTCTGCAGGGCAATCCAAGATCACATTTCAAAGCCTCCTCGAAACACAGACGGGACAGATACAGACCTGCCACCACAACAACACAGACAATACTCACTGTCACAACACTCCACCAAACAGGATCTTCTGTCTTCACAGCACACCACAGTCTCTCTGCTTTGAGCCTGTAATCCAGTCCACCAGCTCTGCCTCAGTGCAGCCGTGTCTGTGAACGGATCGCACTCTGCTTCAGATGAGCAGAGAAACGAGACGTTTACAAGCGCTGGTTTGACACGTGACGCAGGCGCCTCGTAGTGCACAAACCATTCAGGTGTTGAGCTCACAAATAGACACATCACATGGCCTCGGGGCTAAAGACACTTTCTGGAGAGCAGCTGGGATGACAGCCATAATGTCCACGTTCTGATCGGACCGTCTGGCTGGCAAAGTTTCTCATTATGCAGCGAAGTCATGAACACAAGCACGTTAGAGAAGTATGACCTGGTTTACACTCCTCAATATTTAAAAATACAAAATCTGCGTGGAGAAGAAGGGTGCTGATGAATGAATTGTTGTGTGTCACATGATCAAATGGGACAATATCAGTCGCAACTTGTTCCCACTCCACACCAGGATGTAAGACAAGAGGAGCCAAGAGCTATATTTGAACAGCTTTGTGTTACCTGTCGAGGTTACAATGACCTGAAGAGTTGGAGGCAGACATTTCATTGGTTTAACATATGGATGAGATCAGATTGTGGCAGACAAAACAAGCATTGCCGACACATGTAAACATTAAAGTCAGAAGGAAAATGTGCCCGTGTTGCACATGCTACACAAACATCAACATCGGTTAAATTGCCCCTCAAGCACAAGCAGCAAGAACGGGCAGAGCGCAGGATCATACCGAGCAGGCATGAGATCCGACATGTTGCGTCGGAGCTAAAAAAAGGAAGGTAGGCAGGAGAGGACCCTGCCCTCCTCTCAGCCAATCAGCGAAGCCAACACCTGCTCACAACGCGGGGCATGCCGTTAAGTTTGGAATGGCCCTCCGTCACATGCTCGTCACTATTTGGCCTACGGGACAAATAGTTGTTCTCCTTCAGATGCCTTTTATGCGAGCTGTGACATTGTTTATAGTCCAGGAGGAGACAGCAGGCTCACTGTAGGACAAGTGTTGCACAATACATGAAAAGTCATTAAAAAAAAACACGTGAGCGGATAGATGAGAAAATGTGTATTTTGGACAAATGTTTTTATGAAGCTACAACAAAAAGACATTTCAAGTGATCGTGGTCATAGAAAATACTGGACTAAATAAATATAAACATCAATCCCAAATGTAGTTGACCTGCACTCAGTCATGTATAGTAATGCTGGGCGTCCATAAAGCATATCTGTGTTGGCTGAATTCAAATGCGGCAGACAGACACCTGCAGAGCCACCTGTGCCCCGAGAGAACACATTATCCAAAGGGTTCTACGATGCAACCCGACATTTCTCTAACCACGCACGTGAGAGAAGCGTGCCAACTGTCTTTAATTATCATTTTCCAAGCATGAATTTGAAAGAAGAGGACAGCAGAGAGGCGGTTCAGGGACCAAAGAGTTCCCACTTGGCATGCAGAGGGTATTTAGCAGCACTACAAAAAGCCCACCTGCCCTGCTGGTGTAACTGGGGACGGAGCAAACAAAGTGCCATGTGAGCACGATCATTAAAACGACAGCTTGCACAAGCCAAACAAACTTTCCTTTCAAGGGATTCAGGCCGTGTTGACCTTGTTACATTAAAGGTATGAAGGACAAAACAAAACGACAACAGACGTCCAAAATGCAAAAGCCCTTTATAGACGGAAGGATAAACAGGATCTGATTTCTTTCCCTTTGTGCAAGAAAACTGAACTAATGAAGAATGACCCTGAATCACTCACTATATAAATGTCTTTTATGACACTGATAATTAAATGTCTCGGCATTTAATTGTGTTGTGCATATTAGTGTTTTAAGAGTGAACAGTACTGTAACTATGTACCATTCCACATACTGATCTGACTAATAATCCATTTCTCTAGGTTTATCAGGGGAAGATCACAGCCTGCACTTAGATAGCTTCCGCCATATCTACACAACATTTCTGTCATTTTGTTAACAGTAATATGATAACGGTTGTGTGACGCGTTTTTTTTTACCATGCCACACACATTAACAGTACAGCCAATTATAGTAACATCCATGATGTGGATTGGGAGATTCTGACACCCTTGTTTAAGGCTGGGTGCAGTGTCACAAACAGTGGTCCTGTTGGAGCTCTCTGATGTGACCTTGTCGCCTTCTGTGCGTTTAACGTCCCGTCCCGTCCCCCTCTCATGGTTCCACTTCACGCAGAGGCACAAACAGCTCAGTGACATTAAACACAGTGTATGCTGTATAAATAACCTGTTTCTGTATCAACAATGTACACATGTTATCAAAAAACTGATTCCTGTTTTTTTAAGCCTCTTACCATCGCTCATGTTTCCACACTAAACGTTTCCGAAGCCAACATTCAGTGTTCATGCTCTAAAACTGCGAGAGAGGGAAAAAAACACTCACAAGCAGCCTATTGTCCTGGAAGCATGTCGAAATCAAATCCTGACAAGAAACTGTCCAACCTCTTTGCAGACTTTTTTTTTTTTTGAACAACTGCTAACAACACCCATGATCGGCATGAGGAATAGTTTACAAAACTTAAGTCATGTGAGCCAGAACTAAACACACTGAAAGCACAGAACTATGATATCATCTATCGCTCTGGAAATGATCAATATGTCAACACTGTCTTATGCGATGACATCTGTGAACTTTGCACTGGGGGTTGGGGGGATTGCAATTTCATCTGTGCTGTATGTTTAACATGGAGCATATTTGACAAATAAACAACCTTGAACCTTGAACCTTGAACATGAGGACAATGGGATGAGACAAAAGATCACTGATTGAGTTTTTGTGTTGTTGTTGTTGCTGAACTTCTTTCCATGAAGACTTTGACAGACTTCTCAAACATCACTGCACACACATCAGTGACATTGTGATTAAACCATATGTACAGTCATTTAGCACAAAGTTAAGACAAATAAAACATTCACCGATACAAACAGTACCAAAATGAAGTTTCACAGTATAAGTCACAAGAAACATGACATTGTGTTCCTCATGTCGTCTCGTGATCAGCCACAGAAACTTCACAGAGATGGAAATGTGCGAGAGGGACTGATTTGTTTCACTCTATGGGTTCATTTCAGTTCACACATCACTACAGGAAATGACCCCCCCCCCTCCCACCCAAACACACACACGCGCGCACACTCACACGCGCTATAAAAGGCAATGTTTCCCCGCACGTTCAGAGCGCACTCTTTTTTTTTTCTTCCAACCAGTGAACACAAAACTCTCAAACTCCAACATATTTCCCTTTTAAACAGTCTTTCATTAGTACAGCTACTTTAAAGTGCATGTGAACAATCAATGTGTGCAGTATCTACTACGTTGCATCAGCCTCTCTTCTTCCTCCTTTCACACCATGTGCGCCCACGGTCTCCTTTCTGCAGGATACACACGGCTGAGTCCACGCTGTTGTCCCCCCCTCCCACCCGCATATCCAAACTTTAAAAGTCAGATCAACGTGCTCATAATTAAGAAGCAAAAATACATTTCATTACCCAAACTTTTAACCACTTACCTCCTCGAAGATGCAACCAAAAAAACAAACAAACAGAAAGCTGCTAAAAAAAGTCGCATGAAAACACTTTGTGGAGCGTCAGGTGGTGTGTCGGAAAGGACACACACATTCACACACGGTGTCCAAGCCACACACACAGACAGTGAGAAGTCTCCGTGCAGCTGTCTGTTCGAGTTGCTCCACCCGAGTATTAAAATAATCTGATTCTAGATGGTCCACTTGTCTGCAGAGCCTGTAACCACCAGATGGCACTCTTTACAAGCAAATCCCCTCCACCTCAAATTGAGTGCTTCCTGGATATAGAATCAGAAACATGCATACTGTTGTTAGGTCTTCATTACATATTTCTTTCACTACTCGTCCTCCCTATTGCCAGGGTTGTTTCACAACACTGGCATGGATCCAGGATGATTTTGGATTCATGTAAAGTTGCACAACTCAGTCGAGGGACAAAGCTGTTCTGCTCTGTTAGGAGTTTTCTGCTGTGGCTGTGGAGCAGCACCATGTTGTGATCCTCTTATTTCTTGCCTTACGTTTCACATCCTGAACCAAAGTCTACAACCGGGATCAATGCAAAGCGATCCTCACCAATTGCTCAGCAAACAGTTCACTCTCTCCGGACTGAGAGATTCTTTCATCATTTTTCCGGCAGGCAGCAGAAGTTGTTAAGATCATGTGGATGCAGCTTCATGATTCCCCTCTAACCAGTTTTGGACCAAAACTGATTAAGAAATAATCGGACATAGCAGTGCTAGCCTATATGCTGCTTTATCAGACATTTCTAAATGTATGGTTATCTGCCTTTGTGGCTTACCTTGAGAAATGGGAGTCAGAGATCTCAGGTGTTTTTTGTATAAGGCCTAATAGTTCCCAGGCCTCACTAAAGTAATACCTCCTTGAACAAAACTCCTTTAAATATATGGTTGATTTTTCTGTCTTAAGTAACAGCATCTGTGCATTAATGGTGGATTCCCTATTAACTAATTGTCAAGCGTTGTCTCAAGCTCCAGCTGCAGTATTGACTTTGCAATCAGTTTAATAAGGACTGAAAAGACATGAGACACCAGGAGAATGCTTTTAATTACGACTTACAATGGACAGCAAGAGGCTCTGTGGGTCCCAAATCGGCATTGGAAGCAGTCACTGCCAGTGTTTTGCATAAAGAAAATCAGCACTCTCTGCTGGGCCTGACAACAGTCCCCACTGCTCACATTGATCTCTCCTCTCGCTTGCTGACACCAGAGTGCGGCTGATTCTGACCTCGATGATCTTTTACAATCACATCAGTCACAATAAAAGTGTCTAATCAGTTTGACCCAGGAGGCAACAGATTGCCTCTCAAGCTTTAAATGTCACAAACTTTATGCGAACTCACTTGTTTACTGTCTGCCAAAAATCAGATTTGAAGATAGACATCCCTTTACTCTTCATGTTTTTAAATGAAGAGACGGCCCTTGTCACATGTTCAGCACTGCTGGAAAACAGAAAGTAGAGGCCCAAAACTCCCTCAGTTTATTCCTCTCATGTGTCACCGTAATAGTGAAGTCAAAGAGAGTCTTCATAATCCTGAAATACAACATACATGTATAGCAGAGTTGGAGCGGAAGGACTCATCTGTTGTGATTTCATGATGGAGAAGAGATATGACGTTAGGTTGAGGCAGCCTTTTTTCAATATGGCGACCTTCCTAAGAGAGCTTTAAATCTCCCCTTCAGTAACTAATGTGTGACATCACTGAGACGACGTCCTTGTTTTTAATGTTCTTTGCCTGTAAACTTTCAAATAAAGATGGCAGCCCGAAATGACACGCTCCAGTGGAATCGATCAAATACAGCAAGAAATGCTCAAAACTAAATCTTGACTATTTTCTGATATATTATTCTAAAACTTTGATTATGAGCCTACTTGATTTGCATTTTTTCAATTCTAACCTCGGGCGTAATGTGTGATTTTGTTTTTATCCACATGGTTAGACTAGCCTGTGATGATATTGTTAGTACTGTTTCTGCTCTTAAGTCTCCTTTCAGGGGTTTACAGAAGTGCTGGGTCTACATACTTTAAAATGGCAGAGTGCTCACCTTTCTAACTCAAATATAACATCAATACATGACAGGGAAAACATGAGGCTACTCTAAAACTCTCACGTCTACTATATTTTCTCAAGTGCCGCATGTTGTGATTTTTCCGTTGCAGCTGCTGCATCCTACAGTATAAGGAACCTGTTAATTTTTTATACAGTGGTAAACTACTGTTAATGTTGCATTTCCCCTGCTGAGTGTCCTTCTAACAAACTGAAGTAGAAAAGCTTTTGACCATAAAAAGGACTATCAGGTCATAAAGAAAGCAGTCTTACCATCCAAGAAAAATACAACAAGCTCTTCAAAGAAGGATGAGCTTGCAGACTTGGTGCCCCGGGCGTTCACACCACCAGGAGTTGATTCTTCTGAAAAGCACAGACTAGCTTGCTTCAAAAAACAGCCATGAAGAGCGAGTGTCTCTGAAAGGGCCGTTCATATTCAGGAGAGGAAAAAGTGAAATCTGTTGTTAGGCCGATCTTAATTAATTTTACAGTATTAGCCAAATGTAAGAAAAAAAGAAGAAGACACTTACCAAAGCATCCATCATCATTTTAAAGGACCTTGACTAATCATTGAATGAAGCAACTTGAGGTCTTAAAATTCAGGTTTCTATGCAGACACTTAAACCTGATTGAAGGTTTGACAGAAATGTGTCAGGAGCTAGCTTGAGTTTTAACTGTTGTTTCATATTGTGGTTTCCTCTGCAGACACATTTTTTCTAGTCCGTTTGCAGTTGCAGCACTGTAATCGGTTGCTTTATACTAAACTGTTAAATGTGAATTCTAAATAGCCCTTTGTATTGTTCATGAAATTATTCATTGGTTGTTGGCCTTCTCTGCCGAAGATAAAATACCACATAACCAGACAAACATTTCACAAATTCATGCAATTAACTTCATAATTTCTGGAATGTTTGTCTGAGTCTAAGCAAGCATTTATCTAAAAACTGAAACAACAGAAGACAGTATCATGGCAGGCAGTTTGTATTCGAGCAGCAGCAGCGTGCTCACTGAAATCCCTCTCTGACTTGTGCAGTCTCCTGGGTCAGACTCTGAAAACATCCTCTTTGTGCATGTCATAGCCCCAATTCTGACTTCCACAATATTGCATTCTGCTGGATCTTTCCTCCAGGCGATTTTACCCAAGTGAGCCCATAAGAAATACACAAAGACAAACTGTTACAACACAGAGTACACTGTGCTTTCGGGGTTTCTTATAAAATCCACTCATGTACTACACAGCATATACTGTATGTGCTGCATATTTTATAGCAGCCAAATCTACAAGGATTGCTTCCAACAACGTACACATCTGTAAAATTCAGTGCAACCCCACATGAAAAAGCAATGGTCCAACATGGGACCCTGTGAAGCTTCAAGTTCAGGATGTGCAGCTTCAGAGACTGTTGGTTTAAATCAGGTGAGTTCTGAGACCACACTTGTTTCTGCTATTTTACTGTGTGAACACATTTGCATTATAATTGGATTGGACTGCATTACATTGTTCAATTCATCCCCTGTGGCAGCACATGAATATTGGGCCATTTATGGAAAAGGCCAGAAGGCTTTTTTTTTTTTTTTTTTTGGGGGGGGGGATTTGTTGGCATTTACTTTAATGTCAATACTTCACAGTTTCTGCTGACAATTCATTCATCTTCAGAATACAGTTTGTAACTTAATTAAGTGAGCTACCCAAAAACCAAGGGGTTAATAAAACGTTCAGTTACAGTATAACCTGCTAAGACATAAAACATAATATAGACGAGAATACCCTCAGAATGACCCAGAAATTATTTCAGATTGAGTCGGCACCTTAAAAGACAGCCTCGACAAGACACTTCATTGTGATCTTTCCAAACTGCCTTTCATGGTGTGCCTGCTATTAAAGCTGCTCGTATCTGCAGCGCACAAAGACACATAATCTAGTGTAAGTAGCTCAAAGAGCAGATGCCGAGGAAATGAAACTGTAAGAATTACAGTCTGATGAGTTGTCTTTCACCCTCCTTACATCATGTTGTGGGAATCACCGAGGCGGTTGCTCTGAACAGTCCCGTTACATTTCACAGCTTACATGGTCACCAAATGGAAACTGGAACTTTATGTTCTGTACTGCAGAGAGTTTCCTTTTTTTTGTCTTCCTAAGATTTAAGAGCTTTTGTTACTTAAGTCTGGATGATGTTTTGGCACACTCAGTTCACAAAGTATATATTCAGGCATTTCAGTCAGGCTAACAGAAGCTCTGTTTAAGCAGAAATGGCTTTTCCTTATATTACATTGTTCCTTTTGTTTAAGCTATCAAACTTGTGTCAATGTCATGCATGTTTTTAGAAATAAGTGTATCATCAGATCATAAATCATACAGCAAATAAATAACATGAACAATGCCAAAATAGCTTATTAGCATGCTAATTAATAGCATACAGGCTGCTAGCTTTAATTTAACTTAGTCATTAATAAACCGTACTGTATTTGTATCTTATTCTACATGACCATATTCTATTTCTAATAGGCCATTAACAAATTGTTTTGTCCTGAATTACTGCTTATAGTGAGTTAGGAAAATGTTGAACAGGAGTTATGATCTTCATGTGCTGTATAAAAGTGTTACCCTTATAAGGTAGTGGTAACTCAAGAATAGTTCATCTCTAAAAACTCCCAACTAGTATGTTTCTAGAAGCAAAGTTGTGCTTCCCTTCTTGGCATGAACACTGTAACCTTAATATAAAGTGTTACGAATATAAATAATTATCTTAAATACAATTATATACAACAATAACTCTTTAGGGACCTTCTTTACATGTGTCGTAATTACACGAAGAAACAACGTTAATGTCATTATGGTTAAAGTTGCAATAAAGAATGATTTTTTTTTCATAGAATACTGTATGTTTTCAAACTCACGCTTTGTAGTATTGTTTGTTGAAGTTACAAACAAAAAAAAAAAGATATATTTACACAGAGTTCAATCAGAATACCAAATGAAGACCCAAAAACCAAACACCAGTTTTTGAGCGCAGGACTCAGTGACTGAGTCAGAGCAAGTTGTAGATAATACAGCTCTTGCATCTGCACAAGTGTGTGTTGGGACAGAATCAGCAGTCAGACTGCACATTCAGTTCATTCTCATTGTTCTTGTGTCTCGACAGCCTCTGATTTATTATCATTAGTAATAATGAAAGAAATATGCCGCGATGGTTATTGTGTATCACACATCGATTTTACTTTTGAGAACAAATGCAGACAATTTATTTTGGCACGATTAAAATGACAATGACATTGGGTCAGATGAGCGATGATTAAACACTCCACTTCAGACTAACAACCTCGTTGCCTGAAATGTATGCAGAGCGATCCTCTCTCTGCTTTTTGAGAAGAGCAGGAAGGCGTCTTTTAAACACTTTGGTGTTACACAAAAAGGAATGACATGTTCATGATACCTTTGGATAAACACAGAATGACTGTTTCTGAATATAAATTTGCTTTCTTCAGCTGCAGGGGTGGCAGATCAAAACGCTGCCATATGCTACAATACACAGCTTAAGAATGTGTATTAATGCAGTAGGTGATATAAATTTGCTTTCTTCAGCTGCAGGGGTGGCAGATCAAAACGCTGCCATATGCTACAATACACAGCTTAAGAATGTGTATTAATGCAGTAGGTGTGGATCACAGAATTACAGTATCTATGGCAGGAACCAAGGCATTAGCCTTTCTTTGGGATGCCCCAAATCAGCTCCTGTTCTACTGTTTGTGACAGTGCTGCTTGTGTACAACATGGAGGAAATACTGAGAATAATCATAAAGACATCCATTCAAAAACGAAGGTTTTTAAAGGAGGGGATTCAAAAGAACAGTAATTTACACATAACATGAAAACAAGAAGGCTCTTGTATTGTACACTGTTTAATGACAAGTTGTCCAAGTGAGTCGTCACAATAACAGTCACATATCAGTGATGTTCCCAAAATTTTAGCTGATTAATTACCTTCTCATGTGAAAGCTACGGGAAACACGGCATGGGAATTGCAGCCGTTCTAAGGGATTTCTGTCACTGAGTAAGTAGAGTCACAAAAGTCAAAAAGAGTTCATTAGTCTTTCTTTGTCTTGATTTAGATTGTCTTTATGTGGGATTAATCCTTGTGGGAATGCTAATGAGAAAAGTGCACATGAATCTTAGTTTCCTACTGAAGTCAGCTGTTTGAGTCGTACTATACTCAAACAGCCTTCTTCTATGATGTGTGGATCATCAGTACCAACTTTCCCCAGTACAATGTAGTGAAGTTAGTGAAATTCACAACATAAACTACATTAATATGATTTAAGGTTGGAGAAACTTTGTGTTCATTTTTGCAAAGTGGTAAAAAAAAAAAACCAAAACTGTAATATAGGTAAAAATGTGACTTGTAAGTTATACAACACGCTGTGAACATTTCACATCAAGTGATTTGATCACTCTGCTTTAGCTGCAAATTACTGGCTTAATAACAGGGCCATAAATAACCGCACAAATGCTCCCAGTAGTAGCATAAATTCCAACATTACAACACAAATGTTTCAGATACCCATTAAAAGTGTAATAACTCAACACAGCTCATTACGTTGTGCAAATTACATTATTTTTATACGAAAAACGTCCCACAATGCAAATTAACAAAGATGGATCACAGTGATTAAATACGTTGACTTTTTGAATTTCATGAGCTGGTTAACACTGTAAATCTCTGCTTGTCTTTGACACCATCACATTGTTTGGATTTAAATACAAAATTATCAAAGCAAGTAAGGTGTAACAATCTAAAGTATTCTTATTTTCTCTGAGATTGTGCAAAGGTTTGATGCAGCTTTGCCCTTTTTAAGCCACAGTCATTGGTCATGCGTTTGAGATGACAAGTCGAATTCACAGAGCCCGTAAATGTCCGCCGGCTGGCGGTGGACGGACTCGGCAGGGTTTAAACTTTAAGCGTCTAGCTGCTGGTTAGGTTGGACGCTTCCCAAATGGAGCGATCTGCAGTAAATGGGGTTACACAACATCTTAGGTTGCAGATGGTGTTTGAAAGCAGACAAAACGCTCAACAATTTTTTTTTTTATTATTTTTTTTTTTATCCCATTCAGAGAAAGACTCAAAAACAGAAAGTGGGTATAGGTTGTGTGCAAGGTTAACATTTTGAGATGAAGGTGATTGTTAACACTCGGTTTGAGCTTGGAATCCATTCTCGATCCTGGTCTCTGTGGAGACAATCATCCTCTAATAACAGTAATCTATCTCCTCGTTGGCCAGGACAATAGCAGTTCTGCAGGGGATGTAGACCTGAGAGAGAGAGAGAGAGAGAGAGAGAGAGAGAGAGAGAAAGAGGGGAGAAAGAAGGCAGAAAAGTGAGATGACAATAGAAGATTAATGCTGCTAATGAGATCTCCGATTTTGGGATGATTGAATCCTCAGGTTTATTTTGGATTTTTTAAAAGTCCAACAAGGAAGAACTTGTTGGTGCCTTGATTACCAGACAATCAAGATCGACACGATGGCTCAATAAAGAGGAGGAGAAGAAAAATAGAGGGGAGACAGAAGAGGATGGGTGGTGCATTTAGAGGGATATTCAGATCTGAGCAGAAAAATGACTCTTCAGGGGAGACGGTGCTCAAACTCCACAGACTTGATCGAGGAGGGCCATCAAGGTGTGACGGAGCTGCAGCAACATGAACACCTCTGGGTGGCACTGCAGTCAGCAGACGAGCATGAGGAGGGAGTCAGTGGTTCAGTTGTACCTATGAACTGATGCTGTGGCAGGATATGCATTAACATTATATTGCATTTAAAGTGAGTGATCTTCAGATGGACAATCATACCTGGAGTCAGTGTTAAATAAAACCAATCCTCGATGTAATTCTTAAAGCTTCAATCAAAGCAGCATCTGTGTTTTACAGTCTATCTAGGGGCTGTGCTTCAACTGCAAAGTGTGGATTCTGTTAAAAATACAATCTACCAGTGGGTATAAGCTGAGCTAAAAGAATCTCCAGAGTTTTGTTGGACTGAAAAAAAAACAAAAAACATGTCAGCAAAAAAAAAATAAGCACACCGTAGAAAAGAGAAAGAAAGAGCGTGTAAATGTCAGATTCCTTATATATACAGTACAAAGAAATGTTAGTGAGTGGGTTAGTCTGGAGTTCTGTAGCTAATAAAGTCTTTGATCAATCCTTTTGATATTCACAGTGTCATTTGGAGGCGAGGAGCCACCAAGCACCATTAGTCACTTCAGATTTATGCCAAAGGAAAAGGCGAACGGACATAAATGATGCTATATTTCCCAACAGAAAAGTGAAAAAGAGAGCAGAGCTGTAAACAATTCAATCACCCCCTGAACTCTTCAAGACGCCCCTCGGCATCAGTGGATCGAGCTCGCTTTCTTTGGCAACAGTTTGTCACCGAGGGAGCCGAGCAGCCCGGCGCTCAAACACTGACACAGACATTGGTGACTAATTAAACAGTCACAGTGGGAGAGTCTCAGTGCAGGCGCAGCGCAGAGAGAGGAGACGGCAGAATGAATCACTGCACCTGTTAAGACAAAAGCTTCCACTTCGCCAAACCGCAAATATGTCAACAGCTTTTATTTCTGACAAACAGACAAATCCGAAATCAATGTGTGAACAAAGAGCAGCACAAAGTGTCGAGTGTTAGCGCAGTAATCAGAGGAGGACTTTCTAATCAACATATGAATCCAGCAACATGAGGTCTTAAATGTGTGAACTATCTACAATGACCTTTTTTACACTTCAGGCTACACCATCAAAAAAAAAAAAAATAAAAAAAAAAAAAAAGTATTTACAGTTACATACCTTTTAAGTCTGACATTTCATCCAATACATGATGAGAGGGCTGAGATGAAAAGGTGAAATAACGGAAAAAGCTTCTCAGTGTATCACAGACGCACGAGTGTAAGGGGGGGACACACCGGTGATTTGACAAAAAACTGTACTGTACTTACATGTAGTTTTAGTCGAGTCAACTCTTGACACATTTAACAATAATCAAGGTTGCCCAAAGTGCTTTAACGAATAATAAAGGCAGAACAACTGCTTGTGACAAAAGGCTCGTACCTGAGATGAAGAGAAGAGCAGGGTCTTCAACAATGACGTCAACATTTATTCGTGGCTGAGAGATCTGCTTTGAAATGGTTCGCTGTTCTAATCAGTGACTTTAACTCACAGACATGTTATTCTTACCATTTAAGAATCCCATGTGTCTCTCCTTCACCCACCAATTTAATCTATCACAATGTCACCATTTAGTGGCCGTGGATGCTGTATTCATCGTCTTTTGAAATCCTTCCCTGGAAACGAAAACAACTATAAAAAAGGTCTTTAAAAAAGGCCGAGCTGCCAAATGACAGCAAAGAATTACAGAACTATTTCAAAGGGATGCCAAACTATTTATCTATTTCAGTGTGGTGAAAGTGGGGAGCCTTTCAATATCAAGAGGCCATCGTCTAATGATTCATCAATCTGTAGATGTTTGCAATAACAAATATTCATCAATCAGTCTTTATTTGTACCGCACCACTGAACAAAAGGAGCATATCTGGACTGATCTTTGTTATATTATTCACAGGGACTTAACATGAGCCCAGCACTTTGCACGTTTAGCAAACAGCAGCATGCTAATATACTGTAGTATAATAATCAGTTTGGATTTCAAAGCTGCTCCCAGCAGTAATGTCTTCACATTTCTAGTTAACCTGTTATGATCTCATTTAGATGACGAATTCAGTCACTGAATAATCACAGACATTTGTCAGACATATTCTAATCAGTGCAGACACATTCTGCTGCTGTTTTGTGAAACAGGCAACTCTTCCTCCAGAATCTTACTGCGTCTGCAGGAACGTGTCCCAAGCGCCTGTTTTTCCTTTCGGATGAGTCATCCGGAGAATGTGTTCAGCACTTCACGGGCAGACACTCATAAGCCGCATTTCAGATCTGAATAACAGCAGTTACTACCAGCCGTCAGATCCAACAGCAGTTACAACCGAGCCTGTGAAAACCTGTTTGCAGTATGGGTGTTAATATCAGAGTTTCAAAAAACAAACTAAGGAGACAAAGCATTTCAGTTTGTTTCGAAGAACATAGGCTGTATTGAAGTTAGCCTCGCACGTTGTCCTTTTTTTCACCTCTTTTGTCTCACTGTGAGAATACTCTGCACCCTTCAGAGCAGAGTCCAGCCTTCAGGCAAATACTCTATCTGATCAATGTTCAGACACACTGATGAAGGATTCATGAAGGCTTCACAGGAATATATCATCCTCCAGGTTTTTGGCTATACTGACCCAGGCTGAAGCCCGACTATCTGTGCACTTAAAGTGTGCAGACATGTCTCTGCTGGGCTCTATTACTCACGAGCAGGATCCTCTGCTTTAAGCACTTCTGCACATGCAGGATGTACTTAAGAAGGGCCGAGGATCTGAGTGGGTAACAACAGAGACCTGACTGGGTTGGTTAACAGAGTCAAGACTCTCTTCTACTTTTTAGTTTTCATCTTTTTAACAATGCTGCAAAGTTTTCAAGAAGAGTTTTAAAACAGGAACAACAAATGAGTCAATGAATACTTACATTGGTTGATGGTTCCGACTTTAAAGAGATTAAGAAGAGATGTGAAAAATGTTTTCAATATGTTAACATAATGAATCAAAAGTCAAGTTGAAATGATGTCAGGATGATTGATGCGTTAAATTGTGAACCTGTTTTATCAATGAAGAACTGATGCAAGACGCTAGCTGTGTACAGTCTGTGTGTGCACGGGATTAAAAAGTAAACGCACTTCATCCTGAAGCCTTCTGATCATCTTGTCAAAGTATGCCTCACTTTCTTTTTCTTCTTCGCTTCAAATTCACTGTTTTTGTTGAAAAGTCAGAGCTAGCTCTTTGATGCATCAAACTGTTGAGATGAAGCTAATTATTTAGTGCTCCACATTAGAACTTTGACATAATGACAGGCAACCCAAACTGTAAACGTAAATAACACACTGAGAGGTTCGGCTAAAATAGCGTCGTTGTTGTTTTCACTTTGGGGTGTGTGTCCCTGAATAGTTCGGTTTCTGTCGCGCTCGATGAATCAAATCCAAATGTTCAATAGCAGCAGTCTCAGTTCTTGACGTAAGATTGTCATGAAATGCTCTGCAGAGTAAATCAAGTTGTCACTTCTCTCAGAAGAAGGTTTAACTGTAACATTTTCATTTGCATAAGAAAAAAAGATTTTTTTCATCTTCTTTATTTAGCTTGATGGTTTCATAGCTCCTGAAACATTTGCTGTCTTTAAATAACCAGGAGTGAATCAAATGAACAGGAGGGCTTATCTTTGTTAGCCAGTACTCATGTTACATAACACATTTGTACCGACTTCACAAACTGTAAGCGAGACCTAAATATGCTTAAAATGTATATAACAGTAAAAAAAACACATTTCATTTGAATTTTGTAAAAGTAAGGGGGATTATCTCTGGCAGATGATTCGAGACTATAGGATCGTTTTGATATGTTCTACAATTCATTTAGCGGATGCTTCCCCCCCCAAGGGACGTGAATCAAGGAGTAAGTACAACACCAGCAAAGATGTAGAGAGGAAGTAACAACGTCATGAAGTGTTAACGATCAGCTTTTAGTTCGATTTTTTTTTACATTCAAATGTGTATATATATATATATATATATATATCACCAACAACATCAACAACAACCCGTCATGAGAATTCTAATCAGCATCAGTGAAATCTTAAATATCATCACTGCAAAGCTAAAAACAACACTTACATTTGTTTTCACTGCTTACCTGCTGTGAACTCTCAGAGCTGGAAACGTTCTTGTTTTTCTGACAAACAACACAGTCACATGATGAGCTGCAGTGTATTAAACGCACGGTCTTTAAATGATCCTGATATTCATTGCTTTTTTTTTTTTTTTTTTTCCCTCCTTCTCTCGTGATTTGGTCGAAAACAATATGAAAACATCTAATTAACACTCAGGTTGCTTACTCTTCAAGGAGGTGGAGGCTGCAGAGTGAATGAACAGCGACGTGATGAATCTTCCTGCATCCTTGGCCTGTCCTCAAGAAACCCAGAGGGTGCAGCGACACCCACTTTGTAAACCAGTGGTCTATTTAATAGCTGCCGTTTAAACTAAATATGACTTCTCATTGTGCTTATTCACAGCCCAAATAGGATATTAGCATTTTAATTAGAACTGGTCACTGACATGGATCTTATCAATTATTTAATGAATAAGAGAAGATTTATTTTAGATGTAGACGGTTCTTTAAACACTCTCCATTTACTTCACGGTGTTAACTATCTGATGCTGTGAATCAGCTCTATCAGATAGACATTGTCAAAATAAACATCTGTAAGAATGATAGAATGTTGTTTATGCACTGCAGCATTTACTTCCTTTAACCAAAATGTAAAAACTTAATAAATCATGTTTTCTTTTTTTCTGATTTTTCTCTCGTTTGCTTTGTCTTAACAAGTTATTTTCTTTAAACATTGCTGACATAATGCACAAAGAGACAGGACTGAAAGAGCAACAGATGACATGACAACACCGGTGACACACAGTCCACCAAGCCGGCCTCTTCCAGGCTATATGAGCGTTTATCATCGCTCAGTAACAATGAAGCCAGAGAACTGACAAAACCATTAAAAAGACACGAGAGGGGAAGTACGCACAGACTTTGAAGGCAACAGTTGTTAAATAAAACATGGACGGCGTGGGCACTATCGGTGGCGCCCGCAGAGGCTACAGTCTGATTATTCTTGTCATGAGCAGGTAGGTGTGAGGAGGAGGAGGAGGAGGAGGGGGAGGGGGCAGGAGGAGAAGCAGAATCTTTATGCAAGACAACAGTTTCAAGGTGCAATCTCTGAGAAGAAGTCTCGAACAGAGATACAGTATGTGCAGAAGGGACGGCAACACCCCCCCCCCCCCCCCCCCCGTCTGCCCTGCTCCTCTCACTCCCTTTCATTCCCCATTAATCCATGATGGTGCCAACATTAGCAGATGACTTGTTAACTAAACTTCACATTTTGGCCAAGAGGGACGGGGCTGAAGCCTTGCTGTTTGAATTAATAAGAGGGAGAAAGATTTAAGAGAATCTGGAATTTGAGTCCTTCACTGATGAAACCTCGGCTAATATGACGAAGGAGGAGGAAGAGGGGGAGGAGGAATGTCTGCCTTGGAGAGCAATAAGCTTTTTAACAGGGTTAAATAATGCTCTAAATAGCTGTGTGATCTTTGCCAAACACATTTTTGATCCATTTAAGAGCTCGATCCAAGTGTTAATAAAGTGTAATATCCTCCATCCATTAGCTGTAGCAGTCTCAGTATTGATCTGAGGAGGTTCAGGCTGAGTTCAGAAAAACAAACAGCTCATCCGGTGTCACCTCTACTACCCACTGAACAGCAACAGCGCACTGCCTATAGACATTTCTTATTTCATTAGAGAAACAAAGCATAGAAAGAAGATGAAGGACGACTGTGCAGACTACTTCACTGTCCTCCTGCGTTAATAAGACTCATTAAAATAAGATCTAACGTATGCAATCAGATGAGCGAGTGTGCTGATCCTCTCTAAATCATCCCTGACCTTATCCATTAACATCTTACTGCCTTTAGAATCCAAATTGAGAAAAAGTGACTGGAGGAATATAAGGGAGAGATCCATGATGAAGATCCTCGAAAACTCTGCTTAAAATGCGCATCAGTCTTTTTGTGGATTTCAAGGAGCGACCTTGTTCATGCTATTAGCCTGAAGCTAATCTTCATGATAGAGGCCCAGCGGTTTATTCGGCAGATATTGTCTTCCTCTAAGTTCTAACAACATGAATAATGCACGTTGTTTGTTCGACAATCTGAGGGAGCTGTAGAGATCAGATTCAAGTGTGGCACAGCGACTCCCAGACGACTGTCAGCAAGAGCAGGAAAAATGAAGAGATGCCGAATATCGTGTTTACAAAGTTTCATTTTGGTCACCATCGGCTGGTGAACAGAATCAAAAGGATTTTTTTTTTTTTTTAATTTGGCCATATTTAATTCATCTCTTAGACGCTGCATCACCAGCTTACTGTATTAGTTAGGAGATTAGTGAGTAAAGCACAAGCGAAGCTGGGAGAAGCAGCAGAGAAACGTTGGCTCTTTGTCAGAACAACACGACCTCCCTCAACACGAGCCGACTTTGTAAAGGATTCTGTTCTGTCCAAACCCAATCAAGGCTTTTTAAAAGTGATTCATGAAAACAAAAATGAAACATTACTGAACCAAACATTAATAAGCAGACACACAGCTGTGTGTACTTTGTTATTGTTACATGCAGGGTGCTTAAATAACATTAAAACACTCCTGATAAGAGCATGGAGGCAGGGGCATTTTGAGGAAAGTGTCACCAGTGCTGCAGAAAGACAGGAGGAGAGTAAATCTCGGCTCGTGATTCGTTATAGAGGGATTCATATGCAGGCGTAGTTTATAGTGTAACTGTTCAAAGTTGCTTATACATAAGGTTGAATAATTCCCTCATGGGCTCTTTGTGGTTGCATATATCATAAGAGTAGTGTGGAGAGCAGCTCAGAATGTGACGTGAGGTCTGCACAAGTGTCTCCAATGTTTAATAATGTTAAAGTCCTTATAGAAGAGGTTCAGGTGTCTTTCATCCAGGAATCAGATTATAGTAAACATCAACAGAAGAAATTGCTGTCCTATTATTGAGGTAGTTACATCTGTTTTGTTAATGTAGTCAAACTGTGTGAGGTGAAAAAGGTAACGGTATGCGAGGACAAAGCTAAACGCCCAAATCTAAACAAGTGTCTAGAATACAACTTCTACATAAGGGATGAAAGCAGCTTTTCTGCATTTTGTGAAATGTGAAATGATGCTCGACATGTGGCTTTGTATAGCTGCAGGCAAAATCAATTTAAACAGAACAATGACAAAGAAAAATGTTTGTCCAAACTTGCACTGCTTAATGTTTTTTTTTTTCCCATTTTATTTTGAAGGATATTTCTGGAGCTGCCTCATCACCACCTACAGCTCTGTTTGATGTTGTTCTCCTCCGAGCGCCTTCATTTCATATGTGTAATGCATTATGGGACAATGCAGTCCATCAACGACACACTCAAAATTCATTTATTTGCATACTGACATTTTTGAGTACTCTCAGTTTTGCCACTTTGTCAGTGGTAATGTACAACATCCTCCAACCCTGTTAGAATTAGCATGCAAAGTGTGGCGTTGATACAGCATAGGTTAGGACTGAAGTGTGTTAGAGTGGACTTGACTACAGCAACCCTGGACTCAGACCACAAGTGCTCTCTGAATGTGGGACTCAATGACCTTCAACAAGAAATGACCTTTGATGGAAAAAAAAAAAAGAAGAAAAACAGATTTACCTTTATGGAGTTCTGGCGTCCGTTGAAGGGCTGGGCATCTGTGAAGAACTCTGTGCTGTGGTCCAGCCGTCCGTGTCCCCCATACTGAACCATGTCTGAATCCAGCTTGATTTTATATCTGACAGAGATCAAGGTTAAGGCCCGATAGCAGTGGGAAACTAGATTATAAGATCTCAGACATAAGATGCACGAGAGGAGGTTTTATCAGCTGTGCTTTGGATGTGCTGACTTGGTTTAGCAGCGCTCGGCTGGTTTATATTCATTGAAATCCTCACATCCATCAGCATTCATCTCATCTCAGCAGCACTACAAAGTGACAGTGCAGAGCCCCAACAGACAAAGAGAGCGCTGCCTGAAACGAACAGAACTACAAAAGTGATTCAAGCATCGATCAACCACACAGCCCGTCTGTCTGTGGTATTCTTCTAATTCACTGCTTAAATAATGAATTCAATCAAAAACAGAACACTGAGTGAAAACAACGAGTGACAACAAATACACAAAACTACAGGGTCCAAGAAAGTATCCGCTTCTCTTCATCATGTTTGGTTGTTTTACAACTTTGAGTCACAGTGGAATAATTACACTTTGTTGTAATCAAAAGGAGGACACATTTCTGAGAGCGAAAAACATTACACATTGAACTTAATAACACATGAATGACTGTCAAGGTATTTTTCCAACTCAGGCTAAAATGTAGCAGAGGCACCAGAATGTGTGCATGCATACTGTATAGATCAGACATTGAGCCCCTGTACTTTTTCCTACACAGATGCTGGATAATTGATGTGATACATGCCCATTATTCCTCTGCACATGATTCTTTTTCCCTCTCCGTTTAAGTTTCTTCTTGCCAAAACTGCTTCAATAAATGTTTTAAGATTCAAAGTTGCAAAAACAACGAAACATGTCACAGTGGGGGGTTGCTGGTGGTGGTGACAGTGAAATAGTCAAAAGAAAGAAAACCTGCCTTTGATCATGTAAGATAACGTGTGTGTGTGTATGGTCGTGTCAGGGATGGGTGGGGTAAGTGAGGCCCCCTTTTCTTCATTCTTTTTGCACATTTTTCTCTGCTGGGTTTCTGCACTAAGCCGCTCAAACGACTAATGGCAGCTTCCAGAATCAGGTTAGAGTCGTTTCAGGAGATGTGCATGTGCTTCCTCGAAGAGGAACTAGAGTGGAGGGATAATGCATGAAATATGTAAAACGTGATTTCACATATTCCAGTAAGATTTCCGGAATATATTCACCTTGTTTATAAAGGTGCTGGCGCACATCAATAAAAGGGCTTGATATGAGTATAGGACAAAAAAAAGAAGGATGTCAGAATCAACTACATTATTATTGTTGATGTCATTTAAGACATTTTAAAAGCCAAATTACAAATTCAAGAAAGTGCACTTTCATTGGATTTTCATGAATAATGGGTATTTGAAACTTCTAGGAAATTCCATCCTTTTTCCTAGCAGTCAGAAGTACTAAACAGCGTATACATGTTCCCTGACGTCGTATATATATATATATATATATATATATATATATATGTATATGTGTGCATGAACATCTGTGCAGTGCATTATTTCCTGCAGTCTCAGGGACAGGAACAGCAAGGAGTGCTACTGTAACAAACACCAGGAGAGAGGAGCAGATATGCAAACAGCCCCCTAATTGGCTGACTGAATAATCACCTTATCTTCCCATAGGCGGTAAACTGGAGTGTGAGAGTGATCCTCAAACAGCGCCTCTTTCTGCCCCTGAGCCGGGGAAATTCTGCTTTGGCTGCCTGCTTGTCTCCTTTGATACTGATGATTAAAAGGAAGTGCTGCTCTGTGCATTGTTTCTGCTGGGGAGGAAGATCCCCTCCTCCACCTCCTCTGCTCCACTCGAATCCGCCGCTGTGCTCTTTTATTGACAGTACAGAATCATTTTGCCATGAAGGTTTCACTATAACTATCAGAAGAATGTGGAAACATCCTCCCCCGGGTTGCAATGCTTCTGGGAAAATCGAGGATTCATGTGATTTCAAAGGTTTATCCTCCTAATTCAAATAATGAAATCCTAACGCTAACCAATCCTAACAGTATGTGGAATATGTTTGTGAACTGTCAATATGTGATTCAAGGATATAGTAGAACTTCTTCTTGTGCATTCTGAGTCTTGCAGATTCTGAGTGTATTGTATGTGTGAATCAGGAAATGAGGGGTAGTTAAAGTAATTCAAAATTCCCCGGCAGCTTCCCTGCGAGGAGGCGAGATCCAGGACAAATTGGTAGTTGGAAGCTTTGAGCGATTACGTCTTTGTTAGTATCTACAGACGGCTGCAACAACAGCCTGCAGTTCAGCTGTAGACGTGTAATCAATACAGTCTTTGTGAATAAAGGGGGCAGATTTAAGAACACAATCAATTGTGCCCAATGAGGGGAGAAAAAAAAGAAGGCAGTCTGAAGCTTGATGATCACAGGCTGATGATCTCAAAACAATCAGGCCATGGCCATGATTGCAGACTAGGCCACCACTTAGTTTCTCCATCAGCTTGTCTTTTTTTTCTGGTCTTATGAGAGTAGTAGCATCTCGGCGTGGGTGAACGAGAGCAGTGTGAAATGTGTGTGGCCGGGTCTGGTTTGTATTTTTTTTTTGTCCTTTTTTCAGGTGACCTTTCCTGCCTTCTGCTTCACCAGAGCAAGTCAGATCAGAGTGGGAGACCCCAGAAAAAAGACTTGTCAAAAATAAAAGCATTGCATTTATAAATAAACAAAGCCCTTTGTCTTCCCTTTTACTGAAGCATTGCATTGACTTCATTTGTAGATGGAACAAGAAGCCAAAGCACTAAAAAGACGCATTTTAAACAAACACAAAGATTGGCCAACTTCATTAGGAAGCAAAACAAAAGAAAAAAAAATGTTTCGACTGTCAAGAACATCCATCACTATTTTATAAAAAGATCAACAACAAGAGATCAACACTAATCTAATGTAATTGTCATAGTATCCGCAGTTGGCATTGATGGATTACTACCAACATTTAAGTTAAAGGCCATGATTACTTCAGAATCATTTCAGGGGACAAATCCTTTTTTCACCATGAGTTTGAATGCCTGATAACTAATCAGACAGATCAAATTGGTTGACATTGTGATAAGTCTCTACATGATTGCAGTTTACAATCTTAAAGTGATTTGTTGTCTCACGCTGAAGCTGAGCAGTCTAAACCATGAGAGTGCTTGGAAGTTGGAGTCAGACAGAGGAGGATGATGACCTGACACAATCTCAGATGAATATCAGCAGAGTCTAAATCAAAGAGCAATCTGCCCTTACAGGTACAGATTTACTGATGGGACACAACTGGGATTTCAAAACCTCTAAGCAGCTAGACAAAGCCAGAACAATGTGTCCGCCACGATTCTAGACGACAGAGAGAAAATAATAAAACGCAATGATGGTTTGAGTGCCTGTCCAAAAGATGACATTGACTGCTTTTATTGGGTACTCTTTGGCGAGGTGCTTAGCTTCACTTTGTCTCCTCTTCCTTTTGTATAGCACGGAAAATCAATTCAATAGAGGACAAAGAAAATCAAGGAAAAGCTCCCTGAAAACTAAAAAAAGGCAAAAGAGTCACAGTGCAAGCACCTGAGGACTGAAGGATTTCTTAACTACAGCTGAGTCATTACTTATTCGTAGTAAAGGACAGCAGATTCTTAGTTTTCTGTTTTACCCCAGTCACTAAAACCCCAACAGCTATTATTTTGCTCAAACAGCTTAAACTTTAGTCTTTTCAGGCAGAATACTAAGAGTTTCTTTGCAACACAGCCGATCTTTAAGCAGAAGTGGAGACATTTTCAAGAAGTGCTGCTGCATCTGGGGAGGCAATAAATCTCAAAGTTTCTTAACAAGCGAAAAAAGAAAACCACCTGAAGATCCATTTAGACCAATGTGTACTCAGCCAGCGTGTGACATAGGGCAACAAAAGGTGACTTATTACTTTTTTTTTTTTTTTCCGTTTGCTGTAGTGGAACACCAGCTGGTATAATTTGGTAGTTGCCATATTGAGAAAAGGAAATAACAGTCTGGATTGGATCCATTTTACTGTGGTGAACAGCGTGGTCAGCTTCCTCCAGCTATTATTTCAAG
Organism: Symphodus melops; assembly: GCF_947650265.1. Lineage (NCBI taxonomy): Eukaryota > Metazoa > Chordata > Actinopteri > Labriformes > Labridae > Symphodus > Symphodus melops. The sequence goes on along the minus strand of NC_136700.1, from coordinate 5,249,861 downwards.
ATACAGCCATGGTGAGAGGCTCCACTGTGACACCCCTGACCCTCATACGGGTGGAGAAAGTTTTAGAGTACGACGGCTGAGTGTAATGAAAAAGCACTTTTGGACTCTTTGAGCTTGTCTTGTTTACCTCCTTTGCCTCTGAGTGGCACTTTCATCTGTCTTCTCTCCTAATTGGATCCTCTGCACACATTCCCATCGGAGCATCTGCATCTCCTCACACACGCCGCGCATTTACCTTCCTCACACACACGCCACATTTGCCTTTATGTGTTTACTGCTTCTCTGTATAATGACAGCCAGAGCTTTGCCCTCACATTTATTTGCATTTCCTCTCAACCCTCCCAGTGTCTGAGGCCTCTCCTTAAACATCAAAAGAAGCACCAGGAGGAAAAGATGCGGTTGCATCTAAATGAAAATAAACCCTCAAAAACGGTGTTAGAGACACGGCAGCGGGGCTATTAGTGCGGTGCTGGAGATTAACCCCATCGAGGCTGAGCTGAATACACAAGGCACAACGTACAATTACTGCACATCAAACAAGCTCACATGTAACACATGATATTAGGAGATTAAAGGTTACTGGGGGGGTGGGGGATTACGGTAATTGTCAAATTAACTCCATTATTGTTCAGTCAGTTAACATTTAATTACATTTTCTGAGTTTTTGTCTTTTTTTGAAGATCCTTTTTTCGATGTAATAAACAATGAAATAAAAACTTACAGGGGATGCACTAAAATTATTTCCAGACAACACGTGAACCAGGTAAAGAACACTGAAATTACCATTGAAATTATTTGTTAATATGATCTCTGGATCAAAAAACGTCTTTCATTACTTTTTTAAAGTGGTGTATTATCTCATCATTATTATCACATCATTATTTCGCCTTATCTTAAAGGAAACAAATATCAAAAGGAAATGTAAATCAATCAAATAACACCTGCTGTTTCACAGCGTCACTGTCAGCCAATCAAATCATCATTAATGGATTCTGAATTGCTCACGCATAGAGATGTGAAATGCTGGCATCCAGAGAAAACTAACCCCGTCACTTTAAGTGTGAACTAAAACAGCGCCTGAGCTCCGTATTCATCCGAGGAGCTGTTGATGAGAGCTTCTGTGGGCCTCAGCAGAGAGCTGTGTCCGTTATAATAAACACAAATCTGTCAGCTCTCTGTCCCCCCCTTCATGTCCCTGATCATTAAGCCTGTTTTAATCACAACTGTGGGACTCATTAAATTCCTGTGCAGCACTCACAGTGAGGACGGACAGCCAATACAGCTAAAGAGAGCTTTCTGAATCACTGGGCTCTGCTATTATTTCTCTCTAATAGAAGAACGACACCACTAAAGTCAACAGACTCATTTTCTCTTCAACAGTGGAGGCCTAAATGATATGACAAAAGTATTATCCTGACTCAGAACACCGCCATGTAAATCAATAGATCTCTACAAATCAAATGAACTTTTAACATGTCTGACACAGAGTTTGATCCATTGGAACAGACAAATACATCTTTTCACTGCTGCTTTTTAAACATCTTTGACACACTGTTAAAAGTGATTTTTACCAATGTCCAGCCTTCACACTCACAGCACTGTCTTACACCAAAGAGAACAGATAAGGCTGCTGGATGAAACCTACTTCAGAGAACATGGAGTACATGGGTTAGCGCTACATAAGCTCCGCTTTGCAAGGACTTTTTGAATTAGCTATAAACACAGGACCTGCTCGCTCTTTGAGATCAACAACAATTAGACTGAAAGAAAATATTAAAGGACAGCTTTGTGCAGCTGGTTTTGGTCTTTTCATGCGTTTATATAAAAATATGAAAAGAGTAAATATTATAGGAGTTATTATTTCCATAATGTTCTCTTTGACAGCTGCTGTCTGCTCAGTTGCCTCATATAAAGAAGGTCTTTGGTTTAAGGTTAATAAAGGCAACAACATACAGGTGAGGATAAGGTAAGTGATGGCCTTCCAACACTTACCGTCCCTTCACGGCTTACTGATAATTCATTCTTTTTTACTCTTTAAATAAGTGTACTGACAACATCAGGTTAACGAGTTGAGTTGATTTGCTTTGATAGTGGTTACTTCTTTTAGAGAATTCTGTGCTGACGAGTTGGAGAAATGAACACTTGATTTTGGTGATAGAGTAAATTAAAAGTAGCAAAAAAACCACAGCAGATAGGATTTCTTCCACTGAGACCTATGCGCTCACTCGTTGTTGACCTACTTTACCTCACTCTGCATTAAAGTGTTGGGCTGATATCACTCCTTCCCAAAAAGTTGATATTCTCTCTCTGAGCTTGGAATGTTAACTTGCACATGGAGCATTTTAAAATCTATCAAACACCTCTACTATCTTTGTTGGACTATGATTAGGCAATGCTTTTGTAAAAGCTACTTAAAGAAGCCGTGTCACTGTATTAAAGAAGTGACTAATAAGGACATCGTTGCTCTGAGGGGCACTGTGGTGTGACACAAAGTCTGAGTGGTGGGAGCAGAAAGGATACTTTCCTGGAACTTCTACTGCCACCCTGTAGTCCTGGAAGCTCTTAGTGGGGTGGAAGTTGAAGATAAAGAGCACATTTGCTCTGTCAAACACAATGACCTTGTCCCCTTCATGCTTGGCGCTGACAAAGGCCTGCAGGAGGAAGAGAAGAAAAAAAAGAAAAGTAAAGCTAATCAAATATTTCTTCATGAATACTCATTACCTTCCTCATCTTGGACTAAGGAACTTATAATGAGGCCACATTATATCAGCGGACTACACATTTCCAAACAGGCTGAGTAAGATTCCCCCATCATATTTCAGGTGGCACTCATCAGCAGAAAGCAGCGGCTCAGGGTGGTGAGACACACACCGACAGCTTTAGACAGCTGCACATGATAAAGCCGCCACTCTCCTGTGGAGCGAGCTACTGTTAACGTGTCATTAGCAGAGATTATCAATGTCACCCAACCCCCTATTTTTAGTGCCTTGTTCCCCCAAGCCAATTTCAGGGCAGCATATTCACGGCTGAACGAAAAGATAAGCACCCTCCGACTGGACGGGCAGAGAGGAGCGAGGTGAACGAACGAGCTGACAGTCTGAAGTCTCTTAACAAGTCTAGTTCTACATTAGAAGTCCACCCATTTGGAGTAATGACACGAAAAGTTCCTCTGGCTGGATGTAACTGCATCCATCAAGTTGTGACCTGACTATCCTTCTCGGCTAATGTACTTCCCTATACTATACAGAAGTAAGAGTACATGCAATCAACCTGAGGGAGGTGATAGAAATAAGGTGCTTTAACAAGAATAAATGTCCAAATTATTAATTAATAATCACTCGTCGTCACATGTTACCAGAGAGGATCATCTCCCAAAGATAAAACATTAGAATTACCTGATAGAAAACCAGTGTCTTCTAAATTGACATGAATGTCTTAGAGTCCACAGAGTTTCTTTTTCTGTCACTTTGCTACAGCAGCGCTTTGATTCTGACCTGAAATAACAGTCCTGGGTCAAACCAGGCAATAAAAGCAGTTACCATCCTGACAGTAGACCCAACTGTGACCTCGGCTCTCGAAATGAAGAAAACAATGTTGTGATCTGATGTATCCACAAGCTGCCTTCCACTACGCTTCTCTCTCCTCGCTTGAGCAGAAGCGAATTCATCTACAGACACAGCTTGAAAAGATTGTGGATGTTATCGTTGGATCTTCCAGGGGAAACCTTCTCTATCTATTTACAGGGTTGCATCAAACATTGAATACAGAGTTAAAGTTGCAAACTGCTGCTGGAGAAAAAAAAAAAATCACATTTGTTTTAGAAAATGCTGTGTGACTGAATTAAAGAGTAACTCTCAGTAAAGTCAACATAACAAGAAGTTTGATTATATGCTACCCAGTTAAGTCACACTTTAGTGAGTAGAAGACAGAAGTCTGCTTGATGTCGTGCACTGGTTTATTTACATGTCAACACCTCTTAAATGGATGCTATCTCTGCATCGACAGGAGCTTCACTTCATGTCCGACGTTTCTCTTTTGAAGCTCACAGCTGCACGTCTTCAAAGAGGCGGGCAGGAACTAAAGTCCCTGCCTGTTTCCACTTCCTCTTTTAGTTCCCTTTCACCTGGGACAACAGCTGACAGATCCTCTTCTGAGTCTCATTTTCACTACAAAACGCCCTCGGATCCTCCCACCACCGTGAAATATTGAACCAAGCCATAGAATATTCCCACTTAGCAAGATTACCTTGGCAATGTCATTGATAAAGCTGTCCAGAGGATTCAGACCCATCTGGTTGTTGCTGCAGAATGTCTGAGCAGTTATCGGCTTTATAAGTGACTGATGTTTTTTCAAAGTCTTTTTGTGACATGTAGTCAGCCCTTGAATTACTTTCATCGTCTCAGATGTTTCTGCTCGTCACCGAGCGCAGGGTCAACTTCGCAAACTCTGAACCGATGAATTATTGTCTTTACTCTGCTCACCTGAACACGTCACTATTTATTTATTTATTTAAAATGGGGACAGTGCACACTAATGAACATAAAACATGTAAACAGGCTAGATGGTAGCATGGTGAACCTGAATGAGAACGAGCGGTATGGATAATGAAGGGATGAATGAATCATATGAAACGTATTCATGAAGCTTACTTTTATTTGCGTGCCACTGGCATGCTCTGCCATTGGATGGTCTGAGAGTTGCAATGCATTGTGGGGCTGTTTGGTTTATGCTCCCGTTTCATACCACACACACACTTCTCAGGGTGAGGACCTCGTTTGTTCAGCAGTTTTAGAAAGTCATCTTCTAACACAGAAAACTCTTGCCATTAAAGAAATCTGTGAATGCTTTTCTTCAGTGGTTTTCCTTGTGACGGATGATGTCCCTGCATCCTGACCATCTCAGCTGCCGTGAGCTTTACACAGAAGGAAATGTTAACATGAAGACCGCCAAGGAGAAACAGAATCATTATGCCGAGGATCTGAGGCAATAAATTACAGAAAGAACCCGACTCGATGAGGTTTTACCTACATTGTAGAGCCGTCATCTATATGTATCCACAAATTAAAGGCATACGTCGCTGCAACCAAAGAAAACAGCACCCAATGAGTAAAGGGTTAGTACTGCTGCCAAATGTATGCGTCGTCTCTGCCAGTGGCCTCTTTTGGGACCAGCAGTCAATCCTGTTCCCCAAAAGGGAGCTCCAAAAATCTGCCTGGGGCTCTGCCATCCCTTTGCTTTACCTCCAAAACACCTTTTTTCACATAGTTGTAAAGAGTGTGAAAGGTTTCAGTGAGTCACAAAATGTTTCTGATTGATGGAGAAATGAACAGGAATGATCCTGGTGAACGAGACGCATCTCTAATTACCCTCTCAGATACTTTCCCTCCATTCAAATCTGTGGACTGATTCTTGGGTTAGGGTTTTTTTTATTTTTTTTTATTAATTACACAGACTCACTTTCAACCCCTGTTAATTTGTCAACCCTTCCACTAGCATTACCCCATTACTTTGCCACTCGCCTCTCAAGAGAATAACAAAAAAATGTTTTGGCCTATATGCTATAAAATGCAGGTAAAGAGCAAAGAAGCAAAGTGAGAACTGCCACTGTTCACCTTGACAGCAGCAAACAGGACATTTACTGTAATTATGGAGCAATTATCTCCAGCTGCCTGACATCATAGAAAGGTATTTTCAAACAGGTTTTTTTCCTTGAAAGAAAAGAGAAAAACATGCTAAATCATTTGTTCAGGGTTCTTTTTAGAAATGCTGCTTGACATTATATGATCATTCAGTTTTGTCATTGAGGGTGTCAGCCTGCTGTACGGTGAGTGTGTGATGTCCTTACAGGTGGAGCAGCCAGCCAGCCGTACTTGTCTTCTGTGCGGTTCATGTCCCGGTCAAAGGCATACAGCTGACAGTAGCGGAGGTGCTCCATATCCACCAGGTTAAACTGCCGCCGGGCGTAGTGGTAACTCTCACTGTTCCCTTCTCTGGGGAAATCCAGCCACTCAGGATGGCCAAACTCATTCCCTGTAACACAGAGAGCGTTGTTAAAGAATACTCATAACGATGGCACGGGCACACAGTCTCGGAGAATTAGCATACTCCAGTCAGCCGTGCTGTGCGAGCTGCTTCTTCTCAGGTTTTGTGCAGTTTTTAACAAGACGGAAGAGGGACGAAGATCAAAGAGAGCAGAGTCTGCAACAGTCTGTGACCTTTTAATAACCCCTGCAGAGGTTAGCGCTTTCCATATTAAAAAAATGAGCCATAAAGCTCAGCAAACTACAGCGAGCGAGCTCTGCTGTCACCCAGGAACACAGCCTTTAATGAATGAACACAAAAAGCAACACAGAGGGAAAAACTGTGCAAATAAATCCTGGAACTTGGATTCTGAATAACATATTTTCAAGTTTTATGCAAAAATAATTCTCCAGGATATATTTATCTGAAATTAATAGTTCACTTCATTGCAATGGAGTAAACTATAAATGATGAGAAACTGCAAAGGAGTATTCATAGGTCTGACACAAACAAAGTCCGTTTTCCCCAGGACATTTTTCACACTATGGATTTAACAAAGCATGATCTAAATATCTGAATGTTTGTGCAAACCTACAACTCCCATAATCACTCTTCTCCTAATAGAGCTACTCAAGGACGTTCTTTATTTTCTGCCTTCACTGAAAGAGATAGAGCTATGCAGTCCAGATGTAAAGTGTACAGCACAAGTGTAAGAAACAACGGTCCTGTTGCTACTGTGCTGTCAAACCAAGAGATGAGATAATGAATCCGTCATCAGGTGTCATGGCAGCATCATGAAACAACCATAATTGAATTACCAGCAAAGGAAGAAACACGGAGATAGGAGACAGGGGAAGATGCATGATAACAGAATACAGACTCGTTGGTTTTATTGGTGCCAAAGCCCCCACCAGCAAAGAAAAAAACAGAGTGATGGGATGAAGTGGAACAGACAAAAGTGACAACAGATTTTAATGAAATACATTATGTAGGTGTTATAGAAGTAGCAAACAATGAGGCATGGACTGCCAACAGAACAAGCCCACTGCAGCGTGTGCGCTGGAATTAGGGCAGCGAAGACTCATTGGGAGAGAGGAAGAGGAGGAAAAAAAAAAAAAGAGCTTTTTCTTGTGACATCTGCATGAATAACAAGCCTCCCACACAGCTGAAGTTGAAATGTAAAGAAGAAAATTACACCTTAGACTCACAACACTGGCAGTCAAAAGCAAACTTTTTTTTTCTCTCCTGCTGGCCACCAACAGAAATGCGTACACCACACCTTCATCATGCATCTGAAATTCCAATTTTCACGCAGATTATCTCAGCCGGCACAGAAGATAGATACAGCATTTAGTCTTGGATTTTTTTAAGTATCAACAATTGTGCATTGAGTGGGTATGGCTTTAATAATCCCTCTAAGAAAAAATAAATGAGTCAAATTGGGACAGTGATAAACTGTTGATGCAGAGAAAAAAATACCAATGCAAACATGAATACTCATTCAGAGAATAATGCGTGTGATCGTAAGGATTCAGGGTACAATTTAAAACGCAATACACAATTTAAACCACAACGTAAACAGGTCTGCTGCAGCCATGTTTTTTTCTGGATGAAACTGATTTGTAAGCGTTACAAGAGGCTGTAAGATACACAAAATTTGCAGACTCTCTGTAATGATGCTGCTTCTGTCGAGTTCATAAGGTCAGCAAAATAAACAAGATTCCTCCCCAACAGTAAAAATTGTTTTTTCGAGGCATGTTTACCATTAAAAGTTTGGAATTATTGGGCTAGAGAGGGAAGGTCAAGAGATAATGAAAACCAATATGTTTTTCCCTCGTTGGGGTTTAATTGACACATTAAATTTTATACCGATGTGGCTGTTAATGTCTCTAGATATGACAGTCACAAACAACAGAAGGAAGTTATACTGTGAATTCTTTCCGGGAGGAGAGAGGCTGATAAAGCAGAATGAAAGTTTTCTTCTGGAAGAGGTTTTTGAAGATGAAAAATATGGACTTTGGTTCCTTTGCAGACAGCCTTCTTTTCCTATATGTAGAATGACAGCACTGTTTATGCTGACAGACAGGATCACTTGCACTATGTGTATTCATCTAACTGAATGAGTTGGTCCAATCCTATATAAGCTTTTTGTAAGAGCAGCAATGAGGCTAGTAGTTCCTCATCTTTATTTTGTAATCCTGTCAAAGCTTGTTGTTTAGAGTCAACAGACAGACAGGATTTGTGGACCACAGCTTTGTCATCATATTACAAGATGACAATAGCTAAGGACAACTCCACACTTCTCAACAGGAGAAAGACAATGCCTTTTTGTTCTTTACGTTCTGGGATGTCCGAGTTTTTTTTTTTTTTTTTTTTTTTTTTAAGTCCATCAGCAGAAAGTTTAACTTGTGGCCCTGCTCACTTTTTTTTCCTAGAGGGCACCTCCAAGCCAGTATTCATCACCCTGGTGCCTAGAGAAATCCAGGAAAGTGTGAAGGTGTTATAGCAGGAGTGTCTTAAAGGTTAACGCTCCCATGAGTTCTTTTCCATATCTGCCTCAGCAAGGCAAATGAGCAATTTCACCGTTGCTGTTACAGCCGCTGTAGGCTGTGTCACGGCCCTGGCTGCAGGTCAGCTGCTCATATGTTTTCTAGGCATGACTGTCCTCCAGCAAGAAGACAATCAAGGTCTCATGCGTGCTCTGCTGCCGAGGTAGGATACTCCTTCTAAAGTGTAATCCTCCGAAGCTGGCCTTCTTTGGTCGTCAATCATCATCCCCCTCTCCTCACACACAAACGGAAAATATTAGATTGAAATATTTAATTACGAAAATGTACCCAAGTGAAATTCTTGCATAAGCAATATTATTAATATTATTACTTCCCCTATTATATTGTACAAGTCTGAAAAATCCAGCCTTAGAAAAACATTGGGCTATGTGGAAATATTAAAGGCTTGAGGTGATCACACTTCGAGGGCACTGCACACCGGTGTGAAATATGAAGCCAGACAACGTAACCAGAAGGAGCTTTGTAACAGGTTACCTTGCATTAGCATGCATTTCAATGTAAGATTGCATCCACCCTAACTTACGTTGGCACCCCCAACAGGGTTAAAAAAAAAAACTCATTCTGATTGGCCGAGCACATGTATTGCACATTCACATACATGGTACTGCAAGAACAGGGACATGCCAAGCTAATTTTGACGGCTACCTAAGCAAGAGTTTTTATCGATGACATTTTGTCGACGAACGCATGAAGCAGAAGATGATGCTGAAGGAAAAGGTGTCAGGGGCATGATACCATTTGACAACCATCCTTCAAGAAAAGAAACATGGTTCCTTTTTTCTACTTTACAAATACAGTCACAGCAGGCGGAGCATTCTCTCGATTCAGGTAGCATTCACAGGATATCAAGACCTGTCAAGAGGGAGCAATAGCATAAAAGAATCCTCTCAAACACGGTGCTTGAGGCTCCGCCCTTTAAGTAGCACCTCAGGTAGGAGCACCATGATTACCTCAGGGAGCTCATTGTGGAGGAGAAAAAAAAACTTCTATTCATTGTCAGACATCAATATGTGATGTTCAATGCATTATTTACTATTGTGGTGCGTCTACTGTCAAGACTGGCTGTCAGGATCTACAGTATTTTGAGTTCCTACATTTCCCAGAGTGACTTTCAACATGCCCTAGGGAAAGTGTTGCACTGTGTTGCATTCTGCATGTGGAGGTGGAGGGACATAGACGAACCACAGCAGCGTTATACATTTTCTGAGGAAGAAGAAGAGCGAAAAGGATCACTGCCAGAGTGTGTAATGCAGTTTGAAGTGAAAGAAAACCTTCTTAGAGGTAGTCGTACTACAGACGCGGCTGACACCAGAAGAAAGAAGACACACTAAAAATGCATTACACAAGAATTTAGCTGTCGACACTATGGGAGAGTGTGGCTCCACAAATGGACTACTTTGACTCTGTGCTGAGGTTTAGTTGGTGTTTGCATACTGAATCAAACTAAAAATACAACTTTCATGAACTGTTCATGTCTTGAATTTTTATTAACTCTATTAGCTCAGAAAAAAAAAAAAAAAAAAAAAAAGAGTACAAGACAAACACAGATATTCTGAAACTCACAAGTACTCCGATAGCTGAGATGCTCGAGTATGAGGTTTATTATTAGTGTAAAAATCCTCATTTGTGGGAGCTCTTTTTTAAGATGTGTTTTTGGACCTTTATTTGTTGCGACAGGTGGATTAAGTTGTGCTCATCATATATAAGTTTTTAAACTATATGAAAAAACTCCATGAAACACAGAGCTCATCTGTTTGTCTCCTCTCGCTCTCTTTCTGCTATAACAACACAGTTGCAGCAGCAGCAGAAAAACAACTTGAGTCTGCTTCTCTTCAAGGTTTCTGGCAGTAAAAAAATCAAGATTTTCCTCGCAAATAATACTCTGCTAAATGTTGCAGTAAAGAAGTGGAACATGTAAAGTGCTTTGATTGCGGTGAATGACCTTTAAATAATTTTACAAAGTTTACAGTCTTGACCCTCTCTTTTTGTGAATGTCTTGATATAACATTTGTTTTGAATTACGTTAAAATTTAAGAATGATTTCTTGAAACCCACACTGAAGTCCATGCTCTATCATGATATCTACACACAGGGCTCTGCTTCTGTTTATTCCACAAGTAGAGACTGCTGTCATTTATGTCACTGACTAAAGAAATCAATAAAGACGAGATGAAAAGATAGGTGTCGGTAGCTCCGGGTCATTTGGTCCATAATTATGTTACATTAGCATACATTAAAGCAGAGCCATCATGCGTCTTATGACAGCTGACTGTGACAACAGCTTCCCTCAATCATTCTTCAGGTCGAGATGGCTCATCGTCAGCAGGAAAAATAAGTAAAGACTTCAAGCGTCGGTAAGCACACCATCGTGTCCTGTCGGTGACTGAAATCAATTTCTTTTTGATTTTCCCCCGTGGGCCCATGACACGCTGATGATGTAGAGTAGGTCACAGAAACTGTCCAATGAAAGAGCTACTTGTCAGTCCCGGAGACTTTATGTCTACAACTCTGGGTTTGTTTGCAATAATTCAGGCTGTGAAGTCTAAATGGACTAGAACCAAAAGGAAACAATGGATCATTTTGTTCCTTTCGTTGAGAGTGCGGGAAGTGAACTACAGGCATGAGCACAGTCAGTACAGAATAATGAGCAAATAAAGGAAGTGCACCCCATGTATCAGCCTGATGTGACTTCTTCTTCTGGCCCACAGTTGACCTGCACAAATACGACCACCGCACAACAAAAGGGAGAAGATATGCAAAGTTTCCTATCAGCCTTCTGCATTAATGAGCAGGGGGCAGAAGGCTTTTCCTTATCATCACATGTGAGAGTGTGTGTGGCACCATGAGGCAGAACGAGCATGTACACACACTGATTTGAACAAAAACACAGGAGTAAGATATGTGCATAATCTCTGTCCGAAACAGAGCATCCAGATACATGCTGCAGCTCTGATAAAAGCTTCCAGAGAGCTGCACTTCATTATCAGTGAAAGTGCTCTTTTCTCTGTATTTACTTTCACTTTTCTGACGTTATTATTTCATAAAGTCTAGTGGAGATGATTGATTTCCTGTGCAGCTTGATTCAGTGCGCTGTGGAAGCCTTTGACTCTTCTTTTCATTTCATCTTTAAAGAAACACATTGGACACACCTCCATTAGGTAATCATTTCCCTTTTCCTCTGCGATAACACAGCAACGTTCCTCCCATATGCCGGCATTAATCAGCATGTTAATAACCTTCCTCTGCTTCCTCACAGCTGAACTCAACCAGATAGCACATTCTCTATACAAGAATGAATTATGATGGATCTCCCCACAATACAGCCATAAATAAAACCGTCATTTGTTTCTTACAATATATCGGGGCACTGTTATCCCAGATAAAGAAGTTTATTATACGTGGAGGATAAGGATTGTGTTTTTTTAAACGACCATTTCAGGATTTTTTTTTTTTTTCAAAGTCTAATGGGGGCAAACAAAACAAAAAGTCAGAACAGCAGATTTTAAAACATGCCAACTGTTTATCCAAGCTAGCACACTATTGACAGCCTCAAAAAAAAAGAAAAAAAAAAAAGTATTAATTCCTGACCTTAATCGCCATTAACACTGACAGCCCTAAAAATAACCAGTTTGACTGTCAGAGCATATGTTGTCTTGTCTGATAATAGCTTGTTCAGGAGATTCAGCACATCTCTGGCTGTAAGTTATCAAGTTGTTGATTAAAACGCTATCATCAATAAAAAAAAAGGCAGGTACAACGATAAAACAGTACTGCTCCTTTTGTTTAAAAAAATGTTTTTAACTGTTGATACCTAAATGTATGCAAGTGTTAAAAAACGATATGATTAATGGGGGGCAGCCATGTTTACACAAGGTTATGTCAGACAGCTCTCCAGCAGGCACATCCTATTACTCGTGCACACAGACCTGCATCAGATAAGGGCCTGACAGTGACACAGTCCCCTCAGTAATTAGCAGCACAAGAAGGAGCCAAGGATCAATGTGTTTTCCATCAGAGGGATTCTGGCAAAAAAAAAAAAAAAGATCAATGAGGGAATCAGGGGTGATCGGAGGACCAGAGTCTCCCAAGGTTTCCGATGCATTGCAAAAAAAATAAATAAATAAAAAATGCAGAGCTGATGCAATGATTATTTGCACTTGCTCGATTGATTTCTTGTTACTGCGTTAAAGTACACTCACATTTTGCACATTAAATAAGCATTACTGGTCCAAGAGCCTGAGCACAGTTAGCTCTCTCTCGCTCTCACTCTCTCTTTCAGGCAGATTATCTGCTTGAAATGTATGAAGAGAGAGCTCTGGTGTTCAATTCCTCGTCCTCGTCCAAGGCCGCAGTATAATGGCTGCACTGTAGCACTCCATGAATACGGAGTGCTGGGACAAGTTTTAGCTCAGTAATTTAGACTGTGAATCTGCAAGGTTATCTTAAGTCTGTGTGAGCTCTGAAAGTCAGGAAGTGCGAGCGCTGCCGATGTAATGATAAAACCAGTGAGGCGTTTCATTACTGCCACCAAGCCACTCGGAGCTTTAATGTCATTGACACCCCGACATCCTTTACAGTATCCTTCTCGCAGCATTCTTCAGGCAGGTGCTCCCTCTGTCCTCTCGCCGTGTGCTGTTTGCTTCTGGTCCTGAGTAAATAAATGGCTTTTTCTAGACTCGGCACTTCACATTGATTTGCTTGCTCAAACACTTTGCTCTCGCTCAGCACTGACTAAATGACTCTGCCGTCATTGATCCATTGACAGGGCATGTCATTTCAGATGTACCCAAATCTTTGTACACATTTCCTGAACATTTCCCTAAGGCTTGCCTGAAAGAATAGAGTTTTAAAAAGTTTCTCAAAGCATGCTTTGTCTTTGTGGGTTTTGAAACTTTCTCAGACTTCATTGATTTTGTGTTTTTTTTCCCAGGAAGCACTTTTTAACTTTCATCCTTTTTAAGTGTAATCAAAAGATTAAAGCAGCATTCTCTCAGTCAGCCAGACAGGACTTTACAAAGGGAGAACAATATTCCTTTCTCTGTCTTAATAAAAGTCTCCTCGCCACTTCTCTTCTCTCTTCACAATCATGACACATTATTTGATAGAATTGGGTAAATCTGAAATTTGAAGAATGAGTTCACTTTGTTTGTCTGAGTGATTCGTCAGGCTTTTGTTTAAGTAAACAGAACATGATAAACTGTAGTTGTTGAGACAGGATTTCATGTAACTTTAGGCGAGTAGTTTGTATGTTGTCTTGAACAGATCGTCTTGTGCTACTGAAGAGTTTGACAACTACAAGCAGACGTCGATTGATCCATGAAAGGTTTTAACAACGTAAAAACAAAAATGCCACATTTGTCAGTTTGAATGACGATCACTATTTACAAAAATGAGCCTTGTATCACAGCTTTGAAAGCATGAAGTCACTGGGAAGATGGATCATTTTGTTCCTGTGGTACATTTGGACTGGGTCTTAAGTAAGTGGAATGCTCTTTCTTCTGAAGGTTAGAGAGTGCTTCCTCAGCATCAGAGGCATTAAAAGACAATGGGAGACATGACTCCACTCTGTTTGAATGGAAAGGATTCAGACACACCGTCGTTTATATCTAATCTGAGTATCAAGCTAAAGAGCAGTACTGTAGCTCTAGCAGGAGAACTATGTGACCATAAGTGTCAATCACTTAGTCTATTATTATTATTTTATTCTGAAAAATAGAAAATGCCTGTGCACATCTACTAAATATAACAGTGAGGTTTACTGGATTCACAATCTCCTAACACTCTGTTAAAAATGTGATCTATATGTTGTTCAATGTTTTCATTTGTGCTGCTTTGTTTTCTTCTCTACCAGGCTCCAGACAGTCAGCCATGCATGGATACATGCGAAAAGGCACGTTGATAATCAGGTCATTTTTTTTGTACTCAAGTGACCTGTTTTGTGTGTCTATTTTTACTCTTTAGAGTTGACATGTTTGTTTGCACGTGCATCCTATTTAAGATTGTCCTGCTTGTTTTAATTAAAAGGTTTGCATGACGAAGCCCAGCACTGAAAAAAGCCAAAACTTATGTTTACAAGTTAAGAGAGTTGAACATTTAAAAACTGAAAATAGAGAAAATGATTATGCTGAAGAAATACAAAACGGTCTTATTAAGGGCTCCTTCCCACTTCATCTGCTTTCATTAGAGGGCAAATATTGATCTGCAAGAAAGCAAGGCACAATCTAGTTCAGACCCCTTGTTAATGGGGTGGAGCCCCAATCAGACATCAATTTACACAAAACAATCCTTTTCCAACAAAACCATGATAGTGTCGAGGTATAGGTGGTCAAATAACAAGTTTGACTGAATAAAATCAGTGTTGAATAAAATGTTTTTCCCTCACTGTTCAACCCTTGATGGTCGTGATGCTGAACTGATTGGTTGAGCATAAATGTGGCACAAAAAAAATCTCAGAGAGTACAGCAGAGTGTGCCTTTTAGCTCTGCTTTAGCCAGAGAATCAGGTATGATTATTATCTACCGTCCTTCAGTTGCCCACATGGGGTCAGCTCTCTGACATCCTGTTCATTATGAGCTGCTGTGTTACCAACGTCCATCGAGAACAGCTGCTGTGATCGTGATTCTCTATCCCCCCACACATCACTCCACTTAGCACAAACTCACAGGGTGTTTCATTTCCTCCTGCAGTATGAGACACTGACGTGAAAACGCAGTGACAGTGAGTCCAGACAGAAAGCTCAGGGTTTAAATAAGTTCTTTGAGTGTTTGGACTCAGAGCCTGACCGGCTCACCTGGTCACCAGGTGGAGCTAAAATGCTGTGGATCACAAGAGTGGGCTCTGTCTTCATTAACCTAGAAGACTGCACATACGGGAAAATACATTCCCTTCTACCAAGGTCAAGCTCCACCTTCATGAATTATCACTTTATTATCTACACCAGCGGGTCTCAATAGAGCCGCGCTGCAGCTCAGATGATGTGTTGATGCGAGCAGCGTCTCACAGGGACTGAGAATTGGACCAATTTTTTCTTTTTATAAAGGAAAAAAAAAAAAGAAAGCCATCTGATCTGAGGCAGCTTTTGTCCTGTGTTTCACCATCATCTGTAGAAAGTGAGTATAAACGTTAACCCCACTTGAAATGTTCTTTTGCTGCTTATTATCAGCCGTGAACTCACTGGGGGAAAACCACTCCAGAGATATCTCCAAGAAATAAATGAATCAAATGTTAGAACGCAGCACTTAAAACACAAACAAAAACAAGTACAAGAGGTGATTGTAGCTTCATGGCGTCTGTACCTGAAATCTTTTTTTTTTTTTTTTTTTTTTGTCTCTGTAAGCCTGGAAGGAAAATTAAAAAAATACTACGACATGATGATGCAACCCTTACCCAAAAATAAAAAGGGCACTTTTGCAACAAAAAATAAGACCCATATAATACCCAATACATGGACTTAGGTGATGGACAGTATGTTATAAAGCCTGTTTCTATTGAAAGACTTGTATGGACAGAAGAATAAGAAAATGTTTGTGGGCTGCAAATTCAGGAAGAATAGAGTAAAAAAGCAGGATCTGAACTCCTGTAATAAACAATATGAACCAAGAGAAGGACTCTCTCATGTTCTCACTTGTATGATTCCTATTTGTCCGAGGCTGTTTAAGCCTTGCATTAACATCCGCCCAGAGTGATCTGATGACAAGTGGACAGCACTTAATTACAAGCGTTTGAACTTTGCATTAACGTCAAGTCTCCATTGAGCACTTGAGATAAGAAATCACTGTCCTGCTCCGCATCCAAATAAGTGTTCACACATCTTCTCTCTTTGAAAAGACTGAATGCGTCGTCGTTTACAGCCAGAGGGAAGCAGCATTGTTCTCCCAGAGGGATGCAGATGCACGACAGACCAGCTCCGCATGTGGTCTGAGTTGGGGTAACATGGAGACTATCAATTAGTTATCAGATCAACCAGGACAGATCTTAATGTGAGGTTTAAACAGTCTCTTTGACTCATTCTTCCAACCTGACCTCCACAGCAGACAGGCTTTCTCCATCTTTAGACTTCCATCAGTTGTGGGGTCATTTTAATTACAGCCACTAGAGGTCACTATGTAAGTTTAAACCTGATGTTTTGAAGCGATCAGCTGCTTGCATGGATAACCTGTAGGGCTGCATGGTGTGAGAGTCATTGCCACCCATGCAAACTATGCTTACTATTTGTAATTAAAAATAGCTACAGGGATAGGGCTTTATCACAGATTATTACATGTTCCTAGAGGCAAAGGCAATGATTAATAACTTGCTTTGTTTGATTATTGCAAATACATTGTTAGATACTAAGTGAACAAAAAAACAAAAGTGTGTTATTGTCTCTGTGTGACACTCACCTATGAAGTTGAGGTAGCCTTCTCCACCCAAACCATGCGTGATCAGGCGGATCATCTTGTGAATCTGAATGCCGCGGTCGATGATGGACGTCATGGGAATCAAGGAGCTCATGTTGGTGTACATCTCTTTGTCCATCAACCAGAAGGCTAGAGTCTTATCCCCGACCAGAGCCTGAAAAGAGGCGTTTGATTTAATACTCGCAGACAGATGATACGGATGCTATTTTCACTATGAAGTGACATTTTGTAGGAAGTCAGTGTACCTGATCATGACTCTCTGCATAGGCTATGCATTTCTCCCCATAGCGCCTGTTGGTCAGTGTGTGGACTATATTGCCCATGTCCCAGTCTTCATCCTTAAACTCCTTCAGGATCTACACATTGACAGAGAAGGCTTATTGAAAAAGGGTTTGATAGATGTGTAGCTGAGAGATCCAGCCTGCTCTGACTGATGTCTAAAGCTCACTATTTCAGCTCTGGCAGTCTTTTTACCTTTCTTAAGTTTTCACTGGGCTACACTTCTTTCTGAGATCAATCTCTGTTTTGACATCTCTATATCCGCACTGTGAGTTATGTCTACCTTTGAATGGCGGTAATGGACTTTTTAATAACTTCACTACAGCCCATGGGTAGTAAGGCATCAGCTCTCCCCACCTGAGATGGGCAAGGTCAGAGCCTCTCATCCAGACGGAGGGATTCAACAATAAATCCAAGCGTGGAATCAATGCCCTGCCACTGGCCTGCCTACATGCACACTTCCTGCCAAAAGGAGTCGTTTTCAGAGGTCAGATCCAAACGGGGGGCCACTGACACACGCGTCTCGAGCACATCTGCCCACACAGTACTGCTATACGGTCACCAAAAGTGATCCTAATCACTCAGAGTTACACAAGCAAACAAGAGCAGGAGGCAGAGTTAAGATTACTTTGCAGCCTTAGCGGGCAAAAGAGAGGATATCATAAACTGGAGAGATGCTAGAAAGCCACAGCATATCAATATCATCCAAAGTGGGAAAAAAGAGAGTTTATGCCCTCCAAGAACCCTTGGTGGTGGACATGCAGCCGTCTGATTGGTGGGAGCGTTGGCAACCTCATCTCAGTGGCAGGCCGCAGTCTGCTCGCTGGAATTGGCTGTGACAGCTGATTGACATGTCAGGAAACCTTTATATTACTCTACAGACCCATAATCCTTGGAGTAAAGAGTAAATCGTGCCGATCAATACGCCTGAGATGAACTGGCTGGTCCGACTAAACCGAGGCAATCCTGCTCTATTCATCACCACCTGTTCACATTCACTCTCTCACCTCGGCGTTGTGTGGCCTCCCTAATAAGCCAAAAGCTACAAATGTTTGTATAAATGGATACAAGAGGAGTACAACTAAAATTATGCTAAAAAATATTTGTAATCAATTCCGTTTCTCTCCATTGGAAACTAATCTTTTTGTTGTTAAAAATAGCATGAATGAAAGGTCAATGAAGTCATTTACAGACCTACAGAAGACACAAACATTTATTCAACCTCACATAGGACACATTTACTTTATAAACAATAGCTATAATGCACTTCCTGATAACCAAGGCGGCATGATACAGACCAAAAATGAGACGAATGTTGTTAAGATGGTTAAATAGCATCCTGGACACTTTTACCATGCAGGGGTTATGGATGGAAACTCCAAACAGTAATATAACGTTTAAATACATTTTCTCTCCTGCAGCTAAAATGCAACACCAGCTGAGAATTAATAAATCCTCTATATGCTGGTTCGGCTTTTCTCAACCAGCTCCAATCTAAAAGCTAAACAATTGAATGTGCAGGAAATACCCCGGAGATCATCCTGACCGCCTCCACATCCACGTACAATCAGACACTTCACACTTCCTTATGAATCATTACAATTCAATTCAACCACAAAAGTGGTCCGGGAGCAATTAATCTGGGAGTGGGACTGTCGGAGCGCAGACAGGAGCGACTGGGTTGACGACTTCCCCACCGCCAGCTCACCCACATCAGCCCCGACCAGCCGAGCTTCCTGGCACCGCTGACACTCCACTTCATCAATGATAATGAGCAGTGCACAAATCTTACTTTACAAGCCGGCTGTCAGGAGCCAACCAGAGTGCCCAGATTAATTAGGCAGAGCCAGAAATAAAATTTAAGAAAAAAAAAAAAAATCTAGCAGTGCAGGATGAGGTCACTTTGCTACAGCTGACACGCCGAGACTGATTCGAGAGCATCTCCTCCACCGTCACATGGTGCCGGGAGGAAACGCACACCGAGATGTGTTCATGCTGAAGTTCTTGTTCTACATTTAGTGACTGCCTGAGCAACCTTCCTCTTCAGCTTTCGCAAACACTACACCGGAGCTGTTTGCCGTTGCCATGGGGACACTCTCTCTTTACACCTACAGTACAGTGGCGTCCGCAGAGACGAAGGTGTGCAATGCTCAAGCCCATGGATCAAACTAATGCCTGCCTATCTTTATTTTTTTTTCCACAGTTTGGGAAATTAATGAACTTTCAGCCCACACACGTCTCTGCCGGAGGCCCCGCTCAGCTCAACGAAGCTCTTCTTGCTCACCTCACAGTTTGCCTTAAAAAAAAAAACTTTCCCGAAGAAACCATCACTGAATAAATCATGTTCTGCCTGTTAGCACCATACCAGGGAGGCCTCACAGTGCAATTAGGTAATAAAGTAAAGCAGGATAAAGCTGTTATGCTGCCATCAAAGGCAGCAGGAGGAGGGTGACACCAAGGGGCCATGGGGTTAAAGAGAGTGGGTGCACTTTAAAGGCTGGCCAAGAAGCTGCTCACATGTTTACATAAACAAGCTGGAAACCATCATTTCTGAAGGCTGAATTTTATTTAGTCAGGCTAATTGAAAGTTTTTCCAGTATGACGGACAGAGCCAAGTATGAGGCTGAGAAATGGATTTTTCCCTGACAGTAATGAGGAGAAAGCTGTGCCCACTGATATTTTCATTCAATTAAAATAAATGGAGGAACAGGAACAAAAAAAACGGAACAATTGACACGGAGGTCATTCGTGTTGAGGAGCTAAGAGAAGCAGAGGGATGCCGGAGAATTCTCTGTATCGCCTTCTCTTATCTGAGCTGCAACCAGTGAGCCCTCTACCTCCTCTGTCTCTAATTGTTTCAATTACATCTCAATCTATTGTAGCTGGAGGGAAGGGTGCTTGTTAAATTAGAGGGCTTTTGTAACATTATCCATTAGGAGTGACAGCATTTTATGGTTATAATCAGATCGAATCATCCAAACTTGAGCTGTGCGCCTTATCTGGTCCTCTCATTAGGATATCTTAATTTTTCACAGCCGGTTGGTCCTAACAGCCTTCTGCAGCCAGTAAATGAGTCATATCAATCAGTCATGCTGAGGACGAAACACAGCGTGAGCCCCCGCTGGAGAGACTCATTCGTGCACACATGTGAATCTATAAATAAGCTTCCAGCCCCACTGCTCCATCTCTTTGTCTCTCCTTCCTTCTGTTCTTCCAGCCCGTCTGTCTGTCTGTCTGTCTGTCGGATCTAGGGCTCCTTTTTTCAGCAGCACACACCTCACTGGAGGCTCCACTTCAGTCCATTCAAATCCCTCTCTAATTGACACTCTGTGAGAAGAGGCTAGGCTAGCCCTGAGTGCACTTCACTGGCTACACCACGGCACGTTCATACAAATGCTTCCCTGCACAGAAATACAAGAATCCTGCTGCTCACTTGCTTCTTACCCCCCCAGCTTTACTATTCACATGGCATCACATTCCTCAGAGAGGCAACACATTTAATTGAAGAAAAAAAAAACAAAAAGATAAATGCAACCAGAAGGAGTATCTAAATGCGTATTGCATTGCAAGCAATGTTGTTTGCAAAGTAATAGCAGCAACAACGTCTCCAGGGGGCGTCCTGAGGATAATCCTGTGAAAACTTCGCTTGCTGTTGAGGCTGCGTCTCAGCGGTGCCCGCCGCACAGCTATTGCAAGCATCAATGAGGAAGGTCAAGTCTGGGACTATATTCCTCTCCCCCTCCATCTCTGTGCCCCTTTTCCTCTCCTCCCTCCATCCACGCCGCCGAGTTAAACCCACCGCTGTGAGAGACAGACTTGATTAACGATGCATAGACTTCTCCCATCGAGAAACACAAGAAACTGTAGAGCACGAGGACGCATGGGGCGCGAGGTCACACACTCTGGTTTGCTTTTGCACCAAAATATGAGTAAATAGAACTTTCAATGTTGGCTAGTGGATAAGAAAGACAGCATTTCATGAATCTTACAACAGATAACCTCTTTAGGTATTCGGCAAACACTGGGGTTTTTTTTTCTTCTCTCAAATACCAAACAGGGAAAGGCCTCTTCTTGTTGCAAATACAAACACACTGATACATGCACAGACGAGACCGAGCGGGAAACAATCCACACTCATCCACCAGCCAACCCAAACAGACTGACAAATCCCCAGAGATAACCTGCTGTCTGTCTGCTTTCCTACAAATGTACTCTCTAAAGCAATATTTGACAGATTACAAAAATCTAAAACTCATAGTGACGATGCATAGTCCAAGTCCAGTACAGATCCAAAGTCACTTACAGTACATGCAAGGTGGGTATGAAAAAAAAGCTCTCACAGAGCAAGTCTCATGTTGAGGGCTGGAGAATGATTTAATACAGTACTTTTAATAAAAGGATGTGTATACTGTCTTTTTATCTTTCTGGAAAAAAGGATTGGAATTTACACACTTTGCCTGTTAGCGTCAGCATCATGCAGCTCTGGACATTGATACCTGATGGCTGCCCAGTTACAAACAATGTTTTCCCATTGTGGCTCATTAAGTCCTCTCACAGTGTCAGTTTGGACTGAAGTGGTGAGCTAAAGGGTGCTTAAACACTTGTTTTGGAAGGACAGAGAACATTTGAGGCCCAGAGTTTCCCATCCAGTCTGAAGCAGCGCTGGATGGTTTAACAGCACTGGAGGATGGAAGTGATTAGCAGCAGAATATTTGGAGTGGTATGAAATATTTCAGTAGCTGTTTTTTTTTTTTAACCACATTATACTACCCATGCAGAAATCCAAATGACTTGTTTTTTTTATTATCATGACTAAAGTCTGTATCAGACTGAGGATGATACATCAGAAAACAAAAATGTTGCTGCAATCATCAACACCATTTTGATTTTCTCTCATGGTGATGGCCTCGATTATGATGTATTTTAAATGCTTTGATTTTAACGCTCTCTGCCAGAGCATTATGTAAGAGCACCAGGGAGGTTTAAATGTCATTTACTAAAGCACAATAAAATAGTCTCCGAGTTTAAGTGTTTCTGTCTTCAACAAGTCCCCACAGCCAATTGTTGAGCAGTTATCTTAAGCACCTCTTATTAGACAAAAATAAATATACAATGATGATGTGGTGAAAGAATCGTAATGTGACCGTATCTTTAAGATGAACTTTTGGGCTTTTATTATAAGATAGGAAAGTGGCTCGTTGGGGAGAAAGAAAGTGGGGAATGAGGACGCTGTGCATGACCTCACCAACAGGCCATGTGTCCTATGTTACATGATCTTTAAGAGTAAAAAAACCTATTGGCGATAAACGTAAACAAAGCATTTTTTTTTTGAGAAAACAGAACTGTTGGTGAACATGCTCATCACACAGTGGATAAATACCTTCACAAACGTCACAGTCTTTCTTTTGTGCACCTGCCTGTAGGGGCTGGTCTATGTCTTGTACATCAGTGGCTGTTTTCTTGACAATGCTGTGTTTTAAATGTTGTTCAGGGGTTACATTCTGTTAAAGACAGCAGAACAAAGGCTGAATCTTATGCTGTACAGCATGACTGATAGTGATGACCGGGAAACCTGAAAATCCCCGAAACCCGCTGACAGAAGGCCAAACAACTGCTTTACCCAACAGGGCTTTTATAGATAAAGACTTCCAAAACAAGCTGTTCTGCTCCACAGTATCACCGAAGAATAGACAGTTCACATGCTAAACACAGTCCACTCTGAGTGGACCTTCCTTTTTACGTTTTGTTTTCTTCTCTTACTTTTCAGAGTCAGATTTTAGGAAGACATTTGGAGAACCAAAAGTCCAACCTCCATTCAGAGCTTTCAGATATGTCAACACAATCTTTGGCATCAAAGACAACAAACAGTAATAAGTGAAAGGAGACTGAAAACAGGCAGATAATCCTCACAAAAGGTAAGCTTTCATCGCTTTAAAACTGATACAGAAATTATACGGCCAATTTCCTTTGCTTATTTTGAGAGACCAGAGGCATCTAGTGAGGGAACTCAACGTCCACGTGTTATTGATTACAGGCTGTCTTGCAATAATTCCATGACAACATGACGCATCATGCACACTCGATCCTTTTTATTTTACAACCGTCTTCTCTCCACAGCTAACTGTCCCTTCTATTTGAGAGATAATAAATAAAGCCATCATAGCTTGAATTAGTGGAGGGTCTTTTGACACAAATGTTTTTTTCTGGTATAAAACATGTCTCTGTTTATTCGTTAAACTCATCAGACTGAGTTAAATCAACGAGTTCAAACAGAAGATAGAAGGCAACAGATAAAGCTACCTGACGGACAGACGTTCAGACTGAATAATGCATCAAAGTAAACATGAACGTGACTTCAGCTGACCTCAACAGCTCCACTTAAGAGAAGACGAGACACAAACGTGATCGCAGCTTGGACAAGTGACCAGCTGACCTTCATGCTTACATTATTAAAGCTCGTCTTTCTTTTAGTTTCATTTTCAAGGAGTAAGTGTCTTCCATCACTTATTCATAATATCTCTGTTGGAACAAGGGCTGACTAATGACGTCGCATGTATGATTAGGGAAAGTCAAGGTAGCTTGGTTTTACAAAAGCTCCATCAGTTCATCAAACACCCTCACAGCATGTTGAGTCTCTAAAGACAGGCAGAGACTTCCGACCAGTTTCACCAGTAGACTATGAAATATATCAAAGGACCCGTTGACATCTGTCAAAGACAGGTCAGTGCCATTTAAGACATAACTGTGTTTAATGGAAATAACCGCTCATTTAAAATGTTAGTCCCTTTAATAAGAGCCAGTGTTTAGCTGTTAGCATCATGGCTTAAAATGATCATTTTATCCTTATTCTTTACCGTGTACGTGTGCTTTTCAAACTCAGAGCTTCATTTAAAACCATTCATTAAACGTGCAATCACATTTATAGCTTGATTGTTTTATCACGGTAACAATCTTCTCTCATTCAGTCACCCACTTCAACATCATAAAAAAAAAAAAAAAACTGATACAGATAAAAAGTCAGTCCATGTGGAATTCTTGATGTGAGACTGAATGCATAGTTTGGTTCAGTGAAGTGTATGATTGATTTTTTTTTATAATACAAAACACCTCAAGCTGCAGAACTTACACAAAGTGTATTTAGAAGCATACTGTATGAGATCAAATTCAAAAGTGAACATCAGAAGTTTGATAAAGGTCGACTTCGACACAGGTCTGGCCTCATGAATTACGGGCACCTGAAGGCCAAAAAAGTTTTCCTTCTCTGAGAATCAGTGTATTCCTAAGTTTCAGCAGCTTATTGTTCGTGCCTGTTGGATCTTTTTCCCAGGTGAAATAAATTCTCCTTGTGTCGACGTTATGTATCCAAGCGCATCCTGGTGAAGGTTCCTCAAGGGAAAAAAAAAAAAAAAAAAACAGTGCAAGCTCCTTGCGTCACAATGTTTCTACACAAAGTTTCACACTTGAAAGCCTCTTAAAAGGCTCAAAAGCTTAGCAAACAGGCTCAGCTGTAATGTAGCACAAGAGTGTATAATGCTTCCTAACATGGCCTGTCACTCCCTTTGTCTTTCATCCCCATTTCGAAGGCAAATGCTTTCAGATTTTTTATTCCTCTACTGCATTAGTGGCTCAAAGAAAGTTTCGGAGCGAGTTTAGGCCTACAGTGTGAATAATTAAAGCCACTGTGGAACAACACAAAGGGGGACAGAAAAATAAGATGCATAAACAAGTCGGTGATCTTACCTGAATCCACTTATCGGGAATGGCCATTGCGAGACGGTAGTCAAAGCCGAGCCCTCCCTCCTCGACTCCTCTGCAGACAGCAGGCATCCCTGACACATCCTGCAGAGAAGTCACACTTTTTCATATCACATTTTCACTCTGTGTGCACAGCTTTCTGTCCCAGTAGTCAGCCAAGATCACATCCACACAACCCCACAACACACATTATGAGGAAAACCTTATCCACAGGCTACAAAAGAGTGACATTCCATTTCTTTTCGCATTAGTTCTTAATTGCACCAATGAATACGTAAGTAAGCTATGCCTAAATAATAAGTGCCTTTAATTAATAATAGCCGGCGGCAGTGTCACCGCAAAGTGAGAGGATGCTCAAGGTGTGCGTGGTGAAGTGGCTTTTTACCTCTGCAACAGTGATGCAGTCAGGATAAAGGGTATGAAGGATGTGATTGGCAAGCATCAGGTAAACCAAAGAGTCTTCATCCACCTGTAGGCCAAAGTACTCGCTGTAGTCCCCTGAGAAGCCAGTGCCTGAGGAGGAACACCCACACAGTCAACAACCCTCGTCGTGTTATCCAAACTAAACTTTTTCAAAATGTCTCCCTTCATTGTTTTAGGGAACGCAGAGGCCACTGTAAATCTTTGTTTCACTTTTAAACTGAAGTAAATATAAAGAAAGGCATGTTCCTGGTGATGGCTCATGTTCAGGCGTATTTGAGTGCACTTTGATTCGTGAACTGCTCACATGTACACAGGCTGCACAGTCAGGTGACAGCTTCAAGGAGCACCTTTCAGGAATCTGAGACATTGGAAGAATAGTTGTAATGTAATGTCATCTATAACCTGCTTTTTGTGCCTTGAGATAACACATGGTATGAATTGGTGCTAAACAAATAAAAATTGATTGATTGAATATTCATAATGAAGACAAAACAGATTTTTTCCAGAAGTCTTGGTGTAAATTTTTCTGCTAAGCAATAGTGTGCACTACGTTAAAGTACAGTTACAGTAAGTATACGATTGGTTCTTTGATTTACAGTGTTTTAAAATGAAGGGCAAAAATATGGCTTATTAGTAAAAGATCATCTGGTGAACGTTTTTTTCCAGCTGCCCTGTCATCTAAACATTGTATGTGTACATAAAAGTCAAAGTATTTAGTCAGAATAATTCTAATGCTGCCTCATGTCCCCGGCTGCAGGAGGTCATTTTGAATGTTAAAAATGCAGGTTTTTTAAGAGAAGGAGGATGATTTAATAATTAGTTTGATAAACATGAAGCAGCCTTACCGATGCCATGGTGATGGTACAGCATCGAGGTAACGCCATCGAATCTGAAGCCGTCAAAGCAGTACTCCTCCATCCACCAGCGCAGGTTTGACAGTAAAAACCTCAACACTTCCCAGCTAGAGAACATGCAAACACACACACACACACACACACTCAAGGTCAGATAAACAAGAAGCTGTGAATAATTCACACATCTCATCATGCACTTTAAGCACCAGAGATTAATTTTCACCGCTACAGGACAGTCACATATTGATAAGCAGAGCTCCATTATGTTGGAGATGGGGTGTCAGTGACAGGACGGTGTTTTCATTAACTACACCGTAGAGGGGATTGTGTCTTTCACGTTTCCAGTTATCAGGAGGACTCAGTGGCTTACAGTGCACAGCAAAGTTTTCCCATTTCCATCAGACCACTCTCATGACCAGTGGGCAGCGTTCACTGTAACCGGGCCCACCCCCCCTGAGTATTTGAACTGATAGGATTTAATGCTACACTTGGGTAAACAAACACCATGCAGGGGAATAGAGCTCCCTCTCCTCGGGATTAGATAAATCATTGGCTTCTACTCGCTTTTGCTTTCACCTTCAATATCAGACGAGCTACTCTGCCCTACAAGAAAGAAAGCAAATACTTTTGGAAAAAAAAAAAAAAAGGGTAAAACTAACAAACTCCATGAATCCAAAAGTCTAACTTGTGGCAGTGTTTAGTTGCTGTGCAAAAAAAAAAAAAAAATGCATGTGTTGGAGGGGGTGGATTGAGGTGGATAAATGGCCCCCGTCCCCGTTTCCAACTGAGCGATGGAAGAGTCATCTGGATCTGAACAGCCACTCAAGGCAAAGTACTCCACGCACCTCACCTCTCTCCATTCAGCGCAGTGTCTCCATGGAAACGTCGGTTAAAACTCAAGATTTGGTTGTGCCTATGAGGTGAGCCACAAAGGGAACATCGTGCACAGATTGCAATGTTTGAAAGAGGAAGCAAAGCTCAGAGGATGCGAGGCGAATGACGCGACAATGACTCAATGTGAGCTTAGACTGAAAATCCCAAGTCAGATCATCTCTGCACAGTCAAGTTTTGTCGTTTGCAGTGTTGTGTAAGAAAAAAAAAATATTGGTTTTTATTGTTTCTGTTGGAGGAAGTGTGGTGAGTAATTGTATGAACAAGACCAAATCAGTTCAAAAACATAAAATAACAACACAGAAACTGCACTGTCACGACAATGAAGTCTTTCTTGTACTGGTCTCGGGCTTGTGGGAAATTGTGTTCATCCAATGCACTAAAAACAGAACCTCTGAAATATTTACAATCCCTGCCGAGACAAAACAAGTGAACCAGAAGAGTTTGACTGTGAGGCGTCATCTTTAGAAAAGTGCATTATTAAAAGATTACTGTTAGAAGATCATCTGGGAGTTTTCATTTCTCTTCAGCTCTCTGTATATCTATCTACAATAGAACTTTGAAAAGCTGCTCCAGACCCTGAAATAAAAAAAGTTAGATACTGAATTTCATTTGTTTTTTTTTTCCAGTTTTGACACCACACTGAGGGGCAGTTTGACATTTTTTGCTTGAATGATGCAATTTCATCATGTCAAAAAGTTGTTGGAGCAGCGAGGAGTTCATGCTTCAACAACACTTCTGTAAAATCTTGAAATACAAAAACCCATCAAAACACTCGACTGTTCTTGTTCTTAGTAGTACCTCTTCTTTAAATCGTATCATTGATTCAAACCCTGAATGTTCACACACTTAATGCTGAGGATTACATCCTCCATGGCAGAAGACTAAAGCCCAGATTTTTTGGGGCACCAAGTAAGCCATGACACAAAGTACATTTAAATGCATTGCTGTCTGTGCTCCATTCCTCAGGGATGACCAACCTCAGCTCTGTTTGACAGGTGTGAAGCCGCATGTTACATCGGCGCTTCCTCCTTCCCCTGAGGACCAGCACAAGGGAGCCTGGTATGATCCGATATAGCAGCCTGGCTGGGTGGTCACGCAGACCCTGTGATAAATAGATTAGGTCCTCCACTCCACTGCGCAGAGCCAACAAAGGCTCAGACACAATGTATCCTCACGGGATGGAGATAATAGCCAGTGAGAGCCAGAGGCCTGAGATGAAACCGTACTGCCACATTAGGACCCACAATGCCATTCATCATCAAGTCCAATTACAGTGGGAAAGTAGATCTCTATACCCGATGCAATCCCCGCTTATCTGTGCAGTTCAATGAAGTTATCACTCGGCCTGTGGTGTTAATACTCATGCAAGTTGCATATTGCAGCGTCCTCGTGCTAAAGTTGTGCAATGACAGAGAAACCTGCTTAGAGAACACTAATAGAGTAAAGCTCTAATATTGCTGCTTGTAGAGAAAGATAAGGTAATCTATCATAGGTGCCGTGTTTTACCTGCAAGCACAAACTGCAGCTACAAAAGTCACTACAAGCCAATTCAAACAACCGACTCTTTCCCCGCGTCTGCTTCATGCTTAGTTGCTCCTTATCAGAGCTTATTTCCTCCTCCAGCAGAACATCCGCTGTGACCCACATTACAGTATTTATGTTGTGGTGCACGCAGAGCCGATACAGGAACATGCTGTGTTTGTTTCTAGAAGTCAATTTTGCATATCAGGTCAAGGCAAATTGTCATGATGGCAGAGGGAAAGATTTAAGTCCCTGTTTTCACCACACCACAGGTAAGCTGCAGATAGGAGCAAATAAATTCCAGAGGCTGACAGGTCATTCCAGCAGAAGTGTGATGCTCAAACAACGAAGCTTGACAGCTGGATGGATGGCGGGCATTTGTTGGACCAAAAAGGACAAATAAGGTGCCTCATTTAATGTTTCTACCAATCCCTGCAGTGGTTAATACAGGCAGGACACCGACGATGACAGGAGAGACACCTCCAATAAATTCAAAATTCCTGCTATAAGTTTGATATTTTTATTTATTCAACTGAGGAATTATTCATTCAGAGTGTGGATAAATTAACACCACACAGCCGTCTACATTCTTGACATAATTTGCCAGTGGTTTTCAATGTGCTACACGTCTCTTACTTTTTTTGACTAGATATATGTACACGAGGACCAGAACAACATGTCTTCCCTTTGGAGCACATTGTAAAGCATCCTTACAGACAGTGTGCTGATGCAGGCAGCCTCTCAGGGTAAACGCTCTGCCTCTCACTGTCCCTGGATTTCTGTGTTTTGTGTCTGGCTTACTGTAGGCTGCCTGGCAGCGAGCTGCTTTTACTTGTCATCCCAGGAGGGATATTTTGCTGCCTGTGAGACTGTTTGTATGTTTAGCAACCTGTAATTAGTATCACCCTGTACCTCCTGCCTTTCACATTTCAATTCCTGTCTGCCATGCCACTTCCCCCCCCCCCCCCATCTCAGTTTTCTCACCGATGCACCACATTTGAGCAGAATCAGGATATCTCTCAGGAGTTTCTCCTGCATAATCAATGACGTTTTTAAAAAAAAAAAAAAGATATGGCAATCTGGACGCCATAATATAATCTATTATGGGCAAGTATGTAAATGCATAGCACTAACTCTGATTGGTTCCTCCATGTCCTGCTGGCACAGACAGGATTGGACTTCCCTGCAGATTTTCAGATGACCTTTACCTGAGAAAAATTGACCATCCTAACTTTAGAGCAGAAAACATGTAGAGCCAGAAATTACTTAAATCTGTTGGCATTTAGATGGAATACATTATGTCCCAAAAAAACGGTCCTATCTGCTGGTTCTTGTATCAGTAGATGTCCAACCAGACAGGCTTTTATAGCAGAGGATCATATACTGTAAATGCATGCATGAAGTTCTGGGATAGAAAATATAAATGTCAGACAAACACAATAAATATATTCTGAATGACTTCATACCCAACGTGCATCAAATCCACTGATCTTATATTGTGTTTGTGAATTATTTAGACTAAATTGCCTGAATTTTCAGTCTTTGGCAATATAATTCGCAAATTCAGCCATCAAATTGGAGAGTTTCTCATTTTCGTATACCATACAGCAGCAAGGCCTTTTGGTCTGCATTCTTGAGAAGCACAGAAATACTTTAGCTTCAGGCCTTTGCCAGGAAACCATATTTCTGTTGCACTTTGGATTTACTGAATTTACAGGGTCAGATGTTTTGTTAGGTCAACGTAGATGTTCAACTGCCTATTAAATCTGAAATGTTTTTGGAAGCCCTTATGTGCGTCAACGTGCTGAGCCCTTGGGATTGGTTAGTTAAAAGTGGAGGTGTGCCAGAACTTGGCAGACAGTCATCAGGGAGGGTGTAGCCTACAGGCGTTGCTCAAGGTAATAACATTCCCGAGAGTGATAAGTATCAATGGGAGAAGGAGCCACAGATGGCAATGGTTCCTCTTTATTTGTTAATGTGGAAATTCAGAAATGTTAGCGAGCTGTTAGCTCAGTGCAGTTACAACACTGAGCCATATCTCAAGCACAAGTCAAAGAGCAGTATGAACTCTTAGGTCAACTTCACCTGCCTCTGTAACTTTATTCATATGATTACCAGAAAATTCTATCTGCTGTACACATGACTGTAATCCAAGCTCTATAACATTAGACCACTGGACAGAGGCAGGTTACAGGTGCCCACCCACTGGTTCCATTAAGAACCTACAGCACCAGAACCTACTCAACCAGAGTCCATGTCCACCTACAGAAACATCAAGCTCATTAGATGCTGTTAAATACCCCACGATATTATGCTTACTATGTTAACACATCTGTGTGCTTGTTTTACAGCCTCATCAGGCTGACGTCAGGACCAAAGTCTTGAAAAATGTTCCAAAGGGAGACGGAGATAGATTTTTATTTTGTGATGGTTTCTGCTCTGCTTCTTTAAAATAAAAACCTGTCATTTATCAGCAGGATGATTCTTTGCTTCCCTACATGTAGTCTCTTGTGTACACTTCTGTTATTTTAGAATTTCACCATTTCAAGGCTGCTTGGCTGACACATTGAACGGCCAACTGCTTGCAACGTACAGTAAAGCTGAGAAGTTAAAATGCATAAAGATCAGTCAGATGTCACGAGTAAGGAAAACTCTGTCTGTTATTTGGTACTGAAAAGAGTGTGTGAAATTTCTCCGTCAAGTGTCGTAAAAAATATGAAAGAACAATCGTTTAAAGTAATGAAACCTGCATGACAAATCAGATTTGTATGTGCATTACAAAGAAAAAAAACACTGACTTTAGCCCAATAATATACATCAGAGAACCTTCATTATTTGATGGTTTTTCAGGTCTTTACACTTCACATTGTTGCAGTGCTTCTTTCACTTTGTCATTTCATCCTTCTTTAAGGATCAAAGCGACACAGACGCACAGAAACATTCACAATCAAAACATTTGTTTTGTCCCATCCACACATCATTAACAAATATTTGAACGCCTATAAAAACACTCAAAATAATCTAGTCAAAGAGAGAATTATCGCTCCCTCCTCCTCAAACACAGGGTCGATCTCTCCGCATGAGAACATGGAGAAGAGTTTAACAGCGTTTCAAAAGCCTGGCCTGAGGCCTATTTTCCGTATCTTAAGAATTCACAAAAAGATTGATAAAAAATGGATGCAAATGATCCAGAGAGAGGTGGTGGGGGATTAGAGAAACGAGCCCACATCAAGCTTCTCAGAACTCTCACATCTGAAGACCCTGATCTGCAGAACAACACAGCTTCTTTGACTGCCACCGAACAGTGAGCTCCGCTCATTCGGTCGCCGCCTCAAGGTGACTTTTACATCTTTGAAAAGGTTTTAGGAAAGAAACACGGGCATCCCCATGTTAGTTTGTGCTTATCACATGAAGAGCAGTTGAACGTCTGCATTGGTATCTTACATATTTCCATAAAATGTACTTAATGATTCAAAGTGAAGAAAAGGTTTTTTTTTTCTGTGGTTAGTAGATTTCAATAGCAGTCCTTTGATACTTCAAGGGCACTTTGAGCAGATCACCTCAAATCTGACTCAAGTGAAGAATTAATCACCTTTTCCACCTTTATAATCAAATGATTGATCCAATTAAAAAGGCTTTGATGCAGAAGGAGAAGACGTATTGTGGAAAGAAGTGCATAGAACCTCCTGACACACAGTATCTTCAGAGACAGGTCTCCAGAATGTCTTCTAATGCAGTCGCCTTTGACTTCGAGGGCACTTGAGTTAACAATTACATATCAGGCACCTTTTGAATCAGCATTCTCTCAGTTCAACTTTGTGTGTGGAAAAGTTGAATAAAAATGCAAACTAAAAAGAGGAGCTGTTCGATAAAGATGCAGACTTGGAAGCGGCGCAGAAGAGTCATCTGTAAGGAAACGATATCTTTGCTTTGACAGTCAGCATCCGTCTGCTTCTGTCACCCTAATAAGAACATCATGGTCACAGTGTGATGGCTGATAGCAGGGCTGCTTGATTAAAAACAGGCCGGGATTTTCGCTCAGATCTGAGCTTCATTTCCTTCCAAAGGGGGCAGCAGAAGAGCTCGACACAAACGACATGCCCAAACAACCTGAGAGAGGCAGACAAGACAAATGGACGGGCGTTGACATTGTGGAGCTCCTTTGGGCTTTAACAAATGGCTCCTCATATGCCTCCCAGCCGTGACATATGTCTGCACCGTGTTTAATGAGGGCTTCGGATATGACGAGAGTTCAATAACTAATGAAAGAAGGACCTTGTTCTCTTATTATAGCCCCCACGCCTGACACTAAACATTGTATGTATTGGGAAATGCTGCGGCACACAAACACACTTATTAAAAGCTACTTTTTAAAAAAGGCATTTTAAAGACTCAACCGTGGCTGTTCCTTTAATGCGTGCTGGGATCATTTTCTCTGTACACAGGAGAGAAGAGGCACTTAATTAACAGGCCTACAACAAGTCCAATCAATAGTCACTGTTTACAGTGAGCTCCAGCAGAGTCACCAAACAGCCTGCGATTTAAGAACTTTTATGATTTTTCTCTCACTTTTATAATAAGCCAAAATATGAAGATTAGTTAAGCCTGCCAACACTGTAACATCCAATCATTACTCAAAATGCATTAAAATTCAACACCTGTCTGGCTAAATGTGTAAAAAAAAGTAGAAAAAAAAAAATCAAGAGCATTTGAGGAAACTAACATTTTCCACTAATAGTCCTTTTAACGCCTCAGGAATATCCGATTAACAGTGAACCCGACGGCACGGCCATTATGGTGAGAGATGTAATCTGTCATTCTGAGATCATGTCTTGCTTTTGACCTTCAACACATTGCACAGTATCAGACAGGCTGAGAAAATATAAAGAGTGGCATGACAGCTCCCACATGGTCTCATCTATCAGTCTGTTCATATGTTGCTTCGACATATTTGTTTTAAAGTCAGAACCTCTGAAACCTCAGGGCTCATTTATCAACCTTGTTTCAAAGGGGAAAATATTTGCATTTAAGAAGCAGACATGGCTGAATTTAAATCTTTCTGGGAAGCGTGGCTTCATCAGTCACAGCTAAATGGTGCTGTGAATTGCCATTGATAGAACATAAGGTGGACTGGAGATAAAATCGTAGTTAACAGTGAGGGGTTTCTTGCTTTTACATCGTGGAAGCTCTTAAAGGCTCAGAAAAAAAAAAAGAAAAAGGTATGAGATATAATAACATTTGGTAAATGTAAAATGGACTTAAGCTTGTATAGAGCTGTTCTCGTCTGCAGACCACTCAAATGCTTTTGACATGCAGACATGTCACACCTACCCATTCACACACTGATGGCACAGGTTGTTATGTAAAGTGCCCATCAGAACTAACTAATCCCATTCATATGCATGTACCGAAGACCAAGCAGCAGGAGCAACTTAGAGTGAAGAGGCTCCTGCAGCCACATCAGACATGACGGCTGCTGGGGGTCAAACCCTGACCCTCTGGATGAGCGACCAGCTGAGCCACAGCCGCCCCATTTCAGTTAAAGCAGAATCAAGTCAAAGACAAAAGTAAATTCAGAACGGTGCTGGGTTCAGGTACATTTTCTGTTCCTACCTGTGGAGCAGATGCATGGTCACGGTTACTCTCCATCATTAACTAAAGGTATCAGGATTTCAAACATTACAGTTTTCTGTGCGAAATGTCAAAGCTCTCCCAACCTCCAGAAAAACATTCAGTCGTTAATGTTCCCTAGGACGGTTTCTGACACCTTTTTGAAAATAAAAGTTACAGCTGTCGAAACTGATGCATCAAATTGACTTAAAAAAAACGAACAAAAAAAAAAACACGTCTTTAACCGTATGCTCCAGCGCACATCTAAAAATACATCGTACATCACTGCACAACATAAATCCATGCCAGAAACTTAAAGCATAATGATGCTAAATAAACAGCTTGTTTATCTTCTTTCATCTTTATGGACGATACGTAGGTGGTGTGATGATCATGATTTTCATTCAATCTTGATAAACAGACAGTCTGGTAAATACAGATATATGCTTGGAAGAAGAGCCCATAGGTTATTAATATTTCTTTAAAACATGAGTTTACTTTTGACAACTGCTGTTTGTGTGAGTGACATCCTCGGCTTGTGTTACTATGACGATGAGGTACCTGGAGTAGTTGAAAAGGCGGCTGTCCCACAGGCTGTGCTGCCCTCTGGGCAGAGAGTGGAAGAAACACGAGTCGGAGCCGTCGAATCCGTTCAGGCCGTCCTCACAGTTCTTTGAGGCGTGGCTGTGAACAACGTCCAGCAGCACCACGATGCCCATCGAGTGAGCCACGTCTATCAGCTGCTTCAGCTCATCAGGGGAACCGTACCGACTGCAAACACAGACACCAGTACACATTTGTAAAGGTTCAACATCTCTTGAGCACGAAAACAAATCTGAGTATTTTGATATCTTAATTTTATCATCCTGTAAAATGTTTCAAATGTCTGATGACTCATCCTGCACTAAGGGGTGCTTACTCATTTTCGTCCAATCAAAAAGCTGAGATGAAGCTAATGAGCCTATCGAATTCAAGTGTTTCACACGAGTCATGACAAAGGGAAAAAGAGACATTGAAATGTTAACGTTATGTCCCGCCT